>NC_069782.1:116421875-118821875 GCF_027406575.1 Nycticebus coucang
AATCAAAGAATGATACACATTTAGAAGTTTGTTTTTTTTTTTGTAGAGACAGAGTCTCACTCTATGGCCCTTGGTAGAGTGCCGTGGCCTCACACAGCTCACAGCAACCTCCAACTCCTGGGCTTAAGCGATTCTCTTGCCTCAGCCTCCCGAGTAGCTGGGACTACAGGCGCCCGCCACAACGCCCGGCTATTTTTTGGTTGCAGTTTGGCCGGGGCCGGGTTTGAACCCGCCACCCTCGGTATATGGGGCCGGCGCCTTACCAACTGAGCCACAGGCGCCGCCCAGAAGTTTTTTGTTTTTTTTTTTTTTAACAGAATTCTTATTCACTGAAAGGCATAAAAGTTCAAGCTGTGTTTTTAAAAAACAAACACAGAATAAATGTTAATGAGATATTGCTAGAGACTAGCAGATGTCAACAATAAGATGAATGATACAATTTTCAAAATCACAATGGTGTTCTTCTCACATGGGACAGACCCCTCCGCCTCCTTTCCCATTCAAGGGAAGCCAGTTTCCAACTAACTCACACTTTGCAACAAGCATCCTGTCGAGACATGTATTTGGTCACAGTTGTCTCGAGCACTGGGCTCACTACCATTTTTTCTGAGAACAAAGAAATGTACTTGTTCAATTCGATTATAAGGAAATATGAATAAAAGTATTAACATTTTATAGATAATTACAGTAACCCTCCATCATTGACCACCTCCTTAAGTTGACCTAATTTTCATAGACCAGATAAGACACATGTACTTATCAGTACAGTAGGCCTGGTTCCTTACATTGACCACCTCTGATGCTAATCAGTGTGTTACAGTCCCTTGCAGGTCTGCTCACGAAAGTTCTACCGCACTGAGAGTTGCTAGAATAGTATGTTATGTCCACTAACATAATGGTGGCTTTACCAAACTTTTTAATATCCCTTTTTTTTTTCCAAAGGAAAAGGTGCTCAGAACTTGATTAACTACTACCCAGTCTTTTTAAAACAGCAAGACTATAATGTTTTTAGCATTTGGTACAATGATCTAAAATACTAAAGGGAAAATGGTGAGAGAAAGAAATTAATATACTGAAAAGTAAAAGTCAAAGACTATAACCTTCTGTTTGTTTACCACAAGTGGCCTCTATCAATAAATCTGCAGCAGGTAGACACAGATGATCCTCTCAGCACCCAGACCTGGTTGCCTAGCTCTTCCTTGAAGTGGCTGGCTTTTATAAACAAACAGGCCCTGACACATAGCAGTGGAACTGAGCAACAATTTGAAACTAAGCCTTAATAAACAACAGTGCACATGTGTCGCTCTGACACAGAATTAGGAAGGCCCAACCTTCTGGAGCAGCCGCCGAGGCCGGTGCCAATCGCAGCCCCTGCTTCGTGACTCTGGTATAGAAACACAGACATGTCACTGAGCTGTATCTTTATTTTGATGCTAGTTGCACCTTAAAACTCACCTGGTGACCTTGACCATCTCAACTAATTTTCTCCGAAATTAGCTTCCTCACCAACTTTTCCTCAAAGGAGGAAAAGTTCACTACTTTCTTGTGAATCAGAGAAATGGGATAGAAAAATAATGACTATGAAATAGTACCAAGAATAGGCACATGAATACTCACTTTTTCTTAATATAAGAAGTTAGAAAAATAAAGTAATTTGGAGCCAACTACCATACTATCTGGAGGGGGAAAAAAATAAAGTTTCTATGGGGGCATTTCCTCTGGCATGGTACTAACAACAGCAGCAACTGTTTTATCGAGATTCTCCTATGGGCCAGGCTCTGTGCCAAGTTGGCAACGCGTGACTATGATCCTTATTGTACAGATGGGAAAGCTGAGGTTCAGAGAGTTTAAGCGGAAATATGTGTTACATAAGACAAAATGTTCAGGAAATTACTGCAGATTGTATAAGAAATCCCAGTTTTGATTGCCTATGGATGAGGCAACATCCTATCACATTTTAGTTACATTTCAGAATCGACTTAACTCTGGTTTTTCCCTGGTAGTTGTTCTATGTCATATTTCATACTGAACAGAACTCTACAAAATAAAGTGCTTTGAAAACAACTTAATATTAAAGTACTAAAAAAAAATCCTTAGTACAGATATCCAAATTAAATGTATCCAGTTTTGCATTATGGTTTGCGGTCTGTGCCCTGCCAGATTTGCTCCCTCCCCATATGTTTAATAAATACCCCTCCCCATATGTTTAATAAGTCATTCTGCAAGCGAATCCATTTCTTAACGCCCTGCCTCACCTGAACTTCCACAATGACATTCTGTTGTCCCTCACCTGTTGTCTCTTACCTCCTGCTATGGTCTAAAGCCTAATCACCAGTATTAGGTCGTAAAGGCAGAGACTTCAAGTTTGGGCTTTGTGTCCTTGTAAGTAGGACCCCTGCGAGCCAGTGCACCCTTCCACCACATGAAGGTGCAGCCAGAAGGCACCACTATGAACCAGGAAATTGGCTTCACCAGATACCAATTAGCCTATGACTTGATCTTGGACTTCCATTCTCCAAAATTGTGAGGAACTAATCTCTATTCTTTATAAAATACCCAGCCTATGATATTTTACTATGGCAGCTTGAACAGACTAACGTACCTCTATCAGATCCATTTTGCATAGAGCAGCCAGAATTATTTTTTTTGAAATAGTGAAACAGTATGTCCTTCAAGGCCTTCCAATGGTTGTCAAATGTACTTTGAGAAATCCAAATCCTTTCCCAAGATGCTAAGGCCCTAGATCTGGCACCTCTCCAGCCACCCCCACCCCACCACCATTCTCTACGCTCCACCATCAGCCACAGCTGCGCTTGGTGCTCTCTGAAGATACCGTGCAAAGTCCCTCATGCCTTTGGTAGGATCTTTGTGCAGCCATCCTCTCTGCCTGTTACTGATGTTGTGTCCAGCGTCATCTCCCAGGGAGGGCGCCTGCTCTAGAGTCCCTACTCCTCCCCACCCAACCCATCTATTTTGATTTCTTCACAGCCCTCCCAGCAATGTTCCCCACCCCCACATTCCCACATTCTGTTGAAGCTAACTCCAAAGAGATTCTACAATCTGGTTTCCTCCCTTTAATTTCTTGCTACTAACCCCTGAATTCTCTGAATTGTGCCAATTGCTCCCAAGGCCCTTCAATTCCCTTCAACATGATGCCTCCTTAGTCTTCTCTTGAAATATGAACGCCACTACCCTGAACAAAAGGAGTCAGTTATCGGTCCCTAAACTCAACTGTTTCTTGCTATTGCCTGCCAATATTGCTCCCTGGCCTCCCCTAATTTCCTGTCTGCTGTAATCCTATCACGCAAGCCTTCCTGATGTCCTCAACTGGACAGAACTACTTCAGAACTACTTCAACTACTTTTCCCAATTGCTTCAGAACGTTGTTTCTATTGTGTAGTTTTAATAGGGAGACTGGAATCACCACCACCAAAAGAGGTGAAGTCTTACCCCCTTAGAGGAAGCTCTCAGGAGGAGCCGTGCTGACTTGTCTTTTAGTCCCAGGGAGACTTAAAGCGGCGCCTGTAGTGTGATGGGTGGTCCTGGCGGGAAGAAGCCAGGTCTCTGTGCTCTAGAGCTCTACTTCCTCATCCCTCTCAGAGCCCTTTCCTACTTCTTCCTACAGATGTTTGTCCTTTAAAACACTCTCATCCAGGGCGGCGCCTGTGGCTCAGTGAGTAGGGCACCGGCCCCATATGCCGAGGGTGGCGGGTTCAAACCCAGCCCCGGCCAAACTGCAACAATAAAATAGCCGGGCGTTGTGGCGGGCGCCTGTAGTCCCAGCTGCTCGGGAGGTTGAGGCAGGAGAATCGCGTAAGCCCAGGAGTTGGAGGTTGCTGTCAGCCGTGTGACGCCACGGCACTCTACCCAAGGGCGGTACAGTGAGACTCTGTCTCTACAAAAAAAAAAAAAAAAAAAAAAAAAAAAAAAACCACTCTCATCCATCTGCAGGAATAATCTCACTGTCCCTTCACTCTGCATCCTTCCTGTATTCACGTTTTCATTTAAAATGGAGCAGAGACCACTCCATTTGTCCAACTAGGACAGACACCCCCTGGTGACTGGGCACTGTGAGTTGGTGTCCCTCCCACCCTCTCCTTGTTGACCTGGAGGGCTCTCCCCCATCACCGCTTCAGGCCGCTTAAATGGCCACTGTGCCAAAACCCAGGTCTCACGACTTTGAATTAGCTGTTCCTCTCATTACTGAAATTGTCAAGTTTAGAAAAATTTTTTTTTTCTTTTTTTAGGCCCTATGTAAAAAACTGCAAGATAATGCAATAGTTAAGGTTCAGGAAATGATCCCAACTTGTTTGAGGAATTTACAAAGAAGAGACCACATTATAAAACTGCCCCTGCTCTACCTGCCTTTTGAAAAAATATTATTTCCATGGGCGGCGCCTGTGGCTCAGTGAGTAGGGCGCCGGCCCCATATGCCGAGGGTGGCGGGTTCAAACCCAGCCCCGGCCAAACTGCAACAAAAAAAAAGCCGGGCATTGTGGCGGGTGCCTGTAGTCCCAGCTCCTCGGGAGGCTGAGGCAAGAGAATCGTGTAGGCCCAAGAGTTAGAGGTTGCTGTGAGCTGTGACGCCACGGCACTCTACCCGAGGGTGGTACAGTGAGACTCTGTCTCTACAAAAAAAAAAAAAAAAAAAAAAAAAAAAAAAAAGAAAAAATATTATTTCCTGATTATGTACAGATTATAACGGAAGAAAAAAAATGTTGCCCTATTAAGATATGAAAGAAAACTTCAATACAACCCGCTTGAGATAGTTACTAAGAATTAAAATCAAAAATCCTCCAGAAACTGCTATATAAAACTGTGCAATGCCTAACAATTGCAATCAATGTAACCTGGCTTATTGTACCCTCAATGAATCCCCAACAATAAAAAAAAAAAAAAAAAAAAAAAAAAAAAAAAGAAAAAATATTATTTCCTGATTATGTACAGATTATAACGGAAGAAAAAAAATGTTGCCCTATTAAGATATGAAAGAAAACTTCAATACAACCCGCTTGAGATAGTTACTAAGAATTAAAATCAAAAATCCTCCAGAAACTGCTATATAAAACTGTGCAATGCCTAACAATTGCAATCAATGTAACCTGGCTTATTGTACCCTCAATGAATCCCCAACAATAAAAAAAAAAAAAACAGTTCAAACAAAAAGAATAACATTTCTCAGTTGCCATTTTAGGCTATCAACAAAGATAATATATGTGCACAATAGCTCTGATGGCCGTTCCAGAAAGAGAGCTGCAAAATTGCTTTGAAGGGTGGACTAGACCCTGGCATCTGGTCATGGCTTCCCAAGGGTGCCTGTGATATTCAGCAATGAGGTGCGCAGCGCTTTTCCTAGGACAAGTTCACGAACTTAACTGTCCAACCTCATACATGGACATGTACCTATGTAATTATTGTATCTGAGTATACAGAACACAATTATGTATATGCACATAGTACAAATGAGCACACATACACCTAGATCTCTCCTCGTTCCTTCTCCTTATCAAAACTTCCTCACATTCTCAGGGGCTTGTTCAGTCACAGCTAGTGAAACTGAACAACTCATGTTCACTCTTGGGCTAAGATTAGCCTCGCATCACTGTCATTTTATAGAGGGTTTCTAAAAACAAAATAAACACATACATCACTAGTAGTGGCTAACATTTATTGAATTCTAAGCATAGTAACTAGCATACTGCAACACTTGATAAATGTTAGCAGCTATTATTATTGATTTATTCTCATAACAAATACATAGGTGCTAGGCATTGTTCCAGCACTGAACAAAAAGCCTGCCTTGAGGTAGATAATTAAGTAAATAAATAAAATATAGAGCACATTAGATAATAAAGGGCAAAGGTAAATGAAGTGTCACCGGGAAAAGGGAGGTGACAATTTAAGGCTAAGTTAGTCAGAGCAAGTCTAGCTGTAAGAGTCAGAAGGGAGCATGTGCTGCTGTCTGCTGATAACCAGGGGGGTCAGGAAGCAGGGAGCAGAGTGCACATGGTAGTGAGGTCTGGAAGGGCCTCCTTGGTCACCATGAGGACACGGGCTTTGCCAGTCTATGAGGTGGGAGAAGAGTGATGTATGCTGACTCTGTCACCAAATTTATGCTGACTGACCCTTTCACCAAATCGCATGAGGGAAGCAAAAATACATAGTAATCCAGGTGAGAGATGACAGTGGTTCAAAATTTAGGGCAGTAGTAGAGTGGTGAGAAGGGTCTGATTTATAGAATGACCAGAGGTGGGGTACAAGAAAAAAGAGAAGAGGAGAGAGTGGGAAAAGTAGAGGCCTACGAAAGGCTAGGAGAGCCACATGATCTACTAAGGGAAGGGGCCCAGGAAGGTCCCCAGGAGAGGATCTCAGGCCTAGACACACAGGCCTGGCTCAGAATCAAAGGGAAGAGAGAAAAACTGCTAGGAATAAAAAGGAAAAAATAAGGCTGGGCAGCCCTGGTCAGTGGTCTTTGGTGAAGCAACATGATTGATGTTGGTGGCAAAGGGAATGTCCCAGGCTGGTGGTGAGTAGGGCCCACACCATCCCTGGGAGGGTCCAGGACAGTAGTCAGCAAGGACAGAGCTAAGTACATTTTCTACAACCTATAGGGAAAAGACGTGACAACTATCAGGGTTGGCGGGTCCATTCTGGAGCACACACATCTCCCAGATGGAACAACACATAAACATTATTAGAAAACTGACCTGAGCCAGGCACGGTGGCTCACGCCTAGCACTCTGGGAGGCCGAGATGGGTGGATTGCTTGAGCTCAGGAATTTGAGACCAAGAGTGAGACCCTGTCTCTAAAAATAGCTGGGCATTGTGGTGGGCACCTGTAGTCCCAGCTACTTGGGAGGCTGAGGCAGGAAGATCAGGATCAGTTGAGCGAAAGTTTGAGGATGCTGTGAGCTATGACACCACAACACTCTAACGAGAGTGACTGAGACTCTGTATCAAAATAAAGGAAAACAAACAAAAAAACCCAGACCTGATTTATTTTACTCTGTCTCATGCACATGGATTCTATACCACTGTATCTGCTAAGAAAATATGACAGGTACCTACTATACTTGGAAATTTCTGGACTGCATTTATAGTGAAGAGCCTTCAGTCCCCAAAATACGCTACTGTGGTACAGTGGGCAAATCAATAGCTTCACCGAATCTCAGTTATTGTCGCTGAGAGAGGAGACTAATACCATTTATTTCAAGGGTTGAGTGAATCAATGACAATCACATAGACAGTTCTTGTTGCTCAAAACTCAGCTGGCTGGGCATCACTGTGATAATTTTTCACAACGCGGATGAAGAACAACAGAATAAAACAGACTCTGAGTAAGCACGTAATTGATGTGGCTGCATGTGTGGCAGGGGTGGATAGAGACCATCCTTGAGATCTTACCTCGCTTTATCACTGGAGAGAAAAATGACACCTTACAGACAATTAAATAATGGGAGAGGTGTTGAAAGAAGCTGCAGCAACATGAGGGAATTCTGTCCTGTTGACTTTTATACACAAATGGAGTTCAGATAAAATCCTTTCAAAAACTGAGATGTCTCTGTGTGACCAAACATCCCTCTGAGTAGAACTGCTTTGCTAGCACAGTCTCCAACAATTCTAGGTGGTAAGTGACTGAACATAAAGATGTTCTGAAGTTCCATCAGAGACTACCTTTGTGGTCTATGGCATCAGGTTCATTTATAATAAAATGAGATGAACTTAAGAAAGGTTCTTCTGGAACTCAGACGTGATTCATATCAAATGCTCTGTATCAAGGGCTTTTCAGAACTTTGCTTACTCACTACTATCAAAGACCAAAAAAAAGGAAAAAAAAATGTTGACAGCATAGTGTGGTCATGAACCACATATACTTGGGGAACAAAAGATAGAGTATTTTGATCCAATCAACTTAGTATACAAAGAAACACTGAAGGATGGAATTACAATAGAGTACAATGATAGATGTTAATGGAGAGTCTAATCCATTGAATAAAACACAAACTAAAACTAACCCAATTAGTATCTGACAGAGTAGCTGCCAATCAGCACAAAGGTGTAATTTTTGGATATTATATTCCATTCACAAAAGAGTGGTGAATGGTATGGATAAACTTTCTTATACTGTAGATACCCACCTAATAATTAAGGCCACCAAAACCATAGCCTTTATCAAGGGTTAAAATATAAAATAAGTCTTCCCAAAGTGATCTCAGAACTTAAGATATATCATGCTAGTAAACATCTAAAAATCCATCCCAGTCCTCTCAGAGGCCCGAGTCCCAGAAAAGCCAAGCTGAACACTACACCTGGTCCTTCCTGCAGCGTCCACAAGGCTCCTAGAATCAGTTCTAACAGGGACTCCATGACATGTCCTAGGCAAGGCCTGTAGTCACCACTTCCCTTTCCCCAGTTCCTTCCCTTTCCACACTGAACCTCCTCACTGTCCATTTCACCTGTCTCTCTATAAATCTACACAGCTCTTCAAGCTAAAATACTCTATCCCATCTCTCAAATATATATACCACTAAGCTCTCTCAATTCCAGCTCACATCCCAATTGCCCAATGGCCCAAATCTTTTCCCTACCAGTGGACCAATATATCCTGAAATATTTAATCTACCCTTACACAAGCTGCCCCTCCCTAACCCAACTGACTTAGACTACTTCTAGGCAAACGTCTAGCCCCAAAGAGGCTTTGGTAGAAAACACCCGTCAAACATACATGTAACTTGACTTTTCTCAGAAATAAAATATAGTCAAACAAAGTTGTATGATTCCCCAAATTACTAAATGTTATTTTGCCATTAGATTGCAAATGTAAATCAGGAATTCACAGAGAGAGACCCAAAAACCCTGTAATGAGAGCGATGCTGCAACAGAAGCTATACAGTCTACTATACTGGACACGCAGCTCTAAATGTAATGGGAGCCATGGCTTCTAGAAGGATCAGACCTTCCCACCACCAGCACAAACTTTATTCATTGAACAAACTTTGCTGAGTCTAAGTCATGACCATCTTCTACCTGCACTACTGCCCCAGCGCCCTAACCAGGGCCCCTTGCTTCAACTCTTGCTTCCCTGAGTCTCTCTCTACGTTGCGGCCACAATCACTCTTATAATTTGTTCATTCCACTCTCCCCTACTGGGAATAAAACCCAAACTCTCAATCCACAGCCCCGACCTCTCTGATCTCCCAAACCAAGGCTCTCTCCTCTCTCCAGCTCACTCGGCCATCTGGTCCCTTGACTTTCTTTTTTTTTTTTGAGACAGAGTCTCACTATATCACCCTTGGTAGAGTGCTGTGGTGTCACAGCTCACAGCAACCTCAAACTCTTGGGCTTAAATGCTTCTCTTGCCTCAGCCTCCCAAGTAGCTGGGACCATAGGCGCCTGTCACCAACTCCAGGCTATTTTCTTTTTTGTGGTTGTCATTGCTATTTGACAGGTCCAAGCCTGAACCCACCACCCAGTATATGTGGCCAGGGCCTTAGCTGCTGAGCTACAGGCACCATTCTCAATTAAGCCTCAGAAGGCTGCACTTGCTCTGTCTCTTTTGGTGAAAGAACTGGTCTTCTCAAAACACCTGCCTGTAATCTCCCTCATTTAACTCAGGGGTCTGCTCAACTGTCATCTCATCAGAGGCCTTCCCCAATCGTTTGATCTAACAATACCACCCCGCCCCACTATCTCCAACACTCCCTAGCGCTTTACACTGCTTTGTTTTTCTCCATTTCTTTCATACTAGCTGACATACATTTATTTGTTTACTGCCTGCCTTAACTTGGCCAAATATAAACCTCATGAGAGCGTCAAGGTCCTCTGCTCACGGCAGCCCCCCCAGGGCCTGCGAGTGCTTGGCACAGAGTAGGTTGCTCAGTGAGTGAGTGGAGTGAATGAATAAATGGATTTTTAAATGAGCACTTTCTATGTGCCAGGCTCTGTGCCATATGTAAGGAAGGTAAGGATGAACAGGATAGATGAACAGGATCTAGTTTTTTCCCTGAAGGAACCTAAAATCAAAGGAGATCCATATCCAGCTAATAGAGAGGAAGGTGAAATGAGCTTACAGTGTTGGAGGAGAACTGTGGGGTAGCCAGAGACAGGGCAGGACAGGTGGGAACTGGACTGGGAAGGACCTTGGGCTAATGAGCCGCTTCTCTCTGTGAGCACCACCCTGGAGCACTACGAAGAGAGGGAAAGAGGAAATGTATCTGATTTAAAATCAGAACTGGCAGAATTAGAAGGGACAGAATTTAGTGACTAGAGGGGTTACAGGAACTGAGAAGTTCCTGGTTTCTAAGAAACGCCACTGGCCAGACAGGCGGAAAAACAAGGTGGAGGATGAAGAGAAATCTAATTTTAGACAAACCGAGTCTGAGGTACCTACGATCCTCATACTAAGTCATAATGATTTCTCTGGTGACTCAGAAACTCTACAGTCCTCTTCCCTGGCTTTCTCTGGCAGGTGTTTATACTGTCCCAGGCGAGCTGAGCCACACGTATCAGACGTAGGTGCCACCGGGTTAGCCATGATTTAGCCATGCATGGATAGTCCTGAAGTCTTCAGGCCCGATCAGATCTGTAAGTTTAATATATTCTTTATCATGCTTTCTTAAAACAAGGGATACCTGTTTTGCAGTGAAGTCTGACACAAAGGCAGAGATTTCCCAGGAATTTTTCCTAGTCAATGGCTTGAAAGTCCAACTCTAAACAGGGAGACAACATTATTTAAAATTTTAAAAACCAATCAAAGTTCTCAAGGACAGGCATTATTGTTGCTTTCCACTCCAAAATGTCATGGAAATCCCACGTGGATGTATGGAGGGGGAGATGGTAAGAATGAAAGGAGGGGCAAAGGAAATTCAGGTACAAAGCCTCAAAACCCATGTTTAGCTGTAAAGAACAATTATATACAACACACTGGATGCATTCTGGGAGGCCAAAGTGGGAGGACTGCTTGAGGCCAAACCCAGTTTAAGACCACCCTGCCTTAAATGTCACGGTGTCACAGCTTCAACATCAAGGTTTTCTAACACTTGCAACACTGGTTAAATGTGTGTTGTTAGGGAACACTGGCCAAATCCCAGTGATTTCCTTGCTCAGTTAGTAGGTCATCCTTGACAGTGTCAAACCCTGATTCTTCTCTAAAAAAGCAGAAGAGGCTGAAATAAGGGGGAATAGGCTAATTTTTCTTACTGGCTCCAGGACTCTTAAAATCAAAGAAAAATGCCCTGTTGGAAACTACTGTCCAAACAGGCTTTATTCTGAGGATTTGTGTAAAATGGGGTCCTTGGTGGCAAAACTCCTGGTGAAGCTGGAGAAAGGTCAAGAACTCTGAACAGTCAAATGCAAAAAGGAGTGATTAACTCTGTTCATTAGAATATCCCACAGCCAGAAGGAGTCATTTCCCTAAAATGCCAGATAAATACATGACTATGCTGCAATCACCAACTGACTACAAACCAGGGGTCTCTCTGACACTCCAGAAGATTTCCTCTTCTTTACGAGAGCCAGGGAGAGGCAGGTCACCCACACTCACCTCCTGACATGTCATCCACATCCTTCTTCCCACCTCTTCCATGCCCGCTGGGCCCCAGGCACTGAAGAGGTCACAAGCGGGGAGATGGGAAGCCAGGGACATGCCCAGGAGAGAGACGGGGAGGGAGGATGCTTAGGGCTGTCTTAACAACAGTCTGATCAGTCTGCTTCCACTTCCTACATTTCTATCCACCACAGCTGGAAACCAGAGAGAGGACTTTAAAGGATCCTCGACTGGATGCATTCTGGACAAAAACACTCCAAAGCTAATAAAATTCAAACATAACTAGTGCATCCAATAATATCAGAATCAAGTTGAACACAGAGAGGCACAGGACAACGACAGTCATCTAGACTGAGAGGCCCTTATTTTATCTGTGCTAAGAACAACGCTGCTGTGATTTTGGGATCCGCCCACACGACCCTACATGTTAGGGCTCAGCTGGAGCTAGACCTCAGGCTGCCTGCGCGCTAATACTGGGTTAATTTTGTCCAAGACACAATCGATTGCTCTACTGCTGCTGAATAATTGGCTCTAGTATTAACAATAAGGACCAGGAAAACAAAAGTTAGAAAGTTTAAAGATAAACAAGTTTGAAGCAAATTCTCTGCTAGGAAAAACAAAAATAAACATCAAAAAATTAGTCCTGGGCAGTGCCTGTGGCTCAGTGGGTAGAGCGCCAGCCCCATATACAGAGGGTGGTGGGTTCAATCCCGGCCCTGGCCAAAAAGGAACAAAAAATAGCCGGGTGCTGTGGCAGGCGCCTGTAGTCCCAGCTACTTGGGAGGCTGAGGCAAGAGAATCGCCTAAGCTCAAGAGCTGGAGGTTGCTGTGAGATGTGACGCCACAGCACTCCACCAAGGGAGATAAGGTGAGACTCTGTCTCTTAAAAAAAAAAAAAAAAAAATTTAGTCCTATAGTTAGGACATTTTCTTAGAACAAGAATAAAATTACTTAAAAGTAACAGGTCTGTGAAATATTTGAACTTATACAATTTATGACTTAACCAGAATTATATTCTGGGGCAGTAAATTATTTGCTTGCATTTAAGAATTTTAATGAAAAACCAGAACATGAACTCACAAAAACAAAACAACAAACATCAGGAGAAAACTAGAAAGCATAATTTTAATTGACCTTGCCTTTGTAAAGGTAAAGTACTGACATTTTTTTTCCCAATCAGTTTTTAGAAAAAAGTTTTAAAGTCAAAAAGATAGGCTGGGTGCAGGTGGCTCACGCCCGTAATCCTAGCACTTTGGGAGGCCAAAGTGGGAGGACTGCTTGAGGCCAAACCCAGTTTAAGACCACCCTGCGCAAGAATGAGACCCATTTTCTACCAAAAATAGAAAAATTAGCCAGGCATGGTGGCAGATGCCTGTGGTCCCCATTGTTCAGGAGACTGAGACAGGACTGCTTGATTGAGCCCAGGAGTTGGCGGCTGCAGTGAACTATGATGATGCCACTGTACTCTATCTTGCCTGGACAACAAGCATGCTGTCTCAAAGCATACCAATCAAACAACCAACAAAAAAACCCCACAGCCAAAAAGTCAAAAACGGGACTAAAATTTGGCTGGCAGCTGAAAAAAAAAAATCAATGTATTTAATAAATTGTTATCATTTCTTATTTATAAAGCTTATTTCCATCTAGTTAGCCTCTTAAAGCTAAAGCAACAAAAAAAAGGTCTTCCACCAAATCAAATGCAGCCCAGACCATCAATTCCATTTCAAATTTAGCTTAAATCCTAAGATTAAGTGACTTTCTTTACCTTAGTTAAGACAGTCCTTCCCTGGAAATGAGTTAGGAACTACTTTCATTTCCAATGGCAAATAACAATTTATAAGGTTTAAAAAAAAAACCAAAACAACCCACAGTCCTTATAAAACATAACAGGAAAAAACTCATCATTTCTGTCCAAGAAAGTTCCACATGAACTCTCATTCTACATTTTGATTTCTTGATTTAAGATGATTTCCTTTATATTCAACCACACTGTGGTCATGAAACACAGTCCACCTCAGATAAACTCAGCTCCTTAACAAACCCTTTTCCAACCTCCATTTGTGGAAGCAAAAAGATGTTTCACAGTAGAGAGAATCAGACACCAATGATAGGGCAACGTAGGTGTTTACTGGCCACAGGTAACCTGAGCGGACAGCCTGCTTGGGGAGTTCCATGCTGAGTTTCGAGGTTGGGATGCGAAAGCCACTTTGGATCCCCCTGAAACTAAATGCCAGTTGCCTACTTAAGGCCCCAGGAAACCTGAATGACAGAGCCACATACTGCTTTAAGTGTCACATCTAGAAGGTAGGAATTCATTCATGTTTATCCTACCCCACCTACCCTGAAGGCATCCTTCCTCCACCCCAAGCCATTCTGAATTTTATGTGTGAAACATCTTTAAGTACGTATTGCTAAGGTTCCAGATGTCTGACTCTGTGTGGGAAAAGCCATGTGGCAAGTCAGTGCTGAGACCAGCTGTCAACAATTTATTTAATAGGTTAATAAACCAACCCAAATTAGGTATTTTATCTGTTGCTCAGTAGCCTGTACTCTGAACACGTTTGAAGAGTTCCCTCCTTGTTAAGTGAAAACAAAACATCATCTCTAACATTCTTTCCAGTTCCTCATTTTCTCTGAATCTCGTACCAAATAAGCAACAAACACAGCATTTTCTTAAAGCTGCCAGAGTGAGTTAGTTGAACAGGGCACGTGGTTAAAAAAGAAACAAACAAAAAAATTAATATGTGTTGATTCCAACTACTTGGTAAATGTCATTTCTAAATAATAATTGGATGTCCACAGTGCAAACCCCACCATCACGGAATCTTACAGCTTTTACTTTACTTACTTGTATTTTAAGAGCAGCCACTGAATTAACCAGAGTCCTACAAGGATCATGCCGTTAATTTCACAAATAGAAAAGGCCCACTGCACCCGGTTAAAATGGTCAAAAAACGTGTCCGGTAGTGGAGGCTGCACCTCCTTAGGAGGTACTCGTTCGTGGACGACCGAGATCATCACTGTGGTGAGGACAAAACAGCAAAGTGCATAGAGAAAGGCCAGGAAAGTCTTGCCCCACTCCATGGGGTACTGCGAGCGCTCAGGCTCTGGCATGGGGATCTTGATCATCTCCTTCCTGTATCCATTTGGCATTCCGTTGGGTTTCATCTTGATGGTGAAGCTGCCGTGGGGCGTGGGGACGTCTGTGCCAATGCCGAGGTGCCCGTTGGCGTGGCCGTTCTTGTGTGCTTCCATGTGGTGCTCCATTTTCAGCGTCTCTATCATGTCCAGGAGCCGCTGCCCGTTGTCAGAAGAGACTCTGCACAAGGGGGGTTTTGTGAAATCTTCTTGGGTCAGGTTGATCAAGTCCCGGCCTGTGAAATGTTCCAGAGGTTCACAGTATTCTGGCATAGCATTCTCCAGCAGCCAGTCTGCCACCTTCTTGGGTGACCAATACACCACCTCCTTCATGGTATTGGCAGACAACAGGCAGGCCCAGCTCACGCTCAGCAGGTCAGCAATCACCGTTCCTACAGGGCAGGACACCGTCCTGCCATGGCTCACTCATCCTTTCAGGCCTCATGAGCAGAGATTTGTTTGGCAAGAAGGTCAGGAAAGTTTTTAAACACCTCATGTAGCTATCCAGGGTTCCTGAGTGCCCGAACATTAATTCACCTCATTTTTGAACGGGATTCTTCCTTCTGTGGAGATAAGAGAAAAGTTCAGGATATTGGGACTTCCAAAGCCCTCAAAATGCAAAGCTATACACAAGGAAATGGAAAACAGGTTACTGGTAAACTCTGTGGTTTCCAAATGTATATTAATGGATAAGTTGAAGGGAACACGTTTTATAGGATTGCCAATGGTGTATTTTCTAAGAAATAATTTGGACATTGGACTTTGGACATTGCCTAATACAGACCAGTGATTCTCCTTGTCCTTACAGGCTTCCTAAGAGAATTTGAAAGAATATGGTAAATTTGTTTAATCTACCATTCTATCTGGTTAAGAATATTTAAAAATGTACGTAACATACAGCAACTTAAAAGATAGCATAGAAGAAAATCACAGGAATGCTGCGCTTCAAGTGATCCTCCTATATATTACCAAAAAATCAGTGAGTCCCCTTTTCCAAAACGTATGAAGGAGTTATAAATGCAGCTGCCTGGGTGAAAGCACAGGTGGAGTGAAGGCCAAGTTCCTTCACTATTCCAAGCCTCCAGGGGACTCTATGGAAGTTTGGAAATGAAGAATCTGATCAAATTTCTTCATTTGCAAGTGAGGAATCTGAGATTTAAAAAGGTCAAAGAACTTGCTCATGGCCAAATAACCTGTTTCTGAGTCCCAGTTCAGCATATTTTTAAATTAAAATATGTGACAATAACTAAAAGGCATATTGGTAAAGAAGATTCTAAGGCAGGATTCAAAATTTTATAAATGTAATATAAAAATATATAAACAGTATATATATTATAACTATAATTATGGCTAACAAGTACAGGGTTGAGCATCTCTCGTTCAAAAATCCAAAATCCAATGCTCTGTATCCAAAACGTTCTGTGCCCCAACATGACACTCAAAGAAAATGCTCATTGTAGCATTTAGGAGTTCAGATTTTTGGATTGGGGATGCTCCACTGAATGAATTCTGCAAATATTCTAAAATCCAAGAAAACAGAATCTGAAACACTCTGTGTCCAAAGCATTTCCCATAAGGAATATTCAACCTGTATTAACATCGCTTAAAATAACTGGAAAGAAATATATCACATATTAACTGAAGTTATACTTGATGATGGTTCTGGGAGTATTTTCTATTTTTCTTTAAAAGGCACATATTAATTTTATAATGAGCATTTAAAATAAAAAGTTAAAGACAAAAGACCTAATGTTTTAACAAAGTATCACAGTTAAGGAAGTACGGCCTTTGGCAGAAAGAGCGCACTGTTCACTCTTGCCCATGCACACACAACCTACAACATGAGCTTCAGCTTACTCACCTATAAAATGGGAGTGTGATAATGAGATATTTCTCTCATAGGTTGGTATGAGTATTTAAGTAAGAAACCAGATGGGAAAGTTAATGAAATACAACCTAGCTTTAAAAGTGATTTTTAAAGGGGTCTCTCTTGGTGTCTATAGCCTTTTCTTCCCCATCTCAAACTGTTTATCACCTCTAATAGCCACTGTCCACTACATCTCTCCAGTAAAAAGCGCCTTGTCTACCAGTAGGCTAACTCTTTTCTCAAATGATAAATATTGTGTTAATTACAAAGTGCTTGCACAGAGCTGGAGGTTTAAGAGCTGAAAACTACTGATGACACTGTTTTCCAAAGCATGTTTCTGTAGAATAACAATCTTACAAAATGTTCCATGCTTTAAAAAAAGAAAGAAAACTCTAGGCAAATAAGTCTAGAAAGTGCATACTGTGACAGCTTCCTGGGGACAGCAGGACACATTAGTATGTTAAAAGCTTGAGAAAATCTTCCAGTAAAGAAACTATCACCAGGATTTCTCAAATAGACTTCATCAGGCTATCCTACTCCCTGCCCTTTTTTCTATTGGAATCATCTCCAGTGAACCCCAAAATCTGTCCCTGGAATGAGAATGGTCCATTCCCAAATTTCTAGTCTAGATAATAACCAATTGAATAGCAGTAATAGCTTTAAAAGATATTCCAGACCAATAAGGCATCCCCTGTACTGAGTGTCCATGGTTCTGTACACCTGCACCTTCGCTATCACAGCCTGTCTGTCTATATCACCACCCCTAAAGTCTATAAATAAGAAAGAGCTACAACTGCAGAAGGTGCTCACTCAGTGGCTGCTCAGTCGCTTCAAAACTATGTGGATCACTATGAAAGTTCTGAGACAGACTGTGTTATGTCCATTATTTCACTTCCAAGAAACACAGTCAACAGCATTCTGTCTGATTCATCTGCCCAAGTTTCAACTAGCTAGGTATATGGGTGTTGTGGGAAGGGTTTCATCTGTTTCCATCCATGTGGATTTTACATTCTTTGGTTTTTGGTTATCTCAAAAGTTTCATAAAAACCCACATACTATTCACATCTTGTAACATGTGCGTGGTTTAATGGAATACAAAAGTACTGAAAATGTCAGTGATATTGAAAAATGCTTTAAAACAATTTGGATGGGCAAGAAGAAAAAGACAGGTGTCCTCTAGAAAGAAATAGAAAACAAAAGCGAATCTCAGACCACATAACAGCCACTACAGGGGAATTTCAGTTGCCACCAGCGCTGCCCAGAGAGTGCTGAGAAGACACGCAGGCCAAATGGGAGTTCTGACAGGAGGTCGTCCAGGAAAAGGGATCTCCTTGGCGTTGGACCCAGGGATTCTCTTCAAACACTCCTCAGCAGAAGCAGGACAACAGCCAAGGGACCCCTCCACATTTTGAAGTGGTTAAAAGAACTCTGAAGAAAAATCCTCAGTGGAGCGTTCAGCCCCAAGGGAAACGACCAAGGCTTTACACCCAAGTTCTCCACTTTCCCCCTTGGCCAGTGCAGGAAGCTGGCCAGGACGGGAAACCCCCTCAGAACCACAGAGACAGACCAAGACCAAAGTGTTATTTCACTTCTCTCTGATGGGAGGAACAGATTTTCTCCTCTGAAGAGAGAATAAACCTTAAAGTAGGAAAAATAAATCAAATGGTAGGAGACAATTTAATATAGGGCCACGAAGCCACTACCTGGTGCTGCAGCACGGTAGGCAGCCACGTAAGCCAAGAGCACTCCCAAAGTGAGCCAAATGGGGAGTTTCCGAGAGCCAGAGAACTGACAGCTGGCAAGACAACTAATAGCTCCCAGTAGTTAACTGGGACAAAAAGAAATCATCCCCTCCTCAAGAGAACCTCTGTTTGTCCCTCCAACTTGGAATTCCCACCCCCCCCCCCCCCACCCCCCAGTCCTCCTTAAGTCCAGAGTCTTCCCTTAGCCGTTACGGTCCTTCTCTACAAAGCCCCACCTGGCCACTCTACTTCACAGTTCTTTGGATTTCTGCCTGAATTCCTACACCATGAATGCCCGTGACACACAATATAATTTAACACTCTTGTGGGCATGTGTAGGAAGGGCATTAGCTGTGAGTCGAGAAGCCTGCCTCTGAGATCCAACTCAGCTACTTCCCTTCTTGACAAAGTTCTTTAACCTCGCTAAGCCTCAGTTTTCTTTGGAAAATGGGATCAAAGACAAGCATCCCTGTCTCCACACAGGCTCCTGCTATTAAGATACAATTACGTAAAAAGAATACAAGCTATTAATTATTCCAACTACATACATCCTGATCTTTTTGTAATGTCCTATACTTCTTTGCTAATGCCCAACTGGACCCACAATGGCATTTCATAAATACCTAGTGAAGCTGCCAAGTTCAAACAACCCTTTTAAAGCCCTATCATTCTGACACACATGAGTAAAGACAGCCTTCCAAATTTCATGAGTAAATAAACCTTTATTTCTCAAACAAGTTTCGAAGTTTGAAAATAAAGGCCCGTGGCTCGGCACCTGCAGCACAGTGGTTATGGTGCCAGCCACATACACTGAGGCTGGCGGGTTCAAACCTGGCCCGGGCCAGCTAAATAACAATGACAACTGTAATAAAAAATAGCTGGGCATTGTGGTGGGGGCCTGTGGTCCCAGCTACTCGGGAGGCTGAGGCAAGAGAATCGTTTAAGCCCAGGAGTTGGAGGTTGCTGTGAGCTGTGATGCCACAGTACTCTAGTGAGGGCAACATGGTGAGACTCTGTCTCAAAAAGTAAAAAAGAAAAGAAAAGAAGGCTTTTTTTTTTTTGAAAACAAACATGCATGCTGTTTTGCTACAGCTGATGCTGAAGCTGTACAAATGGGGAAAAAGCTAATTGCTATGAAAGTGAACTGCTAGACTTCTACTCAGCATTCAAAGACCACTGCTAAAAGATAGAGACTTACTCAGAGACCCTAGAGCCCAGGTACAGAGGGAAAGGTGAGAACTCACATACTCGATACAGAATATACTGTGGTGATTTTGAAAAGGAAAAGGCAAAGTGCTTTCACATCTAGGTCCAGAAGATTGCATGTTAGCCTCGGCTCATAAAACAGCTACCATCATCACCCAGAAAACCTATCTAGAATCCATTACAGTGAGAATTTTAAAAATAACAGAGCCTAAATTATTGGACTTATTTCTCAGAACTGGGAAGAAATAATGGAAGAATAAAAACTGTATTAAATTCTTTATTCTGAAATATCACACAATTCAGAAGAGGTGCAGGAACTCTCATTCAGCTGTGATTTTTAGAAATAAGTGAACTAAAAGCTCATTGAGATCGTGATTGAGCTAAAATCTCATGTACAGCCAAGAGCTGACCCTGGGGCTAGACTGAGAGGCAAGATGCTTTTCCAGTCTCTCTCACTACAAAATATTCAATGGGCTCACAGATTTGAAAATGTATGAAAGAAAGTCTAAAAAATCTTTTTTAAGGATATAAGGTGTCCATAAGGATAAAAGGCAGGAACAACAGTACATATTCATGACAGATCTAAACTTAGTGGGATTTTCTATCTGTCCTCTACTTAGTAAAACATAAATCTGCTATATTAAATTTGGCTCCCATTTTTTAAATAGATTTTAGTCTTTAATATTATAAAATCCATCAGATAATATGCCATGATACTGTATAAACTATTTATAGTTAATTATCAATATCAAAACCAGGCAAATCTCTAAAACAGAAAAATAATTATTCTGGTAGTGAAAAACATTAACTAAGCAAAATCACAAAAGAAATCATTTATAAATATTTGCTTATCCTTACTCAAAAAGAATCTATTGTGTTGCTATCTGACATTATCTAAAAGTAACACAGTGTTGTATTCACAAAAATCTACTGTATGAATTACAAACTGAATACAAGTTTAAGAAATAGGATATCACGAAATGCATCGTACAATTAGACATGGGGCAACTGCTCAGAAAATCCAAGTTCAAACATGCATTCCAACCCTGGTACCTCTATCATGACATAAAGTTTAATTGATACATTTATTCCATTTTTCCCCCCAAAGTACTGTCAGGTACGTAGAAAACAAAGCAATACACAAAACTGTAAGAAATTATTATGCTGAATGTAATTAACTCTTTCCTTAAAGATTCAATAGACTTTTAAAATGAGTGCCATAAAATTAAGAATTAAATTCTTATGATCTTTCTAAGATGTGATGAACCCAGCAAAAACACACAAGCTGCCTGGGTGGGTTCTAGATGTTTCTAAATGCTGATATTACAAATCAAAGTAGGAAGTAGTACATGTATAATTAGTCTTATAAACACAAAGTGAATTAAACTTTCCACTTCACATATCACACTTCAAAGACAAAAGCAAAAGTAACACGGAGTATATACATGATATACTCCAATAGCTTATATCAACTTAACACACAATGACAATTTGGTGGGCAGGCAGCATTTTGCTCAAACTTTATAACCCCAAACTGTGGATTTTTGGTATTTTCTAATTTCTCTGATAAATACTTATATGTGTTTAGAAGAGATAAAGTTTTGTTCAAGAGCTATACAAATGACAAGTTAATACTAGTTTATTATGAAACATACTAACTGCCTTTTTGAGAAAAGCTTCAAGTTCAGATAAAGTCTTTACATCTACTATAACTTTCCATAAAAGTCAATTATAACCTAATTGACCTTTTAGGGCAACGAAGCCCACTGAAATACTCTTGAGAGATATGTGTTTAATTTTTCCCTAACTTAATTTGGAAAGCTCCTGAATGTTTTTCTTCAAACCAATCTAATAAGCTATAGATTATTTTTTATTTAGCATTTGAAGAGTTAAGTTAAATAGGCAAAGTTCATAAAATCGTATATATTTGAAGAACAAAAAAGGTTTAATAGTTTCAGCTGAAGAACCTATGTATTTATTTCAGGCTACAGTTGAAGAAATTTTAGAAGATTACTTTTGATCCCTTAACCTTTAAATTGTCCTTTATTTTAAATTGCTATTACATGCAGTGCTCACAATTCTGCAGTCCAACTCTGAGCAAATAAAATCATCCCTTGCAAAAAAAGTCCCTTCAGCTAGGTGTGTGCTCAACCCGCTTTGCTTAGACAGGAGAGAAGGGCTGGCTGAAGTCTATGTATTTGCCCTTTTGTCCATTTGGGCTCTCAGAAGAGCCTCATTTAATGATATTGTCTGGTTTCTTCCACAATTCGTTTATCTAATAAACTTAGCTTTCACAATATCTGAGATATATTCCTTCTCCACAGCTGCCCTATGTTAATGTACCCAATTGATACCTCTCTTTTTGTGTCCCTCACCTCAGAATGACCCAATTCAATGTCACAGGCTTCGATGTTCCAGAAGGGAAGAGACAATTTCTGGCAGACAAAATAGATAAAACATAATGACACAGCCAGGTCAACCGCACACCACATATCACGGTGCTAGCGTGTTCTCCACCCTAGGAGTAGAAAACGGTTTTATTCCTTTAACAGAGAGTCCTACCACAAGAAAGATCAGCTCATTTTGCCTCCCCTGCCCTGTGCCTCCATTTGAGTCATTTCACAGCAGAATATCTGCAGATATTTAGTGATCAGAAAATTCAAATAATCATTTGGTATGGCAAAAAATTAGAAATAATCTAAAAGTTCTACGGTGGAAAAGTAAATGTTATAAACAGAATACAAAGCTCCTGCTAACAATTGTCCTATATTTGTGTTTCTGTATCTGCAGTGATGTTTATATTTATAGTTTGGTCATGTGAATAAACAGTTACCAAATAGAATGTTATAATTTTTGTAAATCCATATGTGTTACAAATATCCACTGAAAAAAGGGCTACAAGGTGCGCACTCCTTTCATAGGTTTTACCTCTGGGTAACAGAATTGTATGAACGTCTTCATTTTTTTCAGTATTTTCTGATTTCACTGATACACATACATGCACATGTGGCACTTATTAGAAGGGGGAAACGCTGTTTTTAGTTCAATTATATTCTATGTTTTCAAACATGTATATTATGTTGTAAAATTAAAAATAGATGCTTCCTGCATTAGTTTTCTTTAAAAACAGGAAAGCAGCTCACGGATTTCTCTAAATCAGCAGTTCTCACCCTGTGGGTCGTGACCCACGGGAACTGTATTAAAGGGTCGCGACATTAGGAAGGTCGAGAACCACTGCTCTAAATAATTGGAACCTTTGTCCTCTGTGTATAAGTAGGTTATCAAATTCTTCATATTTCCAAAACAAAATGGTCCAGGAATGTGAGCCAAACCTCCAATAGAGATGAGGCCGAAATTCCAATCTCAGGTTATTTCCCATCACTCCAGAGAGAAAATAAGAACAAACCACCAGAATTACAACTGTTCTAGCAGCTAGATTTTCTTCAGTATCCTTCCACTTAGGCTACTGCAAAATAGAAAAGATTATGTGAAAACGCTGCCTGCTGCCATAGGAAAACTTTGCATAACTCTACTGACAACTAAGCACTACTGTATTCCCATGGGAATTCATTCTTTTTTGCAGTTTTTGGATGGGGCCGGGTTTGAACCCGCCACCTCTGGCATAAGGGGCCAGCGTCCTACTCCTTTGAGCCACAATTGCCGCCCTGGGAATTCATTCTTAAAACTCAAATACCTCAAACTCCAAAGATAATCTATTCCTACTCAACTGATGAACTGCCTAAGTCTAAATCAGCAGGGCTATTTTAATATTTGCCTACTTAATCTATGGGACTTGGACCCGGATTCACTGCAGCAGCTCTCAAGAATGTAACACAAAGTCCACGTTTCCAAATTCCATTAGCTCTCACACGAGCTGATGTGCTGATTTCATCTGCCCAGGAAGCCTGGGAAAAGCTATGGCAGGCTTTCATTTCTATCGCACAACACTCCATTCCCTCCAGTCCTTCCATTCTCCCCACTCTTCTTTAAAATGGGAGCCCAAATCCTTTTAATTTACTGCTTATTTAGCTGGAATAAAAATATTACGTGTACCTTGGACTTCCTTATAAAAGTAAATTAGGACTGTAAAAAAAGACAGCTTAGAAAAAGGATGGGCCCACGATTTACTATAATATCTTCTGTCTTTAAGAAACTTCAATGTGGTATAAGGCACATTGGCAGTGCCTACCCAGTCACTCAAGGGACTAGGCTAAGCATGGGAGTGGCAACTGGAGGTTGGGGGTGGTAGCAGAGCCGCAGTCAAGAGGACAGGAAAGCAGTCATCTTGCCCCTCCGTTCCTTGGTCCTTCCTTACCCCTCTCTCTCCTCATACCCCCAGGAGAAAAAGGTATACATTTAAAAAGCTGCCCAAGGAAGTCATTCCACCAGGCCCTCAACTTCAGATGCCTTCAGTGCCCAAGCCATAAAGCCAACCTGGGTCACAGTTGAGGCCGAAATTCCAATCTCAGATATTTCCCATTTCCTTCCCAAATGGCAAGGATTGTGGCAAACAGGATAGGGGAATCCATACCCAAGGAAATCACAGTTCAATTTTCTAAAATGGCAAAACCAACCAAACAAAAAAAAAAAAAGCAAGGTTAATCTGGCCCATGGGATTGCAACACACACGTTCTCTCAGTCCACCATGAATTTCTAGAGATCCTGCCTCGAAGATTCTCTGAAACCTTTTTCCCTTTTCCGGGGTCCCCATTTGCTTCTGCCTTAGTTTCTGCCTCCAGCGTGGCTCAAGCGCAACCCTCTGCCACACTGCTTTCAGACGGTCTTGTCAGCACGTAGTCTGAACCCCTCACCTGGCGCTGACGGCCTCTGATGGCTCCCCACAGCTCTCGGGGCGCTTAGCTCCAAGGCCTTCCACGAGGCAGCCTATTCCTTTACCCTTTCGAGCCTTCCCTTACAAGCTCTGGGCCTGTGTTGTTCCCCCTCAAAGCAGTTACTGCATATACCTCACAAGTTGTTCCTTCTACCCTGCATATTCTTCCTGCCTTACATCACCTTCTGAAAGCCTAGTCTAGCATGCAGTGTAGTCTCTAGAGCCTCAGAGACAGCACATTGACGTTTATTGAATATATGAATAAATGAGAATACAAAGGAAACACTTATGGTTCTAGAACATGGGCCCAGTGATGCGCATCTCATTTGTATGTTAAATGTATAAAAATCTACAAAAAATAGGGCGGCCCCTGTGGCTCAAGGAGTAGGGCGCCGGTCCCATATGCCGGAGGTGGTGGGTTCAAACCTAGCCCCGGCCAAAAAAAAAAAAATCTACAAAAAATATAAAAGCTGAAATTTTAGTAACCAAGTATCAGTTTCAAAATGAAGAAAAGGAACTTGTCACATATCAAAAGAAGAGAAATCTCAAAGCCAGACCGAAAAGACACAAGCTAACACTTACAGTTCACGGGGGCACCAGACTTGGCCTCTCCTTTCTTGGGGCTACGTAGGGTCTTAAGATTCTAGCCAGAGCAGGGACTAGGACTGAGACCTTTAATAAAGCAAAGATCACTGTAAGACCAGAAAAATCAGACCCATGCAATTGGCGCACAACAATAAAGAATCCAAATTTATATTACCTGTGTGGTGTGAGAGTACCCTACTAAGAGATCAGTGGAAATACAAAAGAGAAATAAATGCAAAACAGCTCCTTAGAGACCCCTCAACAAAACAACGGTTCACAGGACTCCCCTGAAAAAAGGAATACTGCTGAGGATAAGAAAATAATTAAAAATTATAAATCACATGAAGAAGTGATCAACCACAAGGGAGATGTGGCAGGTGTGACAGATAGGAAGTTTATTTTCTAAACTATGAATCTGAGAAAATAGGACAGGTTTAAAGAGACTGAAGTGAGCAAACTAAAGAGATTGGAAGGAAGAACTGAAACCTTAATGGAATAATAAGACATAATTTTTAAAAAGAAAAAGGTTACGTTTAAGAAAGTATAGGCGGGCGGCGCCTGTGGCTCAGTCGGTAAGGCGCCGGCCCCATATACCGAGGGTGGCGGGTTCAAACCCGGCCCCCGCCAAACTGCAACCAAAAAATAGCCGGGCGTTGTGGCGGGCGCCTGTAGTCCCAGCTACTCGGGAGGCTGAGGCAAGAGAATCGCTTAAGCCCAGGAGTTGGAGGTTGCTGTGAGCTGTGTGAGGCCACGGCACTCTACTGAAGGCCATAAAGTGAGACTCTGTCTCTACAAAAAAAAAAAAAAAGAAAGAAAGAAAGTATAGGCAAATGTGAGGTTCACTCCTCTGTGACCCTCTGGTACCTCCGGAGGAAAGGGGAAGAGAGCAAAAGGTTAAAACCAGGTCAAAAGAGGAAGAGAAATCAGCAAAAATATGAACTACGTAAATTGAAAGACAATTGAAAAGTTTTTCAAACCTCCAACATTTTAAACGATCCATCTTTGGGGCGGCAAAAATGAGAACAGAAAACAGAATCCAGTCAATTAAAAGGTGAACCAGATTTCAAAAAGATAACTAACTAAACACATACATTCCTTTTGTTTGCCTCCCCAAGCTCCTCTGAAATGGTAATAGAGGGATTAAAAACAAAACAAAACAGGGTAAAGAAAGCAAAAAAGACAAAGAAAACAGAAGAGCAGAAGAGAAAACAGCAACACAATTTAGGAAGATGGGAAGCAGGTGAATTAGTGGTGACAGGACCCACCAGGCCTAAGACAGGAGAGCCCTAGGCCAGCAAAGGGGAAAGAGACAGGAAGCAATCGGAATGATGTAACAGAAGCCTTCTCAGTAGGAGGAATTGGTAGCATCAAGTACCTTGGAAATGGCTGTGAAAGTGTAGCTAGAAACAGAAAGATTGGTGGAAAGACCACTTAAGAAGTTACCTGTAGATTCTCACTTTGCATAGCTGAGCAACTGACCCCTACTCTGAAGACTGGAAGTTTGTTGTCAGGAAAGGAGGAATGGAGAACCCTTTAGACAGCCGACACGGAACTCGGATCAAAGCAGGGGCACCACACTAAAAACAAGAGATTAAGTAAAAACTGCAAACAGATTAAGTAGGATATGCCCTCATCCTTTACCTCATTAGGCACCCAAAGTAACCCCAGGTAAACGATCAGATAATTTTTTTTTCTGGAAGCTTCAAATGTTTTCAGACAAAAACACGTAAGGATACTGATTACCTTGCACTGAAACCCATATAAACAAGTTCCTCTTGTGCAAAGAGCTTCCAAAGGCTTTATTAGCGCCTATTGGAAAGTATGAATGGACAACTGAAAAAAAAAGACTAGACATTTGAAGAAACTTTCTTTTTTGTAGAGACAGAGTCTCACTTTATGGCCCTCAGTAGAGTCCTGTGGCATCACAGCTCACAGCAACCTCCAACTCCTGGGCTTAAGCGATTCTCTTGCCTCAGCCTCCCGAGTAGTGAAGAAACTTTCTAATAAACATAAAAGCCAGAGATAAAAAAAAAAAAAAAAACAAGAAAAATGTGGAAGAAAGGAACAGGCTAAGTAGGGAAATGATAATGTTGAGAAAAACTAATATTCTCAGAGGTAAGGTATCTAAGAACAAGATGGTACCTCCCCCGCCCCCCAAAAAAATAAGGGAGAGAGAATTTTAAGAAGAGACCACCTAGAAATTTATGGCAAATATGAAAAATTCAATAGAAACAAGAGAAAATAAAGTTGAAAAAAATCTCAGACACAGAACAAAAAGAAATATGGAAAACTAAGAGAAAAGAGTAATAAAGTAATCTAGGAAGTTCAATATCTAAATAGTAAGAGCTCAAGAAACTGCATGTTACAGATTTTAAAATCTTTTAAATCTAAAAATTATCCAAAAAATCATTAAAAAAAATCTTATCAGAATGAAAAGGAACATGAATTGCCAGAATGACAGGGTTCATTAAGTGTCCAAAAAACAATGACTGAAAACATAAAATACTTAGTTCCATTATTATTACATATTAATTAATCATTTTAAAGAGAAAAAGAATAAAATGACCGTGAAAAATGATACAGCCTCATCCGGCTTCTCATCCCCCTGGCTGTGTTTCCCTGCATCTCCCCCCTACCAGCCTCCGGGATCCATCCCTGACTTTCTTTACTGGACTTTCTGGCCCTGACAAGAAGAGCCCCAGGGCACATACAGCACAAAGACAGTGCTCTCGACAGCTGAAAGTAAACTTTTGATGGTGCTTTCAATCCTAACCTTATAATAGGCAATAGGCCTTTTCATTAGCATAGAAACAAATGAGAATACCATAAAATTTATACATAGGAACAATTTCCTCCAGATTTTCTAAGGCAGCTCAGATTTTATATATATTTTTCCTTTGTCTCATACACTATGAAAATGTCCTACAAGATTTAGTATTTCAGTTTCTTTCTTTTTTATAGAGCTCTTTTTATATTCTGAATAAAACTCATTTATCATACATCTGGGTTTTTAAAATATATTTTCCCTGTGATGGGCCTTTTCATTTCATTTCTTTCTTAACTTTTAAAAAAATTATGGGTTAACATGAGGGTACATATGATTAGGTTTCATTATTTTTGTTTGTAAGGTAAAGTTCAAAGTCTAGTTGTAGCTGAACCTTCCCCCAGGAAGTGTGCCATATATCCCTGCATCGGACCTGATAGGTAGAAACTAATCAAGTCCCCTCCTCCCTTCTTGAATTTAACTGTGTTACTCTCTCATGTGGGCCTGAAGTTGTTGGTCTATTATTTTCAGATCAGTATTAAGTATATGGGATGCTTGCTTTTCTGTTCTTGAGATAACTTTACTTAGGAGAATGCACTCCAAATCCATCCAGGTCTCCATTTTTTCTATGGGTGAATAGTATTTATTCCATGGTATACATATGCTACAGTTTATTAATCCATTCGTGGGTTGATGGGCATTTTGGTCTTTTTCCACATGTTTGCAATTATGAGTTGAGCTGCTATAAACATTTGAATGCAAATGTCTTTGTGGTAAAAAGATTTTTTTTTTTTTCTGGGAAAATACCTACTAATGGGATTCTGGGGTCAAATGGGAGCTCTAATTTTAGTTCTTTGAGGACTGTCCATACTTCTTTCCCAAAAAGTTGTAGTAATTTGCAATCCCACCAATCCCATCAAGTACCCCCTCTCAGTACCCACACCAGTATCTGCAGCTTTGGGACCTTGCTACATGGGCTATTATCATTGGTGTTAGGTGACATCTCAAAGTGGTTTTGATTTGCATTTCTCTGATGATTAGGGACAATGTTCGTTTTTTCATGTGTTTGTTGGCCACTCTTCTGCATTCTTGGGAAAAGGTTCTGTTTATGTTGCTCGCTCCTCTCTATTGATTTACTTGAGTTCTTTGTATATTCTGGGCACTAGCCCTTAGTCCCATTTGTAACATGTGATCATCTTCTTTCATTCTGTAAGTTGTCTATTTGCTTTGTTGATTGTGTCCTTGGCTGTGCAGAAGCTTTTTAACTTGTTCAGGTCCCATTTATCACCAACAATCAAATCAAAGACACAATACCCTTCTCAATAGCTTTAAAGAAAATGAAAAACCTTGAAATACACTTAATAAAGGAGGTATAGGTTCTCTATAGAAAGAACTATCAACCTCTGAGAAAAGAAACAGCAGAAGATGTTAATAAATGGAAGAACATACCATATTCGTGGCTGGGAAGAATGAATATTGTTAAAATGTTAATACTCCTCAAAATGGTCTACAGATTTAATATAGTTCACATTAAAACACCAGCATATCACACTTTGAACAACTTGAAAAAATCAGTTCTTCAATTTGTATGGAACCAGAAAAAACCCTGAATAGTCAACACAATTCCATGAAATAAAAACAACCCTGGAGGCATCACATTACCAGACTTCAGGTTATACTATGAGTCTACAGTGATCACAACAGCATGATATTGGCATCAAAATAGAGACACAGAGCTATGGAACGGAATATAGAACTTAGGACAAAACCAGCCTCACATCACCATCTAATCTTCGACAAACCAACCAAAAGCATGCACTATTAAATAGGAAAAGAACCCCTATTTAATAAATGGTGCCTGGAAAACTGGATAGCCACATGTAAAAGACTGAAACTGGACCCACATGTCCCACCACTTACAAAAATTAACTCACACTGGACAAAAGTTTTAATCTAAGACATGAAATGATAAAAACTCTAAAGGAAAGTATGGGGAGAAAACTTCTTAATGATTATCAGCCTCAGGAAAGAATTCATGGAGAAGACCCCATCGGCAACTGCAGCAACAATAATACTTCAGTTTCTCAATCACTTCTCTCCCAGAATGCTTCTGCTCCATAGTAGTGAAGAAATTCCTGGTCAGACGTGTGTTGTTTACTCAGAAGCATGGCCACTTCTAACAATCTATGAACTTTGGAAGACTGATTGGGTCACCCGGTCACCATACCCGATGAAGACAATCAAAAGAAACTAATTTAAAGAACACTTTCGGTGTTTTCATTGGAGACTGACTAGTTTGGTAACACACTGAGAGCAGACTGAAGGCAAACAACACAATTTCTTGATCAATATGTTTTTGTAAATCATATTTATACTGAAGTTAAGTTTTTTATAGTTCAATGAGGATTAGAAATTCCCATTAAGTGCGTAGCCAAAGGTTTTCCATTTCACTGAGAGAAGTCTATCAGACTACCCTTATAAAAAGAAATTTGACTCAGTGTGGTAAGAAGAAACCTAATTTAAGAAACATGACCTTGGGACTAACACCAAGTTTCAAACTTAGCAATAATGCACAGGCTAGATAGGAGAAATCAAGTTCCAGTCTATCTTCCAAAATAAATTTCTAGCAAGAGAAGTTCAAAGTATTTTGAAGGGATATATTCTAAATCGAAGGCAATTAAACGCATGTGCCTTGAGCATCCTTGCAGCGAAGGCATTGTTCACGTTCCCAGCATGTTGTACTAGCCCTCGTCCGGCTCTCCCTGCCTCCTGACCGTGGTCTCCTGGAGGTAAAAGAATCATCCAAAGAGTTCAAAGAAAGCAAAGGTATATCTCCTCTACCTTTTACTCCCTCCTTCCCCTAAATGCATGAAGTTTTTTTTTTTTTTTTCTTGAAAGCAATTACACCAGTTCTTAAAAATGAATCTCCATCCATCAATTCGTTCCTTTCTCTCCACTAACCGATGACTAGGACTTCTTGATTCTGCTTAGGGTCTGAACATTTCCCACAGGTCCGGGTCCCATCTTCCCTGAGCTTCTTTATCAACTGATTGCTAGTTACCAGCACTGAAGCTCAGCTGTCTAGGAGCGTAGCCATGCAGCAGCGCAGGCCAGATGGAGCCCGGGATCAGGCTGCCAAGCGATGGTAGCTCTAGCTTTAGGGGAAGGTAGAATACTCCTGGGGTGGGGGGGCATCGAGTCTACCACAGGACATCCTAATCCCTCTACTCTTCTCAAGCTTCCAAAAGACATCCTGGGCCCACATGATCCAACTAGGTAATGGAGCTGCAAGGACTGCTTCCTGAGCCATCAACTGATACGCCCGCCTCTATACCCATGTGATTTTAATCTAGCGCATCTACTAATCCTACAACTTAATGTGTTTCTAGTGATCTTGACAACTAACAGCACAGCCATTTCCAAGTTTTTCATGTAGGTCTGAGTTATTCTGCAATCTCACAAGACCTTGTCTAGAACCTCAAGGACTCACAAAGGTCTAATCCACTAGAGGAACTAATCCCAAAACCATTACTGCAAATACTGATTCTTGCTTTACACAAAATTTTAATAAGCTTTATTCTCTGGCTTCCATAACTATAGCTTAATGTAACAAAATAAGAACTTTGTAATTAATTAGTGATGACCATGGAACTATAAAGAAATTACATAAAATTATATCAACTATAAATTAGTTAATAAAAAGTGTGATAAAACAATTTTAAAAACAGATAAAAGATTTGAACAAACACAACCAAGTCTGTTTTGCATTAGGTCAAATAGGTTCATTACTCTTAAAAAAGCCTTGATTAGGCTCGGTGCCTATGGCTCAAGCGGCTGAGGCGCCAGCCACATACACCTGAGCTGGCGGATTCGAATCCATCCTGGGCCCGCCAAACAGCAATGACGGCTGCAACCCAAAAATAGCCGGGTGTTGTGGCAGGTGCCTGTAGTCCCAGCTACTTGGGAGGCAGGAGAATTGCTTCAGACCAGGAGTTGGAGGTTGCTGTGAGCCGTGACGCCACGGCACTTTACCCAGGGTGACAGCTTGAGGCTCTGTCTCAAAAAAAAAAAAAAAAAAAGCTTTGATCACATATCACTGTGGTATGTTACTCTGAAAGAACCAAATTTCAAAATGAGTTTAGGTGGTGCCTGTAGCTCAGTTGGCAGGGCACTGGCCACATACACCAAGGGTAGCAGGTTTGAACTCGGCCCAGGACACTAAAAAAAAAAAAGAAAAAGAAAAAAACTGAGACAAGAGGATCACTTGAGCCCAAGAGTTGGAGGTTGCTATGAGCCAAGATGACATGGCACTCTACCCAGGGTGACAACTTGAGGCTCTGCCTCAAAAAAAAAAAAAAAGAGTTTAATATAAAAGCATTCTCTCAAGCTCATAAGTATTACAAAGTATCCAACATTAACATGCATAAGACACCAAGTGTATGAACCATAACTTAAAAGTGAAAATGCTCCATTTACAAAATTAAAAGATAAAAGACAACAAAGGACAAAAAAATTTTAAAATTTGCCATAGATTCCAAATATGAAGAGTTCTTAAAAATCTGGTAAGAAAAAGGCTCTTCACAGATTATATGTGGCCAATCGCATGTGTGCGCACGCACACACACACACTCCCACACAAACACCAACAAATGTGGAGGGAAAAAAGCTCAATATCACCACTTTAAAATATAGGAAAAAAAATTAAAACAATGGCAAGATACCATTCTTTAGGTGTTAAGTTGGCAAAGACAAAAAAAGAGCCATATTAAAAAGAACCAGTGTCACCAAAGATCCAGGTTCTGCAAATTCTCTTCAGTACATCATGAATCCATTTGTAGTCACGTGACACCCAGTGGCGGGCACCTTCTGAGAAACACAGGTGGTTCCACCCCGGTTTGGATATCATAGAGTGTACCTGCATAACCCTCAATGGTGCAGCTTACCACATGCTGAGGCTGAACAGTGCAGCCTGCTGGTCCTAGGTACCGTAGAGAACACTAAAGGCAAGTGAAACACAACAGCAAGGATTTGTGTATCTAGCTTAAATATAGAAAATGTACAGCAAATAAATGGTATAAAAAATGGCGCACCTGTACAGGACACTTACCACGAATGGCGCACCTGTACAGGACACTTACCACGAATGGTGCACCTGTACAGGACACTCCTGCAGGACTGGGAGTTGCTCCGGGTGAGTGCGTGTGTGCTGGGTGAATTCGAAGGCCTAGGGCATCACTGTGTACTACTGTGGACTATAAACACTGCCTGCTTAACTACACTAAATTCACAAAAGGGATTCTTCTTTCAAGAATAAATGAGTCTTAGCTTACTGTAACATTTCAGTTCATAAACTTTAATTTTTAAAACGTTTTTACTCTTTTGTGATAACATTTAGCTTAAAACACATACTGTACAGCTGTACAAAACTATTTTTCTTTTTATATCCTTATTCTATATGCGTTTTTCTACTTTAAATAGTTATTTTACATTTTAAATTCATCATTTTTTGTGAAAAATTAAGACACGCACACAGTAGCCTTGGCCTACAAGGGTCAGGGCCATCAGTATCCCTGTCTTCCCCCTCCGCATCTTGTCCTACCTAAAGGTCTTCAGGGACAGTAACACGTATGGAACTGTCATCTCCTATGACAGCAATGCCTGCTTCTGGAGTACCTCTCAAAGGACCCATCTAAGGCTGTTTTACAGCTAACTTTGTTACTAGTAGGAGGGGCCCACTCTAAAATAACAATAATACATACAGCGGAGTAAAGATATAAACCAGCAATATAGTCATTTGTTATCAAGTACTATGCACATAACTGCATGTGTAATTTTATACGTGGCAGGGCAGTAGGTTTGCTCACACCAGTGTCACTACAAACCCCTTAGGACGACTATGTTTCTAGGCAAGAGGTATTTTTCAGCTGCATTATATTCATACGGGACCACCACTGTATATGAGGTCTGTTGTTGAAGAAAACATGTTACACAGCAGAAGGCTGTACTTGACTTTCACTGGAACCACCGTAGTTCAGGCATTGTCCTATTTCATTTTAATTACTTCCACGGCCACCTCAGTACTGCTCCTGTGCAAACCCCATTCCATCCAAACTCCAACTGCCTAAGTCAGCAAAAGGGAACTGACTTCTAAAACTATATGTCTCCCACCTCTGAAATCCTGCAACAACTTTCCACTGTTCTTAAAACAAAATCCATGCTCAGTTATCACATGCCGTACAGGACTCTGGCTGCCCTCGGATGTATCAGTGCGCACTGCAGCTCCATTATTACCCTAGTCTACTTCTCGTTTCTACCTGCCTCAGGGCCTCTGAACATGCTGTTGTCTCTACCTGGAAAACCTCTGCCCTAGGCTTCACAAGACGGGCTTCCACTCCACTTTCAGACCTCTATTCCTACATCTCCTCTTCAAACAAGCCTTCTCTGATAATCCCTTTTGTCTCAGTCCATTTCACACGGTTACAACAGGACTGAAGGCTAGGAAGTCCCATACCAAGGTGCTGGCATCTGGCTTATGACACAGCAAAGAGAGGGAGAGGGTGGGGGTGACTCACTCCTGTAACAATGGCATTAATCTATTCACAAGTGCAAAGTCCTCATGACCTAATCACCCCTTACAGGTGACACCTCTGAATACGGCTACATGCAAGATTAACTTTCTAACACACGAATTTGAGGGACACACTCAAACCATAGCAGTCTTATCTACACTGTCTTACTACAGAACGTCTTTCTGCTCTATTGGAAATGAAAGCTCCATAAGAGAAGGTCCCCTTGGTTTTGTTTTTCATTACTGGATCTCTAGGAGCTGGCGCAGTGTCTATTACATAGTAGGCAATCAATAGAAATATCTGCTCCATGAATGAAAAAAATGAACACTAGAGGAAGAAGGTGGTCAACTGCCTTTGATCCAAACAGCATGTCTTAATTCTAGATTCTTCACAATGTGAAGATTATCCTCTTTAAAACACGCTTTTCCCTATCTATAAAAGAAGAACAAACTCAAACTATTTAGAGATTTCATCAAAAGAAAACTAATGTAAAAAAAAAAAATAAGTGATCTCTATACCTTAATCATACCATTTCTTCTTAAATTTGCTTTAATAGGAAAAAAAAAAAACACAACGAGGCCTACTGGCCTTAATAAAGATGTAATTTCTTAAATATATAAAGAAAACCAGCCATTCAATTGTTATATTCAAGAGAGATTCAAGAGAGATTTCCAATTTTTTATTCTTCGCGATAAGTAAACTCAAAATCGAAAGTCAGTGCTGTTACACGAAAATGAAAAACATCCAAACAAAATTCATTTCATATTTGCACAATGATGAAGAGAAAAATAGTTGAAGCTTTTTTCCTTCAAATTGTCTCCAGAGTCATCTTCCACCTAAAATTAAGCCATCATGCTCTTCAAATGTACCAAAATTTCTACAGACAGATGAATTGTACCTTAATGAGACCTTAAAGGTATTTACCAACAGATTCCAAAAGTATGATAAGTTTTCTACATCCTTTGTGGGTGAGTTGTTCATTAATTTGCATCAGTGATGGAAACACTGGTAGGAATAATAAGAGAACACACAGCTGACCAGCACAGTAACAATACATCCCTGATTATGCCTCACCTAACCCTAAAATAGAACTGCAGGTGTCACTGTTCTAAGTTGTCTTTTTTATGTCCAGATCATGTAATGCTCGATGTTTTCAGAGCTTGGTATGCATTAACACCTTCTTCAACCATCTGACGAAACGTCAGTCTCCACTCCAATGACAGCATTGTGTTATCATACCCTGAGAAGGCGCCAGGGCTCATTAGAAGCATTTCAAAATCTTGTCAAGTGATCTAAAGATATAAACTGTGAGATCAAACAATTTAACTTTCAAATGTCACAGGTTATTTCGGTATAAAAAAGAAACAAGGAACAAGGGACAATATGGATTTAATTTGTAAAAGAACAGAACGTCAGTCACGAAGATCAAAACTGGGAAAATGACTAAGAACAGCAATTATGTTCTACACCTGGAGGAAAAGAACCTCTCAGTGTGGGGGTAAAATTTAGCACCTAAAAGTGCCCCAAAGTGACTCTTCAAATGACATCTGGAAACTGATTTCTTACCCTAACGTAACAGTGGCAGTCTCATGGGTGTCTATTCCAGATTTTGACCATGCTCTATTCCTATGACAGAGAAATTAAACTCCACATGTAATACAAAAATCTCATGACCTAAAGTAAGTTATGTTTTACAGAGCGAAGCTATTATATAGAGATACTGTTTACAAAGGAACTTGATGATTAGCATTCAGAGAACAGATTATCAAAGCACGCTGGCAAAGGCTATAGCCACGTCAGTTTCACTAAAGACACAGCTCAAATTTATCTTGTATTTATAAACCTAATGAGCTTTTCTCTTTGGTATAAAAAGAGCTAGCATTAAGGAGCTAAGGACTGAAAACTATATATATATATATATATATATATATATATGTGTGTGTGTAAAAGCCAACTCACTGAATGAAAATGAAACCAAACATTTATTAAGCATGTACTATGCACAAGCCTGGTCCTGAGTATTCGGTGAGCCGCACGAAGCATACACCATGGTTCCTGCCTAACCAGGTTGAAATATCCAAAGCCAAACACCTGCTTTCTCCTCCAAACTGACGCCTCCTCCATGCCTTCTTCAGCTCCGTAAACCGCAATTCCTCCCTGCCATTTGCTCTGGCAATGACTGGTGACCGTATGTGCGAGTGTTCTTTCCCGCCTCCCCATCCAATCTATCAGAGTCAATCTCGACAGCTTTACCTCCTAAACCAGCCGCCTCTAACTCTGATTCCACCTCTGCCCCTCAAAACCACTTCCGTACTCACAACCCTCTGTGTTAAACCTCCAAGTAAAACTCAAGCTCCTTCTTGCTAGGCCCCCACAAGGTCCCACAGGGTGTGACTCCTGCCGCGCCCCCAATGTCACCCTCTTCCACACTCTCAAACTCACCCGGCCATCACCTCTCCCCACTTGCCCATTCCCACACTGGCCACTTACCGTGCCTCTAACAGTGGCTAGAATAGTACAGTAGGCGCCTTTGTACTTGTGGTCCCTTCTGGAATATTCTTCCCCAAATATCCTCCCTTGCCTCCTTCAAGTCTCTATTCAAATATCCTTTATATCAGCTGAACCATCCCTGACCACGACCTTTCATACCATACATTTTACTTATTTAGTGTCTTTTTTCACCTAGGGCAGGTTAAAAATAAATAAAGAAAGAAAGCTAATCTAGGACTGAGGACTGGGATAACAGAATTTACAGAACTCAGGACAAAGGCAACAAGAAATTCTAGGGCTGTGGTCAAGAGAGTATTAAAAAACCATGACCATCACTTGGGAAGGGGGCCAGAGCACCTAGGCAGAGAGAAGCGAGTAACTCCCCAAAACTGGAAAGGGAATAACTCTTGGTAACTCCCCAGAACTGGAAAGAACAGGTTTGGTGGCTGTCCGGGGGGAGCAGTAGAGATGACTATACCAGAAGGGGTGAGGAGGCACACAGGATGGAGCTTACAGACGTCTGGTTAGAACAATCTAAGAAGTAAAAAGATTTAAGGGTGTGACTTGGCACCTGTCTGCCTTGTCACAGAGCATTGAGCACAAGGATTTGTAAAATGGGTCATGGCTGAGGATACTGAAGGTATCAAAAATGGCACAGAGAGAAAGTGTTTTTAAGAGTCAGGCCCTGGCCGGTGTGGTGGCTCATGCCTGTAATCCCAGCAATTTGGGAGGCTGAGGAAGGAGGATCACTTGAGGTTGGGAGTTTAAGACTAGCCTGGGCAACATAGTGAGACCCTGTCCCTACAAAAATAAATAAAAATAAAAATTAGCCAAGCATGGTAGTGTGTGCCTGTGGTCCTAGTTACTCTGGAGGCTGTGTCATGTGGATCCTTCGAGCCCAGGAATTAGAAGTTACAATGAGCTATGATTGTACCACTGTACTCCAGCCTGGGTGACAAGATTCTGTCTGAAAAAAAAATAAGAAGGAAAGAAAGAAAGAAAAATTGAAAAGAGTCAGGCACTGCCTTATAGCAATCTTGACCCAGGATGGCTCAGCTCAGCAGCTAGAGTGGATTCAAATGAAGAGGAGGGTGGGAGGGCTGCAACTGAACAGTTGGCCAATGCGCCACTTCAAGAAGGAAGACCAACTTCTGCTTAGCTGCAGCAGAGAGGGTGATGCCGCGGGGGAGAAATTAGCAGGGGATAAGCCGTTCTGCAGAGCAGGTCACATTTTCCTGAAGACAGAAGAAAGAAGAGTGGAATTGTATCAGACAGAGAAGGTCACATTCTGGCTTAAGGTCTCACCGAAGTGAGAGGTAGAGAGCAGAAGAGATGCAGAGGGGGATCCCGGTGTGCTCAGATTATCTGATCACATGTGAAGGTGTACCTACCTCAAAACAGCAAGACTTAGCATGACATAAACATCAACTATTTTTGCCCTATTATGTAATAGTTTTTCCTTACCAAATACATTTTTGGGGGCGGGGGGCAGGGGGAGAGGTGAACATCAGTCTTCATTTTTTGGGGAAAAATCCCCAAGAGCTCAATTCCTGGTTTGTATGGTAGCTGTATGTTTAGTAGTTCAGGAAACTGTCAAACTGCTTTCAAAAGTTGTTTGTACCATTTTACATTCCCACCAGCAAAAAAAAAAAAAATTTTTTTTTTTTTTTAAAGAGACAGGTTCTCACTATGCTTCGCAGGCTGACCTACGAATCGTGGGCTCAAGAGATCCTTCTGCCCTAGCCTCCCAAGTAGCTAGGAATGTAAGTTTGTACCACTTCGGCTGTTTTTTGTTTGGTTGGTTTCTTCTTTTTTTAAAGAGCTCACAAATATTTCTGTATTTTATTTTTTATTCAATTCAAAGTCAGAAGTTTGGTCTCATGCTTTTATTTCTCCCATTTAAAAGGTGGATTTACTGGAAAAAAATCCAAGAAAATGCCAAATAAATTTGTTCCAAAAAGTTGAAAGCACTTCCACGTGACCGGTAACAATATACCTCATCCCTGTCTTCTGAGGGGCTATATGTGTGCTGAGTAGGGAAAAAGAGAGGATAAACTAAAATGCACGTAAGGCTATCAAAAGGCTTTGGTTTTGGAGTGACCTACCTGTGGCCAATTCTTAAAGATGTGCCTTCCTCTTGCTAACTTCTTCATAATAGACTCCTCCTTACACTTATGAGCTAGAGTCCCTCACCCTACAGGCTAAGGTAGAAAAGGCAACCAGTTCTCTGAAAAGATTGTTTCAAACTCTGTGGATGAGGATTTTTTAAAACTATTTCCACAGAAATAGTTTCCATGAAAAAAGTTTACTCACATCAATCAGAGTGAACACAGCTAAGACTAGCACAGGGAGCAAAGTATCAGTTGAAGAACTTCTTGCAAAAGTGCCTTGGACTACTGCATATTTGGCTTGCTAACTGTCTTCCTCCATTTACGCTTGCTATCACAGAATACTGGAGACTGGGTAATTCATAAAAAAGCAGGGCCCTGCTTCTGGAGGCTGGGAAGTTTAAGATTGGGCAGCTGCCTCTGGCTGGCTTCTGGTGAGGGCCTCAGCAGCATCCTAACAGGGCAGAGAGCATCCCGGGGGGAGAGAGAGTTCCTGAATAGGAACTAAATTGGCTTTTCAAACAGAGAGTTATCACTCTCATGATAACTAACGCATTATCATGATAACCCATTAATCCATGAACTAGCCCATTCTTGAGGGCTCAGTCCTCGTGACCCATTCACTTCTTAAAGGTCCCACCTCTTAATATTGTTACACTGAAGATTTAAGTTTCAACGTGAGGTTAGGAGGGACAAACATCAAACCGTGGTACTGAAAGAAGATGTTCTTATCATGTTTTCTAATCATTAGATGTATGCTTTTGTTATAGCAGCCACCGCCTTCCTGGCATGCTATGCTCCACTAGATGCGACTTGGACTCAGTTGAGCTGCCATGCGTTGAGATTTAGGAGACCTTAAGTGTTTTAAGAACCACTCAAAGTTATATTTATGTATTAATTTGAAATTTTTATTCAGAAGTATTCCATAACATGAAAATATACAATCAGACCTAAAGGCACTTGTCCCTGAGACTGTATCAGAAGAACAAGGACAAGTGGTTGAGGAAAAGAAAAGAGAAATTTATTAATCTGCTGGCAAATGAGGATGGAATCTCCTGTCTTAAAATGCCACCATGCTCATCATAAGCAGAAATATAGAGCTTTTAAAGGGAAGGTTGTTAGCATTAGGGTACTGCTGTTCAAATGCAATTGATGGTTCTGGTAAAGCCTCTGCCCTCTCAACCTTGCCCTGACAATTGTGTTGAGCCATTTTCAGTCCCCTTTCCCTTCTGACTACTGGCCTGAAGCAAGGATGTAGGTTTTAGTTCTCTGAAAATACTGAGGGGATTTTAAAGAGACAGAAAACATTTTTATCCCTTTTCAGGTATTACCTCTGTTACATAACAAATAACCACAAACTGGGTGGCTTTAAACAACAGAAATTTATTATCACAGTCCAGAGGCCAGGAAGTGTGAAATCGAGGTGTTGGGATGGCTATACTCCTGTGGAGGCTCTGGGAAGAATCTGTTTCTGGCCTCTCAATCAGTTGGTGCCAACTGGCATTCCTTGACATCCCTTGGCTTGTGGCCACATCACCCAATCTCTCTCTGCCTTTGTCTTCACATTACCTTCTCCTCTGCAGGTCAAATCTCCCTCTGCCCCTCTCTGATAAGGACTCACATGACTGCCTTTGGAGCTACCTGGACAATCCCGGATAGCTCCTCTTCTCAAGAACCTTAGTCACATCCTTTGCCTGAAATATTTATTCCTCTACCAAGATAGAAAAATTTTTAATTATTTTGCTTCTACATTGAATTTTTTTGGCCAAAATTTCAAAACCAATGCATCTCCTTTATAAAAGTGCAAATTTTCCTTTAGACATGTCATTTGCAGCTTTTACACCAGACTTTTTCCTGGACATATTTTTCATACTTGATTTATGGAGCCACTCCCCTCTTTTTACTGACTCCTCTTCACATTTCTTTTTTAAGGCAAAACAAATAAAAAAAAATCATTTAAAACTAAAAGAACTCCAGAGAGAAATGAGACAAAGGATAGAAACAAAAAGGCTAAATTCCCTCATGTTTTATTTCAATTTTAGGGCCTGTGACTAAGAATTTTGCCTCTAGTTATAATCTTTGGATCTAACCTGGAAAATGTACATTCTTCAACATAAACACGCAGATCATAAACAGAGACAGAGACAAATGAGTCTGAACTTCTGTCCAAGGCAGAGTTTTCTCATTCACAGCCAAACGCAGCAGTAAAACTTAAAATGTTTTAAGAACCTCTCAAAGGTATACTCACATACTAATTTATTCAGAGCTATTCCATACTTACATAAAAACATATAGCCAGACCTAAAGCTTGCAGCACATTAGTACAGCACTTGGCGTAGAACAGGCTCTTAAAGAATTATCTGCTGAATGAATAGTGACACTAATTATTAATAGTGTCTAGTAAATCTGGGCACGTCCTCTGAATATCTTACTTCTTACCTGATAGTTAGTACCCATCTTTGAGGAACAACAAACCAGTTCCTATAAGGATGGCAGGATAACACAGTGAACTTAGAGTTCTATATTATTTCCAAATAATTAGGGAGGATTTTTAGTTCCAAAATCCACATTGTATTGAACACATGTATCCCTGACAATGAGAAACTCATAATCTCGGTAGAGAAGCAGGAAGAACACCTTAAGGCAGAATACAGAGAATAAAATGTCAGAAAACCATGGAATAGCACGTAAGGACAAATAATATATACTCAGACTAAATAAAGGCAAAGATTAGTTAAGACTGGTATTACCCTTATGTAGAAGGCCATGTGACATTATTTGCCAAAACCTATAATGTAATTCATGTCCCAGAAACTCCATTTTGCGCTTACAGAAATGTTAAAAAGTGGGTCAAGATACATGTTCAAAATGTTCACTGCTGCCCTAGATTTGTATAAGAATTTCCAAAAGCACCTAACCATCCTGCATTATGGTTTAGTATGTAAATACATTTTGTACCTCTTCAAAGACAAAACCATGCAGTCACGTCAAAGAATGAGATGTATCTACAGATAATCAACGTGTCAGTGATACGGAAACATAACGTTTTCATTTTAAAATGTATTTATCACATTTATGTGAACATATCCTTTATTAAGTATTATATGTGCATACGTATATATAATCATACAAATCTAGAAACATAACACAGACAGAAGCTAGAGGGGAATCGGAATATAAAATTGCAGATGGTAAGGAAATTGCACTTGTTTACAAATGATTTTTACGTAATAGTTGTGTATCATTGTATGCTTTCAAAGAGGTAAAGGTTAGAGAGAAAGCAGGAAGAAAGGAGAAAGAGAAGAGGAAAAAGGAGAAAAATTATCTAAGAATTCTCAGTCCAGAGCTATAAAGGTTTTCTGAAATATGAACGAACATTAGGAAACAGCTGCCAAGGTCAGGCACTCATGGAACGCACCTCTTCTTACAGCCCTGTCTTCTTGAGATTTCCATTCCCCTCCCTCTAGCGAAACCCAGGTTGCTTTGGACCTGCCCCAACCTTGCTGGCTGTGGCAGTTCTGGCAAGAGCAACAAGAAAGAAAAACAGAAGAGAAGCGGGATCTGGAGAGCAGCTCCCTCCTTCCCTCCTAAGCCCCCTGCAGGCACTGCCATCCCTCAGTTCAAGGGCTAAGCACTTTCAACCTCTCCCAACCCTCAAAGCTTGCTCAAGTGACAATTCCTACCAGTATGATCATTCTTCCGAAAGACTTACAATGGTTACCAGAATGAACCTTTCTCTTTCTATCCAAGACCTGAATAAAAAAATAAAAAGGCAGCCAGCACAGTGGCTCACAGCTGCAATTCAAGCACTCGGGGTGATCAAGGTGGGAGGACAGCTTCAGCTCAGGAGTTCAAGACCAGCCTTAACAAGAGTGAGACCCTGTCTCTAAAAAATAGAAAAATTAGTCAGGTGTGGTGGCACACACCTTAGTCCCAGCTACTTGGGAAGTCTGAGGAAGGAGGATCACTGAAGCGCAGGAGTTGAAGGCTACAGTATGATAATGCCAATGCACTCTTGAAAGGAGGGAGGGGAGGGAAGGGGAGCCTTACAACTTGTTACACAACTGTAAATTATCTTCTTGGAAAAGGTGCAAAGATATGAAAAAATGAATGTAATATTCTTTACTGCTAATTTTAAGTAATTTTATATTCAGCAAATGTACAGCATGATCATGGTTTTGAGTTATCTGTATCATATATGTACCAGCACAGAACATAGGAATTTAGGTCTACATACAAAACTGATAAAGTTACTCCTGATGGTTTAACAATTCTGCGTATCTTCTCATAGTGAAACATTTATTACAATGAATAGTTACTTTTATAACCAATAAAAGTGCATACAATTAATAAGATGTTTTAAAGGTGGGTGCCTTTTAAAACATATACATCCACCCATCTGCCCCATCTCTAAACCTCACTGTGACTAAAAAAGCCACACACAAATACCCTTCCTCTCTTATAAACAGAAATGGAGAGGAGAGACTCGGCAAGCCAACAGACTAAATTTAGCAGACAAATATAAGTTACAGGTTCTCTCAAAAACAGCCCCTGAAATAGTTCCGGTCTTAAGAAACTAAACTTCATAGGCCTATTACTCTGGGCTTCATTTTATGAGCTTCTAGTTTTATCCAATGGCCACAGGAATCACATATTATTAAAAATAGCACCACCGTATGCCAGCTGATGCAATGTCTTGGCAGACAGCAACCTGTTTTCTGTATTTCCATGAAACACCTAACACAGGTAAATCAAATAACAAAGGTCAAAGTCTTCAGAAGTAGGTTCTCAACTTCAGAAGTCACAAACTGCATACACTGGTTCTTAATACAAAAGGAGAAAAAGAGTTTTTTAAAAGAAGGAAATACACGTTGAAGTCCTTCATTTGAAAGTACTTTATAAAATTATCCAATTCACTCAGCAAACAGTGTATTGTACCTATTTTACAGATGAGGACATAGAGGAAGTGCTCTGAAGTTTGATCTTTGTACTACAAACTAATCCTATTACACTAAAAAATCATCCAGAATTCACCATTAAATTGGTGAGAAAGTCAAAAGATCCATTTCTTTCTTTTTTTCAAGTTTAAAAGATTTCTATTATAATTACATTTTATAAAAATTTTAATATTTATATAGGACTTTCAAACTTGCATTCTTCTTTTTGCACTAAAATTTCAAAATAGTCTACATATTTTTTTCAAAAACAAAATGATGGGGACGGCACCTGTGGCTCAAGGAGTAGGGCGCCAGCCCCATATACCAGCGGTGGCGGGTTCAAAGCCAGCCCCGGCCAAAAACTGCAAAATAAATAAATAAATAAAGCTAAATGATGGGTTTCTTCTTGCATCTTTTGAATTAAACAGTATAAGCTTTACTTGTATAACTCTACCAATCATATTCACAGAGAAAAGTCTGAGAAAGCTGGGCAGCAAGAAGAGAGATAAATAAGACATTTGTAATTTGGAGGCACGTGATGTATGTATTACTTTAAAATATTACAACAGCTTATAACAACAACTCTTTATTTTCCTTAGGGGGAAAAAAAACTTTGATTTGTATACTGTTTTGTGTGGTGTTTAATTGCCTTAAATATGAAATTATGACTATTGCTCTATTCAGACACACACATGAAATACATATATGTATGTCACATATTATTAATAAAGTATATGCATTGCTTTTCAAAAAGCAGGCTCAAGATACCATTTTTCTCAGCATTAAAATAAAGACTAATAAAAATAGGATTTGCTGGGCGCTGCTGTTTAACATAAGATAGCCATAAAGCACAGCAGTTAACATGTATATAACAACATATAACTTGAATGTGTCCCCCACCCCAAATGCACATGTTGAAATTCTAGGAGATGGGGACTTTGGGAGGTGATTAGGTAGTGAAAAAAGCCCTCACTAATGGGATTAGTGCCCTTAAAAAGAGGCCCCAGAAAACGGGAGCGGTGCCTGTGGCTCAAAGGGGTAGGGCGCCAGCCCCATGTGCTGGAGGTGATGGGTTCAAACCCAGCCCCGGCCAAAAAAAACTGGAAAAAAAAAAAAAAAAAAAAAAAAAAACCCACCAAAACAAAAACAAAAAAGAGGCCCCAGAAAACTCCTTTGACCCTCCCATCATGTGAGTGCAATGAGAAAAAGGTCACCCAGGAGGAAGACAGAGAACCGGCCAGCACCTTGATCTTGGACTTCACAGCCTCAAGAACTGTGAGAAAGAAACCCCCGCTATTTATAAGCCACCCAGGCTGCGTTGTTTTGTTAACAGCAGCCTGAACGGACTAAGACACATGGGCTTTGAAATCTCCAAGACTCGGTTAGAAATTACTTTCCTTCCTTCACTAATTACTACCATTGTTATGGACTTGAGTATGTTACTTTACATTTCAGCCTCTTATTTCCTCTTCCTAAAATGAAAATAAATAATATCAACCTCACAGGGTTTTTAAAACATTCTACTTTTTATTTTGAAATAACCTTAGATTTACAGAAAAGTAGCTGTAATAGAAAACTGAGTCATACCTTCACCTAGCTTCCTCCATATCAACAACTGAGATAAGGATGGTACAATGACCAAAGCCACACAGTTGTTACAGTACTATTAACTAAATGACATTATTTTCTCTGATTTTAATCAGTTTTACATCCTATATCCTGTCCTCTGTTCCCCCAATATTCTAGTCTTGTGTCTCTTTCTTGTCCTTACATGAGGCAGTTCCTCCATCTCTCCTCATTTTTCATAACCTTGACAGAATACCGGAAATGGTGATGTGTCCACCTCAGTGATGGTATCAAAGGGCACATGCTGTCCACGCTGTTCGATTACTGCTAACACTGACCTCGATCCCTTGCTTAACCTCAGAGAGTTGCTTCTGTAAGAATGGTTCTGAAATATCAAGTCTTCAATACATGGCAGCTATTACTATGGTAAAGTCCAGACTAAGAACAGACCTTTTGAAATCCAGTAGACTTGGGCTCCAATGTCCACTCTCCAAGTTCCTGTCGTGCGACCTTTTTCAAGATGTTTAACTTCCCTGGTCCTCTTTCCTTCACTGTACCATAAAAACAAAGCTACCTGAAAAGTTATGAAGTTGTTACAAAATTAGTATGGAGATTAAATAATATACATAAAGCACTTAGAGCCTAGAATTTATAACCAATCCATGAAATCAAATACTTTTTAAGTGAGTTATTATTTTTCTGCAAAATAAGCGCTGTGAACTAAGACAAAGGAATCTGGGATTTGATTAAGAAAGGTGACTGGGGAATTCAGTGAGATGGAAAGACGTCAGATGAGCAGGAAAGGCATGGGAGAACCTCAGCTGTGGGAGTATCACAGCATGGCTCTTTTTTTGTCCTTGCATAAACAGGTTTTGCGACTAGAGTCCGAGTGAACAAAATCCTAGCACATTGGTTTCTAGCGTATTAACCACATAATGTAAGAACTGAACCCCTACTATATATTATGGAGGGGTCTCTCTCACAAAACCATTACCCTCTGCGTGCTGGGCTTGCCAGCAGGGAGTTTTAGGCTAGGACATCACAAATATCTCCTCTGCAGCTGCCTCTGGTGCTAACAATGGAGTTTAGATTTATATAAAGGGGCAACTCTAGGATACCTAACATATGGTAGTTAAAACACATTATTAAATAATTGTTCCTTTTAAAATATAAATCTAACCCTGAAAGAACGAGAAAATCAACTTAAAACTAGCCTTACTAGTCTGGAGAGGCAAGTCAAAAACTGAAACACTTCTCTACCAGACAACATAAAGAATTACAATATAAAACGAGTTACTGTACCACAGCCTTTGTGGCTTTAACCTCAACTTTGGAAATACGCATCATTATTTATAAAAACGAAAGAACAAGATTTACTACACTGCAGCATTTCCTATCACTCTTAGATGGTAGTCATAGCACAAAAGCATTAAAGCAGTTGAGAGAATTAGAACAGCCATGTGATACAATGGCCCTTCCATGGGACACTGTCATCACTAGCCATGCTCTCCAGCATCCATAACCTAGAGGCCGGGAAGTTAGCAGTCACTTAGGTTTGCCAAAGTGGAAGCCTACACGCTACAAAGAAATGGTGTCTGTGTGTGTGGTTCCTCAAACAAACCATCTGGATGGACAAGGCTTCATGCTCTGACTCCCAGGCCAGGAAAAGGTCCACAGGACCTCTGACCAGGACCCAGATGACTCCTAAATTACTCTGAAGATCCCTGCACTTTCCAAGGCCTTACCTATCTAGCAGTTTATGCAGAGAACTGAACAGGGTCCGAGAGTCCAAGTTCTTTTCACAGAAAGCCCTTGGCCCACCTATGAGACAATGGACCCGTTGATTCTTTCCTTCCTATATTCCTCTTCACAGGGAGGAAAATGATAACAGCTAACATGTACAGTCCCAGAGTGATAAACATTTGACTTATGTACAAGTCATATTTATGGATAGAGGCTATTATGGTAAATCCCGAGTTACAAACATCTGATTTACGTGCAAGTCACACTTATGAACAGAGACTATTACAGCAAGTCCCCAAATGACACATTTGACTGATATACAACTCACACTTACAAATGGAGGCTATTACAGGTAACGGGTAAGTGTACCTGTTCCAACACACATAAATTCAACTTAAGAACAAACCTACAGAACCTATCTCTTTCGTAACCCACAATCTGGGGAGTGCTTATACTGAACGTCTACTATGATCTAAGCTTTTTACAAGTACAAGCTCATTAAACACAAATCATTTCTACAGAAAGGGACAGAAATACCTACTGCCAGGTGAAGAACCTAGGTCTTGAGAAGTGAGGCACCCAAGGTTAAGTGGGGTGTCCGAGGTCACTCACGGGAGCAGAGCCCCAGGAATGTGCCCCAAAGCCTGAGTGCTCTGCCGAGTGGTGCAGCTCCAGCCAAAGATGTCATCGCTTGGGCGGCGCCTGTCCCATATGCCGGAGGTGGTGGGTTCAAACCCAGCCCCGGCCAAATTAAAAAAAAAAAAAAAAGATGTCATCGCTGCCTCCAGACCTCGAGATAACTCTGACACAAGAATCTGGAAGGTGTTTTCAAGTCCTTACAATGAGGCGCACTGTGACCATAGTTGTTGTTTTTAACAAATTCTACTCTTTTCCCTCCCTTCTCCTCCTCGTCCTCCCCAAAGCTTCCAGTATAGACCTGGCGTCAAACACTCCAGCACTCTGGAGGTCCAAACTAAGGCTCTCTCAACCCTCTCTCTTCCCAGATTAGCACGTATGCCCACTGTTCCCACCTTGAATTCCATTAGCAGGGAGACAAGAGCAGTTTTCCTGAAAAGTTTCCTCCCAGGCTCTGGAGCACCCCTCTCACTCCAGGGCATGTTCTACATCTGCGGCCCAGGCAACTCCAAGCTCAAGTTCAAGGCATCTGCCAACCCTGCGTCACACCTGAGGACAAACTGCCTAGAGGAGGAAATTCCACGGAGTTTCACTTTCCTTGTGTTTCACTGTCATTAACCATTGAGGCAAAGGTATAAAATCATGCTTGGTGGGGCCTCCATATACCTCCCTCAACCCAAGACCCCCAGCCCCAGAGGGAGTTGTTAGAAAAGTCCAAGATCTGATCTGCACGTGCTTGTGTGCACTGATTTGCCTTCTTTCTTCAAAAAACGACTTTTCCACATTATCGTATATTCTCCCTATAAAAGGGCTGAAACAAGATAGCAGCACATAAACTTAAAGGGAGAGAGAGGCACTGCAAGCCAGCCTCCCCCTCCTTATCTTCAGAGATAACAAGAGCTAAGGGTTTGGCATAAAAGCTTCAGGGCCAACCTAATTATTAAATAAAAAAAAAAAAGGAGATGTATTCCTATGTATTGTATGCTGCCATCTGTGTAAACAAGAGGGAAGGAAGGAGATCCCTACATATTTGCTCACAGATATATAAACAGCTTCAAGGCTTCAAAAGCAACACCCAATGGCCTCAGGAAGTGAACCTGGGGCTGAGAATAGTAAGGTGCACTTGTCTCTGTATCTCTTTTCTTACCGTTTGAATTTCGAACCATATGTTAAGTTAAATATTAAAATAAAAAAAAGCAGGGCGGCGCCTGTGGCTCAGTGAGTAGGGCGCCGGCCCCATATGCCGAGGGTGGTGGGTTCAAACCCAGCCCCGGCCAAACTGCAACAAAAAAATAGCCGGGCGTTGTGGCAGGCGCCTGTAGTCCCAGCTGCTCGGGAGGCTGAGGCAAGAGAATCGCGTAAGCCCAAGAGTTAGAGGTTGCTGTGAGCCGTGTGACGCCACGGCACTCTACCGGAGGGCGGTACAGTGAGACTCTGTCTCTACAAAAAAAAAAATAAATAAAATAAAAAATAAAAAAAGCAAACTTGTTAAAAGTCCAAACAGCACCTCTCATGCAGCAGGTGCTTGACAAATACTGCAGAATGAATGAAAAAAAAAAGAGCCTATATATTTTAACATAATTGGAATTATATGACTTAGATGGCACAAGCTGTTTTAAATAAGCTATCACATAAAACAACACAACAAAAACGCTTGATCGCCGATATGAAAAGGCACCTGTGATTAGTTCTTAACAGAGGAATGGTATAAATGAAGAAAAAAAGAAAATTTTAGATGCCACCTAGCAACTAGCAAACAAGTCTAAAGTACAACATGAGGACCAGATAATAAATTCATACTGTGTTGAGGATTCATAATAAACAAGTAGATTTTAGCTACTGTTGCCACAAAAACAAACAAAAGAATGGATAATGTGAGATGATGGATAATGTTAATTTGCTTCACTATAATTAACCTTTTTACTATTTTTATGTGTGCTATCAAGATACCTTAAATATGCATGATAAAATGTTTGTAAAAATATCACTCTAAACATTTTCTCCCCAAACTGCTATGGGTAGAGGTCAAACATAGCCACCTGAAAGTCTGCGTACACAGCCCTAAGGGGCTCTAAAAAGAGGGGCAAGTTTTTATGTTCAACCATTACAAATTCACCTTAAAATGACATGTAACTTTTCTGGTTCATTCTATACTATAATCATGGCTATGCTAATATAAAAACCACTGTCTTTGCACAAGTCTTTAAAAAATACGTACAGTGTTCAGAGTGTCATTTTACACGTCTTGGCCTACCACCTCCCGTCTGAGGGAATTGGAGCACCCCAATTTGAAAGTCACAGATTCTAACTGAATTCTCAAATTGTCTACAAACTGGGATCTTCAAAGCAAAGTGCTTTGCCCAAAGTCACAAGGCAGACACTGTAGATGAGACCGGTCTATGAGAGCAACTTCCTAACAGGAGCACAACAGTCAGGTCGCACTCATTCTCCTTCCCATTTCTCCTCTTTGCATGCAAATAAAAGCCCTCTGAGGTCTGGTCCAGCTCCAGAAGCTCACGTCCAGTCATCACACTGCTCTTGGATCTCACCATAACTGGCTAACTGAGCCAAGCAGCCCACCAAACATAAAATTTCTAAAAAGTCCCACATCGTATTAGACTTCCTATGAAATTTTGTTTTTATAAACAAACCTCCTTCTAAAATACTTTAGCAATCATTAATGCACTAATTGCAAATCTGTTTTATTTATTTGTTAAAACTAAATGCTTTGACAATCTTTGATTAACCTACCATTTTGGAGACTTTATGTGTTAGAAAATAGCATTGCCTATTCTTGAAAATACTCCATAATACACATTTCCCCTGATTTTAGCTGACTTTCCCTAACTTTGCCCAAAGCAATTTCCTATTAGAAACTTTATTAACTTATTTTATATAAAGAATTCCTTGAATGATAAACAATGGTTAAAATTCCTACACTGAAATTATGTTCAATTCTTACTCGAACTATTTGGTATTATGAAGATGAGTAATATCTCTAAATCAAATGCAGAAATCACGTTTTATGAAACACATCTGCAGCAGGCAGGACACTTCAGTAGGAACCCGACTTTAACTGATGAAAGAAAATATCTTTGCAAGAAACAAAGCATACAAATTTTAGACTGCTACGTATTTTCCCGAATAAAAGCATACACCCTGAAGCATCATTCCTTTCCCTCAGGGAATTTAAGCCATTAGAATATTCATGTCTAGATATTTTAAAAATCTTTCTTGGAATTGTTCACTTTGAAAGAAATTGGGCAATTTGGTGCTTGTACCAACATTTCTATTGAGTGGTAGTAGAGGAATAATCTGAGAACAATTTCTCCACTAGATCAAATATCTCTAGTCTCTAGGAAAAATTCCTTTTTTTTTTTTTGTAGAGACAGAATCTCACTTTCTGGCCCTCGGTAGAGTGCCGTGGCCTCACACAGCTCACAGCAACCTCTAACTCCTGGGCTTAAGCAATTCTCTTGCCTCAGCCTCCCAAGCAGCTGGGACTACAGGCGCCCGCCACAACGCCCGGCTATTTTTTGGTTGCAGTTTGGCCGGGGCCGGGTTTGAACCTGCCACCCTTGGTATATGGGGCCGGCGCCCTACCGACTGAGCCACAGGTGCCACCCCTCTAGGAAAAATTTTAAACGTTTTAGGCTCAAATGAATTGCACACTGTCACAAAAGTAACCAGCACACCAGGATAAAGAAAGGTCTCTGGCAATGGTCATAGCCTGGGTGTGGGGTAGCACCGGAGAGAGGCAGAAACCGCTGTCTCGGGAAGAGAACTGGCATCAGGAATCAAAGGGCTTCAAGAGGGGCTGTACCCACTGCCCTGGCCCTGCCAGGGATTAAGGTGCCAGTGAAAGTGCAGTCTGTCCCAAGCATCTCCCCAGGACCTTGCTAGAGGTGCTGTGAACTTCAAAAGACTACAACTATATAAAGAAATGTATGAAGTACAAAGGAAAAGGCATGCTTCAGTTTCAATACATTCCAAAGCAACTCAAGACAAATTCAAAAGAGAAAATCTTCTAGGCTGGGAGCAGAAGACCTAAAGATGAGTCACTGACCAATGTGCTCACCTCCACTCTGCTCTGACTTAAATGAGAGGAGCTGAATATTTTTTCTTACTTGTAATGCTATTGTAGGACTAGAATAAAATAATTGACATGGAAACCTTTACAAATTGCAAAATGTTAAATAGATTATTACTGTACTCAATGGATGACACATTTATATATAATTCTACTTTATAATTAGGTAATTATAAAAAAATAGGATCTTGCAACATCCATTTAGGAAGTCTAATTATTCAAAGCCATGGTTTCTTTATGAGCTTAATAAATAATACAAGTCATTATGACTTAGACTTGAGTCTCCTTCTTCTAAATATACCCAGCTGTACACCCAACTCAACGAGGCAGGAAGTAGCGGTCATACCTCTGGGGTCTGCTGGCCCCTGAGACAGGAACCCCCACATCTCAGTATCCCGGAAGACTAGCCCAACAAGCACCATGGAAAGGACAACGTTCCCAGAGGGTGCACCTTTGTAACATAACCAGGGCACAGTACAAGTGTCACTTTAGAACCAGAGAAAGAAAAGTCAACAGACAAAAAGCAAACAGCTGAATATCAAAGATAAGAACAAAGTACTGGAGTGCAGTGGTACGATGTCTGAGATTTGCTTTAAAATACTGCTCCCTTTCTCCCAGAACAAAATGGAGGAAGGGAAAAGAGAGAACCCAAGAATCATAGACAGGTGATTGTTGATGCTGGGAGGTAAGGATATAGTTCACTGTACTATTCACTCTACATTTTATTTTATGAGGGAGGGTCTTGCTCTGCTGTCTGGGCTAAATTCAGTGTGATCATCACCACACACTGTGGCCTCAAACTCCTGGGCTCAAGCAATCATCCTGCCCTGGCCTCCTGGGTAGCTGGGACTACAGGTACCCACCAGCAGCACACAAGGCTAATTTTTCTATTTCTTTTTTTTGTAGAGATGGGGGCTCACTGTATTGCCCAGGCTATGCTTTGTGTCTGTTTTAAACTGCCATAAGAAAATGTTTTCTTAAGTTGTAATTTAATCTGGTGTGACCCCCATTTGGATAAAAAAATAATACATAAAGCATTCAGAAACAGAGGTAAGAACAGAAATGAGCCACACAATTTACAGGTTGGATGCTGGATGAAATCAAAGAAAAGTCAGGGGACTTCACACAACTGCTAAGCAGAGGGGCCAGTATTCACAGCGAAAGCACCAAGCCTCATACAGACAGCAACACTCTGCAGGGCCACCACCTTGTCAATAAGCTACTCATGCACACAACACTCCTTGGAAAGTGGGCCCTGACCCTGAGAGAGCACCCAAATATTACCCTCCTCATACTCCACATGGCAGGGCTTTTACCCCTCCCTCATTCCTTCCTCAAAGAAAGAAAGCAAGTGTCCAGTTTCTCACACTGAAGAAACCAAGTTGAGTCAATAGGAGAAGAGAAAGGGAAGGCAAAAAGATCAAACCCAATGCTAAGAACGCCTTCCATAGACTGATGCTAAAAGGCGGAGCCTGAGTCATATACTAAGGCAGAACTCTGTATTTTCTTATTTACCTTCTCCCTCCTCACTTGCTCTCTACTTCCTTTCTAGATCCAGGGGCAGGCAAGACAGGAGTTCACAGTGGCAGGTAAGGAGCCGGGTCAGGCAGTGACATACTGTGCTCAGGAATTCCCTTCCACAAAGGCACTGCCCACCAGTTCTGAGACCAGTTACAGGGGTCATCTGCAGAGACTGTGGACCTTTTCCAATACCTATTCCTCAAGAAGACCGAAGATTGTCTTGGCAAAATATTTTAACATGAGTATGGACAATCGTATTCAGCTAAAGCAGATCCGGCTGGTGACTGACAAAGGTCCAAACCCCAAACCGAAGGGAATCCTTTGATCTTACCTGTGCCAGGGCCACCATGCTCAGTTTATCTTCCTAGAGCAAAGTACTCATTACCCGAATGTTCAGACTCCTGACCTTTGCCACCTGAGTCACATACCCTATCTCTATACAGATACTGAAAGGGGTGGGGGTGGGGGGAGTACTGACATATAAGCCAATTTTCTGGGTGAAGAGGAAATTATTAAGATCTCATTCTGACATCTGTCCTCTTTGAATTTTTAAGAGAGCTTTACTTTTCTTAAAAACTAGTCAGTTCCCATCTTATGGATAATATGAATCTTAATGTTTCTAATTTTGCTCTGGCTACCAGGAATCCCTGAGCCAGTTGTGCAGGGCAAATCTAGTAACAGGACTGAACTAAAAGATTCTGTGCTGATACCTGAAGTAAGTGTCGCATGTACCCTAAAACAAAGCCTCCCTCACCAGCCATGTGGATTTCTACTTCAGGAAAGAGAGGATCAGAAATGATAACACAGGGAATAGCATAAATGCTGGGTTTCAACATTGCTGCACTCTGCATCACAGTTTATGGCACATGATAAGGCAGCATTTGTCCGGTCTTGGTCAAGAATCCCAGCTGGAAACTCTATTTGCCATTCAATTATCCTTCACTTTAATATGGTCAGTTTTCTCAGAGAGTGTTGCTTTTAAATAGGTTTGTACAAATTCTGGTGCCAGGCAACATGAAATGGCAATTAATATCAATCTAAGGTTCTATGCAATAAATACGTAATGGCAAAAGCCACAAGTTTTGGGTTTAACAGCTACCTATGCCTTTTGGGGGGTTTAACAGCTACCTATACCTTTTTTATAACTCATCTAAAACTTAATTTCAGGGGAAGGAAAACAAGTCAAATTTGACCTCAACTTTTAGGCTTTCACACCTCCCCACCCCAGGTTTTTGTTTTTCATCCAATACCAAATTGTTTAGCAACTAATAAATTGGTATACATTGTTTCTGCCTAACAAGTAAAGATACTTAAGTTAATAACTGTGCTTCTTAAAGTCGGTCAAGTGATAAACAAATCACTATGCCATTATAAACGAATCATCACACACAGAGTAACTTCCACTTTCTAATCTGTCCAGACTCCTTTTAGGTTTTACATAAGAAGAAGAGCAGCTTGGCAGAAGCTCTCTGACAGCACTCAGCAGTCCCACGCCAGTGGGGTGTGTGTGTGTAATGACTTTTTATTGCATGTCCCTGATTTCCCCCCATTGGTTTGGGACTGAGCTCACTTCTCATTAATGAGCTTGTCCCTTATCCAGAGAGACACTATCAAGCCCTGGGATGATAGAAAAATAGAATTTGTGCTCTCTCTAACCCATATGGCTACTTTTTGGTGATCACCCCAAAAGCCCCAGTCATAGGTTACCATTATAATTAGCATGTTGAATGTTTAAATTTCCAAATGCAATTCACTGTAAAAATTAAACAAACTTCTGGGGGTCCCTGGTATACCTGTAATAAATAGCTCCTTTAAGCCACTAAGAAGCAGGTATAACACTGAACCATAGCTAAAGTTCTCTTAACCCATCTCCACTCAGCCCTCAGTTGGCTGGACTGCGGCATCCTTGCTCAGACACACTTACGCCCATGGGTGACTAAGCGCCTGTTCCTGTCATTGGAATCAGCTAATCTAAGCCTGGTGACTCTGTTCCCTCTGGATAATGTGCAAAACTTACCAAGACTCAGCTGTATTTGCTTCCGAAGCTGTTTCTGTAGGCTGCACTTGTCTCTGTTATTACCTAATTTAATTAAATTATCAATGAAATTTGATTCTAAAAAGCGAGCTGTTATTTCTATAAAACCAAAATGATTTAGAAATAGTAGAGGTAAATAGCTTAAAAAGAAGACTGAAGCAAAATTAGATGCTTGTTGAGACAATCTTACTTTCTGAGAGGAAAAAAGTGACTGATCATCAAGAAGTGCTCAGTTGGGGGGCTGCTGTGAACATTTTGTTGTTCTGACACCACTTCAGAGAAACAAAGACTGGGCACTGATGAGGCATTATGGGTGTGGTTTTGTGCAGGAAAGACAACAAATGCCACAAATCAAAGGACCCAGGTGCAAAAACAAAATTCCTGGACACTCCATAAAAGATCAACAAACCGGGCAGCACCCACGGCTCAACGGAGTAGGGCAACAGCCCCATATGCTGGAGGTGGCGGGTTCAAACCCAGCCTTGGCAAAAAACTGCAAAAAAAAAAGAAAGATCAACAAACCTTAAACACTTACATTTCTAACTTTAATGAAGTGCTAACAGTAGGAATGTGTTTTATTATTGTTGTTGTTGTTTCTGCGCTTAACTGATTAATCACCCAACTATGGGCCTCAAACACTGAGAGAGCAACTAAATCAAGGTGTGGGCCCTCCCATTTCTTTTTTTTTTTTTTTTTTTGTAGAGACAGAGTCTCACTGTTCCGCTCTCGGGTAGAGTGCCGTGGCGTCACACGGCTCACAGCAACCTCTAACTCTTGGGCTTACGCGATTCTCTTGCCTCAGCCTCCCGAGCAGCTGGGACTACAGGCGCCCGCCACAACGCCCGGCTATTTTTTTGTTGCAGGTTGGCCGGGGCTGGGTTTGAACCCGCCACCCTCGGCATATGGGGCCGGCGCCCTACTCACTGAGCCACAGGCACCGCCCAGCCCTCCCATTTCATTTGCTCTCCTTCTTTGACGAAAAACTTCAACAAAAATTAAATGAGGGAAGTCGCCTTCAGTGCTATCCCACCCTCCTCTCAGTCTCACCTCGGGGGTCTACACTCCCCAAAGTCCCTTAGAGTGGGGTCCCAGTCCCAACCCTCATGGTGGCCTAAACTCTCCCCCCTTTTTACTTTATAGCATCAGTTTGCTGGGAAGCGGTGGCTGAAACGTAAAGACAGACTCTTCTCTCCTTCACACATACAACCTGCATTATCTCAAGTTTGGATAGTCTCATCCAGGAGCTGAACAAGGCAAAGTCAATACACACTGTGAGGTCCATTCCTCTGTGTTCCCCACCTGTAAGTGGTGCCACCTGAAGAGTATACAGAAAGGAAGTGAAGAAATCCAGGACTGGGGAAGAGGAGATATTTTGGAACTAAGGAGAGTAAGCAACAAGATAGTCTTAAGGTAAAGAAGTTACAAAGTAGGAAGAACTAGACTTAAATTCCATCTATGGCTTTCAGGAAGTGTCAACCTCTTCAAGCCTGTTTCCTTTTCTATGAAAAGATGTTTAACACCACCTGCCCCCAAGATGGAATGACACCAAGCTGCAGAGCACCCCCAGACAGTCCAAGCACACAGCAGGTGTCAACAACTTGCTGTGTTTTAGTAATCCACCTTTGCACATCCAACTGCACCCCACCCCCAAGATAGCATTATTTTCCACATCATCTTCCTTCCCCCAATTTTGGTATCCAAAGATTCTCTTAAAAGTAGCTGGGTCCTCATCCCTCGATGGCTCCCCGAAACAGCAGCCTCAGTGCTCTGTTAGGAAGAAACCTGCACGGTGCTAAGCTGTTATTACTCAAAGATATGTGCTCTGCACTCGGCATGCTCTTAGGAGCTCAGAAAGCCCAGGACAAATAACTCAAATGCAAGTAACTGTTGGCTGATTTATAGTATCAAACTTACTCAAAATTAACATATAGTAAGATCAAAAGTAAAATAGTAAAAAAAACTTACTCTCTTTACATGAATGTGACCAACCCATTGTCTTCCAGTGACTCATCTAAGATATCTAATGTGGTTGCTGGATTTAAAGGTACAAGCTGCGCATACTTTGCGAACAGCAGGTTATCACCCTTGAGGAGATGGTTTGCTGCACTCGTAGACTGGAGGCCTGCTCAGGGCGAGGCTCTCTGCAAGTACCAGGTAGGACATACTGTCCCTGTCAGCGTCTGTGTATGCTGTTAGTCCCCAATTCAAGAGAAAAATCTTGAATCTCGAATTATACATGTCCACAATAAAGCAAGATGCTCAAGCGGACAGGAAAGACTAGATATGGTTGACCTCATCTTAACTAGGAAGGGGACAGTCACCACGCCAAACCAAAGGAGAGAGTGGCGGGGAGGATAGATACAGCCAGTCGACTTCAGCAAATCCTGGCTACACACACCACCGATCACAGTTCACTCCCTCTCCATAAAAGAGACAGTTCTAAACAAAGGGTCTGAGTTTGTTTAGAGGTTATGTCTCATTGCCTCTGTGCACATGAGGTCCTTGTTCTGGAGACACAGCGGTCGCTGCACATGGCCTTCGTTTTCCCTTTAGAAGACAAATGCGAGTGGAGAAAGCTGCTTTCCCATTTGCCAAAGATGGTAAAATGTGACAGCTGTTACCTAAGCAACCATTAAGATCCAAAGGCATTGAAGAAAGAGCTGTTATTTCCTTTCAAGAAAAACATTTTTTTCCTCCTCAGGTGCTTAATTATTGATTCATAAAGAAGTCACTAAAAACAAGTAAGTCATGGGGACGACAGGGGCAGACCCTGCCTCAAAGAGGTGGAGTGGCGCTGACAGCTGGGAGGCTGCACCCTTTCATTTCTCTGTGGCGTGTCTCCTTAGGACACAGTTCCAAAGGCTACACACAGAAACCTGTCCACCCCTGGATTTTGCACTCTGGTGTGCTAACATTTTAGAGTATAGGTAACATCATTTTGCAAACATTTTCTCTCTGTCATAAAAAAGAGGCAGATAGTCGTGGTTGTTTTTCTATTCTCTGAGCTTCTTAAAAGGTACAAGTCTTTAGGAGATAGCAGTTATCTATTTGAAATGACAATTAAAAGTTAAGCATGTACTTCAAATGGAAACCCCAAAGTAGATGATACAAAAAAAAAACAGGTTCTAAACAGATCTATAAACTCAAGGAGTAGGCATCTAAAAATACTTGCAGGAACTGTCTGATCTTCAAAACCCCATCAGATACTGAAATATTAAATACTAAAATAAATTATTCTAAAATTTATTTATTTATTTATGTAGAGGTGGATTCTCACTCTGTTGCCCAGGCTAGAGTGCTATGGTGTCAGCACAGCAACCTCTAACTCATGGGTTCAAGCCATCCTCCTGCCTCAGCCTCCCAAATAGCTGGGGTTAAGGCACCTTCAAGGATGCCCAGCCGGTTTTCTATTTTTAGTAAAGATTGGGTCTTGTTCTTATTCAAGCTGGTCTCAAGCAATCCTCCCATAGGGGCCTCCCAAAGTGTTAGGAGGTGGATAGCTACCATGACCAGCTTATCCTAAACTTAAATACATATCAGATTTTAACTTGAAATGGTTTATAACGGCAATAAAATAATTTAAAAAACATTTTAAAGTTATTTTAACAGTACAGAATCATTCGGTTCTAATAAGTCGCACAAATTTTTAAAGCAATTTGAAGCTAACACTTAGAAACAAAAACAGGTTTGGGATGTCATGACGGAGAACTTTTCATATTACTTCTCAGAGGATCACGTTCTGATAAGTTCTTGCTATGTTTTGGTAACATGTCTTTTGTGAAATCAACACATATTTAATTCTCAATCAAACTAAGCCAAGTGGCAATTACTGTGAAGCCATCACATGGAGAAGTTATTAAACAAGCTGAAACTCATTCAGCAGTTCATTTTTAATACGCCAAGTATTAATGAGGAAGCCCCACAACCACAGAAGCACTTCATCTCTGTGGAACGGAAGAAATGTATATATTATTATTATTATTCAAGCCAGTGCTGAGCCCTAATACAGTGAACAATTCTAGTCAGGAGTTTTATGGGCTAAATTATTCAAAATAACAAGAAAAGAAGTATTACTCATGGATATCGAATTCATAAAAGTGACAGGTTATTTGAAATGTCCAGGAGAGACAAATCTATAGAGACAGAAAGTAGATAGGAGTTGCTGGGGGGGGGTGGGGAGGGGATTGAAGGTAAAAAGATAACAGAGGAATCTTGGTGGAGTGATAGAAATGCTCTAAAACTGGCATACAGTGCTGGCTGCAGAACTCAGGAAATTTACTAAAAGTCACCTATCTGTACACTTCAGAGGTCAATTTTATGGTATGGAAAATATACCTCAATAAAGTTTAAAAAAAAAAAAACTGACAGAGTGACCATCTGGATTTAGCATTTCATTATAATTGGGACTAGAAAGTAATTGCATAAGGATATCCATACTCGGATTCTCAGTTTTGAAAATGTTCATCCTGTATCTTTCTAATAACCTAAATTTCAAAAGAAGATTATTTAAATTACAGTACTTTCATACAATATGTGCAGCTATTGAAAATGATATTTAAAAAGTGAAAACTATCTACATGACCATCAGGGAAAGTGGTGTGCTGAAAGAAATTACGGTACAGCCACTACAAAAGTGGTGCAGTCCTTACGAAGTAGTCAATCTCAGTGTGTGAGATTACACACAACCACTCGTCCAGGACACGCTGAGGGGGAAAGAGTGCCTAGCAGAACAATCTATGTATGTACAATGTGAATAACTGTGTGTATATCTGGAAAGATAAATACCAATTGTTCATCATGGTTAACCCTTGGAAGTAGAAATGGGCAGCGAGAAAAGATTTTCCATCAGGCTAAGGAAGCTGGAAGTAGGTGCCTTCAAGATGTCAAGAATGTCACCAGATAGATGGGATTTATAAGGCTATTTATGTTCTTTTTATATAGGTTCAAAATAACTCTCTATGCTTCCTTACTGGAGAGGAAGGTCAGTATAGTAGTCAAAAGATTCTGGAGCCAGATGGCCTGGATTGAAATCCTACCTCTCCTGTTTACTTGCTGTGAAACAGTGAGCGAATTACCCACCCGGTGCTGCAGGTTTTTGCTTCCGCAAATTAAGGCCCAAAGAGTACACATGCCACAGCTCGTGAAGATCAGCTAAGCATGCTATGTACACAAGGCCCTCAGGACAGAGCCTCCCATCTAAGAAGTATTCTGTTAGCTTTCATCAGCAATATCTTATTACTAAGAAGAAAATGTTAAAAGTAGCTTCACTTCTGTGTGTGTGGGGGGGAGAAGTACAAAAACACAAGTGCTGACTGTTCCTTTACTACAAGTGTGCTTCACATCAGTATGTCTGCAGGACGTATCAGGTGACAGTGAGAGGAAGCCTGGACAGTCATCAGCTCCCATCTGATGGCCAGACTGATGTAACCAACCTCCCAGTGGACCACACCAGGGCCAGAGGGTGCCTGGGCAGGAAGCTCCCAAGTGCCTGTACTCAAACTGTTGTGACCGACTCATAATGCTGCCACCCAGGCAACTGCAATGCCTCACCACGATGGCAGTAATTAGCATGTGTGACCAGACCAGTGGCAGGAGACTCCTGATACACAAACGCTCTCATATAAACACTTAGGCCTAATAATTGACCTCAGTGGGACTATGGCCTCATCTTGAGACATATAACATAAACCAAGGTCAATTATCTGACACTTGAGCCAGCAATGAGAAAAAAATCATTAATTGTCAACATTTTAATAACACAGAGCAAATCTCTGCCTTGCTGAAAAACAGCAAGTTCTAAACTTGTACTATTTCCCATTCCTTATTTGTTAAGAGGCACTTTAAACTTTGATAGCCCCGAAAATATTTTTTCAATGGCCATCCTCCTGATGTACATACTAGAACCTCTTTCTTAAAGTAATATTGCATTTTGTTGAGTGATTACTATGCATGAAATTCTTTTTCTTTCAAAACTCTTCAAGATAGGTAGTTTAATCTCCACCCATACAAATTAAGAACACTGAGGTTTGGAGAGTACATTCTTTACTGGGCTTCCCCCAACAAGTGGCAACACTGGGAGCCAAACACAGAGACATCCATTTCCAAAGCCTTTGTTTTCCCATTTGCTGTAAATCCCTCTAGTCTGATGATTATGGAGCAGTTTATTCTCCATTTCAACTGCAAAGAATTCCTCCAAAAGGTCTGGATGTCACCGAAAATGTATACCACCTCACCAGAAATACCCCACTGAAGATCTCGAAATTTTCTTAGTATATATGATTTACATTTGTTGCCAGCAATAGGAGAATTCTATTTTTCATTTGCTTTCTTTCTTCAAGGCCAACTGGTTTTCAACAAAGCACTAAGGTCTCACACAGAGACCTGTATTCACTGAGACTAAGAAATCATAAAAACTCCTTTCAGAAACTCATTTTTCGAAGTAGTTTCTATTGTCTTATTCATTTATCCTCCTGTACAAAATGCCAAAGACAAATTTACAGATGAATCTCTGTCAGCCTTATTTACTCACCTTGATTTATAAGCTAAAGATGCAAGGTGGGTCAAAGTGGGACAAAACTATTGTATCTAAGACATCATTTGTGAGCTTTCCTTTGAGAGACATTTTAAACAGCTCTATTCTATTAAAAGAGAGAAAAACTCTATTTTCCTTCATCTGAATATACCGTTTAGAAAAGAAAATTGCTGTTACCAAACTATAATAAATTTGTCAGGTCAAAGGCCTAATTAATGGCATCACTCATCAATTATTTCATCAGTCTGCATTGAAAAGGATGCTTAATAAGCACCGTGATCATTCGCAACAACGATGGCTGGCTCTCTAATGTTCTGGTGTCCAATTATTTTTGCACTGAATGCCACTGCACAGTTACAGAAGTCAAAGCCTAGCCTTAGCTTTCTCAAAAATAAATCTATTTTCCTATTGTGGGCTTTTATTTCAGTAAATTCAAATTAACGGGAGTCAATTGCCTTCGTAAACCTATGAGGAATAAATAAAGCCACCAGACATCTCATCTCAGGTCAAATGGCAAGAGAAAGAGTCCAGGATCCTACTGGAAATTAAGATTTGTCATTTTCAAGCAACACCGTAGATGCCAACCCAATAAAATACAGCACCACAATAGCATACCATTAAGAGGCTTTTCATACATATTAATAATGATATAAACATAGATTATTTGAATTGTCAGGAAATCCTTAAACTCTTCTCCAAGGATACTAAATAAAGAACTAGCCAACCATTTTTCTGGGACTTAGGTATCTTACTTTGCATAGTATGTAACAAGCCATTTGTATATTCAATTTTTCTTAACCAGATCTTTTTTTTTTTAAGACAGTCTCACCTTGTCACCCTCCACAGAGTGCCATGGGGTCATAGCTCACAGCAGCCTCAACTCTTGTGCTCAAGCGATTCTCTTGCCTCAAGTGTTCCATGTAGCTGAGATTACAGAAGCCCGCCACAACACCTGGCTATTTTTAGAAATGGGGGTCTCATTCTTTCTCAGGCTGGCCTTGAACCTGTGAGCTCAGGGCAATCCACCCACCTTAGCCTCGCAGAGTGCTAGGATTACAGGCGTGAGCCACCGTGCCCAGCCTTAACCAGAATCTTTTTAAATGTTTAAAGGAGAAGGTTTAAAATAAATAAATAAATAAATGAGAAGCTTTACTCTTTGAAGAGATTGAGAAATCTATTCTTTTTTTTTTGCAGTTTTTGGCCAGGGCTGGGTTTGAACCCGCCACCTCTGGCATATGGGGCCGGCGCCCTACCGCTTTGAGCCACAGGCGCTGCCCCGAGAAATCCATTATTGATCAATTATTTTAAAATCAGATAGTTTTAATAGTGCTACTCACAAGAGAATAGGTATGATTATCACTCACTGGCCAGTCTAGACAGATAGTTATGTGATTGTAAAGAGAGAAGAGGGCCAACCAAGTAACACTTGGCACAAGGATTGTGTTTTGCATGTTCAGTGGTCAATGAAATTTACAAGATAAATAATGTAGTATTATCTTAAAACCCACGGCAGCTGTCAAGAAGCTAACTGAGTAGGGGTTATAAAGATAGAAAATAAGAGTGTTCAGGACTCTAAGGGGTACCTGTGTCAGGAATGCACACATCTGGGTAAGTAACATGTTCTAAACCGAATCTTCACTTGAGTTCTCTATTCCTGCACATTCTCCCTCCAGAACCTCTTGCTTTTCCTTGTTTCCATTCATTCAAGACATCATGTTTCATGAGCCAGTTGCTATTCTAAGCACATAGGATACAGAAGTGAGCATTACCTACAACTTTTGGTGACCAGGAATGATCTTACCAGATAGCTAAATTCTGATGTTTATAGACAAGGCTGCTCATAAGCTTATCTCTCCTTCAGAGGCCCAAAAAACTGGAGAGGGCTAGGCAAATCCAGAGAGAAGTTTGCCAACACCTAGTGCCTTAAGATAGTCTTGGTCTGAATAAGACACAACCAAGGGCTCCATGGGTATAGGTCATACTAGGATCAGTGGGGATAACTTTTAGCCCCAAATTACAACTCAGGCCTTAAAAACAAAGTATGGCCAACTTTTCTCCAACCCCACCATTCTTTCTTTTCTATTGTAAAAGAAGATGTTTAATATTACTTGTACCAACATGAAGATATTTTAAATGATAATCAAAGATAGAAGACAACATGGGGGAAGTAAGTGCAATACATAAGAAATAAGACTATCTTCCCTCATTTAAGACAAGCTCATACAAATCACTATGAAAAATATAAGAGTGGGCGGCGCCTGTGGCTGAAGGAGTAGGACGCCGGTCCCATAGGTGGCAGGTTCAAACCTAGCCCCGGCCAAAAACCACAAAACAAAGAAAAGAAAAATATAAGAGTATACAGGCAAGAAAAGAAGGAAAAAGAAAAAAGAGGGAGGGAAAAGCAGAAAGCTCAAAATAGCACAGGAGCAGGTGGCGTACAGATAGAAATTCAAATGGCCAAGGAAACTGAAACGAACCGAAAGCCCACTCAGAAGTGGAGATAAGCAAGAAAAAACAAAGAGAAAACATTTTCAACTTATTAGGCTAGCAAAAAAATATTAAAGCTTGATGCTTTACAGTGCTGTAGAAAGGTGGGAGTGTTAAAGATACAACCTTGGTTTAAAAAAAAAAAAAAAATCAGTGACTTTCCTGGAGTGCAATTTGGTGATGTTTATCAAATATAATGCATTTACCTCTAAGGTAGCAATCCCACTAATAGGAATTTAACTGCAAATATGTCAACAAGTTGTTTACACAAAAAGTATTTACAGAGAGGCAGACTGCAATAATTCTAACAGCTAAATACCCCCTCTAATAATATGACAACTGCTAAAATATCCAGAAATAATGCAAAGGTGAAATCGATTATTGTACATCCATATAATGAAATACTGTACCATCATTAAAATAAATAAAGAAGATTTTAAAGTGCTGATGGGAAAAAAAAAACCCTCTAAAATGTATTAAGGGAAGTACCCCTCCCCCAAAAGATATGAAACAGTACATATGATATATATATATATAATCCTTTTATTAAAAAGTGTAAAAAGCAGAGAGCCAGATAAATATGTGCCAAAAATACTTTTTCCTGGAAGAAATCACAAGAAATGTAATCACAGTTGTGTCTTTTTCTGAACCTTTTGACATTATTTGTATATTAACCACATAGATACATTCTTTTTGTTTTCAATGTTGTCCATGGGTACCTGGGTATAAAAGCATATGGACAATTATCGTCTCTCTTTATACTGTTCATCTACAAAATCTAATTAAAAAATTAAAACTAGAAAATCTCAAGTATTTATTAAAAACCTTAATACCTGAACCACGCAAAATATATTTAATGAGTTGGCTTTTTAGGAGAGTTCTCTGGAAGAAAAACACAACAAAATAAGAGATGAAGAAGAAAAAGAAGGTGATGCAAACACAGGCAGATTGAGTATCAACCTGGGTTCAAGGACAAGGCTGAGTATTTCTTCCTTTCTAATGTTTTAAACAAAATGATAAATTATGCATTGCATGGTATTATGGAGCCAGAAGCCACAAAGAAATCTAGTAGTTTGATGCTGTGGAATGTGGAAAAAAACCTAGAGGAAAAATCTCTTAAAAGCCCTCCTGGAAGAACTATCTTCCCAATTCACAAAGAAACAGTAAAGAAATGAACTCACAAACTAAATGAAAAACCCAACTTATACAAATAAAACCATAATCCTAGAATGTATTATGAAATCTTTTGGCAAATATTTATAAAGCCTAAGAGATAAAATCCCAAATTGAATTATTTCATATGCAACTCTAATTCTAGGTTGTGCAATGTATCTTCACAGGCATTGAACAAAACCCTGCAATGCTATCTACCTAAGTTATTCATAAATGTGGCTCCAGTTTCTGATTATCTATGTATTTATTCAAAGTTTAAAAGGCAAACAATAAAAAAAGGAAACTAAAAAATTTAGTCCTTAACAGTCCCTTAGGGATGACGCCCAATATTAAATAAAACCATAAAGCATTAATTGTCTTAAGAAAAATGATGATGTACCACTGGGGGGAAAACCCACTCAAATATGTATATAACACATGCAATCACCTAGTTGAATGAAAGAAAAACAAAGAGTATTTCTTTCTCCTTGTGTCAGTTATCAGTTCACTGTCTCTCAGCTACACATTCATCCTTTACTGCCTGATCTGCAAAAATGGATCTGGGCCCTTTTAAGTATTTTTCCATTTGCTAGCTGGCACGAGGTTTGTTATGTTTTGTCAATAGAAGTTGCTGGGGAGACATTGCAGGAGGAAGGAGTTCTGCTTCCTGGTTCGGGAGTCATCACCCAGCAGGTTTCTGCAGCATGTACAGCTTCCTTAGCAACTGTCTCCAACAGTTTTGTGCCAGAGGGCCTCCTTAGACATCACTTCATGAACAGCTTTCCCCACTACACTAAAGGATAGATTTTCATCAAGTTCTGGAAAGTAGGTTGTTATCAAGTTCTGCTGGTGTGGCACTACAACTTCTCTGCCATGCAGTAAGCCAAGGCTGTGTCCCCTCCAACAAGGTTTGGATTAAGCTCTGGATCTCAGGTCTAAGAAGGGCTGGGAGGCGGTCTCTTCCTGGGTCCTCTATCTCAGCCTTAGGGGTAGAGGCTACTCCTTAAATTTCTACATTCTATTTCTATATTCTATTTCTGTAGTGGTATATTCTGTTTCTACATTCTACAGAATGTAGTTAATGTATCAACATTATTCTAACCCCTTGTTAAAGCTGATAATTCTTAATATTAAATTCTCCCTGTTCAAACTGCTATGTGGTTTCTGCTTCCAATTTGAACTACCGATGCACTCCCTTTACCTACCAGCTTCTGTGGTAAGCCTCAATGCAATGCGCACAAGTAAAAGAGATAGCAAAAATGTGCATTTTTTGAGTTCTGTCCCTAGCTACATGGCCTCTCTTCATTTGCTAAATGATGTACCAGAATGTGCCAATAAAAAGCCAGGAAGATGTGCTTAATTCTGCACAGCTGAAGAGAAACACAGCCACGGCCAGGAGCACTTCCCACTTTACTCTGAGCTGACACGTTTGGATCTCCTTTGTGGGTTCAGCTCCGATCTGCTGCCCCTGAGCGCCAACAGCAGTCTCCTCCAGTTGTCCCTCCAGCCTGGGGCTGGTAATCACCTCCTGCAGTTGCCCATCTCATGGCTTCAATATGCCCTATTTGCCTTCCTGCTATCCCACGTCAGTGAAAGTACCGTCATTGAATTCCCTCTGTTGTAAATGCAAGTGGATTTTCCCCCTCCTTAGGCCAGGACTAACCAGTTACAACAGAGTGACTACACGAACACGTGAAGACTCACTGTCTACTCTGGAAAGCCATCACGCCCTGCTAAGATCCAAAGCTGAAACCTGTGGAAACTTAAAATACTTTCAATTTGGCCTAGAGCCAAAGTCAAACCCTTGAAATGTTTGATTTATATGGGACTTTCTTGAAAATGGGTCCAATACTTTTATTAATAATATGTACTTTCTTTAAGGCAGAACTTTTGGTTGAATCATCTTTTGCAAATTTTTTTTTCTTTTTTTTTTTTTTGGCTGGGGCTAGGTTTGAACCTGCCACCTCTGGCATATGGGACTGGCGCCCTACTCCTTGAGCCACAGGTGCCACCCTTTTTTTTTTTTTTTGCAGTTTTTGGCTGAGGCTGGGTTTGAACCTGCTACCTCCAGCATATGGGGCCAGCGCCCTACTCCTTGAGCCACAGGTGCTGCCCCCTTTTGCAAATTTTTATCTATATATGGAAAAATTCATTTTAAAAAGCTCCCTTATGTTGCCAATGTATAACACAGTGCTGTCGATGAACCTCTGAGATAATGGAAATGTTCTGTACCCATTCTACCCTCCATGGTAGCCACCAGCCACACACAGCTCCCCAACACTGGAAGTGTGCTTAGTTAACTAAGAAATGAGATTTTGGCCAGGGCTGGGTTTGAACCCACCACCTCTGGCATATGGGGCTGGCACCTTACTCCTTTGAGCCACAGGTGCCGCCCTAAGAAATGAGATTTTGACTTCAATTCCTTTAAATATCTGTGTGTGGCTAGTGGCTACTGTATTGGACAAAGGTCTAGCACATGGTCATTTCTGTTATGGGGAAGGACTTCTGCTACCAGTGACGTTCTCCTGTGCTTTGGCAGAGAACAAATAAGTAATACAAAAATACTGTAACAACCCCTAACCTACCTGATCCTACCCACCTACAAATATGGACATATAACTTCCTCAGATAACTTGGTTAACATATTGTTAGAGCATAAAACTCACCTTAACACAATAGTAGCTTGAGAATGAAGGGGTGTGAGGGAAATTCTAGTGGTTTGAGAGAGGTGTAGACAGGAGCGTAGACCCATTCTAGGCCAAAGAAATGACTCTTTTGGGGGAAAAAAAGAACAGTGGAATTCTTGTTTTTTTTCCTTTTTTGTTGATATATAATATTTCATATATTTACAGTGTGTATGTGATATTTTATTACAAGCATAGAATGTGTAATGATTAAGTCAGGGTATATGGACTATCCATCACCTCAAGCATTTATCATTTGTATGTACTGGGAACATTTCGAGTCTTCTCTTCTAGCTGTCCTGAAATAGACAATACAGTATCATTAACTGCAGTCACCCTATTAGCCATTCCTTACACTTTTTCCAGTAAAATTCCCAGTCTTACTGGGACTACGTGGTTTTCATACGACATCTATCCTGGCACTGCTGCAACTGTAAAAAACATTCACTTTGACTTAGACCAGTGGTTCTCAACATGAGGATTGCGACCCCTTTGGACTATATTAAAGGTTCTGCGGCATTAGGAAGGTTGAGAACCACTGACTTAGACTAATAAGAACTAGTTTCTGAGCTGAAACATTTAATTTCCTATCTCTGACCTTTAAGCAGAGGTAATAAAAATAAATGACATCAGGTTCCCAATTCTCCTAAAATTTTGCTCCTAAAGGTAAATGCATATAACCACAGGCAATTGTTGCAGTGTGTCAAGGGGACTGGATGACTGTTAGAAGGACACTCACATATGAAAGGACTTTAATAGTACCACAGCTTCTGGAACCCAAAGCCCAAAGAACTATATACTGCCTACTGCCCTGAGAATCAAATTAAAGGACACTTCATAAATCTGTAAGAACTTTAGCAATATAAAACCGCACTGAAAAATTCTGTGAAATTTTGGCTATGAACTGTTTTGATTGAGGATTTCTATAGTTGTTGGGTAATTTGTGCAATTTAAGTGAGAATTACAGGACGTACAAACTAACAAAGTAGAAATTAGTTTACCTTGTGATTGTAACTCTAACAACATACCGTAGTTTGCTTTACTCAGGTTTATGTGAGCCACCCACAGAACCCTACTACATTTACAGCACGAATAAGCACTCAATGACACTCATTTTCCTTCTCAAAATTTCCTAAATTGCAAAAAAAGATACTGGTATTGTGATGACCATCACACTCTCGTGTTGCAAGTCAGGCAGAAAAGGGCGCTCACGGGAAGCCACGAGACCCCTGGGAAGCCAGCTGGTCCTTGGAGTGCAGGGTCATCTTGGCAGACTCACCACAGTCCAAGGCTGGCCCTTAATCTTGCAAATTCATAAATATGATGATCAGGAAAAGGGTCATGGTGCCATTAAAGTAAAAATGCCAGCTTAAAGCCTTATTGTGAGAAATATAAACAGCAATTTTGCAATAAACCAATTTAATACCTTATTGTGAGAAATATAAACCCATAATGCGGATTGGATGCTACCATCTGCTCTTAGTGTATCCCCGGAAAGCGTAACAGCATGAGGAAACCAAACTAAAATCAGAAGGATGCACAGCGGGCACGGAACGGAAATGCTTTCTGTGGCTTCCTGTGTGGCCTGACTCTGCACCGTGAGGCTAAGGCAGCCTCAGCGATGCTCCGTGATGAAGGCAAGCCTGCACTCAGTCAGGTGATTTCAAAAGCCACAGACAGCCCCACCCTGCAGGGGAAGATCAACCATCGACCTGTTCATGCTGCTCCATAGACAGGCCAGTTTGGCCTTTCAAACTCAGTCTTCCATCCCAGTCTCTAAATTCCACTTCTCTAAATTCCTCTTCAAAAACTTCTCCTTCAGAGTAACATGTTGTTAATAGCACCTTTAACCAAGTTTTAATTCTGCCCTGGAAGCCATTTAATCTCTTTGCTTACTTAGTATCTTGCTGGGATCCGTTTCTCACAGGTTTGTTTTAGAGTCAGATTTTTCTCTCTAATGCACAAGCGTGGAAGTGGTCTGTGGGCCCTCTGTATGGCACACACACCACGCCTGTGGTAAGAGCCAATAATTCCAGCAAAATGAAGGCTTTAGGAATTTCAAGGAAGGAGGAGAGAACTTTAAAAAAAAAAAAGAATAATAATAAAGGAAAGTACATGAGACTTATATTTAAAGAATTCACTAAATGCCAACCTTAAACTCTTTTAAAAATGCAAGCTAAAAGACCTATGACATGGATGATGACTCTACCTTGACTTTAAATCTCTTTGTTTCTACTACGGCTAATGTGTGTTTGGGTCTTTGGCGAGACCCTTATAACTTCAAAATGCAAAGAAATACATCTGTGTTTACTCAGCACAAGTCTAACCTTTACATAGACGTAATCAAAATTAGGATTTGGGTACCAAGTACTATAGAATTACAACAAATTGGTACCCCGGGGGCCTACAAATTCATAAATCAGCCTTCAAACATTTTCCACAACATTTCCAGCAGCACACAGCAATTTCTCGTCTCATCCACACCTCAGAAATCAAAGGGATGAAATGTACCTAGAGAAATCATCTATCGGGTCTCAAGAACTGTGGTCACGGGCACCATCTGAAATGGCAATTTTCCTAGTCCTTCGTTTATTTATTATTAACCTGACTTTCACCTTGGCTTGAATATCAAACTCTTGGCTTCTGACCCCACAGCGGAATGGCGTTTTGTGTAACCAGTTAAGGCTCACTTAGTGATTCTAACAGTTTTTTGCCAGTAATGATTACCCAGAAACTCAGGGGCAGCTTAAGGCCATAAGAATCTGTCTGGAGCATCACCTTTTATTTCTGTACCACCAGGAGAGTTAAGTAGGCTTCAAGGTTAGTTTAATGAAGGCCTCCAAGCATGAACAGGGCTTAGTCTGCGGTACAAATTAGTGTGGTTTTATTCCCAAGCCCTTCTCATTCACGCCACTTACCCTGTGGCTGCTGTACTTCCCCTTGCACTGCCCCCTTCTCGTTCTGCAAGGCAGCTGGGAGCTCTCCCTACTGCTCCAACAGGAGAGATTTCCTTCCAGATACCCACCAGGAGGCAAGCTGCCAGGGGCTGGAGAGTACTAACACCTGTGCCGCCTGAAGGTTCAAGTCACATGTTTATGTAAGGTTTGCGCAATTCAGTTCTAACGCAGTAGGGACCTTGAGAAAGAAAATTAACAGCATACTCTTTTCAAAAAAATTCCTAACTTTAATTCTCCCACCTGAGTAAGAGGCTTTTCCTAAGCCACAGAGTTTTTCACTGCTAGGCCTCCTATTGGTACCTCCCTAGAAAATTCACAGAACTGCAACACATTCTGCCTTTACAAGGCAGACAGCAGGTGGATATTCTGATATTTCCATCCGACCCTATCACACACAAAAAGTTATCCCTCTGTCAGGCCTTCGTGTCAAATACATACACTGTCAACTGCTCAAGGACAAGCTACATTTTACTTTAGGTCGCTATAGAGGCAGAAAAACAGTGGGGCTCCTGGGTGGACTCCAGACTCCTAGATACACACAAGTGGAGGTGACGGAAGGAAAGAGTGATGGCATGAAAGCTTTATCCTTTGGGGTGAAGCCGAGAAGAGGGTACAGGAAGTCACCAAGACAACAAAACTGACACATTTGCACATGCATTGTGTGTTGCTTACTTCTTAAGGCATTGGAAAATATATTTAAGAAATCACAATATCAAGAGTAAAATGAAAAAACAGATACTACACTGCTTAAGAACAAACATTACAAATTTTTACAATGGAGCGATTCACAAACACAAAGTTATATTCTTAGCTAGTCCAGACTGACATGAGGAAGCAGATTCTTGTTTCCCAAGCAAATTATCCCTCCCCCAACTAGGTACTTCTCACCTTAGGGCCAAAGTAACACCTCAAGAGACATTAATGTCTCCTAGGATTTTATCTCCTTTGCAAGGTAAGAACTCTTTTGCTTTTCATCTTTTAAGCATTAAAAATCTATTTTCCTACCCACCCCATTTCCAAATCTTACATTTTAATAAGCAGAGCTCAATGCCACTACTCAAAGTAATGCAAATTTTACAAAATAATAACTATAATTTGCTACTGTGCCCAAGGACTGTGCTGCACAATTTCCATGTATATCCTGTTCATTCCTCTAAAATCTATGAAATAGGGATTCAATTTTCACAGATAAAGAAACTTGTCCTGAATCACACAGAGGGTTAAACTGGTAGGACTGGGATTCAAGCCAAGCCTTATGTAGCCCCCAAACCACTGTAATGTATTCCTCCAAGAAATGGGGCAAGCCACACTTTACTGTGCTAATGCTAAAATTTATACACTGCATACACCTGAGGATTTCAGAATACATGAACTCTCCAAGGCCCTTTCATAAACATAACTCCTAAGTCTACTCGGTGAAATTGTTAAAAGCAAAGATTAAGTATTCAAAGTTCACAAACAGAAAACACATACGCTGGCCTGGAATGCAGGGCTCCTCAGCTCCACGCTACTGACATTTTGGATGGGGTAATTCTCTGTCATGAGAGGATTCCCTGTCCACTGTGGGATGTTCAGCAGCACCCTAACCTCTATCCACTAAATGCTACTAGCACATTTCTCCACACTCAGTTATGCCGATCAAAAATGTGTCCAGATATTGCCAAATGTCCCTTGAGGGTAAAAATGCATCCTGTAGAGATTCACTGAGTTAAGCTAATTACGTGAGAGTACACAACTGGTTAAAGACTGAACTGATTCCAGCAAAGTGCTTTCCTAAATCCTAACTTAAATTTCTTTTATATCAAGTTACAGCTCCTTAACAGAAGGCATTTATTAAACTGGATGGAATGTACAGAATTCAGAATGTGAACATGTCTATTTCACTATATTGATAATACTGCTGCTGTCTCTCAATTTTCTTTTTTTTTCAGTTTGTATAAGCCTCATACTTTATTTAATGAATTTCCTATTAATGGACATATAAATTAACAAACTTCCACTATTAAACTAATACTATAATGAATATTACACGCAAATATCACACCACACTTATCCACTTATCTCTTAGCGTTCTTAACATGGATGAACAGGTTAAAGGATAAATATATATTTAAAATTTTGATACCCACAGCTTAACCCTCCCAAAGGATTAAACAAATTACACTCTCACCAGGGTGTAGTCCCATTTTTCCATTGACAGTGAATGTTAGAAAACTTAGAAAATCTCTAACAATCTAGAACGGTGGTTCTCAACCTTCCTAATGCTGCAACCCTTTAATACAGTTCCTCAGGTTGTGGTGACCCCCAAACCATAAAATTATTTTCACTGCTACTTCACAATTGTAATTTTGCTACTTAAACCTCTATTCAAATACCAGTTTCTAGGCAATCTCGCCAACATCTGATTACCCCATTCAGGGAATGCATTTAAACACAAACCCAGAAACATGCACAACACTGCCTCAAGTAGTAGCAGTAAAAGTAACAGCAATAAGACTAACCGCTAACATATATATATATATATAATTTACTCTCCAATTGCGCTTTGAGAATTCACATGGAGGTCAGGTGTGGTGGTGCACACCTGTAATCCTAGCACTCTGCGAGGCCAAGCCAGGCGGATTGCCTGAGCTCAGGAGTTCAAGACTAGACTGAACAAGAGCCAGACAGTCTATTAAAAAAAAAAAAAATAGCCAGGCGTTGTGGCAGGCACCTGTAGTCCCAACTACTCAGGAGGCTGAGGCAAGAGGATTGCTTGAGTCCAAGAATTTGATGTTGCTGTGAACTATGATGTGATGCCACAGCACTCTACTGAGGGCAACAAAGTGAGACTCTGTCTCAAAAAAAATTAAAGAATTCGCATGGATTATCTAGGATTAATAGATCTTAATCTTTCAACATCTTCAACTGCCCAATGAGGTGGGTATTATTATCATCTGCATTTCACGAATGAAGAAATTGAAGCACAAAGAGCTCAAATAACTTGCCTGGGGTCTGCCTCCAGAATCCTGGTTCCTACCACTACCTACAGTGCTTCAAAGAACCGTGGGATTACCACCTCCTTGGTTCCAAATCCCCCTACCTCTCGTAATGTGTGCGCGTTCTTCCCTCAGCTGTACCACATGCCCTAATTAAGGCACACTGTTGGCATCCTGCTTACACGTGACATCAGTCTACTCATCAACCTTCTCGGGGGTACAAGACACAAGCCCGCTTATCTATACTGCTGTCCAATCCACATTGTTCCATCTTGAGGAAAAACACATATAGCCCTTTGTTAGATGTTTGTTGAAACAGACATGTCACATCTATGACAATGCCCTGATACACTTGTCCAACATTATCAGCAAAGAAATAAGGTTAATTGGACATGAGTGATACTTAGCAAACATCCGCTAGATACTGATCATTGCTTTTTTTTCTACATGATCCCAACAATTCTTTTTAAAAACATGATTTACAATTCTGCTAGATACCAACATAAGCTCTGCCTTTATAGTTTTCAGAATTTACTGTCCTGCATTTTTGAAATCAAGTCTTATCACATGCTTTCAAGATGATTCCCGAGTGGCTGCGTCATCACTTTGGCATGCTCTTTCGACAGCCTCAAGAAACAAGTCACTTAAAGCAGCTCAGAGTTAAGAGAGGACTCAGGAAGTAGTCCAGGTGTCCCTGCTAAGAAGGTGGGTGTTTCATGTCAAATAGATAGTGAGGCATTACATCAGGGATGTGAGTAACACCCAGTCCTGGAATAAATGCTGTAGCACATGGTCTTCTGAAAAGACAGCACTGTTTGTCCTCTTGTGTTACAAAATGCCAACAGATGTGCTAGCCGATGAACTCTCAGAACTGGCTGCCCTGTCAGACACACTGACACTTTCCCACTTCCAACCAAGTAAGGTTTTGGTGCTCACACAGAGTGCCTTTATGAACTTGCCGTTCTTAATAAACAGGTTCATCACTAACCTGGGTGCTAACATAAATTTAAAAACATTTTACATAGCATATAAAATACAGCAGGTATACAATCTAATGTGCAGTATTCAACTGCTGGGAATCTGTGGGTCCAGCTCCTGGCTTTACACTTGGGGAAAGCTTGCCGTGCACTTTGTGGGGAGCAGGTAGAATACACACACACAGAACTCAAAGGGCTTCAATGAAAAAGGAGGTGAAAGCCACCAAAGATCAGCAACTCTAAGTCAGCCACCTGTATTGATTAACGGGCTCATCAAGGGGAGGGCTTGTTGAGTTAATATTGGAAAACCACCAGCTTCCAGAGTAAACACATTATTCCTTGAACTTTGATATTTTGGCACTGGAGCAATGAGGAGCTTCTAAATCAGTTAAAAATCTGCTTTGAACCAAGAACCTCCTCTGGATCATTTCACACAGAAAAATCAAAACTATTTTAGGAGCAATTGGAGCCACATGGGAAAAATAAGAAACCTTAAATGCTAACTTCTAACATAAACTAAATTAACTAGCTGTGAAATTTGGAGCAGGTTTATATAACCTTGCTCAGCCTGCTTCTTCAACTTTCAAACCAGGACAATAATACCTCTACCTCTTAGCACTACTGTGAATAGTAAATGAAGTAATTCATGTAAAGCAACTGAGTACCTGACAAAATGAAATCCTTAAATATTTAACTTTATTAAAACTATTAGGTGAAACTAATAAAAATTCAAATTTAATTATCCTTTTAGATTTTACACATCTTAAGAGATTTAATAAAAATTTCCCCCTTCTCACCAGAGGGGGCTTTTCCAAGTGCCCCAGTGGACTTAAGCCATTTCTCTAACGTCATACTCGGTTTCCTTCCCCCAGAGGCATGTAATCAGTTAAACACAAAGCAACTGAGCTGCACCATCAGCCTGTGAACCTGGAAACAGTGTAAACAACCATTCCTAGGGTAACTTAAAAGCCTGCAAAGTTTTATGTTAATTATTTCATTTAGAAGTGATTTCTTTCCAAGAAGTTTCCTCCATAGACCTAAACAAAGTCAACTGTACAGAATTTTCTTCCTCTGTTAGTCCATCTACCGATTGTATCACAGTATCTTCATAACTGCTTCAGTGTAATGATACTAGGCATATTCATAACTTCAAGGTGCAGTTTACAATTCTTCGCACCATCCTTTACGCTACATCTTGAGCCTGCCTTTCCAGCACACAGGCAGTGTTTCTGACTGTGATAACTTCTGTTGCCCTGTGTCTGTCCTCCGTAATCACAAGATGCTGCTCTCCCGGTCCCTCGCCCTCCCCAACTCCTTGCAAGAAAGTAAGTTACTTGCACCATACAAATGCACTTGATAATTAAGTTTTCGTAGAAAATCAAATTTTTTGAAGAAGCTCACTGAGTTTATTTTTACATAAATTTAAAAACGATAACTCAATTGAATTAAGAATGGAATGATTTTTAATTCACTTGGGGAACGGAACTTGAGTCTCTAGATTTCTATTTTGGTACTTCGTAAATAATTACACAGAGCAAAAACAAATAGGAAAAAGAAAAGAAAAAAAAAAAACACCAAATGCCACGCATCCTTCTCCGTGCATTTATCTACACATATTCCAGCAGGGAAATTACCTGGCCGCACTGAATAGAAAGCCTGGCTGTGCAGTAAACACGCTCACTCCACAACACGGGAGCACGTGCTTCCCCCGGCCCTCGGAGCAAAGGAGTGGACAGAGGGACCGTTTCGTTCAGGGAACTGGAGTTGTTGAAAAAGAGGGTACTTCCCGCTTTGGTTAGTAAGCAAACTGTCAATACACTCCGGTTCTCTCAACCCCTCCCCCCACGAGGAAAGCCCGACACCCCGAAACACAAACCGCCAGGAGCCGCGGCTCTCAGACCACAGCGGTCAGCGCCACGCGACATTCAGGGCTCTGGCCGGTCCGGGCAGCTTCGCCCCGACCCACTGTTCGCAACTGCGATCGGCGTTTTCAGGTGTAAGTAGCTATTGCCTATTTTGTCATTGAAGAGGGATCCAGTCGAAACTAAGCTTCCCTTTACTTCGCCGGATCAGAGGAAATAAAACCGATTGCGATGCTGGGTATTTTCTAGAAGGCGTGGATGGTTGTTTTTAAACAGGTCCCACCGTCTGCGAGTGCGTTTTAACCAACCTCAGCATCCCAGAAGGAGCAACACTTACAGGCTCTCCTCCCCGGAGGCAGCGTCTCCTGGAAAGTTCCCGGGGCGCAAGTTTGCGCGCGCTCCACCTGCCCGGCGCAGGGGACTGGCGACGCGCGGAGCCCCAGCCGGCCGCCCGCGCAGCCGAGCCCGCCGCCAGCCGCCCCGCTCCTCTCCCCGGCCCGCCCGCCCGCCGGCAGGGGTCGTGGCGCCGAGGAACCCGGCCGGCAGGGAGACGCGCCGATCCTCCCCGGGAGCAGCTGCTAGCGCGGACGTCCACGCCAACCTCCGAGGCTCCCACAGCGAGAAGGCAGGCGTGGCCGGGCAGCAGAGGGTTTTTGGAATGTAGGGTGTGGCCCTCCACCACGGCAAAAAAGAAGTGAGTCAGCCCGTTCAGTCCTAACCAATAAGCGTGTTCACTGTCGGTTAAGGCGGAACTTGCCTTCCTTGATTTATACCAGGCTTAGCAGCTTTTTACAATCGTTTTTTTTTTCTTTAATCCTTTAACAACTTCGGCGCTACTTCTAGAAAATGGTAGGTAGCCTTTTTAAAATGCTTAAGAAAGGATTAATCGTGATTGGATAGTGACTATCGGTACATACTCGTTTGTTTCCATAGGTAAAAGTTCTTGAGGCAGGAATTCTAGGCGCAAAGAGCTTGGGATCTGGTGTCAAAACAGTGTCGGGTCTGCCTTCTGATGCTACATGAACTTGAACACGTTAACCACGAGCAATGGGGAGTATAAAATCCTTACCCTAACAGTCTGAAGACACATTGCAATAGTCCTCTCTTATCCACGGTTTTCCTTGCCAGGTTTTAGTTATACCTCTCCCAAAATGCAGTCCAAAAATGTCACATGGAAAATCTCAGCAATAACTCATAAGTTTTAAATTACATACGTATTGTTAAAATGGTTGTATTTTACTATGTTGTTGTTAATCTCTCACTGTGCCTAATTTATAAATTAAATGTTATCACAGGTATGTACATAGGTATAATAAAAACAGTATTCATAAAGGTTCAGTATGAAATGGTTTGAGGTCACCCCTGGGGGTCTTGTAATGGGGGGACCACTGTATGTGTAATAATCTATGCAAAGCATTTAGCACAGTGTCTGACACAAAGAGTAGGCACTCAAAAAATGCTACGCCTGCCCCTCTAAGTCCTCATCAGGATTTTCAAAACTGTAGATAAACTGACCATAATTTTTTAAAAATTCTTTTTTATGTTAAATATTGAAAGAATTTTGGAGCTGAAATAGTTCTTTGGTATTGCCTAGTGTGAGTCCTTTAAGGTGAGAAACTTAAGAAGCTTGGTGGTGTAGGATTCTTGAATTTCCTGTTCTTATCAGAGAACAGAAATATTACTGGTAGTAAGAAAATAAGGCTGCAAATTGGAATGATTTCATTTGGGTCATAATTAAACCAACTTTTAATAAAGTTAAGAAAATAGTCTATCTGGATCGCTGTGCCTTAAACATCATTTTGGAATAAAAATATTTAAAAGAAACTAAATATTTAGAAATTGGCAAATTACAGGAGGCAACAGAAGTACTTTCTCCTGAGGACTGTTAAGAAATGAGTTGATTATTAGTGCCAACAGAGAGTTGCTAAAGGAAGTAAGAAAAAAATTATTACAAATTAAACCTTCTTTGCTTTTGGAGAAACATCTCCTGAGTTTAACTTTTTCGTATTTGTTTAGTCATTCCACAAGCCAAAATGTCTTCAAAATACTCATTAGTCAAAATCTAAAGTGAGATCACAGGCCTTTCCTAAAATGCTGTTCTTTTCTCCAAAGCAGCATGGGAGAGTGGAGGGAACACTGCCCCAGAAACCAAGAGCTCCCTTCCTGGTTGCTTCATCCCTCTCTGAGGATCTTCAAGGCTGCTTCCAGTTGAGAGACTACTCTATGGTCAAAAGGGGCACAAGTAAGATAGACCTGCAGCCTAACGTCTGTCCTTAGCAACAGACATCTAACATATGAAGGGCGGCCTCCTAAACGATAAAGCTGATAAATCTCTCTTATGATGACTCTCATATTCCTCATAAAGGTAATATTTATTCTCCTACACACTTTTAAGTTCATCTGAGCACCTTCCTTCTCTCTTGACAATTCACTATCAACCGGTATAATATGCAGGCTTCTTTTACATATGGGCCATTTTTCCACTGTTGATTCAGGCATTCATCCCCTCATACCTAGGTCACTGAGGTTGAGTGTCTCCTCACCGAGGTTCCAGCTGGCAAGCCCCTTTGCACCTCCCAACACAAGAGCACTGTCATATGACAAATGTCAAAGTCCATCATGACATCAAGTCATAACCTTTCCTCTCTCAATTAAATAATTGTAATTTTATAGTAGAGATAAAAAGGAACACAATTTGTTTTATGGGAAACTTTGCTCAAACATTCACGTGAAGTTTATTATGCATGTTTAAAAGCACTGATGTTGTTTACTAAATGATTACAATGAATTATACTGGGCTAACTGATAGTATGCTGGCTCTTACACTAAGGACAGCAGCTCTTTTATATAAGACAATTACATAAAACCTATGTGTATATGAACAACTCAATCAACTTGTATTTGTGTGTGTAGGCATACATAGTTACTTTTGAGATGTGTGACGGAGGAAGGTAAAGACAGCACATGCGGGTAAGAGAAACCATCTATCTTGTTCCTACTGTTCAGGATCTGTTCAAGCTTAAAATTCGGAGTAGATCCAGGGAGAAGGAAGCCTTTATAAATATGTTCAGCTGCAATCATAACTCAAAGCACTTAAAAGAGGTTTCCAAGAATCCTTATGCGTTAGAAACAAGGACACCATTACCAATGTGGTTAGAACATTCTCATGGAAAAAAAAAAAAAAAAAAAAAACAACTCTTTCGAAGATGACTTTGTTGCCTAAAATTAAAAGGCAAAGCGCAGGATTCCAATATTCAATTGCCCCCATACCAAAAAAGTGATGAACTCACGGGCCCAGTGTTCAGATTCAAAGGTTGGCCCCCACCTCTCCAATCCCCAATCTTAAAAAAGCCTCTGCCCAACAACTGTGTTGTTCTTCTAAAGCTGTGGACCACCTCTATACCTAAGGGACAGTGAGTGCTTATAATTCTATGTTGCCTTGGCATACACTTTTTTTTCTTGGCATACATTTTTAAATATAAGTTTAACTTTCTCCTACTAGAAGCAGGACTTGGCCACCCTTGACACAGTTTCTAATACTGTACCCCACCTGAATGGCTCAACTGATGGCCAGAGTTAAAATGTACAGGCATCTTTCCCACCTACCTAGCAGGCTGGGCTCCTCACTTTCCCACCATGTCCTTAACAGACTATTCAAACATTTGCCTACAAGTGCAAAGTGACTACCTCCAAGTCACAGTGTGACCTCCTAGAACTAGTACTTGCTTGCTTTAAACCCACCAATTACAATTCCCCATGGGAAACCTGTTTGGATAATATTTGGGACCCAATCAAGGTGTTGGCTCACAGGTCCCTTATCTCTCTCTCTCTACTTGTGCTCTCTGGCCTGGGGTGGGGGGAGAACAATGGGTGTGCTGTGTGCTGCGTACCCTTCCAGGGCCTGTAAGTACTCAACATTCTTAGATTTTTTTTTTTTTTTTTTTTATTGTTGGGGATTCATTGAGGGTACAATAAGCCAGGTTACACTGATTGCAATTGTTAGGTAAAGTCCCTCTTGCAATCATGTCTTGCCACCAGAAGGTGTGGCACGCACCAAGGCCCCATCCCCCTCCTTCCCTCGCTCTGCTTTTCCTCCCCTCCCCATGACCTTAATTGTCATTAATTGTCCTCATATCAAAATTGAGTACATAGGATTCATGCTTCTCCATTCTTGTGATGCTTTACTAAGAATAATGTCTCCCACTTCCATCCAGGTTAATACAAAGGATGTAAAGTCTCCATTTTTTTTAATAGCTGAATAGTATTCCATAGTATACATATACCACAGCTTGTTAATCCATTCCAGGGTTGGTGGGCATTTAGGCTGTTTCCACATCATTCTTAAATTTTTACATTGTGGAGGCGGAGCAAGATGGCAGCCGAGTAACAGCTTCCTTACATCTGGGCACCGTGAGTCTGGGGAGATAGGACTCCAGGCGTCTCTGGCTGGTGGGAACTGCCTATCATCACTCCTATGAGGATACAGGGAGTCAGCGAGAGACTTCTGGACCCCAAGAGGAGGACTAAATCCGTGGAAAACCGGCAAGTGGTCGCGTGTGTTCAATCCGTCTAAACCCGCCCACAACTGTAAGTTCAGTAGCAGCGAGACTGCAAACCAGAAAGGCCTTACCTGTGAACTGTTTTGATGTCCTTGGACTTGGCACTGAGTTGAACTGCCTTGGGGAAGGCCTGAGCGGGAGTGCGAGAACTTTGGCCGTTGTCTAGGGCCCCAGTCTGAGCCGCTGAGCCAGACGGAGCTAATAGTGTTTGGCGGTGGGTCACACGGATCCATTGTCAGCGATCTGCCCCGGCAAGCTCCGCCCTCAGGGTCGCAGAGCTAGAAACGGGTGGGAGCTGGTAACCCAGCAACCAAGTAGCCTAAGGGTGGGGTCTGAGCCGCCTTGCAGCCCTAACCCTCAGGGGCAGAGTGAGAACGGTTTTGGCACACTGAGTAAGTGGATAGCCACTTCAGCAGCGATTCCAGCAAGAAAGCTGGGAAAGCTTCTGCTCAACAAGTTTACAAGTTCGAAGTGCCTTTTAAGTAGGCTGAAGAGAGATTCAGGGTGTCTACCTGCTGGGGTTTGAGTAATCAGCAGCCTCCAGTCGTATCTGAACTGTGACTAACATCTCATACCCCAGAAGACCACGTGTTGCCCAGACAATATTCAATAACATATACAAACTGCTTTGTTTTTGGTTGTGTATTTTTTTCTTTCTTTTTTTGCTTGGTTGTTTTTTTTGTTTGTTTATTTTGACGTTGCTGATATTCTTTTGTTTTTTTAATTTCAATCTTTTCCACACAGATCCCTTTTTCTTTCTCAATTTTCCTAGTTTAATTATAATTTCCCATTGCTGCTTTTTTTAATAACTTCAACTTCATTTTTGCTAGTGTTTCTACCGATATAATTTGGTTTTTCACCCAATTTTATCCCTGTAAAGTTTTCTGTTTGCTTCTTTTGGTTTGATTTATAGCATTTTTGTCTTTCCTCTCTACTTGGTGGAGGTGGGGTACTGTGTCTGATCAGGTTAGCAAAGAGCTGCTGACCTCAAGGGAACCACGCAACTGGGCACCCCCAGAAGGTGGGGTTTTTTAAGGTTGTGTCAAAGTACCCTACTGTACACCTATATTGCCCTGTCTCCCTCTTTCTGTGCCTCTCTTCTTTTTGTCGATATTCCTTATACCCACCCCCTCTCCTTTCTCTATCTTTCTTTTTTTCTTATCACTCGGTCCGCCTTTCTTTCATCCCCTTTTTTTTTTGCTCTTCAATCTTCTCACCCTTCTGGTCCTGTAACCTATAGTCCCACAGGCACAAGAACTTAAAGAGCAAGAGGAAGTGAAAGGAAAATTAGGGCAAGGAAACAGATAAAAGAAATCACTCATGAGGAAGAATCAGCAGAAAACTCCAGGCAACATGAAGAACCAGTCTAGAACAACCCCACCAAGGGACCATGAGGTAGCTACTGCAGATGATTCCACCAGTACAGAAATGTTAGGAATGACAGAAAGGGAATTTAGAATACACATGTTGAAAACAATGAAAGAAATGATGGAAACGATGAAGGAAATTGCTAATAAAGTGGAAAATAACCAAAAGGAAATCCAAAAACAGAATCAAATAAGAGATGAACGATATGAAGAATATAAAAAGGATATAGCAGACCTGAAGGAACTGAAACAGTCAATTAGGGAACTTAAAGATGCAATGGAAAGTATCAGCAACAGGTTAGACCATGCAGAAGAAAGAATTTCAGAGGTAGAAGACAAAGTTCTTGAGATAACTCAGACAGTAAAAGAGGCAGAAAAGAAGAGAGAGAAAGCAGAACGTTCACTGTCAGAATTATGGGACTTTATGAAGCGTTCCAACATACGAGTTATAGGAATTCCAGAAGGGGAAGAAGAATGCCCCAGAGGAATGGAAGCCATACTAGAGAATATTATAAAAGAAAATTTCCCAAACATCACCAAAGATTCTGACACACTGCTTTCAGAGGGATATCGGACCCCGGGTCGCCTCAACTCTAAACGAGCTTCTCCAAGACACATTGTGATGAACCTGTCCAAAGTCAAGACAAAAGAAAAGATTCTGCAAGCTGCCAGGAGTAAGCGCCAGTTGACCTACAGGGGCAAATCCATCAGAGTGACCGCAGACTTCTCTAATGAAACTTTCCAAGCAAGAAGACAATGGTCATCTACCTTTAATCTACTTAAACAGAACAATTTCCAGCCCAGAATTCTGTACCCTGCTAAGCTAAGCTTCAAAATTGACGGAGAAATCAAATCATTTACGGATATACAAACATTGAGGAAATTCGCCACAACAAGACCAGCTCTACAGGAAATACTTCAACCTGTTCTGCACACTGACCACCACAATGGATCAGCAGCAAAGTAAGAACTCAGAAATCAAAGGACAGAACCTAACCTCCACGCTGATGCAAAAGATAAAACTAAGCAATGGACTCTCACCAAATAAGACGAATAGAATACTACCACACTTATCCATTATCTCAATAAATGTTAATGGCTTGAATTCCCCACTGAAGAGACATAGATTGGCTGACTGGATTAAAAAACACAAGCCATCCATTTGCTGTCTGCAAGAAACACACCTGGCTTCAAAAGACAAATTAAAGCTCCGAGTCAAGGGTTGGAAGACAATTTTTCAGGCAAATGGAATTCAGAAGAAAAGAGGAGTTGCAATCTTATTTTCAGATACATGTGGATTTAAAGCAACTAAAGTCAAAAAAGACAAAGATGGTCACTTTATACTGGTCAAGGGAAAACTACAACAAGAAGACATTTCAATTCTAAATATTTATGCACCCAATTTAAATGCTCCCAGATTCTTGAAGCAGACCTTACTCAGTCTGAGCAATATGATATCTGATAATACCATCATAACAGGGGACTTTAACACACCTCTTACAGAGCTGGACAGATCCTCTAAACAGAAATTAAACAAAGATGTAAGAGATTTAAATGAGACCCTAGACCAACTATGCTTGATAGACGTATATAGAACACTCCACCCCAAAGATAAAGAATATACATTCTTCTCATCACCCCATGGAACATTCTCCAAAATTGATCATATCCTGGGACACAAAACAAATATCAACAGAATCAAAAGAATTGAAATTTTACCTTGTATCTTTTCAGACCATAAGGCACTAAAGATGGAACTCAACTCTAACAAAAATGCTCAACCCCACCCAAAGGCATGGAAATTAAACAATCTTCTGTTGAATAACAGATGGGTGAAGGAAGAAATAAAACAGGAAATCATTAACTTCCTTGAGCATAACAACAATGAAGACACAAGCTACCAAAACCTGTGGGATACTGCAAAAGCAGTTTTGAGAGGAAAATTCATCGCTTTAGATGCCTACATTCGAAAAACAGAAAGAGAGCACATCAACAATCTCACAAGAGATCTTATGGAATTGGAAAAAGAAGAACAATCTAAGCCTAAACCCAGTAGAAGAAAAGAAATATCCAAAATCAAATCAGAGATCAATGAAATTGAAAACAAAAGAATCATTCAGAAAATTAATGAAACAAGGAGTTGGTTTTTTGAAAAAATAAATAAAATAGATAAACCATTGGCCAGACTAACTAGAAATAGAAAAGTAAAATCTCTAATAACCTCAATCAGAAACGATAAAGGGGGAAATAACAACTGATCCCACAGAGATACAAGAGATCATCTCTGAATACTACCAGAAACTCTATGCCCAGAAATTTGACAATGTGAAGGAAATGGATCAATATTTGGAATCACACCCTCTCCCTAGACTTAGCCAGGAAGAAATAGACCTCCTGAACAGACCAATTTCAAGCGCTGAGATCAAAGAAACAATAAAAAAGCTTCCAACTAAAAAATGCCCTGGTCCAGATGGCTTCACTCCAGAATTCTATCAAACCTTCAAGGAAGAGCTTATTCCTGTACTGCAGAAATTATTTCAAAAAATTGAGGAAGAAGGAATCTTCCCCAACACATTCTATGAAGCAAACATCACCCTGATACCAAAACCAGGAAAAGACCCAAGCAAAAAGGAGAATTTCAGACCAATCTCACTCATGAACATAGACGCAAAAATTCTCAACAAAATCCTAGCCAATAGATTACAGCTTATCATCAAAAAAGTCATTCATCATGATCAAGTAGGCTTCATCCCAGGGATGCAAGGCTGGTTTAACATACGCAAGTCCATAAACGTTATCCACCATATTAACAGAGGCAAAAATAAAGATCACATGATCCTCTCAATAGATGCAGAAAAAGCATTTGATAAAATCCAGCATCCTTTTCTAATTAGAACACTGAAGAGTATAGGCATAGGTGGCACATTTCTAAAACTGATTGAAGCTATCTATGACAAACCCACAGACAATATTTTACTGAATGGAGTAAAACTGAAAGCTTTTCCTCTTAGAACTGGAACCAGACAAGGTTGTCCTCTGTCACCTTTACTATTCAACATAGTGCTGGAAGTTCTAGCCAATACAATTAGGCAAGACAAGGAAATAAAGGGAATCCAAATGGGAGCAGAGGAGGTCAAACTCTCCCTCTTTGCTGACGACATGATCTTATACTTAGAGAACCCCAAAGAGTCAACCACAAGACTCCTAGAAGTCATCAGAAAATACAGTAATGTTTCAGGATATAAAATCAATGTCCACAAGTCAGTAGCCTTTGTATACACCAATAACAGTCAAGATGAGAAACTAATTAAGGACACAACTCCCTTCACCATAGTTTCAAAGAAAATGAAATACCTAGGAATATACCTAACAAAGGAGGTGAAGGACCTCTATAAAGAAAACTATGAAATCCTCAGAAAGGAAATAGCAGAGGATATTAACAAATGGAAGAACATACCATGCTCATGGATGGGAAGAATCAACATTGTTAAAATGTCTATACTTCCCAAAGCAATCTACCTATTCAATGCCATTCCTATCAAAGTACCTACATCGTACTTTCAAGATTTGGAAAAAATGATTCTGCGTTTTGTATGGAACCAGAAAAAACCCCGTATAGCTAAGGCAGTTCTTAGTAACAAAAATAAAGCTGGGGGCATCAGCATACCAGATTTTAGTCTGTACTACAAAGCCATAGTGCTCAAGACAGCATGGTACTGGCACAAAAACAGAGACATAGACACTTGGAATCGAATTGAACACCAAGAAATGAAACTAACATCTTACAACCACCTAATCTTTGATAAACCAAACAAGAACTTACCTTGGGGGAAAGACTCCCTATTCAATAAATGGTGTTGGGAGAACTGGATGTCTACATGTAAAAGACTGAAACTGGACCCACACCTTTCCCCACTCACAAAAATTGATTCAAGATGGATAAAGGACTTAAATTTAAGGCATGAAACAATGAAAATCCTCAAAGAAAGCATAGGAAAAACACTGGAAGATATTGGCCTGGGGGAAGACTTCATGAAGAAGACTGCCATGACAATGGCAACAACAACAAAAATAAACAAATGGGACTTCATTAAACTGAAAAGCTTCTGTACAGCTAAGGAGACAATAACCAAAGCAAAGAGACAACCTACACAATGGGAAAGGATATTTGCATATTTTCAATCAGACAAAAGCTTGATAACCAGGATCTATAGAGAACTCAAATTAATCCACATGAAAAAAGCCAACAATCCCTTATATCAATGGGCAAGAGACATGAATAGAACTTTCTCTAAAGACGACAGACGAATGGCTAACAAACACATGAAAAAATGTTCATCATCTCTATATATTAGAGAAATGCAAATCAAAACAACCCTGAGATATCATCTAACCCCAGTGAGAATGGCCCACATCACAAAATCTCAAAACTGCAGATGCTGGCGTGGATGTGGAGAGAAGGGATCACTTTTACACTGCTGGTGGGACTGCAAACTAGTACAACCTTTCTGGAAGGAAGTATGGAGAAACCTCAAAGCACTCAACCTAGACCTCCCATTCGATCCTGCAATCCCATTACTGGGCATCTACCCAGAAGGAAAAAAATCCTTTTATCATAAGGACACTTGTACTAGACTGTTTATTGCAGCTCAATTTACCATTGCCAAAATGTGGAAACAGCCTAAATGCCCACCAACCCAGGAATGGATTAACAAGCTGTGGTATATGTATACCATGGAATACTATTCAGCCATTAAAAAAAATGGAGACTTTACATCCTTCGTATTAACCTGGATGGAAGTGGAAGACATTATTCTTAGTAAAGCATCACAAAAATGGAGAAGCATGAATCCTATGTACTCAATCTTGATATGAGGACAATTAATGACAATTAAGGTTATGGGGGGGAAGCAGAAAGAGGGATGGAGGGAGGAGGGTGGGGCCTTAGTGTGTGTCACATTTTATGGGGGCAAGACATGATTGCAAGAGGGACTTTACCTAACAATTGCAATCAGTGTAACTGGCTTATTGTACCCTCAATGAATCCCCAACAATAAAAAAAAAAAAAAAAAAAAAATTTTTACATTGTGCGTGTATCATCAAAGTTGTACCCACAATCCTAACCCTGATGGAGAGGCTGCCCCAAGGGATCGCATGCAGGTGGATCCCCCGTTGATGCTAAGTTGGTAGAGTCTGACGGTTTCATTCAAAGCACTAGGCCCACACCATGCCCTCTGACTGATGACCTTTTCTCATTCTTTTTACTATTTGTCCATCTTCAGATCCACTCAAACCCTCTTTCTCCTGGAACCCCACTCACTGGCCCAGGCCCTGGGGATCTCTCCTTTCCTCCAAATGTCAACAGACCTCATTCTTGGCATCTCCACTTCACTTTCTTTCATGTAATAGTATCTTAGTGTCATCCTTCTTTTTGAGCTCCCTGACCTTTCTCTCTCACCAGATAACAAAAGTCCATCTGAAGCAGAGATTGTGTTTCAGAGGCTTTGTGTCCCACAGGGCCCAGCTGATTCTGAATAAATAGTCATTGTTGTTGATATAATGATGTTTAAGTTACGTAACAGCCACAAAGGAGAAAGGAAAACTTTCCCTTTGACTGCTGACACATCAAGAATAAACAAATACTATAGCTGTTCAAACCAGTTGGCAAGCATGACCCAAGCAGCAGATGTGTTTCTTTGCTCTTTATGACATATTCCAACAATGCAGAATGCTACTGAGACAGTAAATCTCCTGCTTCCTAGAAGGAAGTTTACAAAACAGTGTTGTCACGTAAAATCTCAGTTCCCCAAACACTAAGCCACAGAAGGGAAGACAGGCCGTAAGTCATTCTTCCCTTTCAAGCAAGAAACACATATGTACATATTTGATAATATTGCAGAAGTATCAATTCCTCCTTCAATAGAAACATCCCTTTCAATGTATGTGTTATAGCCACAAACATCTTATTTACCTAAAGTGCTCCTAACCATAAATAGTAGCAAGGGACAATTCTTCAAGACAGTTTACACCTCCTAGAATCATCATACGTATACATTTGTTATATGACATCTTCATGATACAGCATCAGATATATAAAAGTTATATGGCATTTGTCATTAACACACATACACATACACACACACACACACATCCTTTAATAAGTTTCAACATAATTCTGCTTCCATGACAGATGGAAATAAATGCTACCACTGTTCTCAGAAAGCTGTGCCATAAAATCAGCTATCCTACTATGCAATTAAATACTTTTACTATAATTGCCCATGGCAAAGGCATGTTTGCTAAGTAAACACTCCAAGGACAAACAACCAAATGAATTAGTTAGCACTGTTTAACTTGAAGGTAACAGAAATGGCACATGAAGTAGTGAAGACAAAAGGGGAGAGAGGTGACTCTAAGCCAGCAATGGAAAAGCCATGGGGCTACCTGGACTTCAGAATCAACTCAAAGGGACTATACCAGGACAAGTTGGCATCTCTGCCTCTATAGGCTGGCTTTGTCCTCCAGCCTGAAGCCCGCCTTTTCCACTTTTGCCAACTCCAGAGAGGGACTATTTCTTTTTTTCACAGAATTTTTAAAACTCTCAAGAAAGGTGTAGCTTGGGCCATGGCCCCGTAAGTGGCTAGTCTACTCTCAGACCACCTCACTGGAATGACGGGAAGAGCAGAAGTCCTCCAGAAGAAGGGGGGGTCTACTTCTCAGAAGTGAGAAGGGTTCATTTGTCTGCCCAGAAAACATCACCACCTATCAAGGAATTCCATTTTATACCTAATGTGAAAGCTTATTCAAACAGTCCTTAACCTGGTAATAAATTACATTCTACAAGTTCACTTCTTGAGTCAAAAGTCAATGAACTTTAATGTGACACATCAAGTACATTTCACTTGAGACAAGATGTCTCTGGTGTCTATGGCCAGTCCTTAAAAAGATAGTTGACTCATAATTTATCGGAAAGATAATGTCAATAATATTTCATTTTTTTTTTTTTTTTGTAGAGACAGAGTCTCACTTTATGGCCCTCGGTAGAGTGCTGTGGCCTCACACAGCTCACAGCAACCTCCAACTCCTGGGCTTAAGCGATTCTCTTGCCTCAGACTCCCGAGTAGCTGGGACTACAGGAGCCTGCCACAACGCCCGGCTATTTTTTGGTTGCAGTTTGGCCGGGGCCGGGTTTGAACCCGCCACCCTCGGTATATGGGGCCGGCGCCCTACCGACTGAGCCACAGGCGCCGCCCCAATAATATTTCTAATAATGTCCTCTAACTCCATTTTTAACACTGTTTCTAAAAGAAAACATACATGTATTTGACATTTCACCCAGAACAATAAAAACATGCTCAATTTAATTCATTTCCTGAGTACTTACTAATGACAGTGGATTCCATTTTATACACCTTACTTTACATTTAAGACACATACAACGCTATAAGGCCAGTGTTAACAACTACTCTGAACCCGTGAGGAATCTGGGAGTGAATAATTGGATTGCCCACAGTCCAATCATAAAGCCAAGTCAGACAAGCCAGCTTCAAAGCCATGTTTGACCCCAAACCTGAGACTAGAGTTCTGACTGAGGCTGACAACCACTTCTGTGCCATCGGAGGAATCACTTGAAAGCCCCTGGTCCAAGATGAGGCTTTAATAATAAATTAACCCTGTGTCTTTTGATATTAAAGTAGATTCGTGGTCAAAAGTAAATCAGAAAATAGAATTCTGTCATGAAGGAAAAGAGACTGCTAAATCATTCATTGGCTTAATACAGAAACTACTAGTCAGACCTCTGTGAGCTGTTGATTTCACTCACAGCCCACAGCCAGGACTAGTCACCAGGAACATGAAAGAAGTTGGATCTTCTTGACATGTCAGGTCATTAGATGCAGGCCCTGACGTTATGAGAGGTCGACTCCAAATTATTCCAAATTGGGATAAGGTATTAGCTAAGCCTTAGTAAAACTGGTTTTCCTAGGAGAAAGTCTTAAACACATTGGATATACCGTAAAAAGCAATAAGAAAGAAGCATCCCAATCACACCACTGAACTGCACTTCACACACCGTGGGAAAGAGAACCAAAGGGTTGAGGGGAAAAATAAGCAACTCAAACCATCGATAATTCACCTAACTTTGTTCTAATGGTGTGTTAAGCAATTTACATGACAGGAAAAAATTGATATGTAATATATCATCTGTAAAATTGAAGAATTTACAATGTATGTTGAAGAAAAAACATAACCTAACTAGCGAACGAGTCAGTACAAACTGTTTTACTTAAAACTGCAAATTGAGAACACAGAAACCTACCATGTAGTATAAATTAAATGGTACAGTAAACGCATGCTAAGGAAGGGGGGGAAGAGAAGATAAGCTGAACGAACAGGATGCAGTGGCACTAAAAGAACATCTTACGGTGATATACAACCTAGTGGGGACACATACGTGAATGCAGTTGGCCAGTGATCAAAGTGGCACTCTAGCCCACAATGTCTGCTTTGTTTGACAGCTACTTGGGTACACAACATCTGTACCATGCTCAGATTCCTGAAGGCTGGGTCCAGGGCTTGGGTTACTTTACACCTCTTGAGTCCAAACCTGGACATGAGGTAGGTTCCACACATGCTTGAAGAAAACAACGAAAGACGATCTTGGTCAATTCTAAATAACTTATTTAAATGCCTCTCTTGAGTTGGTAACCTCTGATGAAGACTGATGTCTTCACTACAGGAGAAAGACCACAGTGCAGCAAGTGAAGGGGGGTACCCTCTCTCAAGATAAAAAGGAAGCTAAGTTCTATGTGCCTGTGTTGGGTGTGTGTGTGCGCGCACGTGTGCACGAGCATGTGCATGTATACGTGTTGGGTCTGAAAGAGAGAGGCTGGTATCTAAGGGGAGAGAGGAGGGTAAATCAGTTTAGGCTAAGTTATACTGCAGGAACAAATTGCTCCAAAACTGGGGCCAGCAATGGAGAAAGGCTCATTTCCAGGCTCCTGTGTGGCTCCTTACAGGTGACCTATGCTAGGTAGGCTCCATGTCCTCTTCACTCGGGAGCCCACGGCAGGAGCACCACTACTAGCACCCCTATGCTAGGCTGAAAGGAAGAGAGAGATGGCAGAACCGGGCCATGCCTATTAAAGTTTGTGCTCAAAACCGGACGCGGTGATACAGCTGGCACACCTGTAATCCTAACACTTTGGGAGGCCAAGGTCGGTGGATTGCCCTGAGCTCACAGGTTTGAGACCCCCATCTCTAAAAATAGACAGGTGTTGTGGTGGGCGCCTGTAATCCCAGCTACTTGGGAGGCTAGGCAAGAGAATCGTTTGAGCCCAAGCGTTTGAGGTTGCTATGAAGCTATGATGCCATGGCACTCTACCCAGGGTGACAAAGTGAGACTCTGTCTCAAAAAAATTAATTAAAAATAAAAAAATAAATATTGTGCTCAGAACTGGCATATATTATTATTGTCACACGTTTCACTGAGCAAGAGCTCAGGCTTGATTATCACTTCTTAAAGTCAATTCCAGAAGTGGAATAAGCCTGTCTTGTTTGTATTGGAATATACCCTCAAAACCTATGACTCCCAAGTGAACTAGTTGAGTGAACTATCCAGTGAACTAGTGAGTTTCTCATGTGAACATAATTCAAGCCTGTCAAACTTACACATAGGAAGACTGCATACTTAACAGCTAATAAAAGATTCATCTATACAGGGAATGTTCAGAAATAACATAAGTCCAATTCTGGGGAAAGAGATAATATAAATCAGAATATTTTATAAAAAAATCTCTCTAATAATCATTTTTCCCATGTTAGCTTTCAAAGTTACCAAAGATGACCATACTTAACTGGATTAAGCCATGAGTCAGTATGTCATAGTCCAAAGGCAAGTCATTTAGATTTAATCACAAGCTTCCTCTTAAAATGGATAATTTTACTTCTGCAATAATCTCAGTCCATTCCTGACTGAGTGGAAACTATAAATACCCTTTGTTTTATGAGAAAAAGAAGGGAAATAAATGTTTTAAGATTATGTAAGTCTGATTCAAAGAACTGAAACGAACGAATGTTTTGAAATATCCAAAGCATTTTTTAAGGTTCAATAAAGAATTTGTTTTGAGAACTAGGTGGGTGAGATTTAAAATAAAAACAACCACCACAATCTTTGCTGTTACTTAGCAATTTCAGGCTTCAATTGTTCCCTCCTAAAAGGCAAGTTAAAAAACTGAAGCAGAAACTGCTTTTGGAAGGAACAGTAAGACACCTGATTCAGTTCCCTGGCTTTCCTCCATTCTACTCCCCAAGAATTAAATCAAGCCCAGATGAACTTTAAATGGCCCAGGTTTTATTTTGTTTTGTTTCTCTCTCTGGAGGCAATTCACTTTTCGTCAAAACTTAAAATTTTGAATCAATAGCAAAGCTGTGTGGGTGTTTAGCCTGGGAGGAACCCAGGCTGCTTGTCCCCACAGTGTCACTATCTGGAGGAATTCAGACTCGAGGGAGTATAGGAAAAGAGAGAAGGTCAGGAAAGAGCGAGCAGACTGACCAGCCTCCAAGTGTTACCGTTCCACAGCCAGCACAGGCAAGGGGTACCAAGGGCGGTTACAAAGCTGAGTCAACAACTCAACAACTCCAGCCACACTCTTAAGAAGGTAGGTTTAAATTCTAAATTGGTCTTGGCATTTTTTTTCAATTCCAGAAGCTATGTGAGCAAGACAACTCGGGTTACACCAACCACCGATTGAAAAACTAACCTTGCTTTTATCAACCAAATCAAACTCTTAGGGCTGCGACAGATAATTGAAGAACTGTGGCTTAAAAATGACTTCATTAACAGGAAACCTACAATTAGCCAGTGGTATGTTAGAGCCAGCTTATACTAGTCCATCAGAGCCAATTAATTATTAAATTCTCTGGATGTTTAGCAAGCCAGTTGTTAAACACAGCCATTGTTTTTTGTTTTTTGTTTTTTAATTTTTTTAGAGACTGAGTCTCACTTTGTTGCCCTCAGTAGAGTGCCGTGGTGTCACAGCTCACAGCAACCTCCAGCTCTTGGGCTTAGGCGATTCTCTTGCCTCGGCCTCCTGAGTAGCTGGGACTGCAGGCACCCGTCACAACACCCAGCTTTTTTTTGTTGTTGCAGTTTGTCCAGGGCCGGATTTGAACCTGCCACCCTAGGTATATGGGGCTGGTGCCCTACTCAATGAACCACAGGTACCGCCCCACAGCCATCAGTTTTAAATAATACTAAAAACAAAGGCAATAAACACTCATCATTTCATAATTGTTTTACTATTATCCATGCCCTTAATGTTATTTGCAATATGGTATCCAGTTAGTAGAAAACCACTTCCCAACCCGGTTTCAGTGACTTTTGTTGGTAGCTTAAAATCAGCCATGGTAGGAGTGTTTATACCAGGAAACCTTCAAACACTAAAATCCTTCCTTCCAGCAGACATTGGCAGCGTGTTAGCATTCAGCACATGCTACCTACAAGGTTAATCACCACTGCTTCACAGAACCTGAAGAACCAGCTGGCCAATCTTTTGAGTCTGAATAAAGGCCTGGAAAATTGTAAATCATGATGCAACTACAAGGGGGAAATGTACATTTATTGTAACACTATAACGTACCAGTTGTAGCACAAAGTACTTTCCACGGTCTTTCATTGCATAAGAGGTATTACCACATCCAATAGACAGATGAATCAACTGAGGTTTTGAGAGATTTGAGCAACTACTAAAAAGCACAAGAGCAAGTCAGGCCTAGGAATGTCTGACTCAAAAATACACAATCGTTCCACTCAGCTACTCCGCATATTAACATTATCACTATGATAATGAAACCAAAATCAACCACGGGTAACCGTCAGATGATTAAACATCACTGGCCTCCCATGTACAAAAGCTATCATACACAAAGGAGGAGACGGAGAAGGTGCAGAGGAAGAATTCAGTTTAATCACATGCCCCAGCTATGTTCCTACTTAGTTCAAAACATACCCACAAAACGTACTTCGGTGAGAAAGGGAGCCCAGGGGACGACTGGGACCCAAAAGATCTACACATCAGACAGCCCCTTCCAACTTTAAATGATTCCTTGTGCAAGGAATCTCCTTTTCATTCTTCAAATGCTTATGTTCTATCCAAACTGATTCTCCCAACTTAAAAAGATACCCCCAACCAAGAAAGAATTATGCAAAAGTAAAATTGTTGGAAAATGTTGTTGCTGACAACATCTGACATTTCTCAGCATCAATTGTCTGAAGTGTTTAGATATTTACTTTATAAAACATTTTCTCTTTTACACTGTTAAGCTGTTTGGTCATGCTATCCTTTTAATCCAGTTTCTTTAATAACGAAAGTTAACTTACGGATTATTTTAAAAAGTTCTCGTCATCTTGGCTTCCTATAAGCTACCAGCTTCTCCCATTGTTCCAGTATAGTTCCATCACCTGATATGAGAAGAAAAGAATCTGATTAGTTACGTATCTCCTAGAGGCCATTTCCTGGTTCCCACCTTAGTCTTTTTATTTTCTTTACACCCCAAACATAGAGAAAAGTACAGTTGTTTCTTCTCTTTTTTTCCAAAAACAATAAGGAAAGAGAAAATAATAACCTAGAAAATCACCCTAAGGAAAAAATAAAAGAGCAGTATTTCCACTGTTGAAGATGAGGGTGAAAACCCCTTAAAATACCTTCTATTATGTTTTCAGCAGGAGATTTTTTAGTGTATTTCCCAGGAGGGAACAGTATTAGAATAACAACCCACTTCCTCTCTCCATCTCTCCTCCCCAAACTCCTCCTTCTCAAAAATGAGAGAGGAATTAGCCTGGGAGGACCAGAAGAGCCACTGCTCTGAGCCAGGCAACAAGGGCCTCCCTGCAGCTCCCTGCAGTACTGGATTCAGTAATTTCCAGTTGGTAAGCGGAACAGTGGCCCCTGCTCCTCAGAGGGCCAGCCAGCTCTCTCTGCCTATCACTGGAGGATTAGGTCAGGGTTGCTAGGGTCCAATCCATGTTATAGTTTCAGAGAAGCAAGTAACTGACACTTCTAAGTTCTCCAATCTTGCTTGTAATAGCAATTAAGCTACCAGAAATGCTGATTCCCATTTGAATCCTTGGTCTATTTCTCAAATTGCTCAACACTTACAAGATAGGAAAGTTGAGTAATGAAGAAATCCAAACCACCAACATCTACCAAAGGACACCACACACAGATAAAAAGCCTTGGTCCAAACCCTTCCACTTCCTAGCCATGTGACCTGAGAAAATACACTCATCTTTTGCCAGCCTCATTTCTTCAACTCTAAAAAAGAATCCAATGTCCCCTACAATACTGTGTAGTGGTAAGAATTAAGTAAGATTTAAAAACAACATCTGCCCCAAAATTCAGTATGTTTTGATACTACACAGGTATTATTACCAGCCCCAGGGATACCCAGTGTCTAATGATCAGAATTGCTACCTTGTCCATATGTCAAATTTGCTGAACATTGAAGATTCATGTAATTCACGGAATAATGGACTATGCCCAGCAAAGTGCCTTCCTTTTTCTAAGAGAATGTCCTTCAGAGCAATATGTTACTTTTTGTTTTTGTATTTCTTAACATTTTAAGGTCAATAACCCAGGGATAGGGCTTTCCTTACTTTCCTTTCACAGAAGGGCCTCAAAAAACCCAACACACTATTTCTAGCGGGTAGACTGCAACAATTGCCTATTGTATGGTAAAACGGGAGCCTGAGTTAACTTTCACTGCCAAAAGCCTCAGTGTTAATGCTGAGAGATGACGTTAATAATAACCATAACACAGCTCCATCCATATGAGAGACAGCGTCGCCTCAGTTACTTGAAGAAAACAAGAAACCTCAAGTTATACAAACCATAAATGGGGAGGAGTGGGCTAAGAAGGGAGGAGATGGAACAAATGCCATATAAATGTCCATATATGTCTAGAACGCTTCCCTGGTAATAAAAAAGAACTTGCTGACGTCAATAAAAACAGCAGGAAAGAGCTGAAGAGTCAAAGATCTATAGATTATACCCCACACTGAGAGGGGCACGCTCACTAACCAGCTACGGCTTTCTCTGCCTCACCACTTGGCATATATCAAGTTTTTTTCAAAGTGTGAGAAATGCAGTAAGTTTTGATAGAGGTTCCAAATAAATAGCTTTGAACACCACCTGTGCTATTTAATACCAGGCTGATCTCTGGCAAGTAATTTACTTTTTCTGAGGCTCCGTTTCCAAGTTTTTATAATAAGGACAGTAAAACATACCTTGCAGAGTAGTTATGAAACTTAGAGATGATGTATGCACAGGGTCCACCTGAAAAGATTACTGCAATTATTGTGCTTACTAGAGCAATTATAGTAGACAGTCTAGTAAATTCACGGGCTGTTGTCCACAGGTTCAAATCATACTTCTGACAACCTAAAACGCCTTTTCGTTTTTCTGAGACAGAGTCGCACTCTGGTGCCCTGACTAGAGGTGGTGTCAGCTCACAGCAACCTCAAGTAATTGGGCTCAAGTGATCCTCTTCTCTCAGTTTTCTACTTTTAATAGAGACAGGGTCTTGCTATTGCTCAAGCTGGTCTCAAACTCCGAAGCTCAAGCAACCCACCCACCTCCACCTCTGCCTCCCAGGGTGCTAGGGGTGTGAGCCTTCCAGGTGTGAGCCACCAGGCCTGGCAACAACACAGGACTCTTCTAAGTTGGTCTGAATGGATTGCTAAATAAAAATCCCTACCTTAGTTAATAGTCTTTACTGCCACGCTCAAACAGAAAGCTGAAGCTCTGCATTTATAGCACTCTTCATATATGTAACTGTACTGAGTTTCTTTTTCTTTTTTCTTTTTTTTTCGATGACAAATTCTCAAAAGGAGGGAATGAATTACTGCCGTCAGTGCTGATTATTCTGGTGCACACAGCAGTGCTGGGCACTCAACAGACATCTGTGAGAGTTATAGGCCTTGCTGAAAATGACAGGCAGCCTGTCACCAAGGCTGTCCTCAGCACCACATTACATACAGCCTCACTGCTGACAATGTGGACTTTGCCAGCTATGTTGAAAGAAAGAAAAGAAAAAACAAAGAAGGGAAGGAGGGAGGCAAAAGACCCACCAGGTGAGGCCATACGAACTTGGAAACAAGTGCCAGAACTTTATGTTTGAAAAAAGCCCTCCTGACTCCTCCCAGTCACCCTCTTTGGGTCTCACTGCAGTGACAGCTGCTATTCAGAGTAAGTCAAGTACTCTTCTGTGACCTCTAGACCTAGTGTGCAATGTTCACAAGAAATTTAGTTACCCTTGATTTTTAGTTAGTTACCCTTGATTTTTTTTTCTAACAAAAACTACTTTATTTGCCATAATGGAAATATTATAACAGGTTAATTCAAAGAATCAAATTCATCCTCAAAGATGACAATTTACCACCACTGAGGTTATATAAAAGAATTATAAGCAACAACTAACTTTACTGAACTTCACATTTGGCAGAAGACACTGTACTAAGCACTGGGGGGGAGGTAATAAGGCGACAGAGATGAAGTTCACTTTCAAGAATACAGAACAACAGCAGTATCGCAGAATGTAAGCAATTAATTGAGCTGATGCACTCAAAGAGAACAATCTGGACGCATGAATCCTAGTTGTGATTTTTAAAAGTCCAGTATTTCCTAATCATGCTTCACATACAATGATAAGATTCCGCAACAGTCATGTAAAAACCTGGCTAAAAAGAATACACTCCTTTTTGAATGTACACCTTCCGTGTGGCTAAGCCTGCTGCCCCTGGGTGCAAGCAGACCGAATGGCACCAAAGTCAGGAGTATTCAAAAGCTAATGTGACACTAAGGCTGGAGCAGCAGGAAAAAGACTTTGTGCCCAGAAGACACAAAGTGCTTTGGGTTCTTGGTCTCTTGCTCCCAAGGAGCTAGTTCGTTAAGAGGGGTCTAAGCTTCCTCTACGGGAGAGACCATGTCTTCTGGTCATTAAATGTCTGTGCTTTTCAGAAACACAGAACTGAACTCCCCAATCAGCCCTAAAGACTTTGTGCATGTTTAATTTCTCTAACCAGGGGTCCTCAAACTACGGCCCACGGGCCACATGAGGCAGTGTGATTGTATTTGTTCCTGTTTTGTTCTTTTTTACTTCAAAATAAGATATGTGCAGTATGCATAGGAATTTGTTCATAGTTTTTTTTTTTTTTAAACTATAGTCCGGCCCTCCAACAGTCTGAGGGACAGTGAACTGGCCCCCTGTTTGAACAGTTTGAGGACCCCTGCTAAGCTTTAGCTTCCTAATCTCTAGAATGGGAATGATTCTACAACAAGTAGAAGTACAACAATTAGATGTTGGCTTAGAAGTCAAAAAGACATAATGCCCACAGAACTTTAATGAAGCTCACAGCAAACAGTAAGCACTCGATTAAAGCTGTCATTGGAAAAAGGACACAATCCTCATCTTTAGGTGAAGTCAACAACAAAAAAGTATCCTTGTAAGTATAAGCTCAAGTATGTTGCAGCCCAATTAGCCAGGAGAGCAGAGAAGAGATTGGGGTCAAGTTTCCTAAAGGAATAACTGGCAAACTGCTCACATATCCGTGCGTGTATCTCGGGACCAAAGTGAGACTGGCAGCAGCAATCGGGCTTGCTGACCAGTGGGAAATTAAGACATGCTAATACCAGCCACATAGAAATGAAATGGAGTAATTTGCTCAAGACCATTCAGCTAATAAATGTCAAAACCTGGGGTTTGAACCCAGGCAGTTTAGCTTCAGTCCTTGTTCTTAACCACTGCACTACAGCGTCTCCACAGCAATGAGGAGCAATAACTAAAGGCCAGTACAGGCCGGAGGAAAGCAAGATACAGCACCCTACAGAAGACGGGGCAGAAAAGGAAAATAACACAAAGGAGCAGTTAGCGGGGCCAAAGCGTAAAAGGACCCAAACTGCTAATGATTCTGAACTAAAACCAACCAAGATAGTCCTAGCGAGAGATCCTGAAAGGACGGCACTGTGCAAGTGAACTTGTTTCAGAAATTAGTGCTTGCTTAAAGAGAACAGTGATCAGAAGAGACAAGAGCCGAAAAGACCTCACGTAGGTCCTTTATATAAGCCACATCGTGACTTTGAGGTCACCTGCACGGAGAACACGCCACATTGTCCTGGGAGAGCCCCAGCAACGCAAGCTGCTTACCAAGGCACAATTTCCTGCTACCTTTTCGTTACATTTTTACAGAAGAAAAGAGGAAGAAAAGTCACCCAGGGTTGTTGAATTCTCTGTAGGTCAGAAGAAAGGGAAAAAACAGAAGGGATGAGAAACACAGGAGAATGCACGGAAGAGAGGCAAGAAAGCAGAAAGAGAAGGCATTCCCTGGCCAGCCCAGGCGCGGCGGTCTCTAAAGGGCCAGCCCCTAGTGCAGTGGTCTCTAAAGGGCCCCCGGACCTTTGTCTCTTCTCATCCCTGCCTTAGGGAGTCTCCTCCTCCTTGTTGGGGCAGGTCCCTGGGACCTGCTTGAAACAAACAGAATAAGGCAAAAATGACAAGATGTATGTGACTGTCTTTAATAACTTCCATTCTGCTACAAGTTTCTCTCCCTGGCTGGCTTTTGAAACAGCAAGCTGCCACATTGTGAGATGCCTGTTGAGACAGCCGGATGAGGGGGACGGTTAGCAAGAGGCTGACACCCTCAGTCCAAGACCCAGAAGAAACTCAATTCTGCCAAATCACATGAGCTCAAAAGCAAATCCTTCCCCAGTCAAGCCTCAGCTAAGGCAGCAGCCCTGGCTGACACCATGACCGCAGCCCTGGTGAGTCCCTGGCGAAGCCATTCCCAGACTCCTGACCCATAGAAACTGTGAGATAATTTGCATATTAATTAAGCTGCTAAGTTTGTGTTATAATGTTACACAGCTATAGGTGTCTAATGCAGAAGGTAAGGTACTGACACCACCATGTGTCCCCCCCCGAGAGAGGGGACAAGGCCTGAGACAGGGATCCTGCCTTCACACTAACACGCAGCCTCCTTTCACCTGTCTCTGGCTCAGACCCTCAGCTTCTCCCCTTACCACAAAGGTCCTCTCAGCCTATTCTTGTTGTTTGGAGAATATAAGGAAATGCACTTGCCAAGAAAGTAACAATCTTACAACCAGTGAGCAGGTTCCCTGGCCTGCCTGCAAAAGCTATTCAACATGCCAAACACTGACATATTTTTAGAACAGCAAAGTAATTTTACCATTATATGAAGTTTATACTATGACCCTACTCATCATAAAGTAATTTTATTTATTTATTTATTTATTTTTTAATTTTTTTGAGACAGAGTCCTACTCTGTTGCCCTTAGGAGAGTGCTGTGGCGTCACAGCTCACAGCAATCTCAAACTCTTGGGCTTAAGGGATTCTTTTACCTCAACCTCCCAAGTAGCTCAGACTATAGGCATCTGCCACAACACCCGGCTATTTTCTGTTATAGTTGTCTTTGTTTGGCAGGCCTGGGCCTGGTTTGAACCTGCCAGGCCCAGTGTATGTGGCCAGAACCCTACCCACTGAGCTACGGGCACCAAGCCCATAAAGTAATTTTAATAAGAGTATTTTAAACATGACATATTGAGCTTAAACACTGTTTAAAACACATGTTTGGAGAGAAAAGTTGGAGACTTTTTGTATTTAAAAAGTCTTTTTGTATTCGGTAATTCTGAACCAGACAGTATGCAGCTAAGACTAACTCAGCAAACCACAGACCTCTCACCTCAACGGGCCGTCTTGCACAAGCATAAACTGGTCAGAAAATCCTACAACGATGTCCTTAGAAAGCTGAAAAGCCCTCATTGATGGTCTAGTCCCAGCCTCTCAGTGGACAAACGATGACACACAGACCCCAAAACTAAGTGACTATTTCAGATCACTCAGTAGCAGCATCATTTAGGCCTCCTGTTTCCAGGGTTCTTTACACTGAGGTCTGCCAAACTGAAGCTTTGAAAATGAGAAATAATGAAGTCAGCAGTACCAAATATTCCACAGGGGAAAAGAAGAGAAACTAACTTTTCATGACCCTATAAAGATCCTCCAGTATATCTCACAACTGAGCTCTGTAGCGCGAGGGAAATGACACTACATAAAACATTCACAGTAACTGTTCAATCCATTTTCAAAAGCAATGCACAGTATCTGCTAAGTAAACTGAGATGCTCCTGAAACAGGCTGCCTTTTCTTATGAATGGTCAGCTTTTTTTTCTTAATGAACGCTAAGTAGAGAAGAAAATCAAAAACAGCTGTCACTAAAACTTGTGCACGCGTATCCGCTCCATTGCTTTATATTTCTCCTAAATTCATCAGTTCATTCAATGGATATTTTAGGAGCATCTGTGATCCCAAAACATTATGGCAATGCTGTAGAAGCTTGTCTTGGGTGTAAGCAAACAGTGCTTACTAATATCGTCAGCACAAGTAACCACACTTAAACAGTGCAGAGTGGATTTCCAGTAAGCGTTCTGGTAGGCTATTAGGAATGCAGACGGCAGCTCTCTTTTCTCCAGCAAACTTCCATATCTAAAGTAAATTACAACTGTTTTTTCTGTGTAATAATATTGCCCTTAAGGCAGCAATGAGAGGTATCACAACAAAGGGGTTAAAACACCCTCAGGCCAATCCCTACAGAACTCCTATGAAACTCTCCTGGCAGCTTAAAACAAGAACATTTTTCTTTTTTAAAAGAAAATGGCCTTTCACTCAACGTTCTCCTTTTTAATCCTTTCCCTAATACCAAGAATAAATATATACTTAAAACAAACCAAAAGTAAATAAATACTTTCTCCCATGTAGCCAATAGTTTTCTGTCCTCAACATGAGTTACACCTCTCTAGTTATCATCATCACGGGACATTATTTAAATCTTCCATGTTTTAGTTTGATCAAGTCCCAGTAGTGTATTTTTGAAGCTGCTTCAATTGCCCGGGGGGTTCTCCTCATGAAATACTAACCCAGACCAATTTCTTCAAGGGTTTTCCCTGCATTCTCCTCTAGTATTTTTATAGTTTCATGTCTTAAGTTTAAATCTTTAATCCAATGAGAGTCTATCTTAGTTAATGGTGAAAGGTGTGGGTCCAATTTCAGTCTTCTGCAGGTTGCCAGCCAGTTCACCCAGCACCATTTGTTAAATAGGGTATCTTTTCCCCACTGAATGTTTTTAATTGGCTTGTCAAAAATCAAATAGCGGTAAGTAGCTGGATTTATCTCTTGGTTCTCTATTCTGTTCCAGATATCTACTTCTCTGTTTTTGTGCCAATACCATGCTGTTTTGATCACTATCGATTTGTAGTAAAGTCTGAGGTCTGGTAGTGTGATTCCTCCTGTTTTGTTTTTATTTCTGAGTAATGTCTTGGCTATTCGAGGTTTTTTCTGATTCCATATAAAACGAAGTAATGTTTTTTCAAGATCTTTAAAATATGACAGTGGAGCTTTAATAGGGAGTGCGTTGAAATTATATATTGCTTTGGGTAGTATGGACATTTTGATAATGTTGATTCTTCCTAGCCATGAGCATGGTATGTTTTTCCATTTGTTAACATTTTCAGCTATTTCTTTTCTTAGAGTTTCATAGTTCTCTTTATAGAGATCTTTCACGTCTTTTGTTAGGTAAATTCCCAAATATTTCATCTTCTTTGGCACTACTGTGAATGGGATCAACTAAAAAGCTTCTGCACAGCTAAGAACACAGTAAGCAGAGCAAGCAGACAGCCCTCAGAATGGGAGAAGATATTTGCAGGGTATAACTCTGACAAAGGTTTAATAACCAGAATCCACAGAGAACTCAAACGCATCAGCAAGAAAAAAACAAGGGATCCCATCGCAGGCTGGGCAAGGGATTTGAAGAGAAACTTCTCTGAAGAAGACAGGCACACGGCCTTCAGACATATGAAAAAATGCTCATCATCTTTAATCATCAGAGAAATGCAAATTAAAACTACTTTGAGATATCATCTAACTCCAATGAGACTAGCCTATATCACAAAATCTCAAGACCAGAGATGCTGGCGTGGATGCGGAGAAAAGGGAACACTTCTGCACTGCTGGTGGGAATGCAAATTAATACATTCCTTTTGGAAAGATATATGGAGAACACTCAGAGATCTAAAAATAGATCTGCCATTCAATCCTGTAATTCCTCTGCTGGGCATATACCCAGAAGACCAAAAATCACAACATAACAAAGATATTTGTACCAGAATGTTTATTGCAGCCCAATTCATAATAGCTAAGTCATGGAAAAAGCCCAAGTGTCCATCGATCCACGAATGGATTAATAAATTGTGGTATATGTATACCATGGAATACTATGCAGCCTTAAAGAAAGATGGAGACTTTACCTCTTTCATGTTTACATGGATGGAGCTGGAACATATTCTTCTTAGTAAAGTATCCCAAGAATGGAAGAAAAAATACCCAATGTACACAGCCCTACTATGAAACTAATTTGGGACTCTCACATGAAACCTATAACCCAGCTACAACTTAACAATAGGGGGAAGTGGGAAAGGGGGGGGGTGGGTAGAGGGAGGGGAATCGGTGGGATCACACCTGTGGTGCATATTATAGGGGTATTTGCGAAACTTGGTAAATGTAGAATGTAAATGTTTTGACACAGTAACTGAGATAACGCCGGAAAGGCTATGTTAACCACTGTGATAAAAATGTGTCAAATGGTTTATGAATTGAGTGTATGATGCCCCATAATCATATCATTGTATACAGTTATGATTTAATAAAAAAAATTAAAAAAAAAAAAAATCTTCCATGTTTTAAATGCATCTGAATGCTTTAACAATTATTAGTAATAAATAATGTTGGGAAGCACCTGTGGCTCAAAGGAGTAGGGTGCTGGCCCCATATGCTGGAGGTGGCAGGTTCATACCCAGCCCCAGCCAAAAACTGCAAAAAAAAAAAAAGTAATAAATAATGTTAATATTCCTAAAGGTAAACATAGCACAAACTGCTTCCCATGCTAGGCTCTTTTCTAAACGTCTCCAGTTTACTGACGCATGTAAACCTTAATAGCACTGTATGTTACTATTACTATCCTCTTACAGATGAGGAAGCCGAGACAGAGTAACTGAGAAAGCAGCCTCGCTGCTGAGTCAGAAAATAACTACTGCATGAAAAGCACATAAGGTATCATTCAACAAAGCGTCAGTGGAAACCTTCACTCCCCTGGCATGTTTTCCTGTGCAGAACTTTCCACTAGCCTGGAGTCCAGTCTCTCCTCCACCTTCTCCCTGGTGGAGGAGGAGTAAATTACGGGAACGCTGAGTTTAGAAGGCCTGGCCTGCACACAGATGGGTGCGTTCCCGGCTGCTCTCCCATCCTGGGAGGGGGAAATCAGACTCACTCAAGCATGTAATACCAGAAAACTCAGTTGGCCACAGTCCTCCAATCATCTTTACTTCTAAATCTCTGTACGTCTAACTCCTACTGGTCTATCCACTGGTCTCAAAATTGGGTGAGAACGTCCACCCTCCCAAATTCTAACACTGTAACTTTTAATGCCCGTTTAGTGCAAGATCTTTGTGAAAAAGACAAATACTTCTTTTTTTCTTCGTTTGGTTTTTGTGTCCAACCCTGCTTAGCTTCTGAGGGGAAAAAAAGGTAAATATTTATTTTACAGAAAAGAAAATCAGTGTTCTATAGTACTGAAGCATGAATACACTTAACCATAATATATTCCATAGTTTTAAACAGGTAGGAAGAGGATATTGAATGTTTCCAATGCAAAGAAATGTTTTAACATGATGGGTACCTACTCCCCCCATTCTGATTATTATACATTATATGTATCACAACACCATTATGTACCCCACAAATAGGTATAATTATGTGTTAATTTGAAACATTTTTAAAATATCAGAATCTGGTCACTTCTGAGAACTGTCACCTCTTAAAAAAAGTAAGAACATAGTCAACTCTGACTAACAGGTACCTGGAGTTCATGAATGAGCCTGCTACTCTAACGCACTGACAGGTGGCACCTAAACACAGATTATTCCTCCACTTTCTTTACCATGTTTGTCCTGAAAGCACTGTCTCCTTTCCAAATAAATAAAATACACACAGGTAACCTCTTCTATCATAGTACTCTAACTTAAAGTAGTAGACAATCCCTCAGCAGCAGTCTCATTATCACAACAAAACGTGCAATTACCATTATTGTTGTTATATTATTTCAATATTACACTTTATCTTCAGTCTGGCAAAGTCTATATTTTTACCCACTGCATAGATACTTCTACCATAAAAAGTATACTGACAAAAATACCACCCACAATTCTGTCATCTCAGAATAAAAATGTCTGTAATTTCTAAACTTACCATTTGATCTTTCCTCTCACCCTCAAAATGCAGTGCTTCTGGTTTTAAAATATATTTAAGGAGGCATTCATTAATATTGATTTTTTTTTTTTGCGGCAGAGCTATTTTAATGATGATAATTTGAACTTCAAGCTTTCCTGTTCAAATCATATTTAATAAGAATGGTTTCCTAGAGAAGCAAGAATCCAGTGTACTCAATTCTAATATGAAGGCAGAAGATGGTCTAATACAAAGTGGGGGGTGGGTAGGGGAATGAGGGAGCAGGGAGAGAGGAGGAGGGAGGAGGAAGGGGATCTCGGTGTATGGCACACCTCGTGGGGGCGGGACACAATTATAAGAGGGATTTTACTCACAAATGCAATGAGAGTCACCTAATTCTTTGTACCCTCAATGAATCCCAAACATTAAAAAATAATAATAAAAATGAAAAAAATAAATAAAAATAAAAAATAAAGTCCATTTTTGTGGGAAAAAGAAAGAATGATTTCCTTACTGTTATCTAAGCAAAAATTTCAAAATTAAAAAAAGGCCACTTTTTTTTCCACAGTAAATTTAGAAGTCAAATTCCCTTTTTCACAAATGTACACGAGTGAAGGAAGTGGGTCAACCCCCAGCTGTATGGAAAAGAACAAATGACAGGTACACTAGCACTTAGATGCTTGGATCCTTTCAACAACCCTGATGCAGATAAGGGATCCCTATCCTCAGAAGAACCTGGGGTTCAGAGAAGTACAGTGACGTACCTGAGTTAACCCGCTTCCTAAATGGCAGGACTCACACTTGAGACACACTTCTACTGGAGCCAGTGTTTGTGCTTTTTCTCCACCAGGCCGCTATGAACCAAGAAATAATGGGAAAAGCCTCTGTGAGTGAGAAGTGATCAAAGTTAAGTGGAAAAGATCCAAACACAAAGACTGACAGGGACGGAGTGTGATAGGATGTAATGTGGTATGTCGGCCCCATTCATTTACTGACTAGCACAGCAGGGATAACAAGTAGGAGAAGAAAGACAGAGACAGCAGAGGTGACTGACTGGCTGGCTGTGGAGAGTAAGAGAAGCAGGAATAAAAGAAGAAACACCAGCCAGAACAGAGAAATTCTGTGAGGGCATTTGGTTATGGATTATACCTAGACTGGTCGTCAGCAAATGTTTTCTGTAGAGGACTAGATGATAAATATTTTAGGATTTGCAGAGCATGTGGTATTGTTTTATAATTACTCAACTCTGCTGCTATTATATTGAGAAAGTAGCCAGCAATAATACTTAAATGAATGAGTATGGCTGAGTTGCAATAAAACAGTATTTATGAAAGCAGGTCTCTGTCCAGATTTGACCTGCAGGCTGTATTTTGCTGACCTCCGACCTAGACAGCCACTTGGCCTCAAAAGGAAGCCTATGGCATGCTGAAGAGGCAGAGAGGAAGATGCTACAGCCCACATAAAAAATCTGGGGACACTGCCGCCATTCAGCTGGCAACAAGTGCCCTGAGGGCTGCTGTTCCCACAGTGCCCAGTCTTAGGGGCTGGGTGGGGGCTCAGCACCGCCTCGTGATCAGGAGAGTAAAGTGATGTACTGGCGCGGTATTAGTTTATGTGAAGTAATTAACATTCAAAGCCCCAATCTATAAAATATTTTCTACATTGAATCACAAAACTGTTAAACCCTGTTACCACATATTTTACAAGAATGATTAGGAGCAAAATCACCCCAATGTTCCAAAAGTGACTGACAAAAAAAAACTGCCCAAAGCAAATGACAACTAAATGGAGCCTGGTTTCTGTCTCTGACAGTTCTGCCTGGAAGACTCTTCCTTGACGTTTCCCAACTCATTTTTCTACATAACTCAAATTCACATTTAGGTTCCAATTTGATCATTTCCTCCCAGAAACTTTTCTTAAACACCCCAAGTAAGGTCAAGACAGCTGCACGCATTTCTATGATCCTGAAGTACTCTAAGTACCCATATGATTCCTTGTCCAATGCCTGCTTCCCTCCTAGATGATAAACTTCTGTAACACTACCCTCTTCAACTTCCAGGTACAGGCTGCCAAGGAGAGACTGAATAAAGGCTCTGGCATTTCAAAAGGACACTCTGTCTTCCATGACTAAATACACAGGTGGTGGAGATCAGCAAAGTGTGACCTTACAGAGCAACTTTGGAGCTTTTCCAGCCTACACCATGGACAACATGATAAAGGCAATGAAAGAGGCTCTGTCCAGTTGCTGGTAAGCAGGTTGTTTCTAGATTTAAACAGAATAAAAGCAGGCCACTCATCCTTAGGCTCGTTAAAGTAGAAGCTACAAAGGAGTCTCTCCCATGCTCTGTCACTTGAGGAAAGCAAATATGGTTTCAGTTAGTGATAAAATTTTCATTATTCTAGGCCGTAGTATATTCAAAGATATTTCGCTAGATAGATTTAAAACAAGTATCTGCACAATTTTTTTGTGTATAAGATATATTTTTTCTAACACTGTATTATTATGAAATAATACAATGTTTAAATAAATACACACAATATGTAAATACACAAACATGCATATCAACAACTGGACTGACAGGGGGTGAGTAGTTTATAAAATACAAATACTATGACATATTTTTCTAAATTAAAACAGAAAAATGACCAAAAGGATAGATGTTCTCCAAAGTCATATAAATGGTAGGAATATTAGGGTTAATTTTATTTTCTTCCTTTTTACTTATCAGTATTTTCTTCATTTTATATAAACATTTTCATAAAGAGTTTTTTAAAGTCATTTCAAACAAAAACTCTGCTGATTAGATAACACCTCAAAGCTGTTTAATTGTACAAGGAATATAATTATACAAGGAAAATATAAAACAGGGAAATGTTATTATTTAAAAATAGCTTTGCTGACTGAGTAGAAATAAAATGTTTCTGACCTCCTTAAACATTGGCCCATGGCAACCAATATCACAATGATGACACATCTTACCACAGTGAGCATCAGCAGACAAAAGCAAAATAGTACCAATGCTGAGGGTGTGAATTTCAGTTTCTAGGTGCATTCTTACCTTTCCTGGAGCATGACATATTTTAAGTTGGCCTAATTTCTCTCTGGGCCTGGACGCTAAGAACGGCACTACCATTCCTGGCCAATGTTAGTGAGCAAAATGCATTAGGTACTGACAAGAAACTTCAAAAGTGAGATCTCCTATCTCATAGAGATAATTTTATACAGGTCAGAAATTGAAAACTTGATGAATTAGTTATGGATATTTATTTCTAATGCTTACATTGGAGTCTTAAAATACATATACTAAGTATTTTTACTTTAAATTCATTTGGTTGTCTAACATCAGCCTATGCCTAAAATAGAGAAAGTACAAAATTTCTCATGGTAGCTTGGGCTTTAATCTTATTTTATTTTCATAAATACTGTCCTATGTTTAAATAATGCACCACTGGCAGCAAAAACAGTTTTATCTGTTATAAAGACTTGAAGGCGTTTTGAAACCCCAAAGAGAAATGAAGTTTAAGCTCTCTTTACAAATGACGGAAATAAACCACTCAAAACAAATTCCTTAAAAGATCTCCCTTTGTAATGGTTTGCCCCTCTACCCAATAACAATTATAATAAACCATGGACAAATACAAAAATCAACTCTTTGAAGGTACTAGCGAATAACAAAAAGCAGACAGAAAATTGACAGTGTGTGGCCCTTCAAAGAAGTGAACCAGGCCAGATGATAATTTACATTTATACAGCTTATCCCACGAGCGCACAACCAAGTTTGTGTGACAACAGATGGAACGCAGGCAACAAACCAGTCTTTTTGGCCTAAGGAGTCAGAATATGGGCCTCCCAAGGGATCTAAAAATTGAATCAGAAAATTCCAAAAAGAAGTCATAGAGCGTGAACCCCAAAATTTGCAAATAAACTCACGATACTCCTTGACTAACTAACTCTGTAACTGCACATAAGCTAGGCAGTTACTCCCAAGGATACCAGGGAGAAAACAACAGTTGAAAAGTTTTAAAAAGCTGACAAACTCCCAACAGCTACCCATCACAGAGCAACTAGAGTTTAAAGGTCAACATCTCCCCATTTATAGGTGCCTGTAAAGTCCTCAACTTTCCTTTAAAATAACAGAAGCACTATGACTTAAGGAATAAAGACCATATACCCAGACTAGAGGATATTTCCTGGAAAATATAGGCAAAATGGAAACACCAAAGCAAAATATCCTAGGGGATTTTCCACTAATTTAATTGCTTAATAGAACAAAACTCAGTTCTCTTCAGAGGAGCCTAATGGATCCCAAGTTGTTACAATGAATCATCCACAATGTCCAGCACATAATTAAAAATCAATAGACATGTGAGGAAAATGGAAAATGTAACTCCACACGCAAAGATAAATGAGTCCACAGAAACAGATCTACAAATAACCCAAACGATGGTATCAGAAGATAAGGACATTAAAATAACAATGTTAAATATATTATATAATATATAAAATATTATATTATATCCAGAGAAAAACTGGATATAATGGATAAAGAAATAGGAGACTCCAGGAGAAATACAGAAACTGCAAAACAGGAACCAAATGGAAATTCTAAAACTGAAAACTGCAGCATCTAAAATAAAAAACACGTGGGATTAGATTAATACCATTTGGACACAATGGTAAAAGGACTAGTGAAAAAGGACTAATGGAAAAGGACTAGTGGAAGAGAACTTCAAGATATGTCAATATAAGGAATCCAGGTGAAACAGAAAGAAAAAACAATAATCTTTTTTTGTTTGTTTGTTTTTGTAGAGACAGAGTCTCACTTTATGGCCCTCGGTAGAGTGCTGTGGCCTCACACAGCTCACAGCAACCTCCAACTCCTGGGCTTAAGCGATTCTCTTGCCTCAGCCTCCCAAGTAGCTGGGACTACAGGCGCCCGCCACAACGCCCGGCTAGTTTTTGGTTGCAGTTTGGCCGGGGCCGGGTTTGAACCCGTCACCCTCGGTATATGGGGCCGGCGCCCTACCGACTGAGCCACAGGCGCCGCCCAACAATAATGTTTTTTTTTGTTTGTTTGTTTGTTTTGGCCGGGGCTGGGTTTGAACCCGCCACCTCCGGCATATGGGATCGGCACCCTACTCCTTGAGCCACAGGCGCCGCCCTAACAATAATGTTTTTAAAAGAGCCAAATTACTTGTGGGGCAGTTATCAAGGGGCCTAAAGTACATGTTGAAGGAGAATGGAAAAAATAGGGTGAAATATGTGACGAAAAACTGGCCAGAAATGTTGAAAATTGAACAAAAACAGCAACTTCCCAAAGCAGAAAATTCGGCTACAAGAAAATCTCACCTAACCATAAAAACCAAGACAAAAATTAAAAAAAAAATCTTTCAGGTAAAACTAGAGGGAAAAAGACATATATAGAATAATGAGAAGAATGATGGCAGATACCTCATCAGAAATGCGAGGCCAGAAAACAGTAGATAACATCTTTAAAGAGAAGAAAGACAGTCCACTTAGAATTGTACAAACAACACAATATTTTATCTTTCAAAAATAAAGGCATTTCCATTAAATGAAAACTTGACAGAATCTGTAGTCAGTGGCCCACACCGTATGAAACGCTGAAGGAAGCTCCTCAAGCTGAAGAGAAATAATGGCAGATGGAACCTTGGAAATAATAAATACACACATAAAGATAAAAGACTATATTTCTCTTTATTTAAAACCAATATGACTGCTTAATATATACTATATTAAAAGAGCAATACTGTATTGCAGTAATACTCCATTGCATAGATTGTAACATATTTGATATACAATATATGAAGACAACAGCACAATAGTTGGGGAGGGCAAATGACATGATATTATTATAGGCTTCTTACATTTTACAAGAAGTAATATATTTATTTATTCAAGGAAAATTTTTAAATTAAGATTGAATATTGTAATCTGCAAAAAAACTACAAAAATAATGCAAAGAGATACAGCTGAAAATCTGAGCGAAATTAAAATTTAATACTAAAAAATATTCAATTTAACAAATAGAAGAGAGGAAGGGAGACAACAGAATTTAAAATATCTAAAGAATCAAACAAATAAAAACCTAATTTAAAAGCAGTAGATCTAAAACTAACTATGGGCAGTGCCCATCGCTCAGTGGGTAGGGTACCAGCCACATATACCTAAGCTGGTGGGTTCAAACCTGGCCCAGGCCAGCTAAACAGCAATGACAACTGCAACAAAGAAATAGCTGGGTGTTGTGGCAGGTGCCTGTAGTCCCAGCTACTTGGGAGGCTGAGTCAAGAGAATAGCTTAAGTCCAAGAGTTTGAGGTTGCTATGAGCTCTGACACCATGGCCCTCTACCAAGGGAGACGGAGTAAGACTCTGTCTCAAAAAATAAAATAAAATAAAATAAAATAAAAAATAAAAATAACCATAGCAATAATTACAGTAAATGTAAGTGGACTAAACATTCTAATTACAAAGAAAAGATTATCAAACTACATAAAAAAGGCAGTATCAAAGTATATATTACCTACAATAGACACAGACAGACACCCAGGTAGAAAGGATAGACCAGTATGAGTTCAATAAAAAACTATAAAACATATATGCAAAAATCCTAACAAAATACAGTATCAGCCTAATGACAGATGATTAGAACAATGGATCAGAACAGAAGACAGAAATAGATATATGTATCCAGGGCCAACTGATTTTTTTGACCGAGGTGTCAAAGCAATTCAATGTATATGAAGAAAAATCTTTTCAATAATCTATGCAACAACAGGTAACAAAGGTAATTAACAAAAATTACTTTGAGAGAGGTCACAGAACTAATCATTAATGTTTAAACTATAAAACATTTATAGGAGACACAGGAAAATGTCTTTGTGATCAGGAAGTAGGCAAAGAATTACAAACAAAAGAAAAAACTGATAAACTAGACTTCACTGAAATTAAAACTTTTGCTTTTTGAAAAACACAATTAAGAAAATGAAAAAGCAACCACCAACAGAAAATATTCACCATACACATATCTAGCAAATGACTGCTATCCGGAATACATAAAGAACTCCTATAATTCAATTTTATAAAGTCATAAAAATAGCTTTTGAAAATATCAAAAGGTTTGACCAGATACTTCATAAGAGACGCGTAGATGATCAATACATACATGAAAACATTCTCACCGCATTAGTCATCAGTGAAATCACAGGAAACCATAGGAGACTGCTTCATACCCACTAGAATGCTAATATTAGAAAGATTTTAAAACAGCAAAACTTGGCAAAGACTTTTGAAATATATTGGTACGTCTCATACCTTGCTGATGGGCATGTGAAATTATATAACCCCTTTGGGAAAGGGTTTAACAATATTATTTTATAAAATTAAACATACTTAACTCTATGCTTACTCGATGATAAACTTTTAAGTATACATCCAAAAGAAAACTCAGATCCACAAAGAGCCTTGTACAATAATGTTCATAGTAGTTATATTCATAAGAGCCAAAACTACAGTCCACCCAAATGTCCATTGACAGATGAACACCACATTCATACAGTGAAATACTACTCAACAACACAAGGAGCAATCTACTGACAGCATGCAACAAGTATGAACTGAATCTCAAAAATATCTTTAAGTGGAGCAAAAGAGGCCAGGCATAGAAGTACATCTGGTATAACTCTTATGTATTTAAAAACTTTAAGAGGCAAGATCTGCTGATAGACCTGCACTAGTGTTTGCCTCCGGGATGGGACAACTGACTGAAAATGGGCACAAGAGAACTTTCTGGGATGACAGAAATGTTCTCAATCTTGAGAGATGCTTGTTCACTGAACTGATCACTTTAATTTGTGCAGAGTACACTATATGAATTATACAAATTTTAAAATAGTTCACAAAAAATTTTTTCTTTAACTGAATTCTGGAGAAGATATGGTCTCCCACAAGTCCAAAGTATTTCTCCTGTTATTATCTTGGAGACAGCTTCTAAAGCCTCAGTAACAGGTGTGAGTGTTTAATGTTCTCATGCCATTTTTGAAATGTACACCCAATCAAAACAAAGGAAAAAGACCTATTGTCTGTTTCCCATCAAAATACTCTTTGAACCTTTGTTCCAACCCGGAGGAATTAAAAGCAATATGTCTCTTAGGTTTTACTTAATTGTACTTATTCCATTAACAATTTAAAGGTTACTTTTAACAATACAAGGGGAAAGAGACCCAAAAAGAAAACAAACTGTAAAACACAAATTGAAATATTCCAGTGTCTTATTCATTCTAAAACATGTGTTGAATTCCTCCTGTGTTCCAAGTAAGATGATAGTCACTAGAAAAAAGAAAGAAATTTGTGCCCTGATGTTGAGGATTTCTCAGTCTGGTAAAAGAGATAGACATGAACAATTACCTTAAAGTGTAAATAAATGTTCTTGAATATAGGCTCAGTGCCTGTACTCAGTGGCTAGGGCGCTGGCCACAGACACCTGGGCTAGCGGTTTTGAACACGGCCCAGGCCTGCTAAACAGCAATGACAACTACAACCAAAAGAAAAAAAAAAAAAAAAAAGGCAATAGGTGGGCATTGTGGCAGGCACCTGTAGTCCCAGCAACTTGGGAGGCTGTGGCAAGAGAATCACTTAAGCCCAAGAATTTGAGGTTGCTGTGAGCTGTGACACTACAGCACTCTACAGGGGACAATACAGTGAGACTGTCTCAAAAAAAAAAAAAAATGTTCCTGAATATGAACTGGTTAAGACCTCACTTGGAGAAAATCTATCATTTCTTTTCTCTCTAAAATCATAATTTTTAATATTAAAGAATACATAAGAAGTAAATATAATAAATTCCGTTATTCCTTTTGAAGGGAACAATAATTTTACGAAGAATTTACTCCACTATCTCTATCTGATCATGTTTCTTAACTCAAGAAAAATAAGACCCATATTCCTTTTTTCTTCTTTTCTGTTTTAATTATTTATTTTTAAATCGACAAATAAAAATTGTATATATTTACTATGTATTAATATAACATAGTGTTTCGAAACACATACCCATGTATATAATAGGGCTAAATTGAACTAATTAACATATGCATTATATGCATTACCACACACTTTTTTCTGTGTGAGAACACTTGAAAATCAACTTTCTTAGCAATTTTTGAAAATGTAATACATTGTTATTAACTAGAGTCACTAGGTTGTACAATAGATCTTTTGTCCACATTCCTTTTTAAAGAAAATTATCCCATCCATAGCAAAGGAGATTAAACAGCTGTGTCTTACACCACTTCCTCTCCCTTTCCATTCCTCATCCCACAGCTGGTTCCACTGGGGCAGATTCCTCTGCAGAGTCATCCTGAAGGCTGGTCAGCAGCATAGGCCCCCACATGAAAAGATGGGATGGGCAAATTCACATTCTCGGGAATCTAAACTGTGATGCAAATCCTTTCTCTTCCCTCTTCTCCTGAATCTACTTCTGTCCCCACCACTGTACAACTTCAAGCTATCCATTTCAAAATCAACAGTGACCTTCACCTTGGATTAGCCAGTGGTCAGTTCTGTATTCTCATTCAACACGACCTACCAGCAGCATGCAGCACGGATGACCTCCTGCGTCTTCTGGAGCCAACTGTCTGTGCTTGGCCTCCAGAACGCTGCGCAGGCTTGACTATCGTCTATCTTTGCAGCACTTCCTTCTCACTCTCAGAGAGGGCTCTTCCTTATCTCCCTGACTACCCAAGGATTCTCAAATTCTCAGACCTCTTCCCTATCATCATCCACTCTCTAGGCCAGCAGTTCTCAAATGTTTTAGTCATAAGACCCCTTTACACTTTAAAAACTTACTAAGGTACTCAAAAAGCTCTTGTGTACGAGGGTTGTATCTGCAGATAACTATTGTATTAGAAAACTGAGAAAATGAAAATATACCTATTAATTCATTTAAAAGCAACAACAAACCCATGTCAACACATATAAGATATTTTGATAAAAATCTATATTTTCCAAAACAAACATATATGCATATAAATACTCAGTAAGAAGAGTAGCATCATTTTTGCCAATCTCTCTAACATCTGGCTTAAGAGAAAACACTGCATTCCTTTATTGATATCTCCATTCACTCTGTTGTGATATCCTCGTATAGTGTCTGAAAAATGATACTGTACACTAAGAAGCAAGAGTATAAAAAAGGCAAATAACTTCTCAATATTATTATAAAAATTGTTTTGGCTCTGCAGACTCCTAAAAGGTCTCAAGGACCCCCAGAGGTCCCAACAGTACTTTGAGAATGACTTCAGACGACCTCATCCAACCCACAGTTTCATTTACCATCTCTCCTAGGACAACTCTCAACCAAAAAAGACATGCTCAGGCTGGACTTCTCCCTGGAACTCGAGGCTCAAAGAGTCAATTGCCTACCCAGATACCTAACAGGTTATCTTGGATGTCTGTCTGTATCACCTCACTGCTATCTTAGACATCTACCCTATGTAAATATCCGGTAGGTTTCTGTTTTAACTAATAAACACTTGACTCCCTACCCTCACAACCCCAGTATTTTCTTACTGCACTTACCCCCATCTCAGTAAATGATTCTTCATTTACCAGCTGCTCAGTTCAAAATCTTTAAAGAAATCCTTGATGTTTCTCTTTTTCCAAGTCCATATCCAAACCCAAATCCAAATTAGCCCTTATTTAGGAATATATCCAGAACCCTTCACTTCTCATTCCACCATTTCTTCCATCCTAGTCCAAGCCTATGTAAGTTGGCCTAGACTTTTGTGACAGCCTCCTAAAGGATCTCCACGTATTCTCTCATGCCTCATTCTTCCGAGATCAGACGAGATCGGGCGCGTTCAGGATGGTATGGCCATAGACTTGTGCCTCACTCTTATCAAAAACAGTATACTCTTCACACAGCAACCGGAGGGATTTCTGAAAGCATAAATCCAATCGTGCCATTTCTCTGTTTAGTATCTCAGATACCTTCCTCACTTTACACAGAGCAAAATCCAAAGTCCCCGTGGTGTCCTACAGGCCCTGTGCCATCTGACCCTACCACTGCTCCCAGTTCATACCTTAACGTTCTCCTCTTTGCTCACTCCACTCTAGCCATCTGGTCCCCTTTGCAGTTGGTCAAACAGATCAAACAGTGTCATGCCAAGGCCTCTGGAACTGCCGATTCTTCTGTCTGAAACATGCTTCCCCCAGATACCCTTAGACTGAGGCCTCACCTCCCAGTCACAGTTCAAACACCACATCAAACATTCCTTTCTTGGCTTTACCCTACCTCAAAAAACATTCTCACCACCACTCTATAACCTTCCCCTACTTTAACTGTCTTCCTAAAACTCATCCTTATCTGACATATTCGTCTGTTCACTGTCTCTACTCCTCACTCCCAGACATTGAAAACAGGGACTTCATTCAGTTCCAAACCGTATCTCCAGTACTTAGAACCGCTCCTACTGAGTAGTAGGTGCTCAACACATGTTCTTTGAGAGATGAACAGAAACCCTAGTCCAGGTGGCATTGGGAGTTGAAGGGAAAAGTCCTGTCCCCTTCAGGAGGAGGGACAGCCACAGACATACCAATGCTCTAAAGCAGTGATTTTCAATCGGTGTGCTGTGAGAGGATCTGAGGTGTGCCATGAAAAGTTCTAAAGATCATTAATTAAATTATTTTCAAAAGAAGTTCAAAGCACAGTAAGTATCTTCTTTTCTTTACTCTTTTTCTTTCTTTTATCAACATAATCTAAGTGTGCTGCAAAAGTTAAACTATAGGTTCAATTGTGCTGTTAGATTAAAAAGGTTGAAAAACACTGCTCTAAAAGTATAGGAACTACAAATGTGGGGAAAGTAATACCATAGTCTTTTCAACAAATGGTGCCAAAACAACTGGATATCATATGTAAATAAATGAATCTGGACCTTACACCCCTTAGAAAAATTAACTCGAAATGGATCATAGACCTAACTGTAAAATAGAAAGCTATAAAACTCCAAGAAGATAATGTACAAGAAAATCTAGCTGACCTTGGGTATGGCAATGACTTTTTAGTTACGACACCAAAAGTGCAATCCACGAAAGAAAGAATTATGTTGAACTTCATTAAACTTTAAACGTCTAGTCTGTAAAAGACATTGTGAAAAGAATGAAAAGGCATCCCAAAGATTCAGAGAAAATATATATAAAAGACATACTGATAAAGGACAGTTATTCAAACATGAGAAAAACTCTTTTTTTGTGTGTGGTTTTTGGCTGGGGCTGGGTTTGAACCTGCCACCTCCGGCATATGGGACCGGCACCCTACTCCTTGAGCCACAGGTGCCGCCCACTTTTCTTTTTTTTTTTTTTTAGAATTTTCTTTCATGTGAAGAACTCTTAAAACTCAACAATAAGAAAACAACCTGACTTAAAAATGAGCCTTAACAGACACTTTGCCAAAGAAGATACGTGGATAGTGTGAATAAGTGCATGCAAAGAACTCCATATGGTCCATCATCAGGCAAATGCAAATTAAAATAACAATGACATGCCCAGGCTCCATGGTACAGCTACTAGGGAGGCTGAGGCAGGAGGCTCACTTGAGGTCAGGAGTTCAAGACCGCAGTGCACTATGATCAGGGCTGTAAAAGGCCACTGCACACTAGTCTGAGCAACACAGTGAGATTCCATCTCGCAAAAACAAAAAAACCCAACATACAGCTATACACCTATAAGAATGACCAAAAGCCAAAACTCTGATACCACCAAATGCTGGTGAGGATGTGGAGGAACAGGAACTCTCATTCAGTGCTGGTGGGGATGCAAAATGATACCACCAATTTGGAAGACAGCTTGGCAGCTTCTTACAAAACGAAACACATCCTTACCATATGCCACAATAATGAGGTTCTCGATTTTTACCCTAGTGGAATTCAAGACTTACGTCAGCATAAAAACCTGCACACAGATGTTTATAGCAGTTTTATTCATAAGTGACAAAACCTGGAAATAACAAAGCTGTCCTTCAGTAAGTAAATGGATAAACAGTAGTACATCCAGATAATGGGATATCATTCAGTAAGTATGTGTGTCAAACCTGAAAAGACATGCAAGACATGAAGAAACATGAAAGGCTGTATTTTGTATAATTCCAACTATGTGACATTCTGGAAAAGGTCAATCTCCGAAATTAAAAAGATGAGTGGTTGTCAGGAATGGGGGAAGGAGGGGTGAACAGGTGGAGCACAGAGGAGGTTCAGGGCAATGAACCCACTCTGTATCACACTCTACTGGTAGATACACGTCACTGTAAACCCTGATCAAACTTCTTATGCAGCATCAAGAGTGACCCTACTGACTCTGAGAGAGAAAATGGTCACCAGAGTCAGGGAGGGAAGGGAGGGAGGCAGGGGAGAGGGAGGCAATCCCCACTTAGACGTAAGCAAACCACACACTACTCAAGACAGCAAAATCTTTAAAGCAGCCAGAAAGAAAAAAAGACATGATCTTTGTAAACTAGACTTTGAGGAGCAAATAGGATTTATACAGGTAAAGAAATGAATTTTCTAGAAGTTGCTTGGGAAAAGGAAAGAAATAAAGGGGAACAGAAACTCTGGATGCTACACTGGGTAAAAGCAGGGATAAGGCGGGAAGATTAGGTTGGAGGCGGGTCACAGAGGGCGTCAAATGCCACCCCAGTCCGGCCTTTGTCCTGAAGTGAGTGGGAGGTTATCCCTAAAGGCTTTTCAAAAGGGAACAACATTATGAATCAGAAAAACTAAAACTGTATTTATTAAACCAGAGACACAGATATCTAGGGGAAAACTTCTGAAATAGACCAGCCTGAGGTAATAAGGACCTCACTACAGTGGTAATAGTGAGAATGAACAAAATAAACAGAAAAAATAAGGACATTTGAAGGGGCCTGGGATTGGGAGGGGGTTAGTGAGTCTCAGTGACCCATTTAACACGGGCAACAACACATCTAAAATCCTTAATCAAATCGGTCCAATTTCTCTATCTTCAACCTTTATAAGCAGTGTATCGCTATTTTCCCCTGGATGGATTAGAAATTTTCTTTTATATGCTATGGGTCAACAGTTAATTATTTTAAAAATCTATTTTGACAAACTACTTAAAAAACCAAGTTCTCTCAGTTTTACCACCGAAAACTGGTCCTTAAGAACCATTTTGATTCTATAGGTCATACAGAAAATCCGATTTTGATAGAGGAAAAATCTCACCTCTTCTTGAAATTATTTAATGAGAATGTTCGTGAATATAAATATATATACAGTGCAAGAAACAAACAGCCAACAAGAACATAAGTTGCACGTTTCAGATTCAATTTAAATTAGTCCTTCCTACCTAACATGGTCATTCTATTTTCTTTAGAGCATGGTATTTGAAATATTGTTTACCTGCCTCTTTATTATTTGTCTCCCTGAACCACCCTGCCCCACTCCCATTGGACTGTCCGTTCCATGAGAGAAGGAACCTCGTTTGCCTTGCTCACTATGGAATCTAGCACCTAGATTAGTGGCAGGCACCAAGTGGAGGGACTCAAAAGTGACTTGATGAATAGCAGAATGAATGACTACACCCAGGGCCGCAGCACTCCACAATCCCAGGGTGCCATTCACTCACATCTGGTTGAACATGAATGTCACCCCAAGGATTATGCAGTGCACAGAAAACTGCAGCCATATACTGTGGTGGGAAATAGGCCAGGAGCTGCAGCAGCCAACATACAGATAAATAGCTGGGGCCCTATGTGATGCCAGTGTGTCCTGTTACGTTTGCAAATTGGGCATAATTTGCCCCTTTCCTAATGGGGAAAGAAAGAATTTTTCTCTTCAGTTTTAACTTCAAGAAAAATTTTATTCATTGAATAACTGGATATGCATTGATGGTGAGGTCTTCATATTGACACCCCTGCATCTCTGTCCTATAAATAAATAGTGGAGTGTTTGAACTGTTGATTAAGGATTCTGAGCATCAATTGTAAACCAGTTATTGCAAATCATTTAGTTAGCTCCTCAGTCTTTGTTGGCTAAAAATACCATTCGAGAAATTCTTTAGCCAGTCAACTGACTGTGGAACAAACACTGCTAAATCTCCTGATTCAGGAGTAGTTGGTTCTGAGATTCACCAAGATAAATCTTCAGTTTTAAAGAGACCGACCAAAATGTTTTATAAGAAGTCTAGAAATAGATAATGAAGATTTCATAGACTGTCAGGCTGAGTTTCATATACCACATCACTGATAGAAAGAGTACCCTCCAGCTGGGTAACCCACATCAACCAGAATGTGGAAAACAGTCTCCCCAGGCCGCGAAAAGGTGGTGCTCCCCACCAGTCACGGGCTCCTCCCTGCAAGGGTCCTTTCCACTGCCAGGGCTTGTAAGGCAATCACTCCTTCCTCTCTCCTAACCCTAACGCTTCTGGACTCCTCTAAAACCACTGCCCTAAGGCAGGTCTGTCTATGAGTGCTCCAACCAGAGGGCAGGGCTCACAGAACGTACCATCCCAAGGAGGACTCTGTCACTACAGGAGAATCACAAGCATAATGGCAACTCAGACATGACACCATGGGAATGTCTATTTTCCATCTCTTTTTCATCTTTCCATAGGACCTATTTGTAACTGACTTTCACAGTCTTTACTCAACTTCCCAGTTTGGTAATTTCAATCCCCAAGGAGCACAGACCGCCTTGGTTTCAGGAGAAGCCACCTTAGGACTGCACTGTGAATGCCTCTCCAAGACAATACTAGAGCAGTGTCACTCATGAGGTCTGGGGCTTCCTCAGCTCAATGTGGCTGCTGACCCAGGATTTAGCCCATGCAAATTACTTAGCCAAAAAGGAGAGAGGGAAGAAGTTTGATTAACTCGTATAGTCAATGAGGAGGGCCAAATCACCTGCAAATGAGGATCTGAGAAGTGCTATGAAAAAGCTGATGTGACTTATCACTAGTGGCCACTTCAAAGAAAGAGAAAAAGGTGTTTCAAAGTTTCCAGTCAAAAAAGAATTCCCAACGCTGAAGTCATGCATAACATTTGTACTGGAAGCTTACAAGTCAAATTCACTATATGATAAGACAGAGGAAAAGATCAAAACTGGATTTTCTCATCATGTCCTAAACCAGTGGTTCTCAACTTTCCTAATGCCTCAACCCTTTAATACAGTTCCTTATGTTGTGGTGACCCCCCCAACCATAAAATTATTTCGTTGCTATGTCATAACTGTAATTTTGCTACTATATGAATTGTAATGTAAATATCTGTTATGCAGGATGTATTTAGGTGATCTCTGTGAAAGGGTCGTTCAAGCCCCAAAGGGGTCGCGACCCACAGGTTGAGAACCGCTGTCCTAAACCATCATTAGTTGCTTTACAAGATGTATGAAAATCTGTGGCAACTGTGTGAAATTTTGTTTGAGTACATCTGTCCTAACACAGTGAGCTAATATAAAGAGGTTCTAACTCAAATAAATGGATTATGTCTCCCTAATAACAGGATGGACTCACTTATTCTCATTACCAGACAGAATACTTTCTAGCCACTAAAGCATGTTGTAGGAGAATATTTAAGCACATGGGGAGAATGCTGCAGTTACACTAAGTAAAAATGGATATGGCTTTAAGTTTGTATTTTTAAATAGGCATACATTGAAATAAAAGCTGGATGCATCTACATCAAATATTGTCAATGGCTGTCTTTAAGTGGTGGTTTTTATTTTGTTGTTTAAACTTCTCATATTTACCAAATTTTCCATGTAATCAGGAAAAGATCCATTTAAAAAACAAAAAGAAATTTTACTTACCAAAATGTTATGGCATACCTACTATACTGAGATTCATATGTAAATGCTAGAACTGTGCTTAACTGTGTGATTGTGTGGCCAAATTCCAGTCCTTTTTTTTTTTTTTTTGTAGAGACAGAGTCTCACTTTATGGCCCTCGGTAGAGTGCCGTGGCCTCACACAGCTCACAGCAACCTCCAACTCCTGGGCTTAAGCGATTCTCTTGCCTCAGCCTCCCGAGTGGTGGCGCCCACCACAACACCCGGCTATTTTTTGGTTGCAGTTCAGCCGGGGCCGGGTTTGAAACCACCATCCTCGGTATATGGGGCCGGTGCCTTACCGACTGAGCCACAGGCACCGCCCAAATTCCAGTCCTAACATGCTTTAGGAGGAACAGCTACCCACACAACTGCTAAGGGGAGTCAACCCTAGTTGCTACCAGCAGCATGGTAAGCAGTTCTGAAGAGTGGCTCAGTCCACCTTAAACCAGAATTGCCTGGGCCTACTAAAACCTCATCACTAAACAGCACCAAGCCCATCTAAAAGCCTATGCGTCTGCGAGGATATGGCTTATTTAACTGTTTTAAGACTGCCTTGTATGAATGCAAAACATAGGAAAATTTTTAGACATGTCTGTGATCTAAATGTCACTACTATACGTAATCAGCAAGGAAGTGTGACTGTTAGAAACACTGTGAAATCGAACGGATCAAGTTTCACTTCTTGCTCTACCATTTTCTAACTACATGAACTTGGGCAAGTTTCAAAATCTCAGAAGCTGCAGCTTATTCACCGTTCAGTAAAGTTGACCACACCTACGTCCCAGGATTTGAAGGAAGATCTTAAATGTTTATCAGTAGACCTATCTGCTAATTTAATAAAAACATTCTAGAAGCCTAAACACATAGCACTTTCATGTAGCCCCTTATTAAAAAATATTAGCTATCATGTATTCTTAAATTCACTTAAACTTAAATCTATATTGCCCTATATTCTTCAGGGCAATTTCCCAGCTATCCACACCAAGCACCTGGATAGATATTCTATATTTTTAAAAATTCAGGTTCTAATACAATTTTGTGAACTATATAAGCAGACTTCTGGCAAACCTTATTCCTTTCCTATATGATCTTCACTAACTCCATATTGAGAGGAATTGGGCAATGGTACAGATGATGCCACAGACACGGACTATATTAGAAATATAAAAGTCTACTTCTGTCTTCCATGCTGGCCCATAATCAACTCAGCAAACACAGGATTAGCAGACGTGCCACTGCCTATATTACAAAGAGAGCATATTTTAATGTCTCATGCCAATAGTACGTATAATCTCAGGCCAGGCACAGTGGCTTATGCCTGTGATCCTAGCACTCTGGGAGGCAAAGCTGGGAGATCCTTGCAGCTCAGGAATTCTAGACCAGCCTGAGTAAGAGCCAGACCCTGTCTCTACTAACAATAGAAAAATTAGCTGGGCATTGTGGCAGGTGCCTATAGTCCCAGCTACTCAAGAGGCTAAGGCAAGAGGATCACTTGGGCCCAGGAGTTTGAGGCCGTTTGGCATCACGGCACTCTAGCCTGGGCAACAGAGTGAGACTTTGTCTCATAAATAAATATGTAAATAAATAAATAATCAATCTCAGTGAAATCTTGAAAACAATAAGTCAAAAATATTTAATTTTAATATGCGAATTAAATGTGACAAACATAATTATGAACTAAGATGCCATGAAAAAGCAGAGGAAAAGCAGAAAATAATGTGAAGAAAGTAGAGAAGAAGAACAAATAGGCCACTTTTAATTTTTTATTTTTTGAATGAGGATACTTTGAAAACCCTGCTTCAGAAAGGGACACAGCATGGCATGCTATTTCCGCCGGGCATGGTGTGAGACAAACAGACCCAGGGCTGAATCCCATTACCGCAACCTACTCTCTGGAAAAGAGTAGGTCAGTCATTAAACCACTTGGAACCTCAGTTTACCATTTAGGAAGTAAAACTTGTTTACTGCTTTCATGATGGTGTGACAATCAAAGACACGTAAAATACCTGGCGCAGGGCACGTCTACAGCGTTCTGTATGGGTAGATGGAAAAAACCAAAACCCTACTAAAGAAATGGGTGAGATATGACATGACATAGGCTATGGTTAGGAAAAGAGCCAGACATCCACTGAAGGTCACAGAACATGAAATGCTGGGTGACCCTGACCTTCAGGATAAACATCATTTCGGAGATAAAAATTAAAGGCTAAAAGCAAGAAAATGGAGTGAGCCTTTAACAGGGGTCAAGGAGAGAAGCAGGTTAAAGTAAATGACTAACAGGGAACTGCAGTCTGGTACCACCATCACCCAATCAGAAATGGCCTTCATGACTTTCAGGGTAAGTGGAAAGACAGTTAGATAACAGCTAGTTCAAAGGACACACATTTGCTGAGCTTTGATATCTGACCGTTCTATTCCCAAGAAAGAAGGCAAGGTGGTCTTTAGCTTGAAATTTGCTGTCACTTTCATCTGACCAGAGTGTAAGATCACCTGTCTTCTTTACAGTCCTTAAGGCACTGGGAAGGACTCTCAAGGGGCTGAATCAGATCTGCTCAGAGTGAAGAGTGACATCCCACCACACGGTCAAGTTTAGAGAACAACGGACATGACTGGTGACCCTGGGGGGGGGCAGGGGGGGTGCCCTAAGACCTATTTCTAGTCCCAGGGAATGGCGCAACTTGACTCACTAGAGCAGGGTGAGCTACGTCAGGTTCAATCCAAGCCCTCTATAATTACCTACCTCCAACAGCTACTGTTTTGCATGCATCACTAGGTTCCTTTAAAATTATTCTCATGTACGCTTGCTGAGGCAGGGTCTTGTCTTCTAGTTCATAAGTTTCCCAATCAAATGTTTTTGTGCATCCCAAGAATTCAATGGTGTACCTGTAACAGAGGAGCAGTTTAAGCTTAACTACTTCAAAATAGAATCACCAAACTCTAAAGCTGAAATAGACCTTATAAATCCAGTACAGCTCACTACAAATAAAAACATTAAAGTATCTATTAACCTGGAAACAAAAGATACAAAAGGAAGCATCCCTACCTGTCCCTGTATTTTCTTTTTTAGCTTTTTAATTTTTGTACTTTTTATTGTAATAAAACATAAATGACATAAAACTCCATCTTTTCATCTTACAATCTAAGTCTTTAACCTGTCACGTAAAGGTGGTTCTCCTTTTATAAATTTATCCACTATCTTTAATTGCCAACAAATAACGGATCATCACAAATTAAGTATAATGAAGTTTCAGCTTAAAATTGAAAACAAAGGTTAACTACTGAGTTACCCTCTTTATAAGGTGACTAGTCAAAAGGTACTTTTCTCTCTAGGCCAAAACATTATCCTCATAAATGAAATATTTTATATTCATACATAACCAGGAAGCTAGAGATGATGTTTTATGCCTGATGAAGAATTTAAAAAAGGGTTATTCATTGAATGTCTCATTCATGTAATTTGTACTTATATATGAAAAGAATGTAGAATCTAATGATAGCTAGAGAGGCAGAATCTTATTTTGATGTTAAATTTAATCAGTAATATTCCTTTGGGGGGGCTATAATACTCTGTAAACTGTAAGTGGGCTCCCAACCCTCTCCAAGATCATACTCCCGGGGCCTTTACCATTGATTATGTGCTGGGAACTGAAGCTATTCCATCCCCCCACACTGTAGTCAAATTTCAGGAAGATTGTGAACTCCTTGAAGGCAGCCTGGATGCCAAGATAAAAATCATAAGGGCTGCCATGTGCCAAAATGAACAGCTGACACCTTGAACTAACTGACAGATTTAATTCTATAAAGAAACAAATCTTAGGGAACAAAAGAAACCACTCACTACTCTTTATAGTCTCCATTTAATCAATCTTTCTCCTATTTGTAGAAAAAGTACTACACCTATAAATAATCAAACACAGTCACAAAGAAAACAGTTGTCACAAACTAAAACAGCAAGAAAACAAAAGATAAAACTGGGACTCCTGCCATTGCATTAGCTTAAAAGTGTTCAGCTAAAGCTTCAAAGTAAAATATACTTACATAAAAGAACATCATCTTCTGGTGACACCAACATACAGTTTATAAACCCAAATACAAAGTGAATAGTGTTTTCCAAAAAAAAAAAAAAAGCGGGGGGAGAAATTTTACCTCAGGAAATAGGGTAGCTCTTTAAACTCAAAAATCTCACAAACTCTCGCATGTCAGACAATAATCTCAGTCTATTTTGAATAATAAAATAATATCTGGGGAAGTAAACGTGATCAATGTAAGCTGTGGAAGCTTATAGTCACTTGACAGAAGCTGGTTAATGAAAAGAAAGCAAAGAAACAGATTTAATGACTATTTTTTGGAGATTGGCCCTAACAATAGCAAATACAGGATGTCATTTTTTAGAAAGCCTTTTAAGTATCCTTTGTAAAAGCTATACGAATTTGGGAGCAATGGATGGCCAATAGAATAGGCCTGTTTATCTCCTCTTCCCTCTAAATCCCCACTAAGATGACAGTAAAGTACGAAAAAGATACAAATCCATAAAGAATTTCAATGGTGTCTGGGAAGCAGAGGTGACTTCAGAAGGTCGACAGGGCAGACAGGAACCTCTCTGCTAAGAAGCACGGAGTCCGCTGAATGCTGCAGAAAAGGATCGGGAAACGGAGCTTCCAGCCCCTCAGAAAGAAGGGTGGGGAACACGGGGGGCAGGACTAAAAAGGGGGTGGCTGGGTGACAGTCTGAATAAAACAGCCCTTTCCCTTACACCATATACAAAACATAATTCAAAGTGGATTAAAAACTTAAAAGTCAGATGTGAAACTAAAATTCCTAGAAGAAAAGCTCCGTGACAGTGGGGCTAGCAACGATTTAGGGTGCTTTTTTCATTTTTTTGGTTATAAAACCAAAAGCAAAGATAACAAATGCAAAATAGGCAAGTGAAAATACATCAAACTTAAAAAGTAAATGAAAAAAACCAAGAGTGAAAGGGCAACCGACAGAGTGGGAGAATATTTGCAAACCATGTATATCTAATAAGGCATTAATATCCAGAACATAGGCTCGGCGCCCATAGCTCAGTGGTTAGGGCCGGCCACATACACCGCAGCTGGTGGGTTTGAACCCAGCCCAGGCCAGCTAAACAGCAATGACAACTACAGGTGGCGGGCACCTGTAGCCCCAGCTACTTGGGAGGCTGAGGCAATCGAATCACTTAAGCCCAAGAGTTTGAGGCTGCTGTGGGCTTTGACACCAGGGCCCTCTACCAAGGGCAACACGGTGAGACTCCTGTCTCAAAAAAAAAAAAAATTTTTCAGAATATACAAAGAACTCCTACAACTCAACAAAAAGCCAAATTAACCCAATTTAAAAATGGGCAAAAGATTTGAATAGACCTTTCACCAAGCAAGACATACAAACGATCAGGAAGCACGGGAGATGATGTTGAACTGATCATCAGGAAAACGAGACTCAGAACCACAATGAGCTACCACCTCACACCCACGATCAAAAACAATAAATAAAAGCAACACAAACAAACAAACACCACCACCACCCCAAGAATATAGCAAGTACTGGCAAAGATGTGGAGAAACAGACTGGAACCCTCCTTGTACACACACTGTTAATAGGAGGGTAAAATGGTATGGCCACCATGGAAAATAGTCTGGCCATCAAAAATTGAAATAGAATTAGCATACATGATCCAGCTATCTCCCTGCTGGTATCTATCCAAAAGAACTGAAAACAGGGTCTTAAAGAGCGATTTGCACATCCCTGTTCATTGCAGCATTATTCACAACCCCAAGAGGTGGAAGCCACCTAAATATCTATCAGCAGATAAAGGGCTGTAGAAAATGTGTTATGTACCTAAAGTGGAACAGCATTCAACCTTTAAAACGAAGGGAATCCTGTCATTTGCTACAAGGTGGATGAACCTAGAGGACATTATGAAACAAGCCAGTCACAAAAAAACAAATACTACATAATCTTATTATATTTACATGAAATATCTAAAGTGGTCAAACTTAGCAGCACAAAGTACAATGCTGGTTGCTACAGGCTGGGGAGAGGAAGAGAGAGGACCTGTTTTTCAGCGGGTACAGAGGTTCAGTTCTGCAAGAAAAAAAGGTTCTGGAAATCTTTGGCGCAACGATGTACGTATAGCTAACACTACTGTTCTGCACACTTATAATGATTTAAAAATGGTATATGATACGCGGTTTTTGCCACAATAAAAAAAAAAAAAGGTAGGAAGCTTATCCTGGATTATTTAGATGGGCCCAGTGTCAACACAAGCATCCTTAAAAGTGGACGAGGTCACTGGATAAAAGATTTAAACTTATGACATGAAACCAGAAAAATACTAGAAAAGACTACAGGGAAAACACTTGAAGAAATCGGCCTGGGAGAGTATTTTATGAGGAGGAACCCCCGGACAATTGAAGCAACACCAAAAAATACATTACTAGAATCTGATCAAACTAAAAAGATTTTGCACAGCCAGGAGCACAGTAAGTAAAGCAAATAGACAACCTTCAGAATGGGAGCAGATTTTTGCAGGTTATGCATTCCTGATACTAGAATCCACAGACAACTTGAACTAATAAGAAAAGAACAAATAATCCCATTTCTTTGTGGAAGAGACTTGAACAGAAACTTCTCTGAAGAAGATAGGCGCATGGCCGACAAACACATGAAAAAATGCTCCTCATCTTTAATCATCAGAGAAATGCAAATTCAAACCACTTTGAGGTATCATCTAACTCCAGTAAGACTAGCCCACATCACAAAATCCCACAACTACAGATGATGGCGTGGATGTGGAGCGAAGGGACATTTCTACCCCGCTGGTGGGAATGCAAGCTAATACGACCTTTTTTGGAAAGAAGTTTGGAGAACACTCAAGGAACTAAAAGTAGACCTACCATTTGATCCTGCATTCCTCTACTGGGTATCTACCTAGATGATCAAAAATCATTTTACTACAAAGACATTTGCACCAGAATGTTTATTGCAGCCCAATTCATAATTGCCAAGACATGGAAATAGTGCCCACTGACCCATGAATGGATTAACAAATTGTGATATTTGTATACCACAATGGAATTCTATGCAGCCATAAAAAAGATGGAGACTTCACATCTTTTATGATAACCTGGATGGAGCTGGGACATATTCTTCTTAGTAAAGTATCTCAAGAATGGCAAAAAAAGCATCCAATGTACTCAATACTACTATGAAATCAATATATAATCACCTACACATTCATATGATTAGTAAAACATAACTATAGTCCAGAAAGTAGGAGGGAAGAGGAGAGAGAAGGGAGAGGAAGGGGGAGGCGGGAGGAGGGAGGGTGTTTGGGGAGACCTCACCTAATGTACATATGGTATATTTCAAAACTATTAAGAAAAGAGGTTTGGGAATATATAGTGAAGTCTAAAGTTCTTAGCTGGGATAACTCCAACTATCAATTGGCTATCTACGAAGATAAAAGATCATGTTTTAAGTACTTTAGGGATTTTCTGTTACTTTAGTTTCCCCTTATTGAGGTCATACATTCATTAAAATTATTAAAAATATTTTACAATTATATAAGTAATAAACAGATACATTCTTGTTATATAACAGTGCCTGGTACATAGCAAGCAATCATTAAACATTTTTTAATGAATAATTATTGAAAAAAACTATTAAGAAAAGAGTTTAATTGTGATGATGTGTTGTTAATCAGTACAATGTAAGCATTTCACATCAAGTCAGTACACTGAACCCCATAAATGCAACGTACACAGTTATGATTTAATAAAAAAATTAAAAAAGAAATATGTGATTTTTGGAGAGTGGGGGGAAAAAAGTGGAAGAGGTAGACAGAGGGGGAAGTCAGAGTGAGCCAGCGTGAGGAACAGCTGACCCTCCACTACTGACTCTGAAGACAGAATAGCGCTGAGAGCCAAGGACGCAGCCAGCCTCTGCTTAGGGAAAGTAAGGAAATGGACATACCCTAGAGCCTCCAGGAAGGAATACAACCCGTGGACACCTTGATTTTAGCCCAGTGAAACCTGCATCAGACTTCTGATCTACAAAAGGAGGCAGTTTACTCCCTGCAGAAGACACAGAAATACTTGAGACTCGCACACCAGATAAGCCAGAAAAAATGCATTAGGATTTAAGCATTCCCAGGCTTTGATGGTAAGACCTCCAGCTTTTTCCCTTGTGTGGTTCCCTCAAATCCTCATCGGCAGACTTAGTCCCCACAAAAAGGGAAATAGAATATTCGGGCTTTTTGTTTTTGTTTCTTTTTTCTTTTTTTTGAGAAATTGAAAAGTCTAAGAAAAAAGATGTGCAGACTCTGATGCACAAGCATCACAGACTGAAGCCAACAGGTTCCCACTCAAAGACGCTCGAGTACAGCTCTCAAGAAAACAAATTCCCAGGCTATTTTTTATTGTTTCACTCTTAAACATGAACGATTTGAGAAAAGCCTCTATCATTAAAATCAGAAATCAAAACAAGCAGACAAAAAAGAAGAAACACACAGGAAAATGTGCAAAGAGCTTAAGACAACAGCAAAATAATTAAATTCATATTTTTCGAAGGACAAGATCCTATTTTTAAAAAGAAAATATTCAAAGGCCCAACCCAAAATTAAATTCAAAATTACAAAATTACAAACCTGCTAGAAATTAAAAATTGAACAGAAACTAAGAAAGCCTCTTAGAACATAAAGCAAAACTTCAGAGAGATGAAAAATAGCTAAGAAAATGGTGTGTGTCACACTTTATGGGGGCAAGACATGATTGCAAGAGGGACTTTACCTAACAATTGCAATCAGTGTAACCTGGCTTATTATTGTACCCTCAATGAATCCCCAACAATAAAAAAAAAAAAAAAAAAAAAGAAAATGACATAAGGAAATTAGAAAATCAAACCTGCAGGTCTAAATACACAACTAACAAACTAGCAGAAGACAGATAAAAGGGGTAAAAGAAAATTATCAAAGAAATAGTACAAGAAAATTTCCAAATCGAAGGAAATGAGTTTCCAACCCAAAAGTACCACAAATACAAAAAAAAAAAAATTAAAGTCCCAATATGAAATTTCAGAATTCTAGGTTAAAAGAAAAGCATCAGACCTTTTCCAGAGACATAAAACAGTTCATATACAACTGGGAAACAGAATGGCCTGAGATGTCTCAACTTATATGACAGAGCTGACCTGCAAACAAAATACAGTCATAAAGGAAACATTAATATTAATTTAGACACAGACTATAACATGACTGCATTGAGGAAATAGGAAAAGTAGATGTGTACTAAGAGTAAAAGATGGTCTAGGAGAGGTAAATCTTCAGTAGAAAATCAATGTAAGTCTAAAATTTTAAAAGAAGTCAATAAATGGCACTTCATCCATTTATCTATCAATAAATGGCACAGCATCCAATGTGTTGTTTAGAAATAAGTAGGTGAATACCAGAAAATACAAATAAAGGAGTTGAAAGGGCTATTCTTAGGCAAAGTAGCAATAAGAATATAAAAAGAACAAAAAATGGCTGTTGTAGTGCTATTAAAATTATTAAACAGGCTCGTAGCACAGTGGTTACGGTGCCAGCCACATACACCAAGAGTGATGGGTTCAAACCCGGCCTGGGCCAGCTAAACAACGACAACTGTAACAAAAAATAGCCAGCCATTGTGGAGGGTGCCTGTAGTCTCTCTTAAGCCTAATAGTTGGAGGTTGCTGTGACCTCTGACGCCACGGCACTCTAACAAGGGTAACATAGTGGGACTCTGTCTCAAAAAAAAAAGAAAAAAAAAATTATTAAACAATATGTATGCAATTACCTTGAAATAAGTAAATAGGAGAGGAGAGAGGGAAGAAGACAGGTAAATAGGTTGATTTAACAAAGTAGTTCTACAAATTGTTACACAATGAAGATCTTCACACAGAAGGAATAAAAATAGCAAATGTCCTAATATTATGCAAATGGTTACTTGCAGATTGTAATAAAATTTTCAATTACAGCACTGTAGCTGAATTCCAAAAGTACTGTACTGTAAACAACTAAAATGATAGTATGCTGCAGAAAACAGTATTGACTCCTTCAAAAATATGACTCGAATAATGAAGACACTGACATCAAATGTGTTTGTAAAGAGTTGGAAGAAAATTATTCTGGTGTACGAAAAGAGCATTAGTTATAATATTGTTTTGTAAAATGTACAACCTCATTCATTCGATATAACTAAATTAATCACATGGTATGAATATGTATTTGACTACTTCATCTATATTCTCAAAATATTTCTTACATATTCAAACTGGCCACAAAAAAAGTGTTTGCTTGTCGGTGGCAAAATATAAACAGAAAATATAAACTAAGCATAAAAGGTATGCAAAGAAATTAAAAATCCATTTACCTGAATCATGTTATTATTTTTCTTCATCAGTCTTCTTCCAATCTAGGAGAAAAGAAGTAAATTAAAGTCCATTCTTCCTGTACTGAGCTGCTTACAAGAAAAAAACTAAAATCCAAATCGATAGCCAGGTGTAGTGGTGGGCACCTGTAGTCCCAGTTACTCAGGACTCTGAGGCAAGAGGATCACTGGAGCCCAAGAGTCTCAGGTTGCAATGAGCTATGATGATGCCACAGCTCTGTACCCAGGGCGACAGAGTGAAACTGTCTCAAAAAATTAATAAATAGGCCAGACACGGTGGCTCATGCCTGTAATCCTAGCACTCTGGGAGGCTGAGGTGGGTGGATTCCTGGAGCTCAGGAGTTCGAGACCAGCCTGAGAAAAAAGCAAGGCCCCGTCTCTACTAAAAATAGAAAAAAAACTGAGGCAAGAGGATGGCTTGAGCCCAAGAGTTTGAGATTGCTGTTAACTGTGATGGCATAGCACTCTACCCAGAGTGACAGCTTTAGACTTTGTCTCCAAAAAAAAAAACCAATAATAATAATAAATTAAAAAATCCAAATCCAAGGAAATAAGGAAACTATTCAATTCCCAGCTAATTTCTGGCTATCACAGTATTCAGAGTAAGCTTATGTTAGGCAAAGCCCAGCAGAAGCACTCAAGTGATTCCAATCCCAATAAAAAAACTGCACACCAAGTATATCTAATGGTACGTAGTATAACATGAGTTTTAAAATCATGTACTTTTATAAATTATCTCCTCTCCAGTTGGGTAAATAATTGTTAATTGACTACATAGAAAAAAAAGAAGCAAGAAAGTACATTTTCCAAACTGCAAAAATTACTACCCCAGGGTAAAAAGGGCTGGCAGCATTTTTAAATTTTAATTTGTATGAAAACCAATCACTACCAAGTTAAGCAGAACAACCACAGAGCACATATATAAGCGTATGATCAAAGAGCTTATAATTAGACTTTAACCCACATCATCCTAAAGGCTTACAAATGCTTCTTCGTTTCATTTCATGAAAGATTATCTCAACTATAAATGAAATATGACCCTAAGTAAAACAAACACGTGAAATTAGGGTAGCTCACAAAAAAAGGGGAAAGGTGCCTTTTAAAAAATTAGCCCAAAACTCTTCGGCAGCTTAATAAATTTTCCTAAAGTGAACACCATTCTCCCGAAAGGTCACCATTACTCTGACTTCAAATAGCACACATCAGTTCTGCCTATTGGGCAAGGAGCTGTTATTCAGGCATCTGTCCGGGAGTCCAGAAATCCCTGTGTCTGGATCAAAATAAAATGCTCTAAAGAGAGAGGAGCAAGCAGTGACTAAGTGCAAGGCGATATTATTTCAGGAAGATGCTAACCAGTCTAAGGAAGGGGGGTTGTTGGTTTATTGGGGGTCAACATGAAACTTCTCCAGAGACTGCAGGACAGAGAAGCTGCTTTATTTGACACAAACAGAAGGGAAATACCTTCCTGTTTGTCCCAACAACTGTATTACCTAGAGCAAGATGGGAGACAGTGGGAGCGGAGGGAGAAGGGGCGAGGAGAGGGAGGTTAGCCTCCTTTCTACAGGTACAAAGACACCTATGAAATAAAAGTCATCATCAAGCTGGCATGTGCTGGAAGCTAGACTAAATTACTGATGCATCAGCTCACTGGATCTTCCAATTCCTTGGAAGCTGGTTTTGCTATCCCCAGTCAACAGACAGTAATCCTGAGCCTCAAATCAGCAGTACGTTTTCTAAAAGTGAACAGTTCCAGCTAAAGCAAAGCTATTCCTCTTCACAGTTTGTGTGCAGGGCTAGAGAACCCCCAACAAAAAGAGAGACACTGACAGAAAGGAAGCCACGTAACTAGATACGGAATCTGCTGTGCTGTCCCTGGCCGTAAATCACACCAAGGAAAAGAGCCAAGTTATCCAGGATAGACAAAGACTTCCGAATTACTGGAAAGCTGAATAGTTTTGTCACTGGTAAAGGAGGCCCACTTACCATTTTGTACCTCAAAGGGGAAGTTACAAAAGACATCTTTACACTTCACGAGGTATAATTTTCTGACATGTTAACTGGTTTGATAGTACTATGTGCTTTCCCATTGAAATCAGAGACATCTCTGTCCCTCAGAGGCAGTCACAGACGCAAAGAAGCAAATTACCCCCAGAGAATTGAGGAAAATATGACAGTGTCACCTTCAAACGACATGCCACACCTGCATGAATATTCGACTTCTATCCTCAGGCCTTTCAAAAAGCAGGGGCCAAAATGGGGACAGAGTTCAAAAAGGGAACTTTTCATTCTGCCACTTGAGGAAGAAGAAATAAAATATCCATTTTTTAAGACAGTATGTGATGTACAAAGACATGTAACTAAAAAGATCATCCTGCATCCTCACTGCGGTAAGTACAAAATCATACCTCAGTAACAATATGCCTGACCAACATCATGAAGAACCTTTACATGCAATCCTGCAACAATCTCGTGTGTGTGTGTGTGTGTGTGTGTGTGTGTGTGTGTGTGTGTAGGGGGCTAGTCAAAAATCCTGCTCTAATCAGAGGGAGACAGTGGGCTCAGGGGTTGTGCAACTCATCAGGTTGTACCGACAAGTGGGAAGGAGCTCCAGACCGCGTCTGTCAGACACCTGTATGGACCACGTGGAATGGAACAGCTCTAAACTAATGAGGAACATACACAAATGTGCTTTTCAACACCAAATCATTTCATGACCCTTTTGCTGTTTTCCAGTTCCAAACTGCTTTTGATATTATCCCAAGTAAAGAATATGGACCCTCCTTCCTGCTGTGAAATGGAACAAGTGTCTTGTTAGTGGCTTGAGGACAGGAAACAAAAATAGATCTGGACAGACGCTTAGAATAGATAACTGCTGAAGCCTGGAGAGCACCCTGGAGATTTTCCTTGCATAGTAAAAGCTGCAGGCCTGCCCTGTAGTGGACACGGGCTGTAAAGGTACAATCCAGGAAGTTCTTCCTGGGACTATCTGAGTAAGCAAGTTAACTACACATAAGCACCTGTGGCTCTAAACTTCCATCAAGATTGAGTAAAAGACAGCAAGAATCTCTGCAGGCATTATTAACCCATGGCATTCAGAAGAATACCAGCAGCAGAGAGGGCAGAACACGTACCCTTTCTCTATTCCAAATAATTCTGGTACCGCAACATCCAAACCCCTATGTGTTTACTGCCGGTGGCTTCCAAGAAAGGCACCACTAGAGTGGGGTAAAAAAGAATAGGCCTAACAATGAAGCTGTGGAGGAAAAAGATTAAAGTTCACCAAAGTCTTGCAAGGCACTGGCAATCCTCCACTTTTTAAGTTTACATTTACCTTTCAAAGCTGGTTACTTCCTCCTGAACTGGGCAGAGCAGTGGTTCTAACTTGGGGACCATCTGAGTGATAGGCGGGTGGGATAGCAATGGCCGGCCGAGGATGTCAAAATCAACTGCCACCGTCCACTACAGACACATGACATGGAATCAACAGGAATTATTCATTGTGACAGTCTATGAGAGTTGAATTGTTTCTTCTCAGGAGGAAGACGGTGTGCAATTAGAGGTGAGTAACATAGAGAAACCCTTAACAGCGTAAGCTCAAGTCCGTTACTGTCTCATTCTTACCCATGAACAGCAGGTTACACAAATCAGAGCTTGGTTTAACTGAACACAAAATCCAAAGTACAAACGTGGCGTTTCTTCTGTTATACAAAGTTAGTATGCTCTTCCTTTAACGTCTAGCTCTCAATAAACACAGCTTAACAGAACCTTTTCTTAGGAGAACTTTCACTCTCTCTCTCTCCGACCCCAGGCAGGATCTCCAGCCCTGGTGGCAGCACTTGCCCGTCTCCCCTGGAGTCACCAGGCTGCCTCCTGCTAGTAGCTGGCTCGAGCTCTCTTCCCAAAGAAGGACTTTCCACTGCACTCCAGGGAAGCCTCAATCTGCCCTTTCTTAAGAACAATCCAAGAAGTTCTTTTTCTCTGCATTCTTTTTTCAAGATTGAAGACATAATGCAAAGAGTAAGCTGAATGTCTTCTCTCAGACCTTCCTCAAAACTTGCCTCAACTTACACCCAATTATGATTCTCTTAGGTAAATCGCAGAGTTTTTTTCTTTGAGCTGCTTGGCTGAGGCGTAAAGAAAACACAAATCATCTATTAACTAACTACCCTGGGAGCTAAGCCACTTCCCAGCCTGCCTCTCAAATTGGCTTTTCTTTTCCTATAAAACACATTTGAATAGAAGAGTTTAGAAGAACAGGTTCACCTAGATGTAAAGGGCAGATACAAGCTTTGCAATATACTATACTAAAATGTGGGAGCTGGAGAAGATTTAATGGGGGATAAAAAATTCCAGAGAAATATACACTTAAGGAAACAGTTACTGAAAAAAGAAGATAAAAGTGAAACCAACTACATTCCAGGAAACAGTAAGATAAATTCATGGGAACAAAACCAAAACTGATGAAAGAAGAGAAAAGAAACGAAAAGAAATAAAAGAGAGAAAAGAAAAGGAAAAGAAAGAGAAGAAAGGGAGAAAAAGAAGGAAGGAAAGAAAGGAAAGGAAGGGAGGGAGTGAGAGAAAGAGGGAGAGGGAAGGAGAGATTGAGAGAGAGAAAGCAAGCTCAGACTCTCATCTGGTTTTGAGAGCCACCCAAAAGCAAACAATAGCTTCTCTCCTCTCCTTAACATGAACAGTGAACAAACAGGGCCTTCTTAGTGCTGAAGGAAAGAAAAGGTGCTTTTCCCTTCATTTATCAAGTATTGATTGAGCATCAAGGTGGGATTATATGGAGATGAAAGAGTAGCTTCCCTGAAGGTGCTCACAGCTTAGCAAAGAGAAAGAAAAACACATAACCCAGTATCTACAGAGTGATGCTACAGAGGTAAACTTCAACTACAAACAATCATTTCCCCTTGCAGCCAGACAAATAGTTCTGTATTCAAGTTAAATTTTCATATGGTAGCCCCCTCCCCAAATACAAATCTCAACCCCAATTTTAGCATTTATAGGCTGCCCAGCAGTATCTAAGCTTCCTGAAACTTTCACTGAGAAATTCACAAATTGAAGAGATAATTTTTTTTTTTTTTTGTAGAGACAGAGTCTCACTTTATGGCCCTCAGTAGAGTGCCGTGGCCTCACACAGCTCACAGCAACCTCCAAACTCCTGGGCTTAAGAGATTCTCTTGCCTCAGCCTCCCGAGTAGCTGGGACTACAGGCGCCCGCCACACGCCTGGCTATTTTTTGGTTGCAGTTTGGCCGGGGCCGGGTTTGAACCCACCACCCTCGGTATATGGGGCCGGCGCCTTACCGACTGAGCCACAGGCGCCGCCTTGAAGAGATAATTTTTTAACATCCTAAGTCTTGTTATCAAGGGCCACATCAATAATCCTCTGCCTCCAATTTAATCAGAGTAGTTTTGGTTGTTTTTAAATCCCTACCAAACAGGTGCAAAAATAATCTTGCTCATGTGTTATTTAATCACACCTTCGTGAGGGCAAGAGTCACACTGTACCCGCACTTACCAGCCCTCAGTACCCAGGATAGAACTGGCAAGCACCCAGGAAGATCTTACCGTGTCTCTGTTACCAGTTATACAGAGTCCAGCTCCTCAGTTCATCAGCAAGATCCACCTTTACTTTCCATATTTACCCGTTATTTTTTAATTTCATCTTATTTTTAATTGCCAGATGGTAACTGTATGTATTTATGGAGTACTATGTGATTTTTGAAATATGTTTACAATGTGGAACAATTAAATCAGGCTAACTAACAAATTCATGACCTTACATACTTTTTTTATTATGATGAAAACATGTTAAATCTCCTCTTTTGGCAATTTTGAAATATATAATGCATTATTTTTTACTATAGTCACCATTCCTTAGATTAGATCCCCTGAATATACTCCTCCTGATGGTAAATACATCCCCTTTGACCAACATCCCTCCGATCCCCTCCGCCTTACCCACTCCCACCTCTGGTAACCTCCATTCCACTCTCTCCTGTAGAGTTCATCTTGCTAGCCCTGGCCTAGTTCACATGGCATAATGTCCTCTGGGTTCATCCATGTTGTCACAAATGACAGGATTCCCCACATGTTTAAGGTTGAACTGTGTTCCGTAGTGTGCATATACTACATTTTCTGTATCCGCGCGTCTAATGATGGCTAAGTGGCTACCGTGACAACGGCTACAACGAACAGGCGACTATAGATGCCTCTTCTGCACACTGATTGAATGGATACACTCCCAGAATCAGGATTACTGGATTGTATGGTAATTCTTTTTTTTAGTTTTCTGAGAAACTTCCTTTACATTCCTACCAGCAACTCACAGGGTTCCCTCCCCCGCCCCCCACTCTAGTCATTATTTTTAAGAATAGACTATTACCCACCCTCAAAAGATGTATTTATCGCTTGGTGTTTGCTCCTGCAGTTCCCCATAATGTCCTTCCCGTGTCCCGGTCCTTGCACTGGTAACCCATGCTCACCACCTGGCTCAGAAAGAACAATGGAAATGTGTTCCAAAAAACTGTAGACGGAGAGTTACATAATTACCTCCACACTGTATCTGAATACCTTCCTTGAAATCATCTTTGCACAGTCTTATTCCCCTACCAAAACATGTTTTTAACCAAAATGGTAAGATTAAAACTATGAATAATCCTTTTTAAAAAATAGTTCTCCACACTATGTCTAATCTACTGCAGACCATGCAGCAGAAACACTGTCTCCCTAACTAGTCACAAAGTCCCATAAGCACAGGTCACACCATATCCCAAATACAAAGTATACAGTCCAGCAATTTAACAAATATTTAGAAAAGGAATCTAAATGCCTGACTTTTGAACTTGGATTCTTTTTAGATATGGAAAATAATAAATATTTATTGGAAATTAAAGCAACTCACAGAACAATGAGAAGTTTCTAAATTCCTTTCAAAATACTTTGAAGTAACATCATAGCTTCAAAAGAAGTCAGCATGAATCATCAAACCAAGCTATAATAATAAACTTTGCAAGTGTCAAAACCTGTCTTTTGTGTTCCTAAAAGAGGCAAAATTTAGTTAACAAGAATATAAAATGGACAAATAAGAAAATCCCAAGTTTACTCCAATATGGGAACAAACTAAAATATAAAACACACTTCCAAGGCAGATTAGGAAATGTTTTAATCCGAGAATCAACTAACTTCAAGATGTATTTCAAGATGTCTTCTCACTCCCTCCTATTTCTGGGGGACTCTGCCAAGATTGCCTTTCAACGGCAATCTTCTGTATCACCCAAGACACTTCCACATGCCCGCAGCCAGAGCTGATTGGACCTGAAGTGACACTTGACTCAAAAAGAGCCACTCTATAAGCTCACCAGGAGCCTAAACATGAATTTATTTACTGACTAAAATAATGGGCTCAGCCAATCAGACAGTCTCCCTTGAGGACCAGAGTCAAGAAATTCTCAAGGAAGTTGCCAGATAGATAGGAGAGTGAAGGTCAAGAGGAACATTTAGGGTCAGGGCCACTGTATGGGCCATGTCTGCCATAGAAAGCAAGAACCTGACTGGAGCCAGTTCCTGGCCTGGCTTCTCAGGAACCCCACATCCCGCCCCCCTACACCTTTCCTTGAGCAAGAATGACCTGGATTTTGCAAGGGGAAGACAGAGCTCATGATAGCAACCTAAGTTAAAGTTTTATGTAAAGACCTACCATTGATGTGTTTAGTTAGGATCAAACCACCTTCTTTTACACTAATTGGAAGAAACAGCTTATATCACTTAGTAATCTGAGCTATGACTAACTGGTCCCTGTGATTGTAAAGCAAGACCTTTACAATTCTGAGTGATACCGATGGTAATAAATACACGGCAACAACATTGCAGTGATTTCACCAGGAAAGCAGGTTATGTTCCCAGTCTCTTCTGGGTATCAGTGGACAACAAATGCTACACAGCCTTGAATTCCAATTGCACTGGAAGCAGACATGTATCATACATCTGCTTCTTAATGGATACAATATAAATAAAATCCAAGTAAATGAATTGTAGAAAAATGGTATGAGTGTACATGTGAATAAAACCGTGAATAAAAAATACAGTCAGATCCACTCAGTGAAGACAGCTGTAACACATAATAACCCAGAAAATGAAGAAATTCCATTTATTAAGAAATAAAATAAAGGGCCAGGCTTGATGGCTCATATCTGTAATACTAGCACTATGGGAGACTGAGGTGGGTGGACTGCTGGAGCTCAGAAGTTCAAGACCACCCTGAGCAAGTCAAGACACTGTCTCCTAAAATTAAAAAATAAATAAAAAATAAAAGCTAGCCAGGTGTTGTGGCAGGCGCCTCTAGTCCCAGCCACTCAGGAGGCTGAGGCAAGAGGATCACTTAAGCCTGGAAGTCTGAGGTTACTGTGAGCTTTTATGCCATAGTATTTTACCCAGGGCAACAGAGTGAGTCTATCTCAAAAAAAGGAAAGAAAATAATCTTATTCCCAGTCTGATTGCTATCTCCTTAGTTTTCTGAATGGAATAGCTACATCTGTAAATTAGGAAAGCAAGGCATGTATTTGTAAACAAAATTTTTAAATCTTCTGAATCTTTAAACACCCAAAACATAGGAGTTTAGGATTATCGTCCTTGACAGGACTTCTTTAAAGGAAATACTACAGACATTAAGAAGAAAATAGAGCCAAATGATTCCTTTTTACAGAAAATGAGTAGGAGGTGAAGCACGTCATTCATTTTTCTAAATGTTATAAGAAAATCCAACAACTGAAAATCAACAGAGGAGTTTCTTGATATAAGTAAACCTGATACATAAAAATATATTTACACAAAGGATTGATACAGCAGAAATCACAAAGATTCTTGCAAGTAACAAGTCTTCTACTGAGATTTTTAATTTACAGAAATGTCATTTAAACACAATCTTTCAAAGCTACAACAATCTATTCAATGAGAAAACCATTTCAAGCTTCATGTAAATGTAAAACTGCCCATGTTGCAACTACATACTGTATTTTCAGGTTTGGGAAACCAAAGATTTCATGTTACTCCCATACATGTGCAGAAACCACCTGGATCAATAAAATGTTCGATTCTCCACCTTTTCAATTTCCATTCTCTCCTTTCAGTGACCATACACCAGTCCCGATAGGACAGTCAAATTCCACTAATATATTTTTATTCCACTAATATATCTTTCTTTTAGGGCGGGAGCTCACACCTATAATCCCAGCACTTTGGGAGGCCAACAAGGAGGATCATCTGAGATCAAGAGTTCAAGACCAGCCTGAGTAACACAGGAAGAATAATTGGCTCTTGGGTTCCCTTCATTGAGTGTATGCCTGAGCCAAAAGATAAGTAAGTGTCCATCCAGGCCAGCCATATGCAGAGTCAAAAAGGGCCTCAATAGCAAGAATAATCTCAGGTGCCCAAGAATCATCCATCCACTCAACTCACTGCCCTGAGGCCTTACACTGGCATCATCCTCCTTGCTCAGGCTGGTCTCAAACTCCTTAAGAGGTCTGGGTTAAAATAGAAACCCCCAAATGGGGTATTTACCAAACAATACAATGTAGATACACAGAAAAGTAACTTTCTGGGCCTAATTTTTAATTTTCTCTTTTAGTAAATGATGATCTTTCTGAACTGTATTATACTTTTTTCTTACGCTCCCCATTTGCAAAAGCAATAGATGTTCTGTGATAAATATTTAGAAAATAAATACCATTTTGAAACATTTTTTAGTGGCTTTTTTAGGATAATAATAGGGGATGGCCTTTGATTTACTGATATGTATCTTAAGCAGCAAGAACAGGGCTTGACATATAGTGCTAAATAAGTGCTTACTTTCTATATGATTTCTGTACCCTTTTTGTATTTTTCACGTATTTTGGATACTTTTTGTTTTTTACATATACTTTTTGCATATTTATCATTTTTTAAATTCATTCATCTTATGTTTAGTACCATTTATACTGCTTCTTAATCTTTTTCATGTCACAACATATAGACATACTTCCAAGCTATGAAACTATTAAATATTTTTCTACCTTTTTACTCCAGCCTCCTTTTATTCAGAGATGGCTGATTCACCACTTTGTGGAAAGCTGGGGTGCCTTTTTTTTTTTCTGAGACAGAGTCTCACTCTATTGCCCAGGTTAGGGTGATGTGGCATCATAGCTCGTGGCAACCTCAAACTTCTGAGCTCAAGCAATCCTCCTGCCTCGACCTCCCAAGTAGCTGGGACTACAGGCACCAGCCACAACACCCAACTAGTTTTTCTATTTTTAGTAGAGACTGGGTCTCCCACTCGCTCAGGCTGGTCTCAAACTCATAAACTAAAGGGATCCTCCCACCTCAGCCACCCAGAGTGCTGGGATCATAGGGCCTGAGCCCCTCTGCTCAGTTTGTCTTTCTTCTCATAAGAAAAAGGGTTCACTGTAAAATTTGAAAAACAGAGTTGGGTTTGCTCAAATTGAGGGCATATATACATGCTATTTTATGAGGTGTTTTCAAGGAAGTGTTCCCAGAACATTTTCACTTGATCTTAGCCAAAAGGCCAAGAAGCGATTCCCAGAACATTTTCTTATCTCCTTAAATAAACTTTTAGGATTTTTTCCTGATTTTAAAAACAACAGGCCCCAGAACCCAATTTCACATGTTCTTCCTAAGTCAAAATAATTAAAAACATTGATTACTATAATATACTACAGCCATGGGTACAGTTAGTATGCACATAAATCAGAATAAACAATTCCAGGACATGCCCTAAATCTGTTCTGTTTCTTTTTTTTTTTTGCAGTTTTTGGCTGGGGCTGGGTTTGAACCCGCCACCTCTGGTATATGGGGCCAGTGCCCTACTCCTTTGAGCCACAGATGCCACCCTATTCTGTTTATTTTTTAAATAAATCTCTGATATCAGGTTTTTTTAATCAGTGGTCTATCTCCCATGAACATAAAATAGTTCTCATCACTCTAAGTGTCTACAAATAAGGTTGATAATTCGAACACTTTCCCAAGTAACATTCCATTCTCAATTTAAGAATAAGAAGAAGGAAAAAATTATTTTCCTATTATTTTGAGTTGGGTGACTTCCAAAACAACCTAAGATTTCTGAATCCCAAATGAAGGAGCTATGTTAACAGTTTCAATCAACTTCTTTTATCCCCAGTAAGAAATGCATATCCCTCAACACCTCCCAATTTGTAACAGGGCATCTGAGGTTTCTCCTACACCTGCCAATTCTCTCCCATCATTCACCAAGACACATTTCCACATTGGTCGGTCATAGTTTCTTCAAGCTCTGCGGCTTAACTGATTAATTATGAACCAAATTTCAAGCCCGAGCAAGTCCATAAGATTAAAGATGTTTTTCAAAAAGATGATCATTTGGTGGCCTTCCCTGCATAATGAATCAACTTCTTCATTAAATCTGCTCCACAAAAAATCATTTCATATTCTATAGGCACCTTATTAAACAAATGAGGCCAACAGTCAGGCAAAGAGGGGATACATTTGCAAGAACTAATCACTAACTCTGTTCCTATAGGGTGGGCATGAGAATTGTCTAATTACCTAAGTGGATATAAGGAGTGATTTTTTAAAAAAAAAAAATTATCTTTATTTCTTGTACCCTTATTGAGTCCCCAACAATAAAAAAAAAATTATCTTTCATTGAAGATACATAAAAGGTATGAAACCAACAGCACCAATAAACAACAGGTAAACCCTATACCTGATTCATCCGCAGAATTTACAATCGCGTCTTCCACACAGCAGAGACATTCAACAAATTCTCTGAAATAAGTGGATATTCTCAAATAACATTTTTCATTCGACAGAAATTATTTTCCCCCATGGGAACCCTCAGAATCGGTACATACAAGATTATCCAACCTGTCTCTTAAATTCTTAAATTCTGAAGCCTGATTCACACACACTTGCTAGCGTGAAAGTGACAAGTCTCATCTAAGCATCAGTTTTGTCAGTATTGTAAAACTGCTTAAGAGAAAGAGCATATTTAAAATCGCTTTTCCAAAATAGCCATAAACTTGTTCTGCAGTTCCATGGTGTGCTGTTTCAACTCAATTACATCAACCCTCCAAATGTCTCCCTTTGAAAGGTCAAAACCGCTCATTAAAAAATAAATATGGCTTAGTCAAATACATTTGCCTGAAGCAAACTGTTAATGCGAAGAAATAGCCTCCGTATCAAGTTCAGAGATACGGGTTGGGTCCATTCAGTTACCAGTTTGTTTTCTGACTTTGAGAAGGTCTTTGTCATTTCTGGGCCTTGGAGGGAAGGAGGAAGGGAAAAAAGTAAAAAAAGGAGGAGGCATAGGGAGAGGGAAAAAGAGTAGGGAGGAGAAAGAAAGGATCTGTGAGACAGGGCGTTGGGTTGGGTGAGATGCTCATCTGTGATTCTGTATTAAAACCATTTGCATTCACAATTATTCCAATTATTCTAACTATTCCAAATTATGAGCAAGAGTCATGTTTGATTACTGTTGATAAAAAAAATTGCCATGGGAGGTGATATAGAATATGGTAAGAGATAGGTTTAAAATTAATAAATGTAAATATGACGCCCAGCAGAAGGCATTAGAACCACGTAGGGGCATTTGTAAATGGCATGGTCATTGGGGTCCCTACCTGCAGTTAGTGGGTGGGACCCACTGAAATTAAATGTCCTGAAAGGTGAGGAACAAGCCTACAAGTGAGGTCCAGCCTTACATAACAAATGTGAGCATCTCTGAAGAATCTGGATTTCAGTCCATTTCTCATTAGCTGGGTGACCTTCAATGACCTATAATTAAGTTATTTAATTCTAAGCCTCAAGTTCCTCAAAGGTAAAATGGAAATAACATTACCAACCTCATGGAGACTCGAGTGTAACCACATGGGGAGTGCTGGAGCAAATCCCCACACTACCACTGACTGGCTAAAGGCCCTTATGTGCTCAGCTTTGCTTCTCTGATTTCCTCATCCATAAAACTGAGGCAAAAACATTGCAGGGATGTGATGAGTAGGGACTCAATAGCCATTAGCTATTATTAATAGCAGCGCAGGCCTAATTATTAATAGGAGCTCCATGGGTGCTCCTAGTCCATGGCCTCTCATGTTATGGGATCTAGATGCACACGTTCAAAAGCTCAGTAACTATACCCAGCCCAGATCACCCTTGACTAGAACAGTTAGTAAAAAGGAGTAAGGCTTATTCATTAGTGATATTAATTGACATTTTAGCAGATTGTCTTTCAAAATAAATTCACACCTAGTAGTTTTTTTTTAAAAAGACATACTAATAGCTTTGGCTAATTAGGCTTAGTATACACAGAGGTCTCCAGGTGTGTTCCACAATATAATTAATAGTCTAGAGGATTAAACTGCAAAGCCCAAGTTCAATGCTGAAAAATCTACTCCAACAACAACAACAACAACAACAACAAAACCCAGCTCCAATTTCTTTAAATACCCTCACACCCTCCCAGAGCTGTATCTGTCAAGGAAGGGGGGCTTCTGGTGAAACTGTACTTCCTGAAATAAAATTTGGCTGAAATAGCTGCAGTAGAAAATGTTTAAATAGAATGAGATATATATCAGCACTTTTTCATAAATGCGAGCAGGATGGAAACCATGTTTGGCCTCTTCGGTTTTTGTTTTTTTGGGTTTTTTGTTTGTTTGTTTTGAGACAAGACTCTCACTTTGTCACCCTCAACAGAGTGCCATGGTGTCATAGCTCACTGCATCCTCAAACTCTTGGAGGCAAGCTATCCTCTTGCCTCAGCCTCCCAAGTAGCTGGGACTATGGGCGCCCTCCACAATGCCCGGCTATTTTCAAAGACAAGGTCTCACTCTTGCTCAAGCTGGTCTCAGACTCCTGGGGGTCAAGTGATCCACCAGCCTCAGCCTCCCAGAGTGCTAGAATTACAGCCGTGAGCCACCATGCCGGCCTTGGAAACCATCTTAATCAAGTTAAATTCAATAAGATGACTGGTCATTCACACAATAGATCTTCAAAATCTAGCTTTTACACAGCCCAACAGTAAGCCTCCCAACATTTTCGGTGTACATATACACTTTGCTATAGAAGTTTATTCCATGATATACTGAGGCATGAGCGAAATAACATATGAGAATATGCTTCTCAGTATTGTTTATAAAAGCTTTAAGGTCTAAATAGAGGGCTAGTTAAATAAATTCTGGTCATTTTATATGCTGAATTGATTTCTGTGGCTGATATGGAATCCAAGAAGAATTGTAAAATGAAAAGAGCAAAGTCTGGGATGGTGTGCATGTTACACACGACCTGCATTTGTATCCACAAAGAACATATAAGGGAGAACATAAAATTGAAACTATCTCGAGAAGGCAAAGGAGAACCGGGACGAAAGGGAGGCTTTTTACCTTCTAAAAATCCTTCTATGTTGCTTAGGAAACTTTTTAAAGCCAGTGCATGTATTTCATTTTTTAATTTTAAAAAAGTAACTGAATTTTTTAAGATAAAAGAACAGGTTCTCCCTACCTGTCACTATTCCTTTAATACTGAATCCAACTTATTAAATGATAAGCATGATCAGTACAGGCAGATATTACAGTTCCTTTCTTCTCTAGAAACCAACAACCACCTTCCCTGAATTTGAGTAGATGAGGCACACATTTTGCATAGCCACCTGCAGGAAACAGGCCTATAAAACATTTTTAAAGTCTGGTTTTGCATTCTGGCATAAATAATTCTTTAATGGGCTCTAAATGTCTTGCTGCCTTTATTGTCAAGCAGGTAGTAGCGCCAAACACACTGTTTTGCATAAAGTGAACAGCTCTCTGCTGGTTGAGGGCTGTTCTTCACCCTCTAGCCAAACGCCTAGGGGACTATATTAACCTGTTCACGTCTGTATCAACGTCCAACTACTCACTAAATAGAGTCACACTGTGTACTCTGCCAGCACCTCCCAATACCACCAACCAAACACCCCCCCCCAGAAAACCAGGGAGGCACACAGCACTAGTAAATGTCCCCAAGTGGCCTTTCCTCAAAGAAACTCAGGCCAGCCCAGTTGATAATGGCCAGCAGCCATCATATACTCTAAGAAGGAACAGACGTGGTAGCCAAAGCCAGATAAAAGCAATGACCAGCTCCCCTGCACTTCCTACACCACACTCCCAGGTGACCCCAGCGGAGTCCTAGACTTCTGGCTCCAAAGTGGCCACGTAGAAGCAAGCAAGTCTCCCCCTAACCACACAAAAAACAAAACACACAGCACTGAAATTATCACCAGAATCAGACTGTTTCAGGGCCACAGGGAAGAGAAAAAACTTTGAATAGCTTCTCCCTACAAACACTGGAACGGAGGTAACGGACCTGAAAAAAGAGCAAAATGTTTTACAAGTTGTCTCTTTAAAGCTACACACACACACACACTTTTGTGGGAATTAAAACCTGCATCCCTGACAGACACCAGTAATCAGAAGGGCAGGGGAGAGTCCTTTGTTCTTTGCACCACAGAGATGGCTCGGAAGCATAGTCTGAAACTGAAAACTCCCCCTTTACAAACTGTTATTTCTGGGTTCAGTGCCTGTAGCTCAGCAGCTAGGGCACCAGCCACATACACCAGAGCTAGCAGGTTAGAACCCAGCCTGGGCCCACCAAACAACAATGACAACTACAAGAAAAAAATAGCCAGGCATTGTGGCGGGTGCCTGTAGTCCCAGCTCCTTGAGAGGTTGAGGCAAGAGAGTCGCTTAAGCCCAAGAGTTTGAGGTTGCTGTGAGCTATGATAGTACAGCACTCTACAGGGGACAATATAGTAAGTGTCTCAAAAAAAAAAACCTGTTATTTCTGCTTATAGAAAGGTCTGTGGTACTTTATGATCAGAGTCTGCCATGCTCCTCATTTGCTGGCAAATAAACTTTTTCCTTCTGATCGGTGCCTGTGGTTACAAGGAGTAGGGCATGGGCCCCATATACCAGAGGTAGTGGGTTCAAACCTGGCCACGGCCAAAAATTGCAAAAAAAAAAAAAAACTCTTTCCTTCTCCTCAACCACCTGCCCTTGTTATTCTGATGCAGCCTCTCTGATGCAAAACTTTTGGTAGCAGCACAGACAGCTGGCTACCACCTAGGATCCATTCGTATGAGCTGTGTGAGCTTGGACAACCACCCAGGATCCATTTGTATGAGCTGTGTGAGCTTGGACAACCACCCAGGATCCATTTGTATGAGCTGTGTGAGCTTGGGCAAACTGCTTAGCCTCTCTGATCCTGGATGTCCTCATCTGCATAATGATGCCAGTAATGCCACCCCACTTCTAGCTCACAGAGCTACCGTGAGGATAAGGCTTTTGGCAAGTATATCAACTAGTATCACTACCATCCTCTTTAGGCACAAACCTGAGGCAGTTTTCCTAATTCCAATCTAGCTTCCACCCATTACTAAAGTGACCTTAAAAGGGAGCTAGCACAAAATCATCCCAGTTCCATCATCTTCCCTCCACCGAAAAATAACAACAGCTCCCCACTGTCATCAGAAGGAAGTCCAGAATCCTTGATGTAAACTTCTCCAAGTCTCACTTTAACCATCATTACCTAGAGGAACTCAGGTTCTACCTCTATAACTTCTGCCTTCCATAAGAGATCAGCTAGATGTTCCCAATACTCTTTCCACACTTATAAATAGGAAGCTGCCTAATAATCACATTCTGCACTAGAGCGTGGGTTCCACTCACCACTCCCTGACCTGTCAACTAACTAGAAATGCCAGGACCCATCCTTTCAAGTATTATAATCCATGCAGCCCATAATAGTTAAAGCTATATTATAAAACAACAGAGCTTCATTTGTAAGTGGTCAAATTCTAGATCCTTCAATTAGCCACTTAAGAGCAAATGATTCCTCCACCTACCATGTAACTCTGTGCTTAACTGAAATGTGTGACTTTCAGTTACAGGTTTCACTTTAGAAATATCTGTTTACTTACAAATGTGATCCCCAAGTTATTTTCATATTTTGCTTTTCCTTTCAGGCTGAGAAAGCTGCTGCTAAAAACTCTTAAAGTGTAAGTACGCTGATAACACCTCTCCAGGAAACTCAGTTTCCAAGAAAAGGACACTCATTTTGAATCGGACAAGATAAAAAGAACAAAAGACTTCAAGCAAGTTGAAAATCAGGGAAATCCGGAAAACCCAAGGTCACAGTGATGGTCTGCCACCCTTGCATTTTCACTAACCTGTTTGGGTGGGTTGGAGTAACTTAATTTACCATGAAAAACATGACTGAGTAAAATCCCCTTTAACCTTAGGAAAAAGAGGAGTTCAAAGCCAATCACTTCAATCCCCTTCTTTTCTTTTTAACTGGTATTATTAATCTTGGCAAAACACATACAACATAAAATATATCACCTTGCCATTTTTGAGTCCACAGTTCTGTGGCATTCAGTACATTCATGTAGTTGAACACCACTACCACCATCTGTATCCAGAACTTTTTCATCATCTCAAACAGAAACTCTATGTCCATTCAATTCCCCATTGATTGTCCCACTACTTTCCATCCCTATGAATGACAACTCTAGCTACCTCAGTAAGTGGAACTACACAGTATTTGTCCTTTTGTGACTGGCTTATTTCACTTAGCATAATGTCAAGTTTGTCCATGTTACAGCATGTGCCAGAATGTCCTTCCTTTCTAAGGCTGAATAATATTCCACTGTATGTATATATCCGATTTTGTTTATCCACTCATCCATGATGGATATTTGATGGATATCCGTAATACCTCTTAGCTTTTACGATGTACTGTGATGTACTTGGGTATACAGATATCTCATCAATTAAGCTCAAGAACTCATCCTAGGAAAAGTGCTACATACCTCATTGCTGAATATCACTACAGTTACCTTCAAAGTACTCCCCTTGGGAAGTTATGCACGGACACCAGCGTCTAGTCCACCCTTCAAAGGACTTTTACTAGGATGACTTTTTTTTTTAAGACTAGTCAAATGCAATGGTGAGAAGGGGGAAGAGTATAACAAGGAGTTCAATCTGTAACTGACCAATCAAGTGAGGTGACTAACTACCTTCAGACCAGCCAGACTTCTTTTTTTTTTTTTTTTTTTGTAGAGACAGAGTCTCACTTTATGGCCCTCGGTAGAGTGCCGTGGCCACACACAGCTCACAGCAACCTCCAACTCCTGGGCTTAAGCGATTTTCTTGCCTCAGCCTCCCGAGTAGCTGGGACTACAGGCACCCGCCACAACACCCAGCTATTTTTTGGTTGCAGTTTGGCTGGGGCCGGGCTTGAACCCACCACCCTAGGTATATGGGGCCGGCACCTTACTGACTGAGCCACAGGTGCCGCCCCAGCCAGACTTCTTTAATTGTCAGACAGTGTATGATGACAGCTCTAATAGCCATTCCAGAACAAGACTTCCAAAATTGCTCTGAAGGGTGGAGAAGGCACTGGTATTGGTGCATAGCTTTCCAAGAGACTTCAAAGGTGGCTACAGTGATATTCAGCAATGAGATATGTAGCACTTTTTCAAGGACAAGTTCATGAACTTAATTGTCCAACCTTGTATATTCAGAAGTGAGATTAATGGATCACATGGTAGTTGTTCTTTTAACAGTTTTGAGGAAGCTTTGTACTGATTTCCATAGCAGCTGCACTATTTTATAGTCCCATCCACTGTGCACATGGGTCCCAATTCCTCCACATCCTTGAAAGTACCCATTATTTTCTAGATCTTTGATAATAGTCATCCCAATGATAATCCTTAATTTTTTTAATTTGAAAACTGGGTAGTTGGATTAAACTTTTGTTCCATCTATGCGTTTGGCTAAGAATATTTTAAAACCTGATTTTCAAATGTGGTGAACATTCACTTTCTCAGAAGCAACTTTAATAAAGCAAGTGTTTTTTTTTTTTTTTTTACATGAAAAGAAAAAAGCTTTGGATACAAAATCATCTTGCATTCAAATCTGATATAGGTACCTCTGAGGTAAAGTGCATCCCCTGAACTTCAGTTTCCTCATTTGTGAAATGGAGTTGTGAATAACCATCTTTGAATGTTCTTGGGAGAATTAAAAAACAACATTTACAAAGCACTTAGCACGGGGCCTGGCATCTAATAAGCACTGAAATAAAGACAGCTGAAGAAAAAGTATCCAATGTACTTAGTACTTCTGTGAAACCAACTTATATTTACTCACACTTTCTTATGAAAGATAGAACACAACTACAGCCCAGGATGAAGGAGAGAAATGGAGTGGGAAGGGAGGGGAGGGAGAGTAAACGGTGGGACCACACCTATGGAGCACATTGCAAGAGTACAAGTCAAATTTAACAAGTATAGAACATAAATGTCTTAACACAATAATCTAGTAAATGAAGCGAAAGCTATATTAATTAGTTTGATGTAAGCAGTCCAAATTATATAAAAAAGTCAACACATTGTACCCCACATATGCATAAATGTACTCATGATCTATGTGTATATGACTTAATAAAAGGGGAAAAAAAGGCAGCTGATGGAAGGTTCCATTATTACTGAAACACCACTAACAGGTAAGTCCCCAAAAGGTCTCATGGTTAGCCCTGCAAAATGCATATCCTTTCCTCATCTGTTCAGATGAACTTGGTCTACATGATTTACACGTATATTCCCCAAACCTCAACATCTGTCATTGTAGCCAAGACAATAGTTTCTTATATGCTCTTCTTAAATATAAACATATAAACACAAACACTCTCGTCCAGAGTAGGTGGGACACTAAGATGGGACACCAGCAGAGGTAGGCAGCACAGCACAAAATGATACCTGCGTTCACAGTTTGAAAAAGTTGTACAAAGCATTTGTCACATATTCAAAATTACACTTAGTCCAAGTTATGGCAATAAAAGTACAGTACATTGTAAGACAGTAACGTTTTTTCCCTTTTCTCTTGGTTACTTAAAAAGCTAATGCCAAATGGCTGTCTTTTAAAAACATAAGGCTTAGGATAAATTCATGTAATTCACATTCATTTAAATACAGTATCTCAGAAAATAAGCTTGGTCTGTTGAAGACTGGTTGTCTTTCACTTGGCATCTTTATCTGGCTTATCATTTAAATTTACAGAACCTATGGGAAAGTCTCAGAAATCCCTTAACCCAAACTCCCACTAAGTAGCTGCTGCTAGGTCTGTTTCTAGAAGTTTATTAATAAATTACAGTAAACTATAAAATGCTTGGGAACCCAAAGCAGTTGTGAAAGAAGATGTATACCTTCTTCACATTTAAACAAATCAAATAAATGGAAATAGATTTTAAAATAAAAGTTAAATCAAAAGAGTGCTAATCCATCATCAAACACTTCAAGACCCTTCACATGCACGTGCACTAGGCAATATTCTAAGCACTTTACAATTAACACTTTTAATTTCTACATAAGGATTCTGATTTGGGTTCTGATAATAACACAATGCATTTCAAATAGCTCCTTACGATTTTGACACATTCCTTTATTTATATACTCCTCTGGGATACTAAGATTCTAGGTAGTCTCCATCTTTCCATCTTGGCTAATATAAGCCCATGCTAACCATTTCCTTCCACCCACCTAGAGAAGTGGTTCAGAACACTGAGTTGCCCTGATAATGGTATTAGTTCACTAGGTTTATTAGTTCAGGAAACTGCTACAATCACTGTTCCATTAAAATGCTTTAGAATTACTCTTTAATTTTAGTAATTAAGGTATATAAGTATATAATCTTAAATCTTTCTTTGGTCATTCAAGATTTAATGAGGGATCTTGGTGTACTTGTCAAAGATCTCTTTAACCCATCCTAGCAAGGCTCAGGTTCACATTAGGAGTATCTATCATCCCTGTGTCTCCGTGACTACTGAGGCCAGCCAGAGGGAATTAGGCTGAAACGCTGTTGACAAAACATGCCCTACAAAATAAACCCTTATAATTTGCTCTACCAGTCTAAAAAAAAGAAAGACCATGCAATCTCCCCAAAAGCACACAACACGCTTTGAGTGTCTGGCATTCTCCCTTTCTCCTGTCCTCTAAGTTTCCACTTTAACTTGACCACCAAGAAGAAACCAACAAGTAAGAATAACCGTGACAGATTGTCAGTCGTTGTCTTTACCTTTGCCCCCTAAATGGTTGTTTCTCTGAAATCTGAAACCTCCCAAAGGCAACCTGAATAAATCCCATGGTGTCCCTCTGCCTAATACTGACAGCATTCAGACCATGTCTGCTGTTTGGATTTGAAGTTCTGTAAAGGCCACAGAGTCTCTGAATGGCAAAACAACAACCTCTGAGAAGAAAGTACAGCCACACAGCTTTGGTGGGAGAGCCTTGCCTAGCAGCCAGGGGTCTTCAATCCCACGGCAGGGTTCCTGCCCTAAAAGATCTTCCAATGGCCACCCTATGTCCTGGGGCGTGAACAGGACAGCGCTTGTGAACCCTGATGATTTATCCAGAGAGTAGTCCCTGTCCCTCCCCTCGGCATATTCTATTTTCAGCAATTGTCTCAATGTCCTAGATAGCAGTCCCGGCCTCCACAGGATCACCAACTGCAGTTGGCGATTCTGTCTCCTTTACTCTGAAACAACTCTTCAGCTTTTGTCTTTCATGCAATTGATATTTTTCAGCAATATACGATAGCCAATTAAGAGAATATCCTCCAAATACGATACTATATCTACTTTGTTTTTTCACAATTAGATTCAGAACGTGCAATCCTGGCTGAGCTACAATATAAGAACATAGCATATCACATCTAGATGCCCACTATCCCTTCTGGTGATGTTAATCTTGATTCCTTGTTTAGGACCTTATCTGGTTTCCCCACTAAATTGTTACTATTTTTTCCTTTTACAATCAATTATTACATTTATGTAATAATGACATCATTTGCTTTCAGAAATTGACCTTTTCATTTGTTTGGTTAGGAAATATCTGCCGAGCATCTGTTACTTGACAAGTACTATGGTGGCACCAGAGATATCACAGTGAAACAAGACAAAATGAAACTACATTCTCGTTAGGAAAGACAGACAGCGTGTAGGGAGATAAATAAAGCATATGCTGTGTGCTCTGGTGACAAGTGTGTCCAAGAAAATAAAACAGGGACAAGTGGCACAGAGAGATTTGATCTGTTACCACTGTCGCGGCCTTCGATCTGCTATCCAAAATAGTGCAGAAGAGATCTTCCTTAGAGCAAAAATTTTATCTTGTCACTTCCTGCCTAAAAGCCAAAGAGTAAGCCTAAAGTCCCCTGCAGGCATCCAGGATCTCCATGGGGTGCCTAGCCTCTCCCAAACACATCTCTCCTTAACCTCTCTTGGAATTTACGTTCTGGCAGTAACATCTATACTTCTCCCAAATGTGCTCTGCTGTGGCCCCTTTATCCTACTTGAAGTAACTTCTCTTTCTTGTCCTGTCACAAGGGACTTGTGGATTTTTGAGAGACAGAGAGAAAGATAAAAAAGGATTGAGTCAATAAACCCTAACAATCCAAAAACAAACAAAAAAGGGGCTCACAATTACTTGAGAAGTCAAAAGGCAACTACAATGGAACCTCTGTAAGTTGACCGCCCGAGGGACTGTAACAAACTGGCCAACAGTGGAGGTGGTCAGCACAAGGAACTAGGCCTGCTGTACTGATACATACACGTGGTACGTGTCTGGTCTACAAAAATGAGGTCAAGTTAAAAAGGTAGTTGATGTAGAGAGGTTCTACTATATTTACATTATCTATTTTCTATGCTTTATACAAAATTTTGTGTTATAAACAAATGGACTTTGTTACATTGTTTAATTAGGTAGAATACTTGCTGAAACACTTGATTTTTTCATTTTTTCTGAATTCATTAAGGAAATTAATTTGTATAGACAATTCCATACGATTCACAAATAGACTAGGAAAAATTACCAGGCAATTCTTGAGTTTAAACAGCTTGTAAATAAACATCATGAATATGGACAAAATGTGAATGCCCATAAGGTAAGTAGGACAGAATTCCACCTACATAAATTTAGTGAGTCACACTTTAATTCAACAAGTCCTCTCTAAGTCCTTATGGGGTGTTCTGTCCCATGTTTGATACTACAGGAATGTCCAAAAAGTATTGGATAGGAGTCCCATTTTCAAAGAGGTTAGAAAATGTGGTGGGAAGTGAAAATACGTGGAATCAAAAAAAGCCCTAGAAAAAAATCTTAGGCTTACTTTTTAAATAATGAGACATAATTACACAAACCATTGGAGGGTTTGAGTAGGGTTGTTAACAAGCTTGCACAACTTCTTCACTGCCCATCATTGTATATATGAATGGTTATTGGGGGAAGGAAGGAACTGGGGTTTTTCCATTGGTTTCTTTAGGCAGAGGGCTTGTAGACAGAGACCGTACTTTCACAGTGCACTCTATCTGCACTTCATAAGTGTGTGGGGCAGGCCTTGGTGTCTCACTGTCAAGAGATCTTCAAGTGCAGGCCACTAACTGTTCTCCTTACTGGGAACCCCTCCTCTCCAGAGGCTCTCGCCTGACAAGATACTCAACCTGAAGCTATGATTGATCAAAACCACTCACTTGGGTAATCATCTCTACTGCCTATAAAAAGATGATTCTTGAATTTCCACCTCCAGCCTCTCCCCACACAAAGATGATTTACAAATGAAGAAAGAAAAACAAACCAGAACAGCAAGAGAAGTCAGTAAAGAAAACTGCAGGGGAAGGCTCATCCTGTAACTCAGCTCCCCAGAGGGGCAGGGGAGAGGGGAGGCACAGGCCACTTCCTTCCCCTGTCCCTCGCAGGGAAGACACCAACACATCTGCACAATGACACCCCTCCCCGCCCTTCCGTTTTCTATCTGGATAGAGCAACAAACATCTGCCCACACTTCTTGTTTTCCTATTGAGTTATTCACCAAAATTTTAGCATTTCACTCTTTAAAACTGTACAGACACAAAAACTTTGTCACAGGAGAATACTGAGAGGAAAAAGAAGATATCCCTTCCTTCCCTTTCAGTCCTCAGATCCCTAACTACAAAGGTATTTATGTAGATGCCTTCCAGATCTCACACACTTTTTCTAAAAAAAGTAAAAACATGCAACTTTATAAATGTACATCAACTTTTCGATTTTAAACATAACCCTCAAAAAGTGGATTGTTTTTGTCAATGATCAGAACATGAACTTAGCACCCCAGTAAGATTCGTAGCACACCTCAGTTTCTCTCATAATTATACAAACAGAAAGATGCAGGTAAGCCCAGCCTAAAATGTAATAAAGTATCCATACAAAACCAACATGAAACATGGCTGCCACGGAAAAGTCTTTAAACCTCTGTAGAATCACGTGAGAGAACAACCAGCCCTAGTCCCGCCTGGCACCAGAGTATTCCACAAAGAGGTGTGAACTCCATTCCTAACAACTACAGAAAGTTCAGCCCTGGGAGTAAAACATTACATGTTTGTCTTCCTTTTTCACTGATGGGCCAGAAAGGGGAAATGAACTTGCAGGCTTGTGTGGAAACAACAAAATACTGTTCTTCCAAAAGAGCTGATTAAGAACACACTGTCCTAAGTGCAGTGGAGTGAGACGCTGCTTCCTGGCTCCCAGCTCTCAGAGCAGGGAGGAGCAGCTCTGCGGGCCCTGGTTTAAGACAAAGGCTGGGGTCCACATGCAGACACGACTTCCACAGTCACTGTCACTCTGATGGCCTGATGGGAATGAGGCTTCAGAGACGGCAGGGCAGAGGGCTGTCGACATCTGCAGACCGTGTCACCATATACATTTAACAGAGCAGGTCATCAGACCATGAAGGTTTTGTAAAGAAAAAAAGAAGGCCAGGACAGCCAAGTGACTCACACTGACACTAAGCTGTTTTGCAGGTACACACCCTCTTGTATGCCTGGGAAATAAGAGGCATGTTCCACGGGCTTCAATAAGAGAGAAGATTCTAAAGCAGATGGCCGCTGTGAATAGTGACCATATTTCCTGTCTAAAAACTGGGACACAATCAGACCAGTATCAACATACATCTGGAAACCACCATGCAGAGTGTAAGAAACCAGGGCAGGTTCACAAAGCCCAGGGTGCGGTGGCCTCCGCCTTCTTTCTTAGCAAGGTTCCCAGGCCCCTCCCCGGCAGATCGGATTTAGTAAGTCTGGGTGGTGCCTAAGAAGCTGTACTTTTAATAAGCACCAAGAGGAGATTGTTAAACTCAGGCAGGATTGGGAAACACTAGATTGACCCAATTATACCTTATCACACTTAGTTGTCTTTAAGAGAGTTCTACCTTTAAATGTCACTTAATATTAGCCATTACGTTAGTTTATAAATGGTAATAATGAGTATCTATCGTCTCATAATTTTCCAAACAATAATATAATTTGATAATATCTATTTTAAATAAAGAGGTTAAGTAACTTGTACAAAGTCACACAGCTAGTGAGTGTCAGAAAAGGAATTGAAAAAGAGATACACATCCATCAGCTGTCCTTGTAACCATTCTACAGCTGCTACACAAACCTAAATCCTGTTCATTATTTTAAAAAGTAATGCCAGTTGGTTTATTCCCCAAAGTCAAAATGAAAACATTTCTGAGTTATCAGTCTTTTCAAATTATTTGCTATATAGAGGCACAGAGATCCAAAATATATCTCCAACAAAATATTTCTATTGAATGCTGCCCTCAAATTTATCCTTTCATGAAGATTTGATCCTAGTCTCCATACCTTTCTCCACAAAGGGAAAAGATGCAATCAAAAAGTCAATGGCTCCTCCCATAAAAATAATTAGCTCAGAGGAATTACAATGGGTTATGATTTAGACCCCAATTTTAATACCAATTTAGAAAGAGCAAAAAGAAGTGATTTTTCAACAATTTCCTTGCTATTCTCTTCTATGGTGTCTAACACTGAAATTTTAAAAAAGAAGAAAATCTTCCGCTCACCCCACCCCCCTCCAAAAAAAGCATAGTATGTCAAATGAACGGTACACCTTCCGCCTCAGGTTAATTTAAAAAGTCATTCAAGTTTGAAAAGGACACAAAAACCATAACCAAAATCAAACTCATGACTCATTCAACAAGTGTTTGCCGAGGCATTCTAGAGAGCAGGCGCTATTCCGGGTCCTGTGGACACAGCCGGAGAGACACAGGGAGCCCTGAGCTGAAGCGGAGCTCACAGTGGGCAGTTTGTGAGGCAATGCCGGGAGCTAACGAGCAGGACGGTGGGCAGGGAAAGCATGCCTAAAAGGGGGCCACCTGAGCAGGGGCCTGACAAAAACAGTAAGCAAACCATTCATGTCCAGGTGAGAGCTCCCCCCCAAAAAGGAAGAGAAGTCCCTGCTTGCGCCACCCCCACCCAACCCACAATCCTCCACATTTTCTGCCTGCGTAGAAGACACCTCCTTTCTCCCAATTGCTTAGGACCAACATTGAGCTGGGATCCTCCCTCTCCATTTCCCCATCTTTCTACCTGAAGACTTGCCTTCCCCATTTTCCTTGGCCTGAAATACTCTCCCCCTAACCCTTCAGACCTCAAACTAAAAGTCCTTTCGCCAGGGTGATTTTTCTGATCTCCACATTACATGCAGATCCCACATTACACACTTAACATACACTATAGTTCTCCCAGCACTAATCACAGCCATAATCAAATCGTTATTTCTGTAATTTAATATCTGACCTCCCCCAATAAACTAATCTCCAGGAGGGAAAGAACCACAGTGCCTAAAAAATAAAAGAGATCAAGAAATCCTGGAAAAGGAATTCAACCCCCTTCTCATGCTTTTGTGCGCTCTTCTCAAAGAAAACATCCAGTTGCATTTTTTTCACTCTATCATCTATGCCACGCAGGTTTTCTTCCTAATAAAAAGTGAGAAACTGTGAAAAAGCCATAATGAAATAATGAAGTGAGCTGTCAGACTCTGTGTTCAGTTTTTCACTTTAGGTTACTGAACTCTGTTCTAAAAAGGGAAGCTGCCTACCCCTAAGACCACACAGGGCAATCACAAGCACAATTTGAGAAGCAAATTAAAGTGATGGGCTGCTTGTCCACACTTACTCAGAATTTATTTTAAAACTTGAAGATAATGGAAGCCACTTACTCCGTGGCAGCAAGTGCAAGGCCAGTGTGCAAGACTCTCCCGGACCACGCCATTCAAGTGCTCCTGGCAGCCAGCGTCAGCTGGGCCCTTACCAGGTGCCAGGTACTCTGCAGAGTGCCCGCCACACACTACCTCACTCACCTGAACTGGATCTTGGCAACCACATATGATCCGAGTGAGTAAGTGCTCCGACCCAGAGTACGGAATAGTCTCACAGGCTCAAAACCTCTGCAAAATTGGTCCTTTAGGACTCAACGTTCTGGTATCAAACGTACGAGTATCTAAAGTGCTGGTACCGAGTGTGAACCACTAAGCATCCCCAGTTTATAAGCCCAGAGAGGGGAAATGCCCCAGAAGGGCCTAAGATCACATAGCCCACTGGCAACTAGGTCTGGCCAACAGCTTGATCCCTATCAGATCATCCTTCTGTCAGATATAACCGTTCCTCATAGATGGTCCAAGAAACCCTCAGAAGAAATGTCCCGAGTCAAGCTTTCCTAAGGAGCATGGCGAAGTTATAAAAATCCTAAAGTACTGGTTAGAGTTGAGCAAAAGCAAAACAGAAGGACTTTATCACTCTTCTTTCTTGCAGCTGCCACTGGTCTAAATTCACACAACAAGGCCCTTGTCTCTCAGCGCACATGCAGTCCTTCTGAGGGGCAGAAGCCTGGGAACACGGAGGCCCTGGGCCCAGGCCAGCCCGAGCTGAGCTCCACAGTCTGAAAATGCAGGCGCCTCTTACACTCCTTTATCAAACACTCCAGAGGGGCAATACACACAAGTCTGCTCACACTCTGTCCAGCAGAGCAAGCGGAATACAGTGAGAGCTGTGGGGTTCACCCCGGCACCTTGAACTGCATCTGACTTTTACGGATCCCTGTGGCAAATTTTATCACTTGCATCCAACTGAATTTACTGTATAATACAACCACCTCCCCCCGTCCCCAAATTAGCCAGCTAAAGCCAACAGCTGGTATAACAACAACACTAAGCCAGCAATGACAGACACACACTTGGTGACGCAAAGCTCTTAGGGAGAAGCCACACTACATAGCTTTACACTATCCTTGGGGGCTTCACACCCCCATATGCTGATACCTAGAGTGGTGATACCTGGGAGAACTTCAGAACTAGAGAACTGGAGACTCCAAACCTGTGGCTCCCCTGGTGTCAGTAAGTCCAGCTCAGTCTGGGCCGAGAGGTCGTCTACTTAACCCTCCACAACAGATCCCATGAGGGCCCCTTTGTACAGTGGGTCTACTGAGGTGCGCCCACCGTGCCCCCACAGGCCTCAGCCACTCAGCCAGAAGCCCCCCAACTCAGGCTTTAGGCAGGGCACACACCCCTAATTGTGGTGTGACAGCAGCCCTCTTAAAAAATACAGTCACTCATTCTGTGAGTTGTTTTTTTAAGTAAAAAATCAAATGAGAATGTACATACAAGCACCTCAAACATTTAAAAAGCTACGTTCTACCAGTATTAGGAGTGTGTTGGGCCAGTATAGGCAATATGAATAAAATGAACAAGAGAACAGTACTTCTTGGCTTTAGAAGAACTTAGGGTAAGAGAGATTCTCACACACACACGCACGCACAGTGAAAATACTATGCACGAATGAAACATCAAAATGCAAGGCAAGACTGAAGCACAAGCTGGTTAAGACAGGGAGGAAAGTCCTTGTAATTGGGCTCCATCCCCAGACTGAGCATTAAGGCCTTCCACAGGAACAGGGCATCCATGTATCTGAGCCAGGGAGTGTTAAATATGCAACCAACAAGTTCTGAAAGCAGAACAGTGCAAGGGGAAGACTCTCAGGGCCTAAGAACTTCTCTGAAAACTACTAATCTTCTCCTTAGGTCAGAGCCTGGTCCAAATGATATACAGAATTGTCAATTACCCGAGTGACGTTACTTTAGAGACACCCATAGACCTGTATCTGTCCCAAAGGGTTCTTTTCCAAACATCTGCCACGGTAAGGCAAACTCCACCTCTAGAAATCCTTCAGGTACAGATGTCTCCCTCCGCTTTGGACTAGGCACAATGAAGTCCCATCAAAAAGTGGGGACAGAGAAACCCATTTCTGGCCAGTGCCTGGCATGACCGCTCCTTTTGCCTGAGGGATCCATGCTTATAAAATCTTTCAAGGCAAACTGCTCTCTCTTCCCTTGTAGCCCGTACACATTTTTGTTCTTAGTCTTTAATGCTATTTGTTCACATATCTCTCTCCCTGTTCAATATCCATAGCCCCAACAGTTTGATTCACCTCTAGATCTCCTAATATCTGCACCCCAGCTCCCATACACACAGTAGGTGGTCAAAACACACTCTGTCAACAAGCAAGTTATGAATCTCAGATTATAATGTTCACAGCAGGACTCTGAGGGAGCAGAGTATGAAGCAGATGGGTCTTAATAGGAAAGATACCTCTCAGAGGCATGGGACAGGCAGCCCAGTTCAAGAAGTGTAGCACAGAGTAGCTGGACCTAACAGCAGGGTGCCTGGGCACCCGAGAGAGGGCGGGGCGGACAGTGGGAGATGGTGTGAGAGCGCAGGAAATAGACTTGCCCATACATCACAAAGCTCAGCACCTGACCAGTCTGGCATACACAGAGGGGGAAAGCAGATATACTCTGAGGAGGAAAGGAGGGAGAGAAAGGCCAAGCTCTGTCTCCATGACTTCGTTTCTAAAGGCATTTGCCAAAAGCTGGGTAAGGGGAGAAAAGGAACTCCAAAAAAATGTAAGTATTTGCAGTAGCTGACTCCCATGGCAAGGTAAAAAACATTTTCTTTTTCAGAAAATATTAGATTGGCTGGGTACGGTGGCTCACGCCTAACCCAGCACTTAGGAGGCCAAAGCAGTGGATTGCCTGAGCTCATGAGTTCAGGGCCAGCCTGAGCAAGTGTGAGACCCTGTCTCTAATTAAAAAAAAAAAAAAAAAGCTGGGTGCTGTGGTAGGCGCCTATAGTCCCAGCTATTTGGGAGGCTGAGGCAAAAGAATCGCGTGAGCCCAAGAGTTTAAGGTTGCTGTGAGCTAAGACGCTACAGAACTCTACAGAGGGTGACCAAGAGAGCCTTTGTCTCAGAAAAAAAAGAAAAGAAAGAAAGAAAAAGAAAATAGCAGGTTATAGATGCTTCTTTTGTCTCTTTCCAGAGAGATCCTAATCTTTTCTAACCTGTTGCATGCCACTTCCAAAACCCTATGGGGGCTCTTTGTAAATAGGGCATGGCCTGGGTTGAGAGCCTAGGAGGGTTGGCTCCCAACCTGCAATGCCTCCTGGTCTGGCTAGCAGGAAGCTTGCAGGCTGCCCAAAAGCTGATGGTAAAAGAAGACACTACTCTTGGCCCTGCATTAGTTGAGCTGCCACATACAGAAACTGTTTGATGATTTGTAAGTGCAAGAATCCCAAATCAAAACACTTGTTTTGCAATTTTAAAGTATCAGAAAATCGTTCTGGCCACTGTTTCCCAAACTACTAGCTGTTACAATCACTACATGGCTTTTAAGGAGGGCTACCTCTTACCCAGCACCTTGACCTTTGCCACCATGCAATGCCCAGGGTAATACCATAGACATCTGGAGAAGAGGGGGGCCCTGTGCCCAGCTACTCTTCCCCACTACTGGAAAACTTAGCAAGTCTTCAGGGAAGATAGCCCAGAGAGCTCCTAGGTCATGATCTGAAATATACCTAAAAATTGTACAGAGATGCCCTTTCACCAGTTTTGCTTATAATTTCGGCATATGTCCACATGTGGATAATAAATGCTACCATTACAAGATATTTGGCAAAAACACTGAGCCTCTCAGATACCAGGTACTTAGTACCAGCAGATCCCCAGTCACACAAATTCAAGCTACACGAAATGCTTCCACTCTCTGTGGTAACTAAGGTTTCAACCAAGACAGCCCTTCCTTCCTGACAGCACAGAGCATCACAAGGTAAAACAGAAACTGGCAACTGCAAGACGGCTGTCCGTGGTCTCTGCAAAAAACAGCAAAGCAAGTATAACTTTCCCTCTCAGCTCCAGTTTGGAAAGGTCACCAGAAACTAGTGTGGCCTTCTGACCACCTAAAGGACCTCATGGTTGTTCCCAACAAGTATCCCAAGCCCCTACAATTTCCTCTCCACCCTCATTCCATCCCACATGCAAACTGCCCTTTCCAACCTGCTCAGTTAAGAAACGGACAGCCCAAGGTGTGGACAACACGATGGCTTCTTCTGACCCAGAGGTTGAATTAACAGCTCCAGACTCACCCAAAAGGTATTATGATATTTGATTAAAGATGAGAACAGCATTAACACATAGTCATCAATTAATGACATCAACATTAAGGTTTACATTAAGCTCAAAATAAAGCCACTTAAGCCCAAACTGTCTTATTATATTTATTTAATATAGACATCTTTAAAAAATATAAGGTAATTTAGCACAAATATTTCTTTTTTTTTTTTTGAGTTGATATGTTCTTTTTTCAGATGTTCATTTCTTTTTTTTTAATTTTTTTTATTGTTGGGGATTCATTGAGGGTTAGGTTACACTGATTGCAATTGTTAGGTAAAGTCCCTCTTGCAATCATGTCTTGCCCCCATAAAGTGTGACACACACCAAGGCCCCACCCTCCTCCCTCTGTCCCTCTTTCTGCTTCCCCCCACATAACCTTAATTGTCATTAATTGTCCTCATATCAAAATTGAGTACATAGGATTCATGCTTCTCCATTCTTGGTTATTATTTTTTTTTTATTTATTTATTTATTTTTTTTTGTAGAGACAGAGTCTCACTGTACCGCCCTCGGGTAGAGTGCCTTGGCGTCACACGGCTCACAGCAACCTCTAACTCTTGGGCTTACGCGATTCTCCTGCCTCAGCCTCCCGAGCAGCTGGGACTACAGGCACCCGCTAGCACAAATATTTCTAAGTGCTATTTCACATCAGAAAGTGGAACTGGGTTATTTTTCAACAACAGGACACTGCCAGGGAACAGCAGGGGCTATTTACAAAATGACCCCAAAGAAAACATCACCCTCCATGTATTTTCAAGCCCATGAGGAATAAAAAAAATGAAATCAAAGCCGAGTCTTAAACCTTACTTCAATTCCAACCTTCTTACCGAAGGAAAGAAGGCATATTGTTAAGTTCAAAAGATCCAAACAAGATATCAAAACGCTGCTTGTGAGCACCAAACAAAGGATATTTCATCTATTTTATCTACAAATGATAAAAATGCAATTCATTGCAATTACGCACGTATGCTTCTGCCTACCGGCCTTTGTGTTTTGTCAGACACTTCTGAACAATGCAGTCCCAGTCCGACAGAGAGGTGCATTTCTCCTAGCTAACACAAGGTCAAGAAGGGAAATTAACATTTTGGTGACTGTCTATCCACCAGGCTATCAAACTTTGATATAAGAAGTCTTTGAAATTGCTAAGCGTCACTGAATATCCACTCTCCCTTTCTTCCTTCTAACAGAAAGAACCCCCAGGTTTTTAACGATACCCATAATAAGAACTGCTGTCCCCATACCCTTTCAGCCAGGTGTGGCCATGTGGCTCTGCTCTAGGCCAGCAGTTCTCAAAGTGTGATCTGGGGACACCCGGGAATCTCTAAAATGCTTTAGAGACCCATGAGGCCAAAACTATTTTCATAATAATATTAAGGCACTATTTGGCTTTTTAAGGCTCATTCTCCCAAGTGTTTAGTGGCGTTTTTCAGAGGCTACTTGATATCCAAGACACCACAATATGCTGACTGAAGAAGCAAACGCTGACAACCCATCCAGCCAGACGTTAAAGAGATGTACAAAAATGTAACACAGTGATACTTTTCTCATTTACAGTTGGAAAATAATTATCCTTCATTAAAAGGTAATGTATGCTGACCTGTAATGAGGGTTTTTTTTCCCCCTTTGGCTTTTTTTGTTTTTGATTTTTGAGGCAGATTCTCACTTTTTCACCCCGGGTAGAGTGCCATGGCATCATAGCTCACCGCAACCTCAAACGCTCGGGCTCGAATGATTCTCTTGCCTCAGCCTCCCGAGTAGCTAGGACTATAGGCGCCCACCACAACGCCCAGCTATTTTTTTTTTTTTTTTAGAGATCACATCTCGTTCTTGCTCAGACTGGTCTCGAACTCCTGGGCTCAGGCAATCTACCTGCCTTGGCCTTCCAGAGTGCTAGGATTACAGGCGTGAGCCACCTCGCCTAGCCTTGTAATGGGTTTTTTTATTATTCTTAAATGAATTAAGTACTTTTAAAATTTCTCACTTTTAATTTCTAATATAGAAAATATATGTATTATTTTTCTATTGTTGCTGTAACAGCTATAAATTTGGGGGGGCTATAAAATAACACATTTTATTAACTTGTAATTCTGAAAGTCACAAGTCCAAAAACAGGTCTTACAGGAATAAAAACAAGGTGTTGTCAGGGCTAGTCTCTCAGGAGGGTCCACAGGGAAGAGTGCCCCCCGTGAACCTCTCCATAGTGTGGTCAGCCTCCCAGCAGCACTGTTACTTCAGCCTCTGCTTCAATCCTTACACCTCCTTCCCTGACTCTGAATCTCCTGTTCCCCACTAAGAGCTTTTATGACGACACAAGATCCACCTGGATAATTCAGGGTACTCTCCCTATCTGAAGATCATTAACTTAACCTCATCTGTAGTCTTCTGCTATGACAGGCTATACATTCCAGGTTTAGAGGCCTTATTCTGCTGCCACAGTCAGCAGGAGATAAGTCACAGAAGCAAAGCTCTTTGGGGGTTTTGGTAAGAGCATGAAGTGGTCTGAAAACCAAAGCATTTTAAAACCACTGCTCTAACACATCAATACATCAAAGCAGTTATTAGGTGTGAGAAAATAAAACTCGGAAGAGCTAAGCAATTAACCAAAGTTCTGCAGACTGTAAGTAGAATGAACTTCAACTTGAACCTAGGTAGTCTGGCTATGAGGAACCCTAATATGATTCTCCCATTCCATGCTGCAACCCCTAAGCTCTTCTGTAGCAAAGAAAAAAATTATTCTGCAGGCATCAAATAAAGAACATGACTACAAGCATTCAGATGTGAATTTGGTAAGCAGGAGGGGAGACAAGTTGAAGAGGAAGGTATTTAAAATAATCCTAACTTTTCAAAACCTTATTTAGAAATACACTAATTCATTATTTTCTGTAAGAAGGGAGCCAAATGTCACAAATGGCCGAGTGTTTCAGGGCCAAGTCAGAGAGAGATGAGTAACGATTCTCCCCGGAGAGGAACATGACTGTGACGAACACACAAGAGACACAGGAAGCAGTGCTTGGGGTCACATGCACACATGACAGGGCGGCCACCAAAGGCTATTCGTGGTCACTGTCTTGATAGTGACAGGCCCAGGGTTGGTTTGTTTTTCATTTTCATTTCAAATTAACAGGAGGGTACGAATTTTTAGGTTACAATGTTCAAGTTGTAGAAGAGCCCTTCGCCCACGGGGTGTGCTGAACACCCACCACCTGGTGCACATTAGGTGAGAGCTGGCCAAGCGGCCTCCCCCCTCCCCATCCCCTCATTTTTGTGTTTTATCATTCCTATGAGCATGTAATTATTTGCATATTGGTTTCACATTAGTGTTGAGTACATTGGATAATTTTTTTTTACCATTCTTGAGATACTTTACTAAGAAGAATATGTATAGAGTAAAGGTACCAGTTTTTAACACCCTGAGTTGGACATACCTGCAAGACCCCATTCTTGAACTGTTTTCTGCATCTTTTTGCTGTGACCAGAGTCATAATTTCACAGTAGGAAAGAAATCTTGCTAATGATCCAAATCACAATCTTCAAAGGGATACATTTTTTTTTTTTTTTTTTGTAGAGACAGAGTCTCACTGTACTGCCCTTGGGTAGAGTGCCATGGCGTCACACGGCTCACAGCAACCTCTAACTCTTGGGCTTACGCGATTCTCTTGCCTCAGCCTCCCGAGCAGCTGGGACTACAGGCGCCCGCCACAACGCCCGGCTATTTTTTTGTTGCAGTTTGGCCGGGGCTGGGTATGAACCAGCCACCCTCGGCATATGGGGCCGGCGCCCTACTCACTGAGCCACAGACGCCGCCCTAAAGGGATACATTTACAAGAAAAAAGGAGAACTGAGAGACTCACAGGGTCACTTACTGCTCTGCCAATGCGCTGCCCAGACCCAAGACAAGAGAGCTGCGTGAAAGCAATCAGGTTTCTTTCCTTACACCCAAACAGTGATCAACTGAGGCAGATGGCTCCCCAGCCCAGGATGCCTGGCAGGGTCCCCTTGGGAAGCCCTACAGGGTCCCCTTGGGAAACTCTGCCATCTGGCAAGCTTCTCCATCCTACTTTCATTGCTTCCCAGCTCCCCAGATGAGCTTCTGGGGTGCTCAGCTAACCCAACCCCCATTTAGCAAGCAAAAACCAACAGCAGTGCCTGAACTGCCAGCCAAGAAAAACCCAAAAATAGAAGGATACAGATGTAAGTTACTACTCATTGGGATTTGCTATCCAAGGGAGAAAAAGCCACAGAATTTTCTGATATTTATATTTCCCACATGAAAGTGTGGGACCAATAGCAGGCAATTTCTCAGAGAACCTCTACCATGCAACTAAGCACTTCCTAGGAATGGTTTCAGTGTCTGACTTTTCCCTGATTACACTGGCATTACAAAAATCCTACCTGTAAGCTACAAAACAAAGACTTTTACAAATTAGAGACACCTAACCTATCACTTTCATCCCCAAATCTATGTAGCCTCTAGCAAGGTATGGTTGCTGACAGGTGATTAGTCTGCTGCAGAATGAATAAAAACTAGTAAATCAACAGTCTCATTTGACATCCATTTTGAAAGAAGTTTTTTCATGTGCCAAAGCCCAAAGCAACTTTAACATTCTAGACACCAAAAATTTCACACTGCTTTCCATGCCTGTTAAGGAGATGCAGAATGTGGAGCTCACAGAGATGCCACCTATCACTCACAACAGCAAACATCTGCTTTCTGCGCTGCATGTGAGGAAGAAAGGGATCCACAAGGAAAGAGCCACACTGAATCTTTCATATGCAGGATTCTGAACAGAAAGAAAAATGACACTTTGACAGAAAGTAGATTGGGCAGCATAATGAATTGACGCTGCACATGTACTCCCTTCTGATGAGTTATCCCAAGAACGGTAATTCCAACTTCAAAGGGAGGAAATACTCAATAGGTGAACTAGAAAAAGAAACCAGGCAAGTGTGGAAGGATATAGCATATGATGTGGGTTGGCTAGTGTTTTCTTTTTTTTGAGGAGTCAAATACTATGATTTTATGCCTTTAACATTTGTTGCTTTCAACCCTTTTTTCTTTACACTTTCTTTTTTTCCCCAAAGTTTCAAAAAATAGATACCTAATATTTATAAATAAAAATAGAAGATAATTTCAAAAAAAAGATCATGCCAAATCTTATAGACAACAGAAAAAGAAGAAATGCTTCAAATTCATTCTATTTCATCTGGTCTATATAATATCATATCTATATACCTGATATTAAAATTAGAAAAAATATACTATAAAGGGAAATTACAAACATATTTCACTTATAAATGAGGATGCAATATCCTAAACAACATATTAACAAGTTGAATTAAAAATTCCTGGTTTTAAATTAAGGTCTTCCTGTTGAATTAAAAATAATTAAAAAGTAGGGTGGCACCTGTGGCTCAAAGGAGTAGGGTGTTGGCCCCATATGCCAGAGGAGGTGGGTTCAAACCCAGCCCCGGCCAAAATTGCAAGGAAAAAAAAAATTAAAAAGTATTGCTCAAATAATGTACTTTGGTCAAAATTAAATCCAATTTATGTGAGAATTAGTCACTATTTTCTTTTCTTTTCCTTTCCCCACTCTTTCCCTCTTTCTCTGTCTGCTCTTTCCTTCCCCCCCCATCATGTCATTAATTGTCATTAATTGTCCTCATATCAAAGTTGAATACATACATGCTTCTCCATTCCTGTGATGCTTCACTAAGAATAATGTGCTCCACCTCCATCCAGGTCAATACAAATGTTGCAAAATCTCCATTTTTTTTTAATGGATGAATAGTATTCCATGGTATACAGCTTGCCAAATTTTCCTAGGTTGAGGGGCATTTAGGCCACTTCCACATTTTAGCGATTGTATACTGAGCTGCAATAAACAGTCAAGTACAAATGTCTTTGCGGGGGGAAGCTGGGTTTGAACCCACCACCTCTGGCATTTGGGGCCAGCGCCCTACTCCTTTGAGCCACAGGCACCACCCTACAAGTGTCTTTATAATAAAAGGTTTTTTTGTTCTTTCTGGATAAATGCCCAGTAATGGGATTGCAGAATCAAACGGGAGGTCTAGGTTGAGTTCGACTTAGCTAGCTTTTAAGAAGATCACTATTCTAATATTTTCCTTTTGCCATTTAAAGTTTAAAGGTTTTAAAAAACAATTGATAAAGGGCACATACAGAAAACTAATTTTTAAAGATTATTCAGGCATGGTTAATTCAGGAATTATAGTAGATTAGATATTTATAAGGTCTTCCTGTTACAATTAGATGGGTCATCTCCAAGTTGAGAAATATATCCCATGAAAATATTAAAAATAAACTTTGTCCTGAGATCTGAACAAAGGACAATAAGAAGAAAGAAAAAAAAAGAAAGCCAAAGCTGCCTGGAGGCAACTATGAATACCAGATAGGAGGCTTCTGTACCTCCAGCTTTCACCAAGGTGGGGAAAGCTGAACCTGACATCAGGTTTCCAAAGGGGACCAAAATGGCGCAGGGACTGCAGCATCCTTCTGGCTGCTAGTACAAACACACACAGATTTCAAGAAATAACTATTTGAAGACTCCAAGACACAATTATCGAACAAATACTAGTACATAATCAAAACTCAACAAGCACACTAGGAAAGAAGTACGAAGAGAAATTCAGAACCCCAAGGATTTCAAATACTGATATTATCAAATGCTGGATAGGAAATAACTTTTCTTAGGTGTTGTTTAAAGATATGAAAGATGAAGCAAAAAAAAAAAAAAAAAGAGCAACCAAAAAGAAACCATCAAAAAATATTTAGGCATATTTAAAGCAAATGTAAAGATTTTAGAAACAAAAAATATATACCATTGAAATTTAAAACTCAATGGATTGGTTAAACAGAAGATTCAACACAGCTGAAGAGAGAATTATTGAACTAGAAGCCAAATCTTAAGAAATTATCCAGGATAAAGTGAAGAAAAGCAAGAAAGAAAATATGAGGTAAAAAGATATGAAGGATAAAAAGAGAAGTCCTAACATCCATTAATGCAAAACCAGAGGACAACAGAAAGAACAGAGAAGAGACATTTTTCTGGCATTAACAGCTGAGAAATTCAGAGCAGATGAATAAAATTAATCTATGGATACATAAAATACAATAAAGATTAAAAATAGAAAGCTGTACATAGACACATTATAGCAAAATTGCAGAAAGACAAGTAAACAAACTTAGAATAAGTGAAATCATCTACTAAAAAATGACAAATGAGGGCAGTGCCTCTGGCTCAGTGGATAAGGTGCCACCTTAGTGGGTAAAGTGGAGGGTTCGAACCCGGCCCCAGCTAAACTGCAACAACAGCAACAAAATAGCCGGGTGTTCTAGTGGGTGCCTGTAGTTCCAGCTACCGGGGAGGCTGAGGCAGGAGAATCACTTAAGCCCAGGAGTTGGAGGTTGCTGTGAGCTATGACGCCAGATCACTCTACCAAGGGCGATAAAGTGAGACTGTGTCTCCAAAAAAAAAAAAAAAAAAGACAAATGAAAGACTAACAGATGTCCTAATAGAAAAATGAAGCTATAGGACAATGAAACAGTGTATTCACAATGCTGGAGAAAATAATGTTCAACTAAGAACTGTTCACAGTAAAATAAAGACATTTCAGAAACAAAAACCACCGAGAGAGGTTACCACCAAGAGAGTCTTAGGAATAAAAGATTCTGAAAAAGGTAAATACCCACATGTATCATCAAAGGAGAGAAAGGAAAGAAAACAAGAAATTAAACTTAGATAAATGCCATCTCTAAACAATAACAATTGCATACTTGGTAAAGTGAAACAAATAACAGAACTGAAATACAGAAAGAAGCACATAAGCACAGAAGGAGAGTCTTCATTAGGTGTCTTTTAAGGGATAAGAATACCTTAAATAATGACTAACTTTAAAACTGTTAAGTTTGCACAGTGTACTTTCAAACACTGTTAGAACAGAAATAGAATGTATGATTTCCAAATCAGCAGAGAAAAAATTAAAACACAAACCAATAAAAACTTTAACACAAAAGAACAAAAAGATCAGCAATGAAAATATACCATTTACACACAGTTAAAAGAAAATTTCAAACTATACTTCAAAAAGAAAAACACAGAAATAAGCTGTATTAAGCCATATAAGAAAAGTATAAAATTTGTCTACATTAAAATCATTAACTTTGTTCTCCAAGGGATACTAAAAAACGAGGTATTCAATCTCACTATTAATCAGTGACAATGATACACCATTTACACCCACTCTTCTGGCAACAAAACACCAAATGTTGGAGGGAAATGAGACAGTAGATAAACTTTGACAGATTCTCACAACAGATCTGTATTTAATCATAAAAATTAATTTACCACCATCACATGCAACAAGTGAATCTGACAACAGGACCAAGCCACACAAAAAGAAAAGTTGAAAAATACTACATGCAAGATACCATTCGTTTCAAGCTTAAAAACAAGCAAAACTAAGCAATATATTATTTGGACATACATACAGTCACAGTAGTCATGTGCCACAATGGAAATCAACAGCTGACCTTCATGTTCTACTTCAAACTCTGTCTCTTATCTCTGGTTGGAACTCTTGATACAGGGCGGGTGGCACCCTGCAGTGCTGAGGGGAGGACCTGCTGCCTCTGCCCTGGCAGTGTTGCTGCAGAGGAATGTGTGTGTGTGTGTGTGTGTGTGTGTGTGTTGGGAGGAGGGTGGGGGGAGGCAGCAGGAGGCTCCAGAAGCCAGAGGAGCCAGACACCTGCTAGTGAGACACCAGGGCCTTAGTGAATCCCTCCCCTTGCACTGGGCTGAAGAAAATCTCTCCATTTCCTAGGCCTGGCCAATTTCATGTAGGTTTTCTAGGCCTGGGAACAAAAGGGATTGTATCCATTCACTTGTAGGGCTATATAACCCCTAGACGAAGGACCCAGAGAGATTTTTTTTCTGACTTGAGTTTTTCCCTCTGCCAGAAGCTCTGATGTTCTGTTTTCTTTTCTATAAAATAAATCTCGTCTTACCACTGATCTGTGGTCCCTGGATTCATTCTTCAAATCCCAGAGAAATTCCAGTATCACTCTGAGCACCACTGGTCTAAACTGTCCAACTCCTAAGAAGAGGGCAGTCCTACTAACTAGTCTTCCAGGATAAAAGCCTCAATCAAAAGCAATTCCAAATTAAGGGAAAAAGCCTGGGCCCGAATGACATTCTAGAACCTTTCCCACCTGGTTTATGTGACTTCAGATCTAGCAGCACCCTTTGCTGTCATTTCCAGTCACTCAAGCTAATGATACTAATTCCTGTGCTCTTTGTTTTACACATGTCTGCCATGCTGGCCCACGTCGCTTGCCTCCCTGAAGAGGGACCTGACCTCTTCAGTTCTTTCTCATACTTTCCCCAAACCACCTGGGCCTCTCCTTGGCTGATTTCACCCTGGGACACCACATAGGCCTGGAAGTTCCCCATCCCAAAAGAGCCTCACATACAATCTCAGAATGAAACATGACTCACCTGTACTGCCTTTTACGCACTCTGCTGAGCTCCAATGTCACTGTTTTTAAAATTCAGAAAGTCCACAACTCCTTTGGTCACTGAAGCTTTGCCTGGAATAACAAAGACCGGAAATGAGAAAGGAGGCAATGAGAAGGAACCGAAACGTCCAATGCAGAAAGAATCTCTCTTGTATCACCAATCAAGTAAAAACTCAATCTTTAATAGGAAAAATGACCAGCCAATTAAGGACAATCTCTGCCTTATTTTAACCAAAACTATTAATCTGCATTTTCACATGCATTTTCTCACTGGAGCCTTACAATCTTGAGAACAGATGAGTAGTAGTTTAACGTGCAACAGCTAAAGTTCACAAAGGCTAAGGAACTTTTCCCTGACCACTCAACCAACAAGTGAGAAAGAATGAATTGGAGCCCAGCTCCATGAACCATTGTTCCCAAGTCTTCCATGACACCAAATGGAGTAATACTTTCAACATGAACAGCGATCTTATTGTTTCTTCTTGTATTAGATATACCTCTTAGCCAACAGGTGTGGACTGGTTCTGCCTGCTAAAGACATAGACACTACTACAGGATTAATATATTTAACACAGACAACCCAAAGGGTAGAAAATTCACACCTAGGCAGTCAAGAAAAACCTTAATATGCCTTCCAAAATTTATTATTTGGAAATAATTTCGAGCTCACAGAAAAGTTGCAGAATAATAAGAGCCCAAAGACCACTCATGTCCTCTTTATCCAGATTCATCTACGGTCAACATGTAACACACTTCTTTCATCGTTCTCTCACTCTCACCACACTCAATTTTTTTCTGAGCCATATGGAGACAAGTTCCATGTAACATATAGCCCTTTTGCTCTAAATACTACATAATTTATTTCCTAAGAATAAGGATATTCTCTTACATAATCCCGATTTAGTTATCAACCTTAGAAAATTTAAGATTGATACAATATTTTAATCTGCTGCTATATTCAGTTAACCTAATAATGCCCTTTATGGAATTTTTTTTCTTCCAATTAACTGCCATTTTTCTCCCTTTAACCTAAAACACGCAGCTTTACTTTGTCTTTTATGACATTGACACTTAAGAAGAATACAGCTTCTCCCTTTTTTTATATTAGGGGATTTTATATTAATAGAACATTTTCATTTTGACTTATCTGACATTTTCTCAGGTGATTCCTGATGATTCAGTTCAGATTATACATTGTCAGACCAAAAACTACAGGCATGATATTTTCGTGTCTGGATATCACATGTGAAGGGACGTCAAGTCTATCTTCCCCAGCTTAGTGATGTTAATTATTCTGATCACTGAGTCAAGGTGTTGTCCAATTTCTCCAAGGAAAAATTATTACTTTTCCCCTTGCAATTAATAATTCATCTATGGGAAGACACTTTCAGACCATGCAAATAACTCATCCCTCATCAAAATGAGCCCCTCAGTTTGCACCCACTGTGATACCTGCCTCTTCAAAACTTTATACCGTGATGGGTGCAACACACTGACTGTTTCGATTCCAGCATTCCCTCTGTACTACCACTGATTACTCAGCACTCTACATGGTTCGTTCATCTATTTATCTACTTAGGATAAGCCAGGATACACAAAGTCCTACTTTTTAAATGATTCATAATTTATACCTATACTTGATTATTTTGATGCTTCAAATGGTCTCAGACTTACCCAGGAAGAGTCCCTTCAAGCTGGCTCCCTTAGCTTTGTTACATACCACATCTTTCTTTCTTTTTTTTTTTCTTACTTCTATTTCCTTAGTTTCTGACATTTACAAAAAATTGATCTGGACTTACCTTGTACCTATCCTAGATGTTGTCTCATCTCCAGAAAGAAGTTTCTCTCCATGGAGAATGCTGGTACAGACCAAGATCTGGTATAATACTGTTTTACAGTCACTATCTGCTTCTGCTGATTACTTTCTATTTTGAAGGAGTCACATTTCCCTGCTTCTTTTTTATTATAAGGCAGACAATAAGAAGGTATTCAGTTTGGTTCAGTGGCAACCAAATTCAGTACTCCTGATCCCGTCAGGCTTGGTTGAGATGGGTCTCCTTCAGTTATGTCCTTAGTCCCTAGGACAGACCTTACTCCAAGGTATGGTCCTCACCCTCAGCTGAAGGGCTAAGGTCAAGGCCAGACCCCTCTCTCACTAATGCGCAGCCTTTGGCTTTGCCACCCTCTTCTTAACCTGGCAGCAGCTGTTCTCTGCTAAGTCTCACCCTTCAAGAAGCTCCCTCCTCTCCAGCATCCTGCCATACAAATTCCAGCCTGGAACTCCTCTACCCGCCTTCATCAGGGCTGTGAGACCATCATGCTCTGCCAGGGCCTGCCACCCTGAACCATGCAAGGAAAGTGCACAAGTAGAAAACCAGGGTGACTGTAGGCCCCCTCATGTGATTCTCTCCTCTCCAGAATCACAGACCTGGCTGCCTGTCGTCCTCTGTCTCAGAGGTGGTTGTCCCATTTTCCACTTGTCTACCACAGGAGGGGCTAAGACCAACATCTGTTAACTCTCTTTCTCTCTTCATGCCTCCATCATTAAGTAATGACTGAGGAACACAGGGCCGCTCTTCCAGGGAGAGTTAGAATAAGACACTGTCAACACATAATAAATGCACTTCATTTCAACAATTCAGAGAAACTCACTTTCCAACTATCTGTTTCTTAGAAATGCATGTGCTTTTCCGGCAGCAGTGTGGCAAGAGAAATGCTCTCTAGCAGTGAGGCCAGTCCAAATAGAATGACAGGGAATGTCTCTATTCCTTCCAGAAAGCTGACCCTGACTTCAGATAGCCAGCTGGCTATCACTGTGACATACATTTGCATTTACTTCCATAACTCTTCCTCCAAATGGCATGTGCGTGCGCACGCATACTCACAAACTAGAGTCTATCCAAAGCAATGAAAGGTAGTTGAGTTTCTGTTCTTCATTTTTCTTGTTTATATACTGAGGGGTAGGGAGAAGATTCCTGTTCACATAAATCATTTTCTGATGTATTTCCATTCCCATTTCGAACAACTCTTGAGAAAATGATCAGAAAATAGTGAAAAAGAAAACTTGTAACCCTAGTTACAAAGCTAATTAAAAGAAAACTGTCAAGTAAGAATAGTATTTTATCACTTATTCCAAGAAAAGAGGATTTTGCAATCATAGAAAAATGGGGAACAGGTCTTTCCCCACACACAAATCAGTAGATTTATGCCCCCACGTGAAGACGCACATGCGTGATCTGGCTGTGTGCCAGGCTGACCTGTGGCCTCTTGCTACTTCCTGAGATGTCTTCACGTTAGAAATTACAGCCCATCTAACTCATTTTCTCAAAAGGAAGCAACGTGTGACAAGCTATGCCTTCGTCTGGTTTTACTTCAGGTCCCTTGCAGCTCAGAAGCAAGCGTCTGGTGTAAACACAGTGCTAACCTGTCCTTCGCTCCACTTTCCACCCAGGCAGTCCCCATCCTCCAGGGACTCTTAGCAAAGTCTTCTTACAGGTCTCTGCGGTCTCCCTCGAGTCTGCATCTGTCTGGTGCCCTAATTAAGTATAAATTCTTCTGCAGGTCTCCATATCTCAGGAACTCAGCCAGAGCCCCTGAGCTTGATGAAATAAAACCTTCACAACTGCTCCCAGCCCCTACTTGCACTCCCTCTCCCTACACGCTATGCCCCACTACTAGCAACACTCACACCCATTTCCCCTTCAGGAAACACCTTTTTCTTTCCCTGACTAATTCACTGGGGCCTGAAACCTCTGGGAAATCTTTCATGACCACCATTCAGAGCTCGGTTAGTGTCCCACCCCATGCTCACTTTCACAGTCACTCACCTCACTGAGTGCTTTATGTGAGCTCGGCACAGACAGGCGCTTAACATGCATTATCTCATTCAGGGCAGTACTAACTCCGTAAAGCAGGTGCTGTTATCGTCAGTCCACTTTACAGAAGAGCAAACACACACAGGGGCTGCACAGGGTCCCGATGTTACACACCCAGGAGTGACTGAGCCAACTTAACGGGCCTTTTATTATGAACAGCATGAAACATATTTAGCTGAAAAATCAATAGTATAACAGGGGTTTCCAGACAAGAGGCCCAGAATGGTGACCCCAAGACAACACTACAAAGGGTAAGAAGAAGATATAACTCATCAGATCCTTCAGAAGAGGGAACCATAAAGAGACACATGAACTAACACCAATTCCTCGATGATAATGCCCATAACAAAGAACAAGACAGGGTAGCCAGCAATTTCTAACAGTCTGGTAATACTGTGCCCCCAGCCCTCAGGCCACACAAGTACTGCTCTATGGCCTTTCAGGAACCAGGCTGTACAGCACATGAGCAGCAGAGAAGCAAGCAAGGCTTCATCTATATTTATAGCCGTTCCCACCACTCACATCACCGCCTGAGCTCTGCTTCCTGTCAGGTCAGTGGCAGCCTGAGATGCTCAGAGGAGCACAAACCCTCCAGTAAACTGCGCTCACGAGAGATGCAGGCTGCACGCTCTGCATGAGGACCTAATGCCTGCCCATCAGACGCAGAGCTGAGGTGGGATTGTCTAGTTGTGGGAAAACAAGCTCAGGGCTCCCTCCCACTGACTCTGCATTATGGGGAGTTGTATAATTATTTCATTATATATTTCAATGTGATAGTAATAGAAATAAAGTACACAATAAATGTAACACACTTGAGTAATCCTAAAATCATCTCCCTTGCCTCCCCCACAATCTGTGGAAAAACTGTCTTCCATGAAACCGATCCTTGGTGCCAAAAAGGTTGGGGACCATTGCATATACACCATAGCTCAAACAAAATAATGTTTAAAGGTAGTGGGGGGAATAAAGAATGATTTTTTAAAAAGAGGTATGAAGGCTCGGCACCTGTAGTTCAGCAGCTGGGGCACCAGCCACGTACACCAAGGATGGTGGGTTCGAATCCAGCCCACGCCTGCCAAACAACAATGATAACTACAACCAAAAAATAGCTGGGCATTGTGGTGGGCATCTGGGAGACTGAGGCAAGAGAATCGCTTAAGCCCAAGAGTTTGAGGTTGCTGTGTGCTATGACGCCGTGACACTCTACCAAGGGCAACAAAGTAAGATTCTGTCTCAAAAAAAAAAAAAAAAAGAAAAAAAAAAGAGGTAGGAAATCAAAGATTAAGAAGCGTTCTCAGAGCAAATAGTCTGGAGTATTTGCAAAATTAAATCAATTTCATGCTCAAGAAGTTCTTATATTGTAAAACCAATAGGATCCTCTATTAGGGGTAACATGTTGGCTCCTATACAAATCGAGTAAGTGAGGATTAGCATGTGGACATAAGGCTGCTCTATCCCATCTGGGCCCTGTATGTCACTGATCCAGGGTGCCGTTTCTGCTCCAGATTGTGGAGTTGGGGAGTTAAGCAAGGCATGAGCAGGAATGTTGATGACCTGCTGCCTACAAATGCCACCCTGACAGTCAGAGAGAATCAACATTTCAGAACAGGCACCACCTCACACAGTGTACAGACCCTGACTGTGATGGAGGACAGAAAACCTCATTTCATAATAAAAATCAACCAGGGCCAGATCCATGCTGGGCTCCATACTTTTGGGAAAAGTTGAAAAACAAAAAAAAATGAAAGAGGATCAAAAGTAGAAATGCAAAGATCACTGAAACCTAATTTGATGTACGAAATTCATAGAGAAAGTTTAACCTAGGGAAAAGAAAATCAGGAAGACCATTTTAATATCACTTTAAGCACTACTCTCTATGAACAAAGGATGGGATTTTTCCTTTTTCATCAAAGATACAGCAATGAAAACTTTAACCTAAAGCATGAGAATTTTAGTTTCAACACAAAGACTTCCCCCCAAGCAAGAATTTTTAGCTAAAGAATATGAAGTCTGTATATTCAGTCTATGTTAAGACCAACATGCAGATTCCCATATTGATATTCAAATAGAATACACGGTTCTGCCTTGGGAATTGCAACAATACTCATGAATATAACTTTACTAGAAGCTAAAGGTCACTCAGGAAGACCTGAGGGGACGCCCAGCTTCAAAATATAACTTCTTAACAGGGACAACACCCATGACACTTCTTTATAAAACAGGATGATACCTGTCTCATGAGGTTTGAGAAAGAATAAGTTAAGATTTAGCCTGTGCCTATCACACAAACATGACCTCGTCAATGTTAGCAATTATTATTGATAAATAAATTTATCTGGGCTTAGGCCAACTTCTTCCAGTTATTCAATCCCTGGATCTATTAAAGCCAAGAATGTTTGGGTCAACGGGGCAAATAAAACTTCAAGATGAAAAAGAAAAAGAACTGGCCATGTGTTCAACTCTGCAGCCTATCCATAGCCGCCCACTCCCTCTGGACACACACTGACATCGTGTGTGGAGCACCAGAGCCTCCAAGGAGAAAGTGATGACACAATGGCCCAGCCCACAGCTGTGCTCAAAGAACATCACCACCTTAATCATGAACCACAAACACTTGCAGTGTCCTCACCAGGTATCAGGCAGTGACTACACTGTGTATATTCTTATAAATATTTATTCTTTTCATCCTCATAACAACTCTTTAAAGTATTATTTATCATCCCTAGTTTACAGATGTGAAACTAAGTCACACAGAGAAAAACATAACCTGCTCTGCCCGTAGCTCGGTAGGTAGGGCGCTGGCCACACACACACCAAAGCTGGAGGGTTCGAACCCAGCCTGGGCCAGCTAAAACAACAAGGACAATTGCAACAACAACAACAAAAAAATAGCCAGGCGTTGTGGCAGGTGGCTGAAGTCCCAGCTACTTGGGAGGCTGAGGCAAGAGAATCACTTAAGCCCAAGAGTTAGAAGCTGCTGTGAGCTGTGATATCACAGCACTCTACCCAGGGTGACAACTTGAGACTCTGCCTAAAAAAAAAACAAAACCTAATTGCTCTATCTTACAGTAGCCTGCACATAGCTAGGCTGTGATTTAACTCCAGGCTGTCTGGTTGCAGGGTCTTGGTCTCTTAGGCACTTGATATACTGCCTCTCCCCAGATTTGACCACTAAGAATTCTTAGTGGTCAAGGACCCAGCAGGAATATAAATAAAGTGCAGTGCCTGTGGGTGAATTGTGCTATCTTGACATATAACAGAAAGAACATAAGTCCTTAAACTCCAAATTGATGTATTTACACACTGCAGCAATCCAGAAGGAAAGTCATCCAGGAACGTTTGTGCCTGTCACCCTGGAAGGCCATCTTCTCAGTTACTTCACACACACTGCAGCAAAAGAGAAGGGCTAAGAACCTGGGCTTAGAAGTCAGACATGTCTGGTCCTCTAATGACACTTCTGTGACCTTCAACAAGTAAATGACTTGTCAGACCTCTCTGTGCACCAGTGCTCTCACTGTAAGGACTGAATGAGACAACTTATATAAAGAGCTTAGTTCTTGCACCTGGCACTAAGTACTAAATAAATAAAATAATAAAAATAAATGAATATAATTCTGTTGCTTAGGACTCAGTCCTAAGCCATATGGACACAATTATGTCCATAATTTTGTTCTATAAACCAAGGATGCAATTTTTCTTTTTTTTTTTTTTTTGAGAAAGAGTGTCACTCACTATGTTGCCCTCAGTAGAGTACCGTGGCGTCACAGCTCACAGCAACCTCAAACTGTGGGCTTAAGCAATTCTTTTGCCTCAGCCTTCCAAGTAGCTGGGACTACAGGCGCCCACCACAATGCCCAGCTTTTTTTTGGTTGTAGTTATCATTGTTGTTTGGCAGGCCCAGGCTGGGTTCGAACTCACCAGCTCCAGTATATGTGCCTGGTGCCCTAGCTGCTGAGCTACAGGTGCTGAGCCACCAAGGATGCAATTTATAGGATTTGAAATACATTGGGGATCCATTAAGATATCAATAAGCAGTGGAGCCTGTAGCTCAAGCAGCTAAGGTGCCAGCCACATACACCAGAGCTGGCGGGTTAGAACCCAGCCCAGGCCTGCCAACCAATGACAACTACAACCAAAAAATAGCCAGTCATTGTGGTGGGCACCTGTAGTCCCAGCTACTCAGGAGGCTGAGGCAAGATAATCACTGAAGCCCAGGAGTTTGAAGTTGCTGTGAGCTGTGACACCATGGCACTCTACCCAGGGCGATAGCTTCAGGCTCTGCCTCAAAAAAAAAAAAAAAGATATCAATAAGCATAAACTATTATAACTCAAAAAGTATGATAAATCTGTGTTTCAAAATGATAGAGAATTTTAAAAGTCCTCTATCTTACGAAACAAAAGCCAGTGTTGTATATTGAGAGCATACTCTGTCCTGTAACGGACACTTCACAGATGTTATCCAGTCTGCAACACCACTCAAGGGCTTGTCAAATGATCCTGATTTTACAAATGAGGATTCTGACCCACTCAGGGGTTAAGTGACCGCACTAACAACAACCAGCTGAAAGATTTACCAGTGGGGCAGTCAGAAACACAGCCATTCCACAAAGCAGCTCGTTGGCACCAACCGGAATTTCACTGAGCAACATTCAGTGTAACCCATCTCTACCTCCCCAGACACATACTGTGCTTTAAAGAAGTCCAAATCCCTGAGAGATCATGATATGCCACCACACTGACACTCTACTACAGATCTCATTCTATCATCCAGTTCAGTCTCAATGGTCGTTGGAAACACTGTCAGAAGTGAGCAGTCTACAAAGTGCCAGGGCTAACCAAAACTGATTAGATTTCCATAGTGACGCGCTGGGTTCTAAAGCTGGGACACGGTGAAAACAAGGACACATCAATGGCATAAGACAGACAGTGTTTGGGGTATAGAGAGACGGGAAAGGTAATAAAAATATACTTATCTAATGTTGTTGATAACACAGCATCCTTATCACAAATATCCAAATCAATGACGTGTAAACATTTTCTTTTTTTTTTTTTGAGACAGAGTCTCACTATGTCACCCTCAGTAGAGTGCTGTAGCTTCACAGCTCACAGCAACCTCAAACTCTTGGGCTTAAGCGATACTCTTGCCTCAGCTTCCCAAGTAGCCGGGATTACAGGCACCAGCCACAACACCCAGCTTTTTTTTTGTTGTACTTGCCCTTGTTGTTTAGCAAGTCCAGGCCGGGTTCAAACCCACCAGCTCCAGGGCATGTGGCCAGCTCCCTAACCACTGAGCTACAGGCGCCAAGCCTAAACTTTTTCTATTTACACTTTTCTATGTGTCACCCTGCTCTCCAGAAAAAAGAAGACAGCAAGAAAGTCATGCAAACCCTAAGACTTAAGTCTGCTTCTGATATTCCAGAATATAACTGCCATCCCCGAGGCCAGGGTTTGGTCACCACTGCATCCTTGGCATAATACACCGCCAGGCATACTGCAGGCCTTCAATAAATACACATGGATATTCATACCTAGCCATGATACAAATGTAGAGGAGAAACGTGGGAAGGGCTGCCTGAGAAGGATTACTTTTCCCATTCAAACTACTCTTCGGAATTTAGTAGTCCTAGAAACATGGGATTACAAAACATCAGATTTTCTGAATCATTTTGATGTTTTTAATAAACACATATTACATTATACTTTGGGGGTTAAAACTGCCTCTCTCCACCCTTTGAATATTCAAAATATTTGCCAATATTTTAAAATATTTGCTGGCCTAAACAAATGCCTTGTAATCTACTCTTTTAGAAATATGAATCACATATATATAAATACATTGCATCACTGTACTTGACACAGCCGTTACTAAGAAAAAGGCTGGGCCAACTATAGTTTAATGGAGAGACAGACTATAAAAGAATAATTACGATACTGTATCATAGAATAAGTGTTTTCAGCAAAGTAAAACCATATGCCTAAGGGCACAGAAGAGAATGACTAACTGCTTATGTTTCAGTCCTCACTGTAAGAAAGGAGCTTGCTTTCCTGCAATACCCTTTGCAATTTCCTTATCCAATCCTCACTTTTTTCAAAGCAGAAAATAGCAGCACAATCAATCTACATACTAAATATTCCTAAATAGCCACTGTGCTTCTCAATCATCATCATATCCCTTGAAAAACTGCAGACTGCCTTAATGTGTACACACTAGTTAAATAAGAAGCTTCTAAGTAATGACAGCCACACTTGGACCACATAACTTGACCACTTCACTATTTTAGCTGACCTTTATCAGTATTTTTTGGCCTTAGCATTTCTTTTAATTAAAACCATATGGGATTTTTAGGGCCAGGCATGGTGGTTCGCGCCTGTAATCTCAGCACTCTGGGAGGCTGAGGCAGGTGGATTGCCTGAGCTTAGAAGTTCAAGACCTGCCTGAGCAAGAACAAGACCCTGTCTCTAAAAAATAGCTGGACATTGTGGTAGGCGCCTGTAGTCCCAGCTACTCAGGAGGCTGAGGCAAGACGATTGCTTGACCCCAAGACTTAGAAGTTGCTGTGAGCTGTGACACTACGGCACTCTACCGATAGCAACAAACTGAGAACTGTCTCAAAAAAATAATAATAAAAATAAAATCATATGGGATTTTTCTATCTAAAAATCTTAAAGACACAGCCAAATGGCTGGTTTATCTGAAATTATGACACCATCATTACCAGTTCATTTTATTAAATTATTTTAATTTAACTTGGTAATGCTATGGGTATGACTGCATATTAAAATTCTTTATACATTTCTGCTAGGACAAAAAGGGAAATGGGACAGGCCATATAATTCTGATAAAAGGAAAAAAAGATTAAAGGATTTACCCCCTGAGCACTGAGAAACAGAATCCTTTTTTAACAATGCTCTGTACAATATATATGAGAGGAGTGTGGTTTCTTGTGTTTTTACTAAAAAGCTGTAAGCATAAAACTAAACTGTGCCTCTGAGAGAAAACTACAGTGGTGGTCCGTACGTTGACCACCCACGGGACTGTAACGAACCAGTCAACTTATGGAGGTGGTCAACATAAGGAACTAGGCCTACTGATAGTTACATGAGATTAGTACATGTGGTGCGTCTACTTGTCTGGTCTATGAAAATCAGGTCCATGTAGGGAGGTGGCCAACTAGAGATTCTACTGTACTTCACTACAAAGAAAGCTATCACTCACTTGGCACCGTTTATATGTCAGCCCCATCACGCATAAATTGATCTCAAACTTGTTATCAGTGAAGAGCCTGTTGTCACCCACCTCATGGAAGGGGAAGGACTATCTTAAAGCATGCTCATGGGTTTACTGCGTATTTTTTAAAGAACATACATAACAAACTACCTGTTTGTATGTTACTCTCTTTGCTCAACTTTTACTTAACAATTACAAACTATTCTATTTGGGGAAGTACTACACTTTATGTACTTTTTATTATAAATTCCCTTATCCTTGTATTCCGAGTGGATCCTATTCATTTCAAAGTGACTTAGAGCACACTGTTCAATAACAATGATGTGTTTGATTCGCAAACATCCCCTAGCTCCAAGGGTCTATCACCATGCTCAATACCAAATCAGGAGTAAGAGGTGGCCACCGTACCACCTAGGTTACAAAAGTCTTCTCAAATCCCTGGGATGCCATTTAAACTAGGCTTTGCCTGACTCCAGAGCTCTGGATCTGCCCATTCCACCAGCTGCTCCCTGGATGGAGCTGGATCCACTCATCCTTCTCAAGTGTTGAGCTTCTTTGTCCTGGTAACTTGTGTTTTAGTAATGAGCCACTGCAGAAGCCAGGCTTGGTGTTGCATTATGAAAGTTTTGATGATGCCTTGGTCAAGACGCTAGATTTCTGAGGTTGTGTTTGGTACTCAGCTCTACTATGAAGCTAAATTATAGCTGTAATGAAGGCTGTAACCCAGCTATAGCACAAGACTATGGGAAAGGGCCAAGGAAGGGGAAGGGAGGGGGGAGATTAGGGTGGAGGGAGGGTAATGGGTGGGGCCACATCTACAGTGTATCTTAGAATGGGTACAGGCGAAACTTACTAAATGCAGAATACGAATGTCTACATACAATAACTAAGAAAATGCCATGAAGGCTATGTTGAAAAGTTTGATGAGAATATTTCAGATTGTATATGAAACCCGCACATTGTACCCCTTGATTGCACCAATGTACACAGCTATGATTTAACAATAAAAAAAAAAGAAAGTTTTGAGAAAAAAATAAAAAAAAGAAATTTACTTCAGTGCCATGTGTGTGAGATGATTCTCCTAATGCTTCAGCGTATACATGGGGTCATATACTATCACCATCTCCACCTCTTGACCACTTTGACACTGCCAGCTTCATCCTAGCATAATAAGATAGGCACTATTCTCATTTTACAGACAAAAACACTGAAATTCTGAGAGGAAGGTAGAGTGACCAGCTGGCCAATACTGCAACTCAGATTCTAAGACCAAATTCTGGCTTGGGACTGAATTATTTACATTCACAGGCAGATAGCAAGTCCTCAAAAAATGTCATTTTGTTATGACATCGAGGAGAAAAAAAATGATACCCTGACCAGACCACTGTCACTGTGTGGAGTTTACACATTCCCCCTATGTCGGTGGGGGTTTCCTCCGACGACTCCGGTTTCCTCTTGTATCCCAAAGATGTGCCCCGTAGGTTCACTGGCACAACTGCGTGGTCCTGGTCTCAGTGAGTGTGGGCATGTGGGTTCCTGCAACTCAGATGCAGGCCTGGCGCGGGGGTTCCCACCCTGTATCCTGAGTTACGGAGACGGGCTCCCCTGGAATAACTAGGCAAATATTAATTACCTTATTTTAATTAATCTTTCTTAAATAAATAAATATATATATATACACACACACACCTTACATGTATTTCCATGTTTGATATTAGAAACATCTTCATCTTTATTTAGAAGTTTGGTGATGTTTTTGTAACCACAATTATTCTTTAGGAAAGTAACTCTAGTTTATATCAGTTAGCCTGTGAGTAAAATAGGTTTCCTTACACATCCTTTTGCTTAAAGCTAGAGTTTCCAAGAACCTCTGGATGCTGTTAAATGACAACTGTGTGTAGTTAAACTTTGCACCAACTCAAATTATTTTTTAAAGCTCTAAAAATGCTATAAAACTTTGGTCTATAAATTGCCTCCACAATTTTCCCCAAAATTCACGAGTTGGAAGGTAACTTGAATTACCTTTACCCCTAGACAAGGCAATCTGTCTTTTTCAGCTGCTTTGTGGATTAGGTTTGTGATTTCCTGGACTTGCTATGACTGCAGGACAGACTGCTCACTGATTTCTTTCAACATGTGACTATTTCAATTCACTTATGCCATCCGGGGAGTGCAGGAACTAGGTACAAGTGTTGCGTTAGGTTCTAGAAATAGTCAGAGTGAGAAATGAACCTTGAGAGCACCAAACCTAGTGGCATATACACAAAATGCCCATAAATAAAGGAGACAGGTACCACAAAAACCCAAAGGATGAGATAACGATCTCTGACAAGAAACTGAGCCAATATATAGTAAAAATAGAATGTTTTAAAATATTCCTCTGAGGGGACTATGTGTCCTTATAACTCTATGAATAGAAACACTACACAAGTATTGAAATCTCAATGAAAGCCTTGACAAAGATGATGACAAATAAGAGAATTTCCTCCAAGAAACTCTTCGATTTTATTTTAGGCTTATTTTTTTAATGTATTTATTAGTTTATTTATTTTTGGCTATAAAACTAGCATAGGTCAGGATTAAAGGAGTTTTATCCCTTTAATTCAAAAATTTTGTTATGATGAATTTCTTGATTACATTTTTTACTTTCTTATAACAGCATTTCCTTTTCTTCAGTTTTCAGCACTGTGAATCAAATCAAAAGTGCTTATAGGTATTGGTAAGTTGAGACGTACGGCTCAAAACTCTGAAACATATGTTGAGTAATCATGTCAGTTTTAATGTATGATGAAAAAAATGAGAAATAGGACCTTTTTTCTCTAACCTTATTTCAATCATTGTTATACATGTTTTGCTTTATCCAGACCTTCTTAAAGTTGATTATTTATAAATAAATACACACACGTTTACACAATTTCTTAATCATGTACAGGAAATAACAGTGATTCATTATAAAAAAAACGACATATAAATCTGTAAGAAAAATATAGTAAGCCTTAAATAGAAAAAAAATACATACATACATATATAAAGGTTAAATAAGAAAATAGAAATGGCAATGGTTAAATGAACCATGGTGCATACAATGTCCTATGCACCAGTCGAAAACAAAGGAAGCTGAGCATGGTTACCACCCCTGCAGTCCCAGTGACAGGAGGCTACGGTAGAGGATTGCAAGAAGGAGTTCAAGTCCAGCCTGAGCAACATAGCAAGAACCCCTCACACGCAAAAATTAAGAACCACAACTTGCCCCACAAATATACAGAATATAAGTTTTTAAAAGGCCACAAAACCAGCTTGGTACCCATAGCTCAGTGGCTAGGGCACCAGCCACAAACACAGAGGCAGGAGGGTTCGAACCCATTCTGGGCCCACTAAACAACAACAATTGCAACCAAAAAACAGCCGGGTGTGGTGGTGGGCACCTGTAGTCCCAGCTACTTGGGAGACTGAAGCAAGAGAAATGCTTGAGACCAAGAGTTTGAGGTTGCTGTGAGTTGTGACACCACAGCACTCTACCAAGGGTAACATAGTAAAACTCTCTCTCTCAAAAAAAAAAAAAAAAAAAAAACCACAAAACCATGTATCCATGTATCTCCACACATAGATTTAAGTACAGTAAAAAGTCTGCAAAGAAACACTCAGCTGATAGAAGTGTCTGCCTGTAGGGATGGAGAGGGAATAAAGGGGAAGAGCATCAAAGGCCTTTTACGAGGTCTGGCTCTATAGCTTAAGCTTATAATCCCAGCGCTTTGGGAGGCCAAGGTGGGAGGATCCCTTGAGGCCAGTTGGAGACCAGCCTGAGCAACTTAATGAGTCCTCATATCTATAAAAAAAATTTCTAAAAAACTAGCTGGGAGTGGTGGCAGACACACCTAAAGTCTCAGCTACTCAGAAGGCTGAGGCCGAAGGATTGCTTGAGTCCAGGAGTGTGAGGTTGCAGTGAGCAATGACACCACAGCACTCACTGCCCAGGCAGCAGAGTAAGACTCTGCCTCAAAAAAAATAAATAAACAAATAAATAGCAATAATAATAACAAGTAAAACATAAATCTTTTATAAAATACTCATCTATCATTTGCATAACTAAAAAGAAGTTAAAATACAGTATTGGGAACATTAAAAATGAACTAATGAATAGACATTGACTCAAAGTTACCTAATACTCACAGAGACATAAATCGAACCCCAGAAATAAATTGGCACTTAAAAGATATTCAATGCTAATGATGATAAAGTGAGATGAACGCTTTCCTACACAGGGACTCAGTATGTCATTATGTAACAAGAGCCTTAAAAATGTTCATACTTTTTAACACAATTCCAGTTTGAACATACTTGAAAGAAATAGGAAGGAAGATATAATTTTATACATCAATGTTTATCACTATTTTCACTACTACAGCACAAAATCACCTAATTGTTCAACAATAAGAAAATGATTTGGCCAGGCGAGGGGGCTCACATCTGTAATCCTACTACTCTGGAAGGCCAAGGCAGGTGGACTGCCTGAGCTCATGGGTTTGAGACCAGCCTGAGCAAGACCAAGACCCCAACTCTAAAATCAGCTGGGTAGTGTAGAGGATGCCTGTAGACCCTGCTACTTGGGAGGCTGAAGCAAGAGAATTGCTTGAGCCCAAAAGAGTTTGAGATTCCTATGAGCTATGATGCCACAGCACTCTACCAAGGGTAACAAAGCGGGACTCTCAAAAAAAGAAAAAAAAAATTTTTTTTTTTTTTTTTTTTTTTGTTGTTGTTGAGACAGGGTCCCACCCTGTGCCCCTGAGCAGAGTGCAGTGGGCGTGGTAGCTCACTGCAACCTCAGACTCGGGCTGCGGGCACTCCGCTGCCTCAGCCTCCAGAAGCCACTGGGATTACAGGCGCTCTCGCTGTGGCGCCCGGTTGGGTTTTTCCATTTTTTTCATGAGTCGGGGTCTCACTGTCGCTCAGGTGAGTTTCGAACTCCTGAGCTCAAGCGATTCTCCCTCCTCAGCCTCCCACAGTGCTGGGATTACAGGCGTGAGCCACCGCACCCAGCAATGATTTAAGAAATTTTAAGATATCTACATGGCAGAATAGTATACAGCCATGAAAAATTATATTGATGCAGAAAGCTTAAGATATTAATAAGCCAGCACTCTGGGAGGCCGAGTTGGGTGGCAATGCCACTTGTTGGAAAGGAGAGGTTTTGTTCCACCTGCTTAGGCTCAGGAGTTCGAGACCAGTCTGAGCAAGAGCAAGACCCTATTTCCACTAAAAAAATAGCCAGGTGTTGTGGTAGGAACCTACAGTCCTAGCTACTCAGGAGGCTGAAGCAAGAGGATCACTTGAGCCCAGGAGTTTGAGGTTGCTGTGAGCTATGACATTACAGCACTCTACCCAGTGCAACAAAGTGACATTCTGTCTCAAAAAAAGAAAAAAGAAAAGAAAAGAGACTACATAAGGAAAGCAGGATACAATATTCTTAAAAGTACATAAAATATACAAATATAGGGCAGTGCCTGTGCTCAGTGAGTACGGCGCCGGCCCCATATACCGAGGGTGGCGGGTTTGAACCTGGCCCTGGCCAAACTGCAACAACAACCAAAAAATGGCCAGGCGCTGTGCCGGGTGCCTATAGCCCCAGCTACTCGAGAGGCTGAGGAAAGAGAATCACCTAAGCCCAAGAGCTAGAGGTTGCTGTGAGCTGTGATGTTACAACACTCTATCGAGGACGACAAAGTGAGACTCTGTCTCTAAAAAGAAAAAAAAATACAAATATACGCATATAGAAAAAGAATAGGCAAAATATACCACATAAGTTAATAAAATGACGGTGGTGTTTTCACACCTTTCTGGTTCAGCTTTGTATCCACAGCAACTAGAACAGTGTCTAGCTCGTTGTAGGCAGGTGGACATTGCTGACTGAATCATTTTCTCTACTAAAAAGAACAAATATCATCTTAAAAAATATCTAGTCTGTTTTTACTTGCACCCCGCTATTCATAAGAAATAACCAAACCTGGGCGGCACCTGTGGCTCAAGGAGTAGGGTGCCGGTCCCATATGCCGGAGGTGGCAGGTTCAAACCTAGCCCCGGCCAAAAACCACAAAAAAAAAAAAAAAAAAAAAGGAAAGAAATAACCAAACCTTTGTAAGAAGAGTGCCTGCTGGAACCACAGTGGGCAATGCCACTTGTTGGGAAGGAGAGGCTCTGTTCCACCTGTTAGTGAAAAGATCATGTAGCAGGAATTACATTCACGCTCTTTTCCATGGCTTTCCCACTATGCCGTGATACAAAGATAGCTTCTTAGGTATTTATATGAGTGTTCCTGTAATCTCTAATCTTTGCTCAGACAGTTGGAGCTCAAACGTCTTTTCTCTATCTAGGCCTTAAATTCCACATCTGCACAAGGACATGGTTGTACAACTTAATCTCAAAGGTTCATCCCAAATGTAAAATTAAATGCATCTATGATCTCATCAGACAGATAACAAAAAAGCTGCTAATCACCCCTGCAGCATTATCTTATACGCACATCCCAAATCAGTGTAGAATTATTAAAGGCATTAAAAGACATCTTGATATTCAGTTTCTTATGTAAACTACCTTTTGGGTGATTTGTTCACCTTTGTTTTATTGGGATGAGAGGTGCTTTAATGAAAACTTTATTTTTTAAGAATATATTAAATATATTGCTTTTAATTCCTTTCCCAGATTGGTCTCATTTGATGAAACAGGACAACTTCTTTGCCCTTATGAAACTCAATAAACCTTAACTTTTCATCGCCTGGTAAAAACTTGTTCTTGGTCCATTTCTTTTAGCAGATACGAGAGGGGGACTTGACTACGCTTTTAGGCACAAAGGTGGGGGCTGCAGAGCAGGAGAAAGGGAGCCTCACATCAATCTCCCAGAGGTCTGCCATCGTTGATGTCAATGAGAGACCCTTACTTGTTACACTGCACTTCTAGGGATTTTCCACAATTATCACTGACCATCTTTACAAGATTAGCATTCTCAGACTACAGAGCTTTTTAAAATCAGAAGCCTCACCCATTTTTATTGAAAATATCCTTTTCTACACTATCTTTCTACATTCCTAATCTCCCGAGTTTGAGACCCCACAATAGAGGGTGTATTAAAAAATCAGAAGTCTTAACTCAGAGTTATGTCCCCAGACTCAGAAAGAGTCCCTTCTATGTTGCAGCCCCAAGAGACTCATGGCAGCAGGGAAGGAGGGGGTAGCCCTGCAGGCATCAACTCGCAGCATGAACCCACCTTCTCTGACTTTCCAGCAGGCTCAAGCACACAGACACACGGATACTCAGGGTCTTCGGAGGGGTGCGGGGGACCCAGCACTGGCTCACAACACTCCCTCCAGCTTGCGGCAGCAGAGAGCCAGCTGTCGGGGATCCTTCACCTGCACCGTGTGTTAGCAGGCTGCCAAGGAGGAGAGCACAGACAGTAATGTATATTCACAGAAGGAAAATGAGAGGAGGGAGGACAAGACACCAACATTGTTGTGTATTACTTGCCATTCTTGTCATTTGGGGGGGTAGGACCAGAATCAACAGGCTGGCCAGGGACAGACACTTCCTACTACTGTGCAAACCCACAGTGTTCTCACAACAGTATGCCCCACATGGTGGAGAAGCAGCCATATTTCGCTGGGGTCTCACCCACAGGGGAACTATAATCTCTCAGATCTTTTTTTTCTTTTTTGAGACAGAGTCTCAAGCTGTTGCCCTGGGTAGAATACCGGGGCATCACAGCTCACAGCAACCTCCAACTCTTGGGCTCAAGTGACCCTCTTGCCTCATTTTTTTCTATTTTTAGAAAAAAATATTTGCTGAGGCTGGTCTCAAACTCGTCAGCTCCAGCAATCCACCCGCTTCAGCCTCCCAGAGTGGTAGGCTCAAGGCACAAGCCACTGCACCTGGCCTTAATCTCTCAATGCTAAATTCCGACTAGAATGAGGATCTTTTGAACAAAAGGCCATACTACAGTCACATATCAGAGTATCCAGCTTTACTTTACGTGGAAAAAAAAAAGTTTCCACAGCTAACAAAAATTAAAAACTCAGGATTAATCCAAATTCAAAAGATATCTTTAAAGCAAGACTTCTGGAGTCTTAATATACTAATTGCAGAGTGTGACTGGGCTGGCGAAGCAGGTGGACAAGCTGACCTGTCTGCTTTGATGGACTTGTTTGTCCCACCCTACCCCCTTTCATTGTTTTTCCCCTTAAAGCAGTGGCTCTCAACCTTCCTAATGCCTGATGTATTTTCATTGTTACAAAGGGGTCACGACCCACAGGTTGAGAACTGCTGCCTTAAAGAATAAGGTCCCACAGAGCATATTCTCAGAAACCCCAAAGCTGCCCATTTCCTGAAAGCAAGACCTAAATTGGTAAGGGGCCGATTCACTGATCTGCTGTGGCCTCATCCAGGAGGCTGGAAACCTGACTCTCCTCTCTAACACCTGACAGGCTCTTCACATCTTTGATTTAGCCACTTTTCGGGTCAAGGAGCCAAACCCAGGCTCAGTGGCTGTTTCCCAGGGGTTTGTGAGGTTCAGTAGGGAATGTCCTAGGCAGAGAATCAAAGTAGGCAAATGTAGCTGGTATTGCTGCATTAGATTTAGTTTTTACACATTCTCCCTAACTATATTGATATCCCTTTCCCCCATCCTTTAAGTGACCCACCTCTTTCCCCCACCCACATCTACTTCCTTGTAATCAAAGCCCTCATCTCCTCTGTGCTAATGATCAATAAATTCATAGTCAGGCGTAGGGACTAATCACCCCTTAGGACTCTTAGGAATATTTAGATTTTAAGTGATCGAATAATTTATGTTTAGTTTTTAAAGGATTAAAACTACCAGGAATATTTGAAGTAAAAGGTTGACAAAGCACCTTTTAATACATGTTTCTATTTACTGTATTAAACTGCTTGTTTTAATTACAAAAATTATGCACGCTCACAATAAACATTTTGAGTACAGTTCTAAAGTCCTAAGAAGGAAAGATTACCTGGAATTCTACTCTTCAAAGATAATCCAAGTGGACATTTTAATATTAATGCCTTTCCAACCCTCCCCCATGTTTAAATACTTTCTTTATTGAAATGTCAATCTTATGTGTTTTATTACAGCCTATTTTTCAGGCATTATATCCCATGTCAACATTTTTCTTAAATAGCATTGTCACAACTATACAAAATTCTATTATATTATAGGTGATTATATTATATTTATCCAACCTCCTTTTGAAGTCATCTGGGTCGCTTCCAATGCTCAGTTTCAAACAATGTTCACTAAACATGCTTGGAGCTGTTATCTCTGAACACATCTCTAACCATTTCCTCTGAAATTGCTCCTAGAAGCAAGCTCAGAGAGACAAAGGGTCAACACAATGCTTCTGGTTTGGTCACAGGAGACCTTCTCAGGAAAACAGTCCACTGAGTCATTCGGCATTTACATTTCCTTCAAGGTCCTCTGGTTGAATTTTCACAGTCTATTCCTGTTGCCTTTACTATTAGTAGAATTATCACCTGGTTTTCAAGATAGTCAAATCCCACATTCAATCAGACATCCTTAGTTCAACAAACTTAAGCTAGTACTCCTTAAGAATATATCTGATTTCATCCTGTCTGTTAATACTAATTTTTTTGTCGCCCTTGGTAGAGTGCAGTGGCGTCACAGCTCACGGCAACTTCAAACTCTTGGCCTCTAACAATTGTCCTGCCTCAGCCTCCTGAGTAGCTCGGACTACAGGCAGCCACTACAATGCCCGGCTATTTTTAGAGACAAGGTCTCGCTCTAGCTCAGGCTGGTCTGGAACCTGTGAGCTCAGGCAATCCATCCACCTTGGCCTCCCAGAGTGCTAGGATTACAGGCATCAGCCCCCATATCCTCCCTTTATTCATACACTCTTATTCCTAAATTTTCATCCATCCGTCCTATATCTGATATCTCTAACTGGATGATTTATGTCATAGGCCCCTACAGACCTTGTTTGATCCTTAGTTCTCCCCACAGTAGCTTTAAGATCTGGGCAAAGTACCTTTCATCCAGAAGGTCAGTGAGTTCAGAACATGTGCCTCCTAATATCAAACACTCCTACTGCTAAGGCCACTCACCAGAGATGGTGTCAGTGGTAAGACCTTGAGGTTCTCAGCCCCTCAGTCCTTTTGATGATGCTAACACGTCCTTTATATTTACTTAGTTAGCATCATTACCAGCTTTGGGTGGTGTTTTGGAAACAGAAGTGCTGCCTGCATGAGACAGCACCTGCTCAACTCTTGTCCTCACTGTCTAAGCTGCGGAGAACCCCCAAAAGTGGTACCTTCACTGTCAGAGCACAAAAGCTAGCTTCAACCATTTGATCATTTTCTCTGCAAGTAATTAAGCTCATACTGCATTAAGCACACAAGTTCTATTACATATTAAATGTCTGGCTTATTTTCAAAAAGGCAATGGACAAAATGCAGAAAAACCCAAAGAACTCCGGCGTTCCTCAGCAGGGGTGCCACCAGCCTTCTGGACAGGACAGCCCTTCCCTGTGTGGAACTGGCCCAAGTGCTGGTGACATTTAGTATGCCATATCCTCAGGACAATGAATGCTAACATAAGCACCTTCATCGTCACTGCGACTCGTGCAAATGTTCCCACGTATTTCCAAACACCAGGAGAGAGAGGTGACCGCACACCCCCGCCCCATTGACAACTCTGTGTCTACTTTGTGGGACAGAGTTAATATTCAGGAAAGACAGAGAACAATGTTAATTTGGAGATGGAACTGTTAGGGAAAAGCTGTTAAGTACCAGAAAGGGTCAACTGAAAGGAACAGAACCAGCTTTGATAAGAACAGGAGAACAACGGATACTGCAACCTCCCCTGGGAGTCCAGTCCAGGGTGAAAGTCTGGCCTTCCCCTCAACACCCTGATTGCCCCTACTTTAAGACGATTATGTCAGCTAACAGGAGCACTGAACTCAGGGAGCAGCACATCCCACGTGCTTGGTAAGGCCAGCTTCTAAAGCACTGGTACTGTTCCCACCCTCCTGTTCAGGGCAAGTTTTCTCCTTGCACCTGGCCAGCCAGGGCGGGCAGGAGCACAGTCAGAGCCCTGGAGAGGGTGGAGGGCACCAGGACCTACCCCTGCTAGGCTCCTCCAGGACTAAACGACAGGCCCTGCCCACTCACTGCAGGACACCGATCAGATTCTTGCCTAGTTCCTTCCGCAAGCGGTGGTCAAAGGGCTGTTGTTCCGGAAGGCCAGTGTGTCTAAACCCTCCGGAAACAATGCCCCTTGTTGATCTTCTGTGCTCCAGCTGAACCACGTCACTGACTGTTTTCAACCTCAGCCACAATCAATGTCACCACCTTTTACTGTGCAGCACTGGCAGTGCTATGCTTTCTGATAACATCTTCACGCTCAGGTGAGACTGGAAAGGTCAGTGGACGAGCCACCTTCTATACTCCTGTTTAGAACTTATTAATGACGAGCTATAGACTAAGTACTATATGGGTTCTGGTTCTCAAACTTCTGGAGCTTAAAGTGCAAAGCTCTTATTTTAAAATACAGACTTCTGGGCCTCAGAAAGTCTGATTCAGTAAAGTGTGGGGCACCAACCCACAATTTAACCACCCTCTTAGGTTTCTGATAAAGGTGATCCATGGGTGCATTTTTTGAAACACTGCCACAGAATGATAGTAAAATAAAAAACTAGTGTCTTGTTCTGATATTTTATATTCTCTCTTCCTGAAATAGATTTTTTACTAGCAAAATAAACATCAAGTGAAAGTCAAATGGGAACAAAAATCAATTTAATTCTGAAAGAAAATCAAGAATCCTGCTGTAAGCCTCATGCCTTATACAGGGATATATGGTAAGCTATGCAATTAAAACTTTACTTATATATACATAAAATTTACATTTTAGTCTCAGTAAAAGAGAGGCTAATCACAAGATGATTATTTACATCACAGCATAATGAATATAATTATACAACCTTATATGCAGGGAAGCCTTACTAATTTTTCAATATTCCTTACTTTATCTCATGAAAGATCTTATCTTACCATCTGGTGAATTACATCAGACTGGCATAAAATGGAAGGCATAAATACTTTACGTAACATATCTAAAGGTCAGTACAAGGACTTAAACATCCGGAAGGCTATGACTTTTTCTGCTAGATTAGAAATGCCAAATGCGTTTCATGGCACATGCCAATTCAGATAGACCAGTAAGGCCAGAAACAGCAGCCCGGAATGCAACCCTAAGAAAGCCAGCCCCGCGGGAGGGCATGGTGATAGATTAGAATAGCTTGGCTCATCTGCCAAGTGAGAAAGGTGGTGGTATCCGTGCCACCCATATGTTAGACACGCTACCTCTTCAAGTATTTAGCAACACTTAAAATATTTATAAATACCACTACTTTCAATCCTTCACTCAACAAGTACGATTAAGTGCCTACTATATGCCAGACACTAGAAAGATACCTATAAAATGATAAATGCTACCAATTGGGTAGATGTGATACAAATAAGGTGGCTTCTAACGTAAGGCTTTGCCTGATAAAACTGGATTGACTGGCCAAGAGAAGAAAGAAGTCAAAATGTGAAAAAGGATGGGGGAAAGTAGAAGTGAATGCTATTTCAGAGGAAGTGAAACTAAGCCACCATGGTGGGACAATCAGGGGCACAGGGTTTGGGGAGAAGTGGGCAACTAGCAGGTCATGCAAGACTTTGAGGTTAGGAAATCATGATTTCAACTTAAGATCGTGGCAGGTCATGGAAAGGTTGGGTGCTGTAGGTGTATTTGTGAGGAGTGGCAGAAGAATGAGTTATCAGATCTGCATGAAGAATATAGAGAACAGTGGCCATGAGTGTGAAGAGTGACTGCCATCACCCCGGTGGCCAGACCGCAGGCGGCCAGAAGGGGGCAAATCTGAGATCGTTTTTTGAAGATAAAACCAACAGAAACTTGGTTCAGGAAAGAATGCAGGCAGTGACAAAGCGGGAGGAGACCAAGATGCAGCTCTGATTGAAGGCATCAAACACACTCACCTGGAAACTGCATATGGGGGTTAAGGCACAACAAAGGATAAGATAAAAAAAAAAACCACTCCTTCTTTATCTTCTGTTTTCCAATTCTAGTTAAATTGTATAACAATTACGTTGCTACACCTGTGAAGACTTAATCCAGCAGAGATGTTATCATGTGCCTGATTTTCTAAATTACAGCACTTATGGCAATCTTTTACCTCTCATAGCAACTTATTACACCAACATAATTTCATCTTTCATTGAAGATTTAATATCTTACATACCTTGACATTCCCACGAGGAGCATTAATGTTACCATTCAGAGCTCTGCCTATGTAACGACTCGAGCCCCCTCCTCCCCTGGAAGCATATTATTCTCCACACCACTGTGTGAATAGTGAAGGCCTCAGCTCCCCATGTCACCTTGCCATTCTTGAAGTGCACACACAGCCGTGGTAAGTTGCCCCACTTGGCGACTAGACTGGGGAGAGGGCCAAGATCCTCAAAAATGGAATAAAGGTGCTAGTACTTTGCTGAGCCACCCACTCTGGGTGACATCTGGAGCAAGAAAGGGCTTGCTTTAAATCTAATCAAGAGAACCAGGGTGCAGCCTCCAGAAGTCATGACTAGAACCAAACTGCAGGGCTTATTCGCTTAAAGACAAAAAGAGGACAAGGGTGGGGAGAGGGGGAGGGGAGGGGGTGAGGGAGAGGAAAGGAGAGAAAATTGTTGCTCCTGGAGCTGAAGTTTTCTTTTCTGATAAAATACAAACCTCCTAGGAAGGAGGTACTAAGACTACTGGCAGTTACCTCCACTTTGAGGAGGCTTTCTGATTCTTTCCCATCAACAGACTCTAATAAGAAAAGATCAAGGGGTGGTGCCTGTGGCTCAAGGAGTAGGGCGCCAGCTCTATGTACCGGGGGTGGCGGGTTCAAGCCCAGCCCCGGCCAAAACTGCAGAATAAATTAATTAAAATAAAATAAAATAAAATTGTAAAATTAAAAAATATTAAAAAAAGAAGGAAAAAGAAAAGATGAAAACATTGGCACTGAGAGGTGTCTAAAATCACCCTGGCAGGAACCATCATTTTCTATTCTCAAAACCCTCCCACCGTGCAACCACCACCACCACCACATCAGAGTCTCAAGATGCAGCTTTGAAGTCCCAGCAATGAAATCAGACCTTCTGGGGTGGGGGTGGGGGCACTGCGGAATGAAGGTAGCCACACCCCATGACTACCACTTTTCATTCTTTAAAGACTTGTTTCACATAGAAGAGAGGTTTGTAAGCAAAATTGTCCAGGTTCTGGATCTTAAAATGGGCGGAAGCATATTATTGTTCTCCTTAAATTTATTTTTTAAAATTCAAAAGGGATCTGGCACTTACAAGCCACTGTTTGAAGTGCTGCCACCCATTGTACTCTTAGACACTTGTTTAAGAACAGATTATGAGACACCTAAAAGCCTGAGATAAAGAAAAAAACTACAATTTTTGTGATGCCAGCAAAATGTATACTTGCCCATTAAAAAAGAAGCACGTAGGGCAGCGCCTGTGGCTCAAAGGGGTAGGGTGCTGGTCCCATATGCCAGAGGTGGCGGGTTCAAACCCAGCCACCGCCAAAAACTGCAAAAAAAAAAAAGCACGTAAAGAAAGGGAGGATTTATGAATAAATGAATCAAAGTAAAATGGTTAAAAACAAAATGGAAACTGCCTTCAAGAGAGTGTTGGGAGAGAACAGAGAAGTCATAATGTTTCTTTATATTACATATACATATCTTATAATACACAGCCATATATTACTTATAAAATATTATAATACAGTGATAAATTTAAATATTATTCAAAAACTACCAATTTTTGTTTAATTGGATTTCGTTTTTTAGCAACCGTTCGTGCAGATTCTTTTATTATTATAATAGAATTCCAAGTGCAAAAAAAAAAATAAGATAAAAGAAAAAAAGAAAAGTGTTCTCTAATCTGCCAGCTTATTTTTGGTTTTTCACACGTCACTTACCTGCTCCTCAGACAAGCGGCACGCCAGCTCTGAACCCGCTTCCCCCACGCTCATGGCTGTCTACATGATCCCTCTCAGGCCAATTTTCACAAGTCACCTTAGGCATACACATCTTATCTTCCACAACCCTGACAGTTCGGGAGAATAAAGATAGCTAAAGATAGCGCCCAACCTATCTTAGAGATCAAGTGTTGACTTCTGCAGAGCAGTGAATGAGTCAAGACATTTTCCATTACAATATGCTCAGCTGGAAAAAATGAGTCTGTAGCAAGGCTGGCAATCTGACTCAGGAATGTCTCTGAAACATGTAGCTGCTTTTCACATCACTTGGGATGGTGGAAGGGAAAGAGGACAGCGGACATGAGTGCCTCCTCACATTCTCACAGGAGGCCTGAGGGCTGGGCCTCCAGCAAGTTATTTTAAAAAGCCCAAGTGAGTAAATGTACACACCATCTAATTAACATACACATATACCCAGTTAATAAAAACAAAAACAAAAACCTATTAACTGTTAGAACTATTAACAGAGGGTTTGGGGCAAAAGAAAAAAAACATTCTGCAAAAGGTGCAGAAAATAAGCACACGGATTCTAGGGAAAAGGAGTTTCTGTAGGAACTGTGGCCTGCAGACCAAGTGAACCCCTGAAACAAAGTGTGATGTTCCACTTATAAAGGAGGCAGGATGGATAACGGGGTTTTGAGGTCAAAATAACCAGGTTCGGAGCTGTTCCTTCTGTAGAAAATAGATATGAACTAGTGACTCCCAAATCTAAAAACCCAAAATAATCTACATGTTAAACCAAAATAAAATCAGTTTAGATTGGATCAATAACCATACTTGTGAATAAACTTTATATGTAAGTTTTTAAAGCCCCCCAATTTTTTTTTTTTTTTTTGTAAAGACAGAGTCTCACTTTACTGCCTTCAGTAGAGTGCCGTGACGTCACAGGACTCACAGCAGCCTCCAGCTCTTGGGCTTCCGTGATTCTCCTGCCTCAGCTCCCGAGCAGCTGGGACTACAGGTGCCCGCCACAACGCCCGGCTATTTTTTTTTTTTTTTGGTTGCAGTTCAAACGGGGCTGGGTTTGAATCCGCCACCCTCGGTATATGGGGCCGGCGCCCTACTCACTGAGCCACAGGCGCCACCCCAATTTTTTTTTTTTTACTTGAATTGATTCCAAATGTATTTTACATTAAAAAAGAAAAAATTCAAACCCATGTTCACTCCAGGGACGAAAGCTGGCCATTACAGGAGCCGCATGTAGAATATAGCTACACAGTCCCCAAAGGGGCCACAGCGAGGCATCCCCCAAAAGTCCTTATAGACAGCACTACCAACATCAGAACTTCCTCTCCAAGAGAGGCCATTCTAGGGAAGACAAATTTCCTCCACGTGTAGGCTCTGATACATCTATTTTTTAAGTGTCTGTTATACTCATACATGCTGCTATAACTTGTGGGAATGTAACAGTAACAAAATCCATCCTGGGTAAGAGCTAAAAAATGCCAACAACTGTCTGAAGTGCTTCATGAATTAACCCATTTAATCCTTCCAACAACTCTGAGGTAGCTACTTTTATTTTATTATTATTCTTTTTTTGTAGAGACAGAGTCTCACTGTACCGCCCTCAGGTAGAGTGCCGTGGCCTCACACAGCTCACAGCAACCTCCAACTCCTGGGCTTAAGCGATTCTCTTGCCTCAGCCTCCGGAGCAGCAGGGACTACAGGCGCCCGCCACAACACCCGGCTATTTCTTTGTTGCAGTTTGGCCGGGGCTGGGTTTGAACCCGCCACCCTCGGCATATGGGGCCGGCGCCCTACTCACTGAGCCACAGGCACCTACTTTTATTGTCCCTATTTCACAGATGAGGAGACTGAAGCTCAGAAAGGTGGAGTGAGTCAGGTGCTTGAGGCACCCCGGTGGTAGCGCAGGAGACGCTACAGATGCCCTCACGAGTGCAGGAAGCCAGAGATCTAAACCAGGCGCGTCTGCACGCGAGTATTTAACGCCACCTTAGCCAGGACACTGTTCTACCTAGTGAAGGCAGACAGGTTCCAGAGCCTTCTTTGCTTCATCTGCATGTGTTCTACCGCTGGGACAGATCTTCAGCAGCAACCAAGAGTTTATTTTTTGCTCACATTCCATTTTTTCCTTAATAGAAAATTTAAATCAGAAGCTTCTATGGAAAAGCTTGGAGAGACAATGTGTCAGGTGTGACAAACTGCAAATTCCAAAGAAGGAAAACTGAAATTGATACTTTGTGCAACAATAAACTAAAATGCAACCTTGCGGTTTTAGAGGGTGAAATATTTTGCAGATATAAAGTAAACAGGAAAAAAAAAAAACAGAAAGTGCAGTGTAAACAGAAGCCCAGCTGAGGCTAGGGAGTGCTTGCAGGACACAGCGCTAGTGCTACAAACTCAGTCCAACAAACCACTGACCCCAGGGATCGGTGCTACAACCATCCCTTTTCATTTCCCCAAAAAGAACCACGCACCACTGATTTCCATTTATGTGTTCAGTCTACTGAAACTACTTTCCTCTTTAATTTGTGGGTAGTAAATAACTTGGTTACATTATTCACACTTTCTGTCTAAAGGAAAAGAACCCTAGAAGCTACACAAGCACCACCGAGCACCACCGCACTGACGGCCTCTGTTGCTCTACAGAGGAAGCAGTGGCGTGTGTGATATCAACAAAAGCAAGAAATGGGGACGCGCCAGCTTTGAGGATGACAAAGCAGCTATTCCCCTGAAGCTCATGAAGGCCTTCACCAACCTAGCTCAACAGGGGGAGCCATCTAATATAAAAGGGAAGAGCAGGCCACCCGTCCCCTGGCATATAGGGAACAAGTGACTATCCTCAACAGTGCCTTAAAACTGTCTTTTCCCTCCAGGTTTCTACAGGTAGTGAAGTCAGAAAGTCATGCTGGGGTATCCCCTGCTTGGTGGGTCTGTTGGTTGGACAATGTGGGTGGAGCCCAAATGTCTTTCTCTCTGCTCTGTTTCAGAAAGTTTTCCTGCTAAATAATGAGCCGGCAGCTCAGTAGCACAAACACAAGGCCCAGTCGCTGCAGTAAAACCAGAGATGGGATTTGTAAAAGTGGATCATAACAAGAGATCCCGCACAGGACATGTGGCACCAGCCTCCTACCAAGAACCTCGCAAGGTAGGTATTTTTGTCTTCATTCTACAAATTTTAGAAACTTGGAATTCCTCCTAAATGAAATATTTTTTCCACCCCAAAATAGGTATGCCTGCTCAGAAGTGAGCATAACAGATTCCTGGTTTACGAAAACACGCCAGCAGATGTACAAACAAGGATACTCCATTCTACTAAGTTAATGTGCTCTCACTTGATAACTAAAGACTGGTGGGAGAACAAGGGACAGGGGAGTTATTCTACTGCTTCTATTGAGCCAAATGTACAAATCACAACATTTGAGGATGGTTGAACTAAATAATAAAACAGGACTCTATTCCAGAATTGGTGGTTTTGTGTCCACACTAGTTTCAAGAGTAAAAGGATAATTTTAAAAGTTTAGATCTTAGCACTGATTTGGTGAATTTTCTTTTTTATAAAACATGTAGATTAAAGTGGAGTAGCATGCATCCTCCTGGTTATATGTAAAAGAAATAACTAATTTTAAACACCAGTAGCCACTCAAAAACAAAGAAGTAGTCCCAGGATTATTTCCTCCACACAACCAAGGCTCAGTGAGACTCCCTCCCTGCCATCAGTTACCTCAGAAGCACCATAGCGATTAAAAGCTACATAAATCTACCATCTAAAGAAGATAAAGCAGAAAGTTCAACAGAAAATAATTTTGAAGTTGACTAAAGACACCTTAAAAATCAAATTTAAAATTCAGGCTCCATTAACTTAAGACTGTGTGACTTTCCAACAGGGCCAAGTTCAAGCCTACCTTTCAATCTTCTCCCCAAAATGAAGACTGCACATACTTTAGTGACTACAAGGCAAAATAGATATTTTAAGATAGTGGTTCTCAATCTGTGGGTCACAACCCGCAGGAACTGTATTAAAGGGCCGCAGCCTTAGGAAGGTTGAGAACCACTGTTTTAAGACAACCTACTTTTCTAAATTATTGTTTACATTTGTAAGCAAACAGATTGCTTAATCACTAATTCCTCTCTTTTCTCCCCTGATTATGCAGAAATCCTTAGTAGTCAATTAACAGTCCCCTGTTTCCTGCCTTGCTTTACCATTCCTCCAGGCACCCACCCCTTTCTAATGGTTTCCCAGTGTAGCAACTGCAAATTCTAATCCCTCTACCTAATCTCTGTGAGGATGCAAAACTAACCATCCTGAAACACTGCTACAACATGCCCCTCCTGCCAGAGCCAGAACGCCCTGGCCAGCTTTTCAAGTCCAACCTTATTTTCTACCCTCCTTCCTTCCCAGCACTCCCCTCCAGCCAGACTCTGATATCTTGACCCCTCAACCTTGACTTACAAAGGCACATCAACATTTCTGGAAATTTGACATTTCTGGCAATGCTTACCAGCCTGGGATGCTACCTGTTTCTCTGCCTTCTCCTTCTCAACTTCCTCTGACAATTTTTTTTTTTAGACAGTCTTATTCTGTTGCCCCAGAATCAAGTGCCCTGGCATTGCAGCTCACAGCAACCTCAAACCCTCAGACTCCTGGGCTCAAGAGATCCTCTTGTCTCAGCCTTTTCAGTAGCTGGCACGACAGATGCCCGCCATAACATCCAGCTAATTTCTCTATTTTTCAGTAGAGGCAAGGTCTTGCACTTGCTCAAGCTGGTCTCAAACTCCTGTGCCCAAGCAATCCACCCACCTGGGCTCCCAGAGCTAGGATTACAGGTGTGAGCCATGGTGCCCGGCCCTGCTCTGACAACTTTTTACAGACTCAGACTTAGAAAACTGGCTGATTATAGGGCTGGAGCAGGCAATACACAAGACAAGCCTGAGCATCTTACAAGGCCAGAAAATAAGAAAGTGCTAAAACACATGCCCAGAAAGAACTGAAAGACTCCAATGGCCAAAGTTGTGACAACTTGAAAAACAAAATAAATAACACAGAAGTGGATTATAATCCAAAGCATAAATATCCATGAATCCACACTCACACAAAGGATTAAATAGATGTATAAATGGGTGTGGGGGGGGGGGGGGTCATATACAAACTTCCTGTGCAGAAGAATTCAAAGCAATCTATGTGGATAGTCCATCTGCAAGGAGAAGCCTAATGCTTCCCTCTCCTTACGTGTGGGCTGCATATGGTGACGTCTTTCCAAAAATATAGTATGGAGAAAGAGAAAAAAGGAACTCCACAGTGGAAAACCTGACAAACACTGTCTCAGCTTGATCAGTTGATTAAGGCTCATATTGGTAAATGATAAACCATGTTGGTACTCTGTATTCTACTCATGAAAATGGAACTTCACTCCTGTGATCTTCTTCATAACCCATAACCCCCATCTGATCCTAAGAAAAATATCAGACAAAACCCAATTGAGGGACGTACCTGCCTTGTACTCCTCTGGTACAAAATACCTGACTTATACTCCTAAGACTGCCAAGGTCATGAAAAACAAGGAATGTCTGAGAATCAGTCACGGCCTAGAGGTCTAAAGATAGGAAGGGATCCTGGAACAGAAAATGTGAATAAAATATAACTTATGATAATTATATAAATATTGGACCACTGATTATGAAGATGCACACTAATTAATGCAAGATGTTAACAGAACTCTGTGTACTACCTTTGCAACTTTTCTATAAGTCTAAATCTCTTCTAAAACTAAATGCGTATTTTTAAAGCTGGGATTTGAACCCAGGGTAAGCGTCCAATACACAAATCAGAGAGTAACACCTCCCTTATCAAAATCCTTCAATGACTTCCCACCAGGGATCAGGGTTAGCAAACTTTTTGTGTAAAAGCCCAGATAGCAAATATTTTAAGTTCTGCAAGCCTACTCTACTCTGCCATTACAACACTAGAACAGCCACGTGCAAGATGCAAAGCGCCATGGCTGCGTTCCAGTAACACTTTACAAAAGCAGGCAGAAGACTGGATATGGCCCGTAGTTCACCAATCCCTGGCCTACAGTGTCAAGTCCAAACTCAGACTGACAGTGAAGGCATGATCCCCATTACCCCCCAATCATTTAGTTGTGTATATTTATCACAGTTTTGTTCTTTCCAATCAATTTGAAGTATGACACTAAGTGATACAAAGCCAGTTAAAACACTTTCCATGCCTTCAAAAGACTAACAGGTAGCAATGAATTCAACTAGTACTTCCCAAAGCATGAGGTGTAAATAGATGTAGCCTTTAAAAAGAAGTGTTTTATAATCAGCTAAGTCTGAGGAGTCCTGGGTTTGACAAGATTAAGCAGCTTTCTTTGCCACAGGAATTCTCAAAGCTTTCATTGCCCCTGTGATTCGCCTTAAAGACGGATGGATATATTACACAACTCTCAAATCTGCTTGACCACGAAATCTGTTCACATTTTTAAAATCTGTCTATCGCAAAATAGAAAACTGTTGAAATTAAGCATACTCCTAACAAGACAGGCTGAAGTTCTATTTGCTACTGTAATAGGCTGAATAACGTCTCCCCAGAAGATACCCACATTCTAATCTCTGGAATCTGTGACTGTTACCTTATATGGTAAAAAAAAAAAAATGATGTGACAGATGTGATTAGGGTAAAGCTCTTGACATGGGAGATTATCCTGGTGGATCCTAAATCCACTCAAAGGTGTCCTTCGTAAGAGGGAGGCAGAGAAGGACCTAACATCAGGAGAGAAGGCAGAAACAGGGACGAACACCAGGCAGCCACGAATAGGGCTGGGGAACACCAGGCAGGGACGGATAGCCCGGCAGGGGCAAGGAACAGACTGCCCTAGAACCCGCAGAGGGGCAGAGCCCTGCCAATGCTTGATTTTGGAGCAGTGAAATCTTAGATTTCTCGCCTCCAGAACTGTCAGAAAATAAGTTTATGTTGTTTAAATCACTAAGTTTGGGGTAATCTGTATAGGAGCCATAGGAAATGAACACAGCCATGGTGCTGTAATCCATGCCAACCTTAAATATTCTTATGCAAAGATCAGATTAGCCTTATCCACAATTAGCCTTGGTCAGCAAGGTCTCATCATCCGCTTAAGGGAAAGAGGTTAACATTCTGGACCTAGCTTGAAATACCTGGGTTCAAATCCCAGCTTTAGTATTTAGTAGTTAAATAAATAGCACTGGTCATGGTGCTTATTCTCTTTTTTACTCAGTTACCTCATCTGTAAAATGGGACTATATTTATGGAGTTGTTTGGGGGATAAGATGAGATCATACATAAAAGCACTTAGTACAGTTCCCAACTGAACAATAAATAAATGAAAACTCAATTAAAAAAACTATTATTACAAGACTACTGCTCTTATTTGGGTAAGAAAAAAAAATCTACTCTCTCCCCAAGCTAAATTTCTTAAGATTCTTTCATTTTCCGTTTGACAAACAGCAAATCTTGACTCAGTTTCTATCTTAAGGCATTTAAAATGACCTCAGCAAGGTAAGGCAGGTGGAAAAGTTCATGCCTGCCTCTCTGAACCACTCCTTTTGGGTATCTGACCTGATAACTTCTGACAACTAATAGATAACTCCAAGACATGTGTTCAATGTGATGTGTTAAAGTCATGTCACTCATTAAAAAGCCTAAAGTTACTCTTCTTGCATGGGCCACCTACATTAGTTAGATCAAAGGGCCAACAGAGGCCTAGTCTAAGTTACATGCTGCTGATGCTCAATGCTAAGTTATGTTCTGAGCAACAGACGGAATTGTTTTGATAAGCCGCAATAACAGAATGGTATACAAGGCACCTGAAACAGCAGGGGAGATAAAGAGTGTTGATGTGATGTAAAAAAGTCTTCACAGCCCATTCTCACCACACCTACCAGTCTCCACCACGGCCTGGCACCACCTGCCATGCCCTGCAGGGTCTCCAGCCTACCCAGGAGCCACCAAGCAACACCCTAATCAAAACACTGGGTCACTGTTGGTCAAGAAGTGCTTGAGACTTAGACCTTTGATTCCTAAAGCTTTTTAAGAGCCTTCTATTAAAATAGAGGTATCCCTAGGCAAGTTAGTGCTTCATTTATTACCTAGGTACTTCACTCATTAGTGTAAAGGAACCAAAGGTAGGGCTGATATAAAAAGGTAGAAAGATTGTAAAACAAGGATTTTGGGGTGGGTGGAAGATCATACCATCATCACTATTCTTTTGAGCATCAAAATTTTCTTAAGAAAATTACAGGAAACTCCCCCAGGGCTCAAATGACCTGATCTACATATACTCCTTAGAATCCTGGTGAAGCAGGATGGGCCACGAATATTTGCATTTGCATGAAATAACAAGATACAGAAGAAACGTGATCAAGTCCTACTTAGGACTGTCGCCATTTTCCATTTTTGGTGGCAGCCCATCTGCTTGCAGATGCTCCTAATAAATCTCTGCTACTAACTCAAAAAAAAAAAAAAGTGACCTACTTAGGACACTGGAACTAAGAACCAAAGGTAGTTAAAGGGGCCGTCCAGGGTAGACGGGGTACTCACCAACAGCACACAAGAGACAGATAACGGACAGACAGATGTCCTTCACTTCAGCAGGAGTTCCCAAGTCACAAAAGACGAAGAAAGAGTGACATCATACAACCAACAAATTTCCCACCCCCTTCTCCTCCCCAAATGCCAAAGTTAGTCTGTACTTCCTAATACAAAGAAATGACAAATGCCTGAGGGGATAGATATCCACCCATTACCTTGATTTGATTAATGTACATTGTATGCCTATAACTCAACATCACATGTACCCTATAAGATATACAACTATTAAGTACTCATAATAGTGAAAATGTTTAAAAAGTCTGTATGTACTATCAGGAGCAGCAAAGAAGCAATAGCTAAGGCCAAGAGATGTCCAGGCAAAGTTCAACTCCAGAATTGACAGAACTTTGAATAGTCTTCAGTCAATCTTTGGAGGCTACAGAGAAAAAAACTAAGCAAGAAGCACAGAGTAAAGGTCTCAGATGGCAGCCGGTGGGAGTTGGGATTCTCTACACTGATTACTACACCCTCATGGGTCCTCAGGCAATGGGAAGCTTGAGACACAAGTCCCCCTAAGAAGTTATAGCAAAAACAAGCCCAGTTAAGGGGCTGGGAAAATAATTCACACCATTGGCCACATTGAAAAAAGATGAGGAATCGCACAGCATACGTACAAGTGAGCAAATACGCCCAGCAATAAAATACGCACTGTCCTGGACACACCAAAACCTCAGTAAGGCCTCCTAATTTAAGCAAGCCTAAACTAATGAAAACTTTAAATATTATTGATTTTTAAGAAGCACCTCCATTATTTTTGCATTTGAAAATAGAGGTTGTAAATCCAAAAGCCAATGGCACCCGACGGGGAGGGCAAATTGTGACAGGGGTGGGTCTGAAAAGCCAGAAGGCACCCAGCCAGTCCAAGAGCACTGGCAGTGTCTCAGCTGAAGCCAGCCGCTGCCACAGAGGGCATGGGGTCTGCCCCCAGCACTGCAGAGGGTCCCAGACACACTGACTCCCTGGTTGCTTTTCTTTTAAAATTGTAAGAATCATATAAGTGAGTAAAACCTAGTTCCAAGGGACATAAATTAAGAAGTAAAACCCTGTCCTTCCACTCCCCCAATTGCTAACAGATCAGATCACTATATATTGTCTAGACACACAAAATGTTCTATAAGTTGCTTTTCTCACTCGACATGTCACAGACATCCTTCCACATGGGTACATTCAGATCCACGGTATTCTCTTTACTAACTGCAGTTAGGACAGATTTTCAATGCTGGGAGATGACCAACAGCCTCTAGGCCAACACCTTCCACTAACAGACTGGGTCCCCAGAGGTCCTAGACGCCTCCAGCTCCGCAGGAAAGAAGCCAGAGCCTCCTGACACGGAGCAGCACCAGCAGGTGTCACCACCAGTATCATGCCATCATCTTCTCCTTCCAAAGGAGCCTGAGCCTCAGGAAGAAATGAGCAAAAGCTTCCCATGTGGCAGGTGATGAGGGAGATAAAATTATGCAAGAGCAAAGTAATGAACTGTCATCAGTGAAGAACTTCACGTACATCAAATTTGGGGGGTTTTAATTAACAAATATCTAAAATCATTCTAAATTCATCCGAGTGACATTAGGATTCACGTAGCAGTCATTCTACTTACTTCCAAAACATACCTGCACAGCAGTTCACTCAGAATATCATGAAATTTACCATCTTCCTGCTTTGAGACCTTAAAGAAACAGGGCAGGACCTGGATCACAAATAAACCGCTTATCGGAGTCAGCCAGAAGATGCAATTACTGGGCTTCACCAGTAAATCCAGAGTGGCAGTGGTGGAATAAAAGGATGCAGTTGAGGCCTCTGCTTCAAAGACCATCCTTACACAAGAAAGCATTAAAAGAGAGAACTGTAAACTTCAACCTTAAAATATTAATTCTGCTAGTAACTCAAGATACTGGAAGCTAATTAAGTACTCAGACTTTCAGAAACTCTAGTTTAGTTCCCAGATACAGGAAAATCTCTCTATCTAAAGATATAAACTCCCTAGAGGCCAAAGCCTTCCTGCATGGCTAGCTTTTAAAACATTTTAAGAAACCTGACCTCAAACTAAAATCAGCATTTCAGTGAGGGTTACGTAGAGCCTTGAGCCTTTGAGAAACTATACGTAGAGCCTTGAGCCTTTGAGAAACTATGTCTCAGATTAACACAACTTTCAGAAATAAATTGTTCTTTTGTTGCAGTAACATACAATTTGCTATTTAAAAAAAAAAAAAAAACTTATCCTTTTTCCAGGATTCTTTATCTTTCTTATTTTGTTTTGTTTTATTTTGTTTTTAAGACAGAGTCTCACTTTGTTGCCCTAGCTCACAGAAACATCAAACTATTGAGCTCAAGAGATCCTCTTACCTCAGCCTCCCAAATAGCTAGGACTATAGGCCCCCACCACAACACCTGGCTATTTTTTAGAGACGGGGTCTCGTTCTTGCTCAGACTAATCTCGAACTCCTGAACTCAAGAGATCCAACTGCCTCGGCCTCCCAAAGTGCTAGGATTACAGGCATAAGCCACTGCACTTGGCCTGAGGATTCTTTATCTTAGCTGAATGGAAAGATCATCTACCTAACTGCTAAGCTAGAAACAGAAAATTTTCCAGTATTGCTCTTCTCCCCTCTCCTGCATTCCAAATGAGATCCATGTGCGTGTGCCATGCCTACACACCCTAGCTCCTGACTTGGTCTCTTCTCCAACCCCTTGGTTTAGGAAGTCCCCGGGGCCCATGGCGATGGCCTCCTAATGCATCTCTCAGTCACCAATCTTATCTCTCTCCTATCTGTTCCCATAAAACTGCCAAAGTAACCTCATTCATTCATTCAACAAATATTCACAGAGAGAGCCTCTACTATGTGACAGGCACTGAAGCAGACACTGAAGAAACCACACTGTTCCAGCCAATTAACTTAGGTTTTTTATATAATCCTCACAAGCACCCTAAAAAGGAGGTACTATTATTGCCTACTTTCATCTTAAAAATGAAGACACTGAGCCACAGACAAGTGAAGCTCCTTGTCACATAGCAACCATGCAGTGGAGCCAGAGGCAAACCCAGATCCTATGATTTTCTGCCTCTATGCTTCTTCAACTGGACCCTAGGATTTCAGAGTATGAACGGCAATTATCTGGAAATGGTTTGATGAACTCTCACTAACCTGACTATTATTATTATCATTACCATGTATGTTCAGATTTTTTAACTATAAGGATATTTCACTTACGGGCACTCTATAAGCTTCCACTCTGATACCTCAGTCTAATTCCAAGACTGGAAACTTCCCCCATCTCTGCCCCAGAAAGCAAGTTACTCCTAGCTACTTAAATTTCATGCCTGAAATATCCAAGATAAGCAACTTGGAATGAGCCAAACACTATGACATAAAGGCATCCGGAGCAGCGACGTGACACGCGGTGAGGATGTGTGCCCCCTCGCTCCTTCCTCTTTCTCAACTCCATCTCCGTGGTAGCAGCTGCAGGGCCCACAGTGCAGTCACCAACATGCAGCTCTTCATCTGCGCCCAGGAGCTACACCCAAGAGGTGACCAGCCAAGAGACAGTGGCCCAGATAAAGGCTCACGTAGCCTCGCTGGAGGGATGGCCCCAGATGATCAAGTCCTGCTCCTGGCAGACATGACCCCAGGAGATGAGGCTATCCTGGGCCAGTGTAGGGTGAGGCCCTGACAACTCTGGAAGTAGCCGGCCACAAGCCTGGCAGTAAAGTCCCTGGCCCCCTGGCCTGTGCAGGGAAAGTGAGAGGTCAGACTCCTAAGGCAGCCAGGAGAAGAAGAAGAAGACAGGCCAGGCCAAGCGGCGGATGCAGTACAATCAGTGCTTTGTCAATGTTGTGCCCCCAATGCCAACTCTGAAGTTCTTTGTAATGCTGGCTCTCTCTAATTAAAAAAAGCCACTTAGCCGAATCAAAAAATAAAGGCACCTGGCATCTTTTCAGGATTAATGGGAGAGGTAGATTCTGTCAGTGTTCAACAACATGGTATCTTGAAGCCTTGGACCTAACATTCACTGCTTTACTCGCATGCAGATTTAATTTCCACCTCTGCCACCAGAGACAGTAAGGCCACGCCTCTCCTCTCCCTCCTCCTCAGCCTATTCAATGTGAAAATGCTGAGGAAGGATGAAGACCTTCACCAAGATCCACTACCACTTAATGACTAATCAAAATAAATAGATTTTCCCTACCTTATGATTTTCTTAATAACAAACATTTTCTTTTCTCTAGCTTACTTTATTATAAGAATACGGTATAGAATACACGTAACATACAAAATATATGTTAATCGACTGTTTATGTTAATTGGTAATGCTTCCAATGGTAGGTAAGGCTTCCACAGAAGGCTATTAATAGTTACGTTTGGGGGGGGTCAAAAGTTACACCCAGATTTTTGACTACACGGGAAGGAGGTGACACCAGACACCCTGTGTTGTTCAGGGTCAACTGCATGTATTAGTCTGAAAGCTGCTGAGGACTGGCCCACAGCAACCCATTCAGAAGACACCGGAGAAGAGAATCCTACCTGAAACAGACCTCGATGCTGAGGGGACTGGCAAACACGCTGCAGGACGCACACCACACATCCAAGGCCTGGTACTGAAACTGCAAGGGTCGGACCAGGACAATCCCCAGAATGTTGCTTTACCTGCCACACTCTTCATTCAACTTACTTTTATTTCTCTAAGCAACATCAATATCCAAACGGCCAGCCATGCAGTCACACAGCCCACCCCACCCAGCTGCTGGGCATCCCCTAACCTGTCATTCCAAGGCCTTTCTCATCACTGATCTTCCTGCGTGTCCCCACATCTATCATCCTGTCCACAACAGTAGCCACATACAACAGATACCCAGGCTGCTTGGGGAACAAAGAGAAAGGATTAAACACGGCTATCTTGGCCAATTCTCTGAACAGGAAGATCTACCAGATACACACTAGAATTAAACCCATTTTATTCATAAGGAAATTGGACTCTACAAAACTAAGTAACTTATCCAAGGTCACACACAGGTCTGAGTATAAATTGCTACCCTGTTATTAGGAAGGTTCTAGTAGACTTTCTCAAAAGGCTGACCCTCTCCACGGCGCACAGGAAAAAAATTTTATCATCAGGGAGAAATGATGAGTCTAACAGCATGAACTCTGGGTAGATACTTACACGAGGTACAAAAGTGCATACAGTCTAAGTTCCACCACTTGGAAGTTTTTAATAACAAAATCTACTCTCTTCTGTGTAAAACTATAAGTAATTCCAATTTAACTATGTAAACAGGAGGAAACATCTGACACCTCTACCTTAAACAAGAAAAGTTAAGGTAGAAGGGAGGAAATAAAGCAGGCACAAATAACATGGAGAGAATTTTATTTCATAGTGGGGACTTTCGCTATTTTTTCTTTCTATTTTATACGCACACATATCCTTCCATACATGTGTGTATGTGTATGGAAGGTGCCAAAAAAAAAAGTATGCACATTTTTTTTTTAGTATGCACATTTTTAAGAAAGGAAAAAACTGTATTAAAAGTTTAATGCTCAAAATACACCACCACCAAAAGATGAATACATGTCACATTTGAGCACACCTAAGTAATTGCAGAAGTCAAATTACAACGTTAATGCGTGACACAAGGAAAGAATATTTCAAGTCCAAATCCAAATCTATGGAGTAATACAGGTCCTCTCCAAATGTACCTGGTGGCCCACCCTTTCAGTAAGAAATCTAACAGCAATAATCCTAAAAGCATCAGTCCCTTGGACCTAGCCTTTCCTGATCACATTCACTGTGATCATTTTAGTGAAGTTTCCTCCACCCTTCATCTTGTATTTTAATCCAGTGCTGGTCACAGCCCACACTTTTCATTTTCATCTTTAAGGCTCCATTACTTGACCAAGGACCATAATCTCTGAGACAGAACAAGCCTGCTATGTCTCTCCATCTTTTGATGTTTTAATCACATTTTGTTATTCGAAGATGGTCTCTGAGCACCAAGCAGAGCTTCACGAAGGTTGGTGCTTACATCAGATAAATAGAAACTTTTAAATTCATAGTTTAACTGAGTTAACTGCTCAGTTAATAAAAACAAAATAAGATGAGGAGTAAAACAGGCCTGGTTTCTGGCCAGGTGGGGTGGCTCATACCAGTAATCCTAGCACTCTGGGAGGCTGAGGAAGGTGGATTGTGTGAGGTCACAAGTTTGAGATCAGCCTGAGTAAGAGTGAGACCCCCATCTATACTAAAAATGAAAAACTGAGGTAAGAGGATCACTTGAGCCCAGGAATTCGAGGTTGCTGTGAACTATGACGCCACAGCACTCTACCAAAGGCAAGAAAGTGAGATTCTGCCTCAGAAAAATAATAAATAAATAGGTTTCTGAAATTTGAACTAATAGATGCTCTCAGGCAAATCAAAATTACTAGGTCTGTTTCTTCCCCTGCTACATGGCATGTGCGTGGTTTGCTATGTTTTGGGCACCTAGTCCAAGCATTTTGCACATAACAAGTCATTATAATCCTATGACAATACTATGAAGTAGGCATCCCCATCCTCACTTGACAACTGAGGAAACTGAGGCACAGAGTAATATAGCTAGTGAAGGGCATGGCGTGAATGGAACACAGGCCATCTGGGTCCAGAATACGACCTCCCAACCACTGGCACTCCCATCCACTGGTGGATTAGAGGATTTCTGGGATTCCCTCCAGCTCAAACTTTCTATGATTCTGAAATTCTAAGAATGTGCTATGCTTAGTTGGTCAAATTGATGCCAATTTCTTGAAGTTGCCCAATGTCCTTCAAAAGTAACAAATCCTTCATCTTTAAACACTGGAGGATTTAAAGCAGCAACCAAGGACACTGACTTCAGACATTCACTTTAATGAAAAGCCAACGTAAAATGAACTAGAAATTCACGTGGGGCTTCAAATGCTTCTTGTTTATCCAACCCTCAGTTTATATGGGAAGAACTAAGTTAACTGCCTTGAAAGAAATAAAGACGTTTTGCTTCAGGAACAACTGAAACTAGAAATCAACCACAACTAGGTTAAGGTTCACCAGCTGGTCTGTGTTCACTATGATTGCAGGTGGGCCTCTCCGCATACAGGACCCCAGCAGTCTGTCTGCCCTCCTCCTCTCAGGGCAAGGAAGGAGAGGCAGCAGCAACATCCCTGAGGCACCTTCAGAGTGCATCATCTTCACCAGGTTCAGACATTTTCAAAAAAGGTGACTTAAAATCTGAGACCTTTCCCAGAGAGCATGGAAAAACCCACCCTAGTTTATATGCATTTCCTTTTTACAAATCGAAAAATAAATCTGAGAATCTGAGAAGAATCTTTCTTCTTTCAAAGTCCAAGTTCAACTCACCCCTCATAAAAATGAATGAATGAGATTGCCACTTCCTAGGTCAGAGATTAGACACTGCTATGCACAAAACTCAAGTTGTCCGATTCAAATACAGATTCCCAGCCTCTACACCCATTGGGTTATGATTTGGTGGGTCTAATATGGGGGACAAGAATTGACATTTCTGACAAACACTCTCTGCATGCACTCGTTCATGCCTAAGCACGTGAGCACGCACACACACACACACACACACACACACACTACTACCACCCCCACCCCCGCCCCTGGTTGACAGAGTTGTTTGGCAGACCATGCTTTGAAAACCCCATGACAATGCTGGAAGGGCAAAGTTGCATCTCTATGAAGCCACGGCCTGAACACTGTCTCCACAGTCTCTAGGAAAGGGAAGGTTTTCTCCAGTATCCATTTTCCCTATGCATCTGCCCATGATTCCAGGTGCAACATCCTCAAAATAGACTTCCCTGCTCGGAGATGGTCATTGCTTTGGCACTTACTAGGTGAGCCTGGCTCTTCCTGTAAAAAGGAAACCTCCAGGTAAAGTTCCTGACAACTCATTCCCGGCACCAAATGCCCACCTGGAAAGCATCAGAGCAATAATTTCCCTGATGTAAGTCATCAGCCCACCAGATGCTGGCACTCTGTTTGGCACCCTGGGACATCCAGTGCTTATGGCAGGACAAAGTGCACCACCTGGGCCTTATGGTCAGCGCCTGGTCATCAGTGTTTCAAACCCACCATTCTCTCAGCAGTCGGGAGGGTGCCCTTGCCTACAGGAGGGGCACTCTGCACACACAGGGCAAGCAGTCTTGTGGCTGCTGACATAAAACAATGCTGGTGGGTTGCTAATTTGCTGCAAGGACTGTTATCATATCATAGTTAAAATGAACTTCTGTAAAACACTATGATACTAAAAACTACATTAAATCCTCTTACATAAGAAGCTCTTTTTATGGAACCCATTTCCAATGCAATCAGTCCCACAGTGACTATGGTTTCGGTTACAAGAATCCACAGGCCCACAGTTTCTGATCACACTTGTGTGTGTGCTCTGGAATGAAGGTCCTGACGACCTACCTCCAAGTGCCAGCAGCGGCCCGGATGGCAGCTCCCAGCCCAGCCCTGACACCAGATCCCACCTGGTAAAGGCTCAGCCAGCAAGGAAAGCATCTACCGCCTCCATCCTGCACACCAGGCCTCAGACTACATACATTCCTGTTCCAGCCACAAGAGCACAAACTCTAACTGTGACAACTCGGGAGACTGTGTGCCAGAACTGGCTTTCCTGAACCCACTTACATACTTACCCAGGCAGAAAAGATTTGGCACAGCCACAAGGCAGAAGACCTGGGCCGCAAGGAGGTCAGACCCTGGCTATCTTTGGGGGAAAGGAGAAAACTGTGACTGGGAACGGGCACAGGAGCTTCTAGAGCACTGGCAAATGTCTGTCCCTTGGCTTAGGAGGTATGACTTGTGCTCACTTTGTCGTCATGAACTTTTGTCTTACGCTCTTTAATGAAAGTGCACATTTTTAAAAGGCACCTGCAAAATGACTTTACTGCCAGACTCATACTCTGGCCTTAACTCTTGGGCTCACACACCCCTGACGGCTACTGGGCCAATCAGACCACAAGCACGAGAGGCAGTCAGAACTCAGCCATGTATGTGACCACGGGTGGTCACACATCCACTCGCAGGGTCATTTGTTTATGGAGCTCTCAAAAGTCTGCAACTCAAACGCAGTGGTAGTTAATGTGGCATTTTATGAGCAACAGAGAACATAAAAGAATAAGAATTGGCCACAGTTAATGGATTACAATAAAATAATGTTGTACCTATTGCGAAAATGTCATAGAGCAGCACAGAATGAGACAAAGGCACATAATCAGATCATTAAAAAAGGCTTCACACAGGATGGACTTGCCAGTAATGCCCTTTCTGGTCTTCATGGGCCTTGCTCCATCCCTGGTGGGCCACAGGCTTTTCCCCTTTCCTGCTACCCACTTTCCCTACCCCCATATCATAAGTGATATGAGGGTAAGGGGATTAGCATAGGTCACTTTCTTCTTTTTCTCCATGTACTTCAAATGTTTTGGAGGGTTTTCCCCTTTGTTGTCCTTCTGTTGATGTGTTTTTTCATGAACAAGGTGTTTATATACTGTTGCCCACCTTTTACTTCTCTCTACAGGAATGAGTACTGAAGGCAGGGGTCTTATTCAACTCAGGATGCCTGGGCTTAGTACGCAACGTCTAGCACCTAGCAGACACGTGATAGGTATTCAAAGGATGTGGGGGGGGAGGAGGAGGAGTCATTTCTAAAACCTATGCTATAACCATCTACACTGCCACTGAGGTGTTTCCTGCTGCTGCAAAGCCGGTGACAATGTCATCTACCAGGACAGCGCTGACCTCTGCGTCTGCTTGCATCAGAAAGTAAGCAGCACCCTTTGGGTTGGACATCAGGAAAGGGCTTGTAAATGCTGCCATTTATGCTACCCAGAAGATGTCTGAATTAAGAAGGAGTTAAGAGCACAGGTTTGAGAGTCAGAAGCAATGAGTTAAAATGTCAACTGCATTAAAATATCCCAGACAAGCAACAACATGTCCTCTCTGAACCCTCCTCCATTTCTGCCACAAGCTACCACATCCCAGGAATGACATGGCATCTGATTCCTTCACATCAAGTCAGCTTCCGATGCCTCTAACTTCTTCCTCTGTGAGTGATTTTTTTTTTCTTTAATCATAAAGGGTATTCCCCTAGCTGGTCTCAAACTCCTGTGCTCAAGCGATCCTCTTGCCACAGCTTCCCAAGTAGCTCAGACCCCCAACATACACCATCACACCAGGTAGGAGCAATTCAAAAGTCGACAAAATGGTGTCCAGCATCTGAGTCACCTCCATTGGGGTGAATACTAGTGGGAGGGAACCCATGCCATCAGACATGCTAAGACCGCCTGCCCCTGCCTCCCCGTGCACACCCACGACAAACAGACAACCCCTCCTGAATCTGGAGCAAGCAACCAAAAGAGGCAAAAACAGAGGAGAATGCAGTTGAGGGGTGTGGAGACAACCCCACATCCAGTGTCTCCGTGGTCCCGGCAGGGGCGTCCTCACTAGGTGTCCAGGGTACAGTGGTGACTCACTCTTCCTGTGGTGCAGTCTTTGCTCTCTTCCTGGAAACCAAGTAGGGTTTGCTTACTGCTGGGTATTCTCTCACGAAATGTTTTTTCTGCTTAAGTTCTTATTTGCAGCCAAGAACACATGGGCAGGGGTGGGAAATTTTTCACGACCTTTGGCTTTCAGAAGTGCAAGAGGATGACAAAAATAAAACATCAAAAGCAGTCAAGCCAGAGAAGTAATAGCTTAGAAAACAAAACTGAGCAAAGATTCATACTACAAAAGAGCCTCTTCCTGAGTCTGCCCTCCTCTTTTTTTACCTTAACCTTTATGTTAGCTCCTTTGTTTTTGAAAACAGATGCTTTCTCTACTTGCTTGACACAGCAGAGGCGGCTACAACCAGAAAACATATTGATTTTCTTTATTTTACTCTGCTGACAGCTTCTTCTCTTTTGAAATTTCTCTCTGATTCTTGTACACTGGAAGGCTATGGGTTATTGCACTCCTTAGCATTCAGTTCAGGTTAATAAATCTTTATTAAAGGCCTATTGCACATAAGGCACTAAGGTATACATTTACAGTTAAACTCAGAACAAATCAAGACATTTGAATTCTATTGGAAATTTTGTAATTCATGTGTGAAAATTTTTATTTTTAAATGTAAAACAGAAGTCATTTTTGAGCATTCTGGGTTACATGCAGTACACCAGTCCCTTGGTATCCCGTCCATAGGGGATGGGCTCCAGGAGTCCCAGCAGACACCCAAACCCACAGATGCTCAAGTCCTTGACATAAAATGGTGCAGGATTAGCATAGAATCTACACACGTCCTCCCATATACCATAATGTCAACCATCTCCAGATTACTTATACTACCTAAGACAATGTAAATACTATATAGTTATACTGTATTTTTTAATTGTTTTTATTGTTGTATTATTTTTATTGGGGTTGTTTTTCCCAAAAATGTTTTCAATCCACTGTTGGTTGACTGAAGGATATAAAAACTACAGATATAGACATTCGAGTGGTGCAAAAAACCAAAAGGTTCCAAACTGAAGACTCACAAGCCAAAAGCAAACCACAGTCAGATTCTGTTTGACCCACACACATGTTGTTGGTGTCAAGATTTTTAATCGGTTACTTTAAAATCTGGATTTCCATGAAAATTGGAAGACCACTCCCCCACCTGGGCTGCCACCTGGCAATGAGGGACAGGTTCCAAGCAGCAGCTGCTCCTACTACAGAGAGAGGCAGGCAGCTCTCTGCTGTGCCACAGCACCCAACCTCCGCTCTTACGTAACATCCGACCCACTTCACCAGTTTATGTTAACCTGCCTGGCCGTGAGAGGTATTCCAACTTGAGATTCTTGTTTTAGAAACATCATAAAGCAAGCTTAAAAATATATACATAGACACGCATCCACACACACACTTATTTCAAAGGTTTCAAAATTTCCTTTTTCAATGGGGAGAAAAAAGGTAAGAAAATGTCCCTTCCCACTTTAATCAAACATTCCCTGGATTTTCGACTTTCCAGAAACATTAAATTTCTAAACCACAATATATCTCTGATTTCATCATTGTATTTTTTTTTTTTTTGGTAGAGACAGAGTCTCATTGTACCACCCTCGGTAGAGTGCCGTGGCGTCACACGGCCCACAGCAACCTCCAGCTCTTGGGCTTCCGCGATTCTCCTGCCTCAGCCTCCCGAGCAGCTGGGATTACAGGCGCCTGTCACAATGCCCGGCTATTTTTTGGTTACAGTTCAGCTGGGGCTGGGTTTGAACCCGCCACCCTTGGTATATGGGGCTGGCGCCCTACTCACTGAGCCACAGGCACCACCCTCATCATTGTATTTTTTATTGCAACATTTCTTTTCAGGAAATGACAAAATTTTATTCCCATTGCCACCTTTTAGTTGCGGGAAGGAGTTTGGGGACATTTATCTAATTTACTAGAAAAACAGCAGGTGAGGTAAGAATCTCACCATTTTCTAAACACTCTTGCCTTGACCATCACATTTCAAAAATATACCGAACACCCTGCTTTATAAACACAAAGCACCTAGTACTATAGGAGCAATATTTTTAAATGTTTGCATGTAAATATTTTTATCTCCCCCAAACTTTCTTTTCCTCCCATTAAAAGTAAGCAGATCAATTTTCTCACATTTTATCCTTACACAGCACTGAACAGAGCTTGAAAATAGCGGACATTCAAAAGTGGCTGGTAAAGCACAAATGCTTGGAGAAAGGAAGGAAGGAACACACGAAAGAAGAGAATACCATCATCTGTCAGCAAAGAGCAGCCACCTCCACCCCTTGCTGACTGCTCTCCAGTCCCTCCAGCTGTCTGATTTCCCTTCCTTTCCTACATCTAAGCCCGCACCATCAGAATCCCCATCACTCCATCCAATTCATCATCCCTACACTCATGTTCCCAAACCTCTAACTGAAATAAAGTTTGCTTATAAATATCTATACATCAGACACAAACTTATATATGTCCCTGTGACCACTTGTCTCTACATTAACACAGGAAAAACACAGTGCACTGAGGAGGTATTTCTTTTTTTTTTTCCTTGCCCCCCACCCCCCATGACCTTAACTGTCATTACTTTACATCCTTCGTATTAACCTGGATGGAAGTGGAAGACATTATTCTTAGTAAAGCATCACAAGAATGGAGAAGCATGAATCCTATGTTCTCAATTTTGATATGAGGACAATTACTGAGGAGATATTTCTTTGTAGAAAAGAGGTCAGGGGCTTATGTGCTGCCTGAGGCACCTACAGACTGATAAACAGTGTGGACTGGACAGCTTTTTTTTTTCTGAAGGGATGAACAGTAAGGATGCCAGTGGATGGAAGAAACTGACAAAGCAGAAAGAAGATGGATGTTAGAGTCAGTTGAAGGTTTCTAGCAGGGAGGCAACAGCATGTGTCCTCAAAAGCATGAACTTTGGAGACAGAGGCGCAGGGTCGGTGCTGAGTTAGCTACTCTGAATGCAAGCTGGCTGTGTGGCTTCCTTTCCTAGAGTGTTCCCTCCCTGGATGATCCCCACCTCAGGAGGCTTGTGGGAGCTGTGACAAGGCCCCAGGACAGCATCTGGCACCCAGCGTGCCTTGGTGGCAGCACTGGTGGTTAATCTTTTCCCTGGGTCTTTTTCAAGGCTACCTGCTGCCTGTTTAGAAATGTATGGTTGTATTTCCTAAAACTATTTTACATTAACAGAGCACTAACTGTGTACCCTCCAGGGGGAAATGCCATGAAAACTAATGAAAAGTTCCTCTAGGCTTCCTAGCTTCTTATCCCCAGAGGGAAGCTCGGGGGTGGGGGTGGAAGAAAGATATTATCTCTATAGCCCTTACTATTGAATCAGTCTTCTTTACTTGCAGAAAAAGTCACACAACAAACATCCTGTAGTCTCAGTCCTTCAATACTAAATGGTAGCAAAGGGCAAGTTATGCAAAATCGCTGAGTATCACAGAAACCCTCTCTCAGTAAATCCACGACCAAGCCTCAGGTCAACCCTTACAATGTTAATGATTCAAAGGAAATGGACATTCTTGTGGACTTCAAGTATTCTGCACATATTTTTTAATACTCTTGAAAAAAAATCCACAGAATCTGGGCCTTTATGAGTATAGCTTATGCCACTGCAGTACACATGGAATTCTTTTTAAAAGTGAGAATAAAAACCCAATGAATGAAATGAGAGACATAGTCGAGGTTTATGCGCTACTGATCTACATCCATGGTTCCCTATTAGGATCCTAACAACACAGTACTAAGGTCCCTTCAATTCTCTGCTTTTTCAAAAAAAAAGAAAAGTAAAAGGAACTGATTCTACCAGTGATCCTTCTGGGCAAGCTAAGTGCCAGGACAGCCATTGCCTCTAGCAAGAATTTTACCAAGGCCAACTGCAATAACTGATTATCTCTTGCTGATCAAAGTTCTATTCAAATTATTGACAAAAACTAATGGCTGCCTAATAAATTCAGTTTGTCTGATGAACAAATACTTTCTCCTTTAGTGTCTATGAAGGAAAAGCAGACTTTAAAATGTAAAAAGATTAAGAAGTAAGTCTTTATGAGGCTGCCCTGCCGTTGCCCCAGCAGCTGACATTCCCTGCCCCAGTCACAAACAGGCCCATATTAGTTTAATAGTTAAGATTATAAGAGAATTCAGTGGACATTAAGAAAAGTCAAAAGCTTAAGAGTCAGAAGGATATGAACTAAGAAAAGCAAATTGGAATCCGGATCAAAGAAAGCCTGGCACCTCTTCTGTTTCAGTGGCACTGCCCAGTGTCCGGCACATCACAACACCTGAGGAGAATTACAATAATAATAATATATAATAGTTTGATAAAAACGTCTGCTGTATAGTTAGCATTTACTATGTGTCAGGCACTGTACTAAGCACTATATATATTCAGTATGCACATAAATATATGCATATTTAACAGATATAAAATATATTTATATTTTTTCTTTCTAATCATGAGGATATTAAACTCATACATTTGTAGAAATCTTACAAATACATGAATACACATGTACACAATTCAGATAATCTCATTTCAGCCTTAAAATAATATGGAGGCAAATGACATCCCCATTTTGCAGATGAGGAAAACAAGAATTAAGAAAGTTAAGTAACCTTCGCATAGTCACAGGAAAATAAGGTATGCATCCATATCCTGTGTATCTCAAAACAGGTTCTGGCCAGGCATGGTGGCTCACGCCTGTAATCCCAGCACTTTGGGAGGCCGAGAATTGAGAATTGGTGAATTGCTTGAGCTCAGGAGTTCAAGACCAGCCTGAGCAAGAGCAAGACCCTGTCTCTACTAAAAATAATAGAAAACACTAGCTACGCATTGTGGTGGGTACCTGTAGTTCTAGCTACCCAAGAGGCTGAGGCAAGACGATCTTTCAAGCCCAAAGTTTGAGGCTGCTGTGAGCAATGACACCATAGCACTCTATGGAGAGGGACAGAATAAGACTGACCGTGTCTCAAAAAAATCCCAAACTTGAGTACTAATAACAACTGAACAGCCACACAGCAAAATGAGGATCTACTACCACAAATATTGTAAATGTTCTGACCACAAAGCCAGCCACCTCTCTCTTTGATTAGAAAGAGAACTGTGTTGGGGATTGGTTGGCCAGCTGACCACACCATGTTCTGTAAAGCTAGGCTCCAGGGTGAAGGCCACTTCCTCTAAGGTTGTGTCCCTTCTTCTAAGTAAAATGAAGCAAGTCATGAAACTAACACCATGAAATTAATTTTGTAACCAGGGACACTAAGAGTACTGCAGCATCCAAGGTAACCCACCTGCCAGAGGTTTCCCAAATAACTGAGAAATCAAATTTGTATGTGAGGGAGGAGTGGTAAAGAGGCGAAACCCCACCTGTTGCTCAGTCTCTTAATATTTTTGTTCATTTGCCAACATCTAAAAAATTCACAATTCCTTGGAAATGACATTTTTCACAGGCAAGGAAGGATTCTTTTTCCAGTATGCCTGCAGTATTCTAAAGGTCTCTTCAAGCACCGTTGGGGACACAGAGAAGGGATGTGAGGAAGAAGGAAGGGGAGCGGAAAGGGAGTTGAGGGGAGAGGGTAAAGAGTAACGGAGAGACAGGAGGGAACCTCCCACCCTGGCAGCTTCACAATCATCTATTTGCACACTGAGTCTTTGTATCACAATGTATTTGAAGAATAGTTTCCAATGCTAAAACTATGATTCTGGCCTTGCCAAAATTAATAAGAAACAAAATACTGCAAAGATGTCTGCTTATCTGTTGATTTTTTAAAATTAAATAGTCATAATTGTGAATGCCTGCCAGTTAGAAACAGAGCCTTTTTTGTTTTCCTCTCAACTTCTCTACCTTCTCTATACTCTTTTCTCTTGTCCTATACCCTCTTTGTTCTCCACTTCTATTAACATACATAGTAGTGAAATAAACTATAGGACATGTCTCATTTCATTCATTCCTTCATTCCCTAAACCAGGTCTCCCCCTGGCAGCCAGGCTGGTGTGCAGGAGTTCAGTGATAGCTCACCCGGCTGCAGCCTTCAATTCCTGGCTTCAGGTGAGCCTCCCACCTCAGCCTCAGGCCTAGCTGAGACTACAGGCACATGTCACCATGTCCAGCTTATTTTTTTTTTTTTAATTTCTGTAGAGACACTATGTTGCACAGGCTGGTCTCAAACTGCTGGCCCCCTGCCTCACCTTCTCAAAGTACTGGATTACAGGTGTGAGCCGTGGCCCTTGGCCATCTCCATTATTCAAGACAGAACACAGACCACTGTTTTTAGCACTCAGAGAGAACCTCCAGAAGACCCAGAAAAATAGCCGTCCTCTACTCTCTGCCAGCATCACACTAGACAGAACGCATGCCATGCACCTTGAAAGCTCAAGCCCAGATCACAGAATCATCGCCACAGATGCAGGAAAGGCATCTGACAAAACTCAACATGGTATTTCCATAATATAAACTGTCAACAAAGTAGCTATTGAAGGAACGTAACACAATGAAGGCCATATATGTGAAAAGTGAAAAGTCAACAGCTAACATCACATTAAAAGGAGAAAAACTGAAAGTTGCTCCAGTATGAGGACAAAAATGGCCACACTCACCTCTATTCAACATTGTATTAGAAGTCTTAGGCTAAAGCAATTAGGCAAGAAAAAGAAATAAATGGCATGCAAATGGAAAATGAACAAGTAAAAGTATCTGTTTGCAGATTATATGATCTTATATGAACAAAACCCTAAAGATTCCACCAAAAAAGGTTAGAATAGATGAATTCAGTAAGGTCATGGTATACAAAAATCAACACACAAAATAAGTTGTATATACACCAATATTAACAATCCAGAAAGGAAATTTAAAAACAATCTCATTTACAGTAGCACCAAAAAGAATAAAATACAGAAGCTCTGTAAGTTGACCACCCAAGGAATTGTAACAAACTGGTCAACATACCAACGTGCTCAGTGTAAGGAACTAGGCCGACTGTACTGATACGCACAGGTGGTGCATGTCTGGTCCATGAAAATTAGGTCAACTTAAGGACCTAATTTAAGGAGGTGGTCAACCAGAGAGGTTCTACTATACCCAGAAATAAACCCAACCAAAGAGAGGACAGACTTGTACGCAGAAAACTGAAGAACCCTGCTGAAGAAAATTACACACATAATTAAGTGGAAAGACATCCTGTGTTCATGGATGGGAAGAACATTACTAAAATGTCCATACCACTCAAAGCCATCTAGATTCAATACACTCCCTACCAAAACCCCAAGGACATTTTAAGAGAAGTAGAAAAAAAAAAAAAAATCCTAAAATTCATATGGAACCATAAAAGACCCCAGATAGCCAAAGCAATTTTGAGTAAGAAAAACAAAGAATAAGATTGGAGGCTTCACAGTCACCATCAAAACATATTACACAAAGCTACAGTAATCAATAAAGACCATTTGTTCATGACAGAGAACTCAGACATAAACCCATGCACATATGGCAGCTGATCTTCAATAAAAAGGTACCAAGATGAGGGTGCACAACACTCTCCCTGGGTAAGGGGCTCTTCTACACATGGAACTCTACCCTGGAAGTGAGAACAATGTAACCTAAATATCATACCCTCATATTAATTTGAATAAAGTTTTAAAAAAACAAAGGTACCAAGTAGGGAAAGGACAGTCATTTCAATGAATGGTGCTGGGAGACTGGATATCCACTTCCAAAAACAAATGAAATTGGACCCTATATCATGTCATTTACTCAAAATGAATTAAAGATTTAAACATAAGATCTGAAAATGTAAAACTCCCGGTGGGGGTGGGGGGTACAGGGAAAAGCCTGTCAGTGGAAAAGAAGCCATACTCAGTAAAATAATTTAAGGACGTTTATTCTGAGCTTTAATCATCAGAGAAATGCACATCAAAACCACTCTGAGATAGCACCTACCCCCAGTAAGAACAGCCCACGTCATAAAGATGCACAACTGCCCATGCAGGTGTGGGTGTGGAAAGAAGGAACACCTCCGCGCTGCTGGTGGGACTGCAAACTAATACAGCCTTTCTAGAAAGAAGTATAGAGAATCTTCAAAGAACTAAAAGTTAACCTTCCCTTTGATCCTACAATTCTATTACTAGGTATCTACCCAAAAGAACAAAAATCATTTTATCACAAAGACATTTGCACCAGAATGTTTACTGTGGCTCTATTCATAATTGCCAAGTTATGGAAGTAACCCAAGTGCCCACTACCCATGAATGGATCAACAAGCCGTGGTACACGTATGCCATGGAATACTATTCAGCCATTAAAAAAGTGGAGACTTCATATCTTTTACATTTACCTGGATGGAGCTGAAACACATTCTTCTTAGCAAAGCATTCCAAAAATGGAAAAATATTCAATGCAATACTAATATGAAACCAATATATAAACAATTACATGCTCATATGAACAATAAAACACAAATATAGTCTAGTCGGGGGCCGCAGGAGGAGAGAAGGGGAGCGGCGAGGGGAGGGGGAAGATGATTGGCAGGAGGCAGGATCTCACCTATCCTGCACCTTGTGAGGGTGTAGAACACGCCCCCGGGTGAGGGGCTCTTTTACAACTGGAACTTTACCCTGGAAGTGAGAACAAGGTAATCTAAAACATTCATATTAACTTTAAATTTTAAAAAGAATAATAATAATTTTTAAAAAAGAAAAGCTTGTCAATGGAAAAGAAGCCATATTCAGTAAACTAATTTAAGGAGGTTTCTTCTGAGCCAAATTTGCAGATTGTGACCTGGAGGAACACCCAAGCAGCCTTAAGCATGTGGACTCTGGTGGGGTAACAGTTTGGGTTCATACATTTTAGGGAGACAGGGATTACAGGTGAGGTCATAAATCAATACGTGGAAATCATACACTGGTTGAGCCCCAAAAGGTGGACATCTGGAAGCAGGTAGCTTACGGGTCATAGTGGGTTTAAAGATTCTTTAGCTGACTATTGGCTTAATAGAGTTAGGCTCTGTCTAAAAGACTAGGAGTCAGTGAAAGGAAAGCTTAAAATAAAGAATCTTTAATTAGAGACAGAGTTCCTGCCAGCCTTAAGCGGTTTGTTATGTATATTGAGGTCCTGCAGGTAGGTCTTGCAAAGCCTTAAGCCTGTTAGTGAGTCACAAAGGATGTCTCTAAGAAGGGGAGAGGACAGGTCGGATCTCTCTCACAGTTAACAACTCAGTTTTAGGGATCCTCTTGGCCAAGAGGGGTCCATTCAGTCACTCAAGCAGGGAGGTCCTTAAGATTTTATTTTAGTTCACAAAGTTCTTAACATCAGATTTGTCAATGATTCCTTGGCTGTGACACCAAAAGCCCAGGCAAGGCAAGGAAAAATAGATTCAGACTAGACGAGCGGAAAAAGGTTTTACACAACAAAGGACACAAATCCACAGAGTGAAAAAGCAATCTCCAGAAGGAGAGAAAATATTTTCAAATCATGTATCTGATAAAGGCAGTATATCCAGGATATATAAAGAGTTCCTAAAATTCAACAGTAATAAAAACAACTCAATTTCAAAAATAGGCAAAGGAATTCAATAGACATGGCTCCAAAGGAGACACACAAACGGTCAATAGATATATGAAAAACAAGTAATAGATATATGAAAAACAAGTCAACATCCCTAATCCTCAGAGAAATGCATATTGAAGCCATAATGAGATTCGCCTCACACCTGTTAAAATGGCTATTCTCTAAAAGAAGAAAGGTAACAAGTGTCAGTGAGGTCAGGGAGAAGCTGGAACTCTTATACACTGCTGTATTATCAAAATTCTATCATTTGCAATAACATGGTTGGATGGGGAAGACATTAAATTAAGTGTAATAACTCAGTCACCGAAGGACAAACACTACATCATACATACATCCAAATTCACCGAATTGCACACATTACATGGGCACAGGTTTTTGTATACAAATTATACCTCAATAAGGCTAGGAAAAACAAGGGGGAAAAAACAGCAAACAGCAAGAAAGCAATATAGCCCAAGCATAAATGTTAAATTGTCCAATACTTTCTTAAAGGCTTTTTTAATTTCTGCAGAAAATCAAAAGAAAAGTAAAGCAAAGAAGTGTAACTGCTCACCTGAAAGCCCACATGTCTAATTTTCCCAGGACCCCTGCCCAGCCCACATCCTGCCTGAGCTCATTCCAGTGGAGCACTACCCTCTGGGTTTCTTCTTCCCTCTGGCATCACACTTTCCAGGTTAGAGAAAAAGGACCAGATTCCCTTCCACAGAAAGCCAAGGGGGAGATGGGAACCCCACCAAGCACCTAACAGGCTCTCTCAGCCCAGCCTCTGAGCCAAGAGGTGCTCCATAGAGAGGGCAGGTGATGGACATGCAGGTGAGACTCAACTTCTTTAAATACAATGGCCAGTTCATCCTCATAACTGGACCCAACAGTAAATCTCTCAAACAATGTCATAACTGTGACCGCCACACAAGGTATCACACACGGGGTCTCAGGTGAAAAGCAGGCAAACCTCTAAGAGCCCTCACCAAGGACACTGTTCTCTGAGCCTCTTAGCAGCCAACTTGTCCCCACTAGCCTCCCAGCAGCCACCACAGCTGTCGTTGCAGAGCACACCCCTTTCAGCAGAGCAGCCAAATTCCATAAATGCCACCCTTTCTTCTCATCCCCCTCCAAAAGCAGGGGAGTCCCACAATAGACGGAATATTTCATTCACACCTTGTCTGAAGAACAATTTTTCCCATAGAGAAAAATTGTTAAAGTCTCAACCAGATGAGGAGCCTATTCATGACAATCTCAAATGATTAATGAATGACAAGGTTGTTGTCTGTCTCATAACAGTTCACACATTTTTCAAATCACAAAGTCTTGTATGTCATCAGTTTAAACCCTCATTTCCTGATGGCACTTTTAATATCACTCCTTACACTACAATGTAAGTATATAAGCTTCTGCCAATGGAAGTTTGCTAAAGAATACAAATTATAATTACCACGTACTAACAGAATTTTAAATAATAGTTGTCCTGTAGGCATATAATCTAAATCCACTTGGAGACTGTAAGGATTTGGCTCTCCTTGGCTCTTTTATCCAGTAATCTATAAATAACACACAGAGCTGGGACTGTAAGCCCTGGGAGTGAACTAGTTCTAACAAGATCAGAAACCGGTAGTGTCTGCAAAAAAACAGTTATAGCTCTCTTTTTAATAAGAAAAAGGTTTCATTTCCTTTGCTGACCCTCAGAATTTAGAAGAGTCTTTTTGGAAGACTCAGGCTGCTTCAGTTAAGCTGAGGGTAAATAAGGAAATACTCTGCTTGCGCTTAGGCTAGAACTTTAAGAGTGAGAGTAAGGCAGAGGCAGCCACTGTGATAATGAACAGGGCTGCTGAAACTGGGCATGGGTCAGCTAACCTGTCATCATCTGCAAGGTCCCTCTTAGCAGTAAAAACCCTGCTCTATGCTAAGTAATGGACATAGCTCCTAGCATTCCTCTCACTACCATACAATCCTAAGAAACAAGACAGATTTGGAGAGCGTGGGGAAGAAACAAAAGGATAAGGAAAGGGAAGAGTCACTAATTAAACAAAAACGGTCTCTTCCCAAACAATAAGAATTCATGTAGGCATCAACCAGGCATCTCTGCTGTGATGTCCTTCCCCTTAATTTTAATTCAACTTCAAGACAATACCTAAAATCTAGATTGTCTGTGGCTTCAATAACAAGAGTAAGCAGCTTTCTTCATATAGGAAACCTATGAATCTGATTTCCTCAAAAGTTCATAGAGGAAGAATAGGCCAATGCTTTTAAGAGGAAAGCAATTTCTCTGTTTTGCACACAGCCCTGCACATCCACGGGTGGTATCTCGGGCCAACTTTTCACAGTAATCAGCATGAAAGCAGACAGGTTTTACTTTCCTTTCACAGTGGTGCAGTTACAGTATTGAAGAGCTGCCACTGAGCAGAGCTGCCAGGCTTGTGAGAGGACTTCTGTGATCTGACCAACACCAGAGCCATGAACAACCATCTTGGTTCCTACACAATGGCTAAGGCATGTCTTCTGAGGTGCTGTGCTCCAGTGAGCTGGAAGCACGGACATTTGACAGAGGACACATCCAACATTCAGAGAGAACAGGGAGCAACTGAATTTATCACCACAAGGAATGGGTCATGAAATACTCCAAAGCCAGTTAGCCTATACAAAAAGAACCACTCTTCCCTCCTAAAACTGGCTAGTTTTTGCAGAGACCTACTATCAGAAAGGCTAACAATAGCTTTCTGCCTACTTACTCTCTGCCAGTCTGAGCTCGAAAGCTTTGTTGAAGCATCACAATCACAAACACAGGCCCAATCCCTTTGCCATATTTATGTCCAATCTCTTTAGCTGATGGAAATGGCCTTTGTGGGTGCTCAAGGACAAATGGCATTAAAGCCTATTATTTACCTTTTCATATAAGAAGACTTAATGTGTCAGCTGCATTTTAATCTAAGGATTATATGCTTACCCTGGAAAATTCCTTTTAGAAATATCAATAAGGATTTTTTTCCCTAGAATTCTTATTTTTTAATACATAGTCCAATTATCATTTATAAATTTATTGGTATTTTAGCACCTGAAATAAAAGCCTTTAGAGGAGAAAAAGAGGCAGCTGCTGCAGAGTTAATAAGAAAGCCAAGATCTCTGCTGAGACCATCTAAATATATATCATGCCTTAAAAAATAAAAGAACGCCACGCTAATGCTTTCCACCCCAGGTATGTGTCTAAGCAAAAGCTAACACTACAAATCTTGACCTGAATTTTAAGAATTATTCCAGTTATAGACAGTGAACGAACACACACATTTAGCTCTTCTCCCTCCTAAAACCCCAATACAGCACCACATTTCTTTTTAAAGGTATAAATCCACATGGACAAAGATAAAAGAAGCAAAAATTAAAACACTAAGCTTTTTAAAGTTAGAAAGTCTTCCAATTTGCGAAGCCCCTTTCTTAATCATGAACAGATAGTCAAACAAACAAAGCATCTAACAAGAAAGATAGAAACGAATGGGGGGAGAAGCAACTTAGAAATTATGCATAAAAAGAAAGTTTCAGAAAGGAAAAAAGACATTACCTCCTCAGAGAGCTGAGAAAAAATACTGTCATGAAATAAAAGGACTCCATAAAATAAAAGCATTCAGAGACAACAATAAAAAAGAACTGTCAGAAAATGAAACAGGATAACAAACATGATAAATGTAATAGGAAGGTTAGAAGATAAATTCAGAAAATATCTTAAGAATATAGCTTAAATGCAAAGGAGGAAAATAAAAGATAAGATATAGCACAAGTAAGTTCACATCCAAGAGGAATTCTCTAAAGAAAGAACGGAGAAAACAAAAGGGTTAAAAATCAATAATGATATACTTCAAGAAAATTTCTAAAAATGAAGGCTATGTTTCCAAGTAATGAAAATAGACCACCACCAAAAAACATTATCATAAAATGTAAGAACACTTAAGATAAAAGAACTAAGTACTCCAAGAAAAACTGACCATCAACAGATGTCAGAAAATAAAGAACAACGCCTTCTCTGTCCTACAGCTCAGTGATTTCCAACCTAGAATTGTACTTGCAGCCAGGCTGTAAATTAAATGCAAACGCAACATTCTTAGATATGTAACAACTCAAAAAAGTCTTACCTCCTGTGTGCAAAAATTGCTTGTTAAGATGTTTCTATGAAAATGTGCTCTGCCAAGATAAGTAAATCAGGAAGGAAAACAATATGGGATAAAGGAAACAAGGAAGCCAATGCAGGAACAAGATACAAGAACTTCCCAGAATGGTACTGAAGACAGCCCCAACACGTGGTTCACAGCAGGTCTGGGAAGTAAGGCATCTAGACTAGAGCAAAGCGTAAGACTCAGGATGAGATCTCTCCAAGATGTAATTGTCTTAAGATATTAAGAGGAGATTCACGTGGAAAGCTATTTGGGCACACAGAAAACTTAAATTTTAAAAAACAAGACAATTAGTAAATCCAAGGAAAACAAAATTTATGCGCAGGAAAGTTAAAGTAAATAAATTATAGTACCTATTATACCGTGCACCTGTGAAACTTGTTGACCTAGTCTAACGTAAATTCCAGATAAATAGGGGAAGAAAAAGAGAATTATGCATAATGGAGACTCAAATATTTCACCAGAGGCCTTGTGGAACTACATAACCCTTTAAAAAGCAAAGACGAACGACTGAAATAAAAAGCAAAACCTAAAATTACAAAGGAGATGACTATTACAATCTACACCTAGTATTTCTTTAATATAGCACCTGACAACTTATAAATTGCTTACACAAGTGTCTAATGATTTAACGTTTACCACAATTCTGAAAGTTAGGATTACAGAGAAGAGGAAACTAGCTCAGGGAAATTAAGTTAACTTGATCAAAGTGACATAGAACAAGGCGGCAAAGGCAGGACTAGAATAGAAACGCCATGGCCTGCAGAAGGTAAGTCTGGGATTTGCAACATGGTTGACATTAACCATGTGGGGGGGAGTCTGGTCCAAAACTCCAAGTTGAGTTTTGGAGCTCCCTAGTTCTCAAACTTGAGCTTGCACAGGAATCACCTGAAGTTCCACTCACAGGAAGTATGTGAAATATGAAAGTAGAATGAAGCTCACCAGGAGTTGGGGGGGGAGGGAGAAAAGGAGAGTTGTTTGATGGGTACAGAGCTTCAGATTTGTGAGAATGTTTATTGCAGCCCAATTCATAATTGCTAAGTCATGGAAGAAGCCCAAGTGCCCATCGATCCACGAATGGATTAATAAATTGTGGTATATGTACACCATGGAATATTATGCAGCCTTAAAGAAAGATGGAGACTTTACCTCTTTCATGTTTACATGGATGGAGCTGGAACACATTCTTCTTAGTAAAGTATCTCAAGAATGGAAGAAAAAGTATCCAATGTACTCAGCCCTACTATGAAACTAATTTAGGGTTTTCACATGAAAGCTATAACCCAGTTACAACCTAAGAATAGGGGGAAGGGGGAAAGGGAGGGGAGGGAGGGGGGTAGAGGGAAGGGGATTGGTGGGATTACACCAGCGGTGCATCTTACAAGGGTATATGTGAAACTTGGTAAAGGGTCTGTGAAGCTAGTGAATGATGCCCATGATTATATCAATGTACACAGCTATGATTTAATAAAAAATAAAATAAAATAAAAATAAAAAATAAAAAAAAGATTTGCGAGGTGAAGAAGTCCTGGAAGTCTGTTGCACAACAATGTGAAATGCTTCACATCACTGAACGGTGCACTTAAACGTGGTTGAGATGGTAAATTGTATGGTGTGTATTTTTTACCACAATTAAAAAAAAGAAGAAACACCTGGAAAGTTTGTTAAAACACTGATTGCTAGACCCTATCCCCAGGGTTTTAATTCGGTAGGTCTGGGTGGTACCTAAGAATTTCCTCTTCCAACAAATTACCTGACACCACTATCCTACAGAGATTTTAACCAGCACTGCTCTAGTTCAAATATTCTCAATCCTGTGCACAGTAACCTCACCTGAAACCCTAGACCAAGCAAATAAGAATGCAAGGGGAGGGGAGTTACATAACTGGACATAAAGTGCTTTTAAATCCATCAGAGTGATTCTACGAGAGCCCCTGGCCTGAACACTGGCCCAGGCCAGTCAACAGCAGGACAGTGTTTGTGACAAGGAGTAGCCTATGGTCCCTCAGCCATACCGGGCTTTGCCTCAATTTCCTCACCTACAGAATAATGATCATAGTTGCTGAGAATAAACAGGATAATCAACAAAAGAACTCAGGGCAGTGCCTATCACATAATGAATAATAATGTTATTACTTTTCTTGCCGAGTTACAGGAAATAAGGTTGACCCTGTTTTGTCAGATATAAAATGGGGTCAGGTTAAAGCCAATAAAGACACTATTAATATTCAATCCCAGACTACTTATCAAGACAAAAGGCACCCAGGGACATGAGAACAAAGTAAGTGAGATTAAATCTAAGAACCTATGACAATTCCCACAAATATTTAGCAAATTTAGGCTTGTTTCTACAGAATTATAACTAATCCTTTTACTGTCTGAATAGGTGCTGTTATATGGAATAAAAATATCATTGTAAAACCAGGTGTTGGAATCAATATTCAAACACCACCACCACTTCCATCTTTTTAGATGGAATGACAAAACCAATGAGGTGTGTTTAGAAAGAAGGTAATGTAAGACTCCAAGGAGAAATTCTTGAAGACACCTACACAGTAAACAATTTCTTGTCAAAAGAAATTGAAAATGAACACAAAGGCATGCATAGTTCATTCAAAAATCCTGAGCACCTCCCACATGGGAGGCAATGGCTACAGGGGAGGCCATGGCCAGGGCAGAGGCTAGAGTGTAACAGGCAGAGGAGCGGGTGGGTCAGGCCATGCAGCAAACTCTGTGAATAATAAATCGCAGGCACCAGTTTCCTCAAAAGCACTGCAGGGAGAGCCCAACTTGTGTTTTCTGGTAAGTTTTTCCTTGCCTTCATAGCATATTTTGGGAGGGTATCATGGATCGCCTACAGAAATGCTAAAAGCTTCTGATATCTTGAGTCCACAGTAAATACAAAAAAAAAATATTGTCATTGTCCTCAGAAAGCAACGTGACCCTCCCTAGATGTCCGGGCAATATGTATCACTCTCAAGGAAAACTCCGCCTTCATTAAGTCATTTGAATAATTTCCCCACAAAAGATTCTAAGCACTTGTGAGAAAATATTCTCAATGAGGAACAGTGTTTATTTGCTGGTGGAACTGGCTACCGGCCCTGAGAACAGCTCTCTCCAACAGTCAGAGCCTCTCAGTCAGTAATTATGTTCTCATACCATATTGACATGTTCAATCACCTCCTGACCACAAAAATTTGTGTTTCCTCTATAGCGCAGAATGCTGGATCTGACTCAATGATTAGGTGACAATCCCAAGGGGACACGCGCACCAGAAGGGAGCAATGCTAGCCAGTGTGGCTTTCCTGGGGCATGACCCCCTAAATATTCGGGGACAGGGGGCACGCTCCATGTAGGAAGCTAGGGATCAGCTTTCAGGTAGAATACAGAAACACTGCCATTTCATACGCTTACATCCTTCCACGAAGCAGGCCTACTTTGTAGTGGTTTTTCCCTCTCTGCTTCCTTGATTTATTATTTAATCCAAATGCCCACAATCATAACACAGAAGCAAGGATGAAGACAGGAAAATGAACAGGACATACTCCTGCTGAAAGGGCTATTTTGAAGGTTAATAAAATAACCAATGCCCTGCAAATGCCCACCAATTTGATTCTTCTCAGAACCCTATAAGGTAAATACTTTCATCTCCATTGTACACTGGAGGAAACTGAGCAAAGAGGTTTAGAAATTTGTCAAAAGCTCATGCAAGCTAGTCATGGAACCCCATCTGGCCCCAGAATCTCATATTCTTCATCACTTTTTTATGCTGTCCCCCCAGATACATGTTTCAGGTCAAAAAAAAGAGAATACACCTCAAAATGCTTTGCTAACCATAAAAAGATACAGTAATAGTAATAATTATAATAATTAGTGTGCCTCCCTGCACAACAGGTGGTGACCCTCCCGGTATCCTGAATTCCTTTGGAGGGAACTTTTTTTCTAGCTGTCATTGACTTAATGTTTCACCTTCAGCTGAAGATGTGCCAACTTTAGGCTCTGGGGTGACCTGGCGATCCAATCAGAACAGGGCAACGTTCTGTGACTGTCCTGTTGAGTGACTAGTCAGTGACCCGGCATGTGCCGTGTCACAGCCAGGAACATTGTTTGTGTAGTATCTTCAGGATCACTGCAGTGATACGCACCTAAAGTTGCTAGAAGTCTCTATTGGAAGCCCAAGAATACACAGATAAGAAGGATCCTCACAACTTGGTTTGGATACCAAATCCAGCCCTTTCTTGGGCAGATCCACCCCAAGACTTGTAATTACTTCAGTCCGTAAGTGTTTTTACTTATGATAGGTTGAATTGGGTTTTCTGTCACTTGCAACCAGGAGAATCATCCTGACACTCTAAGACACTTCTTGTTCTATCAAGCTATATATCTATATGGACTTCAGTACTTTTCCCATTTCCGAAAACATAAATTTGAGAGACAGACAAAATAAATTCTAATTAGTTAATCTTATAATAAATAACACTCCAGAGGCTGGAGTTCTTGACAAGATCATTCCATATTATGTAAAACAGAACTCATTTTTTCCAAGGCCACAGAACAAATGATTTGACCTATCATCAAAAATTATTCAGAAAATTTTATTTTTAACTCAAAGAAGTAAGCCTCCCTTTTTCCACCTTTCTAAGGAAAACAACTACAATATTTATTTTCCCAGTCTTCTCAATTTCATCTTCCCTCTAAATGTAAACTATATAGAATAACTAAAATAGACCGGGCATCGTGGCTCACGCCTATAATCCTAGCACTCCGGAAGGCTGAAGCAAGTGAATTGCTTTAGCTCAGGAGTTGAGACCAGCCTGAGCAAGAGTGAGACCGTGTCTCTACTAAAAATATAAAAACTAGCCAGGCATTGTGGTGGGCACCTATAGTCCCGGCTACTAAGAAGGCTGAGGCAAGAGGATCACTCGAGCCCGAGAGTCAGAGGTGGCTGTGATCTGATGGCCATGGCACTTTACCCAGGGTGACAGAGATTCCATCTCAAAAAAAAAATTACTAAGATAAAGAACAGGATTGAGAGAAATAAAGGTTAAAAAAAAAAAAAAGAACAGGATTGAATTTTTTTGAAACATTTTAAAATTAAGAAGTAGAAGACACAAATGGATACAAACCATTTCTTCCTCCTTCCAAAGATCAACTACACCTTTATTAATTTTGGCAGTAAAACAAACCGGTTTGGAGTTTTAATCACATCCATTAAACTAGCCATTGTGGTTGCTCCAAGAGCCTAAGATTTCAGAAGATACTTAGGGATCACCCAGATGACTGCCTCAAAAGGTGGCAAGGAGCACTCCCTTGCATGTCTGACAGCTCCTAAGCTCATGTGTAAATATGACCAGGGCTTCATGCATTTTCGTATCTTTCAATTATAGCACACGGCCAAAAAACATCCAATCTCACTTCCTAAAACACCTCTCAAGCTGAAAGATGGCCATCTAGCCACTGTGGCTTATCATGGCTCAATCATGTGATTTGACTGTTTCTTCTGACCACAGTAGGGGTGATGAACAGGCAGTTGCTTCCAGCCCAAGTGTCCATACACAAAACATACATCAGCACGTATGAAAATGTTAACTATGTTAAAATGGTATTAAACAAAGTTTCAAATTTTCTAAAGAAATGTAAAAAAAAATCTGTATTTTCTATGGTCACTACAATACCCCTATAACCTTCTATTAAGATGAAACAAACTTTTTATTTACAACTTTGAATAAGCAAACAGATATGCATGCCAACGTAGACAGATTAATTTGTTAGGCTATAGTCCAAACTTCATTAACTTAGTTTGCTGTTGTTTCTGTTGAGGTTTTTTTATTTATTAGTAAAGTAGCTTAAGACTGGCAGTGTACTCAGCTTGGTTTGGTAAGCACTTCAAAGGTCACTGGCCCTTCTCCAGATGTGGCTGCCTTCAGATACTTAGGAGCTACCATATGTAAACAATTAGGACCTTTAAAACTGGCCGAGAGAATGAAGGCGGCCAACGAAAAGTGCCAGGAACAGACTGCCAAGAGACGCGGTTTCCACTTCTAAGTCTGAATCCAGTCAAAAATAAGACTTTTTTTGAGTGATAAATAAATGAGATCATATCTCAAATAAAAATAAGATAAAACTGTAGTAATCTGTGTGTACGTCGCACTGAATACTTCTCATACTGAAGTAACCATTAGATTATGTAGAATAGCATTTATCAAATTTATAAAACAAAGGTAGCTGACATCTTAGTTTTAAATTGAGGATCTGGCTCTTCCCCTAAGCGGCCTGAAGTGATCTGTGAAAATCAGATCACTTGACCCAGAAAACCCCACAAAGTTACGCAGGTCAAGAAGGTCAAATCTTCCTGTTCATTTTAAGAACACACGTGAAACTGCCAGGCCATCAAGAGTACGCGTATACGAAAAGCCACCAAGTATCTGAAGGATGTCACTTTATTTTATTTGTTTTTAATTGTTAAATCATAGCTGTGTACATTAGTGCAATCAAGGGGTACAATGTGCTGGTTTCATATACAATCTGAAATATTCTCATCAAACTGTTCAACGTAGCCTTCATGGCATTTTCTTAGTTATTGTATATAAACATTTGTATTCTGTATTTAGTAAGTTTCGCCAGTACACATTCTAAGATGCACCATAGGTGTGGCCCCACCCATTACCCTCCCTCCACCCTAATCTCCCCCCTCCCTTCCCCTTCCTTGGCCCTTTCCTCACAGTCTTGTGCTATAGTTGGGTTATAGCCTTCATGTGAAAGCTATAATTTAGCTTCATAGTCGGGCTGAGTACAAAATAGTCTGTACCCTTCCAACGTTACCATGGTAGAGTTAGCAGGTGTGCCCAGACCAAACAGTGGGGCTGGTCACAGGGTGGGTGGCCCAAAAAGAGTGCTGAATTTTTGCTGCACATACTTAAAAATGCAGACAGTAATACTGAACTTAAGGGTTCAGATATAGATTCTCTGGTCATTGAGCATATCCAGGTGAAAAAAAGCACCCAAGATGCATCGCCAAACTTACAAAGTTCATGGTCACATTAACCCATACACAAGCTCCCCTGCCACATCAAGATGATCCTTACTGAAAAGGAACAAACAAACTGTTCCCAAACCGGAAGAGGAGACAGCACAGAAGAAAAAGATATTCCAGAAGAAACTAAAGAAACAAACAGTTATGCACAGGAATAGGTACAACCTAAGATAAATGCAAATAACAAATAAATAAGTAAAGGATATGGCAATTCTAGTTCCCTATTACACTTCTGCTTTGATTTATAGAAAGCACAATACTAGAATGGAAATTCAAGTTCACAGGAGCCTCTTTGAAATTCCCCAACAACGAGAACCATTTCTGATTATCACCATTTTACGCCTGAAATACAATAAGCACGGTGTCAATATATGCTGTATGAATGAAGACATTAACACTAAATTTAGTGGGCTCAGACTATTACATGGCTACAGAGGTTAGGATTACTGTCCTTGATTTTACGAAGTAAAGCATGAGTTGGCAAACTTTTTTGAAAAGGGCCAGATGGTAAATATTTTAGGCTTTGTGGACCATATGGTCACTGTTGTAACAACTCGACCCAGGTTTCCTTTGCAACTATTTAACTCTGCTGTTACAGCACCATATAAACAAATAAGCATGACTATTTTTAAATAAAGCTTTATTCACAAAAACAGAATTTGTCCATAAAAACATCCAAGTCCCCTGAAGAATACTTTCCTATAATAAACAGTCTATTCCCTAAAGGTTGCTGACTCCAGCCAGACATGATTTGTTGGGTCAAAACTTGGGGAGGGGATATGTCCTCATTCTCTGCAGTACCCACCGCTCTTGAGTTAATTTCTGTCCTGATACCAGTTTATCCCATGTAAGCCTTTGAATATATATTCCTGAATTCTACAATGGAACTAGTCTCCAGGGATGTGGCCTGTGTCCACACCTGTAAGTCCATAACCACAACAGGAGCTTTTCATGTGGAAGTTTTCAATTCTTTGCCCCTCATCTAACACTTAATATCAACACCTAATGAACTTCAAATATTCATTAACTGCTCTGCACATATCAAACGATAGTGGGGCTGTAGGGAGAATTATAATGGCAGAGAAGGGGATGCAGAAAACATGTGCCAGCAGAGAACAAAGAGAAAAGGGACATGGTGAGTCATAGGAAGAGCAGCAAGAATCATCTGGACCTGAAGAAACCACACACGCATCTCCCAAGCGTGTCTCAATCTTCTACCTGCTGTCTGGATTCATCCTTCACATCACAGCAGAGGGTGGGCACAGCCTGGGACTACCTGCACTGCAACATGATGATGAAACCTTATTTAATCCCTGTTTCTGCTGGAGGGTGCCCTGGATGGGTAAAGCCAAAAATTTACCTACATTTATTCTGCTAGTAAGTGGTTATTTTCTCACACAATGGAATGCTCTATACTAATGACAATGAATGACCGATAGCTATACGCAACAATATGGAGGAATCTTTCTAGGATGTTACTGAATGAGAGAAGCCCCGCACAAAAGAGTACAATCTGCATTCTACCTTACACACACATGTGTGCACACAGAAAAGAAACGGCAAAACAAATGTATGCTGCTAGAAGTCAAGACAGGAGTCATCCATGGAGTGGGAAGTAGTCGACCCTTGAACTGTGCATTAAACTGTGAGGGACCATTTATATGAAGATTTTTTTTTATTAATAAATACATTGGTAGCGGCACCCGTAGCTCAGTAGGTAGGGTGCCGGCCACATACACCGAGGCTGGCAGGTTCAAACCCAGCAGGAGCCAGCTAAAATCAACAACGACAAAGGCAACAAAAAAATAGCCAGGCATTGTGGCAGGTGCCTGTCGTCCCAGCTACTTGGGAGGCTGAGGCAAGAGAATCACTTAAGCCCAAGAGTTTGAGGTTGCTGTGAGCTGTGATGCCACAGCACTCTACTGAGGGCAAGAATGAGACTCTGTCTCAAACATAAATAAATACATTGGAAAAATTGCAACAATTTGAAAAAAACTCACAAACTACATAGCCTAGAAATAAGAAAAAAATAAGAAAAAGTTAGGTATGTCATGAATGCATAAAATATATGTAGTTATGTATCTACTGTTTATGTTACCAGTAAGGCTTCTAGTCAAAGGTGGGCCATTAGTAGTTAAGTTTTGGGGGAGTGAAAGTTATACTCGGGCTTTCCACTGAATGGAGAGACCCTTGATTTATTCAAAGGTCAACTGCCATGCCTAGAAGGAGCCATGAGACTGTGCACGTAATGTTCTGTCACCTGGGTGTTTTGTTGGTAAACCCATATCAACTAAATACTTTTGTGTATTTTTGGTTATGTATGTTCCTCTTCAACGGAAAGTTTTAAAAAAATGACCCTGTACCTAAAGTGGTCTAGGGCTAGGCACGGCCCACACGCCTTCCCTTCACTCATCCTTCAAAGCCCTCTCACCCTTCTCATTTTTTCAAAGCATGAACAGAGGCCAAAGAGGAAAAGAGCAAACTTAACCATTCAGAGTTACCTATGATTTAAAACACAGCTCCTTCTGAATCTTTCAAAGAGCCTTTACTTTCAACACTAACCTTTTGTTCTAAATCAAAATTGAGAGTATAAGAAGCTATTTTGCCTTAAATAGCTTACTTAGATAGACTTCTTTTAAAATATGCCTTAAATAGCCAACTCTCGCTCATAAGCATCTATAAAGAAATGCTTAGATACACAGGGATGAGAAGAAGGCACCGGAAAGAAATTGTAACTGAGATCAGAATGTAGAACAGTCCATAGCCACCTTGCAAGAATCATAGGTAACTGTGTAATTAGCTATAATGTATGATGGCTTACAACTATAATCACAGCTGAACACATCTCTGAGATTTTATGTAAAGTGTCAATTCCAGAAGTCAAATTACGGAGCTTGGAATCATTTTTAATCTCTCTAGTGTTGATTTAATATATTAACTTCAACTTAAAATTACCACTCATATTCTTTCCATGTTCTCCTATAAGATTAGGTTTAAAAAAAAAAAATCGGTTAAGACTCTTCTTGATCACCTTAGAGCACAGCTGTCGGGCTACCTGTGCATGCTAATCGGGAAGAAGGCAAGGGTGGTAATCAGGTTCACTGACTAACCATACTCATCAGCCACGGGGTAGGAGGGCTGCAGGGAATGAAGAAAGCACAGTAACTCCTCTCTTTTACAGGGCACATGTATAATACAAATTCCATGCTTTTAGATTCAGAAGTTTCTCTCATCAAACAAATTCATACTGCTTATCTATCCACTAAATAATCACTATTTGGAATGTTTTTTAAATCTGACTTATTTCTATCAACTATAAAGGTAGCATAATTCAAAGTTTGCACTCTTTAATAGAAAACTGTTTAACTAAATGATTCTATGTCACATAGATTATGATGGTTCTAAAATGTCTTTAAGAGGAGAACATCCTTATTGGTAAGAGCTGTATCCCCAAGAATTTAGGACAACTTACCATGATGTCTACAATTTACTTTCACAGGTTTTGGCAAAAAAGATACAAACCTACCTATAAACACAAAATGTGGCAAATGCTAACAACTGCTAAAACTAAGCAGTGGACGAACGGAAATTCATTGTATGTTCTTTGAACTCTTCGTTAAGTTTGAAAATATTTCATAACAAAAAGATGTATAGAAGTCTTTCCTCACCTTCCAAGCGATGGCTTTCCTCCTTCTCCCGTTCAAAAGGGAATGGCCAAAAGCGCCCACAGGCGCATCAGGGATCATTCATGCTGCCTTCACCCTGCAAGAATACGCAAAGCAAGATGCAACCACCAAGGATTTTTAGCAAGTTTCAGTTGAGAAAATGTTCTTAAAACATGACAAGCCTCTAAATTAAAATACTGCTTTAACAATTTTTTTTTAACAAGGACAAAAGTAAAGAAAAAAATCATGCCATCACATATTAACCATCAATCCCAGCCACTCCAGCAACTTCTGGAACAAAGGAACCCCTCGGGAAGTTGCTATTTTTCTTTTGCTCAGCTTTATTGAGGTCTGATTAACAAGTAAAAATTGTATGTAGTTAGGGTGTATAACCTGATGGTTTGATCTATGTGTACACTCTGATATGATTACCACAAGCTAATTAACTTGCCCATCATCTCACAGTTACTTTTTCTTTACTACATCGCATATGTCCTATACAGCAAACTGGCATCATGGCCTGAAGGTCAAGTTCCTGTGGCCACAACCCACCTTCCACTTTGGCATCATCTGTGATGTTTGATCTGCCCCACAGCCCTGTGAGATACACAGAGTTTACTGATCCTATTTTCCAGAGAAGGCAGCTGTGTCTGAGATAATGTTACGACAAGGACATTCAACTAGGTAACACCAGAAATGAAACTCCTATTTGTCTTCTGACCCCAAGCTCAGGGCTCATCTCACCCTACAGGCCGTCTCCCACTCTCCTGCCCCCCAACATGATGCTTTCCTTAAAACCAAGCCCAGGCCCAGATGGCCAAATGACATGTTCACATGAGGGGGGTGGATGCTGTAGTTCAGGCTGTGCTCTGAAAGTGTGTGTTCATAATCATCTTTAATAGTGCCATTAATACTAGAATCATCATTACCAATTACTATAATTACTATCAGCAATTATACTTCTCTTGTAGACATAATAATCCTCACCGTATTTTTAGCGTTTTCTATATGCTATACATTCCTCATTTTTCTCCCTTCTTTCTCAGGTGCTGATAATACATACCCCTTTGAGGGGTTTAAGCCTAATATTAACCATTTGGGTCTGTTTTGAAGACTTGCCACTTGAGATTTTAATTGTGAGATTCATCCCTGTTGACTCCTGGGCTGCAGTTCAATCATTTTTCACCACTACATAGTCCTCATGTTGTGAATGTACCCACAGTTTACAGCTCTGTTCTATGATGGAAGATCCTCTGGGGATGTTTCAGTTTTTGCTCCTTTGAGTAATGCTGCTATGTACATGCTAGTCCCCTGGTATACACAGGCAAGAGTTTCTCCAGGTTATATACCTGGGAAAAGAAAGCCGGCTTTGGGATTGCACATGTTCAACCCCTCTTAGTAATGCCAAATTGTTCTCCAATGTGTTTGTGTACAACTTACTCTTTAGCCGCCTTTCCAGTCTCTCTTCACATAAGAGGCATGCTTGTTTTGCTAATTACCGGGAAAGCTTTCAACCAACAAAAGGGAAAGCTTTTCCTATTTGCAGAATCACTACTGCAAATAAACAGTACTCCAAAGCAGTGACCCAGACAGCTGGAACATATTAGTCACAGGACATCAGTGTAGACTTCAGGATGAGGACGCAAACCCAGCCACCACCACACTGCCCACCACGTAAGTCAAATTTGATTTCTAGATGAACGACAAATTCAGAGACTGCTTCCTGGCATATTCACATAATATATAGTCCCACTGTACTGCTTTCATCTTAAAGGGGGAAAAATACAACTCACATGCAAACCAGACAAATTCAAGATTAAAGCAAGAGAGTCAAATCATTCCTGTAAAATAACAGGTTTTTTGGTTTTTATCTACAAATTAAAATTATATCTGATTTATTATAATTCTACCAAAAACGTGTAAGTATTTTCTATATAAACTCATATACTTTCTATATAAAATCACGCTGTTTCTCAACTTAGCTGGGTGGTTCTGACTTAGGGTCTCTTATAAGATTGCAGTCAAGATGTCAACTGGCATCTATCTGAGGGCTCAAATGGGGCTGAAGGATCTGTGTCCAGGATGGCTCAGGCACTTGGCTATTGCCAGGAAGCCCCAGGAAGCCTCAGTTCTTCACCAATTTCTTAGGTGGCAATAGTAATTTTAAAATATAATCTATTTCTAGTAAAAATATGAGATATCAAGTATTTCCACTGCTATTAAATACAAATCATGAGAAACTCTTTTGATGCGGGCTGGAGGAAAGAATAAATGTTATTATAAATTTCAAAGAGACTCATATATCATGAAAAGAAACAATGGTACCAAATAACTAAAGAGAGGTGATATCAATTCAACCTCTTAACCATTCTTTTTTTTAAAAAAGAGGCACTGTGTAGCCCAGGCTGGAGTACAGCAACCCAGTCATAGCTCCTTGTAACCTCACATTCCTAGGCTGTAGTAATCCTCCAGTCTCAGCATCCCAAGTAACCAGGACTTAAGTGTGCACCACTATGCCCAGCTAATTTGTCACTTCACAATCATTTATCCTGGTGATGTAGGAACTGTTATGTTACTCATTTTTCACATGAAAGAAACTGAAGTACAGGAAGGAATTAAGTTGTGCACAGTCACATACATAGCTGATATATGGTAGAACCAGGATTTAAACCCAAGCAATTTATTCCAGAATCCATACTTTTTTTTGAGAGAGAGAGAGTCTCACTCTATCACCCTGGGTAGGGTGTTGTGACATAATAGCTCACAGCAACCTCAAACTCCTGGGCTTAAGAGATCCTCTCACCTTAGCCTCCCAAGTAGCTGGGATATAGGAATGCACCACTACACCCAGCTGACTTTTCTGTTTTTAGTAGAGACAGAATCTCCCTCCTGCTCAGGCTGGTCTCAAACTCCTGAGCTCAAGCAATCTACCCACCTCAGCCTCCCAGAGTGCTGGGATTACAGACAGGTGAGAGCCACCACACGCAGCCCAGAGTCCATATCCTTAACCATGGCTCTAGGCAGCTGCTTCAGTCCCCCACGACCAATCAGAAGGCCTGGTGATGGTGACAACAATAGCTACCAATTACTAGGTACCAACAATTTGCTAAGCACTTGCTAAGCATTCTATTGCAGTATTTCTAATTCACCCCACATCTCTACCAAGTATTTCATAGTTGAAGAAACTTAGGATTTAAGTAACTTGGCCAAAATCACATAAGCAATAAAATAAAACCACGGTGACGCCACTTGAACCTCATTTCTCTTTCCACAGTGGGCCTTCTAGACAAAATAAAACTACCTATTGCTAGTGCTTGTGGTAGGCATGTGCGACCTTCGGTCCCAAAAACAGTCCACGTGAAGGAAATGGATGCCATACGGTGGAGGCATACTGGCCTTGATGGTGATAGTGGGCGGCAGCTGCCACGCTTCTGTCACCATCACACTAAAGGAGTGACCACCGCTGAGAGAGACTCCATCAGGGGACCAGGCCTCAATGCCACCTCTCTGCTGGGTCACTCAGCAGGTCAAACGGCCTCTCCAGCATATCATTTCCCTCTGTGAAATGAAGATCTCTTTTATTTCAAAGAGTTACCATGAGGATTAAAGAAATTAACACTTGGGCAGGACCTATGGCTCCGTGAGTAGGGAGCCAGCCCCATATACTGAGGGTGGCGGGTTCAAACCCGACCCCGGCCAAACAGCAAAAATAGCTGGGCGTTGTGGTAGGCGCCTGTAGTCCCAGCTACACAGGAGGCTGAGGCAAGAGAATCACCTAAGCCCAAGAGCTGGAAGCTGTGACATCACAGCACTCTACAGAGGACGACAAAATGAGACTCTAAAAAAAAAAAAGAAAGAAAGAAATCAACACTTTAAATGCACAAGTCATATAACAAGCTCTGATAAAGGCTTGATAATAACAAGAGTAAGAGAAAATATGCTCTAGCTAACTGGCAGTAAGAAGTGGGGAGCTGATTTTATTTTTTTATTTACTTATTTTTTTTTTTTGAGACAGAGTCCCACTGTGTTGCCCTCGGTAAGTGCCATGATGTCACAGCTCACAGCAACCTCAAACTCTTGGGCTTAAGCGATTCTCTTGCCTCAGCCTCCCAAGTAGCTGGGACTACAGGCATCCGCCACAATGCTCAGCCATTTTTTGGTTGTTGTTGTCATTGTTGTTTGGCAAGCCTGGGCTGGGTTCGAATCCGCCAGCCCCCATGTATGTGGCCGGCGCACTAGCCACTGAGCTACGGGCGCTGAGCCAGGGAGCTGATTTTAAACATAGTCTAGCCTCATATACACTTCATAATGGATGATTGGAGAATTTTTAAAAGACTATCCTTGTATCATGATTTTTTTTTTTTTTGGACTATACTTAACCTTGCCAATAAAATGAACCCTTTATGGTATGAGTAAAAGATATTTTTTGCACAAACATTGGCACTGGAATAGACTCAAAGTAAAATATTTGGCTCCCTTAGCTTTTCTGCCACCGATTTTACAAAATCTTAAGCATTCATTTCAAATGACAGCATCTCTTCAAAGTACTCCCTGTTTCCTGGAAATCATCCTCAATTATTTGGCCAATAAAGAAAGAAAGTGACTAGCACATAACAAAACAACACGTGACGACAAGCCTACAGCTCCACACATCGTCACTGTGAGGTCAGGGTCCTCAGTTATCCCTTTCACCACGCCTGTGATGAGGGGTTCAACATGCGCCACGTAGACTCAGAACAGAGCACCCGGGTCAGCTACCAGCAACCTCTGCTGAAGCCAGAGGAATGAAAGAACAGGGGTGGCTGCAGCCTGCAGGCCTGCTTTGTAAAGTTGGTCTAACCCCATCTCTTGACCAACCGATATAACCTACTAATGAGCTTCCCAGAAGACCATGTTTTTTAAAAGAGAAAGGCTAACCTTGTGTCTGTTTGATACTTGACAATATGGAGCAGAAGCCCACTGAGGGGCAGCTCTGCAGAGGGAGGCGGCCATCGAGGGGCAGAAACCACTGCAGAACAGTCTGAGGTATTTGAAGAGAAAAGAAGCAGCCACAGCTAACACCTCCTCAGTCTACACCACAGGCCAGAACTTCTGCCCAGCGCGTTTCCTGCCTTCTTCCTTAAAACCCCTCTCACTCTTGCAGGAGCCTGAGACAGTATCCTGCAAATCCCTATTTAACAGATAGGGAAACTGATTTATAGAGGCTAAAGGACTTACAGAAAGTCATGGAACGCGCAAATGCACATAATAACTGGCTCACAGCACGTAGCAGGCACTCAGTATCTTTGAACATGGGGTCTCTTTCTCCATTATAAATACAGAAAACACTACCAATCTCACAAGGATTTTGTGAGGATACAATGAAATTATGTGTATAAAGTGCCTACCTCAGTGTCTTGACCTTGGAATGTGCATGCTAGGTGGGCAACAATGTTGACATGGAAAGCAAGGTATGAGAACCACCTAGAACGGGGTTATGATAATGAAAACAAGCCTAACACATACTGTGATGGCAGAAGACATACGCATGGCAAATGAGCACATGAAGAGATGTTCAACTTCATTAATAATTAAATGCAGATCAAAACTGTAATGAGATGCCACTGCACACCTATTAGAGTAGCTTACCTGTAAAAACAGCAATATCAAACGCTGGCCAAGATGCAATGAACAGGATCTAACACTTTGTTGGTGGGAACACAATGGGTAAATAGGTAACCAAACCAATAATAAGGAAAAAATCAGTGATACAAACAACACAGATGAAATGCAAATGCATTATGCTGAGTGAAAGGAGCGACTTTCAAAATCTGTATAATCCCACTTATGTGATATTCTGGAAAAGGCAAAACTATAAAGGCAGAACAGATCAGTGTTGCCAGGAGTTCAGGGGGAGGGAGGAAGGGGCTTGACTACAAATAGGCAGCACCAGGGAATCTGAGGGTGATAAAACTGTTCCTTATGCTACAGTTATATATATCAATGCATGTGCTGAAATTCACACTTGCTATATGCACTGAATGTGTATGATCCCCTCCCCGCCGGCCAAAATTCATGTTCACATGCTAATCCCCAATGTGACGGTATTTGTAGATGAGGCCTTTGGGAGGTCATCAAGTCAGAGCCCTCATAATGGGATTAGTGCCCTAATAAGAGGAGCTAGGACAAGAAAAAGATGATCTCTCTCTTTTCTCTCTTCTCTCTCTCCTGGATGTGACAGCCCTCCCAGAGCCCGGCCATGCTGGCTGGCATTCTAATCTTGGACTTCCAGCTTGCAGGACCCCGTGAAATAAATGTTTGTGACTGAACCCACCCAGCCCTGGTATTCTTGTTACAGAAGCCCATATGACTAAGACAAAACTACATACCCACACAAAGGGAATTTTACTGTTGGAAAATTTTTTAAATTACTAAGAAGTAGCATTTTAAAAATCATAGAAAAAAATTAAGGAGTCTTGGTGAATGGCTGGATGTATGACATGTATGGAGCAGAGGTGAAAAAGGAAGGTCAAATATCTCGGAAGTTCCTTGTCCAGGGAATGATAAAGAGACAGAAGACCATCAGCAGTCGGTGTGGGGAAGCCCTCAGAGGGGCTGAGAGGTGCTGAGGGTCCAGAACTTGGTTTCTAGCCTGGATTCACCAAATGAGTGACTATGAATTATGCAAACCATGTCACTTCCCTGAACCTTACTTTACCTAACTCTAAAATGAGACAATGAAGCAAAAGATCTTACAGGTTTTTTCCTGTTACAAACATTCTGAGGTTAATTTGGGAGTTTTTGTTTGTTTGAGACAAAGGCTCAAGCTGTAGCCCTGGGTAGAGTGCCATGGCATCACAGCTCACAGCAACCTCTAACTCCTGGGCTTAAACAATTCTCTTGCCTCAGCCTCCCAAGTAGCTGGGACTACAGACACCCGCCACAACAGCCGGCTACTTTTTGGTTATAGTTGTCATTATTGTTTGGTGGGCCCGGGCTGGATTCGAACCTGCCAGCTCTGGAGTATGTGGCTGGCACCTTAGCCGCTTGAGCTACAGGCACCAAGCCAGTCTACTAAGACAGCAAAACAAATAAGGAGAAATATCCAGGTGTGAAAAATACACCTGCACAAATGCCATCAGAGAACAACAGTGAAAATCATCAATGTGTCTGAGTCATAAGGTGATGGTGGCAGAAGCAGCCAAGAGCAGAGAAAATACCACTTATGGCTTAAAGGAAATCAAGAGAAAAGAGGTTTCACGGGGGGGGGGGCAGGGGAACCGGAATATCCCAAGAATCAAATGCTAAAACCATCAAGAACGAGGACTGATAGAACAGCAAAACTATAAGACTTCCACATGATCAGCAGAGTAACTGCCAAGACGTGTAACAGAAAAGATGCCATCCAGACGTGCAGCAAGTCTCCCTGTCTTGGTTGTGTCCTGATTATTTCCACCATTGTATTTTAAATCTCACTCTGCCTTCATCTTTGTCACTGAGAGCACTGAATTTAGTAAAACAGGTAGTTTCCCTCACAACAGCCCACTTCAAAGGCTACAATTTTTCAAAATTTAGAAATTCCTGGAAATTAAGAATATGATTACTAAGTGCTGGTAAGCCATTCTCTGGTCCTACATAGGTTAATACAAAGACTCCAGAATATTAAAATGGAAAAACCACTGCATTTTTAAAAGAGTTAACAAAATGAGGAAGTATACAACTTAAGAAGTATATTATCACTTTATTAGTCCATAAACTACGAAAATAGCTTGAAGTCAGTAATATTCCCAAGCTGACCAACTGAACCGGACAAATGCTTCATTTCTGTCCAGAGTGGGCCTCAGAACACTTTGATGGGCTTCCACTATTTCAGCCAAGTGAATGCAGGGAGACAGACCACTTCACTGAGTTCACTTGCATACCACAGACCAGAACTGGAAGATTAGGGAAATTAGCAGCTAAAAAGAATCCGGGGGGCTAGGGGGAAGATGAAGAAAAGTGGGTTAAAGGGTATGAACACACAGTAAGACAGAAGAAATAAATTGCTTGATAGCAGAGTAGGGTAACTACACTTAAAAATGTGGTGTCCCCGGGTGATGGACACCCTGAATGCCTGGACTTGATCACTATGCATTATATACACGTTACAAAGCTTTACATGGACCCTATAAATGTGCACAAATAAAAAAATTAACTTGTGGGTGGCGCCTGTGGCTCAAGGAGTAGGGCGCCGGTCCCATACGCCAGAGGTGGTGGGTTCAAACCCAGCCCCGGCCAAAAAAAAAAAAAATTAACTTGTAAAAGAACACCTACATGCAAAATTAACACACCCCAAATTTTTCCAACACAACTAACTACCTCTGCCAGTTTTCCTTTTTGATGATGAAAAGTAAAATACCAATGTGATATAGCCTGGTTCTGCTAGTTATAAAAGAGGGGAGAGAAAGAACAAGGTACTTGGCCTTAGAGTCTGCTCTCTTCTACCACTAAAACTGAAAAACTTTGGGGAAATTTCTACAATGCAGGGATAATCACATCCTCCATCTAGCACTCAGGCTACTAGTGACACACACCAGGTGAGATCGTGTCTGTGGAAGCACTCACGGAGAATGCAAATACAAACAGAAGGTGTTATCACTGCCATTCTACGTGGGGGTGAGGGTGGGGGCGAGGGTGGGGGCAGGGGAGGTGAATATATCTCAAACACACAATCACATCCAAACTGCATCTTTCAAGTCAACCATAGGCTTCTCTCCCATCACAGCGGGGCTACTGACCAGATGCTGAATTGATGGAGACAAAAAAGGTGGTGAAAAGAATGCTTGTCACCCAGCTTCAGTCCTCCTGGCTATACGAAGATAGAAAAGTCCTTTCTTAGCAATTTTTTTTTTTTGCAGTTTTTGGCCAGGGCTGGGTTTGAACCCACCACCTCTGGCATATGGGGCTGGCGCCCTACTCCTTTGAGCCACAGGCACCACCTTTTCTTAGCAATTTCTACTCTACTAATCTTTTTGAGAGCCTCCTATGTGTCAGACACCATGCCAGGCACTAAGAAGAAGTTTTTTTTTTTTTTTTTGTAGAGACAGAGTCTCACTGTACCGCCCTCGGGTAGAGTGCCGTGACGTCACACGGCTCACAGCAACCTCCAGCTCCTGGGCTTAAGCGATTCTCTTGCCTCAGCCTCCCGAGCAGCTGGGACTACAGGCGCCCGCCACAACGCCCGGCTATTTTTTTTTTTTTTTGTAGAGACAGAGTCTCACTTTATGGCCCTCTGTAGAGTGCCGTGGCCTCACACAGCTCACAGCAACCTCCAACTCCTGGGCTTAAGCGATTCTCTTGCCTCAGCCTCCCGAGTAGCTGGGACTACAGGCGCCCGCCACAACGCCCGGCTATTTTTTGGTTGCAGTTTGGCCGGGGCCGGGTTTGAACCCACCACCCTCGGTATATGGGGCCGGTGCCCTACTGACTGAGCCACAGGCGCCGCCCAAGAAGAAGATTTTTAACAAAACAGGCCATGTTCTCAAGAGCGTTCACTCTGGAAACAGCCAGGAGCAGAGCTAGGAAGAGGAGAATAAATCAGATGAGTGAAACAAGGGTGAGGCACTCCAAGTGGACAGAAGGCAGAAGAGAGAGCATGGCAAGGGTCAGACAGAGACCCCGGGGTCCACCCAGGGCTCTCAGGCCTTCTCCTGCAGGCCATGGAGGCACAGACATGCCTTAAGGAGGCCTAACAAAATCACACTCACTTTACAGGACAGGATGCAGAGAGGCACTAAGGACAGCCACAGCCAAACTCCAGGCAGAGATGGCAGCTAGAGAACACGCATGAAAAAGGAGATAAAGCGGTAAGATGAACTTGCTTTGATGGCTGGAAGGATTAGGGGTAAGAGGAATTGCAGATGACTCCCTGGTTCTGCCTTGATGAAGATGGTGGCTTTTTCACAAAATACTGGGAAAAAATGCAGGTTGGGCAGACAAGGGAGTTCACTTTGCATCGTGTCACACTGTGTATAACCACACATAAATGAAGCTACTTTGTACATCTGGGACCAACCAAAAAGTCTAACGTTTCTCATAATTTAGCTGCCTATTTCAATGTTCCACAGGCAAGAGGACCTCTTAAGACAGAATAGAGGCCAGGCACAGTGGCACACACCTGTAATGTCAGCACTCTCAGAGGCTGAAGGGGGAGGATCCCTTGAGCCAGGAGTTCTAGACCAGCCTGGCAACATAGAGAGATGCCATCCCTACAAAAATTAGCCAGGCACAGTACATGCACCTGTGTGGTCTTAGCTACCAAGGAGGCTGAGGCAGGAGGATCACTTGAGCCCAGGAGTTCAAGGTTGCAATGAGTTATGATCATGCCAATGCACTCCAGCCTGGGCAACTATTATCTAAAATAATAATAGTACTAATAGTAAGATGACGACAACAGAATGAAATGCCTACCCAAGAATCAGTTCCATGCTCTTAATCTCTCAGTAGCCAAAGTGAGAACTCCCCCAACATTAGAACGGAAGCCAAGATCGCTTCTCAGTCTTTTAGCTAAGAACAAATACGGAATCAAAACTCAAACAGCGCAGGGACTTGCTCCAGGTCACACAACCAGAAACTTTAATCCAGGATAGTCTGCCTCCAGAATGTCCACTTTCGCCTTGTGTGCTATTCTGTTCCATTAAGGAAGAGCACAGTACTACTGGTCACATGCAGCACAGGCTAAGTATCCTTTATCGGAAATACTTAGGACCAAAAATGTTTCAGATTTTTTTCCTATTTTGGAATATTTGCTTATACATAATAAAATATCTTGGGATCCAATTCTAAACATGAAATTCATTTGTTTCATATACACCTTATACACATAGCCTGAAGGTAATTTTACACATTTTTAATAATCTCATGCATATAAAGTTTTGACTGTATTTTAACTGCAATCTGTCACAAGATCAGGTGTGGAATTTTCCACATGTCATCTTTGCACTTAGAAATTCAGATTTTGGAGCATTTCAGATTTCAGATTTTTGGACTTGGGAAGCTCAACCTCTTCTCTGGCCATTTTATTCTTCTCTTGATACTCCTCTCCAATAGGACAGTTCTCTGGGGACACTGTTGCCACTGCTGAGCTCTAGTTCCACGGTCCTATCAGCCTGGAAAGCCCAGCCCCATCTCTGCTTCTTAAAGTTCATTCCAGTGGCTACTTCTGATAATCAGCCATTCGGTGGCTCTGCAAATGCAGGGAGAATGCTCTGGTTCCAATAAGAGCTCCTGCTAAACGCACTCGTCCTACCGTATCTCTTGGCATTAAGAGCTCCTTGAGGGCACAGTCCTTATTCAAATGACTTACCTCTCCCTGGCTGAAACTGGCCTGATGCATCTTCCCACTAGACAGCTCTCTGTGTCCCTGCTGCATCTGGGGAGGAAGGCAGGAGTGCCCACTGGAGAAGATACAGTGTTTACCTGAGCCTGCCACTCGACAGGCGCCGTCCCAGGCACAAGAGAGCAGGGACCAAGACAGCAAGATCCCTGAACTTACGAGCCACTAAAAATGTGATGCTTATCTTTTTAAGTAAACTAATACATATACACATACGTATATAAAACAAGCACATCAAAACATTAATATTTGATAAAGCCGGGAATTGGGTATGTACGGGTTCATTGTATTATTCTCTATATTTTTCTAAACATTTAAAATACTTTACTAATAAAAAGATATTTAATAAGAAGAAAAATGTAAAGCCTCTACTGTCTGGGGAAAGAACTGCCTCATCAGACTAACTCATTTCCAAAGGGTCTGGATGGAGAAAATTGGCCAGTAATCTATTTTGTTTTTAACATCATGCTCCACAGCTGGAAAAGCAATCAGGAGAAAAGATGAAAATGAACAAACAATCGAATTCAACTGCACAATAAAATGAGGTTCTCCATCAGTACAGACTGTGTCATTGCTGCCATCTTATGCCTCTGAAATGGTAAGTGATAAAATAACAGAAAAATGGGCAGCGCCTGTGGCTCAGTGAGTATGGCACCGTCTCCATATGCGGAGGTGGCGGGTTTGAACCTGAACCTGGCCAAACTGCAACAACAAAAAAATAGCCAGGGGCGGTGCCTGCGGCTCAAAGGAGTAGGGCGCCGGCCCCATATGCCAGAGGTGGCAAATTCAAGCCCAGCCCCGGCCAAAAATTGCAACAACAACAAAAAAAAATAGCCAGGCGTTGTGGCGAGCACATGTAGTCCCAGCTACTTGGGAGGCTGAGGCAGGAGAATCACCTAAGCCCAGGAGCTGGAGGTTGCTGTGAGCTATGACGCCACAGCACTCTACCAAGGGTGACAAAGTGAGACTCTGTCTCTAAAAAAAAACACAGAAAAACATAGCAAAAAAGCCATTTTCCAGTACCCTTTTGCTTCTAGAGAGGAAGCCCTAGTATTAACCACCACTGCCCTGCTCCACACTTACCATGCTGGAGACGTCTGGGCATGATCCCACAACAAACCTGCAAAATGAGCATCATTATCCTCATTTTATAGATTAGGGAATAAAATCTGAACAACTCAAGTAATTTGCACAACGTCCACTGGCCCCACTGCTGGTGACGGACAGAGCAAGCGTCCAAATCCCTCCCTGCCAAGCGTCCAAAGCCTGGGTTTTATTTTCATTACGCCCTGATGCATGCCTCTAACTATCTGATGTTCCCACTCTCATTCCTCATAAACTTCTGGGCTCAACAAAGGATTGAATTTTTTTTAATTTATTTTTTTCTCAGACTTCAGTAAGCATCATAAAGGGAATGAATCTTATAAAGAAAGAAACTTCTAATAGGCAGCTCACTAAGTAAAAAATCCAAGAAATCAGTCTTGAGATACACAATATCAGAAACGGCACCTCCAAATCTTAAAGTAATAAAGAAAACTGAGGGATTAAAGAAAACTAAAAACTGTACAATACACTGTGGTCATTAAAAAAACAGCAGGCCAGAAGCAGTGGCTCATACCTGTAATCCCAGCACTCTGGGCGGCCAAAGTGGGACCTCCAGAGACTTTGATCCAAAGTTTGAGACTGCCTGAGCAACAAAGTAAGACCTCATCTCTACAAAAGACACAAAAATTAGCCAGGCATGGTGGGTAATTTTTACTCCCAGCTACTCAGGAGAGTAAACCAGAAGGATCCTTCAGCCTGGGCATTAAAGGTTATAGTGAGCTATGATTGTGCCACAGCACAATACCCTGGGCAGCGGAGCAAGACCCCTGTATCAAAAAAAAAAAAAGAAAAGACGCCTGTAATCCCAGCACTTGGGAGGCCAATGCGGGTGGATTGCCTGAGCTCACGGGTTCAAGACCAGCCTGAGCAAGTGCAAGACTCTGTCTCCAAAAAATAGCCAGGCATTGTAGCAGGCACCTATAATCCTAGCTACATGGGAGGCTGAGGCAAGAGAATCACTTGAGCCCAAGAGTTTGAGGTTGCTGTAAGCTAAGAGGTCATGGCACTCTACCAAGAGTGATCAAGTAAGACTCTGTCTCAAAAAATAAAAATAGGCTCAGCGCCCGTAGCTCAGTGAGTAGAGCACCAGCCACATACACCGAGGTTGGCATTTTCAAGCAGGCCTGCTAAATAACAGTGACAACTGCAACCAAAAAATAACCAGGTGTTATGACAAGTGCCTGTAGTCCTACATACTTGGGAGACTGAGGCAAGAGAATCGCTTAAGCCCAAAAGTTGGAGGTTGCTGGGAGCTGTGATGCTACAGCACTCTACCAAGGGTGACATAATCAGACTCTGTCTCAAAAAAAAAAAAAAGAAAGAAAGAAAGAAAGAAAGAGTCCCAGCTACTTGGGAGGCAGAAGCAGAAGAATCGCTTGAGCCCAGGAGTTGGAGGTTGCTGTGAGCTGTGATGCCACAGCACTACCCAGGGTGACAGCTTAAGGTTCTGTCTCCAAAAAAAAAGAAAAGAAAAGAAAAAAGATTGCATAATTACTTTAAATTTGAAAAGCCTTAACACTGTCTGAAGGGACCTTAAAGTTGCAGTCAGCAACAACCCTGTAAGAGGAAAAAATATAAATTGTTAAAGTCACTTTTTAATGTTATTTATCTTTAAACATTTGCTATTGTGAAGATTGTCCAAAATTTGTTTTGGACATGTAGACGGGACAGGACAAACTAGAGCATGTATGAACAAATTTTAAATTTTATTCTTTACTAAATTTTCAAAAACTAAGAATAGCATAAATCTTAAAATACGTGCCACTGTGTAGTCCAGTAGGAGTTACAATAACTATTCTGGAAATGAAAATACAGATAAGAAAATGAGTAAAGTCAGATTTAATCTAAATGTCAATATTTATGACCCCTAGGGTTTATTCCTAAAATAGAGGCTCAGCGTAAAAATGGCTCTGTATTTTTTCCTTTTCCATCACTTCCTCCCACACAGTCTAAGTTTTAGGGGCCAAAACCACTGTGACCACACGTCCCAGACAGTAAGGAAATTTCTCAATCAAAACCACATAGTCAGAGCTCTCTACCAGCTTCCACCACCCTGACCACAAGAAAGGGGACTGGTCCCCCTGAGTAGGCCTGCACATACCAGACTGCTCACCACAAGGCTAAACCCTGGGGACTAGTCACATGTGCAACTCAGGCAGAGGTGCCAGGGACAGAATCTAAGAAGGAAATATTAGGAAACGATAAGAGAAATAGGAATTAGGAAATATTCCTATTTCTCTTTCTCGTCTATTATAATATTTCTATTTCCTAATAGGAATATTGGAAAATCAAACAGTAGGAAATAGATAAGGAAAAAGATAAGAGACCAAAAGGGTAAGAAGAAAATACGTAAAAGAAGCGCATTCCACAAAGTCCAGGAGGAGATGGGTAAAGAAGTGTTTAATGTCACAAAGTCAAAAGTAATGTCACAACAGCAATCGCACGGGCTGGTCAGGGAAGATTCAGATTACAAGGGGCTCAGGAAAGGATGGAAGATGTAGACGCTGTGAATACAGATGCTCTCAAGACATGCTCCACCGCCTCTTCCCACCATAACCTCCTTGTAAATGGGGCCTAATTTCCCCGCATGCAGCCCGCAGCAGGAAGGACACAGATCACCCGATATCAGTCCTTCAGCCCAAGCAGACTCACAACGGTGACTTACCCAAGTCCAAAAATACAGCAGATTCGACATCTCTGAAGTCACAATGCTAGTCAGCCACCAAAAGCAAGATATAAAACAGACTTCAACTGCAAACAGGCAATTGTTTGCCTAGATGTCTGAGGCAGTGCCAAGTTAGCTCACGACATTCGAAATTTTAAGGGTACAAAAGGACCCCATTTATCCTTTTTCCCAGATGCATTTCTTTGATTACATCTTGCATGCTGAAACAAAAAAATTTATTCAAACAGTATTACAATTATTCTTTGAAATGGAATATTTGACTGATTGCCAAAAGTGACTGATTACATAAATTACGTGACTGAGTATTAACAAGTATGTTATTCTGTTACAGAGGTCACCTATTTAAATCAAGGACTTTTTAAAAATCCACTGTTGAAAAGGAAGAGGAATCATTCAGCCCTACAAAGCCATATAAACTCTCATCAGTAAAAAGACCAAGATGAACCCCAAAAAAGTCTAAAAAGAAAGATCACACAAGCAGGAAAACATTTTTAATATAAAAATACAATCCAAAATGCCGTCAGTAAACTCACAGATGAGACTCTCCCCCTTCAGTTATGTCATCTGCCTTTAGAAAATGTGGGCAGCATAAACAAACAGATTTGACTGGCATGGTTGGTTTAAAACCATGGTTAATCATATTTGATTCTTATCAGGCCTATAAAGGTACAAAACATTTCACTTTGGTTACCGCAAAATGGGAAGCTAACCTCAATTACCTACATCTCCACAAAAAAGTACCTATAGACTTTCACTGCAGGGTGCTGGGTACTGCAAAGCCACTGGCCTTAGCACATGGAGTCCAGGGAGCATCTGCCACTCTGTACTCTCCATTGGGCCTCCCCTACCACTCAGATTTAGAAAAAAAAAGTATAACTTGAAATCGAATGTTTGCTGCACAAACACAGCTTTGTAGCTCAGAACCTGGGCCCTGCTTGGGAGCAGACTGCTGTCCATAAATACAGCAATTCCAGAGCTGCCGCAGGAAGCCTGCTCACAGATAAGCACACCACTTCAATAAATCCTATCTGCGTACCCAAGAAGGGTTCTGATGAGAATTAACCAGCTAAGACCAAACTGAGGAACCAAACTCCACTGCCAGATTTTCCCTCCTGAGTTGCTGACAAGCAAGCGCTATCAAAGCAAAAGATATGAAAACACCAGGCTGTTTTCCAAGAAGCCTGACAGGCCTTGCCCGGGTAGCTGCCAAGTTTGCTGGTGAGACTGCTCTTAAGTACTGTGAAACCACACTCTTTTGACCTCAGAAAATACTAATGTCTTCAACTAAACACTGTTGATGGTGTTTGGGCAGTTTTCTGAATGTGAAATAGGCAATTCCTTGACCAAACTAGGATAAGCCAGCCCTCTAGTAAAACTGATCACAAGGCAGCACATATTTTTAAAAACACCCTATTAAAGGCAGCACATATATTTAAAAAGAGCCTACTGAAAGATGTTTGACTCAAACAGATTTTTTTTTTTTTTTTTTTTTGGACACAGAGTCTCATTTTGTCATCCTCTGTGGAGTGCTATGGCATCGCAGATCACAGCAACCTCAAACTCTTGGGCTCAAGTGACTCTCTTGCCTCAGCTTCACAAGTAGCTGGGACTACAAGTGCCCACCACAACATCTGGCTATTTTTAGAGACGGGGTCTCACTCTTGCTCAGGCTGGTCTTGAACTCATGAGCTCAAGCAATCCACCCACCTCAGACTCCCAGAGTGATAGGATTACAGGTGTGACATCACACCAGGCTGACTCAAACAGATTATTTATACACCTATGTTCATAGCAGCACTATTCACATCAGGCGAAAGGCAGAAGTAAGCCAAGTGTCCATCAACGAATAGATAAACAAAATACAATGGAGTATTAAAAAGGAAAGAAATTCTGACACATGCTATAATATGTATGAACCTTAATAACACTGTGCTAAGTGAAACAAGCCAAACACAAAAGGTTAAATACTACATAATTCCCCACATCAGGTACATAGTTATTCATATACACAGAAAGTGGAAGAGTGGTTGCCAGAGACCAGCAAGAAGGAAGAAAGGGAATTATTACTTAATGGGTATAAGTTTCAGTTTGGGAACGAAACTTCAGAACAAAAAAGTTCTGAAGATGGATAGTGGGGACAGCTGCACAAAATAATACCACTGAATTTTACACTTAAAAATGATAACATTCCGGGCTTGGTTACTGTAGCTCAGAGGCTAAGGCACCAGCCACATACACCGGGACTGGCGAGTTCAAACCCGGCTGGGGCCTGCCAAACAATGACAACTACAACAAAAAAACATAGCCAGGGCAGCGCCTGTGGCTCAAAGGAGTAGGGCACTGGCCCCATGTACCGGAGGTGGTGGGTTCAAACCCAGCCCCAGCTAAAAACTGCAAAAAAAAAAAAAAAACATAGCCAGCTGCTGCAGCATGCACCTATAGTGCCAGCTACTTGGGAGGCTGAGGCAAGAGAATGGCTTAAGTCCAAGAGTTGGAGGTTGCCTTAAGCTGAGCACTCTACCCCAGAGCGATAGCTTGAGATGCTATCTCAAAAAAAAAAATAAAAAAAGATAACATTCAGGGCCTGTAGCTCAGTGGTTAGGGCACCAGGGCTGGTGGGTTCAAACCCAGCCTGGGCCTGCTAAACAAAAAAAATAGCCAGGCATTGTGGCTGGTACCTGTAGTCCCAGCTACTAGGGAGGCTGAGGCAAGAGAATCACTTGAGCCCAGGAGTTCGAGGTTGCTGTAAGCTGTGACGCCAAAGCACTGTGAGCCATGAACCCACAGCACTCTATCTCAATTTAAAAAAAAAATTCATGTATGTATAGTTTAATTTTTCAAATGAAAAGACCAAAGATATGCTTTTTTAAAGTATAGATCTGGAATATTCTCAGTCACATCTTAGAAATACCATATTTTAAAACTATATATAATTAATACACATTTATATATATATATATATATATATATATACATACATACATAAGAATCCACTAAAGTTGTCTTCAGTTTCCATACTTGGCCAAAACCTAATCTTCCATCTCAGTCTGGAAGGCCAAAGAGCACACATTCTTCAAACATCACTTCTTTTTTTTTTATTGTTTGGGATTCACTGAGGTTACAAAGAATTAGATTCTCTAACAAAGAGAGAATTAGACAAAGTCCCTCTTATAATTGTGTCCCACCCCCAAGAGGTGTACCATAGACCATGAACCCCCAACGCCCTCCAGCTTCCCCTCTCCCCACTTCCTCATTCCCCTTGTATTAGCTCATCTACTGCCTTCATATTAGAATTGAGTACATTGGATTCTTGTTTTTCCATTCTTGTGATGCTTTACTAAGAAGAATGTGTTCCACCTCCATCCAGGTTAATACAAAAGATGTAAAGTCTCCATCTTTTATAATGGTTGAATAGTATTCCGCGGTATACATATATCACCGCTTGTTAATCCATTCCTGGGTTGGTGGGCATTTAGATTGTTTCCACGTTTTGGCAATTGCAAACGTCACTTCAGACATGCTTGACATGGTGTAGATCAATGACTGCATCCCCATGTGAGTTAACATCACATCAAGTCAACATCAACAATATAATCAAGGCACATTATCTGAGTATGTACTGTCAGCATCCACAGGCTCATTTCAAATGTTGGTGAGCATTTCAGATGTATCCTAGAATAAAAATTTCCTCTAGACAGAAACTATACAACATCTAAAGGATTTTGTCATGCACTTACCCAAGATGTTGAAAGATGGGATGGCTAGTTATTACAAATCTTAAAGGCTACTGGAAGAAAAGAAAGCTCTAGCACTGTATTTTGTGGACAGCAGCGTTGACTAGTGTGCTAACTAATGATATCAAAGAACAGGCTTCTAACAAACATGAGTGCTTGCAGAGAAAGCAGTCAATATTGAAAATCGAGGGTTCCTTGAGAGCTAACATTTTTCACATATTACCTCTGTAAAGATTCTTCTTTCATTCTTCTCCGGGGAAGATGCTGAAATTAATGTCAGGCAGTGAAAGCCAAGACACAGATGGAGATTCTCTAACAGCTCTGTTATCTTGAAAGCCAATTACATCGCTCCACTGCCACAGTTCTGGAGCCAAAGTCTCAGGATGCATTTTTCTCTCAACTGCTTGTGTGAAGCAGTGAGCACTTACAAAAGGATCAGGGGAAGATTTTTATAAGGACGATGACTTCACTTCTGCTTCTGAGATTATCCAGATATATTCTTCTTCGAGCAGCATACAAAGCTGGGGTGAGGGACTGCTGAAATGAAACTGCACCATCACTGCCGGGGAAAGCTTCAGGCTCCCTCTGGGGTTGGTGCCTTCTCCTAAACAACCGTGCCTCACCACCACACCCGGACACTCATGACCTTGCACAGTGCTGGGAGAGAAAGGGTGGCTGCAGGAAGATAGTGTAAAAGGAATGGGTATGATGTCTTAATTACTCCCAGCTTCCCAGATAATCAGTGATGTCAGGCCGAGACTCTAGCTAATAACAGACACAGAGAACACAGCTGTCGTGACGGTGCTGTTAAGGGAGTCATTCTTCTCATTCTTTCTGTAGTCCTCCTCTGAGTACAGCTGTCTCTCTGTATCCACAGGAGACTGGTTCCCAGACCACTGAAGATCCCGAAGTCTAAGGATGCTTGAGTCTCTGACATAAAATGTTGTAACACTGCATTTGCATATAACCTACACATGTTCTCCCATATACTTTAAAATCATCCCTAGATTACTTAGGATCTGAATACACTATAAATGCTATGTAAACAGTTGTTACAGCATATTTTTAATTTTTATTATTGTATGGTTAATTTTTCCTCAAATATTTTTGACTCAAAGTTGGTTCAATCTGAGGCTGTAGAACCTTAGTACTTACAAAAGTTTGTTTGTTTACAACGGAGTCAGTATGGCCTCCCTCCCTGTAGACTAACTCTTGCTGAGAGCAGGGACCGTATCTGCCTGGTTCATCACTGCATCACCATTACGCAGTCAGGTACCTACCTGGGTCACAGCAGGCGCCCAACTAGCACTTTCTGAATAGTTGTTGTTGTTGTTGTTTTAACAAAAGCAATACATATCTTTTTGCACATAAAAATATTTCAAGACTTTTCTTTATGATTATTCTTCTAGGTTTTATTTTTAAAGGTTGCCTAGTATTCCATTGTGTGGACATTCATAACTTGTTTAACCAATTCCCTATTGTTGGATACTTAGGTTTCCGATTTTTCACTATAATAAAGAACACTGGGATGATTATTTCTTACCCCCTAAAAGTAGAATTGCTGGGTCAAAGAGTATGTGAGCATCTATGCCCTCACTCTTCAAAGCTACCCTCCATTGCTTTACCTTGAAGGCAATAGCTCTGAATGTCATTATTTAGGTTAAGTTCCTCAAACAGGTGCCTCTGACATCAGCAGCCACAGTCCTACACTGTCTTCTCAAGACCTATTTTCAGGGCCCAACAGATCAGAAATCCAAGTAGTAGCGCTTGCTCCAAAGGGGCCTCCTGCATTCTTCCCAATGGCTGGAGCTACTCTTCGAGCTCACTGGAAGACAAAACCACATTGCCTCATCACATGCAGCTCCCCTCCTTAGCTTCCACTATGTTGGCTGGTCTCCCCCTACTTCCTCACAGCAAAAATGGAACCTGTCTCACCCATAAGACAGAGAAATGTCAAGCCTCACACAAATCCAATGAAGCTGTCCAGTATGTCTGCCTTCCCCTCCTCAACCCCATTTATGCAATCATTTCTCATTAGTTCCTCTAAAAAGAAGAAAGATGGTAAAAAGGAGAAACTCTCTATGGCATACATAGCTTTTTTTTATCCACTTTCATAAGAAGGGACCTTTCATACACTTTCCTGGTGAGTTTAATGAGAGCTTTAGACACTCTCCTCCAAAAAACACTCCAATACAAACATTCAAAATGACAAATTTGACTTTGAGGCCCCAACAAGAACCTCTGGGCCATTGAGAGGGCCTTGGAACAAATGGCAAAATGAGGCTTGAGAAATCCCTGAGTGTTTTCTCAGGATCCTGTCCCTGTTTCTAAAATCAAAGGGAGGGAAATCTGGGGCCCTATGGAAACTTGGAACATTGCCCAGCCAATTGCTCGTAACTCTGTACAGCCTTTCAAAGTAACTCAGGTGTCACTACATGGACGGCAGCAGTGGAGAAAAAAAAAAAAGTCCTATTACTGACCTTATGAATGGGCAACAGACCTGTTCCAAGCCCCGGGTACAGACTTGCCTGCCGACCACCTAACACGCTACAGATTTGTTTACTTGATTATTATCTGTCCACCCCATTACTAGGAAAACTCCATGCTGGCTGTGACTTTACTTTGTTCACACCTATATCCTAGCCTTGTCCAAAGTCAAAGATGCCAGTCCCAATGATTCTTGAAGGTCAAGACAGAGACTGAGGCCATCCACAAACACAATGACATAACACAGGAGATTCTGTGCATTCCTCATCTGGGGGTGAGGAAAGTGAACCAACAACCAGAAACAACCGGGACAGGCTCTGGGATAAGATCAGGTGGAAACACAGGAAGAGACTACACAGCGCAGGTGGCAAACATCTCCACAACACTAGGCCAGTAAGTGGGGTGCAGAGGGGCAGTGGCTGTGCAACAGCTCCAAGTCTCACTCGTGACCCATCTACCAGGTGACTGGTCAACACAAAAGGGAGCTGGCAGGCCCTCACTCTCAGCAGGGATCTCTGGCTAACCCTCCATTGCCACTTTCCAAGGCCACCTGCTACCCTGCACATGGGCCCATGCCAAAGGTCTTCATACCACAGCACTTGAGACACAGCAGTTATTATTTCCTCTTCACACGAGAGAAAGCCTGTGCCCCAAAAGGATTTAAACCCAAGCCCACTGTTATTTGTCATTCCCCAGCTGGCTTTCAAAACCAGAGTCTCCAGGGTCCTCCCCTTCCCAATTCCTATTATCCAGAGGACAATTGTCCCACCATGTCTCCAATGGCTCAAAAAGTTTAAGGTCAGGCACAGTGGCTCATGCCTGTAAACCTAGCATTCTGGGAGGCCGAGGCAGGTGGATTGCCTGAGCTCACAGGTTCGAGACCAGCCTGACCCAAAGCAAGACCTCATCTCCAAAAATAACAGCCAGACATTGTGGCAGGCACCTATAGTCCTAGCTACTGGGGAAGCTGAGGCAAGAAAATCGCTTAAGCCCAACCGTTTGAGGTTGCTGTAAGCTATGATGCCATGGCACTCTACCAAAGGTCACACAGTGAGAGTCTGTCTCACCAGGGGAAAAAAAAAAAAAAGTTTTTTAAAGCCTCACAAGTGTGCCTGGGCAGCCAGCCACATCTGCACCTCACCTGCCCTCCCTCCATCCCAAGTTAGCCAGTCCAGCTTGGCCTGGACTGAAAGCCATGGGTCCTCTTATACAGGTTGTTTCTAACTCCCTTCTGAGCCCACAGCCCTTCCTCCGGCATGCCACCCCGCCTATCTGCTCTCCTCTCCCCCTCTACCTGCCTGTGCACCTTCACCCTGCCACTGTCCCACCTGTGTCCACCCTCCAGTTTCCCCTCCAGTCTTCTCAGGAGTGATAAATTCCTCTTCTCTTTTAGCCTCAGGCACATCCATACCCCAACCCCTCTTCATACTTCAGCCTAAACCTCTGTCTGTTCTGTTAGGAAAGAAGCTGACGTCAGAGCTCTCTCCTCCCTCTGATTCCTCCTGTCCCTGCCACTGTCTCTGAGTTGGGTGGGTCCCACCATCAGCTAACCCTCCTTTCTCCTTAGGGGATGGCTTTCCTGAGGCCTATTCTCCACCACCCTGCCCCAGGGCTTTAAGTTTTTTTCAATCCCCAACCTTCACTTAATCTGTGACTCTGGGGGACTCCTTTCTCAATTTAAGCATCATCCACCTGCCTGACTTAGCTGAGAAGTCCCCACCCTACCGTACCACCTGAGAGTAGTTACAACATCCATCCCCTGTCGTTTATGGATTCACATAGTATACCTGCGTGAAACGTAGGAGCCTCAACGGCCACACTATGTTCCTTGACTGGGGAAAGCCTACCAGGAGCAGCATCAATTACAACCTGGACAACACACACGGCTGAAGGATCAACCACCACTGCTGTTCCTAGAGTTGGCTTGACATGCAGCTGAACAGGACTGGGGAAGGCAGTGCTGAAATAAGCTTCCTTTCTATTAGCAGGATAACAAACAACTGGTGAGGCAGAGTTCCTGAGCCACTCTCTTTAGGTGTCCCCTAGTCACGGTGGTGACGGAACCCAGGGACTAGCTGACACGGGATCATTCACAGACATGGAAGCAGAGGCCCCTGTTTCCCCAGGTCACACCGTTGGTACCTACAACTCAGCTTACGGATGATGAGGGAGGCAAGGATAAAGGAGAAAACAAGAAACTGGAACTACTGAACACAAAAAGGAAAGTGGAATTTAAGTCAAAAGGTAAAAGAACATGAAATTTTGTTTTTAATAACGCGGCTTTCTTTGAAAAGCTAATTTACCTTAAAGATAGAAAGTTGTGACTATTCCCCAGGTTTTACGTTCCTAGGAGCTAGCTAAAATTTAGCCACGTTTTTTAAAACCAAAGAAAGTAAACTATCAAATTTCTACGACTTCCCAAGGGCAGACCCAGTTCTGATTCTCCTTTGCAGGCTGACCACTTATAGCACACATCTTCCTAGATTCCTCACTGCTGTCAAAGAGGTATCTTGCAAAAAATGGAAACCTCATGTTACTTTCAACCCCAAAACAAAAGAGAAACAAAAACCCAAAGTACCTCTTCCGGCTCCATTTAACCATTCCGTGGTATAGGTTCCCTTCTGGGTGCTCTGACTTAGAGAACCTGGAACAGGTGACCACTGCCCCACCACTGCACCCTGTCCCAGGGAAGTTGGTGTGGGCTGCAAGGCTGCACTCACCACTCGGAGAGGACATTGTCTGTCTGTCCTGTAACTCACCAACAACTAGACCCAATCACATTCATCTCTCTATCTCAAGACTTACCAGAGGTCTGGCCCATACCGGACTCAACACACATTTATTGTGTGGTCAATGCCAAGTTTTAAAAAGACCTGGCCTCTCTAGCCCCCTCAGTCTGTCCCTGGCAATCTCCCACTCCTCTCGGCCCCACCATATCCCCTCGCGGAGCAAATGAACTGTTACAGGCTGATGGGGTTCAGGAAAGACCCGACTACTAGTCTGAGAAAAACCCAGGGCTGTGTATCTTCCCAAATACAATTTGCTCATACTGTCTTCCTGACGCAATTCTGTGCCACTGATTTTTGACCAGTATGCTTTGAGAGGATCTTAGGTATACTGAGAATTTTTTTTTTTTTTTGAGACAGAGTCTCACTTTGTCCCCCTCAGTAGATTAAACTATTTTCAAAAGAAATTCAAAGCACAGTAAGCATATTCTTTTTTTATTTACTCTTTATTTTTTTGATCAACATAATTTAAGTGTGGCGTGGAAGCTTAACTACAGGTCCAAGTGTGCTGTGAGATACAAAAAGCCTGAAAAACACTGCTCTACACACTGAATTCCTATAAAATCTTCCTAAGTTTCTCATTCCACAGTTTTATATCCGTAACACTGAGTAACACTGCTCGAATAGGAAAAATACAGTCTGAATTACAAAACAGGAAATGTTGGCTGTAACAACAGTTCATATTTACTGAGGGCTTAGCACACATAACTTCTTTTTTTTTTTGCAGTTTTTGGCCGGGGTTGGGTTTGAACCCGCCACCTGTGGCATATGGGGCCGGCGCCCTACTCACTGAGCCACAGGCGCTGCCCAGCACACATAACTTCTATACCAAGCTTGGTACACACACACACTTCTGACCCCCTGGCCATTGAAGGAGTAAGCTATAAAGCTCTTTTTTCCTACAAACAGTTTTCTACTATTAAACCAGTCAAGTAAGATTATTCTGCCTTTCCACTGTCAGGCTATCTAGCTTAATTTTTAATTTCTCTGTGCCTAAGTTTTCCCATGGGGATAAATGATGAACAGAAAGTCTTCTTTTTTTTTTTTTATCCTAGGAGGAGGACAAAAAAATAACCAAATACAAACAAATCAGGCTGATGGTTTGGGCAGAGGGTAGAAAAATGACTAAATAAATAAATCAGCCCATCTTCCTGAAATAAGACGCACTCTCGGCACTTTTAGCTTCTAATGAGTCTTAACTTTGATATTCTCTCCACCCTGGCTGATCATCTCTCCTGAGCCACATCAGACACAAGGGCCAGCAGGAAAAGCAAGTTACTACACGGGCTGTGACACCCCTCTACTGTCCTAGATAAACAGGACCACAGGAATTCACTTTTACTTCATGTGAAATCATCCCGCCTGACTGTAACCAGAACTAGGAGCAGCTGGTTCTGGCTGACACGTGTACTGTTTATGGTGGGGCTCTTACAGGGAGGTCCCCAGATCAGCAGCATCTGCAGCACCTGGGGACACATTAGCCAGGTAAACCACCCCCTGCTGCCTGCCCAGGCTCCTAGCCTCAGAAACGCCAGTGGGGGCAGGGCCCGGCCCTAGAGCCTGTAACCAGCCTTCCAGGTGATTCTGATACAAGCTGAAATTTGAGAGCCACTGGGCTTAAGCTGATAAACATCCAAAGTCCTGGGAAGGCCTTGCTGGGCTAATGTGTGTCACAACTCTAGTTTAAAAAACTGGCTCCCCACCAACAGCACCTACTGTCTGGCAAAGCCCACAAACACTGAACTCCTTTGGGGTGTCCCTTCTCCTGCTTCTCTGGCAAATTATTTGTGCCCCACTCTCTGAGTCTCCAAGAAGGGAATAAGGACAGGATCCCCCTCACACAGTCAAGGACTTAGAAAGTGTCTAGTATGCGATTAGCCCAAATGGGAATCCTTAAGATTACTACTTCTGTGCCAAAAGGTCTGATGAGAACTACGAAAACAGCAAAATAAAATTTGCTTCCACCACCCACCCACCAACATGCAGAAAACACCCACTCTACAGATCTTTCTGAACAAAAGCCAACAACTCTGGGGCACAAAGCCTCCCATACCTCAAGAAAAAGGACAGGATGAATTTCTTTGTTTGTTTGTTTGAGACAGAGTCTCACTATATCACCCTCTATAGAGTGCGGTAGCATCACAGCTCACAGCAACCTCAAACTCTTGGGCTTAAGTGATTCTCCTGCCTGAGCTTCCCAAGTAGCTGGGACTACAGCTGCCCACCATGACACTCAGTTATTTTTTATTATTGTTGTCATTGTTTAGCAGGCCCGGGCCAGGTTCAAATCTGCCAGCTCCAGTGTGTGTGGCCAGAGCCCTAACCACTGAGCTACAAGCACCGAGCCAAGGATGGGATGAATATTAACAAAAAGGAATCATCTCATACCTCACATTTATACTGTGCTTACCTTGCCAGGCGTTCAGTGCCTTACAAATGTTTACTTGTACAACCCCACGACAATCCTGTAAAGTAGACTTGGAGAAACCGGGGCACAGAGGATCTGCATAACCTACCTAAGCCCCACAACTCCTAAATGGCGAAGCTGAGACGGGAGCCTAGGCCTGGACGTCAGTGCTCTGAACCTCTGCACTGTAAGACAGAAAGCTCCCTGTCGTCTAGGCATCCACCAGCCACTTATCACTGATCCCACAGCTCAGTTTTTAGGACACTTAAGTTTAGGCACCGAACTACTGTCGTGGGGTTCAATGCTGGGCCCTCAACAGAAACGCTAATTAATTATACTTGGTTCCACCAGCCTCTTCACTCCTTCCTAATCTAGTTCTGCCTAAGTCAAATCAAAACTCTCCCAGAGCAGGATTTCTCTCTTCTCATAACTCCCCTGGTACTACACCGCTTAACCCCTAATTATATACCATCTGTCACACAGAGCTCTCTAATTGTTTCTTGTATATTAGCCTTTTCTTCCCCACTGGACTGTAAAATTCTTTGGAAGTATCCATATTTTCTATGAAATCCAACAGAACTAGGCAGCAGCATGGCTTGTGTATATGGACTCAGTGTTACACGTTAATTGGTTAGCTTATTCACTTTGCTTTCCTGACACTTCTTTGTTATCAACCCTTAGAAACACAGGAGTATGAAGTTTATGCTATTTAAAGCCAGCCTTAGGGGAGGTATTCCACCAATATTCACTGAGCAGCAACTGTTTCAAGATCTGTACTCCAAACCCCTCAGCAACCTAGCAGGGGAGAGTGTTGTCATTCCAGTTTGAGGAAAGGGGAACCTAGGATACCAGTAACTTGATCAGTGTCACTTAGAGTTGGTGAAGGAAGAATTTAAAAGCTCTACTTCCAAAAAGCCCCTACTCTGCCTACCTCTAAGTTGGAGACTGAGGCACTTAGACTAAAATTCTCTTCAAAGCAATAAATTATTAATACTCTTGTAAAAAATGTTATGGTGACAAAGAAAATTTTAAACTATTTTAAAACGATGATGACCATATTCATGGATAGAATTACAATATTAAGATAGAGCAGGGCGCAGTGGCTCATACCTATAATCCTGGCACTTTGGGAAGCCAAGATGGGTGGATTGCTTGATTTCAGAAGTTTGAGACCAGTCTGAGCAAGAGCAATACCCCATCTCTAAAAAAACTAGGTGGGGGGGCGGCACCTGTGGCTCAAAGGGGTAGGGTGCCGGCCCCATACGCTGGAGGTGGCGGGTTCAGACCCAGCGGCAGGTTCAGACCCAGCCTCGGCCAGAAACTACAAAAAAAAAAAACAACTAGGTGGGCATTGTGGTGGGTACCTGTAGTCCTAGCTACCCAGGAGGTGGAGGGAAGAAGATCACTTGAGCACAAGACTTTGAGAGTGCTGTGAGCTATGACATCACCACACTCTACTGAGGGTGACAAAGAGAAACTCTCTCAGAAACAAACAAAAAATATATATATATATAAAAAATAAGAAACGAATGGTCACTTCCCTCTTTATTAGATTACACATTCACTACTCTCTCTCACTAAAAGAGAGAACTAAAACACAACCTTCCCCCCATTGGGTAAGTTGAGTTTAGTGGGAACAGAATTTCAGTTTGGAGTAATAAAAAAAGTTCTGGAGATGGATAGTGGTGATAATAAAGTAAATGTACTTAATGCCATTGACATATATACTTAAAAATGGTTAGATGGGGGGCAGTGCTTGTGGCTCAAAGGAGTAGGGTGCGTGTCCCCTAAGCCGGAGGTGGTGGGTTTAAACCCAGCCCAGGCCAAAAACCACATAAAAAAAAAAAAAAAAAAAAAGGTTAAATGGTAAGTTTCATGATATGTATATTTTATCAATTAAAAAAAAGATTTTTAAAAATCAGTATGTTGAATTAAAGGAGTCAGACACATTAAAAAATAATACAAAATGCAACCTAATTTATAGTCACTGAAAGCAAATCAGTAATTGCCTGCATCTGGGATAAAAAGAGGGAAAAGTCTCTATCTTGACTGTGGAGGGAAATGTACATCTTCCGAAAACAATCAAAATGTACACCTTAAACAGATTCAAGTTTTGTATGTAAATTATAACTTTTAATGAAATTGAAAAAATAAACTTGCATATATTTGTAGAAAAGTAATGTATGAGAAAAGTTGCTCCACAAAAAAATAAGAAGAAAACACTGTTTAAGAGACGATTTGGGAAAACCATCTCATAAAATAAAAAGGAAAAAACTAAAGCTGATGCCTTCATTGTGTTTTATAAGATGAACCTCAAAAAGATTAAACCCTTCAATGTAAAAGGTAAAACTGGAAAGTTGGTGGAATATAAAATATCTTTGTGTTCACAGGGTAAGGAAGACCATCTTAAGACCCCTAAAGTGTAACCCAAGGCAAAAATTAATGGATTTGGACAACGTCAAAACAAAAATTTCTGGAAGTTGGCATTGACAAAGTTAATAGATGATAGGGTGGCATTAACATATAGCATATGTGGCTCAGCACCTATAGCTCAGTGGTTAGAGTGCCGGCCACATGCACCGGGACTGGTGTGTTCAAACCTGGCCAGGGCCTGCTAAACTACATTAACGACTACAACCAAAAAATAGCTGGGCATTGTGGTGAGCGCCTGTAGTTCCAGCTACTTGGGAAGCTGAGGCAAGAGAATCACTTGAGCCCAAGAGTTTGAGGTTGCTGTGAGTTGTGACTCCAGAGCACTCTACCAAGGGCGACATAGTGAGACTGTCTCAAAAAAAAAAAAAAAAAAAGCATGACTCAATCAAAAAGTAAAAACCACCACTGACTGAATTCACGTGAGAAAATGCAACAGCTCCTTCCGGCAGCAGTTTTAAAATAAGCAAGCCCACACCAAAAAACGATGTTTTTAGGGGAAGAAGAAATACCTAAACAAATAGAGGAAGGAAAAGAATAGTGACGATAAAAGGCAGAACGAACTGGGTGCAGGCTTATGCCTCCCTGCCAGATATTAGGGGGGTTAACGCCTATATGCAAACAATTAAAAAGTTTCATTCCCAAAACAGTATCATCTTTTCTACAGCAGCACTTTTCATTTGATAGTAAAAGGTTAGGAATTCTACCAGCTTCCTGAAATGCTCTGTATAAATGAATTCTGTAAATTAAAGTGTATTTGATGTGTAACAGTAGTACTTTTTAGGGGAAAAAAAAAAGATTATACTTAGGAGTTCCGTATATTTTCATGAGATACATGAGCAAAGCATGTCTATTTTTCTAGCTGATGTGAGGATCTGCCACAAGTTGAAAATTAAGGGATTTAACCAGAAAAAGAAAAAAAAAAAGAATTGAGTTGTCAAGCTAAAATTGAACGTCTACAGAAACTGAATGTCTGTGGTCAACACAGGCAATTATATCTTACAAAAATACACAAAGTTCTTTAACTATCAAACATACACAGGCATTTATGTGTATATTTTATTCTAACAATGTTGAAGGGAAACCCTCATATACAGACTTAAAAATAGTTGAAGCAGGAGGCGCCTGTGGCTCAGTAAGTAGGGCACCAGCCCCATATATGGAGGGTGGCTGATTCGAACCCAGCCCTGGCCAAACTGCAATTAAAAAAATAGCCAGGCATTGTGGCAGGCAGCTGTAGCCCAGCTACTCCGAAGGCTGAGGCAAAAGAATTGTCTAAGTCCAAGAGCTGGAGGTCTGTGAGCTGAGATGCCACAGCACTCTACCCAGGGCGACAAAGTGAGACTCCGTCTCAAAAAAAAAAAAAAAAATAGTTGAAGCAATTATACAAGGGTTTAAAAAAATAGCTGAGGAGCACAGTGAATACTGATAAACTCTTCTGCTATGAAGGCTTTAGTTTCAGCTGAATAGGCATGTATATTACAAGTTAGACACTGTGCAAGATGCTAGGAATCCTCCAAGGAATAAAGAAGACACTGTTCTAATGACTGTCCCTTTGCTGTCAGTTTAATTTATCCCCTTTAGTTCATTTTTTTTAAGTTTCTAGATATTTGAAATAGCTCACTACCAGCACGAAAAGCTGCAAAATATCTAGTTTACTAAAAACATAAATTTGTAGCTAGCATTTGAAACACAAATAGAAGGAAAAGACTACTACACACTTCTTTACATAGAGCTATCACTTTCTGCAAAATAGCCACTTAAACTAATGGGTATCGCTGCCACTCCCTGCTACCCAGCAGGTCAGAGACAGAAAAACTCAAGAATATGGTATATAGCTTAAGAGAAGCAGTAAGGAAACTCAAAAAATTAGGGCCTCCAGCCTAAACAGGAAGCAAGATAAGGAAAGTGAGCTGCTGCAGACAGAAGGCAGCTCCTGGAGGTTCCCCCTAAGCTGGAGCCTCCAACAACAGGCACAAGCGGCTGCTTGCTTGCCTGCTTGCTGGCTTGCTTGGCCAAGGCATGTCTTCAGAGCTGGAAGGCTGCCACCTGCTGAATCACCAAACATCCCCGGGCTTCCCTTGGAGCTATGACCAGACAGGCACCCATCCCCCTCCTAGTTTCTCCCCTGAACATCTTACACCAGAACCAATGATATCCCCAGCCCTCTACCCTTCTGCACAGGCCAAAACAGTCACCAACCCCACTCCATCTGGGTAGCCCTCGGCAACTCTCATCGCGTTCCTACGTCACCAGTCCCACTCCGATCCCTCCTTCGACCCACTGAATGTTCAATCCCCAAGCGCCAAGAAGCGTGGGGAGTTCACAGCACACCATAACAGGCATTCACCACTTACTCATCCAGGCAGCCAACCAGAACCATCCCCAAATGAAAGCAGAATAACCTGTCCAAACAGCTCTAAAGATCCAGGAAGGTAAATGTCAAAGGAGCTAAAACAGTCGCCAGGCCTCATAGCATACGATATAAACTTCCCTTTCAGAAAGCAGCCTTCAATCTTGGTTTCATAAGCAGGTACTGCTTAAGTGTGTACTGTTTGAAGGTGAAAAGAAACATCTGAGAAGCACCTGCCAGGATTCTCTTCGCTCTCTCAGGCCAGGGCAACCCTCATCCCGATTTGTATTTCGCAACACCCAAGAGAGAAACAAGCGTAAACCATTCGCACCAAGTTGATTCCGTTAGCTGGGCACAGGGCACCCTACCCGGCCCAAGAAAGGCACGAGCCCAACTTGGGGTTAAGACAGTAGGAGAGACAGCCGCTGCTGTCGCTGCTTTGCCCTTGACACGTCGCCTGGGAATCGCGCAGACCGCCTAGCCCACTGAAGAGCCGAGTCCAGTTCTGGGCGGCGCCAATGGCCCCCTCCAGGCCTTACCCCTAAACACCCCCACGCGGCAGGGGCAGCCCCGCGGCGTCTCACAGCCGCCGGGAGGGGGCCGTTGTGAGGCCTGGGGAGAAAGAGATGTCTCTCTCCTCAGGGAAGGTGATCCCACCTGTTATGTCGTCGAGGGGCATCCAGTGACCACGGAGGGGGATCCTGAAACCGTGGGCGCCTGGCCGGCCGCGATCTGTCCCTGAAGTACCAACTGTCACGCCGCCGCCTGGGCCGTAGGGGTGGGGCCGTGATTTGGGGTCAGCCCCTGCGGGTCTCTGGACCCCGGGCTAGCCACTGCCGAACCCTCCCCGCCTCCAGGTCTGCTCAATCCGACACCAGGCAGCCTTCCAGCCAGCACGCAGCACCTCTGAAAAGGTGCCCACTGACGCCTCCCCCTTCCTCCCAGCCTCAACTTGGCTGGGGAGCGCCCCCGGCGGCCCGCCCCCTCCGAGCCGGGATCCTGGCCGCCGGACCGCCCCCCCCCGCCCACCCGCTGGGAGCGGCAGCGCCGGGGCAGTGCCCGCCAGGTACGCGCGCGGCTCCGCGCGGGCAGCGCTCACGCCCCCTCGCCCAGGCTGCCCGCCCGCCGCTCCCCGGCGTCAGGCCGGGCGGGAGAGACTGGTGTCCGATCGGCCCCCTGCGACCGCGAGGCCGGCTCTCTGCCCCTGCCCCACGACTCACTTGCTCCGGAGTCGCGTTAGCCGCCGGAATTCCGCTCGCCGAGCCCCCTGCCGCGGAATGAAATCCGGGGCAGGGCAGCGTCGAGGCTCAGCACCCCGATCGCGCTGGCTGACTGGCTCTCCAGGCGCAAAGGGAGAGCAGCCTGCCCTTGCCGGCCCTTCCCGTTTCTGTCCTGTCCGCCGCCTGCCGCCGCTGCCCGGCCGCTGCCTCGCTGGTGCGAACGCTTCCGACTTGCCACCGCGAGCCTCCCGGGCTGCCGAGCATGCCCAGTCCGCTGCCAGAGCCGGCCCGGCTTTCCGCGCGCCGCGAATCCGCTCCTCCGGGTGTTCGCGGCGGCCGGGGGAAGAGCCGGGCGGCCGGGCGGGGCTTGGGGCGGGGGCCCTTCGCGGGAGCTAGAGGGACCCTGGCCGACTGCGTGCAGAGGAACAGTAGGGGCTTGGATCCCTTTGATGTTACTTAGAAGTAATGGGTAACTAGGGAGGCGGGCGCTTTCTCCAAAACCAAGGCCCAGCTTGCACGTTTTTAGGGGGCCGCTAGGTCAGGGCCGATGGGAGCCGGGTATTACAGTCAAGGATGGCAAACCACTTGGGATACAGCCGGAGAGTTGAGCAGCTGGAGCTGTTCAAAACACAGGGACCGCAGACTCAGCCTTCCGGAGCCCGGGCTCGAGGGCGAGAGTTTGCTAACTATACTCGGAGTCTCTTGCCCCACTAAGCCAAGGGCTCTGACACTTATGATTAACTATCGATTGATCATTCACTTAAAAAGGCGGACCTCAGAACTATCGGGCCCATTTTCAAACTTCTATCCATAGACTCCTATCCTCCTCCCCGCAAAATAATAAAAGCCGGCAGAACCGCAAACCCCGCGACTTAGCAAACACCAGGCAGGCCTGAGGAGCTCCAAGCCTCGAGCCGCGCCCCTCCGAGCTGAGGCCAAAACCCGGAAAGCGGGTTCTCTCGGACTGGAGCCCCGCGCATGCCCGGTAGCTCGACTTGGTGCGGGTCGCCCGAAGGAAGGTTTTCCCTCTGCTCCGGGAGCGGAGCCCCAGCACCCGGGTTAGCGGCCGGCGGCGACAAGAGTTGATCTTCTGCCCTGGTGCGTTCCCTCGCTGGCTGGCCCGCACTGCACCGCCGACGCGGAGAGACGGCCTCGGGCTGTGCCTCCCGCCGGGTCTTAGACTCGGCGAGCGGGGGAGGGGGCATGCGGCGACATTGGCGTGACACGTGACTGTCCACGGCGCTCCGGGCAGCCATCTTCCGCCCGGCCATCTGGCCTCAAGCGATCACCGCGGACCCGAAAGCCGGCCGGACGCCAGCTGAGCGCCCACTTATCCCGCCACGCCCTCCCGCCAGCTCCGGCCTCCGCTCCACACCGCCCTCCGCCTAGCCCAGAGGCCGGAATCGCCGCACTGATCCCCGGCCTGCAGGGAGAACCGGCTCTCCCGGTCCAGAAGCAAACGGCTGCGAAGGAAAGAGGGCAGAGCTCCGGTGGCAGATAGTCTCTGCTTTTCTCCAGAGGCGGAATTTGGAGCGAGGGGTCCCCCTCCGTAAGACAGTGACACCGCTGCTCCGGTTGCCTAGGCGTGATGCATTGGCAGGGACACCTGAACTGAGGCTCAAGTCGTTCTTCCCTGCGGTGCAGTAGCCCGGGGGCCCTGGTGGTGGGCTGCTTGGTTGGTGATGATGTTAGTAGTGAACGAGCTACTGCCTCGAGTCACTTGAGGTCCCTGTTATCTCTGGACCGGCGGCGTCCACCATCGCCTGAGAGTTAGTTAGAAATGCACATTTTCGGCCCCTCCTACAGCATCTAACTCTACGCTTGGGGTCCTGCAATACGATTTACAAGCCCTCCCGGTGGTTCTCATGGACGCCTCTTTATTTCAACTGTGCTTTACGACGATTCATTTTAATAAGTGAGGCACTGAAAATGTACGTAGTTTGCCCAAAGCACAGTGAGGAGACGAGGATTCGAAAAGAGGCATTCTGCTCCAGTGCAGATGTTTCATTGCGCCTTGCACCCCGGACTTCTCTGGCTTCTTTGCCTCTACGACATCATACTGCTTTTCTCAGGAAGATTAGGAAAGTACATTTGTCACGTATGGCTTTAAAATAACTGAAATTAAATTCGACAACATGTTTTGAGCGTCTACTGAGGGCAAAGCTCTGCGAGTCACAGTAGCCCTACTCGGTATTTTCGTCAGTTAGCACCTAAGAGGTGAAAGAAAATCTTGTTTTCTTGTGGTGTAAATTTTTTCAAACTAAGGAAGTGCCAGAAAGCTGCTAGCTGGTTTCTCTCAGAGTGCTACTTATGCAGAAAATGCTGTAAGCTTTGGACTTTTGTATGTGTGAAATGTTTCACAATAAAAAGCTTTTTAAGTTGTCCTCCGTGAGTAATTTTAGGATGATAGCACTTGGAAAAAAGCAGAATATAAAAGTTTTTCCACTTTAATCTCAATTTCATAAAATAATTCAGAGAAAAAAGTCATAGATGAATATACTATACTAAAAATACAGCCATAAATACAGAAAAACATCTAAAGAGAAATCACAAAAGATGTAAATTCTGAGTGAATTGTAATAGAGACACAAAAACTTGGCTACCCTTGAAATTAAATTTAACTATGGTTCCTAAGTACTACTTGGAATAAAAAAATTATTTGATAAAATTCTTCTCCAATCCACTTTGTTCTAAGGAATTTTAGGACTAAAATTTTAAGCATCTTATTAAGAGTAAGTTGAGTCTTTTAAGGTTCTCAGTACCATAAATTGCATTGCTGTCAAGACAATTAAGAAACAAAAATGAATCACCTCTAAGTCACAATCAGTCATTAAAAAATCATGTTAAAAATATGCTAAGAGCAAATACTGAGCCAAATACTTCACATGCCAAAATAGCTATTCTGAAGTAGGTGGTTTGGTTCCAAATGAATGACTCTTCTATCTTTAGTGGGTAATCAACCTGATTAAAGATGTGGTTTTAAATGAAGATTTTGTCCAGTTGACCTGTAAGCAGGAGCCACCATTCACCAACCTGTGCTTCAAATACTGCTCAGGGAGGAAGGATGCTTCTTCATGTGTCCAGTGGAAGAATCTGGAGCCACATGACTTGAGTAGCATGAGCAAGAACTCAGAAGCCCGCCTTACCCGTTAAACTCATCTAACCAACCCAAACGGGTTCACCTAAGGCTGACCAGAAATCCAGCTACAGACACCAAAGGCAGTTCCAAGTATCTGTCCAGAGGCTTAGATCTAATAGTACTCAGTCCTCTGTGCTCATTCTTATGTCACTGTCTTCAGTAACTGCTCGGCTTCTTCTCTGTCACAAAAGAAAAAAAAAGGGAATTTATGTGAAAATAACTGGGATAGATCCTGGATGTAGCTAAGGCTCAGGACAAGATCAAAATGAGGAATAAACACAATGGACAGGAACCCAGAAAGTCTCCTCTGCATTTCTATTTATTCTCTTCTCTTTGCAGTCTGGCTTTTTTTGCCTTCAGTTTCCAACCACTTAAGAGCTCCCAAATTTATAACTCTTCTAGAGAGTAGCAAGAATGACCTTAGCAGTAGTCATTAACCCCATTTGTCTAGTAGAATCCTATTTCCTTAGATTCTCACTGTCCACTTAAACCATTCTTCCTAATATTTCAATGTCCATCTCCAGTTACACCCTTTTTTGTTTTGAGACAAAGTCTCACTCTGTCAGCCTGGGTAGGGTACAGTAGCATCATCATGGCTCACAGCAACCTCAAAGTACTGGGCTCAAGTGATGTCTTGCCTCAGCCTCCCGAGTAGCTGGGACCACAGGTGCCTCCCATAACACCCAGCTAATTCTTCTATTTTGAGTAGAAACCCGGTCTTTGCCTTTCTCAGGCCGGCCTCAAACTCTTGAGCTCAAACAATCCACCTGCCTCAGCCTCCCAGAGTGCTAGGATTACAGGCATGAACCACAGTGCTTGGTTCCAGTTCCACCCTTTTTATCAAAGGTGCCTTCTAGGACACAGAAGCCTTCCAGACACACATTTTGGCTCTTGATTATATAATGTCTTTTACAGTTCTTAGTTTCTTGCAGGTTAAGTCTTAACTCTCCAACTACATACTTCATGTCATATCAAGAATATGTATCTTTCATCTTTCAGAGTACCTAGCATGGGACTTAACACCAAGTAGCCCATAGTAAATAGTTATTGAGCTGGCTCGGTGCTCGTAGCACAGTGGTTACGGCGCCAGCCACATACACCCAGACTGGTGGGTTGGAACCTGGCCAGGCCTGCTAAACAACATGACAACTGCAACAACAAAATATAGCTGGACGTTGTGGCTGGGGCCTATAGTCCCAGCTACTGGGAGGCTGAGGCAAGAGAATCGCTTAAGCCCAAGAATTGGAGGTTGCTGTGAGCTATGATGCCATAGCACTCTACTGAGAGTAACAAAGTGAGACTCTGTCTCAAAAAAAAAAAAAGTTATTGAGCTGTAATTTATGATTCTTTTCCTACCTTTTGCTTTTTGGTGCTGTTTTTGTTTCAAAAGGATAAGTCATTAAGGAACAGAAATGTCCTTGCTATATTATCTTTAATTAGCAACCATGCTTTATAATCTGCCATGTATATGTAAAAAGTATTTTCAGAGTGACACTCTGACACTCAATAGATAGGGCACCAGCTACATGCACCAGGACTGGAGCATTTAAACCCTGCCCAGGCCTGCTAAAACAACAATGACAACTGCAACACCACCAACAAAAAAATAGCAGGGTGTCAAGGCGGGCCCCTGTAGTCCCACCTACTCAGGAGGCTGAGGCAAGAGAATCGCTCAAGTGCAAGAGTTTGAGGTTGCTGTGAGCTGTGACGGCACAGCACTCTACCCAGGGCGACAGCTTGAGATTCTGTCTCAAAAAAAAAGTGTTTCAAATCAGTTACTTGCGACTGGACACTGTTTAGGATCTGATGAATCAAAGCCATCAGCAGATTGCTGCCCTGGCTGGCAGACATGGTGTGGTGCCATTGTTAAGACTGTAATTTACTCCAGGCTCTTCAAATAGTCAATATGTAACCCCAGGCAAGGTTTAATTATCGCCTCTTAAAGTAGGAATAATATAACCTACCCCTTCTTTGTTTCCCATAGGTATCATAAGAATTAATTAGGTCTTTAATGTGTGAGAATATGTCTATAAAATGTTTTATAGATAATTAGAGGTAAACATAATGAAAACATGAGGTATTGTCCAATGTATTATGAATGTTTATTGTCATTTTTAGCAATCAGCTTCCTTCAAAATACAAGTACTGTAGCAACAGCATTAGTACACAAAATAATTAAAACATGCCATGTCACCCTCTTCTCTAACTACTGTATGCAAACAAGTCCTGGTTGGCCAGAATTAACTGGAAGGTTGAGATAAAAATATGTCACCCACACTAGAGGAGGAGAGATTTACATAGTATGATAAGCTGAATCTCATGGCTCCTGCATGAACTCTTCAAAGACTTCAAATCTAGGGAAAACAGAAGAAATTGAAGACAGGAACTTTTCCTGGAACCTCAAAAGTACGTTCCTTGTTCTGTAAGACTTTAAAGGAGCACATCAAAATTCTTCCATCAGTTCTGTGACAGTACAGCAGACACAAGCCATTTTCTTTCCTGGGTTATACCTGGAAGAATAAGGTGCAGCATCCTCCAGCACATGGCTGGGGTAATCTGATGAAAGATTTGTTAAATTCTCTGCATTCCAGGGGTCCTCAAACTACTGCCCGCGGGCCACATGTGTGATTGTATTTGTTCCCATTTTGTTTTTTTACTTCAAAATAAGATATGTGCAGTGTGCATAGGAATTTGTTCATAGTTTGTTGTTTTTTTAACTATAGTCTGGCCCTCCAACAGTCTGAGAGACAGTGAACTGGCCCCCTGTTTAAAAAGTTTGAGGACCCCTGAAGACCGTAGTTGCTCAACCTCAGCTCTGTAGAAATGTGGGCCAGGTAAATCTTGGCTGTAAGAGGTATTCCTGTGCATCATAGGATGTTTAGCAGCATTCCTGGCCTCCACCAACTGGATGCCAGTAGCACCCTTCCCCCAGGTGTGACAGCTAGGAATATTCCCAGACATGGCCAAATGTCTGCTAGTGGAGGGGAATCTCTCTCACTTGAGAATCACTGGTTTTCAATGACCAAAGTCACGTAACTGAATCAAAAGAAACTGGACCTTAAGTTGATTGAGCATCCTGTTTGGAAGTCACTTGGCACTCTTATATAGTGTGTTTATATCTTAGGTGTCCATATTGCATCAATTCAGCCAGTGTTTGTTGAGCCCCCTCAATGGACAAGGCACAAGATCAAGCAAGTACTTCTGCGTATCCACAAAGCAGAAAAAGACAGTTCTCCACAGCAGGCACATACGTCATTCCCCTCCCTGATCACAGCTATCAGATACTGCGTGAGACATACTTACACTAAAAAATTATTCATTACTGATCTGAAACCCAAATTTAACGAGGTATCTTGTTTCATTTTTGCTTTTTTTCTTAAATCTGGCAACCCCACCCTGATAGACTCAAAGTTTTATCTCTGTTTTTAGTTCTGGCTCCATATACTTTATAATTTGACTTCACTAAAAATAATATAGAGGAGATTTGGGGCTTTTTTTTTTAAGTGTTGATACGATGAGTGGTACAACTAAATTTTAGGATAAATTTCCTTTGAAAATAACTCCTTAGAATCCACTCAAAGCATAATGGGATTCATTGCCTGATTTATTTCAAAGCACTTGGGATACTTGCAGACTGTTTAGCATTTCACAGCAAATAATGTTTTCTGGCATCCGTGTTGGCTTAGTCAGCATCATGGAAAGACAGAGAGGAAGACTGACACACAAACTTCTCAGAACCTCATAGGCAGGAAGAAAAGGAACTGAAGCACAGACTAGCTTGACTTTGCTCAAGTCACCTTCCCAGTTCTCCACTGGGAACTTAGAAATGCAGGTCTTTGGGGCCCACCCCAGACGCGGAGGGTGGGTTCCAGCAAACAGTGTCGTAACAAGCCTTCCAGGTGATTCTGATGCGTGTCCATTCTGCTTTAGAGCCCTGGTTCTCAACCCTGGCTGTAGAGGGAAAACATCTGGGTAGTTTTAAAATATTGTTGCTTGGATCCTACTCTAAGGACTTCTGATTTAAGTGGTAAAGGATGCAGCCCTGGCAGGAGCATTTTTAAATGTTCCCCAGTGAGAACAACTATTCTGCAGGATTTATTCTCAAATGCTAAAGAAAAGAGAAGCTCTTGATATTGCAAATATAGTGCTTTCTACTCCTACCCCACATCAACCTCATACAAAGGCAGAATGGATGTTTTATTTTGAAGAATACCAGATATATGTTCTCTTCCTCAAATCCCTTCATCTACTTTTTTTTTTGTGTGTGTGTGTGTGTGTGTGTGTGTGGGTTTTGGCCGGGGCTGGGTTTGAACCCGCCACCTCCGGCATATGGGACCGGCGCCCTACTCACTGAGCCACAGGCGCCGCCCTCTACTTTTTTTTTTTTTTTTTTTTTTTATTGAGACAGAGTCTCAAGCTGTCGCCCTGGGTAGAGTGCTGTGCGTCATAGCTCACAGCAACCTCCAACTCGGATTAAAGTGATCCTCTTGCCTCAGTTTTTTCTATTTTTAGTAGAGACAGAGTCTCACTTTTGCTCAGGCTGGTCTTAAACTGGTGAGCTCAAGTAATCCACTGACCTTAGCCTCCCAGAATGCTAGGATTATAGGCGTGAGCCACCATGCCCGGCCCCTTCATCTACTTTTTAAGGGCCTACCAATGTCAGTATGATGTAATAGTCTACCTGTCTACCAGCCCATGCCAGATGTTCATTAACCTCTCCGGGCTTCCTTTCTCATGTCTCCACTGCGGATATTAACTCTATACCCAGTTTTAGAAATGATGAAAAGAAACCACAGAAGTGAAGAAGACCTGGAAGCCAATAATCAATAATCAGATCTGGACCTGAAGGGGCTTTGCACCATTGAAATAAAGGAAGAAGGAGAATTTTAGAAGGACAAGACTCAGTAAATTCACAAATTCCAATATGTCTTTTTTTTTTGAGACAGAGTCTCAAGCTGTCATCCTGGGTAGAGTGCTGTGGCGTCACAGCTCGCAGCAACCCCAAACTCTTGGGCTTAAGCAATTCTCTTGCCTCAGCCTTCCAAGTAGCTGGGACTACAGGCGCCTGCCACACCACCTGGCTATATTTTTGTTGTTGCAGTTGTCATTGTTGTTTTAGCTGGCCCGGGCTGGGTTCGAACCCAACAGCCTCTGGGTATGTGGCTGGTGCCCTACCCACTGAGCAACAGGCACTGCCTCCAATATGTCTTTATTTTCTTTTTGAGACAGGGTCTTACTTTGTCACCCTCCGGTAGAGTGCTGTGGTGTCACAGCTCACACCAACCTTAAACTCTTGGGCTTAAGTGATTCTCTTGCCTCAGCCTCCCAAGTAGCTGGGACCAAAGGTGCCCACCCCTGCCTCGGCCTCCCAGAGTACTAGGATTACAGGCATGAGTCACCATGCCTGGCCTTCAATATGTCTTTCTGTAACAACTTACTTGACTCAGTTTCTTTATTTTTCACTTTCTTTTTTTGAGATGGAGTCTCACTTTGTCACCCTTGGTAGAGTACCCCGGCATTATAGCTCACAGCAACCTCAAACTCTGGGCTCAAGCAATTCTCTTGCCTCAGCTATTCTTAGAGACAGGGTCTCGCTCTTGCTCACACTGGTCTCTATCTCCTGAGCTCAATCAATCTGCCCACCTCAGTCTCCCAGAGTGCTGGTATCACAGGTGTGAGCTACCGTGCCCAGCCAGCCTAGCTATTTCAGTGGCACTAAAAGTGGCAGTTTGAAAAAACAATAGTTACGTACTGCTCCATTATTCCTAGGGCTGTAGCAAGGTTAACAGGACAGTTTTTGTTTTGCTTTCTTTTAACATACCTGTCTGGCAAGTCAATCATTGTAAGCCCTTGGTTCCCCCCAGGATGAATGTTAAAGGCTTCCCTGTGAGTTATAAACCCTTGCTGTTGTGGGGCTGCCCTCTAGAACTGTGAATTAAAGGGGACAGTTTTCTACATGGCTTCTTGATACAGAAGCATGTGTGAGATGCAGACACCTGAGTTAACTTATTGTAACAGAGAATGCTGTTTCCCTCCTACCGTACTGCTGAGACCTAAGGGCTTAAACCCTGACCACGTGACCTTGGAGGGCTGGCCATCAAAGAGCTGAGAAGGGCATTGGAGAACTTTCTAGGGAAAGCTGGCTGGCAAGAATGAAGAAACCTATATGGGCCATTGGCAGGAACCCTAGCTGAGGTCCAATGCCTTAGCCCTGAGCGGAAACTGCAGAACAGAAGCAGAAATTCCTTCTGTGAAGTACACTGTGAACCAGGAGCCATGGAGCAGTGCCAGAGGCAATAAAGAGAAAAGTCAAGGGGCAGAACCACAGGTCCCAGGGAGCCAAGACGGCCCTGAGAGCAACATTCAGGAGACCAGAGACAGGAACAGAGCTTGGGACAAGGAGGAAAAGCCACAGGAACCAGCAGGCAGAGTGGCCAGACCAGAAAACCTTGTGGAATCCTGGTTATCTGTGTATTTCTAATGACTGAGGTCTCTGCTTAAGTGCCACATTGTTTTTTATTTCAGTTATTTGAAAAAATAATTCTAAAAAAGATTATATATTTCTCTATCATCCTACAAGACACTACACATAAGTATTTTCTCTTGCAGGGGTTAAAAGCATGGACTTTGGAATCAGAAAGTGGCTTCAAGTCCCAGCCCTGTGACTTGCTAGCTGTGTGACACTGCTCAAAGAACTAAATAAATCTCTCGAGCCTCAGTTTTCTCACTTGTAAAATGTGGATAACAATTATAACTTTTCCTGGGCTGCGACAATTACTTGATAATTCATACAAAGCACTTAACGCAGCACCTGGAGCACTATGCCAGCATGCACTTAATGTTAGCTGTCATTCTAACACATGTGGAGATCATCTGTTTTTTCCGTCACTGTATGTTTCTGTTTTCCTTCTCTTCCTTCTCCCTCAAACCTGCCCCTATGCCAGCAGATGGTTTGTCCTGTAGTCATAGCCTCTGGTAAGGGCAGAAAGCCTGCTAGGTTTCCAAAACTTTGACACCTGTCCCCCCCCAGGCTTGGCTCTCAGTGGTTAGGATACTGGCCACATACACTGGGGCTGGTGGGTTCAAACTTGGCCCAGGCGTGCTAAACAACTACAACTACAATAAAAAAAATAGCCAGGCATTGTGGCAGGTGCCTGTAGTCCCAGCTGCTTGGGAGGCTGAGGCAAAATAATTGCTTAAGCCCAAGAGTTTGAGGTTGCTGAGAGCTGTGACGCCACAGCACTCTACCAAGGGTGACATAGTAAGACTGTCTCAAAAAATAAATGAATTAATTAAAAAACCCCAAAGTTTGAGACCCCAGACTGAGACAAGGTATCTTAGTCAGAAACAGGGAGGGAAGAGGGTGGTTCCTAGAAAGAGATTCTGTTTCTGTTTGTGGGCAGGGCCAGTGGCTCAAAGGAATAGGGCGCTGGCCCCATATGCTGGAGGTGGTGGGTTTAAGCCCAGCCCTCACAAATAAATACTGAGCACCTAACAGGTCATGGCCAAAAAATGCAACAAAAAAAAAAAGAAGAAGAAGAAGAAGAGAGACATTCTGTTTGTAAGAGGTGGGGAGAGAGTGGGGAGAGAAAGAAAAATGTGCCATACCTCTTCTCTAGCACAGCTCTCGGGGAGAAAGCAAGACTAGAGAAAATGGGCTGCCCAGAGTATCTGGGCAGATGTGAATATAAGCAGCCTGATAAAGGTCCCCATGCCTGAACTACAGATCCAAAGAGCAGAGCTGCCACACATAAAATGCCTTGGTGACCTTCTGCCCCCACCCACTATGCTTTACCTCTGGAAACCTTCACAATTGCAGAGAAAGCTTGCAAAACATTTACTCCACCAAAAATTAAAAACAAAACAAAACTGTAAGTAGAATGATGCCAAGGGTTTAAAGAGGACAAATTTACTACAGAGAAGTAGAACGGGTGGGGGTGGGGTATACAAATGGAAATTAAGTGTTGCTACTGAAAATAAGGTTGTGTGTATTTCCCATACACTGGCATTTGTAGATTTGTGGGCTGTGTTTCTTACAAAATTCCAGAACTTTAGATGTCTCAAGTAATTTTTTTAAGCCTTTATTCTTACGCTCACAGTACGAATGTTGATGTAGATGCTGGAAAGGGGAGGTAATACCCCAGAATCTGTATTAGCCCCCAAATACCTGGGCATTTGCTGAATTCCATGTCTCCTGGCATATTTTACATGCTCATTAACTGGAAGTGAGCCACTCTGGCTCCATGAGCAGCACAAGACAGACAATGTGCAAACGTGATTACCGGGTCAAGGGCTAGGATCCTCCTTGTCCCTTCCCTAAAATCTTTTTTTCATTCGTCAGAGCCTTTAATTACTTTGTAGCTGCATTTAAAATGGTTTTGATTATTTCTGCATGAGTAAGCGCATGTGTCGTTTCAGCCTCCTTGTCAGCTTCTGTTTCACATTCATTAATGTTGTTGATTGAGTGCAAAAAGGAAGGTATCGTCATCATCATCATCGTTTCCAGATTTTACAGATACGGGTTAGATTTGTTTTGGAGCAATGCTGTGATCCCCACTGTAATTCTGTATGGAGCCCTAGGGAGATGGATAGGACCAGGGAAGGCTTCTTACCCCCTTCCTGGGTTAGTGAGACAGCGAGAGGAGGAGGAGCATTCTGCCCTTCTCCATGTATTCATTCATTTGCTTCACAAATAAATACTGAGCACCCAACAGGTCATGGAGATAATAATGGGAAGCAAAAATAGGTCCAGTTTCTGGAAAGTCTGAGGTCCGGTAGTGAGACATACTTAATGAAATAAGCACAGTAATACATTCATAGTTTTTCCCAGAGTTCCTAATTCAATTCAACTAAAGCAGGGCCCAGGCATCAGTGATTTTTAGAAGTTCCATCAGCAATTCTGCCAGGTCTAGGAATCACTGGGCTAGACTACACAAATTCTAAACCCATAACTTCTTTTTTATTTTTTTTTTGAGACAGAATCTCAAGCTGTCACCCTGGGTAAAGTGCCGTGGCATCACAGCTCATAGCAACCTCCAACTCCTGAGCTTAAGCGATTCTCTTGCCTCAGCCTCCCAAATAGCTGGGACTACAGGTGCCTGCCACAATGCCCAGCTATTTTTTAGCTGTAGTTGTCATTGCTGTTTGGCAGGCCTAGGCTGGGCTTGAATCCTCCACCTCCAGCGTATGTAGCTGGCACCCTAGCCACTTGAGCCACAGGCGCCAAACCACTTGATCCACTTTATATGGTGTTACCTACAGTGGAAAGGAATCATACTCTAGATCAGCGGTTCTCAACCTGTGGGTCATGACCCACAGGAACTGTATTAAAGGGCCACGGCATTAGGAAGGTTAAAAACTGCTGTGCTAGAATTTGTTTGCCTATTATGTTTGTAAAAGGGACTTCCCAAAACCCTCTAGCAACGTTGTGGGAATTTTTTTTCTTTCCTTGAATCCTCTACTGCTTTACAATTGCCATTTTTCAGAACATAACTGTAATCCACATGATTGGATTTTACTTGCTTTTAAAAAATGTACTGAACTTTGGAATGAACTATTGACTGCGGAAGTGCCCCTTTGCTCGTGTCTCTGAAACATTATCTATTCCTAATGCTGTAATGTCAATGTCTCTGTAATATAGTATTGTAAAGATGTGTCTTGGCAACAGCAAAGGAAGAGATCAGAAGGCCTTTCTGAGCCTTGATGTCATCCAACCTGGAGATAGCAATTTTCACCATTTTATCTCCTTGCTTTACCATTCAAAACACCCATTGACTTTCTACTTATTAGATATAATTCAAGACATGATGCTTGCAGTCTCCTTAGACTGGGTCTTACTGTCTTACTCACTTTTGCCCTCCCACATCCAGATCTGTTACACATTGTTGCAAACTCTTATAAAATGTCTAAAGAAAGAAAAAGAAAATAATAAAGAATAATAATAAGAATAAAGAATAAAGAATATATTACCAGCTAGGTAATGTATGTAGAAATTTTATGATCTTGGGAAAAAACACTGGCCTTAAAAGTTTGCCATTCATTCATCAAACAGCAACATGATATAAGTTGCCCCCAATTACTGCCAATACCAAAAAAGGCCCTTACCCTCAGCAATGAGTGAGCCTGGATAAAAATCCCCTTAAGCAATCAGTGTTTTGCCAAGTGTGGTTCAACAATCACCTGTAGGAGAAGCATTTGGCAACTTCTTTAGGCATGAGGATGTTTAGGATGAAATCTTCAAATAAAGAAGTAATTGTTTTAACCAAGGTCAAGTTATGAATAAAGTTGAACTGTAAATAAAAAAGATGTTAACTGAAAAAAGGGTCAGTGCAGATGGTGGTACAATAGAGGTAATCAGAGGATCTCTACACCACTGTGGGAGGGACATTCAGGGCCAAAGGCACAAAACAAAACTGGAGAAAAAGCGAGTTATGGTCCCACAGGAAAGAAAATAAAAACTTTTCCAGTAGGGGAGACACCAAGCCGGAACTCCACAGTGTCAACAAGAGTTGGATTCTAAAGGCTTGAAATAACCCTTTCTCCCAGTTGAGTAGACTGTAGTGATCTGCAATTAAAAGTAGACACCCTTGGCTTGGCACCCGTAGCACAGTGGTTACGATGCCAGCCACGTGCACTGAGGCTGGTGGGTTCGAACCCGGCCCAGGCCAGCTAAACAACAATGACAACTGCAACAAAAAAAAACCGGATATTGTGGCGGGTGCCTGTAGTCCCAGCTTCTTAGGAGGCTGAGGCAAGAGAATCGCTTAAGCCCAAAAGTTAGAGGTTGCTGTGAGCTGTGACGCCATAGCACTCTACCCACAGCGACATAGTGAGACTCTGTCTCAAAAAAAAAAAAAAGGTAGACACCCTTCCTAGACCCATGGAAAAAATTCTGCTGTTGGCAACTGGGTGAAAGACTCCTCATGGCAGGCAAACTGGTTTAAATTTAAGTAAACAGCAAATCCTCCAATCAGGTCACTTCATTCAACATCGTCTCATCAAAAGTTGATGAGGAAACAATCAACGCCCAGTGGGAACCACTGTCTGTGTGAAGTCTGTACCTTCTCCCCATGTCTACAGGGTGTCCTCTGGTGCTCTGGTTTCCAACCACATCTCAAAGCCGTGGCCATTAGGTTTGCTGGCGTGTCCTCATGGTCCCTGTCTGGATGAATGTGAGTGGGCCTGGCGATGCCATGGTGTCCTGGCCAGCACTGGCTCCTGCACGGTGCCCTAAGCTGCTGGGATAGGCCCTTCCACCCAAGACTCTGAACTTGAATAATTGAGTAAATAACAATTTTACTCGTTTTCATTAATCTTTCTTAAATGTACGTACATATAGTTCGCGTTTATTTCAGTGATTACTATTAGAAGTTTGGTGATGTTTTTGTGACCAGAACTATGCCATAGAAACTTAACTCTTATTTATATTGATTAGCCTATGGTAAAATGGATTTCATTATGCATGGTTTCACTTAAAGCTGCATTTTCCAAGAACCTGTTGACGATGTTAAGTGAGGACTTACTGTACTCACAATGCCCCTCGTCTTTCATCTAAGTACAATTTGTCAACTTACTAGGAAGTTAAGTGAAGGCTGTTCTAACCAGAATACACATCTGTTATATGTGTTATATAAACGAAAATAAAATTGTCACTAAGCAAAATTCAATTTTATTTATTTATTTATTTATTTTGAGACAGTTTCACTATGTCACCCGTGATAGAGTGCCATGGTGTCACAGCTCACAGCAACCTCCAACTCTTGGGCTTAGGTGATTCTCTTGCCTCATCCTCCCAAATGGCAAATGTGGGGGACTACAGGCACCCACCACAATGCCCGGCTATTTTTTGTTGCAGTTGTCATTATTGTTTAGCTGGCCTGGGCCGGGTTCGAACCTGCCACCCTCCATGTATGTGGCTGGCACCATAACCACTGTGCTATGGGTGCTGAGCCATCAAAATTCCATTTTAAAATGAAATGATCTAATGAGTAATCATTTCTTCAGTGATCTACATTGAAAGAGCTGGGCTTGGGTAACTATAAAACAGTGGTTTGCACACCCTGGATGTTCAGGGTGTAAAAAAGTACTCACATCAAAAGTCCACTCTCAGAAATTCTCATTCACTAAATGAAAGAAGGCCCAGGTTTGGGCATTTATATTCTAGAATCTAAAGAGATAGCTTCATTCACTGGCTACATGAAATGGGATCATCAGGCTGAAGAGGAAATTATCAGCAGCTAGGGAGTTGCTGTCAAACCTATAAAGCTATAAAACTTTAAAGTCCACAACCTTGGCTGTTTCTTTCAATTGATGGGAAGCTTGTAAAAATCCCAAGGTCCAGGCTGCGCCCTAAACTAATTAAATCAAAATCTGTGCAGGTGGAGGGCGGCACCTGTGGCTCAAGGAGTAGGGTGCTGGCTCCACGTACCAGGGGTGGTGGGGTCAAGCCTGGCCCCGGCAAAAACTGCAAAAAAAAAAAAAAAAAATTCTGTGCAGGTGAAACTTAGGCATCAGCTTTAAAATCTTTATAGCTGTTTATAAAACCAGTGCATGGTGCCCCATGATCGCATTAGTGTACACAGCTATAATCTAATACTAATAAAAAAAAAAAGACCCTCAGAACAAAAAAAAATCACATTGTATACCATAAATACATGTTTTGTCAATTTAAAAATAACAAAAATACATATAAGAGTCCTAGAATATAAAATTGTTTGGCAAATGAATAAAGATGGGTTACTTAAAAATAATAATAATAAAATAAAATCTTTATAGCTGAAGCTGAGAAATGCCTTTAAGTTAGTGACTTTACTTTTTTAGATATGTGTTGCAGGAGTTAGAACAAATGTTTAGAACTTTGGTTCTAATCTGATCAACCAAAAAGCATTGCTTTACATTTCTATTGAGCCTCACTGCTTCAGTCCCTTAGCTGTTGCTCTTCACCTAGGGTTTGTGAAAAGACACTGGTTTCAAAAAGGACTAGTTATTTCCAACATGTGAGATAGTGTCCCATCTGTAAAGTACAAACTCATTGAGATTCTGTTGTGGTTACGTTGTGAAGCACCATCATCTCAGCATTGACCTAACTCCCATAGTGTCCCATCTGTAAAGACTCTCTATTACAAACTCATTGAGATTCTGTTGTGGTTACGTTGTGAAGCACCATCATCTCAGCATTGACCTAACTCAGACCTTTGATAGAGAATTTTAAGACTACAATTTACTGCATGCTTGTGCAATTAAAGGACAGAACTTTCTACCTAATGAAATAGGCAATAATGAATGTAAAGTCTTACTTTAAACAAATATATTGCTATGTACCTGACTGTAATTAATAAATTTGCCCATCAATTGAAAGAAATGGCCGAGGTTGTGGACTTTTTTTTTTTTTTTACAGAGAAAGTATATTTTATTGGCATTTAGGCCTAGCACAATCCAATTCAAATAAAACAGAACGAAGCAATTTATTTAAACTAATTGAATAAAACGTATAAACCATTTTTCTTAAGTTTATGTTTTGCCATCATCTGATTGTGTTCATGCAAATACAATCATCAAATCTGTCCTTCTAAGCATATAAAAGCACCACCTTTTTATCTGCAGTACTTGATACATAAATTTCATTGTCAAAACACATCTGGCTTTAGCAATGTAAACATATTTGCTATAAGTAAACTTTAAATGGCAAAAGTGAATGATACAAATGAATAAATCAAAATATAACTGAGCTTCACCATGTTACATAATTAAACAACCTTGTAATACTGTTTCAATATGAACCCAACTTAATAAATTTCACAAAAAGGAAGCAGAAACAAAATGTGTAAACTCCCAAAGTAGTGTTAAAATACTGAAGCATACAATGCAAAATTTACCTCAGAAAAACAAGGGGAAACAACCAAACCATGAAGCAAACGCCAAATTTGGTTTAGTAGTTACAATAGTCACTCTACCTGAAGGCTTACTCACCACTGTGCACTTGCTCTGCATGCTGACAAAATGATTTATTTTCTATGTCCCTTTAAGAAAATTTTCATGTTTAGTCACATAAGTTGGGTACTTTATAAAAATTTCACATTTATTGTCAGTTGTGGAATCATTACCCCCAAGTTTTTCATCTTTAAACTATTTTTCTTAATAACCAAAAACATTAAATTATCTTCATGAAAATTACCGTTATAAAGTCCAATAATTCCTAAACAAATCATCAGAAAAATAAAACTGCCTTAACAGAGTAAGTACAGAAAAAGCGTATACGTAGTGCTGAAAATCAAAAAAAAAAAAAAAAGGAGTAAACAAAAATGTTCACATTTATCATTACTTTTTTTTTCCTTTACTTTCTGACTAAAGTTAAGAAACAAGTTTTTTAAATGTCACCATGAACATTCAGTGCAACTTTGGGTTTGTCTGCGATATACAGTGAGATATTTAGCAGACTCTATTTTTACTTTAAAACATAATTCAGTTATAAAGACCCCAAATTTCTAAAACTGGTTATAATACTGTGGCAAGCAAAATAAATTTGTTCTTATTGCTCTCATTATATTCCAGCTGAACCTGCAAACGTGAATGTTTTTCAATATGTTGTCTCAAACCATACTAGAATAAAATAAAGTCTAGAGAGAGATCCCTGTTGGTTTCCACAGATATATTGAAAAAGGGAAAAAATGAAATTGGACGATTATTTAATCTTCTTAAACACCCGTAACATGTTTAGGTTGTGGACTTTAAAGTTTTATAGCTTTGCAGGTTTGACAGCAACTCCATAGCTGCTGATAATTTCCTCTATTTTTAGGAACAGCTAGCTGTGCATAGCACTACATCTATGATAGAGTTTCCATTTTTTGAAATAAACATTTCTTCATAAATGAGTGATTTTTTAAAAATAGTATGAAGCAATTTTGTGCGGGCATTGTTCTGAGTTGCTTTTGCTCTTTTCAAAGCAGTCAACACATTTTATAATAACCCTGAAAAGCATTTTAAACCCAATTTATTCCAATTCTCTGGTGGTCCATAAATATAGCTTTGGCTGTGAACAATATGAAAACAAAAGAGTATCTCCACTTAGTGAAGATCTTGGATTTTAAACTTAGAGAAAAAAAAACAGATAGAAATGAACTCCGTTTTAATCAACATGGATGGCAAAACTGGGAAGTAAATCTAGATTAGTCTATGTTTTCCACACTTCCTGGGAGCCCACTGAGGTGCTTTAAGCTTTTGTTCCAAATTCCCCTCTCCAGGCCAGGAGCGGTGGCTCATGCCTGTAATCCTAGCACTCTGGGAGGCCGAGGTGGGCAGATCGCTTGATCTCAGGAGTTCAAGACCAGCCTGAGCAAGAGTGAGACTCCCATCTCTAAAAAATAGCCAGGCACTGTGGCGGGCACCTGTAGTCCTAGCTACTCAGGAGGCTAAGGCAAGAGAATCGCTTGAGCCCAAGAGTTTGAAGCTATTGTGAGCTATGACGCCATGGCACTCTACTCAGGGTGACAAAATGAGGCTTTCTCTCAAAAAACCACAAACAAACAAACAAACAAAAAAAAAAACCCAAACATGGAAAACATACATTTGTTTGTCCCAAAAAGGTAGTGAGAGAAGATACCCAGGAAGGATGAGGTCTAGGAGAACAGGCCTTCTCAAAGAGACCACAAGGATACACCTACAGGGTCCTCTCCATGGTGACTCAGCTCTTAGAAATTTATAGACATAATTTCCTAGAACCTGGAAATTTCCACTTCTGTGAAATCCTGTAGTTCCGTGGGGTTAGAACAGCATCGCCTGCTTGATTCAAACTGACCAATGAGAAAGGTATCTGTGGATTGGAACTTTCTGACTGGAGATAAAAAGGGAAAGACCAAGCCAGTCGGGGAGTGTGGGCATTTTGAATTCTCCTATGCCTAAGCTCTGCCGGCTCAATAAAGCCTTTTCCCCCTTAAATATGGTGTTTGAGTGCTCTTTGTCTCCATTCAGCCTTGGCTTCCTGCAATCATAGAACATCTGGAAGTTGGTAACTTGCAGGTTACAGATGGGTTTAAAGATTCTTTAGCTGACAATTGGCTGAAAGAGTTAGGCTCTGTCTAAAAGACCAGAAGTCAGTGAAAAGGAAAGCTTAAGATAAAGGATCTGTTAATTAGAGACAGAGTACCAGCCAGACCCTCAAGAGGTTTGTTATGTATATTGAGGTCCTACAGGTAGGTCTTGCAAAGCCTTAAGCCCATTAGTGAGTCACAAAGGATGTCTCTAAGAAGGGGAGGAGGCATGCTGAGGTCTGTCTGATCTCCTTTCTCATGGCTAGCAACTGTTTTAGGGATCCTCTTGGCCAAAAGGGGGTTGAGTCAGTCAGCCGCTGAGCTGGGAGCCTTAAGATTTTATATTAGTTCACATAAGAATGTTTGTTTTTGAATGAATCCTCTTCCACATGTTGCCAGGATTTCTCTTTATGCCGAATCCTTTGTCTCAGGGTTCAAAGAATAAAAGCACAGACTGTGAGGATAAGCAACAGGACAGAGTTTATTGACAGAAAGAAAGACTCATAAATATGTTAAGCAAAAGAGGGGGAACAGGACCTCGGGCAGTGGAGGGGGGAATCCAAGTGGGAAGCTGCCCTGAGTCTTCAGGCTAGGGGGTTTAAATCTTGTCCTCAACGTGGTGCCTGTAGCTCAGCAGCTAGGGTGCCAGCCACATACATTGGAGCAGGTGGATTCGAAGCCAGCCTGGGCCGGCCAAACAACAATGACAACTACAACCAAACAATAGCCAGGTGTTGTGGTGGATGCCTGTAGTCCCAGCTGCTTGGGAGGCTAAGGCAAGAGAATTGCTTAAGCCCAAGAGTTTGAGGTTGCTGTGAGCTGTGACACTACAGCACTCTACTGAGGGCAATAAAGTGAGACTCTGTCTCTAAAAAAATATATAAATAAATCTATCTTGTCCTGCATGGGGGTTGGGGGGTGGTGTATGCCACAATTGGCCAGAGGTCTGAGGGCAGAAAATGATCCTAATAGCACAGGAATCCAATCCTTGAGGTTTTTGCCTCAGCAAAGGAGTTAGGGTGTGTGCTCCCTGCTCCAGAAGAACCCATCCAGAACCTTTCAAGGTGCTTTGCTCCTGACCTAGAGCTCAGAGGGTATAGTCTGGAAATGGCAGCATGTTTGTCCTAGAAATGGGGGTCTGATTTCTAAGCTCACCCAGGCCTAGAGAATGGGGTCCAGGATCCCTGTACAGCCCTGAGCCGGGGAACCCTGTATCACAAGGATATTTACATGTGAAGACTTATCTTTATTATTCTCATAGTAATAAGTATTGTTGTTGCTAAAAAGGCACAATCATACCCTGAAGGAAATAAATTAGAGTAACCTTGGATCAGTGGCTTTGTCTGTGACCTTGTGAACCAGAGTTACCCAGAAAAAAAAATACCTTATATATATGTACTTCTATCTTAAGGAGAAATAAATGACTGTGATTAAAATGCTTTAAAATGCCTTGAAAGTGCCAATAGAAAGATGAATTTAGAATATTAAAAGACTGGTCTATACAAAGAGAGAGCAAGAGTGAAGAGAAGGCCTTCGAGAGAGTCACTGCCTGGGCTGTGATCTAGAATGAATGACTCAGACATAAGAAATCTGGGAGCTCAAAAAGGCAATGAGTATTACGAATTCACAGGGGGTGACGGTGATCCCACGGAGCTGGTAGAACACAGAGTGGACATTGATGGGGACGGAAATTTTCATTTCACGATTCAGTCCATCTGTGCCCTTGGTTTCACACAGACTGAAAGTCCAGAAGATTGACTAATTAAACCTATGACAAAACAGATTTTAGGTTTTGATTGGTTTTCCGCTTTAAGCAGATGAAGTCCTGGAAGGAATAGAGGAAATGTTTAATACTTCCTCAGAAGCAGAGACATGTTAAAGTGAGGAGACACAGAGGAAGTTAATTTTGAGTGGTTCCATCAATCTACTTAGACAAGACTATCTTCTGGCTTGGTTTGAATGTCTATCCTCCCCAAAACTCATGTTAAAATGTAATTCCCATTGTGGCAGTATTGAGGAGTGGGGCCATTTATTTATTTATTTATTTGAGACAGAGTCTCACTCTGTCATCCTGGGTTGAGTGCTGTGGCATCATAGCTCACAGCAATCTCAAACTCCTGGGCTCAAGCCATCCTCTTTCCTTAGCCTCTCGAGTAACTGGGGCTACAAGGGCCCTCCACAATGCCTAGCTAGTTTTTCTATTTTTAGTAGAGACAGGGTCTTGCTCTTAACTCAGGCTTACCTTGAACTCCTGAGGTCCACCTGCCTTGGCCTCCCAGAATGTTGGCATTACAGGCATGAGCCACTACACACAGCTGGGAGTGGGCCCTTTAAGAGGTAATAGCATCAAGAGGGTTATGCCCTCAGGAATGGATCAATCCACTCGTAAGCTATTACAGAAGTGGGACTGGTGGCTTTGTGAAAAGAGGAAGAGAGTCTTGAGCTAGCACACTCGGTCCCCATAGCCACGTAGATACAGGTCTCCCCACTCAGGGCTGGACAGGTGAGAACGCCTGTAGTGGAAATAAGATGGAGCCGGTCAGGCGAGGGCCAACAGGATGGAGCTGGTCTGGTGGGTTGTACCTGACTTTTGCCTCATGTCTCCCATTCTTGTCATTTTGTAAATTCAGCTCTACCCTAAAGGTGAATATCTTGAGTAGTTTAGGGCAATTGATTTAGGAGGTGGACTTCTAAATTGGTGTGTTGTTTTCGATCACATGTTATACTAATTATAGTTTTCTACGGGTCATGGGTTATGCTGATTATTTTTCTTTTTTTGTAGAGACAGGGTCTCACTTTATGGCCCTCGGTAGAGTACCATGGCCTCACACAGCTCACAGCAACCTCCAACTCCTGGGCTTAAGCGATTCTCTTGCTTCAGCCTCCTGAGTAGCTGGGACTACAGGTGCCCGCCACAACGCCCGGCTATTTTTTGGTTGCAGTTTGGCCGGGGCTGGGTTTGAACCCGTCACCCTCGGTATATGGGGCCGGCGCCATACCGACTGAGCCACAGGCGCGGCCCTATGCTGATTATTTCTTAAGATAAGGTTTAACATGGTTTTTGTTTTAAACTTTTTTTTTTTTTTTTTTTTTTTGGTTTTTGGCCGGGGCTAGGTTTAAACCTGCCACCTCTGGCATATGGGACCGGCGCCCTACTCCTTAAGCCACAGGTGCCGCCCTAAACTTTAATGTATAAAACTGTAATGTTGGAAATGGAAGAATGGAACAGTCTTGGAGAGGCTACTGTCACTGTTCTCCAGAATCCCAGACTTCTGACAAGTAAAGTTTGGTGGACCTAACCCCGTCTCTGTGTATTGGTGGACAGTGACAGGCCAGACCCTCTTCATCCAGTAATACAGAAGCCCCTATATTTTTAGGCCTGGGTGAGCTCAGAAATCAGTCTTACCATAGACCCCCATCTCTAGGCACAAAATAGGCCTTTTCCGGGACAGATTCAAGCAAGGTCATGAAGAAAGCAGCCTGATCAGTTCTGGGCTGGTCCTCCTGGAGTAGGGAGCATATAGCCTAATGCCTGAGGAAAGAACAGCGAGGACCTCATTCCTGTGCTAATTTTAGGGTCATTTTCTGCCTGCCGGCCTCTGGCCAGTTGTGACATACTTCCCCTAAACCCCCTGCCTGCAGGATAGGAAAAGCAGTATTTAAAGCCCTAGACTGAAGGGGGGAGCCTCCCATTGGGGTCCCCCTCCACTGCTGGAGGTTGCGTTGCCCTTCTTTCCTTCTCTATTCTTTTCTCTGTCAATAAAGTCTATCCTGTCACTTATCCCCATGATCCGTGGGTTCATTCTTCAAATCTCCAAGATCAAGGACTCAGCAAAGAGAAATTCTGGTAACAGCGTGACACCCTGTGCCACCTCCAGCAAGAAGGGCCTCACCAGATGGGGTCCCTCAACTTCTTCAACTTCTCAGCCTCCATAACTGTAAGAAATACATTCCTTTTGTATAAATTGCCCAACTCAAGTATTCTGATATAAACAACAGAAAATAGACTAAAGCACTATCCTTTTAACCTGAGAATTTAATAACCATCAACTCTTGCGGCCCTTTCCCTACATTTGTGCCTTCATTACCTCCTTGTGACACCCCATAGCTTCATTCCCTCCTCCAAGCTTTTGCTCCAAGACCACTGACCTCAGGATTTAAAGGCCTACTCTCTTCTCCTTTCACTGATAGTCACTGCCTCTAATTCAGAGCCACCTCTTACACTCTTTAAAGTCTGGAGATTGTCACCACGAGCCTGGTACCATCTCTGGAAGAGAACACTGATGGCCAGAAATGTGAGCTAAAAGATATTGCTGAATTATATAATGGAGGCGACCAGGGAGAGGAGACACAGGAGGCAGCTCTGGTGGCCTGGATGGTAGAAGCTCACCAGAGGAGGAGCAGGGAGGCTCAAGGGGGAACAACCCCGAGGCAGGAGGTGCCCTGAGGGACACCATTGTTACAGTAGCCAGAGGAAGCAGCCAATGTTGAAAAGTTCTCTTCTCTGTCCCACCCAAACCCTCAGTGGTTTCCCCACTCCCAGCTCCTCCCAATGCCACTGTGGGTGGCACTGAGCACTATCCTGGGCCCCTAACAATCATCATTTTACCCAATTTGATTATTATTATTTTTTGGGTGCACAGTCTCACTTTGTCACCCTTGGTAGAGTGCTGTAGCGTCACAGCTCACAGCAACCTCAACAAACTCAACATCTTGGACTTAAGTGATCCTCTTGCCTTAGGCTTCTAAGTTACTGGGACCACAGGCGCTGGTTACAACACCCAGCTAGTTGTTTTTTTTTTTTTTATTATTAAATCATAGCTGTGTACATTAGTGCAATCGCCTGTACCCATTCTAATTTGCACCATAGATGTGGCCCCATCCATTACCCTCCCTTCACCAAAACCTCCCCCCTCCCTTCCCCTTCCTTGGCCTTTTCCCCATAGTCTTGTGCTATAGTTGGTTATAGTCTTCACGTGAAAGCTATAATTTAGCTTCATAGTAGGGCTGAGTACATTGGATACTTTTTCTTCCATTCCTGAGATACTTTGCTAAGAAGAATATGTTCCAGCTCCATACATGTAAACATGAAAGAGGTAAAGTCTCCATCTTTCTTTAAGGCTGCATAGCATTCCATGGTATACATGTACCACAATTTGCTAGTCCATTCGTGGGTCGATGGGCACTTGGGCTTCTTCCATGACTTAGCAATTATGAATTGGGCTGCAATAAACATTCTGGTACAGATGTCTTTGTTATATTGTGACTTTTGGTCTTCTGGGTATAAACCTAGTAAAGGAATTATAGGATCGAATGGCAGGTCTATTTTTAGGTCTCTAAGTATTCTACAAACGTCCTTCCAGAAGGAACGTATTAGTGGGCATTTCCACCAGCAGTGTAGAAGTGTGCCCTTTCCTCCACATCCACGCCAGCATTTCTGGTTTTGGGATTTTGTTATGTGGGCTACTCTTACTGGGGTTAGGTGATATCTCAGAGTAGTTTTGGTTTGCATTTCTCTGATGATTAAGGATGATGAGCTTTCTTTCATGTGTTTGTAGATCTTGCATCGGTCTTCTTTAGAGAAGTTTCTCTTCAAGTCCCTTGCCCCCCCTGAGATGGGGGTCACGTGTTCTTTTCTTGTTAATACGTTTGAGTTCTCTGTGGATTCTGGTTATTAGACCTTTATCGGAGGTATAACCTGCAAATATTTTCTCCCATTCTGAGGGCTGTCTGCTTGCTTTACTCACTATGTTCTTGGCTGTGCAGAAGCTTTTTAGTTTGATCAGGTCCCAGTAGTGTATTTTTGATACTGCTTCAATTGCCTGGGGAGTCCTCCTCATAAAATATTCACCCAGGCTGATTACTTCAAGAGTTTTCCCTGCACTTTCTTCAAGTATTTTTATAGTTTCATGTCTTAAGTTTAAATCTTTTATCCATTGAGAGTCTATCTTAGTTAATGGTGAAAGGTGCGGGTCCAGTTTCAATCTTCTACAGGTTGCCAGCCAGTTTACCCAGCACCATATGTTAAATAGGGAATCTTTTCCCCACTGAATGTTTTTAATTGGCTTGTCAAAGATCAAATAACGGTAAGTAGCTGGATCCATCTCTTGGTTCTCTATTCTGTTCCAGACATCTACTTCTCTGTTTCTGTGCCAGTACCATGCTGTTTTGATCACTATGGATTTATAGTACAGTCTCAGGTCTGGTAGCGTGATTCCTCCTGCTTTGTTTTTATTGCTCAGTAATGTTTTGGCTATTTGAGGTTTTTTCTGATTCCATATAAAACGAAGTATTATTTTTTCAAGATGTTCAAAGTATGACAATGGAGCTTTAATAGGAATTGCATTAAAGTTATATATTGCTTTGGGCAGTATGGACCTTTTAACAAGGTTGATTCTTCCCAGCCATGAGCATGGTATGTTTTTCCATCTGTTAACATCTTCGGCTATTTCTTTTCTTAGAGTTTCATAGTTCTCTTTGTAGAGATCTTTCACGTCCTTTGTTAGGTATACTCCCAAATATTTTATCTTCTTTGGCACTACAGTGAAAGCAATAGAGTCCTTGACTGTTTGTTCAGCTTGGTTATTGTTGGTATATATAAAGGCTACAGATTTATGGGTGTTGATTCTGTAGCCTGAGACATTGCTATATTCCTTGATCACTTCTAAAAGTTTTGTAGTAGAATCCCTAGTGTTTTCCAGATATACGATCATATCATCTGCGAAGAGTGAAAGTTTGATCTCTTCTGACCCTATATGGATACCCTTGATCGCCTTTTCTTCCCTAATTGCAATGGCTAAAACTTCCATTACAATGTTAAAGAGCAATGGAGACAATGGGCAACCTTGCCTGGCTCCTGATCTAAGTGGAAATGATTTCAATTTAACTCCATTCAATATGATATTGGCTGTGGGTTTACCTCTATCAGTTTAAGAACTGTCCCTTCTATACCAATTTTCTTAAGTTCTCTGATCATGAAGGGATGCTGGATATTATCAAAAGCTTTTTCTGCATCAATTGAAAGAATTGTATGGTCTTTATTTTTAAGTTTGTTTATGTGTTGAATTACATTTATAGATTTACATATATTGAACCAGCCTTGAGACCCCGGGATAAATCCGACTTGGTCATGGTGTATAATTTTTTTGATGTGTTGTTGGATTCTGCTTGTTAGGATCTTATTGAGTATTTTAGCATCTATATTCATTAGTGATATTGGTCTATAATTTTCTTTTCTTGTTGGGTCTTTCCCTGGTTTGGGGATCAAGGTGATGTTTGCTTCGTAGAATGTGCTGGGTAATATTCCTTCTTTTTCTATATTTTGGAAGAGGTTTAGTAGTATAGGTACTAGTTCTTCTTTAAATGTTTGGTAGAATTCTGACGTAAAGCCATCTGGTCCTGGGCTTTTGTTTTTAGGGAGATGTTGTATAGTTGATGCTATTTCAGAACTTGATATAGGCCTGTTCAACATTTCCACTTCGTTCTGGCTAAGTCTTTGTAGGTGGCGCGCTTCCAGGTATTGGTTGATTTCTTTCAGATTTTCATATTTGTGAGAGTAGAGTTTCTTGTAGTATTCATTAAGGATTTTTTGAATTTCTGAGGGGTCTGTTGTTATTTCATCATTACCATTTCTGATTGATGAAATTAGAGATTTTACTCTTTTTTTCCTGGTTAGGTTGGCCAAAGGTTTATCCATTTTATTGATCTTTTCAAAAAACCAGCTTTTGGATTTATTGATCTGTTGTATAATTCTTTTGTTTTCAATTTCATTTAATTCTGCTCTGATTTTGGTTATTTCTTTTCTTCTGCTGCGTTTGGGGTTGAAGTGTTCTTCTTTCTCCAGTTGCTTGAGATGTTCCATTAAGTTATTGACTTCCTCTCTTTCTGTTTTCTTGAGGAAGGCTTGCAATGCTATAAATTTCCCTCTTACTACTGCCTTTGCAGTATCCCAGAGGTTTTGGTAATTCGTGTCTGGATTGTTGTTTTGTTCCAAAAATTTGGTGATTTCCTTCTTAATCTCGTCTATAACCCATGTATCCTTCAGCATAAGGTTGTTTAGCTTCCATGTTCTTGTATGGGTATGCAGGTTCCTGCTGTTATTTAGTTCAACTTTTATTCCATGATGGTCTGAGAAGATGCAAGGAATAATTTCTATTTTTTGAAATTTGCTGAGGTTAGATTTGTGGCCTAGGATGTGGTTGATTTTGGAGTATGTTCCATGGGCTGATGAGAAGAATGTGTATTCAGTTTTGTTGGGATGAAATGTTCTGTAGATGTCTGTTAAGTCGAGGTGTTGAATGGTTGAGTTTAAATCTAAAATTTCTTTGCTTAGCTTCTTTTTGGAGGATCTATCCAGGACTGCTAAAGGGGTGTTAAAATCTCCAACTACTATGGAGGTGGAGGAAATCGAGTCGCTCATGTCTGTTAGAGTTTCTCTTATAAATTGAGGTGCATTGTGGTTGGGTGCATAAATATTAATAATTGAGATCTCATCATATTGAGTATTACCTTTAACAAATATAAAGTGTCCATCCTTATCCTTAATTATTTTGGTTGGTTTAAAGCCTCTTGCGTCTGCAAACAGGATTGCAATGCCTGCTTTTTTCTGCTTTCCATTTGCCTGGAATATAGATGACCATCCCTTCACCTTGAGTCTATATCTGTCTTTTAATGTAAGATGCGATTCTTGGATGCAGCAGATATCTGGCTTGAGATTTTGTATCCAGTTCGCCAACCTATGCCTCTTTAGAGGACGATTTAAACCAGTCACATTAATTGAGAGTATTGATAAGCCTTTCAAGAGACCGGTGGACATTTTTAATCCTTTTGCGACTGTGGAAGTTAGAATTTGATCAAAAATTTTGGGGGTGGGTTTACTTTTGTGGTGGAGAATTACATTGGTCTTTATGGAGGATTGGTCTAAGAATGTCCTGGAGAGTTGGTTTAGTTGTGGCAAATTTCTTCAAAATGTGAATGTCGTTGAAGTATTTAATTTCTCCATCATAAATGAAGCTCAGTTTAGCTGGGTACAGGATCCTGGTTTGAAAGTTATTTTGTTTTAGGAGATTAAAAGTTGATGACCATCCTCTTCTAGCTTGAAAGGTTTCAGCAGAGAGATCTGCAGTGATTCTGATATTCTTCCCCTTGTAGGTAATGGTTTTCTTTCGTCTGGCAGCTTTCAGAATTTTCTCCTTCATATTAACTTTAGTGAAATTGATTATGATGTGTCTGGGGGATGTCTTATTTGGTTTGAGTCATGCTGGAGTTCTGAAAGTGTCTGCTATCTGAATTTCGGAATCTCTTGGCATGTCTGGAAATTTCTCCTTCATAATCTCATGGAGAAGAGACTCTGTGCCTTGTGAAGCCACTTCGTCACTTGCGGGGGGTCCCTATAAGACGAATATTGGTTTTCTTCAAATTATCCGAGAGCTCTCTGAGAGAGTGATCTGTTTTTGCTCTCCATTTCTCTTCTTCTTTGAGGGTTTGGGAGCGTTCGAAAGCTTTGTCTTCAATGTCAGAAATCGTTTCTTCTGCTTGCTCCATTCCGTTACTGAGAGATTCTACTGTGTTTCTCAGATCTTTGAGGGATGCAACTTCTTGTCTCAATGTGTCAAAATCTTTGGTCATTTGGTCTTTGAATCCGTTGAATTCTTGAGATAACTTTTGGAATTCTAATTCAATCTTATTTGCTATCCAGATCCTGAATTCAATTTCTGACATCTCAGCTATTTGTTTGTGCATGGGGTCGTGTGCTGTGTCTGCCCCATTGATCCCTGGGGGAGTTGATCTACTCCGATTATTCATATTGCCAGAGTTTTTCTGTTGATTTCGCCTCACGATTGTTTTTCACCGTTGCCTCTGGCTGTCCTCAGAGTTGGGAGGTGTCTCTCCAAGATTAGACCCCAGTGGGATCACTCTATTGTTGCTGGATCCTTGTAGGGAGTGACCTGTGTAGTTCCTCTGGGGCTGCTCTAGCTAGGGAGTTCTGGCTGTGGAAGCAGCTCCGGTTTGTGACACACCCGGATCCAGCAACAGGACTGGGGGTGATGCGCATGGTTCTGGGAGTGCCAGGCGCCCAGTGACTTTGGCACAGAGAGCCCAAGGCTCCAGTAGTCTATGGCCAGGAGAAGAGCTCTGCACAGAGGCAGGGAGGGCTCCAAAGGGCACGCAGCTACCAGAGTCCCTGTCCAGATGAACAGGCTAGTGTGGAAGCTGGAAGGACACAGGAGGGAGGACACAGGGTTGTGTGGCTCCTGCAGTTCCTGGTCAGGGAATGTGGAGGCCCGGTGGGTGCGGGTCACTGGTCGGGGGTCGCTGCACAGCTGTTATGGAGGTCTGGGCGGCGCCAAGCCCAGGAGTTTGAGGTTGTTATGAGCTGTGACGTCACGGCACTCCACCCAGGGCAACAGCCCAAGGCTTCAGTGTGCCAAAACAGTCTCACTCTGCCCCTAAGGATTAAGGATGTAAGGCAGCTCAGTCACCGCCTTTAGGCTGCTCAGTCAGTAGGTTACTTTGACCCGCCCAATCCTTGCTCTGAGACCCTAAGGGTGGAGCTTGCCGGGGCAGTTCTTTGACAATGGCTTCCTGTGCCCAGCTCAGTGGCTCAGTCTGGGGCCCCAGACAATGCCCAAAGTTCTGCACACTCCTGCTCAAGCTCTCCCCAGGACAGTTGAACTGAGTGCCAAGTCCAAGAATACCGAAACAGTTCACAGGTAAGGCCTTTCTGGTTTGCATTCTCACTGCTGCTTGTACTTATGGTTGCCGGCGTGATTAGGTTGATCAAACACACGCAACCACTTGCCAGTTTTCTACTGTTTTTGTCTTCCTCTTAGGGTCCAAAAGTCCCTTGCTGGCTCCCTGTATCCTCAAAGGGATGATTATAGGCAGATCCCACCGGCCAGAGATGCCTGGAGTCTTGTCTCCCCAGACTTGCTGTTCCCAGTTGCAGGGAAGCTGTTACTTGGCTGCCATCTTTAATCTCTCCCAGCTAGTTTTTAAAAGCAGGGTGTTGCTTGTGTTCAGGCTGGTCTCCAACTCCTGAGCTCAGGCGATCCACCTGCCTCGGTCTTCCAGAGTTCTAGGATTATAGGTGGCCCAATTTGATCTTGTTCTACCTTTCCAGCTTTGTTTCTCTATTTTTTCTTTCCTGCTTCTGAAATTCTGGCTGAAGGAAACATCTTTCCATGCCCCAAAACATGCACCACATTTTCCCATCTTTAGGTCCCTGTTCACTAAAGTCCAGGCCCAATCACATCATCTCCACCTATCAAAATCCTACTCATAATAAAGAGAGGAAAAAGAAGGGGAAAAAAGAGCCTACATATGATTCAAGCCCAGCTCATCTCTTTAATGGGCAGATGGGCAACTGAATGAAGGCTCCAGAGGACCTCAGTCACAGCTGCACAATCCCCATTCCCAGTAGGGCCTGAAATCTGCCCCCAGCAGTGCCCTCTGAACACATTGACATCACACATTTTTCATTGACACCCACAGAAATTACCACGGTTCAGATTATTAAAGGTCTAAAAGAAAATTTGTGCTCATAGCCCACACCCAGGCCATAAATTTTGTTTGCACATACAGTGATTATCAGAAAGTGCCCCAAGACTTTCCTCCTAAGCTACAAAGTCACAGGGCCTTCCTGGCCTCTAGCTCTGTACTTTTGACTCTCTCATTTATTGATTTTAGCACCCGTCTTGCTCTGGCTTATGTGACATAATCCTGTAGGGAATCAAGTAGATGCATGCAATTAGATTCATTACAAGTTCCCTAAAGAAGTGATTAGGAAGCTGCATCCCCGAGAGGCTGGTTCCCTCAGTAATACTAGCAGCAGTTTTGGGGTGCTTGCCAACACTAGACTAGGTTTTATTTTTATTTATTTATTTATTTATTTTTTGTAGAGACAGAGTTTCACTTTATCGCCTTCAGTAGAGTTCCATGGTGTCACACAGCTCACAGCAACCTCCAACGCCTGGGCTTAGGCGATTCTCTTGCCTCAGCCTCCCGAGTAGTTGGGACTACAGGTGCCCACCACAATGCCCAGCTATGTTTTTGTTGCAGTTTGGCGGTGGCTGGGTTTGAACCTGCCACCCTTGGTATATGGGGCTGGCGCCCTACTCACTGAGCCACGGGCGCCACCCCTAGACCAGGTTTTATTTATTTATTTATTTTAATTAATTAAATAATTAAGTAATTTATTTATTTATTTATTTGGCAGCTTTGGGCTGGGGCTGGGCTTGACCTGCCACCTCTGGCATATGGGGCCGGCGCCCTACTCCTTTGAGCCACAAGCACCACCCCCTAGGCCAGGTTTTAAATGCCACATTTACTCATTGATCACCAGGAGATCCTTGGAAGCTTGCAAAACTATGGATGCAATGGAACATGAAGTTGTGCATTATGGAATCCCTTCCTATGGCAATCAGGAGGAAAACAGCAATATGAAGCCCTCCTCATCAAAAGGCAGTTTGAAGTGGTACTTAAGCAGTGCATAGAGTCTGGAGTCAAATGATACTGGCTTTTTATAGAACTTTGGGCAAATAACTTCTCTGAGGCTTGGTTTTCTCATCTGTAAGAAGGGGATAATATAGGAGTAGGGCTTTGGGGAGAGTTAAAAGAAGTCAGCACAATATTTGGCATAGAGAGGTCGAATAAATGGCAGCTATTATCATCATTATTATGGAAACCGACTGACATTCCAATGAATCCTGAGCTACCTCCCATTTCCAAAACCATGACCTTGCAGTTGCTAAGCTATTTACAAACTCTATAGGCTATAGGAAAGATGAAAAAGAGGAAGAGGTTTTCCTATTCTCAGTAGGTTTGAGGCTTTGATTGCTACTAAACTCTTTACGCAAGTATAATAGAGATAATATTATGAAAGTAGTTTTCTTTCCCTTTCTTTATAAATCCAGTTCCTTGCAGCTATTCTGCTAGTATGAAAGAAATCTTTAATCAGAATAGAGGAAGATCTAATGTCAATGAAGTTCTTCTGGTTTGGTGGGTTGTGGAGAGAATAAGAGCAGGGAAATGGTAGGAAAAGCAAGTAGGCAGACACCTGGGTCCTGCTGCTGCAGGTCACAGTCTGGAAGAGGATAGAAAGGGAGACGGTACGTGAACTAGGAGAGAGGCAGACACAGATGCTGACGGGACTCGTGCCCCGGTCCTTGTTCAGAACTCCAAGACTGCTACATAGAATGGCTTCCACCAACCTGGTCCTACCACAGGACAACGAAGAGGCAGGGAGGCAGAGAGAGGCAGGTATGCCCCCTACCAGAATTTCTTTGCTTCTTAAGGGCCACAGAACAGTTCTGAAAGTTCCCAGACTCCCCTTGGGGGACAAGGTAGGTAACAGAATTGGCAGCCTCAGGACCCAGAGGTCCCACTATAATGCGACCTCTATGGTTAGGTGTGAGATAACCCAACACCAAAGCTGGAAAGCAGAAGCTTATGCCAGGGGCTAGGAGGACTTGACCAAGACTCCGTAGGGTCTACTGTTCCAGCAGATGTAGAGTGGGCGGGTCTAACTGAATTGTGGAACAACACTGCACTTAAGGAAGACTATTGCCAGACTCTGGGAACCTGAGTTTGTGATCAGACACCCCCACAGTACAGCACGGGACAGGACAGGCCCTGCACTCACATCACAGCTCAACTCCGTTGCCACAGTGGCATCCACATGCCCAGACACCATGTGGTAGAGAAGTAAGAAATGAAGACCGAGGAAACCGGAAAGATAGCTAATCTACCCTGTGTGGGAAAGAATGAACTTTGCACAAAGAGAAGTTTGGCTTTTGCTCCTGAGAGATAATCTTTAAGTCCTTGGAATGTCTTGCCTAATAAATCTGTCTTTGTTTACCTGAGGGCCTTCAGACATGCCAGGAAGTCTATGCTAACAGCGTGATTATAGTGGGGCTTTGGACCATGAGGTAACAGCTCAACCTCTGAAGGGGCTGCAATCTAACTAAGATCTGCCAGCAGGTAGTCAACCATATCTGCTGGTGGTCAACTGTCTGTGTAATCAGATGAGCCTCCTTGGCTGGCAATACTCCACATCATTGCTGGAAGGAGTTGGCGTGGTCCACAGCAACGCAGGGAGAGGACAACCAGAAGACTGACACTCAGAATTCTTCTGGACTTTGCCCTATCTGCCTCTTTCTTTCTTTCTTTTTTTTTTTTAGAGACAGAGTCTTCCTTTGTCACCCTCAGTAGAGTGCCATGGCATCACAGTTCACAGCAACCTCCAGCTCTTGGGCTTAGGCGATTCTCTTGCCTCAGCCTCCCAGATAGCTGGGACTATAGGTGCCTGCCACAATGGCCCGGCTACTTTTTTGTTGCAATTTGAACCCACCACCCCTGGTATATGGGGCCTGTGCTCTACTCACTGAGCCACAGGTGCCGCCCAATATGCCTCTTTCTTTAGCTGGTTAATTTGCATCCTTTCACTGTAATAAACCATAACTGAAAGTGTAACAGTTTTCAGTGAGTTCTATAAAACTTCCAGTGAACTACTGGAACTGAGAATAGTCTCGGGGAGCTCTAATCCCCACAAACCACAAAGAGACTGAGCCGACTGAGTAAAGAAAGATTGCATCCATTAGAAAAATATCAAGTTCCTCATTGAATCTGGGCACAGTGGCTCAAGCCTGTAATCCCAGGACACTGGAAGGCCGAGGCAGGTGAATCTCCTGAGCTCAGAAGTTTGAGACCAGCCAGAGCAGAGGAGACCCCTCTCTCTACTAAAAATAGAAAAACTAGCCAGTTATTGTGGCAGCACTGGTAGTCCTAGCACCTGGGAGTCTGAGGCAAGAGGATCACTCACTTGAACCCAAGAGTTTTGAGTTTGCTGTGAGCTATGATGCCATAGCACTCTACCCAGGTTGACAGACTGAGACTCTGTCTCCAAAAGAAAAAAAAAAAGGCTCTGTGCCTCTAGTTCCGTGGTTAGGGCACCAGCCACGTACATCAAGGCTGGTGGGTTCTAACCAAAGCCCAGGCCTGCTAAAACAACAACTATAACAAAAAAAAATAGCCGGCTGTTGTGGTGGGCACCTTCCCAGCTACTTGGAAGGCTAAGGAGGCAGGAGAATCACTTAAGTTCAAGAGTTTGAGGTTGCTATGAGCTGTGATGCCACTGCACTCTACTGAGGGTGAAATAGTGAGACTCTGTCTCAAAAAAAAAAACAAAAAACTTCATTGCCTTAGCAAATTTGAGTGGTGCTTTGTGAATATATGATCCTACTACCGTAGCAAGCAAAGACTTCTTGCTACTCCAAATAAGGCATGGATGAAAGTTTTATAGTTGATTGGTCTTTTTCTCTCAGAGTCAGTAAAGGGACATGAGTACTGCCTAAAAAACATTTTAAAGCTGTCATGAGAGAAAGGAACTACAAATAGTATTTGTCTAATGGAAATTACAGAGGACCCGCTTTCTGAGAGGTCAAAGACCAAAAATAAAAGATTATTTCAAGAAGCAACACAGAAGTAAAACAGGATCCAGGCTCTGTGTGGGCAACCACGGCCTGTATTCCACCCTGGTGAGGGTGAGCTGAGAAGGAAGTTAGCATGTGGGTCAACATGGAGGGGGATTTTAAAGGTCGGGAAGGTGGGGGTCGGGACATTCCCTTTCCTGGGTTGGACATCTGTTGGAAGGGTAGGGGTTGCCCCATTTACCTTTCCCAGATGGGACATCTTGTGTGTTGACGCATTCACTTTTCTTAGGTGGGACATCTGGTGGGGGAGGGTAGGGGCTTGATTCTTTTAGGCTGATCCACCCTATTTGGGTGGGGTTTGATCTGTGAGTTTTAGTTCATTATAACCACAAACTTAGAGACAACCAGAGGCCTCTAAAAACACAAGGCACTGACTCAAAAATAGCTGAGTTTCCCATCCCCAGAGATGTTGAAGTAGAACCTAAGGACCCCTTGTACTGAGTTAGTATATGGAATAAGAATTGATCAAATGTCCTCTAAGTCACATTTCAAGCTCCATGTGATTCAGATGTAAGAAAATGTGGCAAAATACCAATAATTGGTGGGAGGCTGAGGCAAGAGAATCGCTTAAGCCTAAGAGTTTGAGGTTACTGTAAGCTTTGAGGCCGTGGCACTCTACCCAGGGCGACAACTTGATGCTCTGTCTCCAAAAAAAAAAAAAAAAAGAAAGAAAGAAAAAAAAATCAATAATTAGTGAGCTGGATGTGGATATTTATTCTTTCAACTTTTTTTTTTTTTTGAGACGAAGTCTCACTCTGTCACCCTAGCTAGTGTCCGGTGGTATAATCATAATTTTTTTTTTTGAGAGACAGAGTCTCACGGTACCGCCCTCCGTTAGAGTGCCATGACGTCACACAGCTCACAGCAACCTCTAACTCTTGAGCTTACGCGATTCTCCTGCCTCAGCCTCCTGAGCAGCTGGGACTACAGGCACCCGCCACAACGCCCGGCTATTTTTTTGTTGCAGTTTGGCCAGGGCTGGGTTTAAACCCGCCACCCTTGGCATATGGGGCCGGCGCCCTACTCACTGAGCCACAGGTGCCGCCCGGTATAATCATAATTCACTGCAACCTGAAACTCCTGGCCTAAAATGATCCTCCTACCTCAGCCTCTAGACAGCTGGGGCTACAGACATGCACCACGACAGCTGGCTAAAGTTTTCTATTTTTATGGAGATAGGGTTTCGCTCTTGCTCAGGCTATTCCCAAACTTTTGACCTCAAGCGATCTCCCACTTTGGCCTCAGAGTTTCACGATTACTGGTGTGAGCCACTGCACCAACCCTTATTCTTTCAACTTTTCTATAGGTTTGAATTCTTTTCAAGTTCTCTTATGAAGTTGTATAAAAATTTTTTAAAAATGGAAACAAACAAAAAAGGAAAAAAAGCATTTTGGAAAACTATTAATATTTGGTGGCTGGAAACCCTCAGCCATTCCAAAAAGAAATAGAATTTCTTTTTCAACATGTTAAGATTAGAGTCAAGGATAATGGGCTTTGTATCTGATGAAAATATTGTGATAATTCCTGCATTTTACCATTACCAGCACATTTAGGAATTTAGTCCTTTTTTTTTTTTTTTTTTTGAGACAGTCTTACTGTGTTGCCCTTGTTAGAGTGCTGTAGCATCACAGCTCACAGCAACCTCCAACTCTTGGGCTTACGTGATTCTCTTGCCTCAGCCTCCCAAGTAGCTAGGACTACAGGCGCCTGCCACGACTCCCCGCTATTTTTTTTTGCAGTTGTCATTGTTGCTTATCTGGCCCAGGCTGGGTTCGAACTTGCCAACCTTGGTATATGTGGCTGGCGCCATAACCACTGTACCACAGTCACAGATTGCTATGAACTAAATCGTGTCCACTCCCGCCAGAATTCACATGTCGAAGCCTTAATTCCCAGTGTGACTGTATTTGGAGATAATTAAGAGATTATATCTAAGAGATAATTAAGGTTAAGTGAGATCATGAGAGTATTGCATTAATATGATAGGATTGGTGGCCTTATCAGAAGAAGAAAGGGGCCAGGTGCGGTGGCTCACTCCTGTAATTCTAGCACTCTGGGAGGCCAAGGTGGGTGGATTGCCTGAGCTCAGGAGTTCAAGACCAGTCTAAGCAAAGCAAGACCCCCATCTCTACTAAAAATGGAAAAACTAGCAGGTGTTGTTGTGGTTGCCTGTAGTCCCAGCTACTCAGGAGGCTGTGACAAGTGGATGGGTTGAGTCCAAGAGTTTGAGGCTGTTATGAGCTGTGACACCATGGCATTCAGCCCCAGAGTGACTGAGACTCTGTCCCCCACCCCTGCCCCCCAAAAAAGGAAGAAGAAAGAGAGGGAGAGAGTGAGTGAGGGAGAGAGAAATAAAGAAAGAGATCTCTTTTCACCATCTATGGCGACTGTGAGAAAGTGGCCGTCTTGCAAGCCAGGAAGAGACTCCTCATCTGAAACTACTACCAGACCTTGCTCTTGGACGTTCTAGCTCTACCCAGGCCCTGGCATTTTGTTATGGCAGCCCTAGCAGACTGAGATGGTAATCTTCTAGTAATTTACTGACTTATTTCCTGCCTGTGTAATATTATTTATATTACTATGGCTCTTACATACAGTAAGGTATATACATATACCTTAGCATATTTATTATACAAAGCATTAACACTCGCATTTCTGAAGATGATTTTTAGATGTGCTACCTTGCAAGCACACAGGACAGAGAAAGTAATGGTGGTAGCAATTATTGTAGGAGTAACTCCAATGCCTCTTTTTTAGGAAGAGAAAACGATGAGATTTCTAACAAGCCCCTGCATGAAAGAAGAATAACCTAGGTACGTGACCATTGATGAAACCAAAATTAGGATTTGCTACAGACATGAGCTTCTGTACATATATTAATATCTGAGAAGATAGGGTTGGAGTTTTACTATGGTAGAAATCGTTATCAGTTAAGAATTGTAAACAGAAGAGATAGCAACAAAAGAAACAAAACGATTTGCCAGCTCTCTCCCAGAACAGCGCCATCTGCTGGACGCAGGCAAAATGCAAATCCTCCAACCCTGATGGAACTGAGCCACCTCCTTTCCAGCTCTTTCCTGGACCCTAACATCCCACGTCTTGTATCCTGACATTGGCTGACACTTCTTTCCTGTGCTCATAAATACAGATGGTCTATTTATACCTCTTCTTTCCAGTATGTTTCCTGGAGATTTGTTTCCTATACATAACGTATGTTAGAAGAATGAATGCAAGGACTCTGTCAGGGAGTTTTTAATAAAAAGGCTAGTTTCTTTAATGTTGCAGAGTTAATCTTGGAAAAGAGAGGTAATCTGAGGTTATCATGCTCCTTAAACTCACTTCTGTGCACATGCATGTGTGTGTGCGTGGTATGACTCGGGCTGGTGGGGGTTGGGGGCTGGGGGTCAGGGGATGGTTGTGGTGGTGGTGTTTTCACAGGTGGTGCCTGGTTTCCTGTCTTCTGTATCTAGCCCATTGGCCAGACCTCTAAGCTCTAAATCTCCCTCCCCATACCTTGCCCTAACCTGCTTCTGGCTTCCCAGATGCTGAGACTAATCCTGTCCTTAACCAGAAGAAGGTTAGTTAGCCCCACATGCAATTCCACTAATACGATATACTTGGTGTATATATGAGTTCTGCCTTATCACACGGCCCACTTCCCTTTCTCAATCCCCCATTTCCATACTGAATTTGTCTTTTTCCCATATGCCTGCATCCTTTTCTCGATTATTTGCCCAGATCCTCCATTTCCTGAGGCTCTCATAGGAGAAATTGTTGGGAGAATGATTTGAAGGAAAGAACGTTCCTTCTGGTTCCCTGGGAGATAGTTGGCAAACATCACGGAGGCTGAATAATAACAGCTAAACACAGCACTGCGTTTCCAGGAGTGGACTCTGAGATGGAGACCATGTGTAGAAGGTTTATTAGGGTGTTCCTGTGTGACTGACACCCAGTAAAGAAAGCAGAATGGAGCAGAGAGAGGCTGAACTGTGATGCAGGTTCATAAAGCCTCAGTTGATCCCGCCTGGAGTACTAAAAAGGGGGCAAACCTGCAGTGGCAACTTGCTAGGGAGGTGGGGCAAGAGGTCTCAACCCTCTTATCCATCAGCCACTGGCTACCTCCAGGGAGGCAATGCCCCACGTGAGCTGACCCAGAGGGCTTTCATCCAGCATCAAGGAGAATAAGTCCTGAGAAGCCTTGGCCTTTCCTTCAGTGGAATAATCTTTCCTGAAGAGACATCTGGGCAGGGTATCCCAGCATTCCCTACCATCTTTTCTCTGCCCATACAAGATCTTTCATTTTCCTCTCACTCTTAGTCTGGAAATCACTCCAAACCCCAAGCCCAAACAGAAGAAGCATTAACCCTTCTTGGGACAGGCAGCCCCAGAAGAAGACAGACAGTGCTGAGCAGCAACGGGAGTGTGTGAAGAGAGCAGAGTGGAAGGAAAGCGGAGCCTGGTCCAGGGAGAGGAAGCACCAGCAGCAGGCATTCTACCAGGCACCCACCAGAAAGAGAAAACCCACAGACAGAGCCAACTTGGACCTTTCTGCAGCTGGGAAATGATGGGCCCAGGAGACAAGGGCCTAGAACATGGACATAATCCATAAGAAGAATGAAAAAAAGAAAACCAGACCAGAAAATACATGAACAGAAACCATCCTCTTAGCCACACTGGGCTAAGAGCTTTCTCCAGTTTCCTTAAGAGAAAAAAAAAGAAAGAAAAGAAAGAGATAATTTCACAACTTTCTTTGTTCCATAAATGATTTGTTTTGCCAGATCCTTTTACTAGATCTCCTGCTTATTTTGCACAATTTCTGATAAATTGGACATAATTCTCTCCCTGTATTATTAACACAGATAGGGTAATTACTGACCATCCTTTGGTCATCTTTGTGAAGTCTGGGTTAAAGGTTCCTTCCCATGTTGTTTGTGCTCTGGTCTGCATGGCTTGCTCACTAATTCTGTTCAATATCTAGAGAAGACCACAGAAGGCCTCGCCTTACAGAACACCTTACCTGGATTCACTCCTCCCAGAGTGGGCTGCACAGTACATGGGCAGAAGAGAAAGGGCCAGGCGTGAAATCACCATGAAGAATGATAAATAAAAATGAGTAGAAGAAATCAGAAAGTTCAATGTTGTCCTGCACATATGGCTATAAGCAAGCTTACCCTGCATGAAAGAGTGCAAAAACAATTCACATATTGGCCCTTTCAGGCTTAATCTACATAAAGGAAAGGCTTTTAAAATGTATTTAATTTAACTCTTTTAAAAACATGCATTATGCACCAGGTACTATGTGCTAGGTGCTAAGGAAAACTCAGGGGATAAAGCAGACCTTAAAAGACTGTCTTCATGGAGCTTGTCATTAAATGGAGGAGAAAAGCCAATAAATTAAAAAGAGGAATTAAAAGTATGTTGATGGGGATGAGCACAACAGAGAAAAATAACACGGAAAGACAGAACACAGAGTGAAGTAAGGTTAGCGTCAGATGGGCAGGGAAAGTCACAGAGAGAAGGTGGCAAAGCCCTACAGGAGGTGAAGAAGTAAGCCATTTGGGTCACAAAGGAAGAATGTTTCTGCAGAGGAACTGTTGTGCAAGGGCAGGGCAGAGGACCAGTCTGTGTGTTGAGAACAGCAAGAGCCTCCAGCAGCCAGCATGGACTGCGTGCATTAAGAGTGACTGTGATGAGGTGCAAGAGGCCACGGGCCAGTTAGTGCAGATTAGGAGGCAAGGCAAGCTCTCCAGGTGACTCCACGGGAACAACCAGATTGCGAGCAGCACAGACAGGAAGAGTCTGTTATACTGGCCAACACTCTGGTACCTCTGTCTCCTAGCTTACCCAAGACACTCAGGAAAGCCGTCTCAAGGGCAAACACACGTTGATTGTGCTCAGGGTGTGAGCAGTTGTTCACTTCCCGAGAGAGTACAACCAAAGGCAGTTGGACAGTCCATCTTTGCCCTATTTCCTGCTTTCTTTGCTTACCAACTACAACCCCTTTCGGTTCTGCATAACAAGCTCCCCAGTTCTTCTGGCCAAGTTGGCTGCCATTTTGAGTAGAGATTGGTTGCACCACACAATTTATGCTATCACATCCACCACAAGATTTAACTCTTTGTTTCTCTAATAATCTCTTCTCACATTTAATTGTGAGCCCCTTAAGGGACAGATCTTATTACCTTCGGTGTCTTTTATGGCTAAATATTCCTTGTGACCCTTATTACTCATTATGTCTTCTGAGGCTGAAATCTGTGAAAGGAATGAAATGTCCAACTGCTGAGCCAGGCTAAGGGTATGGCACCACCGAAGATGTCAGAAGTGACTGCACTTTTGGTAACCAGGGCCTCTTTTCAGAGCTATTGGGAGTGGGTGCAGGGAATTGGCCTGCAGTATAATAATTTTTTTTTTTTTTGAGACAGAGTCTTACCATGTTGCCCTTTGTAGAGTGCTGTGGTGTCACAGCTCACAGCAACCTCCAACTCTTGGACTTAAGTGATTCTCTTGTCTCAGCTTCCCAAGTAGCTGGGACTACAGGCACCCGCCACAAGCCCAGCTATTTTTTGTTGCAGTTGTCATTGTTAGTTAGCTGGCCCGGGCTGGGTTCAAATCCACCAACTTCAGTATTTGTGGCTGGTGCCTTAACTACTGTGCCACGGGTGCTGAGCCCAGTATAATTTTTTTTTAAGAATCTTCACTCATTTACAAGATGTTGCATTATAAAATCAAATCCAAGTATGTTAATTTGGTATATTTATTCTTCAAGCTGTCGCCCTGGGTAGAGTGCTGTGGTGTCCCAGCTCACAGCAACCTCAAACTCTTGGGCTTAAGCGATTCTCTTGCCTCAACCGCCCAAGTAGCTGGGACTACAGGTGCCCGCCACAATGCCCAGCTATTTTTTGGTTGTAGTTGTCATTGTTCTTTGTCAGGCCCAGGCTGGATTCGAACCCACCAGCTCTGGTGTATGTGGCTGGCACTCTAGCCGCTTGAGCTACAGGTGCTGAGCCAATATTCTTCACTTCTTACTGGGAATAAGAGTGGGGAAGTTGGTACAGGGGAAATGTCTTTTATTCCCCCTCTATAAAAATGGTATAATTCCAGATCTTATAGGACATCAAGCAATTCTACCCCTCAAAAAGTTTTTTATTCTGTCACTTCCAGGAGACACAATAAGTAACTTTTTGAAACTTCATTCTTCAGTCCTGAAAGTTTTTACAGATAAAATGACACATACCGACATAAATTACATGCTTTAAAATCTGTCACCAACATCAGTTTTGCATTAAAAAGTACTAAGCAACCGTTACAGTGGCATTTCTTTTGTTTGTTGTGTAATATAATGTGTGAATAACTATGCTAATTTAGAGGCTATTTTCAAGATTCATAACTACATAAAAAAAGCTCAGAGCAGTTGAACAGGTAACGTTTGGAAGGGAATTGTTGGTAGACTTTCTTGTTTTATTCTATGTTGACAGACTGGCATGATTGAAATGAATTAAATGTTAGACATGCTTAATCTTTAATATGCTATATATTACATAATAGTAAAGTGCACAGATCGCATTAGTGACTGCCTTTGGATGTTGGAAATAAAGATTGCTATTCAGATGAGTACCATTGCATTATTGCCTGCCCTGCCCTGTCAAATTAAAAAATATAGTAGCTGGGCGGCGCCTGTGGCTCAAGGAGTAGGGCGCCAGTCCCATATGCCGGAGGTAGCGGGTTCAAACCCAGCCCCAGCCAAACCCCCCCCCCAAAAAAAAATATATATAGTAGCTATCTTTCATCCTGCTTTAAACGTGATAGTCATCAGAATGTTGAAGTTGATCATAGTGCTGTATTTTAAAGAAGTCATTTTGTGGGTAAAAGTTACACAATACATCAAGTACCTCCAAGGAGAAAGTCAATACTTTCAAGGAGATCTCGGAGCCTTAACAGACCTTAGTACCAACGCTTTATTCCCAACTCTATGCTCCTCCCTGCAAACTCCTGCAAATTTCAAGAATTTGTATGTGTGTTGGGAGAAGAGGGATGTTAAAAGTCTTTCTCTGTTTTCAACAGGTATCTTAGCTTGTAAGCAGCAGAAACCTACTTAACCCAGCTTCTATAAGAAAATAACTTACTGACGGCACCCGTGCCTCAAAGGAGTAGGGCGCCCACCCCAAATGCCAGAGGTGGCGAGTTCAAATCCAAACCGGCCAAAAAAATAAAAACTGGAAAAAAAAAAAAGCGATTTCAAAAGAAAATAGCTTAGTATAAAGATGTAGGGGTCTTTCTACATCACAAACTGGATATGTAGTTTGGTCTCATGAGAGATTAAAATTTAGAACTTGAATAAACTCAGGCAGGTGCATGTCCGTCTGCGTCTTTCTCTTTGGGTCTGCCAGCGGACTCTATCATCCTCTATCAAGAAGCACTGGCAACTCTTTCAGGGGATCCTGTTTTTTTCACAGGGCTTCAAGCTTCCTTCTTATGCCAGTGACTCCCTAATTTTCATCTGCAGCCCAGACGTCAGTCCTTCTCCATTGCTCCCTTGCAATCTGCTCCAGCTCAGCCATAGGCTCTACACTGATCGTTTCATAGCACCATTCCTAACAACCATCCATTTCCACACAGATGCCAGAATGATTAAAAAAAAAAAAGATAAAACAACAAATATTTCTGGAGTTAATACTAAAAAAATACAGTAGTTAACTTTACCCAAGTGTTCACTGTGAGCCAGAAGCTCTGCTGTGATTACATTTAATCTTTTTAATAGGCCTTATGGGGTTGGCACTGCCATTATCACTATTCAGCATATGTGGAAACTAAAGATCATAGAAGAAAAATAACTCCTCTAAAATCACAAAGCTAATACTAAATGGCAGAACTGAGACTATAATTTCCAAAATGAAAGCTCACTCCTTTTTTGGGGGTGGGGGGGCAGGGACAGAGTCTCACTTTGTTGCCCTCAGTAGAGTGCTCTGGTATCATAGCTCATAGCAACCTCAAACTCTTAGGCTCAAGCAATTCTCTTGCCTCAGCCTCCCAAGTAGCTGGGATTACAGGCACCTGCCACAACGCCTAGCTATTTTTAGAGATGGGATCTTGCTCTTGCTCAGACTGATCTTTAACTTGTGAGCTTAGGCAATCCACCTGTTTGGGCCTCCCAGAGTGCTAGGATTACATGAGCCACCACGCTGGGCCCAGCTCACTTTTTTTTCAATAATTTTTTAGCTGGGTATAGTGGCTCACACCTGTAACCCTAGCACCCTAGGAGGCTAAGGTGGGTGGACTGCTTTAACTCATGAGTTTGAGACCAGCCTAAGCAAAAAACAAGAACCCGTCTCTAGGGCGGCGCCTGTGGCTCAAGGAGTAGGGCGCTGGTCCCATATGCCGGAGGTGGCGGGTTCAAACCCAGCCCCGGCCAAAAACCACACACACACACAAAAAAAAGATATTTCGGAGGTAAAAAAGTCCTGCTAAATCTCTCAAAACCAGAATAAAAATCCAGCCCTTTAAAAAACAAACAAACAAAAAAAAAACAAAAGAACCCGTCTCTACTAAAAAAAAAAAAAATAAAGAAAAGAAAAAAATTAGAAAAACTGACGCAAGAGGATGGCTTGAGCCCAAGAGTTGGAGGTTGCTGTGAGCTATGATGCTACAGTACTCTACCCAGGTGACAGCTTGAGACTGTCTCAAAAAAAAAAACACAACAACCATATTTTAGCTGGCTCGGCGCCTGGTAACACAGTGGTTACAGCGCCAGCCACATACACCGAGGCTGGAGGGTTCAAACCCGGCCCGGTCCAGCTAAACAGCAATGACAACTGCAACAAAAAAAATAGCCAGGCGTTGTGACGGGTACCTGTAGTCCCAGCTACTTGGGAGTCTGAAGCAGGAAGGTCACTTGAGCCCAAGAGTTTGAGGTTGCTGTGAGCTGTGATGCCACAGCACTTTACTGAGGGCAATATAGTGAGAGTCTATCTCAAAAGAAAAAAATAGAAAAAAATACTTAAGCCATTCCACTCAAGAGCACCCTGGGCAGACCGACCCTCTCTCAGTACCTCTAGCTCGTTTTCATTGGTTCAGAGCCTTCCTACATCTTGTCCTGTGCCTGGGAAGGTTTTCCTTCCACCTATTCTCCTGTTTAAATGTTCCTTCCGCAGATTGTCCCATGCCGATTTAGACCCCAAGTTCTCCCCTTCAGCTTAATTCTTTCTTACAGTTCTTGACTTTCATCTCATTTATCACAATGGATAACTTTTATATTTATGTGCACATTTGTCTCTGCTACTGGACTATAAGGAATCGTCAGTTTTGCTCTCAGCATAGTACCTGGTACCTAGTAAGCACTCACTAAAGTGTAACAGATGTGTGTGTAGATACACGTATAGATGTTTTAGTGACTATCTGAGAATATATGTGAGACTATGGGTGACTATGTTCTCCAATAGTCTTTTACTCTATATAGAGAGAATAACTTGCAGTTAAAAGTATAAAAGGAGGGTGGCGCCTGTTGCTCCGCAAGTATAGAAGGGATAATTTTGAAAGGGATAATCTATGTTATTTAAGCCTTTAATTCTCCACTGTTCTGGACTATATGAACAGATGATTAAGGTTTGATAAGTCATTTCAGATTATCAACAATAATGACAAAAAGATACTCTCTTACCAGCACATAAAATCTTTCTCTCCTATTGTCCTGAAGAGTTAGAACTTTACTGGGAAACCACAGAGGGTGGATTGCCTGAGGTCAGGAGTTACAGACCAGCCTGAACAAGAGCGAGTCCCCTGTCTCTAAAAATAGCAAGGGGTTGTGGTAGGTACCTACAGTCCCAGCTACTTGGGAGGCTGAGTTAAGAGGATTGCTTCTGCCCAAAAGTTTGAGGTTGCTGTGAGCTATGATGCTTCAATACTCTACCAAGGGTGATAGAGTGAGACTCTATCTCCAATAAAGAAAAAAGAAAAAAAGAGTTAGAACTTCATAACATACTTTTCCGTGGGTCCCAAAAATATAATTAAAAAATATATATATAGGGCAGCCCCTGTGGCTCAGTGATAGGGCGCTGGCCCCATATAACGAGGGTGGTGGGTTCAAACCCGGCCCCGGCCAAACTGTAACAAAAAAATAGCTGGGTGTTGTGGCAGGTGCCTGTAGTCCCAGCTACTCCGGAGACTGAGGCAAGAGAATCACCTAAGCCCAAGAGCTGGAGGTTGCTGTGAACTGTGACACCACAGCACTCTACAGAGGGTGATAAAGTGAGACTCTGATTCTAAAAATATATATATATGTATAATTTTTTTCTCAAAAATGCTTTGAAAGTACTTGAGATTATCAATAAGAAATTCATGTGGTTTTCTTAGAAATGTTATGAGCCAGGTTCTAGAAACCTGTCTCTCAAGCAGTCAGTACAAAATAACCGTTTCCATTACCATGCAGCACTGATGGTCTGGCATCTGTTTTATCTGAACCAACTCCTTGCTTCAGACTGCTGTCTTGAAATATTGTTCTGCGCTGAGTATCTATTGCAGTATGCATAAAATGGAATTGCTCTCCATTGCACTCCACATGTGCTGTGGTTACTGGCACGATGGATTACAGGTACTCAGAGTGCATTTAGCATTATGTATGATAAAGTGGCTGAAGGGGGAAAATTTGTTCTCTTTTTGTTTTACAATAATAATAACAATAAAATTTATTCTCTTTTTGTTTTTATTAGAAAAGTAATATGTGTACATTGTTAAAATAGGAAAATTCCAAAAATATAAGGAAAAGAATGAAAATTGCTCATGATCTCACAACCAAGAAACAATGACCATTAATATTTTGGTATATTTGTTTTCAGATTTCTTTTCATTATGAAATTGTTGATATTTGATCCTTTTGACCTATAAAATGTTAATCTCGTATGGTTTACCCTAATCCATCTAAATAGTGTTGTATACGTACTATTTTCTGTACTGAAGAGCATACTAAGCAGATTGCCTTGTGGCTTGCTTTTCTCATTTAACCTTATATAATTTAAGTATTTGTGCATAATATAAAAACTTTTTGAAAACATTATTGTCAGCGACTATTATATTCCAAGGTGTGGCTGTACCACAATTACCTAAGGATTTCCCTGCTAGTAGACATGTCGGTTGTTTCTAATTGTCATCATTATAAATAATGCTCTGATAAACATCTCTATGATAATTATTTGTGTGTCTTTCAGAGTATTTTTATTTTATTTATTTAGAGACAAAGTCTCACTATGTCACCCTTGGTAGAGTGTCGTGGCATCACAGCTTACAGCAACCTCAAACTCTTGGGCTTAAGCAATTCTCTTGCCTCAGCCTCCCAAGTAGCTGGGACTACAGGAGCCTGCCACAATGCCCAGCTACTTTTTGGGTTGTAGTTGTCATTGTTGTTTGGCAGGCCCGGGCTAGGTTCAAATCCTCCAACTCCGGTGTATGTGGCTGGTGCCCTAGCTCCTGAGCTACAGGCACCAACCAGTAATTTTTTTTTTAAGAGACAGGGTCTTACTTTGTTACCCTCAGTAGAGTGCCGTGGTGTCTCAACTCACAGCAACCTCCAACTACTGGGCTTAGGTGATTCTCTCGCCTCAGCCTCCCAAGTAGCTGGGACTACAGGCGCCCACCACAATGCCCAGCTATTTTTTGTTGCAGTTTGTCCAGGGCTGGGTTCGAACCCACCACCCTTGGTATATGGGGCTGGCACCCTACCCACTGAGCCACAGGCACTGCCCACCAACCAGTATTTTTATTTTAGATATAAGATTCTTGGTTACAGTTATAATTAATTAATTCATTCATTAATTTACTTTTGAGACAGAGTCATACCTTGTTGCCCTTGGTAGAGTACCATGGTGTCATAGCTCACAGCAACCTCAAACTCTTGGGCTCATGTGATTTTCTTACCTCAGCCTCCTGAGTAGCTGGGACTACAGGCACCCACCACAACACCTAGCTATTGTTTTTTTAAGAGATGGGTTCTTGCTCATGCTCAGGCCAGTCTCTAACTCCTGACCTCAAGCAATCTACCCACCTTGACCTCCCAGAGTGCTAGGATTACATGCAGGAGCCACTGTGCCTGTCCAGGTTATAAATATTTTAAAGTCTATTGATACATACTGCCAGGACTTTTATTTCAAGAAGAAACACAATGTTGTATGAATGTAAGGGCTATTTTATTTTTGCTTACCTTCGTTTCCACCATGCCAGACTATTAAATGGTTTGGGCATTCTCAGGAATGTGAACTTAGAGGCTGGACATGGTGTAACCCCAGAACTCTGGAAAGTTCAGGGGGGAGGATCCCTTGACCTCAGGAGTTGAAGATCAGCCTGAGCAAGAGTGAGACCCTGTTTCTACTAAAAAAAAATAAAACATTTAGCCAAATGTTGTGCCATGTACCTGTAGTCCCAGCTACTAGGGAGGCTGAGGCAGGAGAAATCACTTGAGCCCAGGAGTTGGAGGTTGCTACCTCAAAAAAAGGGAGAATATGAAATTAGAAGAGATATTCAGGGTTGGTTGGGGAATTATCAGGATGTACAGGGAAGAAAGAGAGAGAAGCAGAGATGTTTGAGCATGTAAACCAGGACAGAACTAGACCTTCACACATAAGGATCATCTCGTTCAGATTTTGGTGCTTTCCCAATAACTAACCTCTTTCTTTTAGGATTAATTTTCATTTTTTAAATGTTTTCTTCCTTCTTTCTTTTAGCCTAATGCAGAAGAAATATTAGGCTACCAAAGTGGCATTGCTATGCTCTGTAATCAACCAAACAGTCTTTTAAAAACACCAGCCATGTACTAGCCTCTTCTACACCCAGGGAAGTTAGAAGGCAAGAGGAAGAAGTGAAGCTGATCCAACTTCCCTGCCCAATACCACCTTTCTCCCTCCTAAGTTGCCAATAATGACAATGAAAATTGTACCCCACAGGTACCCTTTAGCTGGTTAAAGCAAGAGCTACTGCTCCAAACTGAGTTCATCAGGAAACGCTTCATAGAAGATGTGAAATTGAGCCATCTCTTGCAAGATGTGTGCATTTAATTTGAATGAATTCCAAGTAGGGAAATGCAATGTGCAGAAGTGATGGCTTTTGAGAGGGACTATGGAACTGTGATTGTTTCCTCTTGATGACCTTGTGTGAAAATGAGAAACAGCATTTGAAAACCTCCTCTCCTACGTGTCCTAACACCTGTTATGAGGTGAATAGAAGCTGACTCAATTGCCATGCATGAGCTTGCTGGGGAAAATGGGAAGGCCTGATCCACCAGAGCAGTGTTCCTCTTGCAAAGATAGAGGAATATTATATTATGCACAATAAACTGAGAAAACTCATAAAGTGGAACATTTGTTCTGTATGCTTAAGCACCAAGGCACTCTCAAAATATGAATTTCTACTCCGTATTCCAGGTGTTATGATAATGAGCAGAGAATGAGTTCTGAAGGTTCATCTTTTTTCCAATAAAAATGTTCATCATGTCTCTCCAACATTTATAATAATTATTTTGGAACATTTTAGATAGGAAATTGAAAGCGAGAAGAGGGAAGGGATAATGACAAAACTGAAGAGGAACTGATGAAAGAGTCCACAAAGCCAAGGAACACGAGAAATGGATTGTAATGATGGAGTCGAGGATGCCTCCAGCTAAGTTAACCAAATCAACAAAGTCATTAGATTGTATATTTATTTTGCTACAACTTTATGTAGAATCAACAGTTCATTATGAAATGCAAAAACTTCCTGTATTCAGGATCTGAGAAACTGCATAGATTTGAGAAAACAAATTGTGGATATTGTTTTATGGAATGTTTATAGAACAGAATGCTATTTCCCCCCCCCCCCACAATAAACATTTTATTCTTTCTAAACACCCTCAATTTCCCCTACCAGGTGGCAGCTGTGGATTCCTCTCTAACATAATGTTGGATTTCAAGGTTACTCTTGACTTTGTAATATAAAGTACTGACTTGTGGGATCCACCAGGTGTCCAGGTGTGGAATTTTTCGAGGCCAGTGTCAGAAGCAGGATATTTTTTTTTCCCAAGGGTGCTGTGTATTATGGGTCCTAATGCTACATCTTACAAATTTCAAAGTCAATTTCCAAACATTATCTCCTTTTAACTTGATCAGAACTTGGAGGTAGGCTGTGCAAATAGTTTTACCCACCATTCTATAAAGGGGGAATTTTTTTTTAGATAGTCTTACCTTGTTGCCCTCAGTAGAGTGCTGTGGCATCATAGCTCATAGCAACCTCAAACTCTTGGGCTCAAGCGATCCTCTTGCCTCAGCCTCCTGAGTAGTTGGGACTACAGGCACCTACCACAACGCCTGGCTATTTTTAGAGATGGGGTCTCGCTCTTGTTCAGGCTGGTCTCAAACTCCTGACCCCAAGCAATCCATCCACCTCAGCCTCCCAAGGTGCTAGGATTACAGGCGTGAGCCACTGTGCTTGGCCTCTAAAGAGGGAAATGAAAGATCTGAGAATAACTTTCCAAAGGTCACATAAAGAACTAGGACAAGACCGTATGTGTCCTAACATCCATTATCCGGCTCTTCTGTTATATTATATACTTCATACTTGAATATAACCAGGCAGTTCTTTTTACTGGGAAACTCTCGGGAGAAATGTTCTCTAGTCCTGAATACCTTTTCCCTTGTCTAATTTCTGCTTAAACTCACCTCTTCTCCCATTGTTCCTTCTTGGTAGGCACATGGGATCTGTAGTGTGGAGAAGGCTGGTGATGCCAATCAGGAGGATGGAAAGCCCCAGGGCCCAGATCGCTGCTCTGGAGTACACCAGCAACCATTGCCTTGAGGCGTGAAGTGTAAGTGGGCAGAGGCACGTAACTTGGGAACCATGATATGAGTAGTGACCTTATAGAGTCTCAGGTCCAGGGGGAACTGGTCTGACCAAGCGGGCAGTGGTCAGAGGGGAATGTGTAGCCAGCAGCAGACCAGAATGGGTCACATCAGCAAGATTAGCACAGGAGCAAAGTGGCCAGTGGGGTAACTGAGAAACAATGATGTTCAGGGCCAGCGTGGAGGGGTGGGAGAGCACCAGTGCTGCTTTCTGTTAGAGTATCTGTCATGGCACGTGAGTGTACAGCTGTTTCTTCTAACCCTGGGACACTAGGTTACTTCTTGATTCTTCTCAGGATTCTCCAGTAGAAGAGGAGAGGCCGTGTGAGAGAGGAGGGAGCAGAAAGGAAAATGACACGGGCGAAGGTGACATACAAGGCCCAGTCCGTGAGATTGTCAGGGAGAAAGAAATGGGTCCTCCTTTCTTTGACATAATTGTCAAATAATCATTATTATCCAAGACCATTTTCCCATGGGAATGTTAAGGGGGAAGTAAAGCCACCGCCCTAGGGCCTGAGTTTATACTGTGGCTACGCCTTTGAGACACTGCACGTGTGTTTGGAGGCGGGCTGTGGTCTCATGCTAGTTAGGTGGGTTCTAATAATGAATAAACTTTGGTTCAAGTTACTAAAGTGAACCAACACTGTTTCCCAAAGTCGACAAGGCCTGGGTGATGCCTCTCAGACTTTAATGTGACTAAGAGTCACCTGAAGCTTCTGATTCAGGGGGCGTGGAGTGGACCCTAAAATTCTACAGTTCTTTTCTTTCGTTTTTTTTTTTTTGGACACAGAGTCTCACACTGTCCCCCTTGGTAGAGTGATGTGGCAACGTAGCTCACAGCAACCTAACTCTTGGGCTCAAGTGATTCTTTTGCCTTAGCCTCCCGAGTAGCTGGGACTGCAGGTGCCCTCCATGACACCCAACTAGTTTTTTCTATTTGTAGTAGAGATGGGGTCTAGCTCTGGCGTGGCGTTCCAGAATGCTAGGATTATAGGCATGAGCCACCGGCCCCGGCCTAAAATTCTACATTTCTAACAAGCTCTACACGTTGCTGTGATGCTAGTCCATAGACGGACAAGGTAGCCAGGAATTAGGGGACATTCATGTTAGACTGTGCATGTGTTTTTGCACTCTGTGAATTTTTTCCTTAATCTCTTGAATCTTTTTTACTTAACATATTACATGAATGTATTCCCTATGATATTTATTATCCTTTAGATTGATAGTTTTTAACTTTTAATGTTTGAATGTGTAGTGATTTATTTGATCATTTGTATTTTGTTTGAAATCAAAAATGCTTCCTTAGCTGTCACAAATTATGCTGCCCTTAGCATCTCTGTTCATAAGTCTTTGTCAGCTTCTCTGCCCTCAAACTTGTAACCATGTCAGAGCATTCCATTAGGGTGCAAAGAAACTTAAGAAGAAAAAGAGGTATAAAAGAAATTGTTTTACAACAATGGAGACCAAGCCTGTAATATCTGCCTCCAAGGTTCTGTGGAATTATAAAATATTGAGAGAAGTAGAGAGAGTTTTTCTTTTGCTATAATGGTGTACTTGGAAACTATACCATAAGATATAAAGCTCAAAAGTGGCTGGGATTTCTCCGTAAAAAATATTGTAATTAGAGATTGTGTTCCAAGATTCATAATGAACTTTGTGAAGGCAAAAATGCAAGCTTTGTGATATTGAACCTTAAAGTTATAGACTATGGATTACACAGTAGAAATAAAATGTACCATGCACATTGAATTGTTTGAAAACTACCATATTGTAATTTTTCACAAACACTAACAAATAAATTATATAAAATGAGAAATAGTTAATATGGCCTCTCTGGTTCACTGCTGTGTCCTTGGGTCCTGGCTCTCATGATGGTGACATCTAGCCCATAGGGAACCTTTGAATAGAAAAAGTCACTCCTCCTAAAGCACCTCCTAAAGAACTTTCATCCAGCTAAAACTTATGTATATTGACTGTGTTACGACAAGACACTGTGCTGCCATCTGCTAGAAAATTGAAGCAATAAAATACAAATATAAAATGTCTAGAATGTGAATGATATTTCCTTAGATGTTGTGCATAGTCTGCACAACCGTAGGCATTAGCCCTACATCTGAACAGGCATTTGTGGAACAAATGAATGAATAATAATGAATAATGAATAATGTATTCCGCCGCTTCTGGCTGTGCTTTGAAGCAGTAATCTGCCAGTACCTTCTTTTGTCACTAGCTGTTAAAGAAGCTAGTGAATATGCAAAGTGACAAAAAGAGGCTTACTAGGAAGGTTTAAATTAGTGCTTTTCAAACTTTTTTTTAACTTTTGTTTCCAGATTATTATGGGGGCTCATATGATTTGGTTTTGTAAGGTTAAAGTTCAAGTTGTTGTGTCCTCCACCCAGGAGTTCTGCAATCTACCTGCACAACGCACTCCTTAGGTGGGAATTTACCCATCCCTAACCCTCCTCCCTCCAACTTGAACTTTATTTTCACATGTGAGCATTAAGGTGATGATCTACTAACTCCAGTTTAGCATAGAGTCCAAGCATGTTTGTTTTTCCATTCTTCTATACTTAAGAGAATGGTCTCCAGTTCGATCCAGGTTATTAAAAAAGATATGAAATCTCCATCTTTTTAATGGCTGAGTGATATTCCATAGTATACTTATTCCACAATTTATTTATCCATTCACGTATTGAAGAGCACCTGGGTTGTTTCTGCAACTTTGCAATTGTGAATGGTACTGCTATAAACATTCAGGTGCAGGTGTTAAATACCTAGCAGTAGGCTTGGCACCCGTAGCACAGTGGTTATGGCACCAGCCACATGCACCAAGGCTGCCAGGTTCGAACCTGGCCCAGGCCAGCTAAACAACAATGGCAACTGCAACAACAACAAAAAAATAGTCGGGTGTTGTGGCAGGCACCTGTAGTCCCAGCTACTTGGGAGGCTGAGTCAAGAGAAGCGCTTAAGCCCAAGAGTTTGAGGTTGCTGTGAATTATGATACCACGGCACTCTACCGAGGGCAACATAGTGAGACTCTGTCTCAAAAATAAATTAAAAAAATAATGATAATAAAATAAATTCCTAGCAGTGGGATTTCAGGATGAAATAGGTCTACTTTTAGCTCTTTAAGGACTCTCCATACTACTTCCCATTGGGATTGTATTAGCTTACAGTCCCACCAACAGTGTGTGGTTGTTCCTTCCTCTCTGCGTCCACGCCAGCATCTGCTGGAATTTTCTGCTGTAGATCCATTGTGATTCCCTGGGGCAAGTTGTCTATTCTGGTTCTTCATGTTGCCACAGTTCGTTTGTTGATTTCTCCTCAAGTGTGGTTTTTCTTTTTTTCTTCTCCTCTTTTCTTCTCTTTTTCTTCCTTCCTTCTCTTCTTTAAATCTAGGTTATAGGGTTAAGATGACCCTGGGGAGGCCTTGCAAAGTCAAAAGGCACCAGTCGAGCACGGCAGCTCCCAGAGGCCAGCCATGGATGCACAGTCCTTCAGCCTGGGGGTAAAGGAGGCGGACAGCAGAGTCCGGGTGCTGAATCCCCACGTTGGCCTGGCAGAGGAGGCCCTGCCGGTCAGTGCCTCTCAAACTTCAGTGGGCACGTGAACACCTGGGAATCTTGTTAAACTGCAGGTTTTAACTCAGGCCCAAGACCTGGGATTCTGTATTCCTAACAAGCTCCCAGGTGATAAGGAGGCTTCTGGACCATAGAAAAGACTTCCCGGGCAGCGCCTGTGGCTCAAAGGAGTAGGGCGCCGGCCCCATATGCCGGAGGTGGTGGGTTCAAACCCAGCCGCAGCCGAAAACCTGCAAAAAAAAAAAAAAAAAAGACTTCCCTCTTGGAAGTAAAACTGTCACTCCTAGTTCACTGAAACTGATTCAGTATTCTCTTTTAATTTCCGTATTGAATCTAGGAATGGAAGATATTTCCAGGTGGGTCTAATGTGCAGCCAAGGTTGACACCCTTGGTCTAGGGGAAAGTCATGCCCTTAAAGCATCTACAGCAGCAGTTCTCAACCCATGGGTTACAACCCCTTTTTAGCAATGAAAATACATTGCGGCATTAGGAAGGTTGAGAACCACTGATCTAAAGGGAGGGACTACCGATAAAAAGCATTCACAAGTGAAAAAATCAAACAATTGTGATTTTAAAATCTTTCAAAAGTAGAATAGTTAATCAGAGGATCTCTGATTCATCGCCAAATGAATGATATACATCACTAAGTGTCTGAGAAGTTTAGGGGCAAGGAGAGCTCTGCATGGGGATCCTTAAGGAATAGAAGAGGTGAAAGGGACGGGACAAGACTCTACCTTCCAGGAGTCCCAGGGATGGCAGGAGCATAGGGAGCAGAGGTGGTGAGCACCTGAGCTAAGGACAGCTCTTCCACGCCTCTGCAGTTGTGCTGCTTATGGAGTTGAGAAACCCTCCCCCCATTTATGCCATTGGCCTGAGGATGATAGTTTGTAACTCCAATCAATCAACATGCTTGCACGTCATTTTCCTACCGACTGTAATCACATGGCTCGATTTTAATTCATAGATCTACTGAATTGTATTAGTAGGAGCTTTCTAATTCCCATTTTAAAAGTTGAAAGCCCACGGCGATTTTCTTGTTTAAAACCATTAAGGGTAGCTTTTGCAGTGTGGAGGGACATGTGGCCGACATAGCACTTCTCAGCCTGGAATAGTTTCCTCCCGACTCCTGCTGCCCTCCCTCATCCACCCTCCATCTCATTTTAGGCCTTCTTAGTTTAGCCTTTAACAAAAAGATTGTATTTTAGAACTCAGGTTTTCTTTGGGGAAGCCAGCGCCTTCAACATTTGTGTGGTGGTTTCAAAGATATATTCCACCAGCCTGGGCAACATAATGAGACTCCATCTCTTCAAAATCTTAAAAAATGAGCCGAGTGTGGTGGCATGTCCCTGTAGTCCTCCGCACTCCAGGCTGGCTGAGGCGGGAGGATCTCTTGAGCCCAGGGATTGGAGGTTACAGTGAGTTCTTATTGCATCATTGTGCTCGAGCCCTGGTGACAGAGCAGGAACTTGTCTGCAAAAAAAAGAAAAAGAAAAGATATGTTTACAAATTCTTTGCAGCTCCTGAAGAGATGGCACTTAATTCCTCAGTGTGGGCTGGATTTAGTGGCTTGTTTCTTTTTCTTTTCTTTCTTTTTTTTTTTTTTTAGGGAGAGTCTCACTAAGTCACCCTCAGTAGAGTGCTGTGCTGTCACAGCTCACAGCAACCTCAAACTCTTGGGCTTAAGTGATTCTCTTGCCTCAGCCTCTCAAATAGCTGGGACTCCAGGTGTCCATCACAATGCCCAGCTATTTTTTGGTTGTAGTTGTCATTGTTGTTTGGCAGGCCCGGGCTGGATTCCAACCCAGCTCCAGTGTACGCAGCTGGTGCCTTAGCCGCTGAGCTACAGGCACTGAGTTTAGTGGCTCGTTTCTAACAGAAAACCCTGGTGAAAGTGACAGATGGACACTTCTGAGATTAGGTTATTAAAAGCCTGCGCCTCTGTCTGGGGGGTGCCGGCTCACTCCTCCACTCTTCAGTCGCTCAGTCTGGGCAGAGCCAGCTGCTGTCTTGTGAGGCAGCCTGTGGAGAGGCTGGCGTAGGGAGGAACTGATACGCCAACAGCTGTAAGGGTAAGCGCAGAAGCAAATCCCTCTCCAGGCAAGCCTCCAGGTGACCACAGCCTGGGAGACACCTTGACTGCAGCCTTGTCAGAGAAGCTGAGGTAGAACTGCCCAGGTCAGAACTGCTGGACTCCTGACTCACAGGAACAGTCAGATAATTTTTTTTTAATTGCTAAATTCAAGTATAGCAATTGTCAACAAACTTGTCAGAAACAAATATATATATATATATATTTTTTTTTTTTTTTTTTATTGTTGGGGATTCATTGAGGGTACAATAAGCCAGTTACACTGATTGCAATTGTTAGGTAAAGTCCCTCTTGCAATCATGTCTTGCCCCCATAAAGTGTGACACACACCAAGGCCCCACCCCCCTCCCTCCTTCCCTCTTTCTGCTTCCCCCCCATGACCTTAATTGTCATTAATTGTCCTCATATCAAGATTGAGTACATAGGATTCATGCTTCTCCATTCTTGTGATGCTTTACTAAGAATAATGTCTTCCACTTCCATCCAGGTTAATACGAAGGATGTAAAGTCTCCATTTTTTTTAATGGCTGAATAGTATTCCATGGTATACATATACCACAGCTTGTTAATCCATTCCTGGGTTGGTGGGCATTTAGGCTGTTTCCACATTTTGGCGATTGTAAATTGAGCTGCAATAAACAGTCTAGTACAAGTGTCCTTATGATAAAAGGATTTTTTTCCTTCTGGGTAGATGCCCAGTAATGGGATTGCAGGATCAAATGGGAGGTCTAGGTTGAGTGCTTTGAGGTTTCTCCATACTTCCTTCCAGAAAGGTTGTACTAGTTTGCAGTCCCACCAGCAATGTAAAAGTGTTCCCTTCTCTCCACATCCACGCCAGCATCTGCAGTTTTGAGATTTTGTGATATGGGCCATTCTCACTGGGGTTAGATGATATCTCAGGGATGTTTTGATTTGCATTTCTCTAATATATAGAGATGATGAACATTTTTTCATGTGTTTGTTAGCCATTCGTCTGTCGTCTTTAGAGAAAGTTCTATTCATGTCTCTTGCCCGTTGATATAAGGGATTGTTGGCTTTTTTCATGTGGATTAATTTCAGTTCTCTATAGATCCTGGTTATCAAGCTTTTGTCTGATTGAAAATATGCAAATATCCTTTCCCATTGTGTGGGTTGTCTCTTTGCTTTGGTTATTGTCTCCTTAGCTGTACAGAAGCTTTTCAGTTTAATGAAGTCCCATTTGTTTATTTTTGTTGTTGTTGCAATTGCCATGGCAGTCCTCTTCATGAAGTCTTCCCCCAGGCCAATATCTTCCAGTGTTTTGCCTATGCTTTCTTTGAGGATTTTTATTGTTTCATGCCTTAAATTTAAGTCCTTTATCCATCTTGAATCAATTTTTGTGAGTGGGGAAAGGTGTGGGTCCAGTTTCAGTCTTTTACACGTAGACATCCAGTTCTCCCAACACCATTTACTGAATAGGGAGTTTTTCCCCCAAGGTAAGTTCTTGTTTGGTTTATCGAAGATTAGGTGGTTGTAAGATGTTAGTTTCATTTCTTGGTGTTCAATTCGATTCCAAGTGTCTATGTCTCTGTTTTTGTGCCAGTACCATGCTGTCTTGAGCACTATGGCTTTGTAGTACAGACTAAAATCTGGTATGCTGATGCCCCCAGCTTTATTTTTGTTACTAAGAACTGCCTTAGCTATACGGGGTTTTTTCTGGTTCCATACAAAATGCAGAATCATTTTTTCCAAATCTTGAAAGTACAATGTAGGTACTTTGATAGGAATGGCATTGAATAGGTAGATTGCTTTGGGAAGTATAGACATTTTAACAATGTTGATTCTTCCCATCCATGAGCATGGTATGTTCTTCCATTTGTTAATATCCCCAACACATTCTATGAAGCAAACATCACCCTGATACCAAAACCAGGAAAAGACCCGAACAAAAAGGAGAATTTCAGACCAATCTCACTCATGAATATAGATGGAAAAATTCTCAACAAAATCCTAGCCAATAGATTACAGCTTATCATCAAAAAAGTCATTCATCATGATCAAGTAGGCTTCATCCCAGGGATGCAAGGCTGGTTTAACATACGCAAGTCCATAAACGTTATCCACCATATTAACAGAGGCAAAAATAAAGATCACATGATCCTCTCAATAGATGCAGAAAAAGCATTTGATAAAATCCAGCATCCTTTTCTAATTAGAACACTGAAGAGTATAGGCATAGGTGGCACATTTCTAAAACTGATTGAAGCTATCTATGACAAACCCACAGCCAATATTTTACTGAATGGAGTAAAACTGAAAGCTTTTCCTCTTAGAACTGGAACCAGACAAGGTTGTCCTCTGTCACCTTTACTATTCAACATAGTGCTGGAAGTTCTAGCCAATACAATTAGGCAAGACAAGGAAATAAAGGGAATCCAAATGGGAGCAGAGGAGGTCAAACTCTCCCTCTTTGCTGACGACATGATCTTATACTTAGAGAACCCCAAAGACTCAACCACAAGACTCCTAGAAGTCATCAAAAAATACAGTAATGTTTCAGGATATAAAATCAATGTCCACAAGTCAGTAGCCTTTGTATACACCAATAACAGTCAAGATGAGAAGCTAATTAAGGACACAACTCCCTTCACCATAGTTTCAAAGAAAATGAAATACCTAGGAATATACCTAACGAAGGAGGTGAAGGACCTCTATAAAGAAAACTATGAACTCCTCAGAAAGAAACAAATATATTTTTTAAGTGAAGAATCTGCTACTCTGAATTTGCTGAAACTGGCTCTATACTAAATGCTAGAATGGAAAGGAATGTTTAGTGTCAGAACGAATCCATGGATCCGTGGACACAACAGAAACAAAGTGTGTATGTGTGTTTAAAATCATTTTTTAGAAGCGATGGAACTGCCCATATTAAAGTAATGTAGGGCCATAAGGCATGAACTGTGGCAGAAATCTGAATTCCACAGACATGTGGACGCAGCTGACGGTTAACGAGCCATTGTTTCACTGTTAGCCTTCCTATACTGCATACTGCTTAGGAGTCATATATCCCCGACTGTCACAAGATCGGTAACTTCCTTAATCACTTCTAAAGATAATATCGCTGTTGCAAAACCCAGGACTGAGCTTTGAGATATTTCCCACACTCTGCATGTGGGGACCAGTTGATACCAACTAGAACAGTAACCAGACATGGGAACTGACTCAGCAGGTCTTGTGCCCTCTACCCAGGAACTGTTTCAGTGCAAGAAGATAATTTCTGATTCCCAGCCCTCCGAGTTCCTCCCCGGCCAATCAGCAGACCCATTTTCCTGGCCCTTTGTCCACCAAAATACCTTTAAAAACCCTGGCCCCCAAATCCTTGGGGAGACAGATATGAGGAATTCCTCCTATCTCCTTGGTTGCTCTCTGCAATATTAAACTCCTCTGCGGCAATCCCTGCTGTCTCCACGACTGGCTTCCTGCTATGCAGCAGGCAAAGAACCTGACTGGGTGGTGACAGTGAAAGATGAATTCTTGAAATAAGCAAATATAGGTTCTTTGTTGTTATTGAAATCCTTTGATAATCCTAAGTACACACACACTCACTCACTCCCAAGAGAGTAGAAGATGGTGGCTTAGCAGACAAGAGGAAGATTGCTTAAAGTACTGAGGTCTGTGGGAGCCACCTTACAAGTGTGAGGTACCCATCAGGTGGAGCCATTATATTGTAAATGAAGAAAACGGATTTAAGCTGATCAGTGAAAAGAGAGTTTATTGGTTTGTATATCTAGGAAATCCAATGGTAGAACAAGCTTCACGACTGTCATTTGCATAGTTCTCTGTTTCCCTCATCATCTCTGGCTCTGCCTCCCTATTTCTCACCTTATCGTCTCCTGTGGCAAATGGCTTTCTTTGGCCACCAGTAGCCCACGTTCTCATTCTGAGTTTACCTACTCCAGGAGGAGCATAAGTCTCCTTAGAGCCATTCATTCATCCCTAGGAACACTCTAACCATGTTGGGTCATAATTCTTTTGTGGGCATGGTGGAGGGAAAAGTGGTAAAGATGCTGTGATTGACAGGCTTGCCTGGACCACATGGAGAGAGAGGGTGTGAGTGTGCGAGGGACCCTAGAAAGAAGGTGAATGAGAGGGCTGGGTAAACAAAAATATAACCACCACTATTACCTACAACCTGGAGGCTTAATAGGAATAAGCCATTCTAGACACGTGGTTGCTGTTCTTAATGTGCTTCAGGGAGATGTGACTAGACAGAGCTCAGCCAGGCATGAGGTTTTCTTCTAGAAACTTCCAGCACTAGAATGTTCAATTGCTGGGAAGTCCCTGGAGAACATGGCTGGCCCTCTAAAACTAGTCTACTTAGAGCTGTTCTTCTTATAAGTATGAGATGTTAATGCTTCTTCATCCAGCAGGACAGGAGAATGAGGTGTACCTGCCCTTATATTTCTAAGAGAACCCATTTAGAGTTTCAAAACACAGGGAGATTAAGGATGTAGGAGTGTGTGGAGGTGGTAGACATCTGCTGACTTTTTTTCTTAAGCAGTTTGAGTTGGGATTCTGACATATGCAACCAAAAGATTCTAATGAAGTTGGTTTTAAAAAGATCCAGATATTCATATCAGAAATATAGTAACTGAGATTTAAGTGATTTTATTAAACTTTATGTTAGAAATTAAAATATTTTGCACTGTAGCAAATCTATGCAAAAATGTACCAATGGAATCCTATGCATTCAGAATCACAGTGCGCTAGAACTAAAAGAGGCCTTAAAGATCCTATTTAACTGGTTTTTCTTCTAAGTGAGAAGAAGCATCTTTCCTTTTTTTTTTTTTTGATACAGGGTCTTGCTATGTTGCTCAGGCTAGAGTGCAGTGGTATCATTAGAGGTCACTGCAACCTCGAACTCTTGGACTCAACCCAGCCTCCTCCCTCAGCCTCCTTATAGTTAGAACTACAGGTGCATGCGACCACACTTGGCCAGTTTTCAAAAACAACTATTTTTTGTAGAGATTGAGTCTCTCTATGCTGCTCAGGCTGGTCTTGAACTGCTGGCCTCAAGTGATCCTTACACCTTGGCCTCCCTAAATGCTAGGGTTATAGGCATGGGCCACTGTGTTCAGCGTTTGGCTGTTTGTATTTCTTTTTTTGTAAACACCTTTAAAAATTCTTTGCCATCTTTCTATTGGAGAGCTTAATTTGTAAGTAATTTCTAAGTATTTTTATGGGTGGAATATGAACATATTGTCTGTCCTATACAATGTGCATCTTTCCTTATGGAACGCTGTATTCCCAGATCCCAGGATATAACCTGATACACAGAAGCTTCTCTGTATTAGGTTAAGCCATTTGGAATTGCCAGCTTATGGATATGTTTGACCTACAGAAATGGCAATTGCATACGGTTCATTTGGTTCATGAATATTTGCTGAATGACCAAATGAACCAAAATTCTGAGTCACTGCCATGGGAAGACAGTAGACACACTTGTGAGTAGGTAGAGAGGGTTTGCTCTCCTGAGTTCCTTTCATCACTTTTTTTATCCTGAACTGCCTCCCAAAGTACCACTGTGATTTTCTAAATAATAATTTCCTATTTATGAAGATTATTTACTAAAACAGACAACATGGGTCACTTACATGCAAAACTTAAAAGTAGTATTTTTTTGTTGTTGTTTGTTTGAGACAGAGCCTCAAGCTGTGACCCTGGGTAGAGTGCCGTGGCATCACAGCTCACAGCAACCTCCAACTTCTGGGCTTAAGCGATTCTCTTGCCTCAGCCTCCTGAGTAGCTGGGACTACAGGCACCCGCCGCAACACCCAGCTATTTTTTGGTTGTAGTTGTCATTGTTTGGCAGGCCTGGGCTTGATTCGATCCCACCAGCTCTGTTGTATGTGGCTGGTGCCTTAGCCGCTTGAGCTACGGGCGCCACCTAAAAGTCATACTTTTTCAGGGAAATTTACTGTAAGAAAAAATGTTTTCTATTTTTTAAAGTTTTATTGAAACATAATTTACATACAATGGAATTCACCCAAATGTACACCCCAATGCACAATTGGATGGGTTTTGACAAATGTAAACCTCCCGTTGCCACCACCATCATCATATACTACATTTGAACATGCCCCAAAGCTCTTTCTTGCCCTTCTGCCCTCCTAGCCCTAGGAAACCATGAATCTGCTATAACTGTCATTACAGTTTTGCTTTCTTCAAACTTTGCTTTTGAAAATTTTGTCTAAATTAGGTCATATACGTAGTTTTTATGTCTGGCTTCTTTCACTCAGCATAATGCTTTTGAAGTGAATCCACGTTACATGTCAGGAGTTTATTCCTGGCTGATTTTTAACTTCATGCTTTGTGGTGGCAGGTGTCTGGTGGACCTTCCTGAGCTTCTCAGAAGCAGATGGTTTTCTTTCAAGGTGAGTTTGCTAGCACAGGAGGCAGCTCTGCATGGTGACCAGGAAGGACCAGCTTTGACAGCAGGACCACTTGACAGGTGGGCTGTGCTACTTACCTACTGGCGCGGGGAGGGGGCACTTGGGCAGGCTGCTTGGCCTCGCTTAATCTGTTTCCTCAGCTGCAATTGGGATGATCAGCTCGCCTGTCTCAGGGTCACTGCAGGATCACATTGTTAATGAGGTGAATGAAACGCTTAGCACAGTGCCCAGCATAGAGAAAATGCACCAGGCTTTAGGACCTCTAGAAGAAGCCGCCTCTCCAAAATGTCTCCAGCTTTCCTTTTTGGTTTCTATTCAACTTTTAACTCAACTCAGCTTTTCAATCCCTAATGTCAAAGCTTTGGTAAAGAAAAGGAAGACTTGGATCAAGACTTCCATTTGCTTCTCAGAATTGAAACCCTATGCTTTCCTTAATCTAAGTATGTTTACTTGTTTAGACTTTTTAAATGCTTTTTCTTTTTTACTCCCCAATAAATGATTCTGAACTTCTCTTCCTTCTAATTGCTTCCTACATACAGGGCTTGGGGAGAAATAAATGTAATGGCCTCTAGCAATGGGTGTTCAGATAATCAAGTTTAAGTTCCTAAGCAGAGCATCAGTTTGAACAGAGAATGAACTGGTTTCGCCATAGAGTATTTCAATTAAGGGGAAGCAGGGTGCTTCAAGTGGTGATACAATCAGCATAATGTTGGGCGGCTTCTCCTACGTAACCAACTGTTGAAGAGTTGATTGCATTTCTGAATATCTCCCCTCTCTTACTTCTCTGATGACGTCTTGTGTTCCCTATCTCACTGACCACTCTTCCTTTACCCAGCAAACAGTTAACTCCGAGCGTCCCCGACTTGTCTCATCACCTTCCCCGTCACACCCGCTCCCCAGCCTGTTCCCATTCTGACGTGGACACTCTCCTTCTCATCTCTTGGATGGGAAGTAGTGGAGGCTTTATTGGGCACTTTTATTTCCATTCAAAGAACCAGACCGTTAGCAAGCTTGCCATTTATTCCTTTGGCCTCTGTCCTCAGCCCTTCCCGTTTCTCTAGTCTTTACTGTTGCCAGACTAAGGAGTCTATCAACCTGTCACCCAAGCCAATGAATGGAGAAGCAGATAAGAGATCAACAGTTTGACTTTCATTTAGAGAAAAGTCAGCAGTTTTGGAGAACGGCGAGGATATCTTCTCAAAGAACGGTTCTGCCCTCTTCTTTCCTTTTGTTACTTTTTGTTTTCACAGTGAAAGGAAACATCGGCAATGTTATTACTTACTATAGTATATGTTAAATGGATTTTTCCTTATAGATTATAAAGTTATATCTTCTTATTTTAAAGTGGTTATATGTATTATTTATTTATTTATTTATTTATTCTAAAGACAGAGTCTTACTTTATCGCCCTTGGTAGAGTGCCGTGGTGTCACAGCTCACAGCAACCTCTAGCTCTTGGGCTTAATTGATTCTCTTGCCTCAGCCTCCCGAGTAGCTGGGACTACAGGTGCCTGCCACAACGCCCAGCTGTTTTTTGTTGCAGTTTTGGCCGGGGCTGGATTCGAACCCACCACCCTCGGTATATGGGGCCCAGCACCCTATCCACTGAGCCACAGGCGCCACCCCATTACAGTGGTTATATCTTTAAAGCACTTTTATTTTAGACAAAATTTATATTAGCTAACACTTTATTGGGTGCACAGAGTGCCCTGGATCTTTGACCCATGGAGTCTAGTTTCCCAACTTATGTATGACAGTAGCCTTGGAAGTGAATAAATAATCTCTAGATGTCAGTACATAGGCTCATCTGGCCTTATTAGGGCCTGACTAGAAGAATCCTGCATGAAATGGACATTCAGGCTAACAGTGGTTGGTAACATTACTGTGATCATGACATGATGGCTAATATTTCCTGAGCGTCTCTCATCCTGGAGTGATGCTGGATGCACCAACTTTTTTTTTTTTTTGAGACAGAATCTCACTCTGTTGCCCTGGGTAGAGTGCTATGGCATCACAGCTCACAGCAACCTCAAACTCTTGGGCTTACGTGATTCTCTTGCCTCAGCCTCTGAAGTAGCTGGGACTACAAGTGCCCGCCACAATGCCCAGCTATTTTCTTTTTTTTTTTGCAGTTTCTGGCCGGGGCTGGGTTTGAACCTGCCACCTCCGGCATATGGGGCCGGCGCCCTACCCCTTTGAGCCACAGGCGCTGCCCAATGCCCAGCTATTTTCTGTTGCAGTTGTCATTGTTGTTTAGCTGGCCAGGGCCAGGTTCAAACCTGCCACCCTCGGTGTATGTGGCTGGCAGTGTAACTACCGTGCTATGGGCGTCGAGCCTGGGTGCACCTCCTTAATCCTCACAGTCACCCCGTGAGCAAGTTATTATCGTGTTTACAAATGGGCCAGTTCTAATTGTTATTGTACAAATTATTTTTAAAATTCCTTCTTTCACATTCTTTTCTTTTTTGGTTGAGACGGTCTTGCTCCATTACCCAGGCTAGAATGCAGCGGTGCAATCCTAGTTTACCGCAATTTTGAACTCCCAGTCTCCAAACCATCCTCCCACCCCAGATCCCAATAGCTGGAACTACAGACACATGCCACTATGCCTGGATAATTTTTTAAAATTGTGTAGAGACAGGATCTCACTAAGTTGCCCATGCTGCTCTCGAAATCCTGGATTCAAGCCATCTTCCAGCTTTGGCATCCCAAAGTGCTGGAATTATAGGCATGAGTCTCCTCCCACATTCCTCAAGAAACTTGCCCTTCTTTTAGAGCACGTAGGGAGCCCGCTTTGCTTCTTGGAGACTTCTCCAGCTCCATCATCTCACAGGGGCATCTCTTTTCACTAAATCGCCGTTATACTGCACTTCACTGCCCCAAAGTTAATATGGAATTGTTCCTTGGCTACGATATATATTAAAAATTATTAAAAGTTCATTTTCTTGGCCTGTTGTGGTGGCTCACACCTGTAATCCTAGCATTTTGGGAGGCCAAGATGGACAGATTGCTTGAGCTCCGGAATTCTAGACCAGTCTGAGCAAGAGCCAGGCCCCGTCTCTAAAATAACTGGGCTGGCTCAGTGCCTGTAGCTGAGTGAGTAAGGAGTCGGCCACATACTCTGAAGCTAGTGGGTTTGAGTGCAGCCCGGGCCTGCTAAACAACAGTGACAACTGTAACCAAAAAATAGCTGGGCATTGTGGCGGGCACCTATAGTCCCAGCTACTTGGGAGGCTGAGGCAAGAGAATCACTTAAACCCAAGAGTTTGAGGTTGCTGTGAGCTGTGATGGCACAGCACTCTATGGAGGGCAAATAGTGAGACTCTGTCTTAAAATAAAATAAAATAAAATAAAAAGAAAAGAAAAAGAAAAATAGCTGGGCATTGTGGCAGGCACCTATAGTCCCAGCTGAGGCAAGAGAATCACTTAAGCCCAAGAGTTTGAGATTTCTGTGAGCTAGGATGTTACAGCACTCTACTGAGGGCAACAAAGTGATACTCTGTCTCAAAAAAAAAAAAAAAAAGAAAGTTCATTTTTTCCTTCCATTATGGGAAGGATATATGCTCTTATTAGTACATTTAGAAAGTAGAAAAATATTATCCCCTTCCTACACTGCTTTCCATTTAATCTTTATGCATAGCTTTTGCTCTGCCTAGTTTCATCTTGTGTTTGTAGCTTGCTATTATAAAGTATGCATCTGCATGTTCACCATCAGCATTGTTTACGACCATTGAATAATATAACAGCAAGTGGATTTACATATACTCTGTGTCTTTCGTGTAAAGGAGAAAAGGTACGTGAAGTTAAATGAGAGTTATTTGCCATACAACAGATAATAAAAATATTATCACATAGGGTCAATTTATTTGTGTCTTATCGGAAGCTCCAAAATGGAAAGATGATAATTTTCTTTTCATTCCCCTAATTACTTACTGCAATACTGTGCTCATCCAAAGTGTGTGGTCATATTTGGGAAATAACTATTTTTTTCTCATTATGAAATAAGGTGTGTTCACTGCAAAACATCTACAAAATAAAGAGGAAAATACTGAAGGAAAGAATACTTCTGTATACTACCAGACCTTGGAAATAATCACTTTCAACATTGGGGGTGCATTTTTTCCTAATCTAGACGATTTTCTATATTCTATGTGCACATAGACACACAGAAGCTGAACACATATGTAAAACACATTTCAGATACTCATTTTTCCCCTAACATGTTATGAAATCTTATACAATAGCTCTCACCACACTGGAAAATGTTTTTGCTATATCTTAAAAATAAAGTAATCTGTAATAGGATCAGGCTCTCTAGTGTAATAATCCTAGAAATATTCTCAGTGTGAGAAAAGAACTTTCCTAGCAAATTTAGACCCAAATGAAAATTTAAGCTTCATCTTTATTTTATTTTATTTTGAGGCAGGGTCTTGCTCTGTCCCTAGGGCTAGAGTGCACTGCAACCTCGAACTCCTGGGCTCAAGCAATCCTCCTGCGTCAGCCTCCTGAGTAGCAGGGACTACAGACACACACCACCATACCTGGTTAATTTTTCTTTCTTTTTTTTTTTGGAGACATGAGGGTCTTGCTGTTGTTCAGGCTGGGCTTGAACTCCTGGTCTCAAGTGATCCTCCCACCACAGCCTCCTAAAATGCTAGGATTACAGGTGTGAGCCACTGTGCCCAGCCTAACACAACCTAGATTTTAGAGGTTCTGAAAATTCAACATTGAGGCTCAAGTTGATGACATCAGCTCTTACCTTTTTTAAATTTTGGAGCAAGTTTCTAGGCTCTGAATGAAGTGAGACAAGATCTCCAGGGCAATGTCATAAAGACAAAATCCATACTATGTGCAGCGCAGAGCTAACACGAAGAGCAGGGGAATGAGGAGAAACCAGAGATAGTCAGTCTCTGATGTAACACCAACTACGATGACGGGTCTATTTGCTTTCTGTGAAACAGACAATTGCAAATAATCACTGACATAGCTCTTTTTATTTCTCGCAGTCTTTAATTCTTTTCATATAAATCTTGAAAATGCTACAAACAAACCACATTCATTTCCTGTTACTTAACAATAAGTCGTTAGAGAAGCCTAATATCTTTTCATATTTTTGTCTTGCTCCAGTCTTATGATTCCCCAAAATAGTTACATTATCTGAATGAAGAGTTCACGGGCAAATGTCACACTTTTCTTGGTTGAGCTAATTATATTTCTGCTTTTGCTTAGAATAATATTAATTTTCCTGTTCTGCTAATAAACCAAGTGATGGCAAAATGCCTTTAGTATTTTTATGCTAAGAAAAAAATGCCTTTGGCATTTTAAAGAATTGGAAAGCTATTTCAGATAAGCCATCATGTACAAGAAGATTAATTTATTCATATGAAATGTTCAATAACCAGGAAAGACTGATTTAAATAAAACCATTTCACAATTAAAATTTTTTTTTCATTATGGACAGTTATTTCTTTTAAGAAATAAAGTGCCTGTCTATATGAAGAATAATTACAGTAATGGTCAACAAATATGGATTGGTCCAGCCAAGTAAGCAGTGTCTTTGATTATACAGATGTGGTGACCTTGAACTATACACATGCATAAGTGCTTATCATGAAACCTTGCAGTGGTTGTAATGGCTTCATTCCTGAGTCTCATGAATAGTTCCCAGCTCCTTTGTCCTGAATGTCTGCTTCATGATTACCCATTTCAAGGATAAAAGGATATAAATGATAAATCTATACTGAAACATTTTTTAATCAGAAAATTCATACACCATCTATTTCTAGTAAACCTGGAAATTGTCAGCGAAAGCTGGAGGCAGGGAAGCCTATTTATAAGGAAACTGATGCCAACATATTTAAGTTTATAAAAATTTTCTTTCATAGCACTATGTCCTTTTTCTTTCTTTTCTTCTCTTTTGTCTGATTTCCTACAGCTGACCTATTTATTTACTTGTGAAATTACTTTATATCTATCATCCCATTCAGAACATGAGCCCCATGAGGGCAGGGACTAACTTTATTCCCAGCATTTGTCATATTTTCTACACTAAATTAGTAAATAGTTTCAACATGTAATAGGGAGTGTCTTAAAGTTACTGCTTTTACTTTACTTACTCAAATTTTTTTTCAACCTTCTAGAAATGCCCCTTCATCTTATTATTCAATGGTTTAAGGAATAGACTATGTCTCCTTGTCTGTACTGGTCAAAGCTGTCTAGATTTTTTTTAATTAATTCATTATTTTTGAGACAGTATCACTACATTGCCCTCAGTAGAGTGCTGTAGCATCATAGCTCATAGCAACCTCAAACTCGTGGGCTTAAGTGATTCTCTTGCTTCGGCTGGGACTACAGGAGCCTGCCACAACGCCTAGCTATTTTTTTGTTGTAGTTGTTATTGCTGTTTGGCAGGCCCAGGCCAGGTTGGAATCCGCCAGCCCCGGGGGTATGTGGCTGGCGCCCTAGAGTGTCTAGATTTTAACTGTGCTCTTGGGCCTCCACCTTCCGTATCTGTGAATCCCAATGTTCAGGGTTTTCCCCGAAGCATGCTCCTATTTGCCCCCTGGTCAGTTTCTTTGAGCGAGAGACAGTGGCCACCATGTCCTTCTCAGAATGCTTGGGGATACAATGAAATAAAGAAGGTGATAATAACCCCCTAACTGTAGCCACTCCTGCTGCTGCTCCCACGCCTTAAGTAACTTTCTACCCAGTGGAGCAAAGGGTGGTGATTCTGCAAAGGTTCTGGTAGTTCTCCCTCCAAGCCTTCAGGCCATGTTTTTCCTTTTTCACTTTTCCTTTATAATCTGCTTCCATAAACAATCCTTTTAAGTGCAGGAAGAAAGCTGTTTTGAATGTGAACATTATTGTCCTGCAGTTATCTCAGGGTGGGAAGTCTCAGGGAGCTCTGACTGTGGGCATCATTCTGGCTTTCATACTAACATCTCCCTGAAGCTCCATGCTCTTCACTCCAACAGTCTTTACTTAATTCCCCGAAATATTCCTTTGCCCACAAATCCCAACAAGGGACCACATTTACCAAGACTTGAAGACTTCCCTCATTCCTTTTTCTCCAATTTTCACTTTTTCTCAGTGCCTTCAGCCTCATAGCCTTAAGGGCCCAACGCGCTGCATCCCCCTACACCGTCACACAGCACAGACAATAACAAACATTTCATTTTTCACTTTAGCTTAGTAAAAAGTAATATGTGTTCAGGTGTTTTATAGGTGTGACTCTCAGTTTCAGTTTGTCTGTTGATCCGTCCTTACTATGACCTTTAATCTATGTCCTGAGCTATTTCTTCAAGCTCATTAAGATAACTGACGCTAGATCCTAGGTCTTCTGCTCACTTCCCTGATTAAATAGTTCTCTCTACAGCTAACTTCTTATGCTTCAGGGGTCCTCACATTTTTTAAACAGGGGGCCCGTTCACTGTCCCTCAGACCGTTGGAGGGCCGGACTATAGTTTAAAAAAAAACTATAAACAAATTCCTATGCACACTGCACATATCTTATTTTGAAGTAAAAAAATAAAACAGGAACAAATACAATCACACCGCCTCATGTGGCCCGCGGGCCGGAGTGTGAGGACCCCTTTACATGAAGTGGTTTTCTTGTCCTGGGACACATTTTCTGTCTTGGACATTTGTCATAGTGAAAGCAAAGATTTTCTTTCATGTTTATCCTCATCTTCTTCTTCTTCTTCTTCTTTTTTTTTTGTAGAGACAAGACTCTCTGTCGCCCTTGGCAAAGTGCTGTGATGTCACAGCTCACAGCAACCTCCAACTCTTGGGCTTAGGCTATTCTCTTGCCTCAGCCTCCCGAGTAGCTGGGACTACAGGCACCCACCACAACACCCGGCTATTTTTTTGTTGCAGTTTGGCTGAGGCCAGGTTTGAACTGGCCACCCTTGGTATGTGGGGCCAGTGCCCTATTCACTGAGCCACAGGCACCTCCCTATCCTCATCTGTTTGACATGCTCCCCATGTTTTCAAGTCATGGTATCTCTAAAAAAATTCATTCCTTTTCATTATTGAACTCCCTTTTCCAGAGTTCTCCTGTGCAGCCTGTCTTTAAATTCTTGTAGGAGGTCTTATTTACCAAGTACACAACTTTCAACACTTACTGCTACCCAATTTGGGGTGCCAGAACATTTTTTTACATTGTAGTTCCTTTGTTCTTTTAAGAGTGAGCACTCTTCTGGGTACCTACACCTGCTCATAGCATTCCTAGTAAAGACACTAATAAATAGATTAGGACATTGTTTGGCAGTTGATTTTTATGTCCTTCTTGGTCCAATTTTACAAACATACCGTTCTAATTTAAAAACAATCTCAGACATCTTAGCTAGGCTGCTGCAGTGGCAGCTCCTCTCCGAGTTTCGCAATGGCAGCCATGGACAACAAGAAGAAGGGTGCCGGAAGGTCGGCCAAGAAAGACAAAGACCCAGTGAACCAATCTGGGGGCAAGGATGAAAAGAAGAAGTGGGGCGGCGTCTGTGGCTCAAGGAGTAGGGCGCCAGTCCCATATGCCGGAGGTGGCGAGTTCAAATGTAGCCCCGGCCAAAAACCAAAAACAAAGAAAAGAAGAAGTGGTCCAAAGGCAAAGTTCAGAGCAAGCTCAACAACCTAGTCTTGTTTGACAAAGCTGCATGTGACAAATTCTGTAAGGAAGTTCCCAACTATAAGCTTATCACCCCAGCTGTGGTCTCTGAGAGACTGAAGACTTGAGGTTCCCTGGCCGAGGCAGCCCTTCAGGAGCTCCTTAGTAAAGGACTTATCAAACTGGTTTCAAAGCACAGAGCTCAAGTAATTTACACCAGAAATGCCAAGGGTGGTGATGTCCAAGCTGCGGGTGAAGATGCATGAACAGGGTCCAACCAACCATATATTTTGAAAAATAAAACTTTATTGGAATACCCCCCAAAACAATCCCCTCAAACCCAATTAAAAATACATGAGTAATACATATTCATCCTTGATTATTAGAAAATATGGCTAATCCCATCGCCAAGAGAATAACTTATCTTTTTCTGTCAGTCTTTTTTTTCTAAGAAAACTTTCTTCTATATATATTTATATTCATCTATATATGGACGTATATATGTTTTCTATATATATTTATATACATTTTCCTTAAAAAAGACTTTTTTCTATATATAATATGTAGTATATATAGAAATATGTAGTATATATAGAAAAACTATATATAATATATATGGAAAAAATATTTTTTCCATATATATTATATCCATCTCTTTATTAAATGAAAAGATGATACACACAGTGATTTGAAACAATCAAATATTTCTATAAAGCTTAGAAGTAAAAATCAAAAACCATGTTCAGCTCGCTATCTTCCGAGCTGACAGTCCCAGAGTGGCTGCCTCCCACATGTGGAGTCCCCCAGCCACCAGCTGCTTTTCCACAGACCCCGCTGCTGCCACCATGGGCTTCTGGTCAGCTCGCCCTGGTTAGCCTCTGACAAAGCTGGTCCTGTGGAGTTTGCAAGAACCCTGACTCCTCTTGGTTTGAATCTAATTGCTTCTGGAGTGACTACAAAAGGTCTCAGAGATGCTGGGCTAGCTGTCAGAGATGTCTCAGAGCTGACGGGATTTCCTGAAATGTTGGGGGGTTGTGTGAAAACTTTGTACCCTGCGGTCCATGCAGGAATCCTGGCTCGTAAGACCCCAGAAGATAATACTGACATGGCCAGATTTGATTTCAATCTTGTAAGAGTTGTTCTCATAATCTGTATCCCTTCATGAAGACAGTGGCTTCTCCAGATGTAACTGACGAGGAGGCTGTTGAGCAAATTGAAATTAATAGAGTAACCTTATTGAGAGCTGCAGGAAAACCATGCTCGAGTGGCAGTGGAGTGTGCCCCAGATGACTACGCAGCAGTGTCCACAAAGATGCAGAGCTCTGAGAGTGAGGATGCCTCCCTGGAGACTAGACGCCAGTCAGCCTTGAAGGCATTTGCTCATTCGGCACAATACGATGGAGCAATTTCCAATTATTTCAGGAACCAATACAGTAAGGAGTATCTCAGATGCCCTTGAGTAGGGAATGAACCTCATTAATCTCTGCCCAGCTGTACATGAAGCCCAAGCGTCCATCAGAGCCCTGAATGGAGCCCCTGGATCTATAAACTTGTGTGATGCTTTGAATGCTTGGCAGCTGTTAAAGGAGCTCAAAGAGGCATTAGGAATTCCAGCCACTGCCTGTTTCAAACACATCAGCCCAGTAGGTGCTGCTGTTGGAATTCACTCAGTAAGATGAGGCCAAAGTCTGCATGGCCTATGATCTCTATAACATCCTCACTCTTGTATCAACTGCATATGCACAAGTGAGAGGGGCTTTATGCTGTCTTCATTTGGTGATTTTGTTGCATTATCTGATGTTTGTGATGTGCCAATGGCAAAAATTATATCCAGAGAAGTATCTGATGGTATTAGTGCTCCAAGATAGCAAGAAGAAAGCTTGCAAATACTTTCTAAAAAGAAAAGTGGAAACTACTGTGTTCTTCGGATGGACCAGTCTTATAAACCAGATGAAAATGAAATTCGAACACTCTTTGGTCTTCATGTAAGCCAGAAGAGAAATAATGCTGTCATTGACAAGTCATTATTTAGCAATGTTGTTACCAAGAATAAACATTTGCAGGCATCTGCCCTCAGGGACCTCATTGTGGCCACCACTGCTGTCAAGTACACTCAGTCGAAGTGTAGGTTATTGGTGCTGGAGCAGGAGAGCGGTCTGGGATGCACTGCACACGTCTGGTTTAGACACCATCCACAAGTGCTTTCAATGACGTTTAAACCAGGAATGAAGAGAGGAGAAATCTCCAATGCCATCTACCAATATGTGACTGGAACTGTTGGTGAGGATGAAGCTTTGATACAGTGAAGGCACCGTTTGAGGACGCTCCTGAGTTACTAACGGAGGCAGAGAAGAAGGAATGGATTAACAAGCTAAGTGAAGTTTCTATCAGCTCCGATGCCTTCTTTCCTTTCAGGGATAATGTAGACCAGTGGTTCTCAACCTTCCTAATGCTGCCATGTATTTTCATTGTTACAAAGGGGTTGCGACCCACAGGTTGAGAACTGCTGTCAGAGCTAAAAGGAGTGGCGTGGAGTACATTGCTGCCTCCTCTGGGTCTGCCACTGACAAAGTGGTGACAGAGGCTTGTGAACTAGGAATAATCCTTGCTCACATGAACGTTCTTCCACCCCTGATTTTGTCACATGTTTTATGGTTTGCACATGTGCAGGTGAATTCATGTGTAGAATTTCAAAAATAACTTGTTTTTAAAAATAAAACATTAAGTGGGAAAAAAATCCATTTTCAGTTTTTGCTTGTTTATTCTGATGTGTCTTTTCCTATATTTTCATTTTGTTTAGTTTTCCAGCAAAATCACGTTGAATCTACAAAGCTACTGAAATACTCTCTATTTTGAAAAATGCTAAAGTATTCTATAATAATTTTGGCGATTAAATGAAACAGAAAAGTAATGAAATAGAATAAAAATATTTTTTAAAAGAATAAAAATATTTATCTTGAATGTTGGAAATTGAAACAAAACATATCCGATGTTCAACTGAATAAATATCAAGTGGTATTTTGGAACATACCTGGTACTTTTACAGATTTTTAAAAATGTTGTTATTATTATTTTTATCTTATTTATTTATTTATTTATTTTTGGAGACAGAGTCTCACTTTGTCACCCTTGGTAGAATGGCCTGTTGTAGCTCACAGCAACCTCAAACCTGGGCTCAAGCCATCCTCTTGCCTCAGCCTCCCAAGTAGCTGAGACTACAGGTGCCTACCCCAACGTCCTGCTACTTTTTTTTTTTTTTTTTTTTTTTAGAGACAGGGTTTTACTCTTGCTCAAGCTGGTCTTGAACTTCTGAGCTCAAGGGATCTGCCTCTTGGCCTCCCAGAGTGCTAGGATTACAGGCGTGAGCCACTGCACGGGGCCTAGATTTTCTTTTCTTTTTTTTTTTTTTAACAGTGTAACTGGTTATTGGGTTTATTTCACTCCTGAATTCATTTTGCTCAATAAGGACATATCATTACTACTGAATAAGTGTTGGTTAAATATATTGAATGTTGAAATCTTGAAATGTTGGATGATATATTGAATACTGAAATATATGTTATTCCCAAGTTATGAACACTTAGCTGGCAAAGGGCCTTATATGAACTGTATGAATGGTTCATTATATACACTTTAGTTTTCTGTTTCTGCTACCTCGCTGTTCTGATGCAACCTTGCTATCCATGCAGATAGCACCACCTATCGGCTGTCACCCACAGTCCACTGAGTATTTGACTCCCTTTTTTCTCAGCGTCACCGTGACCCTGCCCTGCTTGAGTCCTTTCACTCTAGGAATCAGTTTTTCACCTAAGACTGTCACACACATCCATAATCCATACATCCTTTTTAAGCCTCTTTTTTTTTTTTTAACACTTCTCTTCTGAGGCTTACACTTCTCTTTAGTTGGGTCTCTGTCTTTCACTTTTTCTCTTTTCTTTAATATAATGCTTCTGCTTGACCGCTTCTATTCTCCTCTCTTGTTTTTCTAAGAGATTGATTAAGTTTTTTTCTTTTTTCTTTTTTTCCTCATAAAACTAATTTGGAAGTTATACATTTTTCTCTGCATCCTTTCACTAGTTGTCATTAAAATATTTTTAAAGGAATGTTTCATTTTGTTACCATTCCATCTTTGTCTTTACATTTGGATTTTAGTTCATCAAAATGTTGAAAATCACTTAGTTGAAACTGTCAACTATTTCCTCATGAGCCTTACATCTCTCCTCCCTTCCCCTGAAATGACCATTTACATTTCTTTTTACTGGTCACATTGGCATCTATTTCCATGTCTCCAAAGAACATTCATTTGCTTACAATTCTCAGTTTTCCAGTTGGAGGTATTATCTATTGATTTCCTGTTGTAGAAGACACTGCTACCACCTTCCCTCTCTGCACATGACAATATAGTCAGAGTGGGTTTGGTCTCAGTGTCGATCAGTATGTTTACATTAACGTGACTTTGCATAAAGTATTCAAATCTGAGCCATGTAGGAAACTAAGATTAACTTTTCTTTTTTTCTTTTTTTTTTTGGCCCGGGCTAGGTTTGAACCCGCCACCTCCGGCACATGGGACCAGCGCCCTACTCCTTGAGCCACAGGCGCCGCCAGCTTTTCTTTTCTGAATAGTGCTTGCCTGGAGCGAACTGTTTTTTCCATCATTTGTTTCGTTTTCTATGTACTTATCACGAATTTAATCCAAATTCTTTGCCAGTATTCTTTTTTTTTTTTTTTGAGACAGAGTCGCATTTTGTCACCCTCGGTAGAGTGCCATGGACTCACAGCTCACAGCAAGCTCTAACTCCTGGACTTAAGCGATTCTCTTGCCTCAGCCTCCCGAGTAGCTGGGACTACAGGCGCCTGCTACAACGCCCGGCTATTTTTTGTTGCAATTTGGCCGGGGCTGGGTTCGAACCTGCCACCCTCGGTATGTGGGGTGGGCACCCTACTCACTGAGCCACAGGTGCTGCCCTTTGCCAGTATTCTAAATCTTCCCTTAAGATGCTCAGATGTATTGCTTTCTTCTTCCTGATGAAGTATCTTTCAGAGTCTTCTGAGGGCCTCTCTTTGCATCGACGCAGGTGTGATCTTGGGTTGCTCTCTCACTATCATTTGGGCCTTATCATCTTCACTATTCCAGGTGCATCTCCTGTCCTGTATGCCTGCTGGTCTTCTTTCTTGTTTGGGGTAAGGTGGAAAGTCTGGGCAGTTTAATTAGAGAACCCCTGATGTCATTTCTTCGGAGGCTGATCAGATAAGATCCTTCCTATCTCCCATCTGAAGAGTCAGTCTGCTATGGAGTATTCTGGAGCTGGGTTGAGCGAGATAGTTGGGGTGGAGAGGGCCTGGCATTCGATATGCATACATTTGCTTAATCTTGCATTTTCCAGTAAGGTACTCCCAACTTCAACCCTGCTCGGGCTCCCAGGCCAGTAAACCTGTTTACTTCCCCCTCTGACTGTGCCTTTCAGGTAACGAGAAGCGGTAGTACAGTTCCTCGTAGTCAGCAGAGAGCAAGTGAGCGGTTTCTTTTTAAAACAGTCTTACTCTATCACCTTGGGTAGAGTGCTGTGGCATCACAGCTCACAGCAACATCAAATTTGGGCTCAAATGCTCCTCCTGCCTCATCCTCCCGAGTAGCTGGGACCACAGGCACCTCCCACAGCACTAGTTTTCCTATTTTTAGGAGAGATGGGGTCTCCCTTTTGCTCAGGCTGGTCTCCAACTCCTGAGCTCAAGAAATCCACCCGCCTCAGCCTCCCAGAGGGTTAGGATTACAGGTGCGAGCCACCGAGCCTGCCTAGTTGACTGTTTCTTAAATAAGCTTCCAACGAATCGTCCTTATTTCAGTCTCTTCTCTCCACTTTCAGAAGAAACTGATGCTGCCAGTTCCTAAGACTTCTGGAATCTTTCGTGTAAAGCCCGTTGCTTCTTGGCTTTCCTGCTGCGGGCTTAGTAATTTAAACCTGGGGGTCTGCTAAGTCTTTTATCACTCATCCATCATTTTCCAAGTTTCTAAAATTTTGTTTTAACTATATAACTTTCTCCCACGTAGGCCTGAAAAAATGCGCTGTCATTTGGGGAGGACCAAATTTGATCCGTGTGTTAAATTTACTCCCTACACCTGGGAACACCATTAAGTTTTTCAACAAGCATAATTTGACATAATGAAGTCTAAATTTAATGAATATCTTTCCCCTTTACCTCAAAAATACAAAGCCCTTAGAAACCTAGTAATTAATACTAATTACCTCATATTCCCTATTAATGATTATTGTTTAAATTCCACCTTTTAGTTTAACACCTTCTCCAAATTAGCCATCCTTTCACCCATTATTGTTGTTTATAAGTGCTCATTTATTTTTATTTTTTTTGAGACAGAGTCTCACTTTGTCACCCTCAGTAGAGTGCTGTAGCATCACAGCTCACAGCAACCTCAAACTCTTGGGCTTAAGTGATTCTCTTGCCTCGGCCTCCCAAGTAGCTGGGACTACAGTCACCGGCCACAACACCTGGCCATTTTTTTTTTTTTTTATTGTAGTTGTCATTGTTGTTCAGCAGGCCCAGGCCGGGCTCCAACCCGCCAGCCCCCAGTGTATGTGGCTGGCCCTGTAACCACTGAGTTACTGGCGCCGAGCCCCAAGGGCTTTATTTTATTTCACTTTAACTTAAAGCTTTGGCCCTGACATGTAGCATATTACTCTATGATGGAAAACAAATAGAAAAGAACCTTTCCTTGATGGATACAATGAACACCAAGCTCTTTCTTCTAGGCTGCATCTAACAATTCTCTTCTTAAGCTAATAGGCATTATTTCAACAAACTAGCCTGGTTTTGATTTGAATGGCAGGACTCAAGAACAACAACCAAAAAACCCACAACTTGGCGGTGCCTGTGGCTCAAAGGACTAGAGCACCCGCCCCATATGCCAGAGGTGGCGGGTTCAAACCCAGCCCCGGCCAAAAACTGAAAAACAAAACAAAAAAACCGCAAAAACAAAACAAAAAAAACCCCCACGACTTTGATTTAGAAGTTAAGTTCAACAAACAAGAGAGGCAGGAAGTACACAACAGTAATAGCAACAACAGCTGAGGTAATATGCAATAATAGCACATTAACTGTTCAGATTTTTAACAATTATATCTGAAGATGCTCCTCAGTTTTTTATATTCCAAAAGAATGTTGCTGGTGACTTCTTATAGGGTTCTGGAGAACCCTATAAGACTAGAAAAGAATTTACAAATTAAACTTTTTAACTTCAAGGGCTGGTCCAAAGACTACATATGTAATCACTACAATTCAGATGTGTATAAACAAGCAAACTTGTTGCGTGGTGTCAATTTCTTAGTTATAAAACAGGGAGTCAGGGAGCGCCCGTAGCTCAATTGGTAGGGCGGTGGCCACAGACACCGAAGCTGGTGGGCTTGAACCAGACCCTGGCCAGCTAAACAACAATGACAACTGCAACAACAACCAAAAAAAATGGCAGGTGCCTGTAGTCCCAGCTATTTAGGAGGCTGATGCAAGAGAATTGCTTAAGCCCAAGAATCTGAGGTTGCTGTGAGCTTTGACATCACAGCACTCTACCAAGGGCGATAGCTTGAGACTCTGTCTCAAAAAAAAAAAAAGAAAAGAAAAAAGTAAATAGGGAGTCAATGTTGCCTTTTCAAAATCCCTGGGACAATTACAAAGGACTAAAATGAAGGCAGATTTACTTGGTTTAGAAATATGCTTGTCAAGTTGGTATAGGATCAAATTCACGGGCTGTACCGATGTGTACAAAAGGGCATATTTCTACCTGTGTGGAGGGACAGATTTGACCAAGCACTTCAAGGTGGTTGAAGAAATAGTGGCTGTTTCAGCATAATAATGAAGAGAAGAAAAGCTAAGAGTTCTATCTAGTCAAAATGAGAAACCTCTTGGTTTTGAAACTACTCCATCAGGAGCACCTGGCGGCTCCCACCCTACTCAGAGTGGAGCCTACGGAACTGAGTGACTAGCACGGTTGACTGGCTAAAGAAGTGCCCCTGGGTAAGAAGGGCAGAGGAGGGCAAGGGTTCTCAACCTGCACTGTGCATTAGACTCACCCAGGGGGATTTTAAGAGGGAAAAAAGATACCTAGGGCTTCACTCCAGATCAATTGAGTTAGGCTGTCTGGGGGCAGGACCCAGGTATGTTTGAAAAACTCCTTAGGGGATTCTAATGCATAGGATGGGGTAAGAATCACAGTGTTTAAGGAGCCCAAGGGCTGCCAAGCAGAGTGGAAGGGAGAGGAAGGGTCCCAAAGGAATGGGTGACCATGGGAGATTAAATTGAAGGAGCCACACCCCTGGAGGTGGGTACATGCTCGTTGAAGGAGCCGCCCGCCAGTCTCCAGTTCCCTGTGAACTTTGTATGGTTTGGAAGATAGAAGACCACATGGTTTGTGTGTGGCTGCCTAAGATAATGTAGCTTAAGGCTGAACCACCACTCCCTTTCTGGGATTAAATATTTAAAATCATATATTTACAGATTATTTTAGACATATTAAATACAGATTATTTTAGAGGAAATCATCAATGACAGTTAAAATATCCCATGCTCTCTCTGAGACCCTCCCAACATTTTTACTCCATAGAAATGTGTGCCTCACCCTGGATGCTCATTTTCCTCTAGAGTGACTTCCAACTTTGCTCATATCCAGGAATTTTTCTATGTAAATAATGTAACCCCTTCTTTACATATGCCGAACGAGCTTGGACCTTACCAAGATTTAACAACTTAACCTCCTAAGATGCTCCTATAACATCTTAATTTATTCTTCCTTAATAACTATCTCCTATCTTCTGAGTCATTAATCTTTAATTCTAATTTTATTATTTTGCCTTGCCTTTAAGTTTCCTTCACTTTTATGGTAAACACTTGAAATGATATTTTTCATGAAGGATGGAATTATGAAAATTAATGAGACAAAGCAAGCCATTGACATGTTATATCATTGGGATAAATGATGGTAGGTAATTTTTGAGTTCCAATTTGATAAAAGGGACTTACCTAAGCACTAAGGGTTAGCATTAAGGTGTTCCAAATTGTTATAAGTTCAGATTCAATTTTAGAAAGTTATGATTGTGGAATATGCCTCTACCAAATAAATTAGTAAATTAGCTTCATCTCCAGTCAGCCATTTACATTATTTTCCAAGATATGAATTTTAATGTAATGCAAGGCAACTTTATTCTGAGTCATTTGTAATACTTCTTGTAACTAGAGCCAAATACCTCATCAACATATTCATTTGTATTATAAAGACCAAACCATCAATGAAAATTAAATAGTCAATTCCTCATATTTTAAGCAAGATTTTTCAGAATAACATAATAGCAGATAAAACAATTCAATGAACCCAGTGGAGTCCAAAGAAAATCCAACCTGACAGTATAAACAAAGTCAAGATAATTTGTTTCTGCCAGCTATGAATGCTGTGTGTTTCCTATCACCAGTGAGAAAGAAATTGAGTTCTAAAATATATTCACTATGACTGCAACAAAATGAAGCTAGAATTTTCATATACAAGTTTAATAAATCATCATTGTTTATTTAAGAGTAATTTCTACAACAGAGTTATTTAATATTACGTGTGTGTGAGATATGAAGAGAATGATGTACAATCACTAAGTCTTAAATCTCTCGTCCATGGGTTTTCCCCATCTTTCTGCTTAGCAGTAAAAGGCATCTTTAGGTTTATATAAACACATTCTTTACAAGTGCCTTCTTAACAGAAAATTACTGTAGTTTATATAAATAGCACTGGGCATTTATTAAATAAGTCACAGGCCATTAAGTTCAATTATGCAGTTGTGAAATCTAATGTCAAAGAGTTTTTGAAACCTTAAGACTGGGTGATCTGCAATGTTTCCAACATGTCTTCAACTGCCTTCAGAGAGTATTTGCTTTCTTTCTTACTTCGACCTGCAAACTAAAAAAAAAAAAAAAAAAAAAAGCTCAATTAGGCTCAATTTCAGTGGCAGGTTCATAATCACAATTTTACCTTGCTTAACATTTAACATAAACTATCTTATCATTAGCATGAAATCAAGTTTTTTTTTTCCAATAAAAATAAAATTGGGTTTTAAGGACATTAAAAAAATGTCAATTCTTTAGGTTTGCGAATTCTTTCAGTTTATGAAAGAATGGGGAGAGAAGAGAAAAAAATATATTTTCTTACATATTTTGGGATCATCCAAGAGAGAAAATAAACTTCTCTGCAAAGACAAGATTGAATGGGGTATTTTGAATACACGTTGCTGAGATAAAAATGTTTGGTCCTAGAAGCTGAGAGAACATGTTACTGAATGATCATTTAGCACTAAAGGTTTATCTTCAAGGAGATCTTGAGTTAAGAATATGTAATTGTTTTTTATTTACATTTTAGTTGAATAGATTTTACTGAATTCAATTTAGGTAAACATTTAAACCAGCTTACAAATGTATGTAACACCTTTATGAGGCAGATGCAGTGTTGAGGATAGGAGATACAGAAACAAATTTTGTAGAAGATCCTTCCTCCTGTGGAGTTTGTGGTCTAGGGCAGAAGAGATGCATTAGATACGTAATCTCTAATTCATGGATCTATCTGCTGACAAATATTTATTGAGATGTTAACGTATGTCAGCATTGGGAATATAGCAATATGTAAAACTGATGAAAATCCCTGTGTCCGTGAACTTGACTTCTGATTGTAGTAGGTACTGCAGAAGAAAATGCTGCCATGGAGCCTCATTCAACATAACCCTCTAGCTGGTCTATCTACTTGTTCAAATGCCTCCTAGCGAGGGGTGGGAACTGATGCTGGCTATGTTTCACTGGTGTGAGTTCAGAGAGAGCCTGGGAGCGATGGAGGAGGACTTGGCTTATGCCTACAGACCCTGTGCCTTGTGCTTGCACTACGTGCAATCTGTCACTACCAGACTGATGAGGTGCACCTAGCCACTTAACAGTGTCTCTGAGACACACCGGACTGGGTCACAAGTGGGAATATGCCAACACTGTATGTGTGTGTGCAGACATATATACATGTATGTATGACGACCCCTGGAGAAACTTCTCAGCTTGCAGAGTGTATAAAACATTCGCTAAACAGCAATCATCACATGCGAGCGTACGTTTGGTGGGGGAACTTTTAGGATGAGGAAGCTACACATCTTGTTCTGTTTTGGAAAATGTTGTCCAAGGGTTTTGATTGTGCTGACTTTCTTTGGCATGCTCCATTTATTTTTCCAAGTGCTATCTGTGACGGGTCTTTCCACGTATCTAAACCTGCAATTAAAATCAGTCAATTTGATGGTTGTATAGCAGAAGGTAGATTTAATGAATGATAGATCATCTTTTGCATACTATTTTAAAGATGATAATAGACATTATATAAGCATTAAAAAAAATAAACCGAATTTAGGCACTGCATCCTGTGGCCATATACCACAGGGGCCATTGAGGAGGGTCATCTCCCACCAAGGTCATCCTTTTCACTATAAAGACTCATCTGAGAGCAAGACTACACTCATGTAGCTACCTTAGTGGATGATTTGAGGAAAGAAGACTTTTTAAACAAAAAATATTCTCTCTGGGCTTAGTCCTTTGGGCTTCTATAAAAAAATACCATAAACTGGGTAGCTTACAAACATCAAAAATTTCTCAGAAATATGGAAGTTGGGAAGTCCAAGATTAAGATGCTGAGATCCAGTGTCTGGTGATGGCCCATATTCTTGTAAACTGTTATCTTCTCACTCTAACTTCACGTGGTGGGAGGGATGAGGGAGAGTCTCTCTTGGGCCTCTTTTGTAAGGGTACTCTAATCCCATTTATTAGGGCTCTACCCCCAAGACCTAATCACTTTCTATAGACCTCATGTTCTAATGCCATTTCCTTGGGGGGATAGGATTTCAAAACATGAATCGGAGGAGCAGAGACACAAACATTCAGACCGTAGCTCTACTATGACTTCTTACTCGGGATCTGTACTTAATATGTGGTAGGTGTACTAGAATGGGTTTCCCTAAAGCAGAGAATCTGGCAATGAGTCAGGAACAGAAATTTTATTTGAAGGTTTACCTAGAGTCAAAAGTGAGATAGGGAAAGAAGTGAGAAAGGGAAGGGTGTGTGGGGGGGAAGCCCTCAAAGAAACCTTTATTGAGCTGGTTACCACTGTGCACAACTGGGGCTTAATCTCCCTGGGGCCTCTCCAATGAATGTGTAGAATTGCCCAGAACAACCCATCCCAGGATAGGAATTTATTCACTGAGTCCTGTTCCCCACTGGTTGTTAGTTGTCTCCAGGGGTGTTAACTCAAACCTCAACTGAGCTTGCAGACTGGGAGTAACCTTCCCAAGTTTCAGAGAAAGCCCTAAAGGAGAAAAGAAAAAGAAGCCAAGGTCTGTGTTTCAAGTAGGACACTGCCATGGGCATGGAATTTTCCACCATGCAGAGCTTAAGTCCAAGAGCTGAGCAATGTGGAGTGAGGTACCCAAATCATCTACTACAGTGGGACAGGATATTTTTTTTTTTTCTATTTTCTGAGGGCTGAAACATGCTGACATTCTTTAATGGGACATAGCACATAAAAAATCATGTATCACTAAAGGGACATTTGATGGTGTGCTTCAAAAGGGAGAAAGAAAATTTTTAGCATTGTGATGTACAGGAACTATGCTAAGAAGGCCAGTTTGGCAGTGTGAATGTTTTGATTGTCTTGTCCTTTCTACCTCTTAGAGGGAGCTGACCATTGAGAAGACTGGGATGAGAAGCTGATGAGTTTTACAGTGGTGAGTGATAGTGAACAGACAACATTTATTGAGTACTTACTTTACATTGGGCCCTGTTCTAAGCTCTCCATATGTTCTAGTACAGGTGTGGGGCTTCTGTGCTGAAAATGCCTGAGCCTGAGGGTAGCTTTGTCTTTCTGGTCAAACCTAGAAAGAGACAGGAGGGTCTTGGCTGGATTGGGCTGGTGCAGGAGACGTAGAACACCTAAGTCTGCTTGCTGCCCGCACTCCTTGGAGCAGCGGACTAATCACTAGTGTGTCTCCACCATACTTGTCCTGGAGAAGCTCAAGAACAGAGAATCCCTCTTTATCAGTTTGCTACTACTTTACTCTTGGAGCAAAAAGTATCCCTGTATTATTTTTCACTGATGGCTCTCCTGTTAAAAGAACCTATGTCCATTTAAGAATGTAAGAATTTGAAAAGGGATATCACCTAAACAACTAAAATAGATGATTCATACTGATACAGAAATAATAGAAGAAACAGAAAAACACTTGATTTATTTAATTTTAGGATGCCATGGCAATTCAGCAAATGTTCATTCCTCCCACTGCCCCACTCCTTTCCTTTCTCTCATCCACTTGGTAGAAACAAGAGTTTGCGGTTTTTTATTTTGTTTGTTTTTGTTTTTGTCTTGAAACAGAGTCTCAGTCACCCTTGGTAGAGTGCCATGCCATCATAGTTCACAGCAATCTCAAACTCTTGGGCTCAAGAGATCTTCTTGCCTCAGCCTTCCCAGTAGCTGGGACTACAGGTGCCTACTACAACACCAACTATTTTTTTCTATTTTTGGTAGAGACGAGGTCTTGCTCTTGCACAGGCCGGTCTCGAACTCCTGAGCTCAAGCAATCCATCTGGATCGGCCTCCCAGGGTGCTAGGATTACAGGTGTGAGCCACCAAGCCCAGCAACTTACCTCTTTTAGGATTGATTTTTATTTTTATACTTTTTCTTCCCTCTCTTTTTTAGCTAATGCAGGAGAAGAGTTATGCTTTGTCATCAACCAAGCAGTCTTTTTTAAATACCAACCACATACTAGCCACTTCTACCCTCAGGAAACTTGAAATGCAACAGGAAGGAGTGAGGCTGATCAGAATGCTTTAGTTGAAATGTAATGAGAGTTGTCAGGTTGACAGAATTAAAGAGCACAAAGCAATCTTTAAAATTTAAAACATGATTTTAAATTTCAAAATTCAGTAGAAAACCTGGGGAAAAATATTACAGGAAAAAGAGTATTTGTAATATCAATAAAGGAAATAATTTACAACACAGCTAAAATATACAGAAATAAGAATAATGAATGAAGGTTGGGCGCAGTGACTCACACCTATAATCTTAGCACTCTGAAAGGCCATAGTGGGAGTTGGAGACCAACCTGAGCCAAGAGTGAGATCTCATCTCTACTAAAAATAGAAAAATTAGCCAGGTGTCATGGCGGATGCCTGTAGTCCCAGCTATGTGGGAGGCTGCAGCAGAGGGAAGGCTTGAGTCTAGGAGTTTGAGGTTGCAGTAAATTATGACGATGCCACTGCATTCTAGCCTGAGTGGCAGACAGAGATTGTTTAAAAAAAAAAAAAAAGAAAAGAAAAGTTAACAAAAATAGGCTGTGCATTCGGCTCACATCTGTAATCCTAGCACTCTGGGAGGCCAAGGCAGGTGGATTGCTTGAGCTCAGGAGTTCAAGACCAGCCTGAGTAAGAGCAAGATCCCATCTCTAAAAATAGCCAGACGTTGTGGCAGGCACCTATAGTCCCAGTTACATGGGAGGCTGAGGCAAGAAGATTGCTTGAGCCCAAGAGTTTGTGGTTGCTGTGAGCTATGATACCAGAGCACTCCACTGAAGGGGACAAAATGAGACTCTGTTGAAAGGAAAGAAAGAGAGGGAGGGAGGAAGGGAGGAAGGAAATAAATCCCATGGGATTTCATAAGGTTAGATGGAGATCTTTAATTATGAGATAATAAAATAAAACTTTCCTGAACTGAAGAAAGACACGAAGTTTTAAAATGAATGTACTGTCCTCAAGCCAGGCAGCTATAGCTTGTGAAATTTCTGAATTCTAAAGTAAGAAATATATCTCATAAGCTTTCAGATGGAAAGAATCAATTACCATAGAGTTGCTTCAAAATCCCTGGGACTAGACTGTGTCCTCTGTTAATGATTTTTACCAGCAACTCTACATAGCAGCAGTTAAAGATCTCAAAAATGCCACCAGAGGCTGCCCAGAAGAACATGAAGAAATTCGTGCAGAGAATGAAAGGAAGGAATCCCACAGGTAACTTATAATTAGCATGCATAGGTAATTTGTGGTCACATTTTAAAGGAGGAAAAAAATTGTATTAGCATAAGACTTCTGGTCTGTAATATTAGAGGCTAAAAGATAGTGCAATAATGCTCGCAGAGCTTTGAGAAAAAAGATTTGTGGTTCAAAAATTCCAAGTGAAGGCTTGGCGCCCATAGTTCAGTGATTAGGGCGCTGGCCACATACACCAGGGCTGGTGGGTTCGAACCCAGCCCAGGCCTGCTAAATAACAATGACAACTACGAAAATAAAATAGCCAGGCGTTGATGTGGCAGATGCCTATAGTCCTAGCTACTTGGGAGGCTGAAGCAAGAGAATCGTTTAAGCCCAAGAGTTTGAGGTTGCTGTGAGCTGTGATGCCATTGCACTCTACTGAGGGTGATATAGTGAGACTCTGTCTCAAAAAAAAAAAAAAAAAAAAATCCCAAGTGAAATTCAGATTATCATTTACATGTAAAAGTCAAGAAAAAATTTGAATATGCAGGCATTTATAAATATATCCTCCATGTACTCTTTTACAGGAAACTAATGTTCAAAGAGCATAGAACCAGAACTTACATATCAAAATAGAAAAAAGAAAGACTTGAAAATAAGAGGGCTGAGATGACTCTTCTTTTTTGAGACAGAGACACACTTTGTCACCCTGGGTAGAGTGCCCTGGTGTCATAGCTCACAGCAACCTCAAACTCTCGGGCTCAAGTGATCCACCTGCTTTGGCCTCCTAGAGTGCTAGGATTACAGGCTTGAGCCAGTGATCCCAGCTACTTTTGCTTTTTCTAAACTTATAATTTGAAATAATTTTAACCTTACGGAAAAATTGTAAAAATAGTACAGAGAATTCCCGTGTATCCTATATCCAGCCAACATTCTACATCACCGTAGCACAATTATTGAAAGCAGGACATTAGCACTGATACAATGCAATGAACTAATCTGTAGTCCATATTCCGTTCTCACCAGTTTTCCTAGTATTGACTTTTCGGGTCCAACATCCAGTCCAACATCCCACATACTGCATTTCAGCACTCGTATTTCCTTAGTCTCCTCCTCTCTCTGACAGATCTTTAGCCTTTCCTAGTCTTTATGACACTGACAATTCCAAAGAGTAATAACCACTTATTCTGCAAAGTGCCCCTCAGTTTGAATTTTTCTGATGTCTCTCTCATGTTTTGATTGAAGTTATGCATTAATTTCTTTACAAGAATGTCACAGGTGTAGTGCTGTGCCACTTCTGGTGCACCACATCAGGGGTATATGATATCACCATGCCCTATTACTGGAGATGGTGGCTTTATAAAGTTACTGTTCTCCCTTTACAATTACCGAGTTTTTGTAGGGAGATATTTTAAGACTATGCAAATGCTCTCGTTCTCTTTATACTTTTGCTCACTTATTTTGGTGTCTATGGATGATTCTGGGCTGCAACATTTATTATTGTGTTTTTCTCGATGGTGATTTTCTGGTTGCATTGTTTCATTTCATCCACATTTATTCATCAGAATTCTATGATGCATAAGAATCCCTGTTTCCCATGTATTTGTTTGTTCAATTATTTACTTTTGTTAGTTTGAATTCATGAACTCAGTGGATGACATGTTTTGTTGCTACCCATATTCATTCCCTATTTTTTCACCCTGATTCTACTTACCCTCTTTAGGTAGTTAGCAGGTTAACTAGCCTCATTAGTTTCTGGTTTTTTTTCTGTGAGCATTAGTTAAGTTAGCAGGTTAACTAGCCTCATTAGTTTCTCGTTTACCTTTTCAGGATTTTTCCCTCAGAGTCTAATTCAAATGGCTTCCTAGTCACTGGAATTCAGCCCATCCCCAGATAAGGAGAGGGACCTAACCCATCTGCCTTGTGAATACTATTTTTCACGGCCACTGGAGCAACATACTGACGCAGCTGATATGACACTTGACTGCAAAAGAACCAGATCCATCTGGATCCAACCACTTCAAGCCAGAAAAGACCCCTACTTTGACCTTACCATGGCTTTTCCCTCATTATAATCCCATTTTAATGCTAAAAATCATGCCCAGGGGTGGGAACTTAACATGCTAATGAGACATACAACAATGAAAAAATATAAAGGAGAACTATACAGGTGCAAACTTGCATACTTAAACATCACCCCTTTCCCACATAAGCTTCTTATAACTTTCCCTAAACTCCCCTGGGGAGCCAGCCTGAGGACTCTCTCCCCTGTGCTCAGCCAAGCTTGAGCCCCCATAAAGCCTTGCCTGGGATTCCCATTTGGTCTTTTGTTAATTTCTATTGCATAGAGAATCCCAGGGTCTGCTCCAGTAAGGGAAGGATTGAACCAGTTTGCATTCCTAACAGCAACAAAAAGAGTGACTATTTTTCTAAGATCTTGCCCACAAAATGTGTTGTCATATTTTATTATTAAATTTTATTAATTAAAAATTTATTTTATTTTTGCTACCTGATAGGCAAGAAATGTTATCTCAGTCTTGTTTTTAATTTGCATTTTTTAAATTAAGAGTGAGTTTAACTTTATACATAGAAATACATATTTAAGGGTCATATTTTAAATAGACTTATTAATGTATAATTGACTTTCTGTCTCTATAGATTTATTAAAGCCATTTCTATTATTTATTCGTTCATTCATTTTTGAGACAGAGTCTCACTTTGTTGCCTTTGGTAGAATTCTATGATGTCATAGCTCACAACATCCTCAAACTCTCGGGCTCAAGAGATCCTCTAGCCTCAGCCTGCCAAGTATCTGGGACTACAGTTGCCTGCCACAACACCTGGCTATTTTCAGAGATAGGGTCTGGCTCTTGCTCAGGCTGGTCACAAACTCCTGAGCTCGAGTAATCCACCACCTCATCCTCCCAGAGTGCTAGGATTACAGGCAAGAGCCACTGTGCCTGGCTACAGCCATTTTTATACGTGAGTTTGTGTGAGAGAGAGAGAATTGTCCACTGATGTCTTTTTCCCATTTTTCTATTGGATGCTTGAGTACTTTATCCCTTAATTTTTTTTTTTTTTTTGTGGAGACAGAGTCTCACTGTACCGCCCTCGGTAGAGTGCCGTGGCGTCACACGGCTCACAGCAACCTCTAACTCTCGGGCTTACGCGATTCTCTTGCCTCAGCCTCCCGAGCAGCTGGGACTACAGGCGCCCGCCACAACGCCCGGCTATTTTTCTGTTGTCCGGGGCTGGGTCCGAACCCGCCACCCTCGGCATATGGGGCCGGCGCCCTACTCACTGAGCCACAGGCTATCCCTTAATTTTTAAAGGTTCTTTATTTTTTAGGGATATTAGCCCTTTATCTCTATATATGGTGAAAGCATTTTTTTTACCTGTCAGTTTTTTTTTTGACTTTGTGGTATATGTTCTCATGCAATTTTTTATGTTGTTAGATTTATCAGTCTTTTGTTTTAATTGTTTTCAAATTTATATTTATAACCATTACCAACTGCTGGCTCCTTCAAAACACCACCAAAATAGTCTACTGATGAAGCAAAACCAAGTTTATTTCTGGCTACAGTAAGGAAGACTACTGTCTTCACGTAATCTTAGTAGTTTCAGAATACGGAGTCAAGGGTGGGATATTTGTAAGTTTTGTGGCAACTGGTTTTAAGGTGGGTTTTTCAACGCGAAGTGTGGAGGCCTGTTTGGGATTGGTCAAACGTTAAGACTGGGCAAAGTATAGGGTTGTTGAACACAGTGCGGCCTTGAAAGGCAAACAGTCATTAGAAAAGACAAGTTAAGTGATATTGCTCTGAAGAGAGGGCTGTTTTTAACCACGATAAAGGTTCTATGAGTAGTCTTTCTTCCAGATACATAGATTCTCAGGAAATTCCTTTAAAAAGTCATTTGTAGGTTTACCTTCTTGGGCAAGAATTTCTTGGAACAGTAGTCACTTGAGTAGGTTCCTAATCTTATTGAGCTTTGTGACTTTAGGTTGTTTTAATTGTTTCATACCCTTTATAAGAGTCATCTCAAGGCGGGTGGATGGCCTGAGTTCAGGAGTTTGAGAACAGCCTGAACAAGAGTGAGAAAAAATAGCCAGGTGTTGTGGCAGCACCTGCAGTCCCAGCAGTGTCATAAAAGACTAGGAAAGGCTAAAGATCTGTCAGAGAGAGGAGGAGACTAGGGAAATAGGAGTGCTGAAATGCAGTATGTGGGATGTTGGACTGGATGCTGGACCCAAAAAGTCAATACTAGGAAAACTGGTGAGAACAGAATACGGACTACAGATTAGTTCAGTGCATCAATGGTAATTTCCTGCTTTTAATAATTGTGGTATGGTGATGTAAAATGTTGGCTGGATATAGGATATATGGGAATTCTCTGTACTATTTTTACAATTTTTCTGTAAGGTTAAAATTATTTCAAATTATAAGTTTAGAAAAAGCAAAAGTAGCCAGGGTCGCTGGCTCAAGCCTATAATCCTAGCACTCTGGGAGGCCGAGGCAGGTGGATCACATGAGCTCAGGAGTTCTAGACCAGCATGAGCCAGAGTAAGACTCCCATCTCTAAAAATAGCCAGGTGTTGTGACAGGCACCTGTACTCCCAGCTACTGGGGAGGCTGAGGCAAGAGAATCATTGGAGCCCAGGAGTTTGAGGTTGCTGTGAACTAGGAGCCACGGTACTCTACCGAAGGTAACAAAGTGAGACTCTGTCTCAAAAAAAAAAAAAAAAAAAAAATACAGGCGATTGCACTAATGTACACAGCTATGATTTAACAATAAAAAATATAAATAAAGAAAAAAGAAAAAAAGGAAAAGTGTTAATAAAGCCATATATATATATTTCCATGATCTTGAAGTGAAGTGAGAAACCTTCTTAAGCCAAAGAGGAAGTACAGAAGTCCTAATTAAGTTCACAATCTGGCAGCCAATGGCTCGATTCAGCTTCCAGACTCAGTTTTTTATAAATCACATTGCCTTGTAGTTAACCTCCTATATACACACTCATTAATTGTTCTGTTCCATTTCTATAGTTTTTCAGAATAGTCCTGGATGTAGACTTTGGAGTCTAGCTTCTTCCACTTAACATAATTCATTTGAGAGTCATCCATGTTGCTGTGTGTGTCTACAGTCTGTTCTTGTCATTACCACGTGGTATTCCATTGAATGCAAGTATAACAATGTCTTTATCCATTGAAGGACATTTGATTTATTTCTAGATTTTGGCAATTATGAATAAAACTGCTATAAAGATGCATATCCAGGTGTTTTTTTTTTTGCAGTTTTTGGCTGAGCTGGGTTTGAACCCGCCACCTCCTATATATGGGGCCCGCACCCTACTACTTTGAGTCACAGGTGCTACCCCATATCCAGGTTTTTGTGTGAACACATTTAAGTATAAAGAGTGGAACTGGGGGGCAGAGGGAGACCAGTTTTGACACACAGGGTAAGTGGATAGCCACTTCAGCAGTGATTCCAGTGACAAGTACTTCCCTGAGAAAGCTTCTGCTCATCCACAGGCACGAGAACTTAAAGAGCAAGAGGAAGTGAAAGGAAAATTAGGGCAAGGAAACAGATAAAAGAAATCACCCATGAGGAAGAATCAGCAGAAAACTCCAGGCAACATGAAGAACCAGTCCAGAACAACCCCGCCAAGGGACCATGAGGTAGCTACTGCAGAGGATTCCACCTATACAGAAATGTTAGGAATGACAGAAAGGGAATTTAGAATACACATGTTGAAAACAATGAAAGAAATGATGGAAACAATGAAGGAAACTGCTAATAAAGTGTAAAATAACCAAAAGGAAATCCAAAAACAGAATCAAATCAGAGATGAACTATATGAAGAATATAAAAAGGATATAGCAGAGCTGAAGGAAATGAAACAGTCAATCAGGGAACTTAAAGATGCAATGGAAAGTATCAGCAACAGGTTAGACCATGCAGAAGAAAGAATTTTAGAGGTAGAAGACAAAGTTTTTGAGATAACTCAGATAGTAAAAGAGGCAGAAAAGAAGAGAGAGAAAGCAGAACGTTCACTGTCAGAATTATGGGACTTTATGAAGCGTTCCAACATACGAGTTATAGGAATTCCAGAAGGGGAAGAAGAATGCCCCAGAGGAATGGAAGCCATACTAGAGAATATTATAAAAGAAAATTTCCCAAATATCACCAAAGATTCTGACACACTGCTTTCAGAGGGCTATCGGACCCCAGGTCACCTCAACTCTAACCGAGCTTCTCCAAGACACATTGTGATGAACCTGTCCAAAGTCAAGACAAAAGAAAAGATTCTGCAAGCTGCCAGGAGTAAGTGGCAGTTGACCTATAGGAGCAAATCCATCAGAGTGACCGCAGACTTCTCTAATGAAACTTTCCAAGCAAGAAGACAATGGTCATCTACCTTTAATCTACTTAAACAGAACAATTTCCAGCCCAGAATTCTGTACCCTGCTAAGCTAAGCTTCAAAATTGATGGAGAAATCAAATCATTTACGGATATACAAACATTGAGGAAATTCGCCACAACAAGACTAGCTCTACAGAAAATACTTCAACCTGTTCTGCACATGGACCACCACAATGGATCAGCAGCAAACTAAGAACTCAGAAATTAAAGGACAGAACCAAACCTCCACACTGATGCAAAAGATAAAACTAAGCAATGGACTCTCACAAAATAAGACGAATAGAATACTACCACACTTATCAATTATCTCAATAAATGTTAATGGCTTGAATTCCCCACTGAAGAGACATAGATTGGTTGACTGGATTAAAAAACACAAGCCATCCATTTGCTGTCTGCAAGAAACACACCTGGCTTCAAAAGACAAATTAAAGCTCCGAGTCAAGGGTTGGAAGACAATTTTTCAGGCAAATGGAATTCAGAAGAAAAGAGGAGTTGCAATCTTATTTTCAGATACATGTGGATTTAAAGCAACTAAAGTCAAAAAAGACAAAGATGGTAACTTTATATTGGTCAAGGGAAAAATACAACAAGAAGATGTTTCAATTCTAAATATCTATGCACCCAATTTAAATGCTCCCAGATTCTTGAAACAGACCTTACTCAGTCTGAGCAATATGATATCTGATAATACCATAATAACAGGGGACCTTAACACTCCTCTTACAGAGCTGGACAGATCCTCTAAACAGAAATTAAACAAGGATATAAGAGACTTAAATGAGACCCTAGAACAACTGTGCTTGATAGACGCATATAGAACACTCCATCCCAAAGATAAAGAATATACATTCTTCTCATCACCCCATGGAACATTCTCCAAAATTGATCATATCCTGGGACACAAAACAATTATCAACAGAATCAAAAGAATTGAAATTTTACCTTGTATCTTCTCAGACCATAAGGCACTAAAGGTGGAACTCAACTCTAACAAAAATGCTCGACCCCACCCAAAGGCATGGAAACTAAACAATCTTCTGTTGAATAACAGATGGGTGAAGGAAGAAATAAAACAGGAAATCATTAACTTCCTTGAGCATAACAACAATGAAGACACAAGCTACCAAAACCTGTGGGATACTGCAAAAGCAGTTTTAAGAGGAAAATTCATTGCTTTAGATGCCTACATTCGAAAAACAGAAAGAGAGCACATCAACAATCTCACAAGAGATCTTATGGAATTGGAAAAAGAAGAACAATCTAAGCCTAAACTCAGTAGAAGAAAAGAAATCTCCAAAATCAAATCAGAGATCAATGAAATTGAAAACAAAAGAATCATTCAGAAAATTAATGAAACAAGGAGTTGGTTTTTTGAAAAAATAAATAAAATAGATAAACCATTGGCCGGACTAATGAGGAATAGAAAAGTAAAATCTCTAGTAACCTCAATCAGAAATGATAAAGGGGAAATAACAACTGATCCCACAGAGATACAAGAGATCATCTCTGAATACTACCAGAAACTCTATGCCCAGAAATTTGACAATGTGAAAGAAATGGATCAATATTTGGAATCACAACCTCTCCCTAGACTCAGCCAGGAAGAAATAGAGCTCCTGAACAGACCAATTTCAAGCACTGAGATCAAAGAAACAATAAAAAAGCTTCCAACCAAAAAATGCCTGGTCCAGATGGCTTCACTCCAGAATTCTATCAAACCTTCAAGGAAGAGCTTATTCCTGTACTGCAGAAATTATTCCAAAAAATTGAGGAAGAAGGAATCTTCCCCAACACATTCTATGAAGCAAACATCACCCTGATACCAAAACCAGGAAAAGACCCAAACAAAAAGGAGAATTTCAGACCAATCTCACTCATGAACATAGACGCAAAAATTCTCAACAAAATCCTAGCCAATAGATTACAGCTTATCATTAAAAAAGTCATTCATCATGATCAAGTAGGCTTCATCCCAGGGATGCAAGGCTGGTTTAACATACGCAAGTCTATAAACGTTATCCACCATATTAACAGAGGCAAAAATAAAGATCACATGATCCTCTCAATAGATGCAGAAAAAGCATTTGATAAAATCCAGCATCCTTTTCTAATTAGAACACTGAAGAGTATAGGCATAGGTGGCACATTTCTCAAACTGATTGAATCTATCTATGACAAACCCACAGACAATATTTTACTGAATGGAGTAAAACTGAAAGCTTTTCCTCTTAGAACTGGAACCAGACAAGGTTGTCCTCTGTCACCTTTACTATTCAACGTAGTGCTGGAAGTTCTAGCCAATACAATGAGGCAGGACAAGGAAATAAAGGGAATCCAAATGGGAGCAGAGGAGGTCAAACTCTCCCTCTTTGCTGACGACATGATCTTATACTTAGAGAACCCCAAAGACTCAACCACAAGACTCCTAGAAGTCATCAAAAAACACAGTAATGTTTCAGGATATAAAATCAATGTCCACAAGTCAGTAGCCTTTGTATACACCAATAACAGTCAAGATGAGAAGCTAATTAAGGACACAACTCCCTTCACCCTAGTTTCAAAGAAAATGAAATACCTAGGAATATACCTAACGAAGGAGGTGAAGGACCTCTATAAAGAAAACTATGAAATCCTCAGAAAGGAAATAGCAGAGGATATTAACAAATGGAAGAACATACCATGCTCATGGCTGGGAAGAATCAACATTATTAAAATGTCTATACTTCCCAAAGCAATCTACCTATTCAATGCCATTCCTATCAAAATACCAACATCGTACTTTCAAGATTTGGAAAAAATGATTCTGCATTTTGTATGGAACCGGAAAAAACCCTGTATAGCTAAGGCAGTTCTCTGTAACAAAAATAAAGCTGGGGGCATCAGCATACCAGATTTTAGTCTGTACTACAAAGCCATAGTGCTCAATACAGCATGGTACTGGCACAAAAACAGAGACACAGACACTTGGAATCGAATTGAAAACCAAGAAATGAAACTAACATTTTACAACCACCTAATCTTTGATAAACCAAACAAGAATACACCTTGGGGGAAAGACTCCCTATTCAATAAATGGTGTTGGGAGAACTGGATGTCCACATGTAAAAGACTGAAACTGGACCCACACCTTTCCCCACTCACAAAAATTGATTCAAGATGGATAAAGGACTTAAACTTAAGGCATGAAACAATAAAAATCCTCCAAGAAAGCATAGGAAAAACACTGGAAGATATTGGCCTGGGGAAAGACTTCATGAAGAAGACTGCCATGGCAATTGCAACAACAACAAAAATAAACAAATGGGACTTCATTAAACTGAAAAGCTTCTGTACAGCTAAGGAGACAATAACCAAAGCAAAGAGACAACCTACACAATGGGAAAGGATATTTGCATATTTTCAATCAGACAAAAGCTTGATAACTAGGATCTATAGAGAACTCAAATTAATCCACATGAAAAAAGCCAACAATCCCTTATATCAATGGGCAAGAGACATGAATAGAACTTTCTCTAAAGACGACAGACGAATGGCTAACAAACACATGAAAAAATGTTCATCATCTCTATATATTAGAGAAATGCAAATCAAAACAACCCTGAGATATCATCTAACCCCAGTGAGAATGGCCCACATCACAAAGTCTCAAAACTGCAGATGCTGGCGTGGATGTGGAGAGAAGGGAACACTTTTACACTGCTGGTGGGACTGCAAACTAGTACAACCTTTCTGGGAGGAAGTATGGAGAAACCTCAAAGCACTCAAGCTAGACCTCCCATTTGATCCTGCAATCCCATTACTGGGCATCTACCCAGAAGGAAAGAAATCCTTTTATCCTAAGGACACTTGTACTAGACTGTTTATTGCAGCTCAATTTACAATCGCCAAAATGTGGAAACAGCCTAAATGCCCACCAACCCAGGAATGGATTAACAAGCTGTGGTATATGTATACCATGGAATACTATTCAGCCATTAAAAAAAATGGAGACTTTACATCCTTCGCATTAACCTGGATGGACGTGGAAGACATTATGCTTAGTAAAGCATCACAAGAATGGAGAAGCATGAATCCTATGTACTCAATTTTGATATGAGGACAATTAATGCAATTATGGTTATGGGGGGGGAACAGAAAGAGGGAAGGAGGGAGGTGGGTGGGGCCTTGGTGTGTGTCACACTTTATGGGGGCAAGACATGATTGTAAGAGGGACTTTACCTAACAATTGCAATCAGTGTAACCTGGCTTATTGTACCCTCAATGAATCCCCAACAATAAAAAAATAAAAAATAAAAAAAGAGTGGAACTGCTGGATCATATGATAAATGTTATAGACTGAATGTTTGTGTCCTTTCAAAATTCATGCTAAAACTTTCAACCCATTGTGATGGTTTTGGAGATGGGGCCTTTGGTGGGGGGTGGTCATTAGGGTTAGATGAGGTCATGAGGGTGGTGCTTATAAAAAGAGGAAAAGACATGAGATTTCTCTCTCTCCTTGCACAGGCACCAAGGAAAGGCCATGTGAGCTCATAATAAGACAGGAGCTCATTCTATGAGCCAGGAATCTGGCTTTTTCTGAGCCAGGAATCTGGAGTTGAATCTGCCAGCAACTTCATCTTGGCCTTTTCAGCCTTTAGAACTATGAGAAAAAAATGTCTGTTGTTTCACCCACCCAGTCAATAGCATTGTGCTGAAAACATCCTGAGCTGACAAAAACACTAAGTATTAACATTATAAGAAATTGCCAGTTTTTCAAAAAGGCTATGCCATTTTGCATTCCTGCCAGTAATGTATGAGACTTCTAGTTGCTCTGTATCCTCTCATGCACTTGGTATTGTCAGTCTTTTTAATTTTAGCCATTCTAATGAATGTGTGGAATACCTCATAGTACTTCTAAGTTGGACTTCCCTAATGACTAATGAAGTTGGACATCTTTTCATGTGCTATTTGCCATTCATATATATTCTTTCATAAAGGGTCCATGAGTTCTGTACATTATAAAATTTGTCTTTTTTAAAACTCTGTCTCACTTTATCACCCTGGGTAGAGTGGCATGGCATCGTAAGTCATAGCAAACTCAAACTCTTGGGCTCAAGTGATTCTCTTGCTTCAGCCTCCTGAATAGCTGGAACTACAGGCACCTGCCACAACACCTGGCTATTTTTTTTTAGAGATGGAGTCTCACCCTTGCTCAGGCTTGTCTCAAACTCCCGAACTCAAGCAATCCACCCACCTTGGCCCCCCAGAGTGCTGGTGTTACAGGCATGACTTATCTTTTTTATTTTTGAGAGTCTCATTTTGTCACCCTCAGTGCAGTGTTGTAGTGTCATAGCTCACAGCAACCTCAAACTGTTGGGTTCATATGATCCTTTTGCCTCAGGCTTCCAAGTAGCTGGGACCATAGGCACCTGCCACAATGCCCTGCCATTTTTTTTTTTTTGTTGCAGTTGTCATTGTTGGTTAGCTGGCCCAGGCGGGGCTTGAACCTGCCAGCCTTGGTGCATGTGGCTGGCTCCATAACCACTGCGCTATGGGCGCCAAGCCATACCCAGCTATTTTTTTAGAGATGGCTCACTCTTGCTCAGGCTGGTCTCCAACACCTGAGCTCAAGCAATTCAGCCATCTTGGCTTCCCAGAGTGCTGTAATTACAGGCATGAGCCACCGTGCCCACCTTGAGTTGTCTTTTTAGAAATTGAGTTATTAAGTGTTTATATATCTGCATTTAAGCATTGTTTATATATACAGATAGAAGGCCTTTATGAGATACATGTTTTGCAAATATTTTCTTCCAGTCTGAGCTTCCCTTTCTCTTGAAAGTATCTTTGGAAGAAAGCTTTTAATTTTTATAGAATCTATCACTTTTTCTTTTACATTTTATGCTTTTTCTATAGTATTTAAGAAATCTTTGCTTAACTCAAAATCTTAAAGATTTTCTCGTATATTTTCTTTGAAAAATTGCATAGTTTCAGCTTTTATGTTTAGTTCTGTGATCTTTTCCCACTATGTGACCTAGTAATCCGACTTTGGATTTATAGTAAATGAACTGAAATCAATACATCTGTGCTCCCATGTTCGTTGCAGCATTATTCACAATAGCCCCCTAAGTGTCCATCAGTGGATGAATGGGTAAAGAGAATGTAATATGCATACAGAATGGAATATAATTCAGTCTTAAAAGGGAGGGAAATCCTGTCATTTACAACAACATGAGTGAATCTGGAGGATTATGCTATGTGAAATAACCCAAGCACAGAAAGATAAATATTGCATGATCTCACTTATATGTGGAATCTGAAAAAGTTGAACTCATAGAAGCAGAGAGTTGAATGACGGTTACCAGAAGCTGGGGGTGGGATTGGGAGGGAGAGAATGGGAGTTGATCAAGGAGTATGGAGTTTCACACAGACAAGAGGAATAAGTCTTGGGATCCATTGCACAGCAGAGTGGCTATAGTCAATAATAATGTATTATATATAATCATATGTCATTTAATGATCTTCTGAGAAACACATTGTTAGGCAATCTTGTCTTTTTGCCAACCTCATGGAGTAAACCTACATAACCTATGGTGGTATAGCCTACCACACACCTAGGCTACATGGTACAGCCTATTGCTCCTAGTTACTGTATGTGACTAGGATACTGTGACTAGGATACTGTACTGAATACTGCAGGCAGTTGGAACACAATGGTAAGTGTATCAATAGCCAAGTATATTTAAACTTAGAAAAGGTACAGTAAAAATACGATATATAATGGGCAGCGCCTGTGGCTCAAGGAGTAGGGTGCTGGTCCCATATGCCGGAGGTGGCGGGTTCAAACCCAGCCCCGGGCAAAAACCACAAAAAAAAAAAAAATGATATAAAAGATAAAAAATGGTACACTTTTTAATGTATAGGACACTTACCATGAATGGAGCTTGCAGGACCAGAAGTTGTTCTGGGTTAGTGAGTAGTAAGTGAATATGAAAGCCTAGGACATAATTGCACACTACCACGGACGTTATAAACACTATACACTTAGGTTACATTAAACTTATTTTAAAACTTTTTTTTCAATAATAAAGTAACTTTAGGGCAGCGCCTGTGGCTCAACAGAGTAAGGCGCCGGCCCCATATGCCAAAGGTGGTGGGTTCAAACCCAGTCCCGGCCAAAAAAAAAAAATAATAATAAAGTAACTTTAGCTTACTGCAACTTTTCTACTCTATAAACTTTTCATTTAAAAAAAGCTTTTTGACTCTTGCAATAACACTTTACTTAAAACACAAATATGCAAAAACATGTTTTTCTTTATATTCTATAAGCTTTTTTTAATTAAAAAAATTTTTAACTTTTGCTTTTAAAACTTTGTTAAAAACTAAGACACAAACCCACATGGTAGCCGTTTAGGCCTACACGGAGTTCGGATCATCAATGTCACTGTCTTCCACTACATTTTCTCCCACAGAAAGGTCTTCAAGGCAATAGCACCCATAGAGCTGTCATCTGTATAACAAGGCCTTCTGAATACCTTCTGAAGGACCTGCCTGAGGCTACTTAACAGTTAACTTTTTTCTTTTTAATAAGTAGAAGGGTGGCGCCTGTGGCTCAAGTCAGTAAGGCGCCGGTCCCATATACCGAGGGTGGCGGGTTCAAACCCGGCCCTGGCCAAACTGCAACCAAAAAATAGCTGGGCGTTGTGGCGGGCGCCTGTAGTCCCAGCTACTCAGGAGGCTGAGGCAAGAGAATCGCTTAAGCCCAGGAGTTGGAGGTTGCTGTGAGCTGTGTGAGGCCACAGCACTCTACCGAGGGCCATAAAGTGAGACTCTGTCTCTACCAAAAAAAAAAAAAAAAAAAAAATAAGTAGAAGGAGTGCACTCTAAAATAACAATAAAATGTATAGTACAGTATAGTTATACATGAACTAGTAACATAGTTGTTAACGCTCACCATAGGACTGTCCGCTCAGCATGTCTGTTCACAGCAGCAGCACCACCACAGACAGGTGAGTAATGCATTGCACTATGTTAGGAAGGCTGCTTTGTCACTAGGAATTGTTCAGCTTCATTATAATCTTATGGGACCACCCACTGTTATTTATGTGGTCCAGCATTGACCAAAATGTCATTATGAGGTGCATGACTCTACATAAATCTACATATGTTGGCATTCTACTAGCAAATGCCTGGATATATAAGAAACAATGCTTTTGCCTCTGGAACTTTCAATAAGGGAGGCTAGAGAGAGGAAGACTTTTAATCTTTACTTTATTTACTTATTTTTTTAAGTTTCAGATTAATATATGGGTACAAACGATTAGGTTACATTGTTTGCATTTGTTAGGTAAAGTCCAAGTGGTAGTTGAGCTCTTCACCCAGGGGGTGTGCCATATACACCTACACTGTGCCCGTTAGGTGAGGACCCACCAATCCCCCTCTCCCCTCCTTGAATTTACTTGTGTTTTTCTTTCTCGTGGGTGTGTGGTTGTTCATCTACTGGTTTCATATTATTATTGAGTACACTGGATACTTTTCTATTCTTGTGATACTTTACTTAGGAGAATGTTCTCCGAATCCATCCAGGTAACTATAAAAGATATAAGGTCTCCATCTTTCTTCATGCTGAATAGTATTCCATGGTACACAGTGTATTTATCCATTTGTTGTTACTCCTCACTTTATAACCTTTTATAAAAATAACAAACCAAAAAATATTGTCAACACTATCCCAGGGAAAGTAGTGTTATTTCTACATACATCCGCTAATTTTGACTACGCACCAATTAAATTTAACTTTTCTTTCAGGTTTTCCTTGTTGTCCAGTGAGTGTTCTTTCTTCCAGGAGTTGTTTTGTCTTCAATCATGTTCTCAACATTGAGTCATAGTTTGGCTCCATTTTCCTATTTGTAGTGTCAGTTCCTGCTAAGACAAACTTCTTTTTTTTTTGTAGAGACAGAGTCTCACTGTACCGCCCTCGGGTAGAGTGCCATGGCATCACACGGCTCACAGCAACCTCTAACTCTTGGGCTTACGCGATTCTCTTGCCTCAGCCTCCCGAGCAGCTGGGACTACAGGCGCCCACCACAACGCCCGGCTATTTTTTTGTTGCAGTTTGGCCAGGGCTGGGTTTGAACCCTCCACCCTCGGCATATGGCTTCTTTATCGATACATTTAGACACAACAATTGAATTGAAAGTTGCAGTTTTCCCATCAAATTCAGCATGAGCAGCTGCTACCTCTGACAGTAGCAAAGGAGAGGCGTCACTGCCTACTCCGAACGATTTCCTGAGAGGGGAAAGTGAGCCTTATTAAATAGTAGAACTCTGTTTTAGGCTGTCGCCATTTTTTTGCCCAAATGGTCATTTTTATCGACAGGAAGTAAATAAAATGAACTGATTGTGACAATTCTAAGGTGAATTAAATTCTTAGAGAGTTTTCAGATCATAATATTTTCTACCTCAAAATTACTTACTGTATATGAAATATTTTAAAATTTAGAGAATACTGAAGAATACGAGATAAAAGAAATCAAAAGTTACTATTAAATCATATTTGCTTTGGTATCTCTGGGCTTTCTCATTTACGTCTTGCTTTCGTTTGTTCATTTATTCATTAAATATATTTATCAAATAACTATTATAACCAGGACTGGGCTAAGAACTGAGGATACAGGTGTAAAAAAAAAAAAAAAAAAAACAACTCCAAAACAAAAAACATCTTCTACTTTTCCTTCATGGTACATTATATCCTTCAAGACTCCACAGCAACTCAATAATTTAGTCAAAATTTTCAATTAAAAATATTCCCCAGTTGTTCTATTAGTAATTGGGTAAAGTTGAAAGTAACTCAAATGTTCAATACTTAAAGTTTGAAGCAGCTTCAATGTTCTTTATACCAGCCTTTGTGATGGTAACATGGTACAGAAGAGTGTGTTTTTTTTTTTTTGGCTGGGGCTGGGTTTGAACCTGCCACCTCCAGTATATGGGGCCAGTGCCCTACTCCTTTGAGCCACAGGCACTGCCTGGTACAGAAAAGTTTTAAAAAGCCTATAAAGCTTTTGAACTTAAGACCTCGGTGCCTATTTCTATACTCAACATATAGCTTTTTAAAAAGCCTATAATTGAAAACTTTGACTTTTGGCCAACTTGCAAAAGTTTTTAAACAATTTATATAATGTTGACAAGCAAAGCAGGCCTGCGCGACTGAAAATGAATCAGAAAGAAAAAAACTGAATGGGCAGAAAAAACATTACCATGTTCTTTTTATTGCTTATTTTCTTACATGTATTTTATTGGTAATTTTTTCCTCGGTATGAGAGTAATGTGTTACATTACAATAGAGAAGAAGGGAGTATCAAGGACATGATAATTGATAATTCCACCTACTGACAGGCAGTAGGACTTAAGACCTCGGTGCTATTTCTGTCCTCAACATACACTCTCTTTCTTCCATCTTTTATCCTAAACATCCTGGTCACCTGTCACTGAAGCCTTAATGATATTAGTTTCTAAGCACCAAAGACTGAGGGAGAAAAGAGAATGCTGAAGCCTTAAGAAAGAGTATAGGAGAAAGAGGTGAGAAGACTGAAATGAAATTTCTACCTCACAAGTTTGCCTTAAGTTAATTCTGAGGCCTCAAAACCACTAAGCGGCCACTCAGCACATGGCTGCTGAATAAATGAAAGAACAGATGTGTCAATAAGCAAAATTGGCTTAATACATGTTTATCTACTGTTTTATAAAGATGGTATTTCCTTGTGTAGGATAAAAATTCACAATAGTGTTCTCAGCTCTCGACATTGGTTTGTGTGGGCATGTATTTATCTCCTGCCGGGTATCTTTCCTCTCTGACAAGCTTCTTCTCTGCTGTATCTGAAACAGCCACTCTGGGCCAAGGAGACCTTATCACTTTACACTCGGCAGCTCCTCTGCCCTGGCACACCAAATATTTTGTTTAATCCTAAGCAATAATCCCCAGTTATTGCTCATGTCAAGAACAGATATCTTATCACTGAGAATTGGTCTAAGGGCAGAAACTCCACTGAAGCTATTAGTCCAAATATTAAGAATCAAGAAAGGCTTTTATTTTTTCAAATACTAACTATTCTTCATCTATACCCCAAATCATGGAATGTTTTTTATTAACTTTCTTTAAAATTTTTTAATTTCTTTAAAAAAAATGTTTTATTGCATTCAAAAGTAAAACAGACAAGATAAATACAACTAGCCCAGTATGAAGTACCACTGCTTCTTACTTAAAAGAATTTCCTCTAGATTTGCTCTGTTTGTAAAATGTGTACGTAACAACCATTATGTTTTTCACCTATACAAATAATGACAATTACAAAAAACTTCAACAATTCATCCCTACTTTTCAATGAAAAAATGTCCATTAGGAAGAAATTTTAATAAACAGAACTTTCTTTTTCCAGAAATTTTAAGGAAGTAGGTTCTTCTTTCAAGAACACCTAAGGCTGGAGAGATTAAAGATGGCAGCTGAGTAACAGCTTCCTTGCAACTGGGAACAGCGAGTCTGGGGAGACAAGACTCCAGGCATCTCTGGCTGGTGGGATCTGCCTATAATCAGCCCTTTGAGGATACAGGGAGCCAGCAAGGGACTTCTGGACCCCAAGAGAAGGACAAAAACAGTGGAAAACTGGCAAGTGGTTGCATGTGTTCGATTGACCTAATCACGCCGGCAACCGTAAGAACAAGCAGCAGTGAGACTGCAAACCGGACAGGCCTTACCTGTGAACTGTTTCGGTGTTCTTGGACTTGGCACTCAGTTGAACTGCCTTCAGGAGAGCTTGAGCAGGAGTGTGGAGAACTTTGGGCATTGTCTGGGGCCCCAGACTGAGCCACTGAGCTGGGTGCAGGAAGCCATTGCGAAAGAACTGCCCCGGCAAGCTCCACCATCAGGGTCTCAGAGCAAGGATTGGGTGGGTCAAAGTAACCTACTGACTGAGCAGCCTAAAGGCGGGGGCTGAGCTGCCTTACAGCCTTAATCCTTAGGGGCAGAGTGAGACTGTTTTGGCACACTGGAGCCTTGGGCTTTTGCCCTGGGTAGAGTGCCGTGACGTCACAGCTCATAGCAACCTCAAACTCCTGGGCTTGGTGCCACCCAGACCTCCATAACAGCTGTGCAGCGACCCCCGACTGGTGACCCGCACCCACTGGGCCTCCACATTCCCCGACCAGGAACTGTGGGAGCCACGCAACCCTGCATCCTCCCAGGTTCCATACAAGCCCGTTCATCTGGACAGGGACTCTGGTAGCTGCGTGACCTTTGGAGCCCTCCCTGCCTCTGCGCAGAGCTCTTCTCCTGGCCAGAGACTGCTGGAGCCTTGGGTTCTCTGTGCCAAAGTCACTGGGCGCCTGGCACTCCCAGAACCATGCGCACCACCCCCAGTCCTGTTGCTGGATCCAGGTGTGTCACAAACTAGAGCTGCTTCCACAACCAGAACTCTCTAGCTAGAGCGTCCCCAGAGGAACTACACAGGATCACTCCCTACAAAGATCCAGCAACAATAGAGTGATCCCACTGGGGTCTAATCTTGGAGAGACACCTCCCCAACTCTGAGGATGGCCAGAGGCAATGGTGAAAAACAATCATGAGGCGAAATCAACAGAAAAACTCTGGCAATATGAATAATCAGAGTAGATCAACTCCCCCAAGGATCAATAGGGCAGAAACAGCACAAGACCCCATGCACAAACAAATAGCTGAGATGTCAGAAATTGAATTCAGGATCTGGATAGCAAATAAGATCGAATTAGAACTCCAAAAGTTATCTCAAGAATTCAACGGATTCAAAGACCAAATGACCAAAGATTTTGACACATTGAGACAAGAAGTTGCATCCCTCAAAGATCTGAGAAACACAGTAGAATCTCTCAGTAACAGAATGGAGCAAGCAGAAGAAAGGATTTCTGACATTGAAGACAAAGCTTTCGAATGCTCCCAAACCCTGAAAGAAGAAGAGAAATGGAGAGCAAAAACAGACCACTCTCTCAGAGAGCTCTCGGATAATTTGAAGAAAACCAATATTCGTCTTATAGGGATCCCCGAAAGTGACGAAGTGGCTTCACAAGGCACAGAGTCTCTTCTCCATGAGATTATGAAGGAGAACTTTCCAGACATGCTAAGAGATTCCGAAATTCAGATAGCAGACAGTTTCAGAACTCCAACACAACTCAACCCAAATACGACATCCCCCAGACACATCATAATCAATTTCACTAAAGTTAATATGAAGGAGAAAATTCTGAAAGCTGCCAGATGAAAGAAAACCATTACCTACAAGGGGAAGAATATCAGAATCACTGCAGATCTCTCTGCTGAAACCTTTCAAGCTAGAAGAGGATGGTCATCGACCTTTAATCTCCTAAAACAAAATAACTTTCAAACCAGGATCCTGTACCCAGCTAAACTGAGCTTCATTTACGATGGAGAAATTAAATGTTTTAACGACATTTACATGTTGAAGAAATTTGCCACAACTAAACCAGCTCTCGAGGACATTCTTAGACCTATCCTCCATAAAGACCAGCGTAATTCTCCACCACAAAAGTAAACCCACCCAAAATATTTTTGATCAAATTCCAACTTCCACAGTCGCAAAGGATTGAAAATGTCCACCGGTCTCTCGAAAGGCTTATCAATACTCTCAATTAATGTGAATGGTTTAAATTGTCCTCTGAAGGGGCATAGGTTGGCGGACTGGATACAAAAACTCAAGCCAGATATCTGCTGCATCCAAGAATCGTATCTTACATTAAAAGACAGATATAGACTCAAGGTGAAGGGATGGTCATCTATATTCCAGGCAAATGGAAAGCAGAAAAAAGCAGGTGTTGCAATCCTGTTCGCAGATGCAATAGGCTTTAAACCAACTAAAATAATTAAGGATAAGAATGGACACTTCATATTTGTTACAGGTAATACTCAATATGATGAGATCTCAATTATTAATATTTATGCACCCAACCACAACGCACCTCAATTTATAAGAGAAACTCTAACAGACATGAGCAACTCGATTTCCTCCACTTACATAGTAGTTGGAGATTTTAACACCCCTTTAGCAGTCCTGGATAGATCCTCCAAAAAGAAGCTAAGCAAACAAATTTTAGATTTAAACTCAACCATTCAACATCTGGACTTAACAGACATCTACAGAACATTTCATCCCCAAAAAACTGAATACACATTCTTCTCATAAGCCCATGGAACATACTCCGAAATCGACCACATCCTAGGCCACAAATCTAACCTCAGCAAATTTAAAAAATATAAATTATTCCTTGCATCTTCTCATACCATCATGGAATAAAAGTTGAACTAAATAACAACAGGAACCTGCATACCCATACAAGAACATGGAAGCTAAACAAGGAAAATTATGTCAACTTAAGGAAGTGGTTGATGTAGGGTGGGGTCAACTAGGGGGGTTCTGAAAAAAAAAAAACAAAAACTGAAAACAAATTGTATATAAACCAACTCCTGGTGCCCCATGATTGCATTAATGTACACAGCCATGATTTAATTAAAAAAAAAAAAAAAAAGAACACCTAAGGCTAGGCTCGGAACCCATAGCTCAGTGGTTAGGGCATCAGCCTCATACACCAGGGCTGGCAGGTTCGAACCCGGCCCGGGCCTGCTAAACAACAATGACAGCTACAACAATAACAACAAAATAGCTGGGCATTTTGGCAGGCACCTGTAGTCTCAGCTACCTGGGAGGCTGAGGCAAGAGAATCACTTAAGCCCAAGAGTTTGAGGTTGCTGTAAGCTGTTACGCCATGGCACTCTACCCAGGGGGACATAGTGAGAGTCTGTCTCAAAAAAACAACAACAAAAAAACCCACCTAAGGCCTATGAGCATCTGACTTTCAGATGCCTAACACAGAAATAGCTGGTTGCCTACTGTCTTTTTGTTTCTACTGCTAACACCTACCCTTACTCTTATCACAGGAAACACAAAAATCACTCCTAAACTCCTGAGTTGCCTATTCTCTTTTAGCACATGCATATTTATATCCCCATTGTACACTTTATTAGTTTTTAATTTAATTTCAGAATATTAAGGGGCAAACGTTTTGGTTGCAAAAGTTTTGTACAGATTGAGTCAAAGTTGTCAGAGTGCCCTTCACCCAAACAGTGTGCACTTTACCCATTAAGCATGAATTTACCCCTCCCCTCTTACCCTCTCATCCTTGCTTGATTTTCATTGAGTTTTACTTCCATATATGTGCACCTAAGTGTTGATCAATTAGTTCCAACTTAGAATTGAGTACATCTGGTGTTTGTTCCTCCATTCTTGTGATCCTTCACTTAGAGTGCTCTCCAGTTCCATCTAGGTTGTCATAAAGATACTAAATCCCCATTTGGTTTCATGGCTGAGTAGTACTCCATAGTATGCATATACCAACCACATTTTATTAATCCATTCATATATTTGTGGATACTTGAGTTGTTTCCACGTCTTTGTGATTGTAGATTGTGCTGACAACCAGATTGTGCTATAAACATTCTAGAAACATCCTTTTCATAAACTGACCTTTTTTCCTTTGGTATATACCCAGCAGTGGGACTGCTGGATCAAATGGTAAGTCTACTTAAAGTTCTTTAAGGCGTCTCCATACTACCTGCCATAGAGGTTGTACTAGTTTGCACTCCACCAACAGAATATGAGTTCCTTTCTCTCTACATCCAAGCCAGCATCTGTTGCTTTGGAACTTTTTGACAAGAATCATTGTCACAGGCACTATATCTCATCATGGTTTTGATTTGCATTTCCCTGATGATTAGAAATATTGAGCATTTTCTTATGAGTTTTTTGGCCATTAGTATATTGTCATTTGAAAAGTTTCTGTTCAGCTCGGCACCCGTAGCACAGTGGTTACGGTGCTAGCCACATACACCAAAGCTGGCAGATTCGAACCTGGCCTGGGCCAGCTAAATAATGACAACTGCAACAAAAAATAGCCAGGCGTTGTAGTGGGCGCCTACAGTCCCAACTACCTGGGAGGCTGAGGCAAGAGAATCACTTAAGCCCAGGAGTTGGAGGTTGCTGTGAGCTGTGATGTCACAGCGCCCTACAGAGGGTGACACAGTGAGACTCTGTCTCAAAAAAAGAAAAAAAAAAGCTGCTGAGTCTGAAAGACCTTTATAGGGGTAGGGAGGAGGGATATGTAGTAAAAGGTGAGAAGCTAGTGAGGCTTGAGTCCAGTAGGAACAGAAATCTTCACCTTTAAATGATCTATAATACATGTATAGATGTATATAATACATGTATTATATAACTTGCCCTGGCTAAACTTTCTTAATCTCATATTCTAAACCAGTGTTTCGGGGGGAGGAGACAAGATGGCTGACTGAAGCCAGCTTTCCACAGAGGCTCCCGTTCAGAAGGAGAGTTAAAGGACAAAAATTCAGCAAGTTACCTGGTGGATTTGAGCTGCACTAAGAAAGAAGGTTGTAGAACGCACGTCAACCCCGCTGAGGCGAGCTGCAACCACAAGGATACAAACAAAAGGTACAAAATCCATCACCAAGCGGACGGGAGTCCCCTCCCCCATGAGAATGGCTCAGAGTGCCCCACAAACAACTGGGCAGAGTTCAAAGGTCCTCCCACTACACTCCACGGGAGAGACCCTCTAAAAACTGGACCTACCTCCCCTACTAGGGTGCCACGGCGTCCTCCTGCCAGCCATAAAACTGTACAAACTGTGTATAGTCTCTACCTGGAATTCTGAGCTCCCAGCGCTCCCCTTCACTCACACTGGGGTCTGGAGGCCAGTCCCGGTCGGTCAGCGGAGAGGGGACTGCACCGGAGTGGCAGTTCCCTGAGGCACAGTGCGATAGCCATCTTTTGGTGACAATATGGCCAGGCATAAAACTGTGTAAAGCTGTGTGTGTTCTCTGACCGCAACCCCAGGCTTCCAGCACTCCCCACGCTCCCCTCTGCTCTTGCTCCAAGGTCTGGAGGCCTGTCTCCCAGGGGTCCAGACTCTTGGGCAATTGCTCGAGGGGTGTAGACAGTGCTGGGCTGCAGCCGGTTGGTGCAGATTCTGGGATACGGGAGCGGAGAGAGGATGGTTGGCCAGAGGGGAGCTACACTGGAGCAACGGTTGCCTGAGCCATAAGGCAGCAGCCCTCTTTTGCTAGCAATACGGCTCACTACAGAATATTCTGAAGCCACACCCCATCTCCCTGGGTAACCAGAGACTCTGAGTTCGCCTGAGGCAACTCCAACTTGCAAACCAGGGAAACTCCCAGGGCGGGGCTGACCCAGAGTCCGCTTTACTAAACCTAAGACACACCTGGCCCTCAGGGGATCGTCAGCCTATAGACAATACAAGAGCAAAGACAAGCTGATTTGGAACTCAATTCAGCTTCTCTTATTCAGGGGAAACCCAGAGTTGTTCTGTTCTGTTCTGTCAGTAACATTAATCAGGGGTGAGACTGGACCTGAGTGAAAACCTCGCAACCTTCATCTAGCACCTGAGGTTGTCAGGCCTCACCTCCTCCTGCTGGAGAGAGGCAGAGCGCAGCAGCCTGGCAGACTTCCTTGTGATTCAGGCAGGTACAAACTCCTGGAATACCGATTCACTACAGGCAACTGTGTCAGCCAACTGCAGGGCTATCAGTGACTGGGTGTGAAGTGGTGCAAGGTGGGGAAGGAGGCAGCAACCTTCCCAGACTGATTTATAGGCTGGGTGGCTTCTCCTGACTCCACGCAGAACTGGAGCAAGCCACACCAGAGTAGTCACCAGACTCCTGTGATCCAGTTCCCAGAGACCTCTTAAACTCTCTCACCTGAGACAGGTGCAGACTGAGACAATTGATTTGGACATTTTTGAACTGAACAATCACCTGAGGACACATCAGGTGGTGCCCTAGGTGCACGGTGGTAGGAAGGTTTGATTTTTCTTTTCCAATTGTTTGCCATTGGGGGGCGGGGTGACTTAATTGCTGATATTTCTCCACAGCTGAGACTTCAATCCAAAGTATCTGTTTCACTAGGGTGGAACAGAAACCAGCTGAAAACAAGGCAGAACCATTTAGCCCCACCACACCAGACAGGGCCCCAGTTTCTCAGGCCACAACACCGTACGGGCCCTTGACAAAGCCCCAGGGGAAAAAATCAGAGGGAGTAAAACAACCATGAGGTGGAATCAGCAGAAAAACTCTGGTAACATGAATAACCAGAATAGATCAACCCCCCCAAGGACAGATATGGCAGATGCAATTGAAGATCCCATTCATAAACAACTGGCTGAGATGTCAGAAATCGAATTCAGAACTTGGATTGCAGACAAGATTAACAAAGTGGAATTAGGAATTCGAGGAGAAATTCAAAAGTTGTCTCAAGAATTTAATGAATTTTAAGACAAAACCACCAAAGACTTAGACACACTGAAGCAAGAATTTGCAGCCCTCAAAGATATAAAAAATACAGTAGAATCCCTCAGTAACAGAATGGAGCAAGCAGAAGAAAGGATTTCTGACATCGAAGATAAAGCCTTTGAACGCTTCCAAACTCTCAAAGAGGAAGAGAAATGGAGAGCAAAAACGGGTTACTCTCTCAGAGAGCTCTGGGATAATTCAAAGAACGTGAATATTCGAATCATAGGAGTTCCAGAAACAGATGAAGTGGCCTCGCTGGGCACAGAGGCCCTTCTGCATGAAATTATGAAAGAGAATTTTCCAGACATGCCTAGAGATTCTGAAATTCAGATAGCGGACAGCTTCAGAACCCCAGCACGACTCAACCCCAATAAGACATCCCCAAAGCATATCATAATTAACTTCACTAAAGTTAATATGAAGGAGAAAATCCTCAAAGCTGCCAGGAGAAAGAAAACCATTACCTTCAAAGGGAAGAATATTAGAATGACTGCAGATCTCTCTGCTGAAACTTTTCAAGCCAGAAGAGGGTGGTCACCAACTTTTAATCTCCTAAAGCAAAATAACTTTCAACCCCGGATCTTGTATCCAGCTAAACTAGTTTCATTTATGATGGAGAAATTAAATACTTTAATGACATTCATATGTTGAAGAAATTTGCCATAAGCAAACCAGCTCTTCAGGATATTCTCAGACCTATCCTCCATAATGACCAACCCAATCCTATACCACAAAAGTAAACTTACTCAGAAACTTCGGATCAAACTCCAATTTCCACACTGGCGAAAGGATTAAAAATGGCCACTGGACTTTTGAAAAACTCGATACCCAAAACTTCACCAGACTTATCAATATTCTCCATTAATGTGAACGGCTTAAACTGTCCTCTAAAGAGGCATAGGTTAGCTGACTGGATACAAAAACTCAGGCCAGATATCTGTTGCATACAAGAGTCACATCTTAACCTAAAAGACAAATACAGACTCAGGGTGAAAGGATGGTCGTCCATATTTCAGGCAAATGGTAATCAGAAAAAAGCAGGTGTTACAATTTTATTGGCAGATACAGTAGGCTTTAAACCATCAAAAGTAAGGGAGGACAAGAATGGTCACTTCATATTTGTTAAGGGTAATACTCACTATGATGAGATCTCAATTATTAATATCTATGTACCCAACTAGAATGCACCTCAATTTATAAGAGAAACTCTAACAGACATGAGGAACTTGATTTCCTCCAGCTCCATAATCGTCGGAGATTTCAACACTCCTTTGGCAGGGTTGGATCAATCCTCCAACAAGAAGCTGAGCAAAGAAATCTTAGACTTAAACTTAACCATCCAACATTTGGATTTAGCAGACATCTACAGAACATTTCATCCCAACAAAACTGAATACACATACTTCTCATCAGTCCATGGAACTTACTCCAAAATCGATCACATCTTAGGTCACAAGTCTAACCTCAGTAAATTTAAAGGAATAGAAATTATTCCATGCATCTTCTCGGACCACCATGGAATAAAACTTGAGCTGAGTAACAACAGGAATCTGCATACTCATACAAAAACATGGAAGTTAAATAACCTTATGCTGAATGACAGCTGGGTCAGAGATGAGATTAAGAAAGAAATCACCAATTTTTTGGAACAAAACAACAATGAAGACACGAACTATCAGAACCTCTGGGACACCACAAAGGCAGTTCTAAGAGGGAAACTTATAGCACTGCAAGCCTTCCTCAAGAGAACGGAAAGAGAGGAAGTTAACAACTTAATGGGACATCTCAAGCAACTGGAAAAGGAAGAATATTCCAACCCCAAACCCAGTAGAAGAAAGAAATAACCAAAATTAGAGCAGAATTAAATGAAATTGAAAACAAAAGAATAATACAAGTGATCAATAAATCAAAAAGCTGGTTTTTCGAAAAGGTCAATAAAATAGATAAACCTTTGGCCAACCTAATCAGGAAAAAAAGAGTAAAATCTCTAATCTCATCAATCAGAAACAACAAAGACGAAATAACAACAGACTCCTCAGAAATCCAAAAAATCCTTAATGAATATTACAAGAAACTTTATTCTCAGAAATATGAAAATCTGAAGGAAATTGACCAAGAGTTGGAAGCACATCACCTTCCAAGACTTAGCCAGAATCAAGTGGAAATGTTGAACAGGCCCATATCAAGTTCGGAAATAGCATCAACCATACAAAACCTCCCTAAAAAGAAAAGCCCGGGACCAGATGGTTTCACGTCTGAATTCTACCAAAACTTTAAAGAGGAATTAGTACCTGTATTACTCAACCTGTTCCAAAAGGTAGAAAAAGAAGGAAGACTACCCAACACGTTCTATGAAGCAAACATCACCCTGATCCCCAAACCAGGGAAAGACCCAACAAGAAAAGAAAATTACAGACTGATATCACTAATGAATATAGATGCAAAAATATTCAACAAGATCCTAACAAACAGAATCCAGCAACACATCAAACAAATTATACATCATGACCAAGTCGGTTTTATCCCAGGATCTCAAGGCTGGTTCAATATACGTAAATCTATAAATGTAATCCAGCACATAAACAAATTAAAAAACAAAGACCATATGATTCTCTCAATCGATGCAGAAAAAGCTTTTGATAATAACCAGCATCCCTTCATGATCAGAACACTTAAGAAAATCGGTATAGAAGGGACATTTCTTAAACTGATAGAGACCATCTACAGCAAACCCACAGCCAATATCATATTGAATGGAGTTAAATTGGAATCATTCCCACTCAGATCAGGAACCAGACAAGGCTGCCCATTGTCTCCATTGCTTTTTAACATTGTAATGGAAGTTTTAGCCACTGCAATTAGGGAAGAAAAGGTGATCAAGGGTATCCATACAGGGTCAGAAGAGATCAAACTTTCACTCTTTGCAGGTGATATGATAGTATATCTGGAAAACACTAGGGTCTCTACTACAAAACTCTTAGAAGTGATCAAGGAATACAGCAGTGTCTCAGGTTACAAAATCAACATTCATAAATCGGTAGCCTTTATATATACCAACAATAGTCAAGTTGAAAAAACAGTTAAGGACTCTATCCCATTCACAGTAGTGCCAAAAAAGATGAAATATTTGGGAATTTATCTAACAAAGGATGTGAAAGATCTTTATAAAGAGAACTGTGAAACTCTAAGAAAAGAAATAGCTGAAAATATTAACAAATGGAAAAACATACCATGCTCATGGCTGGGAAGAATCAACATAGTTAAAATGTCTATATTACCCAAAGCAATATATAATTTCAATGCAATCCCTATTAAAGCTCCACTGTCATACTTCAAAGATCTGGAAAAAACAATACTTCGTTTTATATGGAATCAGAAAAAAACCTCGAATAGCCAAGACATTACTCAGAAATTAAAACAAAGCAGGAGGAATTACGCTACCAGACCTCAGACTATACTACAAATCAATAGTGATCAAAACAGCATGGTATTGGCACAAAAACAGAGAGGTAGATGTCTGGAATAGAATAGAGAATTAAGAGATGAATCTAGCTACTTACTGTTATTTAATCTTTGACAAGCCAATTAAAAACATTCAGTGGGCAAAAGATTCCCTATTTAACAAATGGTGCTGGGTGAACTGGCTGGCAACCTGTAAAAGACTGAAACTGGACCCACACCTTTCACCATTAACTAAGATAGACTCTCACTGGATCAAAGATTTAAACTTAAGACATGAAACTATAAAAATACTAGAGGAGAGTGCAGGGAAAACCCTTGAAGAAATCGGGATGGGTGAGTATTTTATGAGGAGGACCCCCCGGGCAATTGAAGCAGCTTCAAAAATACACTACTGGGACTTGATCAAACTAAAAAGCTTCTGCACAGCCAAGAACACAGTAAGTAAAGCAAGCAAACAGCCCTCAGAATGGGAGAAGATATTTGCAGGTTATGTCTCCGACAAAGGTTTAATAATCAGAATCCACAGAGAACTCAAACGCATTAGCAAGAATAGAACAAGGGATCCCATCGCAGTCTGGGCAAGGAACTTGAAGAGAAACTTCTCTGAAGACAGGTGCGCGGCCTTCAGACATATGAAAAAATGCTCATCATCTTTAATCATCTGAGAAATGCAAATCAAAACTACTTTGAGATACCATCTAACTCCAGTGAGACTAGCCTATATCACAAAATCCCAAGACCAGAGATGTTGGCGCGGATGTGGAGAAAAGGGAACAGTTTTGCACTGCTGGTGGGAATGCAAATTAATACATTCCTTTTGGAAAGAGATATGGAGAACACTTAGAGATCTAAAAATAGATCTGCCATTCAATCCTGTAATTCCTCTACCGGGCATATACCCAGAAGACCAAAAATCACGTCATAACAAAGATATTTGTACCACAATGTTTATTGCAGCCCAATTCATAATTGCTAAGTCATGGAAGAAGCCCAGGTGCCCATCAATCCACGAATGGATTAATAAATTGTGGTATATTTACACCATGGAATATTATGCAGCCTTAAAGAAAGATGGAGACTTTACCTCTTTCATGTTTACATGGATGGAGCTGGAACACATTCTTCCTAGTAAAGTATCTCAAGAATGGAAGAGAAAGTACCCAATGTACTCAGCCCTACTATGAGACTAATTTAGGGTTTTCACATGAAAGCTATAACCCAGTTACAACCTAAGAATAGGGGGAAGGGGGAAAGGGAGGGGAGTGAGGGGAGAGGTGGGTAGAGGGAAGGGAATTGGTGGGATTACACCAGCGGTGCATCTTACAAGGGTATATGTGAAACTTGGTAAACGGTCTGTGAAGCTAGTGAATGATGCTCCATGATCATATCAATGTACACAGCTATGATTTAATAAAAAAAAAAGAAAAAAAAAAGAAAGTTTAGCAAAAAAAAAAATAAAATAAGTAAACCAGTGGTTCTCAACCTTCCTAATGCTGCGACCCTTTAATACAGTTTCTCATGTTGACCTGACCCCCAACCATAAAATTATTTTTGTTGCTACTTCATAACTGTAATTTTGCTACTGTTATGAATCGTAATGTAAATATCTGATATGCAGGATGGTCTTAGGCGACCCCTGTGGAAGGGTTGTTCCATCCCCCAAAGGGGTCGCAACCCACAGGTTTAGAACCGCTGTTCTAAACTGTTTCACTTAATAATAAACAACTGCATCATTTTCAAAACATCAATTTTGATGAGTGAATTCACTGATACCATATCCTTTCCTTTCAGACTATTTTACTATGCCAAATTTAGTATTCCTTTGACTTAGTAGGATGTCTAATCCTTCAACCGTATGAGTGTTTACACGTCGTTGCTCCATTGTTTATTTCTTTCTTAGGATAAAAAATCATTCCTAGAACTCCCCAGGAGACTGCTCCTCATATCTATTGGCTAGAATGAGTCACATGCTCTTTTCCTAAACCAAAACCGGCAGAAAGAAACAGTTACCATGATTGGTTCAGACCCAAATTTGAATTTTCTCCTGAGGATGGAATAGAGTGAGTTTCTTGGGAGGCGAATACTCCACATTTCAAAGATTAAAAGAAAAAAAGAAAAAATGTTGTGTGATCAACCATAGTAAGTGCTACAGTATTATGTACAAAACTTATATCATTTTAGCCCCAGCTAAGAGTGAATCCTTTTGAAGTCATTGTTCATTCGTTAGGAACAGGCTAGGTTTCAGGAAAGAAACATGAAAATAACTCTGTTTCCATCAATTCCATTCTAGAACTGGATCTACTAAATATTTGTTGGATGACTTTAGGTAACTACCCTCTCTGCCTTGATTGCCACATCCACAACATGATATAAATATTATTCTGTGTATGTTGTGAGACAGCTGGGAAGATATAATTATGCCACATGAATGCAAAGCAGTATTATTTCCACATTTAAGCTTCCCACGCTGCCTATTTGTTCTATTTTCATTCATTCATTCATACACTCAACAAATGAGTGCTGACAGTCTACTTAATGTAATATATGGGATAAATATTTTCACCATGGCTCTTGCATCTATGATATTAAGTAATGAATCATTTACCACCACCTGCCTTATCTTTTAGAGTTCAGAATCAAGCAGTGCAGGAAGTAAGACAGGAGGTTGGATAACAAGGGATGTTGCTTGTGGAATGATAATAGTTACTTCAAATGGAGTGTGAACTTTCTTGTTCATTAATGGGATTGCAACCAAGTATATGAGTCCACAGCGGCCTACGATGCTTTTCTGGCTTAGATATTATTTGGGTTTTAATACTTACTAAGATATAATATAGACAAAGCAACTAAACCAAGAAAGTTAGGATTATGTTACAATAAAATTTAACAAAACCTCAGCCTTTATGATGAAAAAGAAAACTTTCGTTCTGAAAGTTTTCTGCTTTTCAGAATGAAAAGGCAACATTAATTGCTTAAGGTCAGCTAACCAATTGTCTTAAACACTGCTATAACCTAAAATACTATATATGACACTATGTAATATTTTTGAAGTCATAGGAATAATCTGGCAAAAATAATCCAGCCTAGCCTATTCTCATTTTTTTTTAAGAGATGAAGTCTTTCTCTGTTGCCCAGGCTGGGGAGCAGGGTACTATCATAGCTCGCTGCAGCTTCAAACTCCTTCTAGCTTCTAGCCTATTCTTTACTGTGGTAGATTCATTAGAAGGTTCTACTAAGACTTATTAGAATACATACAGAACAATATATATTTTTTCCTTTTCCACTCTGAAAAACAAAACAGAAATGTTCGCTTTTGGGTAAGATTGTAAAACGTCTAACAATTCAAGTCTTTTATTTTCATCTGGATCCTCAAAGTTGACCATGTATACTTTTACTTCCCCCCTATTCCTCTTGCTGTAAATCCTTTTCCATTATTTTCCCATTTCTCTCAGTTGTAAATCCAAACCATTTCCACATTCCAGGACAATTAATTTTCATTCCCTCATCTCTTCAAATAATCTTGTCTCCTATGACACTGAGGAACCTGAAGCCATCAGATTTGATGTACTCCCTCCTACCAGACCTACAAATTTATCCACGTGATCACCCATCCTTCCAATATTTCCTCAGAAGGTAAGGTTTCTTCTCTGGTCCAAACCAAATTTTTCTATCCGTGCTCTTGGTTCCATCATTTCCTATCTCTTCCAGAAACCTAAACAATTAATTTTCCTTCATATTTTTTATGTTGCAGATTTGCCAAACAATTACTCATATATGCATAACCTCTTATGAGGGGAAGCGATTCGCCCTTGATCTCTGCAAAGGGGCAGCCATGTTTTACACCATGCAAACTTGTCTGTACCTTCTGATTAAATCAGGTGGGAATCTGAAAGGGCAGCCAATTTACAGACTACCCAGAGCAGTGATTTTCAACCAGTGTGACACAAGAGGATCTTAGGTATGCCACAAAAATCTTTAAAGATCGTTAATTAAATTATTTTTGAAAGAAGTTCAAAGCATAGTAAGTACATTCTTTTTAAATCTTTTTTTGGCATCAACTAACTAAAAACCCACCTGAAGGGGGAATGGGAATAATTTAAGTGTGCCACAGAAGTTTAACTATAGGTTGAAGAATGTTGTGAGATAAAAAAAAAATGAGAAGATGCCCAGGCCCTGACACCTTCTTAAAATTTCAAGGCTGCCCACTGCTCTGATAATGAGACACCCAGTTTAAGTGTGACGAGTGGATTTTTATTATTAGGAAGGTTATGAAATGATCTTTGTTGCAGGTCTTGCCTGTGAAAGTCATTCACTTTAATGTTCAATGGAAGTAAGTGTAATCCACATAATTGTCAGAAAGCTAAGCATCTTAGTGCAAAAATAAAAACACTGAGCATTTTTGATAAGAATACCACTGACAGCAGTGGACTATTATATGGACTTTATATCATTTCCAACTGTCACAATAATCCCACAATGTACCTTCTAGTATTACTGGTTTTCAGATAAGGAAACTAAGGCTCAGAAAACTTGAGTTACTTCATTAATAAGTGGCAGATCCTAGAATCTGGACACAAAGTTTATGTACTCTTTGAACTCTTTATACTGTATCTGGCTTTTTTCTAGCCCAAAACATGGAGGCATTGCTTACTTTTACTTTGTCATTGTCATCCTGACATGACATCAAAATGATTGATGTAAGTATATAAAACAGTATAAAATTAACAAGAAAATGGAGAAAGGAAATAAAATCAAACTGGGGCAAATTTAGGGTATAAAAGTATGTGCCATGGGTTTGTTTTCTAGGTATTTAGAGAAGTATTTCCAAAGATCATTAGAAAGAAGTGAATGGGCTGGGCATGGTGGCTCACGCCTGTAATCGTAGCACTCTGGGAGGCTGAAGCAGGTGGAGTTCAAGACCAGCCTGAGCAAGAGCAAGACCCCATTTCTAAAAATAGCCAGGCCCTGTGGCAGGCACCTGTAGTTTCAGCTACTTGAGAGGCTGAGGCAAGAGGGTCACTTGAGCGCAGGAGTTTGAGGTTGCTGTGAGCTATAATGCCACAGCACTCTATTTAGGGTGACAAAGTCAGAATGTCGAAAAAAAAAAAAAGAAGAAGAAGAAGAAAAGAAAGTAAAAGGAATCAAAGAAAGAAAAAAAGAAACAAACAAATGATGACTTTGGGAAGACTTCATTACTTCTGAGGACTCAAAAGATTAAAGACTGGGCATGAGAGATGGTCATTATTAAGCACATATATTAAGCAAAATACCACATATAGCAAGGGGCACCTAGCACAAATGCTTGCTAATCGAACTTAGAAATATTACCAAACATCTCAGCCTACCCAGCATAAGGTAAGGAAGTCTATTAAAAGGGTGTAATTTGTTACAAGATTAGAGTTTAAAACAAACATGTGGGAGTAGATATTCACTAATTTAAGCAAAGTTCAGAAAGAAAAAAATCACTGGCCACAGATATTTATGCATTGCATTCTACAAAATGGCTCATCAAAAAGAGTATCTATTGCCCTAATGATGGTTCCTGCACAAAACATCTCAAAGATTTCCACATTCAGATTGAAATCTATTCTTGATTTACATTCTTTTCTTCTTGGTTAACATCAGAGGCATGCCTCTCTGAAATAAAATGAGACACTTAATTACAGAGAAAAGGAGTAAAGATGGTGATGGGCTTACCAACAGCAATGCAATAATGTCTTTGAAGGGAAAGCTGTCAGGCGGCACTCTGCCCTTGGTTCTTGGTGTGCTCTTGGCTGAAGAATAACCAGACACAGCAAGTGCCAAGCCCAGTCTCCTGGTTGTATTGTCCTGGTTCTCTGCTTCCTTAGGAAGGAAAAATCACCAGCAGGGCCAACAGGACTGAGTGACCACAGGAACAATCTCACCTAAGCAGCTCTTTATTATGAAGTGGAATGAGCCTGTCTCCAAAATCAGGGAGAAACAGACTGACGCATTCCCTTATTGACTCTCTCAGGTTCTATTTTTTTTTTTTTTTTTGAGATGAGTTTTACTCCATTGCCCTGGCTAGAGTGCCTTAGCATCATAGCTCACAGCAACCTCAAACTCTTGGGGTTGAGGAATCTTTTTGCTTCAGCCTCCTGAGCAGTGGGGACTTCAAGCGCGCGCCACAACACCCAGCTAATTTTCCTATACCTACCATTGATGGGGTCTCGCTCTCACTCAGGCTGCTCTCCAACTCCTGAGCTCAAGCAATCTACATGCCTCAGCCTTCCTGAGTGCTACAATTACAAGCGTGAGCCATCATGCCCAGCCAGGTTATTTTCTCTTATAAGCCCAGTCCAGGTGAAGGGTTTGGGGGAAGTGTAAGATGTTACTAAATGATGAACAGGTATCCTCAATTCCATCTGTGTGCATGAATACAAGCTCCCTCTCAAAAAACCCACCTGGAGGGGGAATGGGAATTCCCAGGTTAATAACACATTCCAGTCTTTCTTGGGTGCAGGATTAAGGGTACTGCAACACAGATTTCCTGCCCTTCTCCTCCTTCCCAGGTGGAACTATTGCTAGAGACGGCATCAAAGCAGAGTATTCCTGTTCCATTTAGAAAAAATCTGAATTTGGATCACCATATGACTTTTGTAATCCTTTTTCCAACAGGCATACAAACTGGGGTTCAAGTGGGAAAACCAGGGTATTGTTCATATTAATGATTTCTGGCATCAAAGATTCTGAGTGATAATCTATGTAAAAGAAAATCAAATAATCTCAGGACCCTCCAAACTTCTTATGACAAAGGGAAAGCTAAGCCTGGAGGATGAGCCATACAACAGCCTATTCCAAATAAACAGCTGCTACTTTCAGAACTTTGTGTCAAACCAAACCCGAAAGGGAAAAGGGCCCCAGTTATCTCTGGATGACTGCCCCTCAAATCACTCCTAAGTAAATTCTAGGCTGGCCTTCAAACCTTTCAAGATTCTCTCACAAACAAGGCTATCAATCTAACTCTGCTAAAGTCTGTTAAATTCCACACTGGTAGGCTAGGACAAAAATGGTTCTCTTGTTCCTCTACCTACCCAGAGACATAACCCATTCTACCTTTACTCTTTTGCCTTCACCTTCAAACAATTACCTTACGTAAATATAAATTTATTGGGCTGTAACTTTACTGAAGTCTCACCAAACTGCAACCATCTGTCCTACCACCTAGGTGTCAGTCTTCCTACATGCCTTCCTCCTTTAAGGAAATGGATAAATACTAAACCTTCCCAAAACCTTTTCAGAAAAGAACAGGCACAGATGGGTCTGTGATTTGTTGTTTTCCCAGGCACACACTCTCAAGTTCTGGCTTAACCTCTACTGACTCTCTGCCTTAGTCACAAATTTTGGTTAACACTTGTAAAAAAAAAAACACTGCTGCTGATTTGAATATGTAAGTATATAGGGTTACCATGTTTGCTTCCAAAAGAGATTAGCTCATACTTAATAATGGAGTAAATCTGCTGAGCCATGACTCAATGCACGGAAGTTATCAGGACAGCTGTATCTCTACCTTTGTTGCAGGAAGACAAGGCCCAATGGAGAGAAAGAGCACCCAAACACTACGTTTATTAAGAGGAAGGGCTTTATTCACCACCCGGAAGCTTATGGCATAGAAGAATTCCAAAAGGCTGTGCTCCCTGACTGACTTGGTCTTTCTCTTTTTATTGACAATCAAAAAGTTCCACCCCACAGTTACCCTTCTCATTGGCCAGTTTGAATCAAGCGGGAGATGCTATTCCCATCCCTACAGAACTATAGGATTTCACAGAACTTGGAAATTTCCAAGTTTCTGGAAGTTAAGTTTACAAATTCCCAAGAGCTGAGTCACGGTGGAGAGGACCCTGCAGGTGTATCCTTGTGGTCTCCCTGAGAAGACCTATTCTTCTAGACCTCACCCTTCTCAGCTATCCTCTCTCACTTTCAAAGCCTTCGGGATCAACAAGCACAGAACTTTTAGGGTGCTGTCTCACTGTGTCACCTTTCATTGCTGAGACCAAGATTATATCAAAGATTCAGAATTTAAATTCCTGCGGAACTAAGCACCTTTCCAGGTTCTTCACTTTGTTGTATCCTGCTTATTTTCACACTCTAAAAGAAGGAACTACCTCATGCTTCAAGAGGTAAGGCCCAGCGATTTGGACTTTCAATATCCTTTTCAGGTGCGTTTCATGCGAGGTTCAGAGACATTGAAAAACACACTAGAACTGAACAGGGGTGGTGATAAAAGAGACTTCTGCTAAATTCTGTTTTGCAAGCCTGGGATTTATCCACACCCAAGACAACTAAAAAGAAAAAAAGAAAAAGGCGGGGTAGTCTTTGCGTCAATCCCTGAGGCACCCTCTAAGAGGAAACTCGCCCACGCTCCGAGCCAGCGACACAGACTCCACCCAGGCTGTGGCTGTCCCCAGCTCCTCAGGCTTTTCCGTCGGCTCCACCTGAGCCACAGGTCCACAGAGCTCCTCCACGCTTTCTGCCAGAACTCACAACCCGAGCCAGCCGCCGCAGCCTCCTCCAAGCGCGAAGAACCCTCTAGAGCACAAGACGGAAGCGCCCTCCGGGCCCGCCCCCTCCCCTCCGGGCCCGCCCCCTGCCCTCCGGGCCCGCCCCCTGCCCTCCGGAGCCGGAAGTGGGCGTGAGCAGCTGGCGCGTCGCCCTCCGCGGCCAAACCGCACCATGCGCCGAAGCCCCTGCTGTTACCTCCTCGGGGCCTCAGTAGCACCCGCCACGGCCCTGGCTGCGGCTCTGCTCTCGTCCTTTGCCGGATGCTCTCTCCTAGAGCCAGGGGACTCGGTGGCTTCGGTTCTCAGCCCTTACTTCGGCACCAAGACTCGCTATGAGGATGTCAACCCCGGGCTGCTGTTGGGCCCCGAGGTGCCGTGGCGGGCCCCGGCGCTGCTGGAGGCGGCCTGCACCCCGGTGCAGCTGGTCGCCCTCATTCGGCACGGCACCCGCTACCCTACGGCCAAACAGATCCGCAAGCTGAGGAAGCTGCACGGACAACTGCAGGCTCGCAGGCCCACGGATGACAGGGCCGGGAGCGCCGGCGGCCGCGACCTGGGCGCCACACTGGCCGACTGGCCTTTGTGGTACGCGGAGTGGATGGACGGGCAGCTAGTGGAGAAGGGCCGGCAGGACATGCGACAGCTCGCGGTGCGTCTGGCCTCGCTCTTCCCGACCCTCTTCAGCCGGGAGAACTTTGGCCGCCTGCAGCTCATCACTAGCTCCAAGCACCGCTGCGTGGATAGCGGCGCCGCCTTCCTGCAGGGGCTGTGGCAGCACTACTATCCTGGGTTGCCGCCGCCCAATGTCGAAGGTGACCCGTCCAGCCGCCTGGCCCGTGCCCTTCCTCACCCCTTTTCCCTTCCCTAAATCTTCCGCCCGCCTCTCCCAGACCCTGGATTTCCCCAGCCCCTGCCTTTCCCCACGTTCCTTTCTTCCCAATCCTCCATTCCCTCGGGCTAGGTCTGCCTGGGCACACGACCTTCCGGACTTGGCTCTCTCTTCTCATACGTATGTTCATTTATTCATTCATCAAGTATAAATTTAGCACCTTCTACATACCGCATGCTGTAATAGACGATGGGGATCCAACAGGAGACAGGTCTCTGCCGCACGTTTTGATCTCCCATTCCCAAATTGAGTTGCTCCCTTTGAGTGCCAATCCATTCCTTCCCTCCTTCCCAGTTAGTTTTACAGTTGGGTGCACTTTTAAAACAATATATTCTAGATCTTTCTTCCTCTAGACCTTCGAGTCTAACTGTATTAAAGGGCCACGGCATTAGGAAGGTTGAGAACCACTGTTCTAGACCTTTTGCTTCTGATACTTTTTTTAAACTTATCAACTTTTTCAGCTGATGGTACTAAACCTACACGCACTTGTAGGAAGCTGCTCTCAAGTCTTCTTTATACCCTGCTTTTTGTTGTGTTGTGTTTACTATAGCATTCCCCTCAGTGTAGCTGTGGTCCGTGGTCACATGTAATACCTTACTCATGTATTCCATTAATTATACTTGTTCAGAATTTCAGAGATCATCTAGTGAGGCCCTTTTATTTCACAGGTGAAGAAGCTGAGTGAAATAGCGTGCCTCCTTAATTGTCTGTCTCCAGTTAGAGAATTAGAGTCTAGAGTCAGGCCCAGAATCCATGTCTTCTGTTTTCCCAGAATGGTGCTTTTTCCTTTAGAAAATGTTTTAATAGTCACAGATAATGATAGCAAACACTTAATGCCTGTTATGTCTGAGGTGTGCCTCAAATTTTACAGCCACTCTGTGAAGTTGATAATATTTTTTCCTTGTCTCACAGATGAGGAAACTGAGACACACACACTAGATAATTTGCCTATTTTCACACAAGTAGTTTTGGACTCAGGAAATCTCTTTCAAAGCTTACCTTCTTAACCATTATACATACTACACAGCTTCCATTTGTCCAGTAACATACCTCTTAAGAAAAGAAGCATGTAACATTTTTGTATCACAGAAATGAACAGGTGTTATTAGTTTCTTGATCACTTGTAATTAAGGTCAGAGCTGAAATGAGAAACATCATTTAGCTTCAAAGCCCAAGTGAAAAACAGATTGGTGGGTTGGTTTGTCATTTCTCCTGTAGCAGTTGAATGGTTGCACCATCTGCAAGGGATTTCTTCACTAAGGGTGTGTCATGTTATTGTGGGTACCTCCCTTGGCTGACTTGTGTTTAGTTACTGGTTGAATTGTGCTTTTTTTTTTTTTGAGACAGAGTCTCAAGCTGTCATTCTGGGTAGAGTACCATGGCGTCATCATAGCTTACAGCAACCTCCAACTCTTGGGCTCAAGTGATCCCCTTGCCTCAGTTTTTCTATTTTTAGCAGAGATGGGGGTCTTGCTCTTGCTCAGGCTGGTCTGGAACTCATGAGCTCAAGCAGCCCACCTGCATTGACCTCCCAGAGTGTTAGGATTATAGGCATGAGCTACCATGTCTGGCCTGAATTGTGATTTTTAATTACAGCTATACTTCCATTAACATGGGTGAAAATTTCCATAAATCTGTTAAAAGAACTGAATGTTGAAAACAGAACATGCATAAACATAGCCTAATATAGTAGCATATGTATGATATCCCAGAATGAAGGGATATGTATGATATGTAGTGTATGTATGATATCCCAGAATGAAGATTGGTGTTTGTAGAGTACAAAGCCAGGGATCAGAATAAGCCCACCTCTCACCATTTCAGTCTTAGAGAATAAACCCTTTGCCTGGCCTCTTCCTTATTATCTATAGATAATTGTTTCACGGGTTATGTATATCTGGGCTTTTGAGGGAATCTACTGAATTAGATTTTGTATTTTTATAGAAACAGAACAATGCCTTTGTTTCTGTTTAAATAGCAGCAATAACTAGGTGTTAATAGTAATAAGGATAAAATTCAGAATCCACTCGGGAAATCATATTTTGAGGAAAAGATGATAAAGTTCTCTTATTTTCCTAGTCAAGATATTAAGAACTATAATCCAATTTGCAAGTAAAGTGGGAAGAATTATCCGTTTCAAGGAGATACACTTATGTGTATTTTCTCACACACTTTCAAAGCAAAATGGTGTAACTATATTTATTTACATGTATATGTATTTAAATACATGTGTATGTATTTCTCTTACATACAAAAGTGATATACTTGGTGTTCTTTTCATGGTAAGTTATTGGAGAAATGATGATTGAGATATGTATATTGAATATGATTTAAAAAAGGCACTCCAGTAGTTGAACCATTACTGCTTTTCCAATACACATTTGTTGCCAAACTGAGAAAATAATCTAACTTGCTAAATTCTAGGTGGAAAGTTGTCAGAAGATAAACTAAATCAGAAGCACCTAGCACAGTGAAGCACAGTAGATCTGAAGCATTGATGTATTTTGTGCTGTTGTCAGTAGTTTTTGTCCAAAGTAGGATCTTTTGTAAAGTAACACAGGGTTGAGAAAGTTAATTGAGAAAATACTCTGCTTAGACTTTGGCTTAGAGTGGAAACATATTTCAATCTGTTGCGTTCTCTCTCACCTTGTAATTAGAAACTTTATTTTTAGTTTGCTTTCTAATTCTGTGCCTGGTAGAAACAATTTTTAGGTGATGTGCTTGTGCGCTTTTTATGACATTCCTGTCTAATTTTTGTTTTCTTCAGGAAAACATTTCATTTCGATGACCTTTATTTTGTTGCATAGCATAGCTGTAGTACATCTTAACGTGATCTTTGTGTTCTGTTTTTAGTCTTTTCTAACATATTCTCTCATGCATTACAATCATTACAAAATTTTACCCATGTCTTTTTGGTTTAGTATGTGCTTATTTCAGACAGAGATAATAGGATATTAGTGTTCATTTTTCACACTTAAAACATTTTCTGTAGTTTGAAATTGTCATTTATTTCAATGTATGTAATTTTTTTTTCAGATATGGAGTGTGAACCTCCAAGGATTAATGATAAACTAATGAGATTCTTTGATCACTGTGAGAAGTTTTTACATGAAGTGGAAAGGAATGCTACAGCTCTTTATCATGTGGAAGCCTTCAAAACTGGACCAGAAATGCAGAAGATTTTAAAAAAAGTTGCAGCTACTTTGCAAATACCAGTAAATGATTTAAATGCAGGTAATGTGCCTTTTATTACATGCAATAAAGTGCTTTTATTTGAACTTCTGGTTTAAATAATTTTAAATTGTAAAGACAAAAAGTAAGGAAACATTTTTTTCTGTTAAGAGGCCCACAGTTAACTTACATTAAGAAAATAGGGCGGCGCCTGTGGCTCAGTCGGTAAGGCGCCGGCCCCATATACCGAGGGTGGCGGGTTCAAACCCGGCCCCGGCTGAACTGCAACCAAAAAATAGCTGGGCGTTGTGGCGGGCGCCTGTAGTTCCAGCTACTCGGGAGGCTGGGGCAAGAGAATCGCTTAAGCCCAGGAGTTGAAGGTTGCTGTGAGCTGTGTGATGCCATGGCACTCTACCGAGGGCCATAAAGTGAGACTCTGTCTCTACAAAAAAAAAAGAAAATAATATATTTTAGATCAAGAAAATTGTACACCTCAGGCTTGCAATTTTTAGATTCATATTTTTGAGTGGTATGTAAATTAATGATCAAGATTCTTGCTAAGTTCTGGAATTATTTTGGAGGCGGAGTATATAAAGTATCAACTCTAAGCATTATTTGTAAAACTAAAGGCTTTTCCCACTTTTTTGTTAATGAAACCAGACAAATGGAAAATCATGTATTCTTTAGCTTTTGAAGCAGTTCAAAAGTACATATTAATTTATGAAGGGCTGTGTTTTAGAAATTCAAAAACAAAAACAAAGTACAGTAGGAACCTGCATAGTTGACCACCTCAATATATTGATCACCTCCTTAAATTGACCTAGTATTCATAAAGCAGACATGTACCACATGTACTCAATGGAAGTTCCTTATGTTGACCACCTCTGTGTGTTGACTGGTTTGTTATAGCCCTTTGGTTGATCCACTTATAGAGGTTTTACTGTAATAAGATTTTTGAGTCTTCTACATGTAGAGGAGCTGAGAAAATGAGCTTATGTCTGTCTTAAGGTATTATGGTGGGTGGGTTGATATGCAATTTATTCATTTATCACCTAAACTAGGACACTTTGGAGTGTGAAAGAGGACATTATTCTAAAATTTAATTTTATTGGTCAGTCAAGACAGGGTCTCCCTCTGTTGTCCCAGCTAGAGTTCAGTGGCATTATCATAACTGATTATAATATCAAACTCCTGGGTTTGAGCACAAGCCTCCTGCCTCAGCCTCCTGAGTAACTAGGTCTATAGGCACATACCCCCACACCCGCTAATTTTATTTTTTGTATGAAGAGGTCTTGTTTAGTTGCTTTCACTGGTCTCAAACTCCTAGCATCAAGCACTTCTGTCACCTTAGCTTCCCGAGTTGCAGGGATTAACAGGCACGAGCCATCAGACTGGCAGAGAGCACCATTAATAACTATGATGGGAAATGATCACTTTCTAGGTGCTTCCCTTGGAGCTACCTACTCATGCCAGCACCTAGTCTACCCTTCAGAGCAATTTTGGAAATCTTTTTCTGGAATGACCATCACAGCTTTCATTGTATAGCACACAAAAACAGGTAACAACAATAATGAATGCCACTCAGCAACCTACCGCCACATGTCAACACAAACACATCTGTGAGACACTGGTATACCAAGGTTATGAAACCTTACCAAGTTGTTTGTACGGTGCTGCCAACATACACACAAAGTGGCAAGTTCAATGACTTAATTTGTTAAACCTTCTATGACAACAGCTTTAATGGTCATTCCAGAAAATGAGTTCCAAAATTGCTTTGAAGGGTGGACTAGGCACTGCGGTTAGTGCATAGCTTCCCAAGGGGAGTATTTCAAAGATGACTAATGATATTCAGCAATGAGGTATGTAACACTTTTTCTATGATGAGTTCATGAACTTAATTAGACATCATGTCTTCTATAACTTATTTTTAATAATCTGTTTTACATATCTGTCTCATTATTTTAAATTTAATGTTATTTCATATATGATTTGATTTCTAGGTCACTGCCAGTTAAAACTTACTTAACCCATCATTGACTTTTGTTGCTGTCATAGGCTGTAGCTTATAATAGTCCAAATTATTTTTATAGGAAACCATTTTCCTATTGAAATTTCTTTTGGTTTTTAATTCTTTTTTTTTTTATTATTACTAAAGTAGCAATAAAAGCTGGTCCTTAGTTGTTTTCCCCACTATGAATAGCACTTGGGTGGACTGAAACAGTCAAATTAGAAAACCAAGTTCTCATCCTCAGCTGCACAGTACCAATATTGACAGTTTCAGGGAGCCAGGCAGCAGAGAGAAGGAAAAAAGCACCATCATGCCTCACCCAAAACAGTCTTCTCACCTCAGGAAGGCAAGAGAAAGAAAAAAAAAAGTGGTAAAGAGAAGAAATGAGAGACTATTTTCAGAGGTTACTTCTATAGTTCATTTCCAGAGAAGTCTGAATGTGTAGGACCCCAGAAACTACAAGGTGGCCACACAGCCTTCTGTCCTGAGCTGAAGGCGGATCTGGATGCTGCTTCGTTGCAATGCCATTCACCATTGATGATCATTCTTTTTTTTTTGCAGTTTTTTTGGCTGGGGCCAGGTTTGAACCCGCCACCTCTGGTATATGGGGCCAGCGCAGGTGCTGCCCTTGGTTTTTAATTCTTTTAGTCTTTTTTTGATCAGATTTTGAGAATCTGTAAGATAAATAAGTGAATTGCTAGTTTAACAAGCATGAATATTTAACATCTTAACATATACTTTCAAATTGTTCTCTAAGGTATAATAAAAATTTATATCAACATTATATCAGAACAAACATTTTCCCAATAATCATCCAACACTGGATATTATTAGTCATTTAAATCTTTGCCAGTTTTATTAGTGAAAAATGGTATTGAGCTTTAATTTGCATTTCTTTGATTAGTTTTGTAAGTGACCATCATTTTATGTATTTGTTAGCCATTTACATATCACCTCTATAACATTGTCTTTTTTCTGTTAGGTTTTTTTGTTTTGTTTTTCTTACTGATCATAGTATCCTTTATGTATTGTGGCTGTATTAATTATATTTTTAATTTAATTGGATAGAATTATTCCTCTTGTTGCTTACCTTTTAGGCTTATGATACCTTTGTACAGAAGCGTACATCTTTATTTTGAGACAGAATCTCACTGTGTCACCCTTGGTAGAGTGCTGTGGCATCACAGCTCACAGCAACCGCAAAGTCTTGGGCTTAAGCAATTTTTGCCTCAACCTCCCAAGTAGCTGGTACTACAGGCATCTACCACAACGCCTATCTGTTTGTTGTTGTTGTTGTTCTTGTAGTTGACCTTACTGTTTTGTTTTTTTTTGTTGTTGTTGTTGTTGTTGGGACAGGGTCTCTTTGTTGCCCAGGTCAGGGTCTAGTGGCCCCATCATAGATCACTATAACCTTGACTCAAGTGATCCTCCCATGTTAGCTTCCTTAGTAGCTAGTCTATAGGCATGTTCCACCACACCCAGTGAACATTGTTATTTTTTCTAGAAACATGGTCTGGCTGTATTGCCCAGGCTGGTCTTTAACTCTTAGCCTCATGAGAGCCTCCCACCTCCTCTTCCCAAAGTACTGGGATTATAGATGTGAGCTGTGGTGCTTGCTGCTAACATTGTTTTGTAGGAAGGGAGATTGAGATAGAGAGTTGACTTGCTTGGTTGTGGTAGTCAGCTCTCATAGTCTCACTCTTCATTTCATGCTTTTTCTTTCTATACTTCAAAGAGTTTTGGGGTGAATTTTTTTCCAATAAACTTCTTTCCAGTTAAAGAATAAACCACTTAGGCTGACTTTCATAATTCCAAAATTAGACCGTTGAGTATAAATGAGCCAGGTCCTTTCATCAAACATACATAATATGTATAAGCCACTGTTTAGATTAGGTGTTGAGATTATAAAACCTCTTTTTTTACATTAAGTTTTTCATTGACTTTTATGTAATTCCTGGTGAGATACATTTTTGTACTGTGTGCTATGTGCCTTAGGAGAATTCTTTAAACTAAGAACTAGTACAAAGTGCATGTAACATCCAGTAAGTTTTCGTCCCATTTTCAACTTGGAAAAGAAGAAAGGCAGTAAAGGCAAAGAAAAATCAAAGCAAGGGAGGCAACCCCTGCATTTGACTTCTCTCGCGCTCTGTCTCATTTAAGTATCATCCACTTTCCATTGACTAGAGAGCAGCAGTGTTTTTATTTGCTACTGACAAAGGCTACTTTTTATAGCCCAAGTACTCTCTTATCCCTTCTCTTCCACACCCATAAGTAATCTAACAATAATATAATCCGTGAATTAGCAGTGTAAAAGTCGCAAATAACCTATTCTAAAGTGCACTTCTTAAATGACTTGAGCAGCTAGATCTGCGAACCTGATGCTGTTTCCAGCCTTTTTCCCTTTGGTGTTTGATGCTCCGTGTTTCCTCTGCTCTGTTGCGGTCTTCTCCTGCCCGTCTTCTGAGTCTTCTCTCCTCTTTTACATCCTTCTCTCTGTACTTGCTGCTGCTTATTAGATGTAGTATATTGTGCAGTATGTTGTATAATAAATTGTGTATTTTAAACCACTGTCAATAAATGTGCTTTTTTATTCTTGATTTTCAGGTTAGGCCTAAAATCTTCATAGTTAGCTCCCCTCCTCCAACCCTCTAAAATTAACAATCCAGTTAAGAAAGTCCTTGGTTGTATATTATGTAGAAGGTGCTTGGGTTAAGCTTTTTGTTTGGTTTTCTAGGCAAATATGCTCTTAACAAATAATTACTTTTAAAAGCAGAAAAAAGTTGCCATTTACAGAAAGTTTCTTCCCTTCATTGGACTGAAATATGCACCTCCTCGTGGTTTCTTCCTTATAGCTCTGGTTCTGCTCCTTTAGATTGTACCCAACAAGTCTCAATTCAGAAACCAGTCTTTTCGTCAGACTAAACATACTTACTCTCTGAAGCTGTGCCACGCATGTCTTTTTACAGATATTTATTTAGCCTTTGAGAAATTACAGAAAATAATGACCCACAAAATTTTTTCTTTTTTTCCCCAGATTTAATTCAGGTAGCTTTTTTTACCTGCTCATTTGACCTGGCAATTAAAGGTATTAAATCTCCTTGGTGTGATGTTTTTGACATAGATGATGCAAAGGTAAGAATTAATTTCTATTTCTTTGCTGCTTTTTTATCGTAATTATTTAAAGCAGGTTTTCATAAAATAAGCAGAGTTAGGGAACATAAACTGTTTCATGACTAACTTATAATTTTCCTTAAATAGAGATTAAATGTTCAAGTAAGTTCCACCTACTTGTAAATAGTCTGGGTTCATATGACTCTGGAAACATTTCTTCCATGGTGATTTGATTTGTAGGTCCACCTAGTTTAAAAACTTATTTAACCCGTCATCAAATTTTATAGCTAGAACAGTTTATAGACCTGGTATAATCCAAACTTTTCTTTTTTAAAGAATGCTAAAGCTCATGGAAGATAGATGATTTTCCAAATACCTAGTAACTACCTTATAATAGTTTTCATGAGAATTTGAGTTCTGTGTTCCACCTGGTGGTGGCAGTAATTCATCTGTCACACAGTTCCTACCTTCCTATTTCATTTCCCTTTTTTCCCCTCTTCATTCTTGTAGCTCCAGCCTTTACACTGTAGAAAAAGAAGTACTAGCAGGTCTTTGGTACTGTCAAGGGAGGTAAATTCTCTTAGCAAATTCCCCCCAGTTCTGGGGTGTGGAGGCACAGAAGTGGGGTAGGAGAGTGTTGTTTTTATTAAGCACTGCCAGTATGGATCATTTAGTAGTATGGACTTCTGAAACCTTGTTTTCTCTTGTATACATATAAAACCATTGTAATGTGAAAATTGTAAATTGAACTCTCTTAAGCCAAGGACCATCTGTGTAAGATATACTGGTGAACAAAGAAGCAAGTTGATTTAATGGCATCAGACTTTCTGTCTCTCTTGGGGTCAGTTTTGGTAGTTAAAATTTTCCTATAAAAGTCATCCGTGCCATCCAGCTTTGCAGATTTATTTGCAGAGTTGAGCAAACTTACCTTTTATAATTTAAAAAAGTTTCTTCTCTGTCTAAAATTGTTTTCCCATTACTTTTACTCATTTGTGTACTTTTGCTTTCATTTTTTCCATGACATTAGCTTATTGCTTATTAATTTATTTTTTTCCTCTGGAAACAGTTTAGTTTTATCTGTTTTTGAACTTTATGTGATGGAATTACTGGGTTTTTTTTTTTTTTTTTTGTATCCAGCTCTTGTTCAACATTTATGTTTTTTAAGGATTATGGGCTGGCTTGGTGGCTTATGCCCATAATCCTAACACTCTGGGAGGCTGAGGTGGGTGGATAGCCTGAGCTCATGAGTTTGAAACCAGCTTGAGCAAGAGTGAGACCCCACCTCTAAAAATAGCCAGGCGTTATGGTGGGCGCCTATAGTCCCTACTACTTGGGAGGCTGAGGCAAGAGAATCACTTAAGCCCAAGAGTTTGAGGTTGCTGTGAACTGTGATGCCATGGCACTCTACTGAGGGTGACAAAGTGAGACTCTTGTCTCAAAAAAAAAAAAAAAAAGATTTATCATAATGCTGCATGTAGCAATAATTTGAATTTTTATTGCTTTATAGTATTCCATTGTACAAACATTTTACAATTCATTATCTTCTTGGTAAACATTTGGTTTGTTTTCATTTGGGGGCTATTAAGAACATTGTTGCCATGAATAGTCTTGCATTTTCTATTGGGGCACAAGCACACATTTCTGAAGGTGTATGTGTGTGGTAGAATTGTCTGGTCCTATGATAAGTAAAACTTCACATTTATGAGGTAATACCAAACTATTTTTGGAGCTGCTGCAGCTTATGCTTCTAACTTTTTAAAATTATCTTTTTTCTACTTTTGGCTTTTTAAAAATAATTATTTCATTAGAAAAAAACAATTATTTTTGTAAGTCTTTGGAATTCATGATACTATATATGTTTGTTAATTGCTAGTTTCATCTGTTCTGTAGCAGAATTTCTTGGGTGATGCCTTTATAGCAATTTTTTTCCTTCTATGTTTATAGCGTCTATATAGATGCTATACAAGCCCCCTTTTTAATTATTGTTCATCTTGTTAACATATATCCATCACCTCAAATAGGTGAGTTCATTTTAGCTTTTGCTTCTCTCTAGCCTCCCAGCAGAGCTGAAGAGGTATCCAGAGAACAATACTCTTTTCCAGTTTTAGAGTTATTCACCTCTAAATTACTCTTAAAAGCAGAAAAAAGAGGATCTGAAAAATGGATGGTCAGCCTATGTTTCCCTCATAGTGGTGTCACATACTGTCTGGGGAGGCTCATTTATCTTGTTTCAAGCAGAGGATTGTTTTGCTCCCCCTGATGTACTGTGTGCTTTAAAGATATGTCTTCCGATTTTATCTGAGGTGTTTTGATTTTCACTGTTTTGGGTAGTCCGTCCTCATTTATGGTAGCGGTTCAGGGTATAGAGGTCTCTTAATTTCTTTGAAGAAGGCATTTGCATTTTCATTCTTTTTTTAGGGTGATTTCTGAGAGAAAAGGGCAGTGATATGTTGATTCCATCATCTTTAAGTCAGAAGTTTTGTTTACATTTCCTTTTTTCTCTTTTTTTTAATGTGGCCGGAAGGGGTAAGAAGTTTAGTTTATATTTTCTAAGTAAGAACACTCCCTCCTCCAGCTTTACTGAGGTATAATTGACAAAAGTTGTATATATTTAGGGGGTATATATGTTTTGATGCAGGTATACATAGGAAGAATGATTACCGTCATCAATCTGATTAACATAGATCCATCACCTCAAATAGTTAACTTTTTTGTGATAAGAAAAGTTAAGCCCAGGAGTTGGAGGTTGCTGTGAGCTGTGTGAGGCCACAGCACTCTACCGAGGGCCATAAAGTGAGACTCTGTCTCTAAAAAAAAAAAAAAAAAAAAAATTCTTGGGGCAGCGCCTGTGGCTCAAAGGAGTAGGGCTCCAGCCCCATATGCCGTAGGTGGTGGATTCAAACTCAGCCCTAGCCAGAAACTGCAAAATAAATAAATAATAAAAAAAAAAAAAAGAAAGAAAAGTTAAGCTCTATCCTCTTAGCAAATTTCAGGTGTATAATGCATTATTATTAGCTGTAGTCAGCCTAGTATACATTCGATCTCCTATATAACTGGAACTTTATACCCTTAGATCAGCGTCTCCCCATTTCCCCATCCTCTGTCCCCTGGAACTACCATTCTGCTGTCTGCTTCTATGAATTCTACTTTTTCAGGTTTTACGTGTAAATGAGATCATTCAATATTTGTCTTTCTGTGGCTTATTTATTTCACTTAACACAATATGCCTGAGTTCATCCATGTTGTGGCATGTGGCAGAATCTCCACTATTTTAATGGATGGCTAGTATTCTATTGTGCATACTCCATTTTCTTGATCCATTCCTTAGGCAATGGACACTTTTAGGTTGATTCCATACCTTGGCTATGGTAAATAATGCTGTATTCAGCATGGGAAGAGTGTTGAATTTTTTCTTGTTACTTGTAGATCAGCTTGATGCTTTCAAAGCTTGCCTCTGAATTTCATACTGTATACCTGATCTTATAAAACACAGCATATAAGTGCCACCTTTACCAGGTTCTCTATCGAGTGTCCTGGATAATCAGCCAGTTCTCTCTGCCTAAGCTGCTTAGAACTGAGGAACTCCCTGCCTTGTGACAGCTTTGGAATTGTTCAGCTTACAATTCGACTGGTAACTTTCGGCATGGGAATCAGAGGTAGCCCGCAGATTCATGGAGATTTTTCTCTGATACAGTGTTATGTTCATCCAGGCCATTTAAGCTTCACAGACTGAGTTCTGACTCCTCATCTCAACAAGATTGCTGAGCTCAGCTTGGGGGAGGAGGGCTGCAGGCAGAAAGCCAGGCAGTTGTAGAGTTTGCTTTGTTTCCCTTCTCTCAGTGATTACAGTTCAGTGATTAAATTACCCAGTGTCCATGAACATTTGTTTGATATGTTTTGTCCCATTTTCTAATTGTTTCTGATGGGAGGGGTGACTGAGGTCTCAGTTTCTCCATCATGGTAGATAACACATCCTTTCAACATATTGCTTAATTTTATTTCGTAATGTTTTATTTCATATTCCTTAAGTCATATTTATAGTAAGGTCAGTTTATGGCGGTGGCTATCATTTGTAAAGGGTGACACTACTGGCTCTTGCCTTACTCTTCCTTTTGAGGGGGTTAGAAATGTAGGGGTATTTTTGTTTATAACAATGAGTTGGAGTCATACTTAGCATTTAGTGGGTGAGAGCAAGGGATGTTAACTGTGCTGCAAAAATGCAGTGGTCTGTAATTTTCTTCCCCTACCCCCTTTCTTTGTTCAGTTTTGGTAATAGGCTTCTATTAGCCTTGTTGACCTAAATTGTATAACCCAGAGAGGCTAAGAGAAAATGGTATTTATCTGGGCATAGAGCATTGCAGTGGGGATACATACCCATGCTGTAGTAAACTATGTGCATATTCAGGGAGATAGAGGAAGACAAAAGTTTTTAAAGGAAAAATGAGGAGAATTACATAATTGTTTTGAAATGATTATCCTTAGGCACAAGGATCAGTAACAAGGATGATGCCAGTCCAAGGTTGGGCAGATGTCCTTGCAGAAGTTTTTCTGTGGGTGTGTTTTTGTAAGGTTGGAATGGCCTTTGTGCAAGGTTGCGGTTTTTGCACAGTCTTTTGTGTTTGTTTTTGCTATCAGGCATACAGGCATGCAAACCTTCTCTTCATAGCCTGCTTGGTTCTATTTGTCAGGGTTTGCGGGGTTGTTTTTTTACACTAGTGACTCTTTTGATTCTGACAATTTTCACATCCCCCTTAAACAAGTTTAAAAACTTTCCATCTTTTTCTGTGCTCTGGAATAGTTTAAGTATTAGGCACTAACTCGTAAAGCTTTGGTAGAACTCATGCTTAAAATCAGTTGTGCCTGGTATCTTTCAGGAACCTTTGACTATAGTTATTAATATTTTATACGTTCAGATTTTTCTGAGTCCATTTGGGTAACTTGTAGTTTCCTAGAAAAGTCAATTTCATTTCAAGTTTTGAACAAATGTATAGTTTTAGTAGTGTACACGTGAGGTTTTTAAAAATCTCCAGTTGCCTCCTTTTTCATTTCTAATGCTATATTTGTTTTATTTCTTGAATAGAAAGAAAGAATAACCTACTTTTATCTAATTTTGTTCTAATTCCATTTTTACTTATTTTAACATGTACTTACCATTGCAAACTTTTTTTCCTTTTTTTTTTTTTTTGCTGGACCTCATGGGACCATCGCTAACTTTTTTGTTTAACTGCCTCTTAAATATACTACGTATTTTTTGTTTTGTGTTTTGTATATGGCATTGGCCTACCATTGCTCTTAAAAATAATTTTGACCTGCACTTAGTTTCTCGAGAGTTCTTTTGGGAACAAAGGCTTGTAATTACTGTGTAGTCTTTTTTTTTTGTAGAGACAGAGTCTCACTTCATGGCCCTCGGTAGAGTGCCATGGCATTACACAGCTCACAGCAACCTCCAACTCCTGGGCTTAAGTGATTCTCTTGCCTCAGCCTCCCGAGTAGCTGGGACTACAGGCGCCTGCCACAACACCCGGCTATTTTTTTGGTTGCAGTTCAGCCGGGGCCAGGTTTGAACCCGCCACCCTCGGTATATGGGGCCGGCGCCTTACCGACTGAGCCACAGGCGCTGCCCTACTGTGTAGTCTTAATCTTGCACCTGTTTTGGGTTATAGGTTTTAGTCTACTAGTTATGGTTTTAGTCCTAGTTACAGGTTTAGTTCTCTATTTCTATCTGATCAAATGGTTCAAAGTATGAAGTTTAACCTTCAGATAAAGCTTACCTTCATTACCAGCTCCAATTCCAGACCTCTCCACTGCTATCAGTGATGTATATCTTTCTAACCCTTTTGTATGTTTTTATTTATAATCTGTGTCATTCTTAGAAGTGTAAAGGGTGTAATATATACTTGCGTATGTGTATTTTGTTATTATTCTGTGTTCTTAATCTCTTATTCAGCAGTGTGTTGTGAAGATCTTCCCATGTTAGTACATGTTGATCTATAATGTAGGAACTTTTTGATAACTGCAAAGGATGCCATGGTGTATATATCCCATAGTTTATTGAAGCATCTATCTGTTACTGGAATTTAGGTATTTCTGGGAATTGTTTTTGCTCCCATGAGCAATGCTGCTGTATAAGACATTCTTCTGTATTCTCCTTTGTGTTCCTCTGTGAATATTACATAAATGGAATTAAATGAGTCAGAGTATGTGTTTTCATGGATTTTGCCACTTTGGTCTTTAGAATATCTATATCAATGGACATACTTTCTAGCATATAGAAAACTATATGGATATAGTTTTCCCATATCCTTGGTATACTTTTATTATTTTTGTCAAACTTACACATGAACCAAAGTAATTCATTTTCTATTTGGTTTCTACTTTAAAAAATTTTTTTTGAAATTTCTGATCTGCTCTTGATATCTTCTGGGCTATAATGAATATGCTTCTGTGTGTGTCTTTTTTCTTTTCTTTTGTATTTATCTTTGCTATCATCTTAATATAATTTTAGAAGAAAGGGGAGATGAGCACATGTCATACCCCATTCTCCTGAACTGTCTTGATTCTTGGCTGTGAGCACCCCCTAACTTGCTCTTGCACACCAGCCTCTACATTCCCTTGATCCAAATTTGTGATAAATCTGTGTGTCGTGGGCCTTTGGAGCTAACTCATATGCCAGAAAAGACAGGTGTAAATTATATTTTGTGCAGAATGATAATTACAAACAATGTAACCTTTTCTGAATTTTTAAATCAGAAAATCTGTCATAGTGATGAAAATGTACTAAAATGATTTTTTGAAATTTTTATTTTTAGGTGTTAGAATATTTAAATGACCTGAAACAGTATTGGAAAAGAGGATATGGCTATACTATTAATAGTCGATCTAGCTGCACCTTGTTTCAGAATATCTTTCAGCACTTGGACAAAGCAGTTGAACAGAAACAACGGTAAAAACTTTTTTTAAAATTTGAAGTAAATTCTGAGTTTGTTACTAAAATTCTTGCAATGTTGTATCATGGTTTATTTTTAAAAATAGTTTCTTCTGTGTTTTTAAAAAATATTTTAATAACTGATACATAGAATAGAACTAGATAATGTGTATGTAAACTATAAAGCCCACTACACAACTCAAGAACTAGAACATTATTAATAACTTGCATTTGTTTATGCTAAGTTCCTATCCTACGCTAGATATTCCATTTTCTTATTGTCCCCTCCCCCTTACTGTTTCCACAAAACAAAAATTTTGTTTGTGGCTGGGTGTGGTGGCTCATGGGAGTCCAAGGGGGGTGGATTGCCTGAGCACACCAGTTCGAGACCAGCCTGAACCAGATTGAGACTTCGTGTATAAAAATAGCCGAGTGTTGTGGCAGCCACCTGTAGTCCCAATTACTTGGGAGGGTGAGGCAAGAGAATTGCTTAAGCCCAAGAGTGTGAGGTTGCTGTGCGCTGTGACGCCATGGCACTCTACCAAGGATGACAAAGTCTTACTGTATCTCAAAAAAAAAAAAAAAAAAAAAAAAAATTTGTGTTTGTCATTCCTTTGCTTCTTTAAAATAGTTTTTCTTGTATGTGTACTCAAATGATAGATTTAGTTTTCTTGTAATCATAATACTGTTGTCTTCTGGGATTTGCTTTTTCTGCCCTCCTCAACTTTATGATATTCATCAAGTTATTGCATATAGCTATAGTTCATTTACACTACAATACAGTATTCAGTGATGTGAATGAACTATAATTTACGTCGTCTACTCTTGTCAATGGCCATTTAGGTAGTTTGTATCTTTTGCTATTATGAGCTCTCTTGTACATGGCTCCTGTTATGAATGTGGAAAATGTTTTCTCAAAGGAAGATTTATATCTGGACTATAATTACTTATCTCATGAGATCTTCCATTTTGTCAGGAATACTCACACCAAAATTAATTACTATAAATGGTAAGCTTTTGTTACTGTCATTAATAACTCTTAGTATGCACTTTTTTCTATCTTTTCATTGACTCCCCAAACTGATATTTTTAGATTTCATAGACTAATAAGGGTATGGCTTTTTTAGGCTATGTAATTCCATGTTTTAACATAAGGTGGCAGCATTGAAATAAATGTGTGTGGCACCCAGTGATTTTAAATAATTCATTGTTTGGTTAATTATTTAGCCCAGTATAACAGAGGGAACTTTGTTCGTTAGGGTTCATAGAAATGTTTGCAGATCCTAAGTCTTTTCGCTGCCTTTGTGAAGTCAGGGTATCATGCAGTTTAACCAGGTATAACAGGAATCTCTCTTTAGTGCTAGGAATTTCTTTAATGTTGAAAGATAATGGATAAATAAGGTAAAAGTATATATTACTAGCTCCCTAATACCAATTCAGATTCAAATGTCCATTTATCACTAAATTGTAGGTCTGGGGGCTTCACTGCTGTCTCCTCAGTGCCTAGAACAATGCCTGGAATACAGTTGATATTCCCAAAATGTTTTGAAGGAATATCTGTAATCCTTCTGTAGTTCCTTTTTTAGTCAGTGCCACTGTCATCCTCCTAGACATCCAAACCACAGGCCCATGTATCATCCTTGTACCCATTTCTCTCACCTATATCTACTCACTGCATTTCTTTTTGCTTCTAGTTTATGCCAGTTTCTTCCACTTTTCTTCCATCCTTACTGCTGTCACCTCAATTCAAGCTATTATCTCCTTTCTCCAGATTTTAGCAACTGCCCCTTAAATGCTTCCCTAATTTTAGTGTTACTCCCCATTCACTCCAGTGCATTCTTCTCTTTAAGATACGAATCTAATTATATCTGATTCCTGATAGGTCATTCAGTGATTTCCCCATTAACTACCAGGACAAAGTCCTCTAAAAGATTTTGTGAGAACCTTGTGTTTCCTTTCTTGAAGGTGGTATTGGTGATTGTGATTTTTAAAAAATACTACAGACTATTGACTGTAATTAGTAGCCCATTATTACTGTTTTTTAAATTTTGTTTTTACTAGAAGCCCTAGCACATTTCAAAATAATTTTGTTGCAATAACAAAATATATAATACATTTAAAAGATTGCATAAAACATATGTAGCTTAAAAGATGATTATAGAATGAACAGTTACGTGTGCGTCAACTGATCAAGAAATAGCACATCGGCTGGGTGCAGTGCTCACACCTGTAATCCTAGCACTCTGGGAGGCTGAGGCAGGGGGATGGCTTGACTCATGAGTTCAAGACTAGCCTGAGTAAGAGTGAGACCCTGTCTCTGAAAAACAGCGGGCGTAGTGACAGGTATCTATAGTTGCAGCTACTTGGGAGGCTGAGGCAAGAGAATCACTTGAGCCCAAGGGTTTGAGGTTGCTGTGAGCTGTGATGGCATGGCACTCTACTGAGGGCAACAAAGTTGAGTCTGAGTCTTAAAAATAAAAAACAAAAAGAGAACATCACCAGCCAGTACTCCAGCATACCTCCTAATACAGCAGTTTTCAATCTGTGGGTCATGACCAATGGAAATACATGCTGCATATCAGATATTTACATTATGATTCATAACAGTAGCAAAATTACAGTTATGAAGTAGCAACGGAAATAATTTTATGGTTGGGAGTCAACACAACATGAGGAACTATATTAATGAGTTGTAGCATTAGGAAGGTTGAGAACCACTGTACAACTTTTATTCTTTACGAGTATCATAGTTTGCTTTTATATAAATAGGACCCTTCTATATATCTTTTGTCTTCTTTCATTGAATGTTACATTTGTCTGACGAATTCATGTTATTTCAAGTAGCCAAAGCATGTTTAATTTCTTTATTGTTATTAACTAGTTATGTATTATTTATGTGCAATTGGTTATTTTCCTTTTGTACATATTTTGTAATTTATTGAATTATATCTAGCTTTTTAATAAGCTGATGAACTTATTGTCAGTCTGTTGTTGCCATATTTGGAGAGCGTACCTATTCTGCATTTGACCCCAAGAGTAGAGCTAGGAGGCAAATCTTATTCCAGTTATTATTTCAAAAAAAGAAAATAACACAAAACCCCACAACTTTTTAATAACTAATGTTGATCAATAGAATAGGCTGTTTTGTGAGGTAAGTTCTCTATTATAAAATTATCCTCATTGAATCTAGATGTCTGTGTTAGTAATTCTGTAGAAAAAAGGTTTCTACCGTATAAGGATTAGTAAGTGATTCCATGGTTTCCACGATTAAAGGTTCATTTCATTTCAGAGAGCTTTTCTTGAGCACTACAATGTGTTGGGCTTTGGGAATATATAAACACGGATGAGAAAGTATACTCTCCTTCCAAGGGGCTTGCAGTCCAGTGAGGAAGGTATCTTTAAAAAGTGATTGAAGCTGGGTACAGTGGCTGGTAGTATGCACCTAGTCCCAATTAGTCCTGAGGCTGAGGTGGGAAGATTGTTTGAGCCCAGGAATTTGAGGCTAGCCTGGGCAACACAGAAAGACTGTCTCTTCAAAAAAAAAAAAAAAAAAAAAGATTTAGACAAAAAGTGTATTATATTGGGAAAACAGATCATTAATGTGGATCAGGGTAGTTGGAAAAGGCTTCTATTGGATATTAAGATGTGAGTCGGGCCTTACAGACAGCCTGTGATGGAACTTGTATTGGTTTTAGAATCATGTTAAAATTCAAATCCTTGGTCAACCTTACTAAACCAAAATTTTATCATTTGTAGAATACAGGTGATATTCATCTTTCAAAATATTAAGAAGATTGAGTGAAATTATATGCACATATGTGCCATACAAATACACATAAGTACGTATTTATCTTTGGCTACTATGCTTTGCACATAAGTGCTAAATAGTCACTTTTTTTATTAATTGTCAACACTATCATGACAATCGTCCCAGGCACAATTTGGCTAGGGAGGAAGGAGGAGGACATTCCAACAAGAAAGAAGAGTATTGAGCAAAGGCTTCTGTGGCAGTGAAAATGGAAAGTGTCTAATTTGGTGGTTTGAGTTGGACAGTGTTGGGAAATAAGCCATGCTAAGCTGGGTAACCAGTGCCAAAGAAAGACCCTGTATTTGACTGTCTTCTAGATGCTGATTTAAAATTTTAACTGTTTGTGCTGATTTCATATATAAGTTCCATATATTCTCAGGTTAAAATTTAGATATCTTTATCCTTAATTAGAACATAGGCAAGTAAAATATATATATTTTTTATATTTGGACAAATCTATTGAAATAAATACTGCTCATTACACAGGTAATAGAAAGTATACAAAGAAGAATACATTTAAATTATTATCTCAAGGAAGTCATGTCCTAGTTTAGAGGATATTTTTATATAGTGGCACTAAGACAGGTAAAATGAAAGAGTGCTGAGGGAAGATTAGTTTGAACTGTGGGGTTTGCTAAAGGCTTTATGGGAAGAGCAGTCTTTCAGGTAGACTACCAAAAACTTTTTTTCACTAACCTCAACATATTAGCCTTTAGTATTTGTTTTATTTTATTTTTTACAGCTTTATTGAGGTATAATTAATGTAAACTGTACATGTTTAAAGAGTACAAATTGGTGAGTTTTTACATGTGTATACACCCATGGAACCGTCAATCAAGATAAAATATCCATTATATCTAAAATTTTGTGACCCTTTCTTTTTTTCTTTTCTTTTTTTTATTTTTAAATCATAGCTGTGTACAATAGTGCAATCGCCTGTACCCATTCTAAGATGCACCATAGATGTGGCCCCACCCATTACCCTCCCTCTACCAAAACCTCCCCCCTCCCTTCCCCTTCCTTGGCCTTTTCCTCATAGTCTTCTGCTATAGTTGGGTTATAGTCTTCATGTGAAAGCTATAATTTAGCTTCATAGTAGAGCCAAGTACATTGGATACTTTTTCTTCCATTCCTGAGATACTTTGCTAAGAAGAATATGTTCCAGCTCCATCCATGTAAACATGAAAGAGGTAAAGTCTCCATCTTTCTTTAAGGCTGCATAGTATTCCATGGTATACATATACCAAAATTTGCTAGTCCATTCATGGGTCGATGGGCACTTGGGCTTCTTCCATGACTTAGCAATTATGAATTGGGCTGCAATAAACATTCTGGTACAGATATCTTTGTTATATTGTGACTTTTGGTCTTCTGGGTATAAACCTAGTAAAGGAATTATAGGATCGAATGGCAGGTCTATTTTTAGGTCTCTAAGTATTCTCCAAATGTCCTTCCAGAAGGAACGTATTAGTGGGCATTCCCACCAGCAGTGTAGAAGTGTGCCCTTTCCTCCACATCCACGCCAGCATTTCTGATTTTGGGATTTTGTTATGTGGGCTACTCTTACTGGGGTTAGGTGATATCTCAGAGTAGTTTTGGTTTGCATTTCTCTGATGATTAAGGATGATGAGCTTTTTTTCATGTGTTTGTAGATCTTGCATCAGTCTTCTTTAGAGAAGTTTCTCTTCAAGTCCCTTGCCCACCCTGAGATGGGTTCACGTGTTCTTTTCTTGTTAATACGTTTGAGTTCTCTGTGGATTCTGGTTATTAGACTTTTATCGGAGGTATAACCTGCAAATATTTTCTCCCATTCTGAGGGCTGTCTGCTTGCTTTACTCACTATGTTCTTGGCTGTGCAGAAGCTTTTTAGTTTGATCAGGTCCCAGTAGTGTATTTTTGATACTGCTTCAATTGCCTGGGGAGTCCTCCTCATTAAATATTCACCCAGGCCGATTCCTTCAAGAGTTTTCCCTGCACTTTCTTCAAGTATTTTTATAGTTTCATGGCTTAAGTTTAAATCTTTTATCCATTGAGAGTCTATCTTAGTTAATGGTGAAAGGTGTGGGTCCAGTTTCAGTCTTCTACAGGTTGCCAGCCAGTTTACCCAGCACCATTTGTTAAATAGGGAATCTTTTCCCTACTGAATGTTTTTAATTGGCTTGTCAAAGATCAAATAACAGTAAGTAGCTGGATTCGTCTCTTGGTTCTCTATTCTGTTCCAGACATCTACTTCTCTGTTTCTGTGCCAGTACCATGCTGTTTTGATCACTATGGATTTATAGTACAGTCTCAGGTCTGGTAGTGTGATTCCTCCTGCTTTGTTTTTATTGCTCAGTAATGTTTGGGCTATTCGAGATTTTTTTCCAATTCCATATAAAACAAAGTATTATTTTTTCAAGATCTTTAAAGTATGACAATGGAGCTTTAATAGGAATTGCATTAAAGTTATATATTGCTTTGGGCAGTATGGACATTTTAACAATGTTGGTAATTCCCAGCCATGAGCATGGTATGTGTTTCTATCTGTTAACCTCTTCGGCTATTTCTTTTCTTAGAGTTTCATAGTTCTCTTTGTAGAGATCTTTCACGTCCTTTGTTAGGTATACTCCCAAATATTTCATCTTCTTTGGCACTACTGTGAAAGGAATAGAGTCCTTGACTGTTTGTTCAGCTCGGTTATTGTTGGTATATATAAAGGCTACAGATTTATGGGTGTTGATTTTGTAGCCTGAGACATTGCTATATTCCTTGATCACTTCTAAAAGTTTTGTAGCAGAATCCCTAGTGTTTTCCAGATATACAATCATATCATCTGCGAAGAGTGAAAGTTTGATCTCTTCTGACCCTATGTGGATACCCTTGATTGCCTTTTTTTCCCTAATTGCAATAGCTAAAACTTCCATTACAATGTTAAAGAGCAATGGAGACAATGGGCAGCCTTGCCTGGTTCCTGATCTAAGTGGAAAGGATTTCAATTTAACTCTATTCAATACGATATTGGCTGTGGGTTTGCTGTAGATGGCCTCTATTAGTTTAAGAACTGTCCCTTCTATACCAATTTTCTTAAGTGCTCTGATCATGAAGGATGCTGGATATTATCAAAAGCTTTTTCTGAATCAATTGAAAGAATCATATGGTCTTTATTTTTAAGTTGGTTTATGTGTTGTATTACATTTATACATTTACGTATTTTGAACCAGCCTGGAGACCCTGGGATAAATCCGACTTGGTCATGGTGTATAATTTTTTTGATGTGTTGTTGGATTCTGTTTGTTAGGATCTTATTGAGTATTTTAGCATCTATATTCATTAGTGATATTGGTCTATAATTTTCTTTTCTTGTTGGGTCTTTCCCTGGTTTGGGGATCAAGGTGATGTTTGCTTCGTAGAATGTGCTGGGTAATATTCCTTCTTTTTCTATATTTTGGAAGAGGTTTAGTAGTATAGGTACTAGTTCTTCTTTAAACGTTTGGTAGAATTCTGACGTAAAGCCATCTGCTACTGGGCTTTTGTTTTTAGGGAGATGTTGTATAGTTGATGCTATTTCAGAACTTGATATAGGCCTGTTCAACATTTCCACTTCGTTCTGGCTAAGTCTTGGTAGGTGGCATACTTCCAAGTATTGGTCGATTTCTTTCAGATTTTCCTATTTGTGAGAGTAGAGTTTCTTGTAGTATTCGTTAAGGATTTTTTGAATTTCTGAGGGGTCTGTTGTTATTTCATCATTACCATTTCTGATTGATGAAATTAGAGATTTTACTCTTTTTTTCCTGGTTAGGTTGGCCAAAGGTGTATCTATTTTATTGATCTTTTCAAAAAACCAGCTTTTGGATTTATTGATCTGTTGTATAATTCTTTTGTTTTCAATTTCATTTAGCTCTGCTCTGATTTTGGTTATTTCTTTTCTTCTGCTGGGTTTGGGGTTGGAGTGTTCTTCCTTCTCCAGTTGCTTGAGATGTCCCATTAAGTTATTAACTTCCTCTCTTTCCGTTTTCTTGAGGAAGGCTTGCAGTGCTATAAATTTCCCTCTTAGGACTGCCTTTGCAGTATCCCAGAGGTTCTGGTAATTCATGTCTTGATTGTTGTTTAGTTCCAAAAATTTGGTGATTTCCTTCTTAATCTCATCTATAACCCATGTATCCTTCAGAATAAGGTTGTTTAGCTTCCATGTTCTTGTATGGGTATGCAGGTTCCTGTTATTGAGTTCAACTTTTATTCCATAATGGTCTGAGAAGATGCAAGGAATAATTTCTATTTTTTTAAATTTGCTGAGGTTAGGTTTGTGGCCTAGGATGTTGTTGACTTTGGAGTATGTTCCGTGGGCTGATGAGAAGAATGTCTATTCAGTTTTGTTGGGATGAAATATTCTGTAAATGTCCGTTAAGTCCAGATGTTGAATGGTTGAGTTTAAATCTAAAATTTCTTTGCTTAGCTTCTTTTTGGAGGATCTATCCAGCACTGCTAAAGGGATGTTAAAATCTCTAACTACTATGGAACTGGAGGAAATCGAGTTGCTCATGTCTGTTAGAGTTTCTCTTATAAATTGAGGTGCGTTGTGGTTGGGTGCATAAATATTAATAATAGAGATCTAATCATATTGAGTATTACCTTTAGCAAATATGAAGTGTACATCCTTATCCTTAATTATTTTGGTTGGTTTAAAGCCTATTGCGTCTGCGAACAGGATTGCAACACCTCCTTTTTTCTGCTTTCCATTTGCCTGTAATACAGATGACCATCCCTTCACCTTGAGTCTGTATTTGTCTTTTAATGTAAGATGCGATTCTTGTAGGCAACAGATATCTGGCTTGAGTTTTTGTATCCATTCAGCCAACCTGTGCCTCTTTAGAGGACAGTTTAAACCATTCACATTAATTGAGAGTAATGATAAGCCTTTGGAGAGTCCAGTGGACATTTTTAATCCTTTTGCAACTGTGGAAGTTGGAATTTGATCAAAATTTTCTGGGTGAGTTTACTTTTGTGGTGGAGGATTACGCTGGTCTTTATGGAGGATAGGTCTGAGGATATCCTGGAGAGCTGGTTTAGTTATTGCAAATTTCTTCAACATGTGAATGTCATTGAAGTATTTAATTTCTCCCTCATAAATGAAGCTCAGTTTAGCTGGGTACAGGATCCTGGGTTGAAAGTTATTTTGTTTTAGGAGATTAAAAGTCGATGACCATCTTCTTCTAGCTTGAAAGGTTTCAGCAGAGAGATCTGCAGTGATTCTGATATTCTTCCCCTTGTAGGTAATGGTTTTCTTTCGTCTGGCAGCTTTCAGAATTTTCTCCTTCATATTAACTTTAGTGAAATTGATTATGATGTGTCTGGGGGATGTCTTATTTGGGTTGAGTTGTGTTGGAGTTCTGAAACTGTCTGCTATCTGAATTTCGGAATCTCTTGGCATGTCTGGAAAGTTCTCCTTCATAATCTCATGGAGAAGAGACTCTGTGCCTTGTGAAGCCACTTCGTCACTTTCGGGGATCCCTATTAGAGACGAATATTGGTTTTCTTCAAATTATCCGAGAGCTCTCTGAGAGAGTGGTCTGTTTTTGCTCTCCATTTCTCTTCTTCTTTGAGGGTTTGGGAGCGTCGAAAGCTTTGTCTTCAATGTCAGAAATCCTTTCTTCTGCTTGCTCCATTCTGTTACTGAGGGATTCTACTTTGTTTCTCAGATCTTTGAGGGATGCAACTTCTTGTCTCAATGTGTCAAAATCTTTGGTCATTTGGTCTTTGAATCCGTTGAATTCTTGAGATAACTTTTGGAATTCTAATTCGATCTTATTTGCTATCCAGATCCTGAATTCAATTTCTGACATCTCAGCTATTTGTTTGTGCATGGGGTCGTGTGCTGTGTCTGCCCCATTGATCCTTGGGGGAGTTGATCTACTCTGATTATTCATATTGCCAGAGTTTTTCTGTTGATTTCACCTCATGATTGTTTTTCAGGGTGTGTTTCCAAGATTAGACCCCAGCTGGATCACTCTATTGTTGTTGGATCTTTGTAGGGAGTGACCCTGTGCAGTTCCTCTGGGGCTGCTCTAGCTAGGGAGTTTTGGTTGTGGAAGCAGCTCCGGGTGTGATACACCCGGATCCAGCAACAGGGCTGGGGGTGGTGCGCACGGTTCTGGGAGTGCCAGGCACCCAGTGACTTTGGCATAGAGAGCCCAAGGCTCCAGCAGTCTCTGGCCAGGAGAAGAGCTCTGCGCAGAGGCAGGGAGGGTTCCAAAGGTCACGCAGCTACCAGAGTCCCTGTCCAGATGAATGGGCTAGTGTGGAAGCTGGGAGGACACAGGAGGGAGGACGCAGGGTTGCGTGGCTCCCGCAGTTCCTGCTCAGGGAATGTGGAGGCCCCATGGGTGCGGGTCACCGTTCGGGGTCGCTGCACAGCTCTTATGGAGGTCTGGGTGGTGCCAAGCCCAGGAGTTTGAGGTTGCTATGAACCGTGACATCACGGCACTCCACCCAGGGCAACAGCCCAAGGCTCCAGTGTGCCAAAACAGTCTCACTCTTCCCCTAAGATTAAGGCTGTAAGGCAGCTCAGTCCCTGCCTTTAGGCTGCTCAGTCAGTAGGTTACCTTGACCCGCCCAATCCTTGCTCTGGGACCCTGAGGGCAGAGCTTGCCGGGGCAGTTCTTTCACAATGGCTTCCTGCGCCCAGCTCAGTGGCTGAGTCTGGGGCCCCAGACAAAGCCCAAAGTTCTCCACACTCCTGCTCAGGCTCTCCCCAAGGCAGTTCAACTGAGTGCCAAGTCCAGGAACACCGAAACAGTTCACAGGTAAGGCCTTTCTGGTTTGCAGTCTCACTGCTGCTTGTACTTAAGGTTGCTGGCGTGATTAGGTCAATCAAACACACGCAACCACTTGCCAGTTTTCCACTGTTTTTGTCCTCCTCTTGGGGTCCAGAAGTCCCTTGCTGGCTCCCTATATCCTCAAAGGGATGATTATAGGCAGATCCCACCGGCCAGAGATGCTTGGAGTCTTATCTCCCCAGACTCGCTGTTCCCAGTTGCAGGGAAGCTGTTACTCGGCCGCCATCTTTAATCTTGAAACCACTTTTTTTTTTTTTCCAGACAGTCTCACTATGTCGCCTTCGGTAGAGTGCCGTGGTGTCACAGCTTACAGCAACCTCAAACTCTTGGGCTTCAGCCTCCCAAGTTGCTGGGACTATAGGTGCCTGCCATAATGCCCGGCTACTTTTTTGTTGTTGTTGTAGTTTTCATGTTGTTTAGCTGGTCCAGGCTGGGTTTGAACCCGCCCACCTCAGGGTATGTGGCGGGTGCCCTAGCCACTGAGCTATAGGCACTGAGCCTGTGACCCTTTCTAATTGACTTTCCACCTCCATTTCAAAGCAACCACTGATCTACTTTCTGCCACTACAGGCTAATTTACATTTTCTAGAATTTTATATAATGGAACCGTGTAGTATGTATGTATTTTTTGGTTTGGCTTCTTTCACGCAACGTGTGATTCATCTATGTTGTTGCATTTTTAATAGTTCATTCTTTTTTTAGGCCAAGTAGTATTCCTTTATACAGATATGCTATAATCACCATTTGATGGACATTTGTGGTATTTACAGTTTGCGGCTGGTACAGATAAAGCTTCTGGTATTATTTATTTATTTATTTGTGTGCATGTACTTTCATTTTTCTTGGGTAAATACCTCAGGATGGAGTTGGCTGAGTCATACATAGGTGTATTTTTTACTTTTTAAGAAACTACCAAACCTTTCCTACTAATAGATGAGAGTTCCAGTTGTTTCTTATCCTGGCCAGCACTTGATATGATAGGTCTTTTTTTTTTTTTTTTTTTGTGGTTTTTGGCTGGGGCTGGGTTTGAACCTCCGGCATATGGGACTGGTGCCCTACTCCTTGAGCCACAGGCGCCACCCATGATAGGTCTTTTTAATTTTGGCCGTTCAAAATGGTGTGTAGTGGTACCTTATTGCAGTTTTAGTTTGCACTTCTCTGGTGATTAGCAATATTGAGCATCTTTTCATGTGCCATTTACTATGCATATATCTGTTAAACTTAGAGGAAGTCTGTATACACCTTTGCCTATGTTTTATTGTTATTGTTCTAAGAGTTCTTTATAAATATTCTAGGTACAAGTCCTTTGTCAATTTATGTTTTACAAGTATGTTTTCCTAGTGCATGGTTTGCCTTTTTGTTTTCTCAATAACATCTTTTGATGGCCTGATTTTGCCCCATTATTGTGGTAGTTCCTCTTGAATATTTATATGGCACCCTGTGTATTTTGATGTTTTCCCTAGCCTGGCTTGGTGAATACGACTATTTCCACCTTTGTGTTAGCTTTGGGAATTTTTTTAACCCGTTTCTTTCCAAGGTTTTTCCCCTTGGATTGGGGTAGTTTTCTCGCATCCATTTGCTCATGAGTATCAGCTAAAGAACTTGAGGGATGCATTTGCTGTCTGCAGAGCGCTCTTTCTTCTCAGTTTCTTTGTCCTGTGAATTCCACCCAGGATGACCTCCCTAAATTCTCACCCCATCTCATCTGTCAGGACAGTTGCCATGCTGTTTGGGCTCGCCCACCCTGTGCCAAGGCCTAGAAACTCCAGACGGAAAGCTAGGGCATTTGTTGGATTCATCTCATTTGCTTGCCTCTTCTCTTATCTGAAAACCTCTTACATTTTGCCCAGCTTTCTAGTCGTTTAAGGCAGGACAGTAAATCTGGCCCCTGTTACTCTCTTGGCTGAAGGTAGAAGCTGTTTAAATGTATTTTTGCTTGAGGAACAAACTTTATGCTTGAGTGATTTTAATTCTAGATTTGTGTTAAGCTGTGGAATTGATGCTTCTCCAAATACTCACTGGAGCTAATGTTTCAGTTAGATACATAAGGAGATTAAAAAAAAAAAATTCTTTTTTTTTTTTTATTTTTGTCATTTTCTTCCCCAAGCATCCAGCAGTTCATGTTACTTGTGTACTTATGTAAGTGTGGGGATTATGTGAGTTGCCTAAAACTGCATTTGATATTCTTGGATCATGTTTAAAAACACGCTTTGTGTAACATCAGTTGAGTGTGAAACATGAATTAAGAGCTTAGAAAGATCTAGCTGAGTACATTTGGGGGAAAAACCTGCAATTATTAGTTGTTTTTCCAGTTGAGCTTTTTGAGTGACTTTTAAGTATTTGCTTTGGATCTTTTGCCTACTTTGAACACACACATAGTTACCAACCCTCATTTAAATATAGAACTTCAGATTTTCAGCTAAATTTGTTTTGGTTGAGAATTTAATAAAATCGTCAATTTATGTAAGTAAAAAAGTATAATTTAAAGAACAGCTTTTTTAATCTTATTGCTACATAACATTAGGTAATTCACTTAACCACATTGGCCCTTTTATTTCCGAAATAAGAGGGGTTGACCAGATCCCAACCATAAAACATTGTGATTCTGACGGTGTACTTCTATACAGACATTCAGATAGAATGTCTCATGTTCATCGACTTTCTTATATTTGTATCAATAGTTTACATTTTCAAGGTTTTGCTTTTTGGTTTTTTTTTTGAAACAGAGTCTCCCCATGTCACCCTCGGTAGGGTGCTGTGGCATCACAGCTCACAGCAACCTTAAACTCTTGAGCTTAAGCAATTCTCTTGCCTCAGCCTTCCAAGTAGCTGGGACTACGCTACAACACCCAGCTATTTTTTGGTTGCGGTAATCATTGTTGTTTGGTCGGCCCGGGCTGGGTTCAAACCTGCCAGCTCTGGTATATGTGGCTGGCGCCCTAGCTGCTGAGCTACAGGCACTGAGCCATTTTGAAGATTTTTTGAAAGCTAAAATGTACATCTTTTAAAGTGATTTTGTCACTTCTTGGAAAATGTAATATCCCAAGTTTAATACATTTTTGTTACAGGAAGAGAGCAAAGGTTAAGGTGTTCCATCCCATGCCTGTTCTTTGGATTACTTACGTAAGAGTCTCAAAGTAAAGAATAGTCGTTACAGTTGGGGGATATAAGTTAATTTGAGAAATATGACTAATAAGAGTCAGTTTGTTCATGGATCAGAATTCAGTAAATACCATTAGAGACAGATTAAAAATAAATAAAGTTCAAAGCACATTATAGAACACCTGAATTATTCATTTGGTATTAAGTATGTAAATTTATTTCGTTCTATTTAGACATTTCAAATATCATATTTATCTGTGTAAAATTATCAGACTTGTCTGGAGTATATGTGATTCAGGGGATATAAACCAACATGGGACAGAATTGTAGGTACGTTATTCTATGGGTGCCGGATTAACATATCCCAAAACAATACTGAAGTTTTTCTTTTCTTTTCTTTTTTTTCTTTTTGAGGCAGTCTCAAGCTGTCGCCCTTGGGTAGAGTGCCGTGCTTTCACAGCTCACAGCAACCTCAAACTCTTGGGCTTAAGCGATTCTCTTGCCTCAGCCTCCCAAATAGCTGGGACTACAGGAGCCCACTACAACACCTGGCTATTTTTCTTTTTTTGTCATTGGTGTTGCGGTTGTCATTGTTGTTTTAGCTGGCGTGAGCCGGGTTCAAACCCGCCAGCCTCAGTGTATGTGGCTGGTGCCCTACCCACTGAGCTACAGGCGCTGCCAATACTCAAGTTTTTAGGAGTATGTGCTTTTCTCTGGTACAAAGTTCCATTCCTTAAGTCAGTTTTGCAAATGGTTTCATGTTCCCCATGAAAGTTAAGAACCACAGATGCAGTGGGTATTGAATATTCCCCTTTAAATTGCCTTGGCAACCCTCCTTTAAAAAAATATTTACATCTTCTGCCAAAAAACTGCATTTTGTTAAAGGAAAAAAACGTGCTCCCTTATTCCATGTTCTGTTAAATCTTACCACTCTGTTTATTTGAATGATAGTGACATAAAAAGCTACATGGGACATAGAGAGAGTAGAATGTAGTGGAACATAGCAGTCTTTGTGCTCAGCAATCTTATACAAAACTGTATGCATGGCCTTGTGGCTGCATGCATGGAAGCACACAAACTGAGAGGTAACTGAGTTCTGTTCACATCCTTCCCTTTTTGTCCTCCCATATCTGCCTACATTGTGCTTCTCTCCCCCTCATGCTTGCTCACTCTTCCTCTCTCTCACACACATACTCTTATTCCCTCATTCAGACTGTGCAGAGAAACAGAGACACTCATACCTATTTAGTGTGGCCAGCATTTTAACCATAGACTACCTTTGGTTTGTTGGAGAAGGTTGAGAATGAACCCCAGAAAAGTTTTTTTTTTTTTTAACCAGGCTTTATTTATTTATTTTTATTGTTAAATCATAGCTGTGTACATTTGTGCAATCAAGGGGTACAATGTGCTGGTTTCATATACAATCTGAAATATTCTCATCAAACTGTTCAACGTAGCCTTCATGGCATTTTCTTAGTTATTGTATGTAGACATTTGTATTCTGGATTTAGTAGGTTTCACCTGTACCCATTCTAAGATGCACCATAGGTGTGACCCCATCCTTTACCCTCCCCCAGAAAAGTGCTTATGCCATCCTTGAGACTTTGGTGTATTAGAGGAAAAACTGGGGATTTGGTTCAGTGATTGGACCTATGCTGCTAACTGGAGTAAATCAATTCCTAGGAGATGGCTTAGGACGAGATTGAACTTTTTTGTTGTATTGTTGTTGCAGTTTTTGGCCAGGGCCTGGGTTTGAATTTGCCACCTCCCGTATATGGAGCTGGTGCCCTAGTTCTTGAGCCATAGGCGCCATCCCAGATTGAACTTTTTAAAGATTAAATTATGACACACCAAAGTTCAGCATGTTGCTAGAAATGGAACCAAATCACTTCTTCACAGAAATTACTGATTTACTTTATAAAATCCTGACACACACCTTTAATGGCTTCTGATGAAAATGGTGCCATAAATAAATACTCTTGTGTATTTGAGGTAAGGTGTTTACAAACTCCACAGCTCTTTTAGCCTTTACCAGTTGAAGATACCCTATTTTTTGGTGTTTACGTAAAATTTTGATAGAAAACACTCTGTTTTTCCATTGACATGCTGCTTAATTTTGTCAAAGAAAATAGCAATGTGAGTAAGTCTTATAAATAAAAGGAAAATCAGGTATAAGTATGAGCAGCTGCTCAAGAAGGATTATATTGGCTCTTTGGAAGGAAAATATGCTCCTTTTGGTCATAGGTATTTCCATGGAAGTAATTGGGTTTTTTAGTATGCCAGAGTTTGCTATTTTGCCAGTCGAGTTACAAACGATGAGGTAGAAATCAGCTTATACACTGCTTAGTCATTCTTTGTAAGAAAAGCATTCTGACATTCTTAGCTGTAAATAGACACCTGGTTTGAACTGTATAGTTTAAAATGACTGAACAATTATTGGCTAAGTTCTCTTGGATTTTATACCTCTTAATTATGAGTTAGATGTTTTATTTATGCTTTCTTAAGAAACCTGTTTATATATATATATATAAAAATTTTTTTTTTTGTAAGTTTTGGCCGGGGCTGGGTTTGAACCTGCCACCTCTGGCATAGGGGGCCAGTGCCCTACTCCTTTGAGCCACAGGTGCAGCCCCGAAACCTAGTAATATTTTATAAAGTAATCTTTATTATCTTCATTCTAGTTTTCACTTGAAACATTAAATATTATTGTTGTTATTTTTTAGAGACAGAGTCTCACTTTATCGCCCTCAGTAGAGCGCAATGAAGTCATAGCTCACAGCAACCTCCAACTCCTGGACTTAGGCATTCTCTTGCCTCAGCCTCCCGAGTAGCTGGGACTACAGGCGCCGGTCACAATGCCTGACTATCTTTTTGTTGCAGTTTGGCTGGGGCCGGGTTCAAACCCACCACCCTCGGTATATGGGGCTGGTGCCCTACCCATTGAGCCACAGGCACTGCCCAGGACCATTAAATATTGTTAAGTTGAATACAGGCTAGGAAAAACAAAATACTGAAGAAAATTATTTATATTTGAGACTTCTGTGATTTATATTCTGAGCTATTATTTAATGGAAATAACATTTGAAATAAAGCAAAAATACTTAACATTCTTTTATTTGTATCTTATTTAAGAGCATGCTAAATTTCTGCTTCCTACCCTTAAAACTTTAACCTAGACATCTTGTGGCATCTGTGTTTTTTTTGAAATGAGAAAATCAAGAATAAAGCTAGATTTTTAGAATTGTATAAAATGTGGGTGGATAAAAATAATTTTTAGTCATCTTTAGGGTTGCAATTTTATGTTCATGTTGATAGCATATTTTGTAAAATATGGTAAAATAATCTTTTTTAAGTATTTCCTTCTTGAGATTAGTCTGCTTTCTTGCCATTTAAAAAAAAATTTTTTTTTGAGTCAGAGTCTCATTGTCACCCTTGGCAGAGTGTGTCACAGCTTACAACAACCTCCAACTCTTGGGCTTAATCAGTTTTCCCACAATGCCTGGCTATTTTTTGTGACAGTTGTCATTGTTGTTTAGCTGGCCCAGCTGGGTGTATGTGGCTGGTGCTGTAACTACTGTGCTACAGGCACCGAGCCTTTCTTGCCATTTTTAAAGACATGTCAAACTGTGGCCAGGTGTAGTGGCTCAGGCCTGTAATCCTAGCACTTTGGGAGGCTGAGGTGGGTGGATTGCTTGAGCTTAGGAGTTTGAGACCAGCCTGAGCAGGAGTGAGACCCCATCTCTAAAACATAGCCAGGTATTGTGGTGGGTGCTGTAGTCCCAGCTACTTGGGAGGCTGAGGCAAGAGGATCACTTGAGCCCAATAGTTTGAGGTTGCTGTGAGCTATGACACCATGGCACTCTGCCAGGAGTGACAAAGTGAGACAGTCTCCCAAAAAAAAAAGACATGTCAAACCAAGTGTCTTATTCTATATCCAACAGAGATTTGTGCATATGCATTTAGAAGTGATTTACACATATTCCTTAAAGTAGTCATGGTTTAGGTGATTATCTGTTAAATACATGTTTGTCTTGTCTTATAATACACCTTACCAGTAGTGATACTATTGTCAAAAAGCAAAATATCAGACAGCATCATGATACTAACATGAAACATCTGCTATTGTTATCATCTTGTAATCCAGTCTCTTAGCAATGGCCAAACTGATTTTAGTTATATCTGGGAAATGAAAGATAAAGATGGAGAAGTTGATTGGAAAGGAGAGGATGTTCATATATAAAGAAGAAAGTGTGTAGAAAATGTAAAGTAGATCACATTTGGTCTGGGTACAACCTCAGAATCCTCAATGCTGTGTTCCAGATAGCTCTTGCTTAACAAATTGGAGATTTGGCCTAGAGGTTGGTTCCACAGAACTAAAAATTGTCATTTGTTGACATATTCCCTTTTGGAACCAGATAAAAATTTAGGTGCATATATGCCCTTTATTACTATCCAAACTGCATTCAGTGTGGAAAATGTAGTACAGCTGAGTGCCTTAGTTAATGATAGTAGCTTGTATAGAAAACCTCAGCAGTGGTTCTCAACCTTCCTGATGCCGCCGCCCTTTAATACAGTTCCTGTGGGTCTTGACCCACAGGTTGAGAACCGCTGTCATAGAGGCTTGGTATCTCTGACTTTAGGAAACAGTTGGTCATGTGGTATGTTCCTGAAGCACCTTTTCTTGCCTGTTTGTGTTCATCTCTTAGAGGCTTACATCATTGTTTACCTGCTTTTTGTAGAACTATTATTTTACATTAAATTTTTTTCTCATTATATATTCATTTGAAATTAAAAATCTAAGAAACGTGGGCTTGGCCAATTGTATGCTCTTAGAGAAAAATAGATGCCTTATTTAATAAATAATCTATTTTCTTATTCTGTAGGATTTAGTATATCTTTTTACCAAATTGCATGTGGCTAAAGAGTGTTTTTGAGTTGGCTAATTCAGATTGAGTTGGGGCATAACTAGGAATCTTGTTACCAAGCGCTAACAATGGCAGTCCTTGTTAGCTAGTATGTTAAAAATATTGTGTTTCTTCCCTTAAATAAAAAGTAGTGTTTTTGTTGTTGTTGTTTTGAGGGTTTTTTGGAGACAGAGTCTATGTCACCCTGGGTAGAGTGCTGTGGCGTCACAGCTCATAGCAACCTCAAACTCTCGGGCTTAAGCGATTCTCTTGCCTGGCCTCTCAAGTAGCTGGGACTACAGGCACCCGCCAAAGCACCCAGCTATTTTCTTGTTGTAGTTGTCATTGTTGTTTGGTAGGTCTGGACCAGGTTCAAACCCGCCACCTCCAATGTATGCGGCCGTTGCCCTAGCTGCTGAACTATAGGCGCCAAGCCAAAAGGAGTTTGATTTTATATTATTGTACTTTATTTTACTTCCAAATTAATATGAGGTTACAAATTTTTAGGTTACATCGTTCTCACTTCTGAGGTAAAGTTGTTGTAGTTGAGACCTTCACCCAGGGGGCCCATTGAACACCCTCACGTTGTGCACATAAGGTGCAATCAAATCAGCAATGATTTGAAAGTAATAGTGACTAAATTCCTAAATTATGTGCTCTACTTGAGATACACAAATAGTTTCTTACACAAAAGGGCATTATGATTTTTCCAGGTAAATTTTTTGGGGGATATAAATTATATTCATGAAATCTGATTTATGGTATACCTCTATTTTTGCTTTTGAATTTGAACCTTTGGTACTTTGGAATATTTGATGAGTTTTAAGATAACACTATTCAGTGAAATGAGTTTGTCACTTCATAATACCATGTCTGTCTTTAGAGTAAATTGTTATGTACTGGTATTTTAGAAAGAGAACTGACTTGAACTCAACTCCTGGGCTCTAAAGTGAGAGCCCAGTTCACTGTGTGTCACCTGGGGCCCTTCGGTGCTGCAGCTACTCTGGCTCTTGCTGCTGCCATGCTTGTTTGCCATCACACATTGATCACTTGCTCTGTGCCAAGCACTGATGTGTTGATAAACCTCAAATCCAACAACTGCATAAGGGAAGTGACTAACCTACATATTGCAGCAAGCAAGGCTGGGAGAGATTCAGTAATTTGGCCTAAGTAGGTTATGCCTCCCTGGTTTTCAAGCTGCAGGGTCATGCCCCTCACTTCACTATGCTTACCTATTTTATCAGATGCTCTGATACCAGGTTGTATAGCCAAGAGTTCAAGCTAAAAATTTATTTTTAAATAATTTCAGGTGTGTCCTCTTTAAGACTGCTTATCTTTTGAAAAATTAAGCTTAGGAATTAGACTGAGGCAATAAATACTTTTTTGAGAGGATCTAGCTATTATTTTACTTTAAACTACTCCCGTTAGTTTAATGGGTAGTATTTTTCTAGTGAATTTAATTGGTAGCTCAAAGGTAACTTAGGCAAATAAGCTAACCTTAGTTTTTCATCTCTAAAAAGGGTATGATACTGTCTCATAGTTGGGTAAGCCACCTGTTGTACTTCGAATGCCTACAATGGGTAGCATTTCTATTTTAAGACTTATTAGAAATGTATTCATGACCCTCACACACCATGTCCTCAGGAAAGCCCATCCACTTCCTCTTCAGATGGAAGGATTTGCTCTGCTTCTGTGGGTTCTCCTTTTAGACAAATGCTAATCTGCAAAAGCCAGGAATATGTTTCATTTGTCTTTTTGTTCTTTTACCTCACCACCCTTCCTTCCCTTCTCCCCACCTTTCAAAAAAACTAGCATGGTGCCTGGCACTTGGCATGGAAAGATAGGGAATGTTACATACAACAAATTAAATCAATCTTTGAAAAGTCTCTCCTTTTTATGTCTAGGAAAATTGAATGCAGCTATATTGTTCAAGAATTTTTTTTTTTTTTGTAGAGACAGAGTCCCACTTTTATGGCCTTCGATAGAGTGCCGTGGCCTCACACAGCTCACAGCAACCTCCAACTCCTGGGCCCAAGCGATTCTTCTGCCTCAGCCTCCCAAGTAGCTGGGACTACAGGCACCCGCCACAATGCCCAGCTATGTCCAAGAATTTTTTGTATGAATATGAGCACCCAGCTCCTTTTTTCTTAATTCTAAAAGCATCTACTGTGTACAAGACCCTTTAAGGCATGGCCGGGTGTGGTGGCTCACATCTGTGAGCACTCTGGGAGGCCAGGGCGGGTGGATCACTTGAGCTTAGGAGTTCAAGATCAGCCTGAGCAAGAGGGAGACCCCGCCTTTACTAAAAATAGAAAAACTAGCCAGGCATTGTGGTGGGTGCCTGTAGTCCCAGTTAGTCAGGAAGCTGAGGCAAGAGAATAGCTTAAATCCAAGAGTTTGAGGTTTCTGTGAGCTATAATGCCACAGATGCCAGGGCACTCTACTCAAGGTGGAAAAAAAAACTTTAAGGCATGAAGGGTAAAGTAGAAAAATAAAAAATAATTACAAATTGGGCTGTGCCTGTGGCTCAAAGGAGTAGGGCGCCAGCCCCGTATGCAGGCCAAAAACTGCAAAAAAAAAAAAAAAAATTACAAATGAATTGTACTAATTTCTCTCCTTTATATTTAACATCATCTCACATACTTAAAATATTTTTACTTGATTATTCAGAAATATATGAAGTATGGAAATAAAATGGTAAGTTGTTTATTATTTCCTGTGGACATAGTTGGATTTTTAAGCAAAATCTTGTTCTAATCATAGTTGGTGGCTCTCTAGTTTTTAGGGTTTTTTAGACTGTTATCCTTGTGTTATTTGATTGGTGCATTTAAACAGATCTTTAAGTTTTTTTTGTATGTTACACTTTCTGTAATAGAGATTACTATCTATATAAGAAGATACTATTCATAGCATTTATAACAGTTGGCACTTTTTCTTCCTATTGAAAATTATCTAGAATTGTAAAATACAATTTTAAGTTTGGATTTATTAAGTGGCACAAGATGGTAATTTATTTTTGATGGTATGATATCCTTTGTGATTCCTATCAAACTCTGAATACTCTGAATAAGCATTGTAAAGCACAATTTTCCTCAAATATCTTCTGAAAAGTAGCTGATAATTAACATATTGCTGATAAGCAGCCAAAAGAAAAAAATATGGTTTACCTTAGAATTTAAAATTTTCATTTGGGCCACAGTAGAGATTTAATTTCTTCTCTAGCTTGGATATGATGAAAACATGTAGAACTTTGAACATTATAATTTGTACATAGCTCTTTTGATCTTTTCCCTTTCTTCCTCAACCCATTTTTTCATACATGTGTTTGTTACTTATCTTGTATCTTTTTTCTGTTTGCTCTGTATTTGATCAATATTTAAGTTTGTGAGACTGTCCATATCACTGTCTACGCTGTGCTGTCCAACATGTGGTTGCTTAATCAACACTTGAAAGAGAGCTGTTGGACTTGAGTTCACTGTAAGTGTAAATTACATACTATATCGTCAACACTTGGTAGAAAAAAGAATGTGAAATTTGTTAATATGTCTGAACTGTTATCATTTCAACATGAATTTGTATACAAATTATTATCTCTTGTCCCAGTTTATTGGAGTTCATCAGTGGGGGGAAGATGAGAGAGTTACTGACAATAAATTATTTTCTTTGAGACAAAGGAAGTGTTACTGCTGTTGCTAATAGATCTTGTGGACAGTAATAACTGAACCTGAATGTTAAGCCTAGAGAAATGCTAGTGGCATAGAAAGGCAAAACAATGTTGGAAAACACACCTGTTTCAAGTCCCTTAATCTGCAAAACTCATACTCTCTCCTTAAACGGAAAGAATGATGTATATGTATTTGCAACGCTACAGTGACTGTGAATTTTGGAACTTTAACTTTTAATATAAAAAGTTCAGTTCCCCTACTCAGGAAATGGAGGCAGAAGGATGGCTTGACGCTAGCAATTCAAGACCAGCCTGAGCAACATAGTGAGACCTTGTCCCCAAAAATGTATTTTAAATTTACCTGAGCATGGTGCTTTGTGTGCCTGTGGTCCCAGATACTTGGGAGGCTGAGACAGGATGATTGCTTGAGCCCAGGAGTTCAAGATTACTCTGAGCTACCACTGCACTAAAGCCTGGGCAATTGAGTGAGACCTCATCTCTTAAAACACACCCACAGACACCACATCCACTTGAAAGTTCAGTTCTTCCACACAGAATGTGAGTTATATGCTTGAGCTATGTATATAAAGATTTTTTTTTTTTTTTATTGTTGGGGATTCATTGATAAAGATTTTTAAAATGTGATTATTTAAACTTAAATAAAGTATGAGAGTATATGAGAATATACTTTGAAAATTCTGGGATTAAGCCAACACATGCTATTTGAGTTTCCTGCACCGAGGGTGGCGGGTTTGAACCTGGCCTGGGCCAGCTAAACAACAATGACAATTGCAACAAAATAGCTGGGCATCGTGGCGGGCACCTGTAGTCCTAGCTACTTGGGAGGCTGAGGTGAGAGAATTGCTTAAGCCCAAGAGTCTGAGGTTGCTGTGAGCCATGATGCCACAGTACTCTACCCAGCGCAACAAAAAAAAAAAAAAAAGAAAGAAAAAGAAATCTAAACTTAGAAAATGATAGCAAAGTTGGATACTACTTCTAATTGTAGATATTATGTTCTATGACATAAATACATATATTTTTCTCCCCTCAATTTATCTTTTAAGGTCTCAGCCAGTTTCTTCTCCAGTCATCCTCCAATTTGGTCATGCAGAGACCCTTCTTCCACTGCTTTCTCTCATGGGCTACTTCAAAGATAAGGATCCCCTAACAGCTTACAATTACAAGGAACAAATGCATCGGAAGTTCCGAAGTGGTCACATTGTACCTTATGCCTCGAACCTAATATTTGTGCTTTACCATTGTGAAAATGCTAAGACTCCTAAAGAAAAATTCAGAGTGCAGTTGTTATTAAACGAAAAGGTGTTACCCTTGGCTCACGCACAAGAAACTGTTTCATTGTATGAGGACCTGAAGAACTACTACAAAGATATCCTTCAGAATTGTCACACCAGAGAAGAATGTGAATTAGCAAAGGTTAACAGTACATCTGATGAGCTGTGAGTAACTGGAGAAGATATTTAATTCATCAGGAATCTATTGGGAGCAATTATATGCTTGTAATAGGTGGGCAATCCCTTGATTACAGAAAGCTTTTACATCACTTGAATATTTCTGTCTTTTCCCAGAAAAACATTGAGGTTTTTTGCTTTGGACAAGATATATGAGAAATAATTTTTCACTGGAGCAGCTCTCTTGGGGGGGAAAACCTATTCAAAGAAACAGCTAGAACTGCAAATGTTTACAGAAATTTCCTATTTATATAAAATTTAATATATCTCAGCCTGATATAGAATATGATTTCAAAATGATGCTTGAAAAGTGCTGGAGTAACAAAATATGTCAGTTGGACAATCCATAACTTGACCGAACCAAGTTTAGGAGCTTTACCGATTGTGCTACAGTTCTCTTTTTCTCAGGTAGGAAAATTTTAGTATGTAGTATTGTTTTTCTTAATCAGAACTATTGTGATAAGCTGGGAGTATGACTTTGGAAGAAAACTATTATTTCTAGATAAACATTTGAAACAGTTTTAAAAAACAAGAGTCTGATCTAAATGGACACCTTCATTGAAGCATAACAAAAAAGTATAATATTTGTGTTAAGGTATTTATCAAGTATTTGAAAGTAATTGCTTTTAACCTAATAAGTCTTGCAGGGCTATCTTAAATTATTATCATGCTTGTACATTTAATAATGGAAAGACAAAAAGGACAATTCACAGTCAGATGGGTAAGAATCAAAGTTTCTTAAATCCACTGCTGATTTTTTCAATTCTATCACTTGGCTTCTATTTTTTATATTTTGCTATTATATGAAATGTATCTTTTGGTGGTTTGATTTCTTTTTCTTTTTAAAATAAAGATTTCTCAGCTGGCTTAGTTTCACAGTTTTAAACCCATTGTAAAGAAATAAAATAGTTCTTTAAATGCCGTGAAAGTATTTGCTATAATAAAATCCCTCTGACTTTACTGCTAGTTCTTTTCTGTTCTTCATGTTGAAGTGCACTCAGTTACTGAGGTAAAAGGTTGTTCAAGCAGCTTTGACCCAATCAGGAAATACAAAGATTTCCTTGAATGAAGAGGTTATTGTTAATGCATTTTATTTTAATTTATATTTGTTTTAAGAGTGATATCTTTCAAAGGGAGATTTAAGACTTTTGTTGAAAATGCGTGGTTACTCTGATCAAACAATATGCAGTAAAATCCCAGTTTAACGGAGTGTACTGTGTTGATTTTTCAATAGTTTGTTTTTGAGGGAAGAGACGTAGGAAAAGAAATATTAAGGATAAGCATGTTTCTATGTACAAATTATCATGGGTGACTTGGATTAAGACACTTTCAGCTAAATTTCAGTTAATAAAAATTGAAAAAGTCAGTTTGAGTCTTTAAAAAAAAGGACTGAAATAGTATCTTTTTAGCATCAAGAGTCAAAACATTTTCTAGTTAATGCTTAGTCAAATTAATTTTTTCAGTTACTGAAGTTATATCCTAATTTAGAGATAAGATAAAAAGATTTTAAATGCTTTATCAGTAAAGATAAAACCTCTTGTTGCTTTTACTTTTGCAAAATGCGACTAGGGGGACGTTTAAAATCATATAATATTAACCATCGGGTTACCTGACCTTGTCAGACCCTTTTGAATAAATTCCCTAAGGTTAAAAGAAGTAGCACTAATGAGTAAGTAAAAAAGACAAGTCAATAAACATTTGGGGCTGTAAATATAGCATATGTGTTCTATGAGAAGATGAAGGACTATTTAGGACTATTTCAGCATGGCATTCTCAGAAACTGAATTATTCCAGAATGGCAAGTATTCAGAATGGACATGAATATAGATTGATTCAAATAGTCTCCTCAGAACGTGTCCTCTGGAAAGGAGATACTGTGGATATCACAGAGAAGGATTCTGGGTTCAAATGACCTTGAGAAAGTGGGGGTTCTGTTTCCTATAGAATGTCTCAGGCTTTTAACACGCAGACATGCATTTTTACTATAAGGCATTATAGCAGGCTCCTGTCTTATTTGACCTGAGAATGATTTTTCAAGGAGAAGCTCCTATGACTGTGTAAATGAGAACTACTTTGAAAATTTGGGGATTAAACCAACACATGCCATTTGGAATCCTTTCAAGTGAGAGGGTGGTGAGGGTCATGGAATTAAATACAAGTGGGGAAAAAAATATACTAAAATATCCTCTGTTATAAATTAGATCAAATGATATAGATAGGATTACAGTCATTACAGATTTATCTTAAAATACTGTTTTGTAATTTAGTTCTCTCGCCCGTGGCTCAGTGAGTAGGGTGCTGGCCCCATATACTGAGGGTGGCGGGTTCAAACCCAGCCCCGGCCGAACTGCAACAAAAAAATAGCCAGGCGTTGTGGCGGGCGCCTGTAGTCTCAGCTGCTCGGGAGGCTGAGGCAAGAGAATCGTGGAAGCCCAAGAGCTGGAGGTTGCTGTGAGTCCTGTGACGTCATGGCACTCTACCGAGGGCGGTAAAGTGAGACTCTGTCTCTACAAAAAAAAAAAGAAAGTATATAACTATACATTAAAGTTATAAAAGATGCATAGCTCATTGATCATTGATCTTCAAATGAATGATGTTTATGAAACACATGATTAGCTGGAAAAGCTACTGCTGTCAGTACACTAACTGCTGATTGCTTCTGCAAAGTTCTGGTGTTCTTATTTCTATGTTAAAAAACATTGTCAGTATGCAGACACGAAGAGAATAAAATAATGAGCATACATATCATCCTGTTCCATCAGAGTTTAAAATGGTAACATTTGTTTTAGATCCCAATAAACAGTTTTGAGGCCTTTTGAATGCCTCCATGATCCTATGGCTCTACTCAATATAAAATTAATATTCACCCTCCCACTGCACGCTTGATTCTAGAGACTTGTAGTCTTGTTTTGGGAGCCTTGAAATTTTCTACAAAAGGTTGCATAGTCTGTATGTCATTCTTGAATGAGTATTTTACCTGCTAGATTCATTTTTTCAAGACTTTGATCTTGACCATTTGTTGCAAAATAATACCTTTAATTCTTTAATGCCTGTTGAGTACTTTGTGTACAAATGCTAGACATACTCCATGGCCATAGAAAGATGAATGAGCCTAGTTCTTTTATTAAAGGAGTCTATCTTAAAATACCTTAAAACAAACTTACTTTAAATGTCTGACACATCAACTGAACATATTTGATTCTTTGAATACTTATAAAATAGCAGACTATGAAAGTTTTGTAGGAATTGTTAAATTTCATTGTTAATTAGGACCATATAGTCATCTTTGAGTATGTGAGGATGTGTGTAAAATAATTCATGTAGAAATATTGAATGGAGGTAAGTGTGGTCTATTTTTGCTAGCTTTAACTGAAGTTAGGCTAATCTCATTTAGGAAGTGCCTAACACTGAAGAATCTCATGATAAAAACTAAAGACCTTATCTAGGATAGGGTAGATGAAGAGTTGAACGTTGAAAAATAATCTTTGGCTAACAAGGGTTCATTTATAACAGGTGGCCACATTACCCAGCTAAGCCAGAATTTAATCCCTATTGGTCCTGACATTCTGGTTGATTGATTAATGCCTATGGTCATTAGCCATTTTTCTGTCAAATGTACAACTTGATGTGTGTACTTGCCTTTTTTATGGTCATGTCATTGTTTTGAAGTTTCTGCTCTCCAACACACAGTCACTTGATACTGTTTTGTAAATAATCTTGATCTTGATTTTGACACTGAAAGCAAAACTTAACATCTAAAGAAAAAGGTGGTTCACCTTTTCAAGACATAATCAAGGGCAGCACCTGTGGCTCAAGGAGTAGGGTGCCGGTCCCATATGCCGGAGGTGGCAGGTTCAAACCTAGCCCCGGCCAAAAACCAAAAAAAAAAAAAAAAAGACATAATCAACTTTTCTGATGTCTTTGAGGGGTTTCCTTTTGTAAACTGCAGCAGTGCTGATACATCCCCATGAAAGACTTGGGGGTTACATACAACCAGCCGAGAATGTAAAGTATGAATTTTTGGAACACATTTCTCTAAGATGATATTTGTGTGGTACATTAATGAGAGTGGGAATTTGAACTGTTCTTTGCCAACTATAAGCTAAAAATATTCGCATTACTATACAATTTGTTTATATCTAGCTGTCCCCTGAACTTTTGTCACAGGTCACCCAATTCTTTCCTATTCCTTTTTTCTTGTTCACTTGAGCTTTTCCTTTCACTGACCTGGCAGCCTATTTTAAGCATCCTCACATCAGTCTTTTCAGCTGTTTTTTATTCTTTGTTTGTATGTATGAATAATAGTATTTTTGAGAAAGTTCTACATTGGGAAAGGAGATGTCATGTTTTTCTAGTATTGGAATTAAGTTGAAGAGTTACAGTTTTGAGCTTCACAACTGCGTTTAAGCATTTTATCATTACTGAAATAATACATTTTAAGATAGGATTCTTAAATTTCTTTCTTTCCATCTTTCTGTCTTTCTTTCTTTTTGAGACAGTCTCCCTGTTGCCCTCGGTAGAGTGCTGTGGCATCCCAGCTCACAGCAACCTCCAACTCTTGGGCTTAAGCGATTCTCTTGCCTTAGCCTCCCAGGTAGCCGGGACTACAGGCACCTGCCACAACGCCCAGCTATTTTTTGTTGCAGTTTGGCCATGGCAGGTTCAAACCCACCACCCTCAGTATATGGGACTGGTGCCCTACCCACTGAGCTACAGGCACCGCCCCTTAGTTGTATTTCTAAAACTAGCCTCAATTCAATATCTTCTATAGACTACATTCCTGGATTTTAAACTATTCTTTAGACTAGACCCAAGCAAATCATGTCCACACTTGTGTTTGTTGCTCTGAGAGGATAAATGTTCATTTATTAAAATGCTAAGTCCTTTTCTTTTTTTTAGACATTCTGTTGCCTGACTAGAGTGAAATGGTGTCCTTATAGCTCACTGCAGCCTCAAACTCCTGAGCTGGAGGGATCTTCCTGCCTCAGCCTCTCAAGTAGCTGGTACTATAGGCACGCCACCACACCTGGCTAATTTTTCTATTTTTTGTTGAGACGGGGTCTTACTCTTTTATTTGCTGGTCATGAACTCCCGAGCTCAAGTGAACCTCCCTCCTTGGCCTCCCAGAGTGCTAGGATTACAGGTGTGAGCCACCACACCTGGCTGTGATAGCCTTCTTGAATTGGATAATACTACTGATACAATGACAAAGTTTAATTAGAATATTTATTGTACATTTGTAAAATTTCAGGTTAATGTGAGGGTACAGACAGCTAAATCACAATATTTGAGTTTGTTAGGTAGAGTCCCTCTTGTAGTGTGTCCTGCACCCAAAAGGTGTGTCCCCATACAGTCCTACATTTAGTGGGAGGACCGCGAACCCCTTTTTTTCCCTACACATTAAGCACTATTCAAATTTGGTGTAGCTTTATTAGTGGCAGCAGGGGAATTTGGACCTAATTCATTTGGGGCGTTTTGGTATGCAGATTGTCTCAGTAAAGCATACTGACTAAACTGCTAATGTTGATTCTGCTCATGCTGCAATAAAAAATGCTTTCGAATATGCTGCTACCCTTTGCCCTTCTCTGTAGCCATTGGCTGTAATTGCTGAAGTGCAAAGTTGCATGCTTGCAGGAAATGGAAGAGAGAAGCAAGTGTGATTGGTCTCTTGTGTGACCTTTCCTTTTTTCTTTTTCTATTTTTTTTTTTTTTGAGACAGCGTCTCACTTTTTTACCCTCAGTAGAGTGCAGTGAAGTCATAGCTCACAGTAACCTCAAACACTTGGGCTCAAGCGATTGTCTTGTGTCAGCCTCCCAAGTAGCTGGGACTATCAGCACTGCCACAATGCCCAGCTATTTTTAGAGGTAAGGTCTCGCTCGTGAGTCAGGCGATCCACCTGCCTTGGCCTCCCAGAGTGCTGGGATTACCTGTGTCAGCCACTACGCCTGGCCCTGTGTGACATTTTCTAAGAAAGTTACTTCCTTCTATCTCCCCTGGCTCAGCTGATTGCACCATGCACCTGGTCTAAAAGATTTGCTGAGTTAACCAGAAAAGTAGGACAAGTTAATTGATTCTTACATTTTAGACCTTTCCCTAAACATTGCATTTGTAGGATTTTCAAAGCCAAGCACAATTCAGACCTTGGTAGAAATTCTAACTTTGAATTTCAGAATAATGGGAACTGTAGTTGTATTGTATATTGTCCCTTTCATTGCTTTCATAACACAACTCTTTTGAACAACAAGTATGCGTCAGGCCTATTATTAGGCACTGGGAATAAAGTATTTTGTGCCTGCAAATCTTTTATGTACATGCTGTGGATGTGTTGATTAATTACTTCTTGTACCTATATTAGAAACAGTGTCCCTTAGGAAGTCCTTAGTCTTAGAAGGATTCTGAAGAGAAGGATATCTGTTCTCGAATTAGAATTTTATGCCCATGATATACTCCCACCTCATCTTCATTCAGCGAAGCAGTTGTCATCTACTTATGGCAGCCCTCATGGCCTCACTCCTGTAATACCTGTTAAGTCCCCAAAGCCAGGCTCATTGAGCACACAGTAATGGCAGCCAGCAGGATTTTAAGAGAGATGAAAAAGGCAAGAATTTGCTGTCAACTTGTCTCTGGCCCATGTCAATGTATGTTGCCCCATGTCAATGATCTCTGCCCTACTTCATCATATAAACTGAGTGTAGGCCGGGTGCGGTGGCTCACGCCTGTAATCCTAGCACTCTGGGAGGCCAAGGCAGGTGGATTGCCCTGAGCTCAGAGGTTTGAGACCAGCCTGAGCCAGAATGAGACCTCAAAAAAAAAAAAACCCAGGTGTTGTGGTGGGTGCCTATAGTCACAGCGACTTGGGAGGCTGAGGCAAAGAATCGCTTAAACCCAAGAGTTGGAGGTGGCTGTGAGCTATGATGCCATGACACTCTACTGAGGGCCACAAAGTGAGACTCTGTCTCAATAAAAAAAAATAATAATAAACTGAGTGTATCACTTTGACCATCATTTCAATAACAATGTTATAGTAAACACCCCATGCCTGGTCATCCAGTCATCTTATACACATATCAATAGAATCTTGTTATATACAGACATTGCTAGAGAATGTTTTGCAATCTGAGGGCCTAATGATGAAATGTGATCTCTCAGCAGTGATGTTACCCACTTCAACTGTGGCATCACCTGCACCTTGTGAACTGATAGGTGGGCTTTTCCTACACGTCTATCTCCTAATACATTTTCTTGAAACCTGGTTGGAGTGGGAGGCAGGGAAATGGTCAGGAGGGCAGTTCTTTGTTCTTTCTCACATCTGATTGAGTTCCCACCCCCATTTATATCCAGACCTTCTCTTTCCTTTGCCCTTTTTGTGTCTGTCCTATTTAATATTAATTTTCCTTTCTAGGAGATTCTTCTCAAAGCAGGGCTTTATCCTGGAAGGGAGCAGCTGGTGAAGTCTGAGAGTTCATAGGGCCCATCTGCTCACGTCCCTTCGGTGCGTAAGTAAACTTCCTGCACAGCAGCAGTCTGGTTGCTGTTGTCTCTTGGTGACTCTGCCTCTTCAGTGAGTACCTACAGGTGACTTGGGGGGTCCCTCATTCTCAGGTCCATCAGCTACCAAAGCTTCCCTCTGTCTCTTCCCACAAAGGCAATGCTTCCATGGTATGGCTTATCTCCACCATCTCAGACTCAGGAATTCTTGGGGATACATCATCACCTAGTTTTACTGTAAATGTCTATGGGTTTGGGTTTGTCAACTTTGTTTTCATGGGGACAGTGACTGGGGAGATGTAAAACATGATGCCGTCATTGTCATCTTCTCAGAATTCTCTTAAGTCTTCTAGAGGATTGCATATTGGGCATCTTTACCATTTGTATATACTTGGTAAAGCGCCTCTTCAAGTATTTTGCCCATTTTAAGAGTGGGTTGTTTGAGGAGGGTCTTCAAGATGGCTTAGCTCTTTCACTAAGAAGAACCAAAATAATGAGTAGATAATGGTCTTCAAACAGACCATCCCAGAAGAACACTGGAATTCAGCAGAAACGTGACATGTGAAACAACCTAAAATGGGGTGTCCAACCTTTTTTATTGCTCTGCTGCACATTAGAAGAGAAAGAATTGTCTGGGACCCCACATTAAATTACATACACTAATGACAGCTGATAAGCAAAAAGAAAAGATCTGTGCGTACTTTTTGTGATATCCAACACCACAGATAAAAAAAGCCCTCAGAAACTCAGCATGTGGCCATTGGGCCACAGGTTGGACACCCAAGCAAAGAAAGAGGAAAGCAAGGCAGCCTGTGTAGCCGGGGAGCGGGGGTCTTCTGGGAGCCAGGAGAGACTCCCTGTGCAGGGAAATGTTGAGTGAGAGACCCCCGCAGTCCACATTCCCACTGTGGACTCCTGCAGTCCTAGCCATGGGAGAGCCCGTGGCCCCTCGCGAGCCCTGAAACTCACATAGGAAGCTTCCTAGAAAACATACAATGGCACTGCTTCAGGGGAGGACCTTTCCCGGGGCCCAACTCTCTCTGAGTCCTGTACAGCTACAGCAGGGTGCCCTTTTGAGAGCCCAGACCTCAGCAGACTAAACACTGTCATGGGACACAACAGTGCCAAGGCTAGGGCAGAAGACAGGCTGAGGTACAAGCAAGGCTTGCATTCCCCACCCGCTGGTCTACCCTACCACCACAGAAGGCGGCCCTGCTCTCCCCAACAGCAGGGTGGGAGTGCAGCCTCAGCTATCCCCAACCCAAGCATTCTACCAGCAGCCTGGGGATTGCCCCTGCTTCTGCCTTGGAAGGCACCTGCACACATGGTCGGGGGTCCTGAGAGCAAACCCACCTGAATGGCTTTGCTTCCTACCCTGTGCAGAGCACACAGTCCAGTCCACCATTGTTGGCACCTAAGCACTCCTCCTGGGGCCCAGAGGTTGGGCCTACCCCCCGTCACCACCACCACACCTGGCACCGACCTGCATGTGCCTCATGTAGGTCTAGGTGCTGGCCCTCTGCAGCTAAAGCCAACACTAATGCTCACCAAGATCCTCCATGGTCATCCTGCCATTGCCACTCCACACCAGCTGCCCAGGGACCCAAGAACCCACCTGCACCGCTGGGCCAATGCTACCACTCCCCAAGAATCAGCATGCCTGGACCTGCTGACACCAGTACCAGCATACACTACCCTGGTGCGCAAGGATAGGCATACTCAGCCACCCTTGCTGCCTCTGGGGTGCACAGAGTGACCCACGTGGTACACTAGTCCCAAGCAAAACTTCACTGTGGCCTCCACTAATAACCTCTCTGTAAGCCACCAAGGAAGTCACAGATGCCGCTGACACTGTCTGTAGCTGCAGAAACCACACAGAGACTACACAACTTCAACACCAAAGCCAAAGAGTCCTACCCACCCAGCACCAGGGATGTATCTTTAGGAAAAAGTCTCACCCTACCAAGGCAAATTCCCAAAATTGGAAGACATGACTATTGCACTACATGTGCAGATGTCACCATAAGGACACATAAAACATGAAAGAGCAAGGAAATATAACACCCCCAAAAGAACACAGTAACTCTCTAGCAACATATCCCAATCGAAACCAAACTCGTGAAATCCTGAAAAAATAATTCAAAATACTGATTTTAAGAAGCTGTTTGAGAAACAAGAGACTATGGAAAAACAATACAAAGAAATCAGGAGAAAAAAAAACCTGAGGATATGGAAAAGAAATTTACCAAATAGGTAGATACCATAAAAAATAATCTAACAGAACCAAACAGTGAATAAAATACAAAATACACTTGAAAGCTTCAACAAAGTGTAGATGAAGCAGAAGAATCTCAGAACCTGAAGACTAGTCTTTTGAAATAATCTCGTCAGACAAAAATAAAAACAAAAAAGAATGAGCAAAGCCGACGTGATAATTGGTACATCATAAAATGACCGATTATTAAAATGTTTGTAATCCTAAAGGCAAAGAAGAAACAGAAAAGTTAGAAAACCATTTAATGAAATAAGATGAAAACTGTCAAAATCCAGAAAGAAATTTAGACATCCAGATGCAGCAGGCTCAGAGATCCTGTATAGATATGAGGCAAAAGAGTGTTCTCTGTGGCACATTTTAGTAAAACTGTCAAAGGTCAGAGAAAAAGAGAATTCCAAAAAAGCAAGAAGAAAGTGTCTAGTCAGCGACACAGGAATCCTCTTCAGACCAATAATAGTGGACTTCTCAGCATAAACCTTAGAGACCAGGAGAGAATGGGATGAGGTATTCAAAGTGCTGAAGGAAAAAAAAAAAAGCTGGCACCCAAGGATACTATACCCAGGAAAGTATCATTTATTAAGTTATCCTTAATATATGAAGGAGAATAGTCTTTCCCAAACAAGCAAAATCAGAGGGAATTCATCAGCACTAGACAATCCCTACGAGAAATGCTCAAGGGAGTCCTGAACCTAGAAGTGAAAGAACATTTGCCATCGTGAAAACATAAAATATGGAACTCACTGCTAAACTAGACACACAAATGAGGAAGAGAAAGGACTCCAGTGGCACCACCATGGAAAGCCACCCAGCCACAGTGACAAATGAGAAAAAAGAACAAAGAATATACAAAACAAACAGAAAACAATAATATGACAAGAATAAACCCTCACATATCAATAACAACCTTGAATGTAAATAAATTCACTTTCCACTTGAAAAATATAGATGGATGGATGGATGGGAAAAAAAGGAACCAACTATATGTGGCTTTAAGAAACTTATCTCACCTATAAAAACATATGTAGACTGAGGGCGGTGCCTATGGCTGGAAAGAGTAGGGCACCAGCCCTATATGCTGGAGGTGGTGGGTTCAAACCCAGTCCCAGCCAAAAAACAAAACATGTAGAATGAAAGTAAAGGGATAGAAAAAGATATTCCTTGCAAATGGAAACCAAAAGCAAGGAATTGTAGCTATATTTATTTCAGATAATACAGACTTTAAGTCATAAACAGCCTCAGGGAACTGAGTGGATTGTTACTGCTCTTGGATAATCCTATGCTAAAATCTTCCTATTTGGGATGTAAATCAGGCAAAATGTACCAAAGCAAGTAGGTGGTACAGGTGGGTCTATCTGAATGTCTTCTGTCTTGTGCAGATCACTTTTTTCCCAATTGGGATCAACTGCTAATTTTCTGTTTTGGGCCAGTGTCAGAGTGTGGGGTTTGTAATGCCTTAGAGCTGAGGAAGAGGGGCTGAGGCTTTTGTGCCTTAAGTCAAAATCTGAAGATGCCTATGAGAGCCACTTGGGACATCACCTTCTGACCCTGGCTGTGACCAAAGTGAAACCAGGGAAAACACCAAGAACACCTCCTTTATTGGTGCCCTCTCTTATTAGCTGGCTTCCCTTCTCCTCCCTCTTCCCACCCTTTGACAAGCTGGCTCAGGGTGGGCCAGGGTCTAGGGCAAAGGCATCAACATGAAGATGGACAGAATTAAGTTCTGACTGAGAAGGGGACAGGTTAGAAATGCAGGGAGTCAAGGGCTTGAGTCCTCTTTGTGGTTATAATGAATTTATTTCAATCAGAGTCACCACTGGGGTGAGGTGGAGTTTTAACATTTATAACCAGTACTCAGCACATAATAGGGGATCAATAAAATATAATTACTGATTATATGGGTCTATGTCTGTGGATTCAACCAATGTGGATTGAAATTTAAAAAAAATCTGTACTGATCATGTATGGACTCTTTTTCCTTGTCATTGTTACCTGAACAATACAGTATAACAACTATTTATATAGTATTTACATTGTATTAGGTATTATGAGTAATCTAGAGATGATTTAAAGTATACAGGAAGACTGTGACGGTTATATGCAAATACTACATGGTCTCACATCAGGGACTGGAGCATCCCTGGGTTTTGTTATCTGTGGGAGGTCCTGGAGCTCATCTCGCGTGGATACCAAGGCTCAGTTGTGTGTGTTGAATGCACTGTATCAGTTGTATGCGCTAAAGTCCTGAGCCTGGTAGGATGGTTGCTTCTGGCTCTGTATTGTGGCTTTCTCTCTTCCTCTGTCAGGCTTATGCAGGCCAGGGGGCCCAAAGTTTGCATTCACCTCCTGAGAATATTTGGACCCGCAGAACTCTAGGTAAGTAACACCCGCTCTCTAGATTGTGTTGCTTTCCTTGCTGACTGCTCATTCTTTCCAGATCTCTTTTTCTTACTGTTAACAGTAGTTAGGTCCAGAAAACCAGGATGTGGAATTTGGGAAGAAGGGGTTGGGGGGCTGCTTTGCTCTCAGGCCCTAAGCCTGGGTTCAGCCATGGGAAAGGGATCTTCCACACGGGCCAGCTCAGCTCGCTGTGGTCTGCACTGGCGTTCAGAGCAAAGTCTTACAACATGCACTTGTTTGGCATTGTCCTGCATGCTTTTGTTTGTGTTTCAATAACCGCAGGAGGGAAGGGATCCCAGAGGAGGGGCTGGGAAGCAGAGAGGCATCTGAAATCCTGAGTCTCTGCCATCCCTCCCTCTCTATGTAATCTCTGCTTCTTATTGATAAGACTTACATTATTTATGGAAATCTGTCTGGGGGGAGGCTGTGGTCAGAGCTGAAACTACCTGTCTGCACGCCAACTTACTGTCACCTTCACTTCAGCCATGCTGGTAGGCAAGAAAGACTGGCAAGAGGAGCGAACAGGTTGTGTGCCTACTGTGTGTGAGGCCCTGGTCCTTGAGCCTCACAGTAACCCATGGAAATCCTGTTATGATCTCCATTTACAGATGAGGAAAGCAAGGCTCAGAGAGATCATGTCCAGAGTGAGAATTTGTCGAAGGTCTAGCAGACAAATTCCAGAAATCTGACTCTGGGGCCAGTGTCCTTACCCATATGTTTGCCTCCCTCCTCTTCATAAGCACAGTGAGGAACAGCCAACTGTGTGTTCACCACGGCCCAGCCTGGCTGCCGTACCAAAAGAATCGGCGAGGGTGGAAGGAAGTTCATCTCTCTCAAAGAACACCAGCCACACTGCACAGCCCATGTTTGGCATTCCACCATTATTAGGTTTCCTTTTGGCTTAAAGCTTTGTCCAGTACATCAAGTGACAACGCCAAGCCACATTGGTTATTTCCTCAGTGTGACAGAATAAATCAGATGTTTTCCTGAGTGAAGCATTTATACTGTTGTGCTCTTACCTAAAGAGTGTTGCCATTTGTGTTTAATCATTATTAGATAATAGAAATTCCCTAAATCTGAGTTTCATGGCTTGTCAACCATTTTGAAAACACTAAAGAGTGACCTTTTGTAGCGCTTACACATTTTGGAAAGGATGTTGACCTAGTAATTATTTCTTTCTGGAAGTTACAGCAAGAAGCCTGAGGAATCTAAATGTGGGAGCATGACCCCCAACCAGAGGGAATGTTGTATTTCTCTTCTCAGTAAAATAATTTTTTTCTGGCACTAAAAGTGAATTTGAGTCCAGGGTGATGAGCAGGTCAGCCAAGAGATGGGAACATCATACTTCTTTTCAATCTAATTGAGAGCCTTTGGAACTCACTAGTGGCTGTTCATGAAGGAGGAAGACACAGAGGAGCTCTGTATTTGCCAGAGTTATAATAAACATTAAGGTGATGTTTTTACAGTCTCTGGAATATATTCAAGGAACTATTTTAAGGAATAACATCCTTATATGCCAAGCATATATATCTTTAGCATATAAAATGACTTTGTTTTTCACACAAAATTGGCCTTTAAAAATGACTCATTTGAACTTTGCTGAGCTAGAAAGGGAGGCTCAAATTTTCTTCCTCCTTGCCTTCTAGACATTTATGAATGTTAACTAAATATGATTAATTCTTAGATGCTCTCCCCAAGATAATTATGCAATAACATACAACTATGTCCAAGGTCACAGCAAACTAGGACCATAAAGAAAAAAGTAAAGGATTCTGATGCCGTGCCCTTCTCTGGGGGTAAAGGCTAGTTTCTAATATCCATGCCCCAATGGCATTTTTCACAGGCAGCCAAGAGACCCACTGTCTCCCTGTTGGTAACCCTACACATGTTTTAGCACAGTTACTCTAAATGAACCCTACAATTTGGGCTTCATTTAGGCTTTGGCTGAGAATTTACCAAGGGTCTATTTCCATTCTGGGCACTGGGAAAATCAAGACTTACACTCTATCTCATGACATTCACGGTCTTCTGGGGAGACAGACTGTTTGGGAGGTAATTGTAGTAAACTGTGCAAGTGCCCTATGAGAAGTATATCATGACCAGCTCTGCCTGGGATGGTCGGGACAGCTTCCTCCACGGGGAAACTCTTGAGCTGAGCCAAGAAGGCTGAGTAGTATTTGTATGGTGAAGGAAAGTGTTTGTTACCAATCTCAGCATAGTGAAGAACTGTGTTTAGGGAACTGCAAGAGTATTTCTATTAATCTCATGATTATAAAATCATAGTACTCTTGATTTAGCTTTGCACAATAACAAGTATAGCAATTATTAGTTTTCTCAAGAAGTATAAAGAGGGAAAGACAATCCAAGATGGCAGCCGAGTAACAGCCTCCCAGCAACAGGGCACGGTGAGTCTGGGGAGATAAGACTCCAGGCATCTCTGGCTGGTGGGATCTGCCTAAAATCATCCATTTGAGGATACAGGGAGTCAACAAGGGACTTTTGGACCCCAAGAGGAGAACAAAAACACTGGAATACTGGCAAGTGGCTGTGTGTGTCCGATTGACCTAATCCTGCTGGCAGCCGTAAGTACAAGCAACAATGAGAGGAACTACACAGGGTCACTCCCTACAAAGATCCAGCAACAATAGAGTGATCCTACTGGGGTCTAATCTTGGAGAGACACCTCCCCAACTCTGAGGATGGCCAGAGGCAATGGTGCAAAACAATCATGAGGCGAAATCAACAGAAAAACTCTGGCAATATGAATAATCAGAGTAGATCAACTCCCCAACGGATCAATGGGGCAGACACAGCACAAGATCCCATGCACAAACAAATAGCTGAGATGTCAGAAATCAAATTCAGAATCTGGATAGCAAATTAGATCAAATTAGAATTCCAAGCAGTAACGCAAAAGATGTCTCAGGAATTCAGCGAATTCAAAGACCAAATGAACAAAGATTTTGACACATTGAGACAAGAAGTTGCAGCCCTCAAAGATCTGAGAAACACAGTTCCATAGTAGTTGGAGATTTTAACACCCTTTTAGCAGTGCTGGATAGATCCTCCAAAAAGAAGCTAAGCAAAAAAATTTTAATTTAAACTTAACCATTCAACATCTGGACTTAACAGACATCTACAGAACATTTCATCCCAACAAAACTGAATACACATTCTTCTCATCAGCCCACAAAACATACTCCAAAATCGACCACATCCTAGGCCACAAATCTAACCTCAGCAAATTTAAAAAAATAGAAATTATTCCTTGCATCTTCTCAGACCATCATGGAATAAAAGTTGAACTCAATAACAACAAGAACCTGCATACCCATACAAAAACATGGAAGCTAAACAACCTTATGCTGAAGGATAGATGAGTTATAGACGAGATTAAGAAGGAAATCACCAAATTTTTAGAACAAAACAACAATCAAGACACGAATTACGAGAACCTCTGGGATACTGCAAAGGCAGTCCTAAGAGGGAAATTTATAGCACCGCAAGCCTTCCTCAAGAAAACAGAAAGAGAGGAAGTTAATAACTTAATGGGACATCTCAAGCAACTGGAGAAGGAAGAACACTCCAACCCCAAACGCAGCAGAAGAAAAGAAATAACCAAAATCAGAGCAGAATTGAATGAAATTGAAAACAAAAGAATTGTACAACAGATCAATAAATCCAAAAGTTGGTTTTTTGAAAAGATCAATAAAATAGATAAACCTTTGGCCAACCTAACCAGGAAAAAGAGTAAAATCTCTAATTTCGTCAATCAGAAATGGTAACGATGAAATAACAGACCCCTCAGAAATTCAAAAAATCCTTAATGAATACTACAAGAAACTCTACTCTCAGAAATATGAAAATCTGAAAGAAATCGACCAATACCTGGAAGTACGCCGCCTACCAAGATGTAGCCAGAATGAAGTAGAAATGTTGAACAGGCCTATATCAAGTTCTGAAATAGCATCAACTATACAAAATCTCCCTAAAAAGAAAAGCCCAGGAACAGATGGCTTTACGTCAGAATTCTACCAAACCTTAAAGAAGAACTAGTACCCATATTACTAAACCACTTCCAAAATATAGAAAAAGAAGGAATATTACCCAACACATTCTACGAAGCAAACATCACCTTGATCCCCAAAGCAGGGAAAGACCCAACAAGAAAAGAAAACTATAGACCAATATCACTAATCAATATTGATGCTAAAATACTCAATAAGATCCTAACAAACAGAATCCAACAACACATCAAAAAAATTATACACTACGACCAAGTGGGATTTATCCCAGGGTCTCAAGGCTGGTTCAATATACGTAAATGTATAAATGTAATTCAGCACATAAACAAACTCAAAAATAAGGACCATATGATTCTTTCAATTGATGCAGAAAAAGCTTTTGATAACATCCAGCATCCCTTCATGATCAGAACACTTGAGAAAATTGGTATAGAAGGGACAGTTCTTAAACTAATAGACGCCATCTACAGCAAACCCACAGCCAATATTGTATTGAATGGAGTTAAATTGAAATCATTTCCACTTAGATCAGGAACCAGGCAAGGTTGCCCATTGTCTCCATTGCTCTTTAACATTGTAATGGAAGTTTTAGCCATTGCAATTAGGGAAGAAAAGGCAATCGAGGGTATCCACATAGGGTCAGAAGAGATCAAACTTTCACTCTTCGCAGATGATATGATTGTATATCTGGAAAACACTAGGGATTCTGCTACAAAACTTTTAGAAGTGATCAAGGAATACAGCAATGTCTCAGGCTACAAAATCAACACCCATAAATCTCTAGCCTTTATATATACCAACAATAACCAAGCTGAACAAACAGTGAAGGACTCTATTCCTTTCACAATAGTTTCAAAGAAGATGAAATATTTGGGAGTATACCTAACAAAGGACGTGAAAGAACTCTACAAAGAGAACTATGAAACTCTAAGAAAAGAAATAGCTGAAGATGTTAACAAATGGGAAAACATACCATGCTCATGACTGGGAAGAATCAACATTGTTAAAATGTCTATACCACCCAAAGCAATATATAATTTTAATGCAATTCCTATTAAAACTCCATTGTCATATTTTAAAGATCTTGAAAAAATAATACTTTGTTTTATATGGAATCAGAAAAAACCTTGAATAGCCAAAACATTACTCAGCAATAAAAACACAGCAGGAGGAATCACGCTACCAGACCTGAGACTGTACTATAAATCCATAGTGATCAAAACAGCATGGTACTGGCACAAAAACAGAGAAGTAGATGTCTGGAACAGAATAGAGAACCAAGAGATGGATCCAGCTACTTACCGTTATTTGATCTTTGACAAGCCAATTAAAAACACTCAGTGGGGAAATGATTTCCTATTTAACAAATGGTGCTGGGTGGACTGGCTGGCAACCTGTAGAAGATTGAAACTCGACCCACACCTTTCACTATTAACTAAGATAGACTCTCACTGGATAAAAGATTTGAACTTAAGCCATGCAACTATAAAAATACTTGAAGAAAGTGCAGGGAAAACTCTTGAAGGAATCGGCCTGGGTGAATATATTATGAGGAGGACTCCCTAGGCAATTGAAGCAGTATCAAAAATACACTACTGGGACTTGATCAAACTAAAAAGATTCTGCACAGCCAAGAACACAGTAAGTAAAGCAAGCAAACAGCCCTCAGAATGGGAGAAGATATTTGCAGGTTATGTCTCCGACAAAGGTTTTTATATAATAATAAATGCTAACAAGATTTTATTTAATAATAAATGCTAATAAGTTGAGTGAACTGTAACTTAATAAGTTATTGGTATTAACAGCAATTTTTATGCTGGCGAAGCACTGACTTGGAAGAAATGGGAAATTATGTTGTTAGGAACCAAATTTTTTAGCAAAGGAAAAAGAACCTGCAACTCTGAAATCAAGGATACAAATAAAAATCTTTGTAATCTTAAACTTGAAATAGTATGAACTGTGACTTATTTTTTTTCTCTCTAGAAAATATGTATTTTATAGTTCTGTCCACTGAAAAGGCCTACGAACAATGATAACCCAGTAGCAACTGCCAGATAGTATTTTTTGAGTACTATTTCTTGTAGAAGTAACCTTGGGGAAATGACTGGTTCCTGGTCTGCAGAAGGAATGTGCAGGATGAATTGGCATATCTTTTGTGCTGAGAGCAAGGAAATGTTCTGGAGCCAATCTGCAGGGCTTCTAACTGGCCATAAACCAGTTAGAAGGTAAAATGAATTACTATGATTGACCTAAACTCATTGAACACAGGAAAATCTCTGAATCCAAAATAATACAGAAAAAGATACATATGAAACATTGGAGTTAGCTAGCACTCTAACATTCTACTTTGAAAACTGGTCATTAAAAAGGAAGAAATTAAGCATTCACCTTACTTTGCACAACCTGCAGTCTCATTTGTGGAGCTGCCACACCAGTCTTGGACTGCTCAATTAAAAAAATTATTTTACATGCAAGAGAAGTCCTTCTGTATTGAAGTTCTGCTATTGAGGTTCCTGTTATCCTACGCATATGTGTACAACTGAATCTAATTATAACTGATGCAACATATATAAATAGACTCTCCATTTTATTGGTGTATGAGGTTGCTTTATTCCCAGAGAGCTAGAACCCCTTTAATCTTTACCTGCTGTCCAGTTTCTTGCCTTCTGTCAACCCCCTTCATTGAAATATCATAAGTATTGTTACATAATTTCAGCTCAGAAGAGGTACCAGACAGATTCTTGGTTCACAAGAATTAAGTAGAATTTCAATGGCAGCCTTTACATACTGAAAGTATCAAAAGAAGATATAAAAAAAAATTTTAAGGATGAGGGGCAGGAGGAGAAGACAAAGATGATAGTAGGAATTTTGTGAAATAGTGACTTTTGAGCAAAAGTAGTTGAAAGACCACACTCTATTAGCCATGCTATAAAAGGGCTGGGGGTATCAACTTCAGGTTCAGATTTAACTAATATTTAGTCAAGGATGCCCTGGGCCTGGCCTTTTGCTAGGAGGTTTTGTGTACATGATCTGATTTTATCACCAGGGATGTAGTCTCAGTGCTCTATTTGAGCCTTGTGTTTCCCTTTCCTCCATCAAACTTTTATTAAGTATAAATGAAATATTGAAATTTGAGTCCTTTTTATTTTTATTTTTTGAAAAATCAGCCCTGATTTATTTATTTTTTAATCTCTTAACACTTTTTTAAATTAAATCATAACTGTGTACATTAATGCATTTATGGGGTAGTCCTTTTTTTAAAAATCACTACCCCTATCTGGAGATGCTAATGAAAAGTAAGGTAGCTGGAAGCAAAATCAGAAAAGCCAGCAGAATAATGGCCCCCAAAGATGTCTACAGCCCTGAATCCTGTGAATACAGGCAGTCTCCAGGTTGCAAACAAGATAGGTTCTGTAGATTTGTTCATAAGTTGAATTTGTACATAAGTTGGAACAGGTACATTTATTTATTACCCGTAAAAGCCCCCATTCGTAAGTGCGAGTTGTATGTAAGTCGGGTGTTTGTAACTTGGGGACTGCCTGTACTACCCTGTTTCCCCGAAAATAAGACAGTGTCTTATTTTAAGGTGTGCTCCCAAAGATGTGCTAGGTCTTATTTTCAGGGGACGTCTTATCTTTCCTGTAAGTAGGTCTTATTTTCGGAGGATGTCTTATTTTCGGGGAAACAGGGCAGGTTACCTGCCAAGGGAAATTAAGGTAGCACATGGAGTTAAGGTTGCTAATTAACTGACTCTAGGAGAGGGAGATTAGTTGGGAATTTTCCAGGTGAGCTCAATGTAAACACAAAAGTCCTTAAATTGGAAAAGGAAAGGTCAGAGTGATATGCTAGGATGAAAACTCAGGAGTTGCTGGCTTCGAAGATGGCAAAAGGCCATGTGTCAGGGTCTTGGGTGGCTTCTGGAAGCAAGAAAAAGCAAGAGAAGAGATTCTTCCCTAGAGCTCCCAGAGGAGAGGGCAGCCCCGCTGACACTCGATTTTGATCAGTGAGACTCATTTCAGACTCCTGGCCTCCCGAACTGTAAGACAATGAAAGAGCTGTCTCAAGCCACCAAGGTTATGCTGATTTGTTAGTATAGTAATAGGAAACAAATACACCTTGAATAGCCACAAGTTGAGGAAAGAAAACTTACTCCATAGATGATACAGTAGATTTGTGAAGAGAGTGGAGTTCAGAACAATCTATCCAACAGTGGCCTGTTGTTACTGTACCCAACAAATCTGAAGACCGAATGGTGCCTTCGCTGGCAATCGCATTAATGGGGAACTGCAGGGCATAACAAGTAAGAGGTAAGCAGGCCAGAGGAGTGAAGGAAATTATTAGGAATCTCAGGTGCAATTCCTGAGTCCTAAAAGCAGGACATGTTTTGACAAGGAAGCACTGAAGCAGCCCAGACTTGGACATTATGTGTTGTACTTGCTATAATCCTCCCTGGCTATCCACGATTACAACACTGAAATGAGAGGTAAAAAATATTTCATTTTATGCCTACTTGTTTTTTTTTGTAGGCCAGCTGTTTCTCCTTTATACAGAACACTTAAAAAAATGAAACTAAAAGAAAAATTCAACAGGATAGCTCTCTAGTAATATTTTCCCTATGACTTTTCATTTGCTGAGTACAGGCTGGGCTCTGAATTCCACACGCTGTAGCTTCTCTTCATACCAGGAAATTTTTCTCCTGCTATTAATTTATTGCTTCTGTTTGTTCTGGCCTGTGTTTTAGGAATGATTATTCTCTTTCTGTGGAATCTCTAGTCTGTGCCCTACATATTTATCATATTTGCACCTCTGTTTTTCTCATGCTTCCTGGGAGGTCTTCTCCAAAGTTTTCTTCAAATCATCGCTTTCAGTTTTCTTCCCTGTCAGTGTGATGATTTAATTCTGTGATTGTATTTATAGTTTTCTTCAAACAATCATCCCATTATCTCATAAGTTCTTTTGATTTTTGACTCATCTCAGCTAGATTCTTTTTCATGTTTGTTGTAATATCCATATTTCTTTTTTTTTATTAAATCATAGCTGTGTACATTAATATGATCATGGTCTTATCCATATTTCATCTTTTATTTCAAAGGATACACATTTTCCTAAGTCTTATTGAAGAGGGCAGATATGGGTTACTAAAATTAATTAGATTTCCCATAGAAATATTTTCCAAACATTTGTTCTTGAGTGCCAGATTCTCTATTGTTTATGTTTCAGAGGTTTGCCCTTAAAAAATATTAATTGTCCTTGAAAAAGGAGAGCTGTATGCAGCTCTGATAAATTCAATCATGAGGAAATGATCAGTGTTAGAGTCCTTCATTTGCTTCTTAGATTGGAAGACTGGAGTTACAAACCATTTTCTAATAGTTTATTGCTTTTTATTTATTCAACATCTATTCATTGTAAGGGATAGATCCAGGAATTTTAGGAGGTAAGGCTTCTGATCTTCAAAACTGACGGGGAGAATCATTGCCAGCAGGGTGTGTTTCAGCCTGTATCACCCACTCCCCAACTCAGAGCCCCTCTCCTGTGTCTCTGGGCCTCTTAGTCCAGGCTGTGTTGCATGAACATTCCCCCAGATAGCCAGCAGATGGCCAAGCTGCATTTCTAGTTTCTAAGGCCGCTCTAACTCTTTCATCCCCTTTCTTTGGGTCCATGAGTATTTCAATAGGAAGAAAGGGGAAGGGCAATCCATGTTGCTTGGTTTTTACCCTCTGGAAGCCTCAGCTGAAAATCAATGGAAACATTTCTACTGAACTTTCAAAAACATTTCCTGCTTTCTAATTTGCCTCGACTCCTAACTACGACTCCTTTACTCAGCTGTCCTGGTTTCTTCCCTTTCCCTCTGGAATGGCACCCTCATTCCATAGCCACGATCTTCATAGAAGTTGGGCTCCCTGCAAAACTGACCTTGAGATGGAGATTAAGGTGCAGGGGGTATATTAGGGACTTGCTTAGGACTGACAACTGTAAAAAGAACCACAGGAAGCAGGATTAGACAGAAGTCAAACTGGGATGCAGTCCCAACGGAGGCCTCGGGCAACCCCAGAAGGAACTCTGTTTCATCAATTAATTATTAATTAATTTATTTATGAGATAAGATCTTGGTCTGTCACCCAGGCTGGAGTGCAGTGGCACAATCATAGTTCACTGCTTCCCAAGTTGCTGGATTTATAGGTGTGAGTCATTGTACCAGGCTGAGATGGATGTCCAGAGTTGAACAAGGATCGAGAACTTTATATTGTCAAATGATCATTCTATGGATGTGGGCTGTCCTTGGAGGAGGCAGGGACTCAGGTGAGGCAGTTTAAGGAGGATCAATGCTGAGGCCTGTCTTCCAGCAGCACCCCCAGTAGCTCAGGGAATAAATCCTTCATTTCTGAGCAGGGGTTCAGGTGGTGCAGCACCGTGTCTGCATGAGGCAAGCATCTGTGAAGACAGGCCAATAGGAACTTCTGGGGTCCAAAGGAACAGAGTTGGACTAACACTGACTGCTACTCTTCCCTGAATTGATCAAGGTACAAGGCCAAGATTATAAATGTCTTGCAATATATTAGAGTAAGATGATAACCAGAAGGTCTTAAGTTAGAACCAGAATTATTTAGAGTGCTTGAGGCTAAAAACATTTTTGATGACAATTGGTGGAGAAATTATAGGTTAGGACTAGATAAATATAATTCTCCACTAGGAAGTGGTTAAAGTTAAGTAGGAGTCACCTGTTTTGAGAGGAGACGAATGAATACAGAGACTCCTGGGCTTACAAAGAAAAAGTTCATTGCCTTTGTAACTTTCCACATGTTCTGTAACAGTCATGGAGTGATCACGGACTTCAAGGGCCTATGAGACAGACAGATTCTTATTCCATTCACAAGTGAGGATTCCCCATTTATGTTTTGTCACATTGTGGGTCAGTAAGACCACAACATGTGGGGACTATGATTTAGTTGCTTGGCGTAAGCTTCCTCCGAGACAATGATATGTGATGGAAATAATTCAAATCAGGAGTTACAAACTCATATACCTGCAAGTCAAGGATTTGTACAGGGAGCAGAATGGCCAGGGGCTATGGTAACCGGCAACAGGGACTCTTCATTAAAGTGTGGCCCTTCCTCAGCACCAATTTCTCACTGCGTCCATGTGGGACATGGGCCTGATGCTTCCAGGTCCTTTGATTTCTCAATAGAAACTGGAAATCCAGATTTCCATGTCAAATAACCTGATTTTTTCAGTCTAAAAAACTAATTGAGATGAAAACAACAACTGTGTGAGCCAAACAATAAATGTCTGAAGATGGAGTCAGGCCCTGTGGGCTGCCCGATTGTGACCTTTGAGTTAAATGTTTTATCAGAAATCTTTTTGATGAGGTTAGTCTGAGTTAATGTATAAGCAGAATGACGCTGTAGTTGTTGGAACAGCATATTGTTTTTTAAATAAACAGCCAGTGCCACATACGCCATATAAGGATCGTAACTATGTATTTCTTTATATTTGGCAATAGGGCAGGTCAGCAAAAAACTCTGGCTTTTGACCAAAATATTTAGAGACCAAAAATCTTATGCTATTTGATCTTCAAAGTCAGGAGCAACATGACGAACACATACATTTCATATGACCAGTATCTTCTTTTTACGAGCAGCAAACCTCCCTGTTTTGGGAAATTACTCTTCTTCATCCTCATTTTGATTATGTGGTTCCGTTGGGAACTACTGTGTTTTTGCCTTACCTTGATTTCCTGCTTATTACAAATTGGTCTGGCCCTAAATGCCTGATCCAAGGCACACAAATCAGAGTTCCCTGAGGAATTCCCTCTCGGGTGTGATGTGATGTTTTCTTTCCCCAGTAAGGATCTGATGGCTCAGAAACTGAAGTGGAAAAATAGCTCATTTGTGCAGAGCTGGGGAATAGCAAAGTCAGGGGACTGAGGGAATCTAGCAAGGCAGCAAATGCACATTTTATTTCTTTTTATTATTTATATTCCGGAAGGTTTGAAAAATAAGTTTTAACACCCTGTGGAAGTGTGTGAGCTTTTCATTTAGCATGAAAGAGGAGGTGAATGAAGCAAAAATATGGGTGATGAATATGAACACTGAACTTTTTAAGATGCTTTGGGGTGTCTGTGGTAAAAGTCCATCTACTCTAACATTAGCCAAAAGCGTGAATTATGGCCTCAAGCATCTGAGAAGTCCAGGAGCTCACCCAGATTCAGGCAAAGGGGGGCTCAGACAATGTCACCAGGGCTATGTCTTTTTCATCTTTTGGTTCTTTTTCTCCCCTTCCTCTCTTGTCCTGAATTTTATTGTATTAACTACACTTTCTTTTTTCTCTGCCCTTCTTCTATTGTTTTATGTGTGTGTGTATAAATCCCTACTTCGGATTGTCGACGAAGTCTAAATTTAATCAGCACCTGTCTTCAAACAACAAAGATAATATTTTTACTTATCTCATACTCTTCCTCCCAACTCCCATGTTAATTTCAGTTCAGGCTTTTTATTTGACATTTGATTTGCTAAACTTATTGATAATTTTGATTTTCTACTCTATTTTAAATGATTTACTTTTTGACTGTGATATTTTGCAGTCTTCCTTTAGATTCATTTCTTTTCTTGCTGGAGTATATCCTAGTGTAGTTCTTCCAGTGAGAAGCTCTAGGTGGTAAACTTTCTAAATGTTTGTAGGCCTGAAATTGTCTTTATTTTGTCTTTACACTTGGATGATTATTTGTTTTGATATAGAATTCTGGACCCCAAATTACTTTTTTTTTTAATTCTGGCCTCCAGAGTTGCCGATGATCTCATTCTTGTTTCTTACAGTTATTATATCTTTTCTTTCTGTTATCTTTTAGGACATTCTCTTTATCTCTGATACTCTGGAATTTTACATGATGTAAAATGACACGTGATGTATCTATGGGCATGTTCCCAATCTATTCTGCTATATATTTAATGGGAATCTTCCATTTGAAGACTCATTTTTTTCCATTTGCTTATAGGACAATCCTGCTAGTATCTCTTCAATATTCCTTCTTCACCATTCTTTCTATTCTCTGCTTCACACATGTCATTAAATATGTATTGAAGTGTCTAGATGTGTCCTCTTTGAACTTTTCTTTACTATTTTCACTCTATCTCTTTGAGCTGCATTCTGGTAGATAAACTTTGTTTAACCTTCCAATATATTCATTCACTCTTCAGCAGTAAAGAAGTTACTCTTAAATTCATCTATTAGTTTTTTTTAATTTTAATAACCATATTTTTCACTTTAATATTTGTACCTGGTTCTATTGTCATAATGCATACTGCTTTCAAATTTCCTCAAGTTTCATAGCTTTTATTCCTATCCCTAAATTTATATCTTTGTGGATATTGAGAACATCCTCAGTGGGGAGCTTGCCCTCCAGCCTAGTATTCATAAGTATAAAACAATACAATTTTATCTATGAATGGATTAAATTGAAATACATTTCAATTTATTTCCCAATAGCTAGAAGCTCCTAGAAGAGGGAATAGAAAAAATGCTTTTCGCCTTTTGTTGTTTTCTGTCTTCTCAAAGGATAGCACATAGAAACGACACAGACGGATTTCTGCAGTTGTTTTTTTTTTTTTTTTGTCCAGGGCTGGGTTTGAACCCACGACCTCCGGTATATGGGGCTGGCGCCCTACTCTTTTGAGCCACAGGTTCAAACCCCTCACACAGACGGATTTCTAAAGTGCATTTTACTTACTTAGAAAATGGTTGCAAGAAATTATATTCCTCTGGGGTGGCGCCTGTGGCTCAGTGGGTAGGACGCCGGCCCCATATACCGAGGGTGGCAGGTTCAAACCCGGCCTTGGCCAAACTGCAACAAAAAAATAGCCAGGCATTGTGGTGGGCGCCTGTAGTTCCAGCTACTCGGGAGGCTGAGGAAAGAGAATCGCCTAAGCCCAGGAGTTGGAGGTTCCTGTGAGCTGTGACGCCACGGCACATAGGGCGATAAAGTGAGATGCTGTCTCTAAAAAAAAATTAAAAAATAAAGAAATGATATTCCTCCAGAAAAGAACTAAGAAGCTATTTTCTTTTTTCTCCCCATCAGACTGTGATAAAAAGGCCAAAGGATACATAAATGAAGAGCTGTTTGTTGTGCTCAAAAGTTTGTTGATGAAATATTGTGACAGGGCAGACAGATGACCCCCACACAGACCCCAGTGGTCCTGACTCTTGTCATCCACAGGTCTACAGTGAGAAACTTCAAATGTGATACAAAACCAGTTACAATCTGAGGTCAATAATCAGCAAGAATTGTATTCATATTTTTAATGTGGAAGAGATTTAATTAGCTTTTCCTTATTAATAATTCTAGTTTGCCACCCAAGCCTCACTGGGTAAGGGGTGAGTAACTTGCGCTTCTCGAAGCTGTGTGGGGAAACCTCAAGTTTTGTTTGTTGCTCAATATGGCATCAAACAAAACATGAAACAACTGGTCCTGATTGGGGGCATGAACAGTTAGGCCTGCTGATGTGGAAGCGTCCTACTGCAGGCAGATTTCTCAAAAATAAAATGTACTGTTGCTTTGATAATTTCATCATTGCTAACTCTATTTCCCGTTTCTCCTTATCCCCCTCCACAGGCTATTTTACTCTATAAAATTTGTTTTTCTTTACTGTGTAAGGTTTGAATCAAGATATTTAGAAATAGAACGTTTTGGAATGATCATCCACAAATTAGGCTTTTGGCTGATAACTTTGAAACACCATAGAGAAAGAGGGAAAACCACTGTACTGTTTAGTTTGCTAGGACTTTCTTAGCAGACTCTTCTGCCTGTTTGAGTAACTTACCTCTTATTGTCACATCCTACGTGATGCATTTTGCCATCTGTAAATTAATGGTATTAAATGACAGACTTAAGTAGTTTTTTTTTTCTACATGTTTGTTATACAAATTGTTCTGACAAGATGTCATTCCAGAGAAAACCAATTTATCAAGAGGCGGGGAGCTTGCTTCACATTATTTATAAACAGAGGCTTTATCAAAGTGTTCGTTAGCTGGAAAACCTGTTTTACAAGTGGATTTTCATTGTGATTTGGAGAAATATTTTCATGCCAAATCAATTAACAAAAATATTTTCTAAACCCTTTTGAAACCACAAACTCAAGTTACTAATGATATTTCAAAAATTTATTTCATTAGTAAATTTCTCATGCAGTAAAAATGATGAATATATGTTCAGTGTATTTATCTTTTAGAGTGAATCCCTGAGCTGTAAGAACCACTGGCCTTATGCAGCAGCTTAGAACGCAGCTTTCAAAAGTTTCTTTTAAAGCCTGGGAGAACCAAACATATCTATTACCAAACTTTCTCCGTCTAGTCTGGGAAGTGAATTGCTTCATTGAAACCTGAATGTTGTTTCTAACAGAACCGCTTATTATACATTGGCTCTAAATGGCTAGTCAGTTTTAGAATTTTCCAAGTGGTCATAGAACTGACTCAAGCTTTCTGAGCACTTTGGACTAGGGATGATTTTTTTTTTTTTTAATTTGGCTCACAAACCTGAGATTACTCTACTCTTAAATAAGACCACCAGGCTTGCCCTGGCTGATTTGAATATTCGATTCAGTGTATGAAAAATGTACCGCACACTGCAAAGGAAAGAGGGTAGGGAGATGGTAGGAACAGTCCCTGCCCGAAGTTCACAATCACCTCTCACAATGCTGTGCTTAAAACACAGTCATCTGGTTTTGGCAACATGATAGACTTGGCAAATACCAGGTAAAAAAAAAAACATTCTCATATTAGATAAAGCTTCCTATTATATGCAAGTGGAGAGGAGCCACATTATTTTGAAAACAAATATACCAGTGACCTATAGACTTTCCATAAGAATCTCAACAAGCAATCATATATGGACAGTCTCAGGAATGTAATAAGCACATAGTAATGATTGGTTGAGTACCAGTTCAGTGCCTTTTATACCTTATAGGCTATATCTGTTAGCTACTGCTGTATAATAAACTATGTCAAACCTCAGAGGGTTAAAACGGTCACCATTTGTTATTGCTCAAGAATCCGTCGATCAGCCACATGGTTCTACTGGTTGTGGACTCACTCGTATGTTTGCAGTCAGCTGTGGTACCTTTGTAGGCAGGTCTGTGACTTGGGGCTGGGCTCTCTCCTAGATTTGGGGTTCAGCGGATGGCTGGTCTAGGATGGGCCTGGCTGGAACGAATGGACTATGTTCCATACAGTGTCTCATCCTTCAGCAGGCCAGCCTGGGCTTGTTCACATGGCAGACTCAGGACTTTGAGAGAAAGACCAGAAGCAGGCAAGGCCTCTTGAGGCAGAGGATTGGGACAGACACATATTGCTTCTCCTCCATTCTGTTGTCTAGAGAAGATCAGAAGGTCGGGCCATATTTATAGAAGTGGGGAAATAGACTCCACCTCTTTGTGGGAGGAGCCGCAAAGTGCCTACCTTTGGGGGAAGTCTGGATAATCAGGGCCAGTTTACAATCATTCTACCCCTATGCCCTCAATTAATATGAGAGAATATGTGAAAGTAAGAGAGCTGATTTATAAGCAGCTAAATGATGATGTTTGTATTGGAGGTTTCCATTTCCTTTAAATTTTAGGTTTGAAATTTGCTCTTTGATTCTTTGGTGGCACACAGTAGAAATTGTGGCTAACAGGCAAATATGTGTATAAAGATATGAGATAGATCATAGAATCTAAGGCTGAGCTTCTGCAAAGGCAGGAACCCTGAACTATCCAGACTGTAGAGACAGTAAGAACTGAGAGTCCATTCAGACACTGTCCCTGGGATTCGAATTTCCTGGAGAGAGAGTCCATTTGGCCCCAGGTTAGGGCCCAGACCTCAACAAGGGAGAAGAAGCAGGTGCCCTGACTCTGAGATCTCACCAAGACTATGTGCAAAGAGGCCGAACAGTTCTTAAGAGTAAAAGGAGTCCAGTGCCAGGTGAAGGGAATTCAGGGCAGACAAGTACAACATGTCTTTTACAAAGTCTAAACAGCTTAATCCTAGAAAATAAGACTTCATAGTGGCTCAAGTCCCCCACTTGTGTGGGCATGGAGGAGCCGCCTGCCTTTTCCCTCCTTGTCACCACTGCCGATGAGTGAAGCTGGAAAGGAGCTGTAAGCAAAGGTACAGATTACACAGAGAGGGAAGGTATATAGGCAGGGCTTTCCTCTATCCAGTCAATGGCAAGTGACCATTTCCTTTCTCAATTCTTTATCTAGCCAGGCCTGATCAAAGTACGTCTGCAGACAACAATCTTTTTTCTGCTTCAAAGAACATAAGAATTCAGTGCCAGGACAGGCGGGGTGGCTGACACCTGTAATCCTAGCACCCTGAGAGGCTGAGGCAGGAGGATTTCTTGAACTCAGGAGTTCCAGACCAGTCTGAGCAAAGTGGGACCCCATCTCTACTAAAAATAGAAAAATTAGCTGGGTATTATGACAGGCACCTGTAGTCCCATCTACTCAGGAGGCAGAAGCAGGAGGACTGCTTAAACCCCTAGAGTTTGAGGTTGCTTGAGTTAGGCCAATGCCAGGGCGCTTATCCAGGGTGACAGAGTGAGATGCTGTCAGCTCAAAAAAAGAATAAAAAAAAAAAAAAAAAGAAGGGCGGCACCTGTGGCTCAGCGGGTAGGGCACCGGTCCCATATGCCGGAGGTGGCGGGTTCAAACCCAGCCCCGGCCAAAAAAAAAAAAAAGAACTGCAGTGCCATAGAGAGAAGGTATGTTTCTTAGGAGTTTATAAGTTGGGAATGATTCTGCCTGCTGCTGCCTTTACCCTTAGCACAGTTATTGTCACTGAGCAGGAAGTCCCTAAGTGGTGGGCAGCAGCTCACCCAAGTCTTCAAGGGCCCCTGCTTCTCCCACTGTCCACTTTGCTGTCCTCATTGTGGCTCTGGTGTCTGCCCTCATAGCTACAGATGGCGGCTGCTGTTCCCTGTACTGTGTCTGCACAGGATAGTTCCTCTAACAGAAAGAAGAGAGAGGAAGCAAAAACAGATTTAGCTTTTCCTAACTCTCTCCACTTCAGGGGACTTCCTATTACCTTATACTGGCCGGAACATAACCATCTTAAACCAATAGTAGAAGGGGCAAGAGAATGCCCTCTGGACTTAGACCGATTTCAGTACACACTCTCATGTTGGCACATTGCCACCTGTGTGCCGGCTGTGATGCTTCCAATCATTTTCTTGGCCTCGTCTCTAATTCCTGCTCCAGCTGGGGACAGGGCTGGCTTCTCCGGGTATGGGATCTCTGTAGTTGCACAGAGCCCCTCATTTAGAAGGGCTCTGGCCTTGGTTTAATGCGATGCTGGTGCTGCCTTGAAATTCTTAATTTTTTTTTTTTTTTTGATGTTTTTGGCCGGGGCTGGGTTTGAACCTGCCACCTCCGGCATATGGGGCCGGCACCCTACTCCTTTGAGCCACAGGTGCCGCCCAAAATTCTTAATAATTTTTAACAAATATTTTTATTGGGTCCTGCAAATTATCTAGGCAGTCTTGGCTAGGGAAGACAGTTCCATGTGGGCCTTGACTCACTTCCCTGGTAGCCTCTCACTTCAATCACACACTCTTGTTTTCTCTCCTGGGGTTCTCTGAAGCTGCACACGCCAGTGGATGCTCAATCCCCTGCTAAACATGGACAATTTGGAAGAGAAACTCTTACCAGGGCAGGACAGGACCCATGGAGAAACATTCCTGTGCCCCATCTTTCAAGGGCATTCTGCACGATTCTTCGTAGTTCTTGGGGGAATCCAGCTCCATTGTTCAAGCAACACATCCTTCTCTTGATTGTTCTGTCTTCTCTGTCCCCTCTTCCTGGTCTCTCATTCCTGGTCCCTGGGTCATCTTTCAAATAAACACTTGCATACTAGTCTTATCTCAGGCTCTGCCTTCAGGGGAATTGAAGCTCAAATACCATCCAAATGAAACCAAGATTTCTAACCAAGGAGAAAGGGGTTTGGCTGTTTGTGCTCATGGGATGATAAAGGAACCATCCCCGATCCTATATCCCTGAATTGGAAACAGACATCTAACATCTGTGCAGTGTTTACCGCATGTCAGACACTGGCTGTTTCCAAATATGTTCTCTTATGTCACCTGCACAACAGTCATTTACAGTAACTTTTATCTCCATTTTACAGATGAAAGTATCAAAGCTCAGAGAAGTTGAATGACTTCCCCAAGGCCAGTAAGTGGAAGACCTGGAATTGAAACCCAACTTATCTGGGTCTTCTTCTCATAATATCACCCTGCTAAAAGGAAGGGTATTTGATGTGTAGCCAATTAGCCTGGCCCTGAGGTTTGGAGCCGCTGCTTAGTGCTGTCTGAGGAACAGCTAGTGGTCAGGCAGGTGTGCCAGCAAGGGGGCAGGCTTTCCTCTGTCTTTATGTGAAAGCGTTCATAGCAGAGCTCCAGGAACAGAGGGCTTTAGCCAGCACATTGCTCATGGGTTTTCTTTAAACCAATAGCAACCTGGCAACTGTATTTTCCAAGCCTGGCTAGACAGATCATTCTATTTTGCTTTGTCACTTTCAAGGGAGTATCCTGCCCCTTCACAGACTCAGTATAGCAGAATACATTTACAGAGTGTTCTGGAGAATGAGGTCAGGCAAACATTTGAAGAGACAGATCATAGACTACAGGGACACTGCTGTCTTTTTCCAGGACAAGCTGGGGAAAGAAATTGGATGCTGGTCCAGACAACAGCGTGGTAATAGTTGGATTGGTAAAAGGGACTAACCGCTGGCCAGTAGTCAGGGACATAACTGAAGAAAGAATTGTACCATTATTATTCTCAAAGGATATATTTTTAGTGCTCAGTACCTAAGTCTGACCTTCTTCTATGGAACAACACAGCATGTAAATTTGCTTAATATAAAGTTGCTGCCGCATGGTAGAGAATTACAGAAAGTTAAAATTCATAAATTGTGTATACAATTGTGTCCCCAGTAGGGACCCACAGATTTAAAAAAAAATTAATATCTTTTTTCTAAACGAAATATTAAAGGAGTACAAATGTTTTTGTTACATTACCTTGTATAATGTTTAAGTTGAGGCCTTTAGAGTGCCAGTCACCAGAATTGTATTAATTGTTCCCAGTAGATAATTTTTTTTAATTTCAAAGGTTTACAGGGTATAAATATTGTTGATTACATATTTTTTATGACTCGCTTTTATGATACCTGAGTCATGGTTATAACTGTGCGCATCACCCAGCTAGCGTTCACTGTATCTGTTAGTAGGTTTTTGCTGGTCCCCTCATCCCCCCTCTCCTCTGGTTGATTTCCATTGAGTTTTACTTCCCTCTGTGCACGTGTGTGGTCATGCGTTAGTTCCATTTTAATAGTGGATTCGTGCACTGTTTGTTTTCCCCTTCTTCAGATATATCACTTAGGGTATAGGTCCATCCAAATTGTTGCAAAAGGCATTAAGTCATCTCTCTTCATGGCTGAGTAGCACTCCATGGTGTACATATACCACATTTTGATAATCTACTCATGAATTGACGGGCACTTGAGTTGATTCCACATATTTGCAATTGTGAATTGTGCTGTGATAATCATTCAAGTGCAGGTGGCTTTTTGATAAAATGACTTTTTTCCCTTTGGGTAGATAGCCAACAGTGGGATTGCTGGATCAAATGGCAGGTTGACTTTTAGTTCTTTGAGGAATTGACATACTATTTTCCACAGAAGTTGTGCTAATTTGCAGTTATACCATCAATGGATAAGTGTTCCTTTCTCTTTGCATCAACAGCAGCCTCTATTTTTTTTGGACTTTTTAATAAAGGCCATTCGGACTGGGGTAAGATGGTATCTCATTGTGGTTTGAGTTTGCATTTCCCTGATGATTAGTGACACTGAACATTTTTTCATATGCTTATGAAAAACTCCTGAGTAGCTGGGACTACAGGTACCCTCCACAATGTCTGGTGGCCATTTGTCTATCTCCTTTTGAAAAGTTTCTATTCATGCCTTTTGCCCACTTTTTAATGGGGTTGTTTGATTTTTTTTTTCTTGCCGATTTGCTTGAGTTCTGTGTATATTCTAGTTATTAGCCCTTTATTGGATACATGGCTTGTGTATATTTTCTCCTATTGTGTAGGTTGTCTATTTGCTTGTTAATTATTTCCTTGGCTGTCCAGAAGCTTTTTAAATTTAATCAGGTTCCATTAATTTATTTTTGTTGTTGCTGTGATTGCCAGTCAGGTCTTCTTCATAGATCCTTTGCTTAGGCTAATATCTAAAAAAGTTTTTCCAACATTTTCTTCTAGAATTCTTACAATTTCATGCCTTACAGTTGAGTCCTTTATCCATCTTGAATTTATTTTTGTAAGTGGTGAGAGATATGGACCTTGTTTCATTTTTCTGTATGGGGCTAATTTTCTCAACACCATTTATTGAGTAGGGCTTCCTTTCCCCAGTGTATATTATTGTTTGATGTATGTGAATGATTTTATGTCTGGGTTTTCTGTTCTATTCCATTGGTCTATGTCTATTGTTGTGCCTATACCATGCTGATTTAGTTACTATAGCCTTGTTGTATAGTTTGAAGTCTGGTAATATGATGCCTCCCAATTTGTTCCTTTTGCTTAAGATTACTCAGGCTCTTTTCTTGTTCCACATGAAGAATAGAATAATTTTTCCTAGATCTGTAAAATATGACATTGCTATCTTTTTTTTTTTTTGGAGACAGAGTTTCACTATATCACCCTCGGTAGAGTGCTGTGGCATCAAGCTCACAGCAACCTCAAACTCTAGGGCTTACGCAATTCTCTTGCCTCAGCCTCCTAAGTAGCTGGGACTACAGGTGCCTGCCATAACACCCAGCTATTTTTGTTGTTGTTGTTGTCGTAGTTGTCACTGTTGTTTGGCAGGCCCAGCCCATGTGCGAACCCACCAGCTCCAGTGTATGTGGCCAATACCCTAGCTGCTGAGCTACAGGTGCCAAGCCTGACATTGCTTTTTTGATGGGGATTGCATTGAATCTGTACATCGCTTTGGGTAACACATTTACTTTTAATCATGTATATAAATTACCTCAGTATTCCTTTTTTCTTTTCTTTCTTTTTTTTTTGAGACAGTCAGACTCGCTCACAGCAACCTCATACTACTGGTTCAAGTGAATCTCCTGCCTTAGCCCCTTGACTAGCTGGCCCTCCAGGTGTCTCCCACCACACCTGGCTATTTTTCTAATTTTTAGTAGAGACGTGGTCTTACTCTTGCTGGAACTAGTCTTGAATTCCTGAGCTCAAGTGATTTCCTGCCTCAACCTCCCAAAATGCTGGATTATGGGCATGAGCCACTGTGTCTGGTCAGTATTCTTAATAAAAGATAAAATTTGGTATGTCACTATCTCTTGCTGATTTTCTTACATCAGTTTCTCTGAGTTTTCCCCCGATTGTCATTTAACAAGACAGTAAAGCAGTGGTTTCAATCCTTTATTGGTTGTGTTCCCCCATCAAAAAACCCTTGTGTATAAATCTTCATATATGCATATTTATGTACTTAGAAATTATATTCATGAACCACTGCATTAATGTTTAAAGGATAAGATACAGATTAAATTATCTTAAAAGTACTTTTAAATCAGTAACATTGCAAATAACACTGCTTTGGCATATGATTAAATATACTTTAAAAAATAGGATTCATCATTCTGTAATATTTTGATTCAAAAATTTGGACTAGCTCAGTCCAAATTATAATGCTTGGGGTTTTTTACATTTTATTGAGGTTTTATTTCAGTGTTTTTTAGCATATATACATGAAGCTGTACAAACATCACTACTGTCTAATTTTAGTATTCTTTTATCACCTCCAAAAGAAACCTATACTTGTTATCAGTCATTCCTTGTTTCCTTTTCCCCTAGCCCATTGGCAACCACCAATCTATTTCCTGTCTCTATGGATTGTCTATACTTGACATTTCATATAAACAAAATGATACGATATGTGACTTTTTGTGTCTGCCTTCTTTCACTTAATGTAATGTTTTGGAAGTTCATCCACATAGCAGCATGTATCAGTTTTCATTCCAAATTCCTTTTATCCCATTTTATGTCAATACCACAGTTCTTTAAATTTTGGATTAATATGGGTGTATATCACACTACAGTTCTTTCTCTCTTCATCAACTAATGGAAATTTGAGGCCGGGCACCTTGGCTCACACCTATAATCCTAGTACTCTGGGAGGCTGAGGCAGGAGGCCTGTAATCCTAGCACTCTGGGAGGCTGAGGTGGGGGGATTGGTCACAAGTTCGAGACCAGCCTGAGCAAGAGTGATACCCCATGTATACTAAAAATGAAAACCTGAAGCAAGAGGATAGCTTGAGCCCCAAGAGTTTGTGGTTGCTGTGAGCTGTGATGCCATAGCACTCTACCAAGGGTGACAAAGTGAGACTGTCTCAAAAATAAAAAAAATCCTAACCCAACATTTGGGTTGTTTCCATTTTTGTCTATTATGAATAATGCTGCAGTGAACACTTATGCATAAGTTTTATGTGGATGTTTGTTTTCATTTCTTTCGAGTATATAGGAATGGAATTGCTGGGTCATATGCTAACTCTATGCATAGCCATTAAGGAACTGTCAGACTGTTTTCCAAAGTGGCTGCAGTATTTTACAACCCTGCTAGCAACGTATGAGGGTTACAGTTTCTCCCTATGTTTGCCAATACTTGTTACTGTTCATTTTTTGATTCTTTACATCTTAGTGGATGTAAGTGGTATCTCATTGTGGTTTGATTTACATTTCCCTAATCACTAATGATGGTGAGCTTCTTTTTACAAACTTTTGGGTATTTGTGTGTATCTTCTATGGAAAAAATGTATATTCAAAATTTTGTATATTTTGAAAATTTTTGTCTTATGTTGTTCAGTAACAAAAAGTTTTTCTTATATTCTCTGAATTAGACCCTACCAGATCTATGATTAATAAATATGTTTTCCTATTCTGTGGGTTAGGATAACTGTAACTTTATCTTTTTATCTTTTATCTTTCTTTTTTTCTTTCTTTTTTTTTTTTTTTTTGAGACAGAGTCAAACTTTGTTGCCCTCCCTCAATAGACTGCTGTGGTGTCATAGCTCACAGCAACCTAAAACTATTGGCTCAAATGATTCTCTTGCCTCAGCCTCCCAAGTAACTGGAACTACATGTGCCTGCTACACCGCCTGGCTATTTTTAGAGATGGGGTCTCACTCTTGCTTAGGCTTGTCTGGGAACCCATGAGCTCAGGAAACCCACCTACCTCTACCTTCCAGAATACTAGGATTATAGGCATAAGCCATCTCACCCAGCCCTTTTCTCTTTCCTAATAGTGGCATTGGCTCGGCTCCTATAGCTCAGTGAGTAGGGTGCCAGCCACATACACGGAGGCTGACAGGTTCAAGCCTGGCCTGGGCCTGCTAAACAACAATGACAACTGCATCCCCCCCCAAAAATAATAGCTGGGCATTGTAGGGGTTGCCTGTTGTCCCAGCTACTTGGGTCTGGTAGCGTGATTCCTCCTGCTTTGTTTTTATTGCTGAGTAATGTTTTGGCTATTCAAGGTTTTTTCTGATTCCATATAAAACAAAGTATTATTTTTTCAAGATCTTTAAAATATGACAATGGAACTTTAATAGGAATTGCATTAAAATTATATATTGCTTTGGGTGGTATAGACATTTTAACAATGTTGATTCTTCCCAGCCATGAGCATGGTATGTTTTTCCATTTGTTAACATCTTCAGCTATTTCTTTTCTTAAAGTTTCATAGTTCTCTTTGTAGAGATCTTTCACATCCTTTGTTAGGTACACTCCCAAATATTTCATCTTCTTTGGCACTACCGTGAAAAGAATAGAGTCCTTGACTGTTTTTTCGGGTTGGTTATTGTTGGCATATATAAAGGCTACAGATTTATGGGTGTTGATTTTGTAGCCTGAGACATTGCTGTATTCCTTGATTACTTCTAAAAGTTTTGTAGCAGAATCCCTAGTGTTCTCCAGAAATACGATCACGTCATCTGCGAAGAGTGAAAGTTTGATCTCTTCTGACCCTTTGTGGATACCCTTGATTGCCTTTTCTTTCCTAATTGCAATGGCCAAAACTTCCATTACAATGTTAAAGAGCAATGGAGACAATGGGCAACATTGCCTGGTTCCTGATCTAAGTGGAAATGATTTCAATTTAACTCCATTCAATATGATATTGGCTGTGGGTTTGCTGTAGAGGGCCTCTATTAGTTTAAGAAATGTCCCTTCTATACCAATTTTCTCAAGTGTTCTGATCATGAAGGGATGCTGGTTATTATCAAAAGCTTTTTCTGCATCAATTGAGAGAATCATATGGTCTTTATTTTTGAGTTTGTTTATGTGCTGAATTACATTTATAGATTTACGTATATTGAACCAGCCTTGAGAGCCTGGGATAAATCCCACTTGGTCATGGTGTATAACTCTTTTGATGTGTTGTTGGATTCTGTTTGTTAGGATCTTATTGAGTATTTTTGCATCAATATTCATTAGTGATATTGGTCTATAATTTTCGTTTCTTGTCGGGTCTTTCCCTGGTTTAGGGATCAAGGTGATGTTTGCTTCATAGAATGTGTTGGGTAGTATTCCTTCTTTTTCTATATTTTGGAAGAGGTTTACTAGTGTAGGTACTGGTTCTTCTTTAAATGTTTGGTAGAATTCTGACGTAAAGCCATCTGCTCCTGGGCTTTTCCTTTTAGGGAGATGTTGTATAGTTGATGCTATTTCAGAACTTGATATAGGCCTGTTCAACATTTCCACTTCATTCTGGCTAAGTCTTGGTAGGTGGCATACTTCCAAGTATTGGTCAATTTCTTTCAGATTTTCATATTTCTGAGAGTAAAGTTTCTTATAATATTCGTTAAAGATTTTTTGAATTTCTGAGGGGTCTGTTGTTATTTCATCTTTACCATTTCTGATTGATGAAATTAGAGATTTTACTCTTTTTTTCCTGGTTAGGTTGGCCAAAGGTTTATCTATTTTATTGATCTTTTCAAAAACCAACTTTTGGATTTATTGATCTGTTGTATAGTTCTTTTGTTTTCAATTTCATTTAATTCTGCTCTGATTTTGGTTATTTCTTTTCTTCTGGTGGGTTTGGGGTTGGAATGTTCTTCTTTCTCCAGTTGCTTGAGATGTCCCATTAAGTTATTAACTTCCTCTCTTTCTGTTTTCTTGAGGAAGGCTTGCAGTGCTATAAATTTCCCTATTAGGACTGCCTTTGCAATATCCCAGAGATTCTGATAATTTGTTTCTTGATTGTTGTTTTGTTCCAAAAATTTGGTGATTTTCTTCTTAATCTTGTCTATAACCCATCTATCCTTCAGCATAAGGTTATTTAGCTTCCATGTTTTTGTATGGGTATGCAGATTCCTATTGTTATTGAGTTCAACTTTTATTCCATGATGGTCTGAGAAGATGCAAGGAATAATTTCTATTTTTTTAAATTTGCTGAGGTTAGATTTGTGGCCTAGGATATGGTCGATTTTGGAGTGTGTTTTGTGGGCTGATAAGAAGAATGTGTATTCAGTTTTGTTGGGATGAAATGTTCTGTAGATGTCTGTTAAGTCCAGATGTTGAATGGTTAAGTTTAAATCTTAGATTTCTTTGCTTAGCTTCTTTTTGTAGGATCTATCCAGTGCTGCTAAAGGGGTGTTAAAATCTCCAACTCCTATGGAACTGGAGGAAATCAAGTTGCTCATGTCTATTAGAGTTTCTCTTATAAATTGAGGTGCATTCTGGTTGGGCACATAAATATTAATAATTGAAATCTCATCATATTGAGTATTACCTTTAACAAATATGAAGTGTCAATCCTTTTTCTTCCTTATTTAGGATTTCTTCCTTATTAAAGCCTATTGCATCTGCAAATAGGATTGCAACGCCTGTTTTTTTCTGCTTTCCATTTGCCTGGAGTATAGATGACCATCCCTTCACCTTGAGTCTATATTTGCCTTTTAATATAAGATGAGATTCTTGTATGCAGCAGATATCTGGCTTGAGTTTTTGTATCTAGTCAGCCAACCTGTGCGGACAATTTAAACCATTCACATTAATTGAGAATATTGATAAGCCTTTGGAGAGTCCAGTGGACATTTTTAATCCTTTTGCAACTATGGAAGTTGGAATTTGATCAAAATTTTCTGGGTGGGTTTACTTTTGTGGTGGAGGATTAGGCTGGTCTTTATGGAGGATAGGTCTGAGAATATCCTGGAGAGCTGGTTTAGTTGTGACAAATTTCAACATGTATATGTCATTAAAGTATTTAATTTCTCCATCATAAATGAAACTCGGTTTAGTTGGGTACAGTATCCTGGGTTGAAAGTTATTTTGTTTTAGGAGATTAAAAGTCGATGACTTTTTAATCTTCTAGCTTGAAAGGTTTCAGTAGAGAGATCTGCAGTTATTCTAATATTCTTGCCCTTGTAGGTGATGGTTTTCTTTCGTCTGGCTGCTTTCAGAATTTCTCCTTTATATTGAATTTAGTGAAATTGATTATGATGTGTCTGGGGGATGTCTTATTTAGGTTGAGTCATGCTGGAGTTCTGAAAGTGTCTGCTATCTGAATTTCAGAATCTCTTGGCATGTCTGGAAAGTTCTCTTTCATAATCTTATGGAGAAGAGACTCTGTGCCTTATAAAGCCACTTCATCGCTTTCGGGGATCCCTATAAGACGAATATTGGTTTTCTTTAAATTATCCCAGAGCTCTCTGAGAGAGTGATCTGTTTTTGCCCTCCATTCCTCTTTCTCTTGGGAGTTTGGGAGCATTCAAAAGCTTTGTCTTCAGTGTTGGAAATCCTTTCTTCTGCTTGCTCCATTCTGTTACTGAGGGATTCTACTGTGTTTCTCAGATCTTTGAGAGCTGCAACTTCTTGTCTCAATGTGTCAAAATCTTTGGTCATTTGGTCTTTGAATTCGTTGAATTCTTGAGATATCTTTTGGGTTACTGCTTGGAATTCTAATTCGATCTTATTTGCTATCCAGATTCTGAATTTGATTTCTGACATCTCAGCTATTTGTACATGGGATCTTGTGCTGTGTCTGCCCCATTGATCCTTGGGGGAGTTGATCTACTCTGATTATTCATATTACCAGAGTTTTTCTGTTGATTTCGCCTCATAATTGTTTTTCACCATTGCCTCTGGCCGTCCTCAGAGTTGGGGGGGTGTCTCTCCAAGATTAGACCCCAGCGGGATCACTCTATTGTTGCTGGATCTTTGTAGGGAGTGACCCTGTGTAGTTCCTCTGGGGCTGCCCCAGCTGGAGAGTTCTGGTTATGGAAGCAGCTCCGGAGTGTGACACACCTGGATCCAGCAACAGGGTGAGAGGTGGTGTGCACAGTTCTGGGAGTGCCTGGCGCCCAGTGACTTTGGCACAGAGAGCCCAATACTCCAGCTGTCTCTGGCCAGAAGAAGGGAAGTGTGCAGAGGCAGGGAGGGCTCTGGAGGGCACGTGGCTACCGGAGTCCCTGGCCAGACGAGCGGGCCGGTGTGGAAGCACAGAGGGTACAGGACGGAGGACACAGGGTTGCGTGGCTCCCACAGTTCCTGGTCAGGGCATGCAGAGGCCCGGCGGGCACGGTTCGTGTGTCAGGGGTCGTGGCACAGCTCTTACAGAGGTCTGGGTGGCGCCAAGCCCAGGAATTTGAGGTTGCTATGAACTGTGACGCCACAGCACTCTACCCAGGGCAATAGCCCGAGGCTTCAGTGTGCCAAAACTGGTCTCACTCTGCCCCTGAGGGTTAAGGCTGTAAGGCAGCTCAGTCCCTGCCTTTAGGCTGCTCAGTCACTAGGTTACTAGCTCCCGCCCAATTCTTGCTCTGCGACCCTGAGGGCGGAGCTTGCCGGGGCTGTTCTCTCACAATAGCTCCCTGCTGCCCACAGCCTAACACTATTAGCTCCATCTGGCTCAGCGGCTCAGTCTGGGGCCCTAGACAATGCCCAAAGTTCTCCGCACTCCTGCTGAAGCTCCCCCCAAGGCAGTTCAACTGAGTGCCAAGTCCAAAAACACCGAAACAGTTCACAGGTAAGGCCTTTCCAGTTTGCAGTCTCACTGCTGCTTGTACTTATGGCTGCCAGCAGGATTAGGTCGATTGGACACACACAACCACTTGCCAGTTTTCCACTGTTTTTGTCCTCCTCTTGGGGTCCGCAAGTCCCTTGCTGACTCCCTGTATCCTCAAAGGGATGATTATAGGCAGATCCCACCAGCCAGAGATGCCTGGAGTCTTATCTCCCCAGACTCACCATACCCAGTTGCAGGGAAGCTGTTACTTGGCTGCCATCTTGCTCCACCCCCTCCCCAGGCTGGATTTGAACCCACCAGCTCAGGTATATGTGGCTGGCACTTTAGCTGTTTGAGCCACAGGCATCGAACCCCGGCTATTTTCTAGAGAGCTACTGATTCTTTTTTTTTTTTTTCAGTGACCTCTGAACTCTTTATTGGCATAAGGGCATACTGCTGTACTGCCTCAGTGTCTCAGAACTTTGGTGTCGTTGGTCTCAGACACCACTTTGCCGTCCACTATCCTGCGGGTGGTGGTCTTTTGGATGGTTTGCATGGAGTTGCTGCTGTCCAGGGCATCACCAAGGTTGAAGTCCTCCCTGTCTTCCAGCAGGCGGCGGTAGGTGGCGATTTCAGCCTCTAGCTTGACCTTGATGTTCAGCAGTGCCTCATACTCCTGGGCCTGGCGCTGCCCCTCTGCCCGGGTCTGTGCCAGCTCTGACTCCAAATGCAGCAGGACCCCATTGAGTTGCTCCATCTGCAAGGCATAGCGGGCCTCCTCCTCCCTCAGGCTGTCCTCCAACCTGGACTTCTGATTTCTCATGGAGTCCAGTTCGATCTCCAAGGACTGGACTGTACGTGTCAGCTCTGTGAGCATTGTCTTAGCAGCTCCGACCTCAGCAAACTGTGAGGTGACCACTGAGGTGCTCTCCTCAATCTGGTGGGACCAGGTCTTGGCCAGCTCTTCTTGGTTCTTCCGAGCCAGCTCGTCATACTGGGCCCGCATGTCTGCCATGATCTTGCTCAGGTCCTGGGATTTGGGAGCATCTACTTCCACAGTCAACCCAGAGCTGGCAATCTGGGCTAGTAGGACTTTTACTTCCTCCTCGTGGTTCTTCTTCATGAAGAGCAGCTCCTCCTTGAGAGCCTCGATCTCTGACTCCAGCTGCAGTCGAGTGATATTGGTGTCATCAATGACCTTGCGGAGCCCATGGATGTCGCTCTCCACAGATTGGCGCATGGCCAGTTCTGTCTCATACTTGACTCTAAAGTCATCAGCAGCAAGACGGGCATTGTCAATCTGCAGAACGATGCGGGCATTGTCCACAGAATTCGCAAAGATCTGAGCCCTCAGGTCCTCGATGGTCTTGAAGTAATGCGCCCAGTCTCTGACCTGGGGCCCCTTCTTCTCCAGGTGTTCCCAGATTTTGCTCTCCAGCCTCCGATTATCGATCTCCAGGTTCCTCACTCTGTCCAGGTAGGAGGCCAGGCGGTCGTTCAGTTCTTGCATGGTCTCCTTCTCGGTCTGGATGCCCCCTATTCCTGCTAGACCCCCAGCCATCCCCGTGGCCAGGCCTCCAGACCCCCAGCCACCCCGGAAGCTGCTGGAGTGGGAAACGGAGATCTGGGAGCCCGAGCCCCCGGTGCCTGCATAGATGCTGGCTGCGCTGCTGGCGGGCCGGACACTGTAGCTGGGCGCCTGGACTGAGCCCAGGGACCGGTAATTGCTGGAGAAAGTGGTGGAACGAGTAGTGAAGGACATGATGTCTGAAGAGGAGAGAACAAAACTCGGGCGAGCTGGGCAAGAGCTACTGATTCTTAAGTGAGATGCTTTGTTGTCAGAAAAAGTGATTTGCATGCTACCGGTTCTTGACATCATTCTTTTTTGTTTTCATTTAATTTCATTTTATTTTTTAATTACTTTATTTATTTACTTATTGTGAGACAGTGTCTCACTCTGTCACCCTGGGTAGAGTGCCATGGCATCATAGCTCCACAGCAGCCTCAAACTCCTGGGCTCCTGTAGTCCTCTTACTGCAGGTGCTGGCTACAGCACCCAGCCAGTTTGTAGTAGAAAAGGGGTCTGGCTCTTGCTCAGGTTGGTCTCAACCTTCTGCATCAAGCAATTCACCGTCTCGGCCTCCCAGAGTGTTGGGATTACAGGCATGAGCCACCATGGCTGGCCTTGGTATTGTTAAACGTAATACATGGTGAGTTTTGTAAATGTTTGCCTAGAGTTAGACAACTGCAAAATTGCGATCACAGTATGCACAAGACTACCCTCACTTCCAACATGAATTACAAAGGGTTTCAGCCAAGTTAACCATGAATCTCCAAGATTGCCCTCACTTCTGACATCAACTGCAACTTCTGGGTATCCCAAAACTATCCTCAGGTTCAATTATTCACTAGAAGAACTCACAAAACTCATGGCTGTGGCTTATTAAAGGGAAGGGTCATGTTTTCATTGTATCTTTTGAAAATGGCACAAATCTGGATTTCATTCTGAGAGTCCCTGGCTTCTAATTGAAAAATGCACCTCTTTTTGCTATCTTTCACAGAAAAAAAAACAATTTTAAAAAAGATAATTAAAAGTTTACTCCATTGGACTTTACTGAGGGTTTATGTTTGCCATTTCATTATCTGTCTCACACGTCCTGCCTTTGCCTTTCCTTTCCCGCCATGTTTTCCTTTTCCTTTCTTGCCTTTTGGATGGATTAATATGTTTTTTCTCATTTCATTTTTCTGCCCTTTATGAATTTGAAGCACATACGTTGAATTTGTATCATTTTGGTGGTTACTCTAGTAATTTTAACATATATTCTTAAGGTATAAATGACAACATACCTAACTCAAAACAGCCTCCTCTGGGTTACAGACTCTTCCTGCCCAGCCTTTTCTTTCTCTTTTACTCCTTCTGCCACTAAAATTCATAATTAGCTTAATTTACTTACATTTCTCTGCATGTATTATTGATGCTAGGATTTATTGAGCTTTCTAAGTCTGAGTCATTTGTTATTCCTGACAAAGTTTCAGCTTTTGTTGTTTTGAATATTTTGTGTCCCCCATTCTCTTTATTTCATTCTAGAAATCTGATAAGACATAGATCAGCCCTCCACATCTCCATCTTTCCTTTCTCTGTGTTACCTCTTTGTCTCTCTGGGCTGCATTCTCAGCACGTTTCCAGACCAGTTTTCTAGTTCCCCAGTTCTCACCAGAGGCTGAATTTATGAAGAACAATAGCCAGAGCATCATAACAGGATTCTGATCCACATGAGAAGCCCAGAAAACCAAACCGCAACTTCCACAGCTCTCTGTTGGGAACAGTCAAGACGTAGATGGTGTTGGTTAACTTTCCTATTTTTTTGCTGTGGCTTCCAACCAACCAGAGAAGGCCAGACCTCCATCCCAAACCAATCACATGAAGTGCTTGCTTCTAGCTGTTCCACCTCTAACTTCCAACAGCCAACAGCCTCCAATCAGAGGCCACCTGGAGCCTTAACTTTCCATCACTATAAAGCTTTTTCATGCCTCTGCTTAAGTGATGGTGGCTGACTCTCTTGTTCCATAGCAAGCTCTGAAGTAATGGCCCGTTTTCATCTGGGTGGTCTTTGTTTCAGCACCAGTTAGGCTGTTTGTTTTGCTGTTTGATGCTTCCATTTTTTTATTTTTAATTTCAACTTTGTATTTTTCCATTTTAGAAGATCCATTTGATTGTTTTTCTAAACTGGTCTTTTTTTTTGAGACAGAGTCTCAGGCTGTCGCCCTGGATAGAGTGCCATGGCATTACAGCTCATAGCAACTTCAAGGTCTTGGGCTTAAGCGATTCTCTTGCTTCAGCCTCCCATTTAGCTGGGACAACAGGTGCCTGCCACAACGCCTGGCTATTTTTTTTTTTTTTTTTTTTTTTGGTTGTAATTGTCGTTGTTTGGCAGGCCTGGGCTGCATTCAAACCCTTCAGCTCCGGTGTATGTGTCTGGTGCCCTAGCTGCTGAGCTATAGACTCCAAGCCTCTAAACTGGTCATTTTTATAATTTCTTATCTTTTTCCTTTATTTCATTTCTGTTGACATACTAAATATTTTATCCAATGGTTCTAATATCTCAAGTCTTTATGAGGGCAGGCCTTCTTCCTTTCTTTGGGATGCTGCATAAATTTTTTGCTCCTTTTCTCTCTCTCTTCCCCCTCCCCTATTTTCCCTTCTCTCATTCCCTCTCTTTTCTCTTAAAGTATAAAATAAATTTATACTTTTAAATTCTCTTTTATATTCTAAAAAAAATAAAGTCTTTATGAGAGTGCTTTTAATATTTGTTGTTTCCACTCTCTCTCATTCCTGGTAGCTCATTTTCTTGGGTGTTCTTTGATTTTTTTTTAAATTATGAGCCAAAATTTGTTGTCCTGCCTGTAAGAGTTGACTGAGGCCTGACTTGAGGACACATTCTCTAGGAAACCTTTGCCTTTGCTTCTTCTAGGCATCTGGAGGCATCCAAAATTACTTAAAATGAGTATTTTGGGAGAAAGTTTCAATCTACATTATGACATGCAAGTGAAATCTCGTGTCACTGTCTTTCTGCAAATTAAGAGGCAAATATATTAGTAATAATGATGTATTCAAACTGAATAGACAGACATTGAGTATTTGATCATTATCTTCTAAATTCCTCAAAAAAAGTTTTTAAAAAAACCCTTAATACACATGTATATAAGAAGTGATTCTAATGTAAAGAAAGTGTGTTTTAACAAACATGATAGAACTTATTTTCCTTTTTTGTACAATAGAAAGCATGTTTAAAGGAAAGTGTATTCTTTCCTAGCTGTAAAATTCTATTTTTTAAAAAGACACAGATAGCAGAAATCAAGAGTTGAGTCCCAAGAGGTTGGACTATTGTCACTTCCTTCGAACATTTCTTTAAATTGTATCACATATTCAAGAATAATTTCCCTGTGTTGTCTCAGAATCCATAATTCTTATAGAAGCACCGGTCTAAATAACATTTGTGTTGATGGTATCTTTTTCTTATTCCCTCCAATCTTTTGTATTTCAAAGCTCCAGTTCAATCACTGCCTCAGTTACTAATTGGATCGGGCCATTCTGAGGATACTGAAACAAGGAAGGCAAGCGCTCTCAATCTATGAAAAATAAATAAACAACCACAAAGGAAAACAGACTTTCATAAGTGTTCTAGCCCAGCAATGAAGTTTTATAAAGCATAAAAGGAGAAAGATATTGTTCAAAAAGAGGGTCACGGAAAGGATCACAGGGAAAGGGTCATTTTTAGCTCTACTGTCTTTTCTGACAATGATCCAGTTTCCTTACTGATCAGGCCTACAGAAGAGAATGATGCTTGTGGAATGAGAGATAGTTAAGGATTCAAGAGCCTTTTACCCACTGGAGTGAGTGAGACCTTAGCCAAGAAAACTTAGACTGGATTCAGTTGGCTCAATAGAGGTTTCCAGATCTTCAAAAATTCCAGGATTAACTATTAAACTCTACCTTTTATTGTTTCACAGAGCATGAAATTATATGCCTGCCTGAGTTTTGGACACTGGTAAACATTCCTTCCTATAGTATCACTCAACACAAAATGGGTCTGTGAGTGTGTTGCCACTGGGGCCTCCTCCTACAGAAGGGTACAAATAGGAAAACAGCATGGAGGGCATCACTACCTTCCCCACACCCACCTGCCCCCTTCACATCTTTGCTGGTAGCAGTAGGGGAGAAGGTAGGAACAGATACTGAGGGTGGCATTTGGCATCTGAAGAGAGAATGCTGATATATGAATATATCTCCATTTGCATTATAATGCAAGAGATGAGAGTCTGAGAAGACAGGCTCGTTTGGAAGGAGGATGGCCTGGAACAAGCACCCCCAGCACAATCCCATACCACATCCAAGGAAGAAGCCCAGGTCAGCAAGCAAACTCGGGAGAACCAGGAGTAGGGCAACGGGCAAAACTTGAGGCCCTGAAAAAGTTAAGGATGGGAAGAATAAGCTACCTTAGTTCCGAAAGATCTGATACACCAGCTGATGAAGCAGGGATAGGGGTAGGGGCAGGTCTACAACAGGAGAGGAGAGAATGGGGACTGCATAGGGTGCCTTCCTGGAGTTGGAGGCACGGATGACACAATCATAGAAAATGAGCCAGGTGCCCAAAGACCAGGATGGTTCGTACAGGGGAGGTAGTGGGCCTGGCTCGGGGCTCCTGAATATCCTGTTGTCATGATCTTGCATTAAGCTGAACTCACAGATGCCAGATCCATAGAGGAACAAGGGAGCCCACAGCCAAGCAGATCCCAGGACAGCCTTCTCAAAAAGAGCAGGCACTGTGGCATTCCCCACCCTCGGCTTTGAATCCGTGCCACTTGGCAAGATTTATAATCCTGGGCCGTTGCCTTGTCTCTTTGACTCAGTTTTAGCATCTGTAAAATGAAGATGACTATAACTACCTTATGGAGTTCTTGTAAAAATTAAATGAAACAATGTTTTGGAAGCATTTAGTACATTGCCTGCACATAGTAGGCACTTGGTTATCATCATCAATATTATAAGGAAAGACTGACAAAAAATCTAACTGTGTTAAAGTGTGTTCTAGACTCTAAAGAACATCCCCCTGCGCTATCTGTTTCTGAATGTATGGGAGCGATTTTAACAACTTTGTAATTTGTAGACAACTGATCATGATGCAACACAATTCCTGTCTGGGAGAGGATCAACTGACTTCCCTTGCTTACCCCTTGGGAAAATGCCGTTTTTGCCTCCATTTGTGCCTTCATTTCGATATTCCTCATCCATAAGCCAGGATACCCCCAGAATATACCAGACCAGGGCAAATATTTTTAACATAAACTACTTGATGGACACTTTAAGTGGGTGATTTGTATGACATCTGAATTATACCTCAATAAGGCTGTTAGAAACAGTTGTGGTTTCTTTTTTTTCTATTTTTTTCATCATTCAACACTGTTCTGGTAGACTTGGGGGCCATATAGTGAGATCCTCTGAAAAAACCCCGGCAGAAGCAATTCAGGTCACCCTTTTGAGGTGAGCCCAGGCCACAGGCTCCTGGGAAAGGTCCCTAGGTGAAGTCCTGGGAGGTATGTGGTCAACCCCACCCACTGGGGCAGACGACCCGAGAACATGCCTCAGAGGAGAAAATGGAGTGTGACCAAGTGGATCCCAGTCTGAATGCTAGACTGAAAAGGACTGAGAAAATTTCAGTGAAGGTGCTTCAGAGTGTGAGTGGCTGGTGGGGCAGGGCAGGGGCAGAGGACTCTCATGCCATAGTGTAAGGGCAGGTACCACTACCAAAAAATGTTTCTTTCAAAAATGCTCGCTCTGGCCATGTTCCTTCCTGTAGCCTCCCAGCCCTGCACACTAAAGGAAGCAAAACTTTGGCTGAATTCTTAAGTGACGAAATTAGGAAGAAAAGAAAATCCACAAGCATATAACCCTCCCCAAGATGTCTGGAGGTTAGGCGCCGGAAGTGAATGGGACAGAAGCTATTAGGACAGAGAGTTGCCAGGAAAAAGATCACTGTCACTGTCACCATTAATAACAGGATCCCTCCAACATTTGATGGTGAGGAGAAGCCTTCACCAGGGCAGAAGGTTGAAGAACAGAAGAATGGAGATCATCTCCTAATTTTGCGGTTGAAATTATAATGAATGAGGGCAAGAAGGCCCTTCTGCTGCACTATCTCTATCCAAAGGATAAAACTGGACAAGGGGAGGCTGAGGGTGACATTTTCTCTATCAGAAAAATTAGCTTTTGGTCCACTGGCAAGTCTGAATGGAAGGACACTAATTGCACACTTGAAACCATCCTTAATAAAATTAATAGAATGCTGAAGGGTGGAAACAGTGGTAACGGCCTGAACTCTGAAAAGGTATAGGCATATTTAAAAAATAAACAGCCATTGTTCCCAAGTTTGCTTCCTACAATTGCTTATTTCTTAGCCATCATAAATCCCTAATGGTCTTAAGAATTCTCTTTGACCCTAAGTTATTAAGAATAATAACTTCCCTAATTTTTTCTATAGATAGCATCACTATTATAAAACCCAAGACTGGTCTTTGGGATATTTTCCAGACTCTGCATTTGGATGCACCTACTGACGCCAACCAGACCAATGGCCGTATGTAGGAACTGATTCACTAGGCCTGTGACTCACTGCAAGAAGATAATTTCTACTTCCCAACCCCATGAGTTCATCCTCAGCCAGTCAGCAGACCCAATTCCCTAGACTTTTGTCCACTAAACTATTTTAAAAAACCATGCCCCCCAAATTCTTAGGGAGATGGATTTGAGAAATTCCTCCCATCTCCTCTCTGAGGACTCTGAGATATTAACATTTTCTCTGCTGCAACCCATGCTGTGTCAGTGCACTGTCCTCCCTTTGAGCAGTGGGCAATGAACCTGGTTGGGCAGCAACACAGTCAACACAGATTCCTTGGAATGGGCCTTGTATGACCACTTAAGGGATTTTCTCCTGGATGGAGGGGTGACAAGACTTTGGCAGATGAGTCAGCACAGCATTGGAACAGGCCCTATGTATTTTGCCTTTGTGGGCGCTCTCTCACTGTAATAGAAGGTGTGGGGTTTTTGGGTATGGTGTGAGGGAAAAAAGAAAAAAATTCCCTTTGGCCCTAAGTTCATTTTTTTCTTCTGATTTTTTTTAAAAAATTAAAACATTTTGGTGGGCCTTTAAAAGTATTGTGGGGTTCTAGCCATTGTGTCCACCGGAATGTCACACCTGTGACTATAGCACGAGAGAGTTAGTCTGGTCTACCTACTACGTCGTTAAGAGCAGCAATCCTGGGGCAAAGCAATCTGGGTTTGAATCCTGCACCTGCTCCTCCTGAGGTCTCTGTGTGACCTTAGGGGAGTTACTGAATGTCTCTGTGACTCAGTTTCCCTATCCATAAAATAGGATTGATACTATCATCTAGTTCACAGGATTGTGGCTATGGTTCAATGGGCTAACAGGTGCTAAGATGAGAGACTGACAACATAGCACCACATGTGTGAGCTATTATCATCATCAGTCATTGTCAGTATTAGGTCCTCAGTCAATACATAAAATAAAACGAATGAAACTTCTTCCTATGCCCAGATACTTTCAGCAATATCGAAGCACCTTAAAAGAAAGATTTTTAAATTGGGACATAATTATTCCTAGTTTTGAGAAAAAGCAGAAAAAAACAAAACCTTCAGGAGATGAAGCAGCCCCTGGATGATAGATGGGCACGTTTTCTTCTACACTTCATCAGACTCACCAACCCTCTTCCATGGGAAGTGTTGAAGAGGCCATCCAGCCCATGCTTCCAAACAATAAGAGTAACACAGCTCCTTGAACACTTGCAGGGACACGGAGTTGAGTCTTTCCTCAAGCACCTTATTTCACTGCCAGATACTGTCTTAGGAAATTCTTCCATGTATTTTGACTAAAGTACCACCTGCTGCAACTTCCAGCCACTCATGCTGCCTCTGCCTGTTTCAAGCTACATAGAGCGAGCTCATACTCTTTCAGACAAGCTCCCAAGTACTTTCCAATGGGGTTCAAGTATTCCTTTGTCATCCATCTTCCAGGGTAGTAACTATTTTTTCATCCATTATCTGAGGGCCATGACTTACAAACTCCTTACCAGCCTGATCTTTCTCCACAGGGTATGATCTAATGCCACTTTTAATACATGGCATCTCAACGTGAACATGGTATGCCAGCTCTGCTCTGTCTGGGCAGGGAGTCCTGCAACTTCCACCTTCTTTGTTCTGAGTGCCCTTCTGTGTTAGTAGAAATATACATTAAGATTGCTTGAGATGTTTTGGGGAGTTGCATTAGTCTATTGGTTTACAGTAAACTAGTGTAAGAAGAAAATCAAAGTCTCAGGGCCAACACCCCACCCCCCAATTTTTTATGCAAAAGAGAAAGTAAAAGCCTAAAGCCTAGGCACTGGTATAAAGAACTGGCCCTCAAGATCATCCATTAAGAAAATTTCTTGCTAACCTCTCATAAGCAAGGAGGTATAAATTGTTCCTATATCTAGCACCTAAAACTAAAGACTGTTCAATTCCACACAAACAATGAATTACAAGTTTACCTTACAGGTAACAGAACTGGAAACAAAACAGAATCAGACCTTCTTCCACCTACCCAGGGACTTCTACACAGTTGTTGGTTCCTTCACTCTCTTATTTTATATAAAATCTAGATTCCTCAGGCCTCACGAGAATGTAACCACTGCCTCACCGGTTTCCCCCTGTCCCTGCCTTTTTCTGCCTCTCTGTAGCCCTTTAAAATGCTGAAGGTTCCAATCTCTCCATTGGAAAAACAGCCACGACTTGTCTGTGGTTCATGTTTTTCCAGGCATGTCTTCAAAATCTTAGCTTAATAAACCTAAGACAGATTTTTGCCTCATTTATTTGGGTCAACAGTAGTGATCAGCAAAGGATCTAGGATCAACTCTAGATCTTTTTTAAATAAAAAGCTACCCAATCAGGTTTTTGCCACTCTTTACTTCTACAATTCATTTTATTTTATTTTGCTTATTTATTTTTTATATTTTGAGACAGAATCTCACTCTGTTGCCCTGGGCAGAGTGCTGTGTCATCATAGCTCACAGCAACCTCTAACTCCTGGGCTTGAGCAATCCTCTTACCTCAGCCTCCTGAGTAGCTGTGACTACAGGTGCCTGCCACAAAACGGGACTAGTTTTTCTATTTTTTAGTAGAGATGGGGGGGTCTCACTCTCGCTCAGGCTGGTCTTGAACTCCTGAGCTCAAGCAATCCACCCACCGCAGCCTCCCACAGTGCTAGGATTACAGGCATGAGCCACTGTGCCTGGCTGAGATCTGATTGTTAAAAGGAGCCTGGCACCTCCTCCCTCGCTTGCCAAGTGCTGTACCTGCTCCCCACTTCACCTCCGCTTTGATCAGAAGCTCCCTGAGGCCCTTGACAAAACCAGATGCCAGTGCAGTCAGGGTTGTCAAGCACCCATGGTTACTTTCCCACAGAGGGACGATTTCACCGCATAAATTCAGCCCTGTCACTACTGGCTTAAGACCTTTCACTGGCTCCTGGTTATGGGTGACAGGGCCCAGCCCTCCTTTGACACCCCAGCCCTTCCTTTCTCACCAGCCTCACCTCCTGCCTTTGGCTCCCCTTCCATTTTGTGTTTCTGTGATAATTCCCTGCTCACTGAGCAGGGTTTTTCACGCTGCTATGCTTCAGTACACACCCCTCCATCTGCCTGAGCTGCACTTTGCCCCTGTCCATTTGTAAAGTCTTATTTATCCTTCCAAATCCAGCTCATGTAGCTCATGTTTTGTGACATCTGCAAAGAGGTTTTTTTTTTTTTTTTAATTGCTTGGGGTCCATTGAGAGCAGAAAGAATTAGTTTGCACTAATGCATTTGTTAGGTAAAGTCCCTCTTATAATTATGTCCCGCCCCACAGAGGAGTGCTATACACTGTAACTCCCCATCCTCTTCCCATTAATTTACTTTTTTAAAAAAATATATTTTCTGTTAAGCTGGTGGTTTGAAACCTCCACCCCTGGTGCACAGGGCCAGTGCTCTAACCACTGAGTGCCTAGCCAGACCCTTCTGTTTGCCCACAGTGTGATTTTCTTACTGCGCAGATTGCACAGAATCCAGTGATCAGTGCAGAGTCTGCCTTCCTCACTGGACTGCTAGCATCATGAGGACAGAGATGGGATGTGGGTCATCTGGAAATCCCAGCATCTAGCTCAAAGCCTGAATGAAAAGGGCAGATGAGCCCACATGACCTGAGAAAAAGGCTCCCAGGCTTTTCATTGAGTGGCAGACGTGACAGTTTCAAATGACAACTCTAGCTTTCTAGAACTCCTACAATCTGCATATACCTGTGTTTCTGCACAGCCTACATTTTAAAACAGCTTAGGAAATGTTCTAGAGGTTTATTTACTCACACCACCTACCCACAGTGTGCACAGAAACACCCCCCATGCGTTCTTCAGAGGCTGCAGGCACGGAGGAGCGCCATGAAGGTGATTCAACAGCCGGACAAGGCTCTCTTGGTTCCTCTCTCCCTGAGGTCTTAGCACCAAGTCAGACTGTTCTAAAGCCCTTTTCTCCAGCTGTGCACTTGAGATTTATTTCATGGAGTTCTAAGGGATCCCACTCCACACACAGATTTGTGTTTGTATGTTGGGATTTTTGAGGGGAAGACATAAACACGTTTATTCAGTTCGTGTTTTTTTTTTTTTTAGTACAATTCTAATTCATGTTTCCTTCAAATAAACCGTTAATGTTCAACTGCAAATCAGTCCCCAGAATCTCTGTTAAGTGTAACAGAATTTCACATTGCCAGTAAGTCCCAAAAGGCTATATTTCAAGCTAAGGCTCATGGCAAACAACATCCTTCCCACCAAGAATGAACCAGTTTGATGAAAGTATTTCAAATTGTATATAAACCCAGCACCTTGTACCCCATAATTGCATTAATGTACACAGCTATGATTTAATATATATATATATAAAAGAATGAGCCACTTTTCGACGGCTTAGGAAGGCTGGGATCAAAAACAGAGTGGCAAGCGGCACCTGTGGCTCAGTGGGTAGGGCGCCAGCCCCAAATACCAAGGGTGGTGGGTTTGAACCTGGCACCGGCCAGCTGAAACAGCAGTGGCAACTGCAACAAAAAATAGCCGGGTGTTGTGATGGGCACCTGTAGTCCCAACTACTTGGGAGGCTGAGGCAAGAGAATCACTTAAGCCCAAGAGTTGGAGGTTGCTGTGAGCTGTAACGCCACGGCACTCTACCTAGGGTGACAGAGTGAGACTGTCTCAAACAAACAAACAAACAAACAGAGTGGCCGATATAATAATATAACGAGGGAGGATAACTCAATTAAAAGCAATCCTGCTAGATTAGGAAATTTTGTGCCATTTCGCCTAAGTTTAAAGCCTAAAAAAAAAAAAATACTTTTCCACAAACCTTTATTTGGTGATACACATGTGCAGGGCCCAGACCTGGCTGATCAGAGGGAGCTCAATGTGATGTCCCTGGGCCTGTAAGGAGCCAGGGACCATCAGACCTCACAGTCAGCTGTAACATGAGCTAAGGGAAGGAGAAATTTGCTGGGGACAAACCTGGAAAGTTTACTGATGGAATGGTATATGAGCCTTGAAGAATAGCAGAATTACAACCGGTAAAGATGGGGAAGAATATCATTCTAGAAAATGGGGGCAATGTGGGTTAAGGAGTAGAGGGATCTCTGCAGGGAGGGTCCCCTCCGCGAATGGTGGCCATGTCTATAGCATTAGGTACATCGGGACAGGTGACTATGGCAGGGGAGGGGAGATAAGGGTGGAAATACAGCTTCTAAGTCATATCCTAAGAGACTGAAATGCTTCCATGAAGAATGTTATTCGGGAGGCAGTAGGGAGCCAGTAGGACTGTGGGCAAGGACATACAGGACCTGAGTTTTGCTGGGGGTCAGCGACTCTGGAGGCAGGTGGTGTAACGAATGGATTTGAAGAAAGAGGTCAAAGGCAGAGAGCCCAATTGGTGTTTATAACTTTTCTTCTTCACACCTCACTGCTTAGATTTTATGACACGTTACAGATTAGCATGCACAAGTTTTATCTTCACACCTCCCCTCCTCTCAGAAGGCAGGCATTCAGACTCAGTGAAATGATTCCCTCTCCTGCCTCCATGAGGAAGACAACCTCGACAATTATCACACAGGTTGCTTCTCGTATGCAGCTGACTTGAGATTTTTCACCCCTTCTAGTAAAGGCTAAGTGCTATAAAATGTTTACTTACGTGGCCCGAAATTACAATGTGAGCTTTTATTTTAAAATATGTGGACTCTAATTTAGCGATTCTATCGATGAGAAATTTATTCCAAGGAAATAGTCAGGGTGGCCACAAAGCTTTACCAGAAAGGACACTCATCTTTGTAGTGACAACAATAAATACAGAGATGGATTTGTTCTCTGAATTTATTGTCTGATTTATCATCTCTGAATAATAATTGTTATTTGTTTTCTGATTTATTATCTCTGAATAATAATTTTCAAAAATGGAAGCAGGCTAATTGAAAGAAGATTGGGTAAATAAGTTTCACAGACAATTAAATCCTTTATAGAAGAATATCTAATAATATGCATAAATGTTATAATGTAAAGTTAAATTTAAGAAGATTACAAACAGGTATGATTACATTTTTTTGTTAAAAAAAATTAATAAATAGGGCGGGCGGCACATGTGGCTCAAAGGAGTAGGGCGCCAGCCCTATATGCCAGCCCCATATGCCAGAGGTGGCGGGTTCAAACCCAGCCCCAGCCAAAAACTGCAAAAAAAAAAAAGTTAATAAATAATTTATGGAGGGAAATCCTAAGGGTATTAACCACACTTACCATAGTGGATAGCTTTGGTGAAGGGTATTATGGGTGATTTTTATTTTATTCTTTGGCCTTTCTTATATTTTATAAGTTTTCTACAATGAATATGTAACAATGAATATCAAATGAAATGAATATTGAAAAAATAATATTTTTGATAATCAGGAGGAAATGCTACTTAAAAATTACTTTTATGCACTAGGGGTAGAGTTTAAAACTGTTCTTAGTTACCTTACATCTGTTGGGTGAGTCTGGGCTTTGGAGTCTCCATTTGAATGAGGAGATTCTTTTTTTTTTTTTCATTCATTCATTAAGCCCTTTATTAGACAACTTCTTTACAGAACACCAGCTATAAGCAAGACTGGAAAAAATAAATACATAGGTCCATTAACTGTAGAAGATTAGTACATAAGAGAGGTAAATGTTTATATAAATGTGACCTAAGACAGATATAAAAACTAGGAAATAAAGCTTGTCAATGAAAGAGAGTAGTAATTTGTTGAGTACCAATTAAAAAAAATTTTTTTTCACAGGCCGTGGTGGCACATGATTATAGTCTGAGTTACTAGAGGGGCTGAGGTGGGAGGATGGCTTGAGCTCAGGAGTGCAAAGCCAGCCTGGGCAACACAGCAAGACCATGCATCTGTGGAATTAAAAAAAAAGAAAAAGGAGGGGGAAGGGAAATTTGCTAAGAGGGGAGGAGAATACTTATATCACTAATAATAATAAAGAAGATGAGTAAACTTTCAAAGAAAAAACCTTTCGACATAACTAAATGAAATGAGAACTTGTGGGAACCTAACATTTTTTGTCCTGAAAACCCTCCCTTATACTCCAGTAAAGGATTATAAGGCAAATCTAACAAGGAGGCAGAGAAGTAACGGCTGGTGGAATGAGATGTTGTAGGTAAATGTAACAGACTTTGCTGTTGGTGCTGGCTCAGTTTGCCTGAAATGATTATAAACCTAGGGAGGCTGAAAATAATTTAAAGATAACCCAGAGCCAAGCAAGCACAAGCTTTCATGGCCATCCTTGCTTGAAAGGGGTCTGGGTATCTTGGATTTCTTAATGCTCCCTGTCTTCCAAGCCTTACCTGGGTGTTTAGCCCCTGCAACTGGGAGTCTTGAGAGGGGTGAGGATGGGGTGACGAGAGCATGAAGCCTACCTAGTAGGGACCATAAGGATAAAAGATGGCTAAAGGAAAAATAATAATAAAACAAAAAGGGAAGTCTTGAAAACCTGTGTGTATAAAAATCAGCCCAAATGATTATTTTGTACACGCGTAAAATAAAATTCAAGATACTATACAATTCCTGTCATAGGGACAACCAGAAAGGAATAGTTAGTTGAAAACACATAGTTAAAAAGATTTTGGATGCAAAGTCATCTGAGTCCCAATTTAAAAATAATTTTCCTAAATGTATTTTGATAAAGACCATAAGAACACTTGTCACATTGTTCAAATGCCCAATGGCAAGACTTCTGATAAGACCAAACAGGTCACATTAAATCAACAGAATATCTTATAAATAAAGCCAATATGACTAAATTCAAAACATACCACATGAAGTACCTCATGTCCAATATAAACCTACTTTAATAAATAAAAGAAACACGGTGACTGCACTTTGGAGAACATTGAGTTACTGATGGCCTGTTCAAAGTCTTCTCTGAGACTCGACTGCCACTTCCACCCGGGCAAGTCTAATTTATGGCCATGAAGTTTATATCCATCTTGCCTTACTAAAGCCACAGTGCCAGCCTGCATCTCAACACCAGCTGGCACATGACAGATGAGTTCATGCTCATGAGGGTCACATTTGTCACCAGTGGGTATTAGCCTTTCCAGGCCATGCTTGGCAAACACACATTTCAGCTTTGCCTCTAAGAGTGACAATCCTCGGAAGACCTTTTCTAGAATGAGTTTCTGGTCCCCAGGCTCTGATTCTTTACAGATGCATTCTGTGGTCTTGTCTATGATGTCTGCCACTTCTACTAAGTCCTTACAGAAACTCTGGATTCCAAATATCTTGGCGTCTTCCACACATCTCTGGGTTCACCTCTTTATGTTTTCACAGTCAGCTATAGCTCTCTGATATCTCACTGTTAAATCTTGGACTTCCTTCTCTAGTTTAACGGCTTTTGCCCTTCAGGCTCATTCAGCAAGAGAGGGTCCAAGCTCATCAGGAGGGTCCTCAGAACTGCAGTCCTCACCGGCAGTTCTCTGGGTGGCAGTGCTGAATAGATGTAGCCACCCCTGCTCTCCCATGCTGCACTTGGGGCCAGCAGGTGCCCACATCAACCGCACAGCCATAGTCCCTGAATGAGATTCTTTGAGATGAACTCAAAGATCCTTTACAACAACTCTAAGATCTTACCACATTATCTACACCTTTTTGGATAGCACCAGACATGAATGTTGTCAGAGCCCCTATCACAAGGTAACTCATTTTCAGTTATGTGTCTGCTTCTCCCAGGGACTGAAGCACCTTAGGGTGTTCAGTGTACAACAGTATTGTAACTCTTCTTTTTGTCTGATTTTGAGTGACAGTTACTAAACTGACTCAAGTAAAAAAGGAAATTAGTATTCATTACTGGAACTAACAAGTCTAGAGGGTATATCTATTTCAAGTGTAGTTGAATCTAAGGCCAAAAGGTGGTACCCAGAATCTGTCTTCTCAGGTCCCCTTCTGATCCTGTAGCCCTCTGAATCAGGTTACTGACCACCTCAAGTTCCCAGTCTCAGAGCTTCAGCCTCCCCAGAGGGAAGATCTTCTTCTTACTAGTTCTACAGAATGCCCAGATTGCTTTTCTTTGAGTTCCATGCATAGCACAGTGGCCAGGGGCTTAGGATTTTTACCATGTATACCACTTGTGGTTGGTGGTGGTCTAGGGGAAGGGGGCAAGGCTGGCCTCTCCTGTAGAAGACACTTGAATCAAGAATAGGGAGCTGGTTGGCTTCCCAAGGGACAAAAAAGATGCTGTCACCAGGAAAGGGAGAAACGGATTTGGGGGAAGGAAGTGACAGTTATACCTCTATTTGTACCTCCAGCACCTTGTACCTAGCACATTTTTACCTAGCACCAACTGGGTAAGGACTCAGTGAAGTTTGTGGAATGAAGAAGGGCCAGTACAAACTGTCACCTCTTCTCTCCCCCCACCCAGTAGAGAAACTTAAATCTCACCTGATTCTGATTACCCAGGTGTCCTCCTGATGCATGATTTCTAGGACTATAAATTCTGGCTCCCATAGTTTTTCAAATAATCAGCTTAATCCCAGCTACTAATAGAAATTTGAAACTATTTTTACATAGTCATTTGCCTCTTCAGCATTTATTACACATTCATTTTCTCAATGTCAAGTGAGAACTTCCATTGAATTAATATAAACGAGCATAACCATTGTAACTCTCAGTTCCAATTCAGGCACAATCATTAACTGGTTTATACTTTGTCTTTGAAAGACTCGAAATGCCTCTTTCTATAGTATGTGGTAAATAGTTCAACTCAAACGTAGACTACTTCACTCAAAGATTGCAAAAACTTTTGCCAGAAAAGCAAAGCAAAAAGCAGTAAGAATTCTGTTACTCACCACTCTGCTAATGCAGATGAGATGCAGATAATTTTTAGTTTTTTGGTGGTTGAACTTCCATATATGATTTTTAAAAATTCCATGCAAACACATGTAAAAAATTAAAATAGTATAAAAGAGTTTGTAATGGGCAGGAAGTCTTCCTTCTATTCCTGATCTTGCTTCATGGTGGCAACAACTGCTAATCATTCTTTACGGTATCTTTTAAGAGATACGTAATGCAAATATAAGCACATATATATATGTGTGTGTGTGTAAATATATATATATATATATAAATATATATATATATATATATATATACACACATACTTATCTGCATAGCTCCCTTTTTCCCTTTGAGACTAATGGTATGGTCAGTGTACCTTTATATGCTTATTTTTTCACTCAACAATATGTCTCAGGGGGAGTTCCATATTAGAAAAGGTAGCTCCACCCTGTTCTTTTTGATGGCTGCATAGTATTCCATTATAAAGATATACCATGCATTTTCAGACCTCTCCTCTACTATTGGACATTTAAGCTGATACAATCTTCTGCTATCTTACAGATAAGAATTTTATGCCATTGTGTCTAGTGGCAGGTATGTTTCAACTCATGCAAAGTTTTTGCTTTTTATTAAAAGTTAGCACTGAGGAATTTCACAGAGTAAACAAAAATAAAAATAACAAAAACTCTAAAGCCCTGGCATTGACAAGGTACCACTGTGTGGTCCCAGATAAAGTTCTGAACACCTTGGTTTTCCTGAAGAATGGTACCCATACCTTCACACTCCATGTCTACTCCTATTTGATGGCAAGTAAGGATAGGGGAGTGTATGTTACACTCTTGCCTTTCATCATCACCAACCTCAAGTCCTGGACCCTCCTACTGCCTCAGAGTACTCCCTGAAAACTGGATTGAACTGAATTGCTCTTCCAGGCACCCAGCTGACGTCTGGCATGACAATGGTGATTTGTGTATCAAGTGATCAGCCCTGGAGGGAGGCCTGGGCAGCCTTTCAGAGCAGTGTCCAAGGAAGAGTCATCAAAATAGAACCACTTTCAGAGTTGGGAGCCAGGTTCCAACCTCATGGCACACTGCTCTTCTCTCGAGAGGGGAAGCTTGGAAGCTGTCACCTCAATCACAAAAGCAGGTTAGATTTAGAGAGGTCTTTAACATTTTGGGAGGAGCATGTCATTCTTTTGATGGCTTACACAGCACTCCCCCAAGTGTAGTTTATACAATGGAGTCACAGCATATGCACACTAACTTGTAAGCATGCATCCTTAGCAAAAAGAGAATGAGGATTCATATAATGTGGGGAGTCCTCTTCTAGTCTATCTGATGAGCATTGGGTAGTGGGTATAGTCATGTGTGAAACCAGCAATGTTTGTCTGCTGAAACCTTTGGAAATACTGTGTGAGTAACTACAAGGCTTCGATCCCGAAAATGAAGTCATTGTGTCTAGTGGCAGGTATGAAAGTAATCATCGAGGAAAGCAATGAAGTCATTGAGGATAATTAATGAGGCATTAGAGAATATGGGAAAATTTTCTTCAGCATCAACCACACCAGACTGTGTATTTGGAACTGTACTTGGTCTTCCATTTGAAGGATTTTATAGGTTACTGTTGAATTCTATATGTCTGAATTCACCCTTAGAAGCTGGCTTTTGAACTTAATCCACACTAGACACGACCCTCCTTGTATCTTACCTGAATTTCCCTGAGGCTCACAGAGGTGAAGGATTATGCCAGAATCCACAAGCCAATAAATAAATGGCAGGGCCAGAATTCAAACCCATGCCAACAACAAGGCCTAAATGCATAGCCACTGCTTTTTACAGCAGCATTTCTAACTCTATCACCTACACAACTGGGGAAATGAGCATGGCTCTGGATCACTAACCTACTGGCTTGCCCAGGACCTGGGTATTGTCCATGACTTTCAGTTTTAAAACCAGGGCTGTCCCAGGGAAATGGTGATGGTTTATCAACTTCCTCAGGTATTCTATTACTGGACCCTGTCCTGAATTACAGGACTGGGAATAATTTCTTGAAGATTAAATAATGCCTTTGGACAAGGCAAGTCCATTGAACTTAAGTCAAGCCCATTTGCAATGGACTTTGAACTCTCTGTTTGCATCTTTACTGAAGTCCTGAGCTCTCTGTTAAGATCAGTACTTTGATGATGCAAGTAATCACTGGCTAACTCATGTGCTTCATAAGTCTGTCTTCATGATTTGCTGGAGGTTGTGAATTATAGCAAAGTGAATGAAGCCAGTGATGAAAGAGTTGTGCTGCAATAGCTTTCCCCATGAGACAACGAGAAACGAAAGGTGGACCAGAAGTTCTCCAAAGAAGTTACACTAATGGCCAATAAGCCCATGAAAAGACGTCCTTCATTAGCCATCAGGGAAATGCAAAGCAAAAGCATGTCACCTTCACTGGGATGACTGCCGTGAAAAAGACAGGTAATAACAATTAGGGGGTGAGATTATAAAGAAACTGGAATCCTCATATATTGCTGATGAGATTGTAAAATGGTATAGCCACACTGGGAATCAGTCATGCAGTTCCTTAAATGGTTAAATGTCAAGTTAGCGTATGACCCAGCAATTCTGCTCCTCAGTGTATACCCAGAAGAAATGGAAACACGTATCTACACAAAAATTTGCACATGTATGTTTAAAGCAGCACTATTCACAATAGCCAAAATGTGGAAACAACCCAAATATCCATCAACACATGGAATGTGGCATATCCATACAATGGAGTATTTTTATAAAACATTTTTATAAAATATTCCATTAAAAAATAAATACTGATACATGCTATAACATGGATGAACCTGGAAATATTATGTTAAGTGGAAGAAGCCAGTCACAAAAGACTACATATTGGATGACTCCAAGTGCATGAAATATCCAGAATAAGCAAATCTATGGAGAGAAAGTGAATTACTGGTTGCCAGAGGCTGGGGCATGGGGGAATTGTGTGGTGAGATAGCAGGTTCTCTTGAGACAGTAAGGGGAATAGTCTAAATTTGATTTGATGTTGAATGCACAACTCTGAATGCACCAAAACCCACTGAATTATACACTTTTCTACAGGTGAATTTTATGGTATGTGAATTATAGCTCAAAGATGTAAAAGAGAGAAAAGAAAAGAAAGAAAAGATAATAAAAGTAAAGAAAAAGAAAAGAAGAGATTTTCCTGAGCCTTGCTTCTGTCTCACAGCACAGCCAAGTCCATAAACGTTATTCATCGTATTAACATAAGCAAAAACAAAGACCATATGATCCTCTCAATAGATGCAGAAAAAGCATTCGATAAAATACAGCATCCTTTTCTAATTAGCACACTGAAAAGTATAGGCATAATTGGCACATTTATTAAACTGATCGTAGCTATCTATGACAAACCCACAGCTAATATTTTACTGCATGGAGTAAAACTGAAAGCTTTTCCTCTTAGAAGTGAACCAGACAAGGTTGTCCTCTGTCACCTTTACTATTCAACGTAGTGCTGGAAGTTCTAGCCAATACAATTAGGCAAGACAAGGAAATAAAGGGAATCCAAATGGGAGCAGAGGAGGTCAAACTCTCCCTCTTTGCTGACGACATGATCTTATACTTAGAGAACCCCAAAGACTCAACCACAAGACTCCTAGAAGTCATCAAAAAATACAGTAATGTTTCAGGATATAAAATCAATGTCCACAAGTCAGTAGCCTTTGTGTACACCAATAACAGTCAAGATGAGAAGCTAATTAAGGACACAACTCCGTTCACCATAGTTTCAAAGAAAATTAAATACCTAGGAGTATACCTAACGAAGGAAGTGAAGGACCTCTATAAAGAAAACTATGAAATCCTCAGAAAGGAAATAGCAGAGGATATTAACAAATGGAAGAACATACCATGCTCATGGCTGGGAAGAATCACCATTATTAAAATGTCTATACTTCCCAAAGCAATCTACCTATTCAATGCCATCCCTATTAAAATACCAACATCATACTTTCAAGACTTGGAAAAAATGATTCTGCGTTTTTTATGGAACCAGAAAAAAACCCACATAGCTAAGGCAGTTCTTAGTAAAAAAAAACAAAGCTGGGGGCAACAGCATACCAGATTTTAGGCTGTACTACAAAGCCATAGTGGTCAAGATAGCATGGTACTGGCACAAAAATAGAGACATAGACATTTGGAATCCAATTGAAAACCAGGAAATGAAACTAACATCTTACAACCACCTTAAACCAAACAAGAACAGACCTTGGGAGAAAGACTCCCTATTCAATAAGTGGTGCTGGGAGAACTGGATATCCACATGTAAAAGACTGAAACTGGATCCACACCTTTCTCCACTCACAAAAATTGATTCAAGATGGATAAAGGACTTAAATTTAAGGCATGAAACAATAAAAATCCTCCAAGAAAGCATAGGAAAAACACTGGAAGATATCAGCCTAGGGAAAGACTTCATGAAGAAGACTGCCATGGCAATTGCAACAACAGAAATAAACAAATGGGACTTAATTGAACTGAAAAGCTTCTGTATAGCTAAGGAGACAACAACCAAAGCAAAGAGACAACCTACACAATGGGAAAGGATATTTGCATATTTTCAATCAGACAAAAGCTTGATAACTAGGATCTATAGAGAACTCAAATTAATCCACATGAAAAAAGCCAACAATCCCATATATGAATGGGCAAGAGACATGAATAGAACCTTTTCTAAAGAAGACAGACAAATGGCTAACAAACATATGAAAAAATGCTCACCATCCCTAATTATTAGAGAAATACAGATCAAAACCACCCTGAGATACCATCTAACCCCAGTGAGAATGGCCCACATCACAACATCTCAAAACTGCAGATGCTGGCGTGGATGTGGAGAGAAGGGAACACTTTTACACTGCTGGTGGGACTGCAAACTAGTACAACCTTTCTGGAAGGAAGTATGGAGAAACCTCAAAGCACTCAACCTAGACCTCCCATTTGATCCTGCAATCCCATTACTGGGCATCTACCCAGAAGGAAAAAAATCCTTTTATCATAAGGACACTTGTACTAGACTGTTTATTGCAGCTCAATTTACAATCGCCAAAATGTGGAAACAGCCTAAATGCCCACCAACCCAGGAATGGATTAACAAGCTGTGGTATATGTACACCATGGAATACTATTCAGCCATTAAAAAAATGGAGACTTTACATCCTTCGTATTAACCTGGATGGAAGTGGAAGACATTATTCTTAGTAAAGCATCACAAGAATGGAGACGCATGAATCCTATGTACTCAATCTTGATATGAGGACAATTAATGACAATTAAGGTTATGGGGGGGGAAGCAGAAAGAGGGAAGGAGGGAGGTGGGTGGGGCCTTAGTGTGTGTCACACTTTATGGGGGCAAGACATGATTGCAAGAGGGACTTTACCTAACAATTGCAATCAGTGTAACCTGGCTTATTGTACCCTCAATGAATCCCCAACAAAAAAAAAAAAAAAAATGGAGACTTTACAGCCTTTGTATTAACCTGGATGGAAGTGGAAGACATTATTCTTAGTAAAGCATCACAAGAATGGAGAAGCATGAATCCTATGTACTCAATTTTAATATGAGGACAATTAAGGACATGGTGGGGGTGGGGAAAGGGAAGATCAGAGAGAGAAAGAAGGAGGGTGGGGTGGGGGAAAGGAAGAGCAGAGAGGGAAGGAGGGAGGGGGTGCAGTCTTGGTGTGCGCCACACCTTTTGGGGGAAGACATGATTGTAAGAGGGACTTTACCTAACATGCAATAAGTGTAACCTGGTTTCTTTTGTAACCTGGATTCCCTCAATGAATCTCCAACAACAACAACAACAACAACAAATTGAACTGTAAAGTTCACCAGATGAACGTGCATGAATGCAGCTAATAAATATAAATGCCTCTTCCTAGCAACCTCTCTATCTGGATGGGTTAAGCTGGTGCCCTCTCAGCAGAATTCTAAGAAAGATGGCCATGACAAAGTAGTTAAAAGAATGGGATGGATAATGAAGACTAAATTTGAGAATATTTGTTTAGGCAGAGAAAAGTTTATAGATTCCCACAGTTACTTTTCCCCGAATTTATTTGAAAACGGCACTACGTTCAGTTTAAGAGACTTTCACGGCCCCATCCTTTCTCGAATGTTTTTGTATCTTGTGTCAATCTGCCGTTAGTTACCCAAGTCAGCATCATCAGGCTTGTAATGGAACAAATGAGTTATGTATTTCCTATTAGAATAGCTTTTTAAGGTCTAGATGTAATAATTTCACAACTGTTAACACATAAGTGCTTTCCTTTGTGATGCAAAAACACCTATTCAACCTGTGAGCGTTTTATTTACAGTTCTACTCACAAACATTCCCAAGTAGGCTGACTCATTTTAGTAGGGACAACATTTTCACATACCAGCATGAACAGAGTTTAATAATTGATTGAAGTTGGAGTTCCAGAATCTCCCTTTGCTCAGGCCCGCTTTGCCCTTTGTAATGCGGTAACACGCCAGGAAAGAACAAACATTGTTGTTGTCACGACTCCTGCAAGTATGCTCACTCTTCTTCTGTTTAGTCTGTAGGGTTTGTTCATACTAAATATAGGGTGAACTGCTTGTTCATGATGCAAATGTGAAATAACACCATTTCTTTCAACTACTTAAAAATACGGAAATAGCTTTGGTTCGTAACTCAGAATCCTTGTAGGTAAATGTGGTGAATTCCTTCCAGAAAGAAAGAAAAAACAGTATTCAATGTTCTAATCCCCACCTTTGAGAGAACTGGCTATCCTTCTGAATGGACCATGCAAATAAAATGGCAAGGCATGCAGTGTCGTGAGCACCGAGATGGCAGCTTGCCCAGGAGGCAGAGGAGTAACTTGCCAAGCAGTTTAATGGAGTCAGGCCCATGAGCTGATGAGGTGTGTGAGCTGATACACGCTGACTTTATGGAATGTCCCGAGGGGAGCAGAGGGCCTGCTTTGGGGCCCTCTGACTTGAACTGAAGGGTTGTTGTTTCAGGTCACTCAGCTGGAGTGAAGTTGAGCACTCGCCTTGTGCTGAAATCCCAGCTGACCCCTTTAAACAAGGGCTGGGCAAACCTGGGCAAGTTAGTCGCTCAGAGTAGTTTGCTTCATGTGTGTAACAGAGAGAATAACATTCTGTTTTATTTGCAATAATGTATATCATGTTAGTTATCTATTGTGGCATTAGAAATGTAGTGGTTTCAAATGACAAACATTTATAATCTCAGTTTCTGAAGGCAAGGATTGTAGGCCTGGCTTAGCTGGGTGCTTCTGCCTCAAGTTCTCAAAAGGCTGCAATCAAAGTGTCAGCTTGGACTGTGGTCCCGTCTGGAGGTTTGCGTGAGGAGGGATCAGCTTCCAAGCTCACTCCTGTGGTTGTTGGCAGGCCTCAGGTTGTCACTGGCTATTGGCTAAAGACATCAGTTCCCTCCTAGATGGACCTCCTAGGGCAATTCACAACAGCATCGACAGCCAGGGAGAGAGCTGGAGAGACGGAGGAAGATGGGAGTCCATCTTTTGTAACCTCATCTGGAAGTGACATCCCATCACTTTTGCCTTATTGTAGTCCCTAGAAGCCAGTCTTTTGTCCAGCCCACTCTCAAGGGGAGAGGATGACACAGCAGGAGGTAGGGACAATGTGGGCCATCTCAGAAAGGCCCTGCCTTTCCTGATCTCTAACACCAGTCCCAGGAAGGGGGTGTGTGTATCCTCATGCAGGATTAAATAGTTCCCAGCAGCAAAATCACCTCTGCCCAAGGATTAAGGACAGCTGAATTTGACATCCGTAAAGAACCACCCTTGAATTCTTCCTATATTTGGTAAATAAATATAAAGCCTACGTCTGCTGTCTCATTGCTAGAGTTTCTGCTGTCTCACAATAGGCTCTGTGGATCATGAAGATTAAAGCCCTAACATGGGTCATGTTTGTAGCTGTGATGTTGTGAATAGCACAGAAAATTGAGGAATTATTCTTCCACTGCTCAAAAGCGATTGTCGAGCAGAGAAGTTGCTCATGCCACTGATGAACAAGTGAGGTTCCAGCTGATGCTGAAAGAAGCTTCACTTTGAAGAATGTGATTTTTATGATGGTGAGAAACAGTGTTACTGATCACATGTCAGAGTAATGAAAATAGGTTTATTGGGAAAAGAGCAGATTAGGATGCAGGTCAACCTGTCAAATCATACTTGAATTATACCTATGGGTTGGCTACAGATTAAAGAATTTGGTGAAAATCCAGGAAAATATTCTGTGAGAATGAAACTTACTAGGTGCAATTTACAAAACAGGGTGTTATTTAATATGGTTGTTAAATTGTCACCTCCTGATTGAAGGCCTAGGCATTAGCTTGTAATCATTTTAATGTTTGCACTGGGATGGCAGAAAGCTAAAGGTGACAGTAACTGACAACAATTCCTGAGCGTGGGGAGGAAAGTTCTGACATTTGAGTGGTGCTGAGGGATGTGGTCAGGGGGACTGCAGGTGTAGGGAGGCAATCTGCCTTCTTCGGTTTAGTGGATGGGGTCCACAAGTTAAACTGAAAAATGACAAATTAATAAGAGAAAAGGTTTATTTTGCATGTATGCAGGGAGGGGGGCGCTATAGAAAAGAAGTGAAGCCCCCTCAAAGCAGTTAGGCCTGAGAGCTTACATGCCATTTTAACAAAGGGTGATAAATTGTTGAGAAATGACAAGACAAAGGAAAAGGGATTTGGGCTTCTAGACATAAATTGTGAGAAGGCAAATATAAGAGGAAATCAGTGGAACAAAATGGTTATGTTAGTGAGGTTTTTTTCTGCAGACTCCTCTCAGTGCTGACTTGTTTTCCTCCTTCTGGGATGGGGAAAGGGAGCGTGGACACCTTCACAAATGGAAATTCGTTTTCTTTACAAAAATTGCATCTTTATAAAGGGAAATTCATGCTCTACTTTCTGGCAGAAAGGGAGAGGGCAGAGAGTCCCTCCTCCATCTATTTCACAAATGTCTTAACCTCGAAATAATCCTTATGCTAAAGTGGCATATTTTGGGGCAGCATATTCTGATCCCCTGTCCCAGACACTCAATCCATCTGCAATCAAGAGCCCTTAGAGAGACAAACTGTTGCATCAAACTCCCTCACTTATCTGCAGGAGGAATTTGAAGTCAAAGGCATATTTCAGAAGCTGCTCCAGCCTAGAGGCTAGGAAGGCCTGAGTCAAGTGAAGTCTGCTGATACAGCGCTGCAAAAACAGTGATGACAATGCTTTGAGCAGGCAGCTTCCCCAGGTGTTCGGAGCCACATTGGAAGCAGCAGACTGCTGTCTTGATGCGAAAGGACATCTGCTGACATACACGTATGAGAGCTTCTGGGTAATGGCAAAGTTCACTTGAATTCTTCAGAGGTGTGCGCTGACCGGGATTTGGTTGCTAGCAGCATCAGATGTCCTTTGTTCCAGGTAATTTCAGATTCTTGTGACACAATTTTTCTAGATCCAACAAAATGATATACTCTTGTGTAATCACATGCGTCACTTTCACATACCCTCCATTGCCTTTACTGAACTCCACTAGTTAGAAACAAGTCACAGGTCCTACCCACACTCCAAAATATCAGAAAGAGGCAGGGTGCCATGGATCACGCTTGTAATCCTAGCTTGGTGGGAGGCTGAGGTGGAAGGACTGCTTGAGGGCAGGAGTTCAAGACCAGCCTGAGCAAGAACAAGACACTGACATTACAAAAAAACAGAAAAATATTATCCAAGTGTGGTGGTGACCACCAGTAGTCCCAGCTACTTGGGACGCTGAGGCGGAGCTCAGGAGGTTGAAACTGCAGTGAGCTATGATGACAACACTGCACTCTAGCCGTGCTGACAGAGTGAGACCCTGTCTCTCGAATAATAATAATAATAATAAAATAAAAGAATATCAAAAGGGGAAACCACGGGGATGTGAGCAGCTTAAAGGCTATCCACCACATCTCCTTAATGTCCTTTCAAAATACTATTTTCTAAAGTAGGTTCATTCTTTTCTTTACCATTCTCTTCAGTATAGTCATGTCATTTATTTACAACATATTTACCTTATTTTCTTTACCAGTTGTATCTTATTTTGGATCCCTCCACCACATACTACCTTTTTAAATGTTCACATTCACTAAAATCTCCTCTTTGCAGCATGCAGTTTTGTAGGTTTGACAAATGCATACAGTCAAGAATCTATCCCAAGAGTTATGATACAGCACAATCCAAACAGTTCTATTGCCCCGAATTCCCTCACACTGCACCTTAAAGATCAAACCCTTTGGCCACCCTCAACCCCTGGTTATCCCTGATTTGTGTTTGATCCTTGCAGTTTTGCTATGAATGTCATATAAATGGAATCATGCAATATGCAGCCTTTTGAATCTGGCTTTTTTCTACCAGCAAAATACTTTTAAGATTTTTCCATGATGTTGTGTAAGACAGTAGGTGGTTCTTTTTTTAGTAAGGTTGGTGACTAGTATCCCCATCACACAGACGTGTCAGATCCATTGACCAAATATCAGGTTCGTGTTCCCTGGTTCTTGTTTCCCAGTACTGAAGAATGGTTGCTGGTACCACGTTAACAGAGCACATAGGCAGACTAAACAGTTAGAAGCAGGCCAAGCACGAAGATTTATTAAACAAGCGTAGGACATTCCAGAGAAAGGATAGGTCAGGCTCTGTGAGTGGGGAAGACACTGAGTTTAAAGACAGAAAGTGTAGGACAGAGTGGTTTCTCTACCTCTTGCTGGTTGTCCGGCCTTGGAGACCTCCTCTCGGAGACCAAACATCTGGTCAATCCTTGGAGACCCCATGGTCAGGCATCTGTCCCTTTGGAAGGGTCCCCTCTGGTCAATTTGTTCCTTCTAGAGGACAGAGCATCCTAGTGCCGTCTGTTCTCCTCCCTCCTTACTACCACATTTTACTTATCCATTTACCTTTGAAGGGCTTCTGAACTCTTTCCAGTTTGGGATGAATATGAATACAGCTGCTATAAACATGTATGTACAAGCTGTTATGAGAACGTAAGCTTTACTTTCTCCCATGAAAAACCCAAGCAATATGATTGCTGGATCATACGGTAAGTATCAAGGACATATTTTTTAAATAATAATTTTGTTGAAATATAAAATGTACAGTTTAATTCAATGTTATTGGAATAGTGAAACAATTGTCACCAGTATCTAATTCAGAACATTTTCTTTGGCCCACAAAGAAACTCCATAGCCATAATCAGTTGCTTTCACTGCCTCTTCCCCCAGCCCCTGGTAGCTACTAACTTTCTGTCTCTATGGATGTCTATTCTGGACATTTCATAGAAGTGGAATCATAAGATATGTCCTCTTTTGTTATTGATTTCTTTCACTTAGCATTATGTTTTCAAGGTTCATATACATTGTAGCAAGTATCAATACTTGATTCTTTTGGCCAAATAATATTCTATCATATAAATGTATCACACTTATTAGTCAATGGGCATTTAAATTGTTTTCACTTTCTGGCAATTATAAGCAGTGCTGCTATGAATATTCAGTTTTTGTGTGGACATTTTTTTTTTTATTTCTCTTGGGTATATGTCTAGAAGAGCAGACTGGGCATATGCCAACCATAGGTGGGACTGCCAGACTGATTTCTAAAGTGATAACACAATTTTAGAATCTCACCAGCCATGAAGGAGGGTTCCAATTTCCTGGTATCCTTGCTAGCACTTCTTAGTGTTTGTCTTTTTTAGGTACGAGCTGGTGTCCCACTGTGGTTTAGTGATGTATTTTTGATTAAAAAACAAAAGAAGTTGGAGCGCAGTGGCTCATGTCTGTAGCACTCTGGGAGGCTGAGGTGGGTGGATTGTCTGAGCTCAGGAGTTCAAGTCCAGCCTGAGCCAGATAAAGATAGCCAGACATTGTGATAGGTGCCTGTAGTCCCAGCTACTCAGAAGGCTGAGGCAAGAGAATCACTTGCGCCCAAGAGTTTGAGGATCCTGTGAGCTATGACGCCAGGGCACTCTACCGAGGACGACAAAGGGAGACTCTGTCTTAAATAAATAAATAAATAAATAAATAAATAAAAAGAAAGGAAACCATGGAATTAGAATAAAAAGCCACCAACCTTGAATAACATCCTATCAATTAACCCTCTTTTTCTCAAACACTAGCATTCAAATTAAGGAAAAAGGGTGATTTCTGAGTAGAGGGCTTTAAAAACTTTTATGCATCATATAAAAAATTTTCTACTCCTTAAAATTGCATATGTATCAAATTTCAAGTTCTTTTTTTTAATTGATGAAATAGATTTTTCTCTTGGGAGACAGTGAAAGGAGACCTAGTCTAGGAAGCCCAATACAATATATAACATTGCATCTGTTCAATACCATTCAAGTTCTAAACAACTGAATAATAAATAAAATGTGGCACTGGAAACTTTCTAAGGTTACTCTTAGAGCAGGAAAACAGGATCATTCCTGCAAGTACCAAAACAGCCCATACCTTTGCCTATGGAAACTAAGAATTCTTTAGTTGGCGTCATACTTAGAGCTCTGGAGTCCACTATTACTCTCATTCTTGTGACAAAATGGAAGAACCAATCCTTGATTTTTTAGTAGGCTGCCTGAGTGTTCTAAACTGTGAAGTATGAGCTGAAGTTGAATGGGGACATTGAGCATACTCAGAATAGAGTTCATCCAAGGTCAGTCCTACATTAACTTTAGCGATATTGGTTATAGATTCCATGAATATTATTTCCTTGTTTGTTAGACAAACTGTTTTCTGGTCACGATGACCAGACATCAGAATTTCATTAGCAGTTAAACACAGACTCTGTGTGCTAAAGGAACACATTTCAACACATTTTGGATATTATGCAGAACCAAGGGTTCAGTATCCAAAGTACCTGGCAGCCGAAATATGCTCCTTTTTAAAGCTACAAAACAAAAATAATGTCTGACATATTTTTCATATTTTTTCAGAATAGAATACCTCTGGATGGGTGCAGTGGCTCATGCCTGTAATCCTAGCACTCTGGGAGGCCAGTGCAGGTGGATTTCTTCAGTTCAAGGGTTTGAAACCAGCCTGAGCAAGAGTGAGAGACCTCATCTCTACTAAAATTAGAAAAAGTAGGTAGGCATTGTGGTGGGCACCAGTACTCCCAGCTACTGGGGAGGCTGAAGCAGGAGGATCGCCTGAGCCCATAAGATTGGTACCGTACACCATGGCACTGTACCAAGGGCAACAGAGTGAGACTCTGTCTCAAAAAAAAAAAAAAAGAAAGAAAAAAGAAAAAAAAAGAATAGGGAGGGGAGGGGGGAGGTTAGGGTGGAGGGAGGGTAATGGGTGGGGCCACACCTACAGTGCATCTTAGAATGGGTACAGGAGAAACTTACTAAATGCAGAATACAAATGCCTTCATACAATAACTAAGAAATGCCATGAAGGATATGTTAAACAGTTTGATGAAAATATTTCAGATTGTATATGAAACCAGCACATTGTACTTCTTGACTGCACTAATGTACACAGCTATGATTTAATAATAAAAAAAAAAGAATAGACTACCTCTATAGAAGTCATTACTGTGAGTCTGGTTGACAACCAAATTAATTAATTAAATATAAATTCTTCTGATGTCAAATGAAGCATCTTTCATTTGTAATAAAATATTAAAATGAAATAAGCAGAATTGAAGGAAAGTTAGAAGTGGAAATATCTGTATGCAGAATATCATTAAAATCACACCATAAAGGAAGTGTAGATATAGTAATATCTTCTAAAATAAACTATTGCTTAATATAAACTGTAATAAATAATATAGGCTAAAATAATTGGCAACTCTGAAGCTACCTAAGAACTACTTAGATAGTAACTTGAAAATTTCACCAAATTTTCATATTTTGAAGTCTTTTCAAATTTTGAGGGGGATTCAGGTCATTTCTATTTTATGCCTTCAAAGATGTAAAATAAGCCTAGAGTTTATAACAACGTTTTCCAACAACCTTGAAACCCTGTATTGTCATAAAGTAAAGGCCATTCTAGATCATGGCTCTTGCTTGGTTCAATTCAGTTCTGTAGGTCTATTGAGCACTGCTCAGCAACGTGCTGGAAACTTCACATATATCCCTTCATGCAGTTTTCACAGTGATCCAAAAAGGTAGTCATTATATAATTAGTCCCAAGGGAGGCCACTCAATTCAAATTATCTTAGTCGAAATAAGGGGTTGTATTTATTGGTTGGTTATTGGGGTAACAAGAAGAACCTTAGGAAGCCAAGTTTTTCTGGGGATTCTTTTGGTGTGTCCTCTGGATCGTTCTTTCAGGGAGCTGGCTCACCCTGATGTCAGCACTCAGAGAGCTGCTGAAGGACCAGACAGTGCACAAGCCCTGTCCAGGCTGGCTGCTCTTAGTAGCATCTCAGCCCCCCACCCCCATGCCCTCAACCTTCTATTCTTTGATTCTCAAAGTACAATCCAAATAATGTTTGTGAGGTGGGGGAAGGGATATCATTTAATTATTTAAAGTAAATATCTAAAAAGGTCCAACAAAGTTACTGAATATATGTTCAAATATATCGCATTCCTAGGGCAGTACCTGAGGCTCAGCGAGTAGAGTGCCAGCCCCTTATACTGGAGGTGGCAGGTTCAAACCCGGCCCTGGCCAAAAACTGCAAAAACCCCCCCAAAACCACAAATATATTGCATTCCTCCAAAACAAGAATAATAGAAGCAGAGTAGGGTAGGAACTCCCATTCTATAATTTCATAAGAATTACTTGAATGTATGAGGTCTGACAACCAAGGTCAAGGACTTGCCACCTTGGCAGCGCTGTACAAACAGCTTGGTAAGGCTTCCTCACCTTGGCAGATGAGGGTCTCACAGCTGTGTTTGGGGTAGTGTGTGGCAGTGTGTTGATGAGTGGCGTTCATTATTGTTATTGCAGGTTTTGTGTGCTGTCTCAAGAATGTTGGAGCTTGAATTAGAGCAATGAACAAACGTTCACAAATTTCTTCTTAAACTCGACAAGAGTGGAAGTGAAATCAGGGACAGACAATCCGAGTTTATGGAGATAATGCCCTGAAGAAAATGGCAGTGTACAAACAGATTAAACATTTCTTCAAGGGGCGAGAAAGTGTCACTGATGAAGAGAGGTGAAGGAGGCCAGGAAAGAGCAGAACGGATGAAAACATTGCAAAATTTCATTGAATCATGCATCAGAATTGTCAGCTGACTGGGAGAAGCACAGCAGATCAAGTAAACATTGATAGAGAAACAGGAAAATCTTAACTGAAAATCCTTGGCCAAAAAGTCAAGGCTCTTGCCTCACGATGCACCAGCTCCCACTGCACTGCGTGTGAGGGAGTTTTCACCCAGTACACAAATCACTGTACCGAAACACTCTTCCTACTCACCTGCTCTGGCCCCCAGTGACTTTTTTTCATTACCCACAGATAAAGAAAATATTGAAAGGAAAATATTTTGATGACATTCAGGACATTCAGGATAGTTTAACAAGAGCTCTGATACCCATTGCAGAAAAAGAGTTCCCAAACTGCACTGAAGGGTGGAGCAGGGGCTAGTGTCAGAGCTTCCCAAGGGAAGTACTTCAGAGGTGACTGTAGTGATGCTCAGGAATGTGGTTTGTACTTTTGCTAGGTGCAATTTGTGAACTTATTTACCAGATCATGTATGTATGAAATCGAATAAACCTTAACAGATGCAAGAAAGACACCCTGTGGCAGAGAGGAAACTTGGTCTTTATTTCTTCCCAAATTGACGTGTGATTTATTTATTAACTATTTCAATTAGAAGCCGTATATGAGTTAGAGGTCAGGAGGGTTAATAAAATAATTCAGCAGGAAGGGCAAATGGACAAAAAAGTTCCAGGTGATAAAGTTGAGTTGCTCCTCACATGGGCTCCAAGGTAGACAGTAGTGAGGATTTATCACTCAACAATTGCAAGGGGCAGCCCTTGCCACTAACATTTATGTGTCATAAAGGAAGCATCACAGACCAGTAGAATGGATTAATTATTCAATAAATAATGCTAGATGCATTGGCATGGTGCAACTATATTTTTAAATTATTAGCTGATTTTTAGACCAAATATGCCCCCATCCTCCATCCTCCATCATTCAAGCAAGGCCATTATGGGCTCTGGATGGAAAATAGAAAAATACAAAGTTTTCCAGTTGTGTTGTCCTAAAGCTGAAAGTCCTTAGAGAAAAGAAAGAACTTTGACTATACAAAGCATTTGGGAAAAAAATTACTCAGGCCTAATGAAAAGCCCTCCATTAGAATTGGAGCTAAGTCAGTGGTTCTCAACCTTCCTAATGCCTCCTAATGCCGCGACCCTTTAATACAGTTCCTCATGTTGTGGTGACCCCCAACCATAACATTATTTTCGTTGCTACTTCATAACTGTAATTTCGCTACTGTTATGAATCGTAATGTAAGGATCTGATATGCAGGGTGTATTTTCATTGTTACAAAGGGGTCGTGACCCACAGGTTGAGAACCACTGAGCTAAGTGATCTTGCAGAGGAATTCTGGGGTGTGTGTGTGTGTTTTTTATAAGTACTCCAGGAGATTTTTGTGCACACTGAAGTTAGAGAATCATGGGACTAAATTAGTGGCTCCCCACCAGGCTGAACAGTAGACACCTGAGAGTTGAACTTCGTGTGACTGTCCCCAGCCCAGAGATTTGTAGATTAACAGTGGGGAAGATTGAGAGTGAGAGGGAAACTTAGGGTATAGATTTTTTTTTAATTTTCCCAGGTGATATGATTTTAATGATAAGTAAAAGCTGAGAACTCTTGGCAAAGTTTGTTTCCTTCCCCATGACGCTTTTAGACATTTATCACTGTCAAATGTGACAAATGATTTTTTATTTTTATTTATTTATTTTTTGAGATAGAGTCTCACTTTTTTTGCCCTCAGTAGAGTGCCATAGGATCATAGCTCATAGTAACCTTAAACTCTGGCTCAAGCGATTCTCTTGTTTCACCCTTCCTGGTAGCTGGAACTACAGGCGGCCGCAACAAGGCCCAGTTATTTTTTAGGGGCGGAGTCTTGCTCTTGCTCAGGCTGGCCTGGAGGTCATAACCTCAAGCAATCCACCCACCTCAGGACAAATGATTTTTTAGAATATTAGCCAAGGTGTCCCCAATACACATATTTCTTCTCTTTATACTTTATTAAATTTATTTTCTAAATTTACTAGGAAAAATGAAAATGTGGGGGTGAGTTGGAGGACCTATACCTAGGGCAGTGGTTTGTAGAATATGGGTAACATCACTTGGGAGCTCGTTAGAAATGCAAACTGTGTCCCCTCTAGAGCTATCGAATGAGAAACTCTGATGGTAGGGAGAAGGGAAGGGAAAGAAATCTGTATTTTAACAAGTCCACCAGGTGATTTGACCCAGCCTAACATCTAAGAACCAGTGATTCCCTTCGAAAGCAACTTTAACAATGCCTGAGACAACTTCCCCCCATTCAGTCAAGTGTGTGGTTCCTCAGATGATTATAAGTTTGAGAAAAGAACGTCTGGGGCTTCAAAGAAGAACTTCTGTCCAGAGCAGAACTGTCTTTCCAAACTAATAAGCAGGTGCATTTCTTTTTAAAGAATATAGACAGGGCAGCGCCTGTAGCTCATTGGGTAGGATGCTGCCAAATACACTGAGGCTGGCGGGTTCAAACCTGGCCTGGGCCAGCTAAACAACAATGACAGCTGCAACAAAAAAATAGCTGTAGTTCTAGCTACTTGGGAGGCTGAGGCAAGAGAATCACTTAAGCCCAAGAGTTAGAGGTTGCTGTGAGTTGTGATGCCATAGTACTCTACCGAGGACAACATAGTGAGACTCTGCCTGGGTCAAAAAAAAGAATAAAGACAAAATAGGATTTTAAGAATAGGAGAATTTCAGGGTAACTGCTAATGAGCAAATGTAGTGCCAGCCACATGGCTACCACACTCTGATGGTGTGGTATCATGGACAGAACACACAAAATCCTGTTGCTGCTTGATATAGATGGCACGCCCTCTACTGCAACCTTACCCACTCTATCATTATGTCTCCTAGAATCAGCAATGCACATAGTTATCATTTTCTGCTTTTCAATTTTCAAATCTACATACATACCCACTTTGGGAGGATGGGCTCAGTTCATGGATCATCTTCCCCCAAGAAAATCTGGCCTGGTTCTCTCCTCGCCCTTCTCCCAAAGTTGAATTAGATATCCCTCCTTTGTGCTCTACAATAAAAGTATTCTTTCTTTTAACTTGCCAGTCCATTTAATTCACACTCTCCATTTCTTCTAGAAAAAATAATAACTGATGCCCATGGCAAACGGTGGTCTTCCACAGTCGGGTGCATCGACATGCCCACAAACTTCTGCACCTCAGCTGGGTGCTTGCTGAGATCTATTGTTTGTTTGCAAACCTATTTATGCCAGTTGTACGTATTAGTGCAATTAGGTAATTGAACTAGATGTAACTTAAGTGAATGGCACACAAGTGAAATGAGTTATGCTTTCTATGAACATAGATGGACACTTTGCAAAGATAAGCTGCCAGGGATTGTACCACTGGCAAGACAACAGACAAAGATGGCAAAGAGGGATGGAGTAATGTTGAACGAATCTCCTTGCAGATTTTCTGCAGTTTCCTTAACTTCTAACTCTATAAAATTTCAAATCGGACATAGTTGGAGATGCCTAAGGAAAGTGGTTTTTGGAACTCATTAGCAGGAGACCTGTATCACAATAACATCGCTTAGTCCAATAACAAAAGATAAACGAAGCGCATGTCTTTGAAGTCCAAATAAAATGCCTAAGCATGTATCATTTCTACCTGCTCCAATCATGTATTGTATTGAAGTGACAGAGAGAGGGAGGAATCCACCTCCTTCAATAGATTATTAGTTTCTTGAAGACAGGGGCCATGTCTTGCTCATCTTGGTAGTACCTGTGCCTGGGAAGAATGTTTAAATCTGGGAGGATTTATTGCTAAGTGCTTCTTTACTCTGTGGAGTGCTGCTATTATTTTTGTATGGGAGATTTCAAGTCTCTTTTGGTTTTTATGCCTTACTGCCATTAGGGGGCAATGCAGTGGCATTCCTTTGTAATGACCATCCAGGGTGGTGCCTCCAAGCTAGATCCCCTAAAATCTGACTAGATCCCCTAAAATTTGACGAGCACCCTCCCAACACACACACCCCTAAGGTGAGTTAGAGAATCTGTGGCATAAACATCTCCCCAATACTGGCATTTTTGTTTGATGGGTTGTTTTTTGTTTTATTGTTTTTGAGGAAAACTTCACCAGATATATTATTGGCATTCTTTGTATTAATACATGTTTCCCCAGTTTATTTCAAGGAATTGACTAATTCTATCTTTTCTAAATAATAAGAAAAATCAACTAGTAATCACCATCTCATTAAATCATTCGAGCCCAGTTTCTAGAAGGAAAAAAGGAAATTGGGAGGGGGCCTGGAGGGGCAACCCTATGTAAATGTTTTGAGTAGTATCAAGGCTTGTCAGCTAGTACAATGTGGTCTGTGAGGTTTTCCAGAGGAGTCTTGGAGAGGACATGCTGAAGAAGTTAGGGAGAGTGTGTCCATATGAATGGACTGATCGCAACCCTTCTACCTTCTTTCCCTGAATAAGTCTTCTCCCAGTTCCCATGTATTAGAATCATAGACTCCAAATTTAAGCTTCTGATTGCTCACCTCTTTTCAGAAGGAATGTTCTCACTTTTTAAGAGGAAGAGGATGGTAACATGAAAAAGGAATCCAAAACCTTGCCTTCATAATGAAAGACCCTGAGAAAATACAAAAAGAATGTCACTTATCAGTAAATTGCCATGTTGAATTATGACTAAACTGATGATCTGTGATGTCAAAGTCAAAGGGGTGTAAACAACACAGCTTGAGTCCAAGGGAACTGAGACCTCTAATTTCTTTCCTTTCTTTCCTTCCTTCCTTTCTTTCTTTCTTTTTTTTGAGACAGAGTCTGGGTAGAGCGCCGTGGCGTCACAGCTCACAGTAACCTTCAACTCTTGTGCTCAAGCCAACCTCTTGCCTCAGCTTCCCGTGGGCTCAGACTACAGGTGCCCGCTACAATGCCCAGCTAACTTTTTTATTTTTAGTAGAGACAAGGTTTCACTCTTGCCCAGGCTGGTCTCAAACTCCTGAGCTCAGGAGATCCACCTGCCTCGGCCTCTCAGAGTACTAGGATACAGGTGTGAGCCATCATGCCCAGCCGGAGGCCTCCATTTTCACAAGCCATTGGAATAGTAAAAGGACGTCTGTTCCAAAGTACTGCTTGAGAATTAATTAAATCTAAATCAAGAGAAGCAATACCATTTATAGTTATCATATGGTCTTGAAATATTAATAGTCAACCTCCAGGCTGAGTGATTCACTGGACGAAGCAAGTGAGGACAGAGCATTTGAAGAGTTGGCTGATCTGGGTTTGAGTCTCAACTCTGTCTATAACTAGTGACTGTGGTCAACTGTGGTCAGATTACCTCCCTTCCCTGTGTACCAGTTTTGCATTGCCCATGTGTAAAATACAGCAATAGGAAACTGGAGAACGATCTCAATACCTCTTCCAGGTTTAAACAATCACATATATTTCTTTTCCAGGAAGTAGCCCTTACAGATTTGCCCTTAACTTCCTTCTATTCCCAGAACACAGCATTTTTGTTTTTCTTTCTTTTTTTTTTTGTAGAGACAGAGTCTCACTTTACTGCCCTCGGTAGAGTGCCATGGCGTCACACGGCTCACAGCAACCTCCAGCTCTTGGGCTTATGTTATTCTCTTGCCTCAGCCTCCCGAGCAGCTGGGACTACAGGCGCCCGCCACAACGCCCAGCTATTTTTTTGTTGTTGCAGTTCGGCCGGGGCTGGGTTTGAACCCACCACCCTCGGTATGTGGGGCCGGCGCCCTACTCACTGAGCCACAGGCGCCGCCCTTGTTTTTTTTTCTTAAGGTGCAATATGAAAAAACACAATCATGCAAATTTGCTATTTCTCAATCCACACACTTAATTCACACTTAATTTAGGGCAGGATCTGGCAGAGTCCAAGATATGGCTGGAACTAATATAAAGGGATTTTTCCAGTGAAATAAGAACAGGATGTTGCCATTTAAACCACACATAAATTCAAAATGTGCTACTTTGTGTATAGAACAGAAAGTCAAACCCAGTATTTGCCCCCTAGCTGCTTACATTGGAAGGGAGTGGTGGTGGTTTACTCAAAACGAGGAAGAAAATAAATAGACTGATATCTCAAGATTGTACAGACATGCAAGCTGCCTTTTAAGTTTTTGAGTCCTGAATTATTTTTCTTTTCCACCTTCCCATGGAGAAAGGCAGTCAAGGAATACTCAGATCAGGTGTCTGGAAAGCTGGCAGTCTTCCAGAAACACGAGTAGGTATGAAATCTCCATCCCTCAACTTACAATGTAGCTACTCCCGCCCTTTCACAGAAGGCAGCCAGAGTTGAAATGAGAAGCGTAGCCCTTGGGTGTCCTCTTGGTTCTTTGAGGACACATTGTCAGATCCATCTATTTGTGGCATTTATGCAAGGTAAGGTACAAGGGATGCGCGAGCTCGTGACTGCCCCAAGGTGCCTGTCAGTAGAGCTTCTCCCTGCTTGTCCTTGACATTTGGGTTCTGTCGCAGATTAGACTCATACTGACCTTTGACAAAATCTTGGCCAAGACTTTCAGACCCTGTCTCAAAAAGTGGGGAAAAAAATTAGCCTCTTATGGTGGCATGTGCCTATAGTCCCAGCTGCTCTGGATGCTGAGGCTGAAGGATCGCTGGAGCCCAGTGACAGTCCAAGACCCCGTCTCTAAAAATGAATCAATCAAGAAATAAATACTTAAATGAATAGTTAAAAAAAAACTTAGCATCTCAAGGTCTAGGCCTAAGCCTCCTCCATTTGTGCGGCTTTCTCTCCTTCTTCACGGGGCCCTTCCCATTGTGGAACGCACATAAGTGCTACTCCAGAACACTTTGCGGGATGGACAGAAGCCGTGTTGCTGGGATTCTGTCGGCCCTGGCCTGGGGCCGGCCTCGCTCACCTTTCGAGGAGGGGCGAGGCCTCAGCGGGCTCCTCTGTAACAGGAGTACATTACTGGACAGGAGAGAATCCATGGGTGCTAAGGAACAGGCAGGCCATGAGCCTCGGGAACTTCTCGTCATGGGCAGAGCTGCTGATGGAGGAGCCCGCACCGTGCAGGCTGACGGCCTGGGTCCGAATCCCCCTCACTTGGAATATGGAAAAATCTGAAAGCCTCAACTGTGTCCTTCCTAAAATGGGGAGAAAGACGGACTTGCTGCCTGGGGCGGGGGCAGGATGGGGCGAGGAGAAGCGGGCGAGGATCCAGGCGGAGCTCAGCAGCGGGCAGTGTAGGGGTCAGTAAACACTAAACGTGGTGTCTGTAACGTACATGAGAACCAGCTGCGCAGCGGGGCCCTCTGAGGACCCTGCCAACCAGCCCGGCGGTTTCAAACATCCTTGCCCTTAACCAACTAAGTTCCTGGGTCCAGAGGCTGGCAGACTGCCCGGAAGGGGCCCGGGGGTGCAGTGGGACGCAGCGGACGCTCTAAGACCCTCGGAGGGAGGGGGTGGCGAGAGCGAACTTGACACCGTCGCGCGCGGGCGCGCCAGGCTGCCGCCCAGACCTCAAGGTCTCTCCTGAAACCTGGGCTCGCAGCGCGCGCCGGGAGGGGCCGGGCCGGGGACCCCGCCCAGGCGGTGGCCGGTCCCCGAGGCTGGCGGAGCCGACAGGGCCGAGTGGAGCGCGGCGGGGGGAGGAGGAGGAGAAGGGGGCTGGTCCAGGGGAAGTGCGACGTGTCTGCGGAGCCTTTTTATACCTCCTTCCCGGGAGTTCGGCAGCTACCGCCGCCGCCGCCACCGTGTGTCCTCCGTCTCTGCTCCTAGGTCCCGGGCTCCGCCGCAGCCAGCCAGCATGTCGGGGGTCAAGAAACAGAAGACGGTAGGTTTCGGGGCGCCCGCCTTCCCGGTCCCCTCCGACCGCGCCGCGCCGACCCGCCGGCACGAGGGTCCCACCCTCCCCGGGAAGGAGGGGGCCAAGGCGGCGCGGAATGGGCGCGGGGAGGAGGACGGAGAGAGACCGGAGGAGGGCGGACGGGGACTGGAGGAGGGCGAGGCTCGGCCGGGGCTTCTCGGGGCAGCGTCTCCGGCCGTCCCTCTGCGCCCCTGCGCTCCCTGGGGGTGTCACGCCCGGGAGAGAAGACCTCTTCAGCTTGCAAAGTGGTCTGGCGCCAGAGCCGGGAACAGGGACAGGAAAGTCCCTTCTGACCCGAGAGCGCTTCCCAACCTGCCTGTTCCTCCGTAGGACCCGCGCGAGCCGGCGGAGCTGACTCCGGTTCGGCCAGGTCTGATCCTGGGCGCACGTCAGCCACAGTCGCTGGGGTTTTGTCTGTGGACCCTCTTTGGAGTGGACTTTCATGATAGGCTTTCATAAAGGAAACGGCAATTATCTAATCTAAGTGGAGGAAACTGCATTTCTACCCTGGCGGGATTTAACCCTCGAGCTGGATTCCGCTGCTGTTACGATCTGGTGGCCCCATCCAGGGCAGTACTTGGGGCAGGGTGGGGGCCCTGGGTTTGGTGGAGTGAGATGAGGAGACTCTTCGGGGGAGTAGTTTTATTCAGAATTAGTCTGGGCTGTACTCTTTTTTTTTTTTCTCTCTCTTTTTTTTTTTATTGTTGGGGATTCATTGAGGGTGGGCTGTACTCTTTTTAATGGAAAACATGAGGGCGTGTCAAAAAGAAAAGTTCCTTCCCGTGTAACACATGGGCTCCTATAAACTGTGCATTCTTAAAAATGGCAGCGTATCTATTGTCAGTTATACCCTAGAAAAGCTGAAAAAAGAAAGAAAGAAAAAAAAAAAGGGCAGCAGTAGTCATAGACCCTTAGAGTGGAGAGGAGCCTTCCAGACAGGATTTGGGCTGCCCGGCTATGGCCGGCAAGCCTTGCTTAAGTCCTGCCGCGAATCTGGCTGCTGAAAATTCTTTAACCTCCACACTATATAAGCTCTGTGTGACTGTGGTGGTTACTGAATGGGTTGACCTGTCTCAAATAGTCAGACTGGAGGTGCCCAGTAAATGCCTATTACTATTCTTATCTAGTGTGTGTTGGTGATGGGCTGGAAAGGAGCACAGAGGAGCCACACAGGGGCCGAAGTGTTAACTTGAGCAGCAGGAGAAAGGGTGGGTGGGGGATCTGTGGTTTCAGGGGCCATACAGGACTAGCAGGAGGGTTTGTAAGAAAGTGGCATCTATTTGAGAAGGGATGGAGGAGTCTCCTCACCCTTATCTCTAAGTGAGGAGACTCACAGTATTGTTATATATATATGTGTATGTATCAATCTATCTATCTATATATATATATATTTTTTTTTTTTTGAGACAGTCTTACTCTGTCACCCTGGGTAGAGTGCCATGGTGTCATAGCTCACGGCAACCTCAAACTTTTGGGCTCAAGCAATCCTCTTGCCTTAGCCTCCCCAGTAGCTGGGACTACAGGCGCCCGCCACAGTATCTGGCTAGTTTTTCTATTTTTAATATAAATGAGGTCTGGCACTTGCTCAGGCTGGCCTCAAACTTCTTAGCTCAAACAATCCACCTGCCTCAGCCTCCCAAAGTGCTAGGATTACAGGAGTGAGCCACTGCTCCCGGCCTGTAATATATTTTTTAAATAATGAAAGAATAAAATAATGAAGGAAAATCACTTGTATTTTATTCCCATTTCATTTGATTAATTTCTGTAAAGTCCTAAGCAGCATCTTATAAACAACAAACTTCTATACTAGTAGCTCTTTATATCATTGGGGTTTTGATTCTCACCTCCCTGCTCACATCAATAATGCCTTCTGAGGCTGGGTGTGGTGGCTTTCTGGGAACCCCAGGCAGGATCACTTGAGGAATTGAGACCCCACTTGTACAAAAAAATAGAAAAATTAGCCAGGCATTGTGGTGGGCACCTATAGTCCCAGTTACTCAGGAGGCTAAGGCAGGAGAATTGTTTGAGCCCAGGAGTCTGAGGATGCTGTGAGCTAGAGGTAGGCTGACAGCACTGCACTCTAGATGGGGTAACAGAGTGAGACCCTGTCTCAAAAAAGAAAAAAAAAGAATTCCCTTTTAATTATAAGGTGGTGGTGGGGGGATGGTTGTTGAGCATAAGTAAGAGAGGAAGAAAGGTACCAGTGGTCTCTGCTTTTCATACATTAGTCAATGAGAGCCTGTGTAATGAATGGAAGTTTTGAGAACAGGGACTTTACAGATGGATCACAGGGACTCTGCATGTACAGTTAAAAGTGATGAGAAATTGGAGGGCTGGAAGAGTTTCGTCTTTGTAATTACATATTTTGAAACGTCTTTTTTTTTTAATGTGTGTGTGTTTTATATAGGATTAAATTAACACTTGAAACAGCTAACTGAAACAGGGCTTTCTCTGCATTTTTATTTAGCATTATAGAGTAATAAGCCAGGCACCAATACCAGTTCCCAAAAGGGCCAGATAGGTACGGTTGGTACTGCTTACAGCAAGCCAGCTGTAATGCATATGAAATCTCACAAGCTTTAAATATGAATTCAAAATGTTTTAAAATCTTGCAGGCCAAAGCAAACCCTATCTACATGTATGACTTCTGAACTAATCAATTCTTTGACAAGTAAGTTTTGCTGACCTCGAAAACTAGACTAGGAGTATGGTTGGGCTGAGCTTTTTAGGAACTTTCAGGAATCATTACATTGTTTTCCGCATTGTCAACAGAGAACAGCTAATTCACACAGTGTCACTGCAGTAACTTCAAATATTTGTTGAGCTCCTACTGTGTGCCAGGTGGTGTACTTAGGGCAGGGGGATGCATCTTTTCCAAACTTTTTTGCCCCATGGTCTCTAGGTGAATATATAGTCTTTTGGTTCAGACCACTCCAGAAAGAGTAGTTTTGGTCTGAATGAAAGAGTGTACAATGATTTTCTCATAAACTTGAGAAAGTTATGAGAAGGTAGCACATTCCTTCTATGCTAGACATCCTTGCCATGGAAACCAAAAAAACAGCTAGTAGTCACATCCCTCCCTTCCACCCTTGACTTACCTCCAGCCCCTGGCCACGCTCCCACCACACCCTGTACACACACAGATACCCAGGAGAAGGAGAGAGGCAGACAACCTCCAGTGGACTGGGGAGGAGGGAGGCAAAGGCCAAGGCCTTTCCACTTCTTTCATTTCCTGAATTTGCATTTTTCAAGGCCCATAGACAATGTAGTTATGTTCTGGAGATAACCAATCTAAAAAAATTGACCAGATATTAAATTATTTTCTGAAGGATCAAGTAAGCCAATGATTGGGAAGGAATGAGAAAACTATAAAGTTCTTCAGAGTTGTAAAAGATTATCTACATTGTGATTATTTTTAGAATCCTATAGAATACCAAATTATTTTCCTGGAGGTGACTACTTTTAAAACTATTTAAAGGTGCTACCGAAGGCAAGACATGAATTTTTAGAAACAAGCATTTCTAGAGGCTAAGAGGCTCAGATACTCTGAATTTCTTGTCATCCCCACAGCAGCCCTCATCTCAGGAAACACCCTTATCTCTAGGGGAGGAGAAAGGCCAGGGGCAAGGAACAATTAGAAATGACGTCTGTGGAACATCAGTACTCATATTCTTCCTACCTCTCACCTCTGTTTCAGGCTGTAACCTCTAGCACATAGTTTTCTCATCTGTAAAATGGAGCTAATAATAACTACCCCTTAACAATTGTTGTGAGGAGTAAATAACTCCTAAAACTCGTCTTTCATGGAGTCAGACCCAGAATTAGGGCCCCATGCACTCAGTCACTGTTAATTATTTATTAATCTAAACTGGCAATATGTAAGGAGAAAAAAAGCACAGGTCATACTGTTTTAAAGGCTAAGTAAATGGTAGCCATCAGAATATTTAATAAGGACAAATGAATGTGGAAATTCAGAGGTGATAGTTTAAATCCTTATTGTAAAAAGCTGGACAGGAGACACAGGTTGACAATTAGTGCTGAAGAAGCAAAGTAACCCAACATCAGCAGGTTTTGGGCAACAACTTTGACCAAGAAAATCTTTATGTAAGGTAAACATTGAACTAACGTCTCTCCATCCTTTGGGTGGCTTCAACTGTTTTGAGATCTAACTTAAGACAAGTGTTTCCAGCCTGACGCAGTGGTGCGAGCCTGTAGGCCCAGCTGCTCCCGAGGCTGAGACAGGAGGATGGAGTGAGGCCAGGAGTTCGAGGCTGTGCTGAGGTATGTTTGAGCCTATGAGTAGCCATTGCACTCCAGCCTGGGCGACCTAGAGAGATCCTGTTATAAATAAATAAATAAATAAGTTTTCCAGTTCATACTACCATCATTTATTAGATCATCCATTTGGATTTTAGTAGAGTTGAAGATAATTGTTATTAATTGTGAGTTTTATGTCTCTCTCAGATAGTTATGTTTGTCTTTTATCACTTTTCTGTTAATGCACATGCCCCTGTGGTTTGTTTAGGGGATAATTAGGCTTAGCTAGAGGGGAATGTTTAGGGGATGAGAGTCTGGGAAAGGAATCAGTGATGTCAAGCTCAGTCCTAGGAGACTTCTGTTTATTTCAAAGCCTATCGCTAAATGGTGATGAGCACTCATTAGTTTTTGTGTGCGGAAGTCTTAAGTAAACTCAGAAACTAAAGTAAACAAAGGTACATATAATAGTAGCTCAAATGACCTCTTATCCCCCTGGGTGATGTGTCCATATGACAGCTGAGACAGCATGTATGTCCAGCACCTGGCATAGAGCCCAGCATGGAGTAAGTGCTCCATATTTATTGAAGAGGTGAATGAGTAAATGACTACAGAATTTATTACAGGATGAATTCTCTCTTAGGATCCATATTTTGCTTAGATTCCTCATTCCCCTCATATCTGTCTGTCCTTGTGTGCTTGGTTATTTTTGACTTGGTATTTGTCATTACTGCTGAAAAATTACTTGCAGGGATTCTTGGAGGCTTAGAATGAAAGGCCTTCCCCCGTCCCTACCCCCCATCTTCCCAAAGGATTTGCTTTTGTTTCTGCCAGGTGCCTGGCAGCACTCCTAGTCTGGGACCACTTTAACTTAAATTCACCACTTTTTTTTTAGACCACCCAGGTGATGTGAATTTGGGTTGCAGTTGTGTACACACAGGGCCAGCTTGTGAGAACAAGTTCTCAGGGACCTTTCCTTATACACACTATCTATGCCAAGGCTACTGTCCTTGAGGTCAGTTTGGGTAGGAGGTGGGCTTATTCTGGTTCACTCTTATTTTTAGGGTAGAGCTCCTAGATGCCCAGCTTAATGTGAAGAAGGCCTTTTTATTCTGCCCACTTGGATGGGTTCTGGGCTTTGATTTCTGTTCTACCTTCCCAAATGAGGCTATTGAAATCAGTTCAAATAGGCCCCATAGAGATAAAAGTGCCTCCCTATTTGCTTACCTCTTTGAGTTTCTACTTTTCTCTATTTGCCTGGAAATTTCTTGCTATTTTTTTAAGCCGTTTGCTGTTTATGATTACTTGATTTTATAACCAGCATTTTTAGCTATTTTTAGCTTTTCAATCTGAATAACCAAACCCAATGGCTGAAAATAGAAACCTCTGTCTCTTCTTGATTCCTCTGAATCATTAATGAGTCCTGTTGTCCCTGCACCCTCTCAGACCCGTGCCACTCTCATAAAGGGAGTACTTTATGAACTTCAGTCGGATAGCTAGGCAGAAATATTTAATTTAATGCTTTTTCCCCCCTACAAAGTTGCAATGGCCCAGGTTGGGAGTGTTCACTTTGTTTTGGTGGCCTCTGTCTGCGAGGACAAACTTAGAGATGTGCGTCATCCTCAATATTGGTTCAGTTCAAGTGCATTCCTGTTTGAAAAGCCCTCCAGCTTCAACAACTGTCCTTGCTTCTTCCATGAACTGTTGGTACCCGTAGGTCATTTTCTTGCTCCAGTGTGACTCTGGAGCAGTGGGGGACAGTTGGTGGAGCTAGTTAAGGTCCTTGAGGCTTCCTTGCCACCCCTAGGAGTGTGGGAACCAGACTCCTGCTTTGGTATGAGGACATAAGTACTCTGAGGAGCTCTGAGGACTCTGAGTTCTACCTATGGCTCTTCTCTGAAGTCAGAAGCACACCCCATGTCCTCTGCTTTCAGAGCCATCAAGCCCAGCACCAGGGGCAGGACACTACTCTCTTTTTCAGACTCACACTCGTGAAGCAAAGGGAGCTTCCGTTCTAATAAAGATCAAATAAAGCTTTCCAGGAAGGTATTGGTTTATCATAAGTATTGGATTTGTTACAAATTTGGTCTTCTTGTTCCATCTTCTCCATCTTTTTGATCACTAAATATTTATTTTTCAATTTAAAATAAATTGGTGCAGACAGAAATGTTTTTCTCTTTGTAAAAGAGAAAACTTAAAATATAACTTGCCTCAAAACTGGTCTCAAAACTTCACATATAACTTGCCTCTGATACCACGTGGTGTGTAAAATGGATTCTATCAGTTGACCAGTGTGATATCTGTTAAAATCTTATCAGCATCACATTCTGCATTTGAAATTAACTCGGAATACGGATGGCAGTTGAGTTTGCTGCCATCCGTATTCGCGGAAGTGTGACTGTGACAGAGGCATGACCAACTCAACATGTCTAGCACCAGATAATAACTTCTGACAGTGAAAGTATAGAGCCTCTGTCCTGACCTGTTATAAAGCTCTTTAAAAGCAGTTACATGAATTTATCAAATGCTGCATTATTAATAATGATCATTTCTATTTGCTTTAAATATCTAGTTAACATCTGTTTTCTATGTTTTACTATGAAAAATAATGGTTTTTACCCGCAAGCATCTATATCCAGTCTAATAAAGTAGAAACCTTTGCCTCTTCTTGATTCCTCTGATTCATTACCATGTCCTATCGTCCCTGCACCCTCTCAGGGTAATATCTTTCTATTTTACCCACCAAGCATCTATATCCAGTCTATGGTAAGTACTTTATAAAAGCAATTATGCTGGATGTGTGCTTTTAAAATCATTTGCAGACTTTACTTATCAATTTAAACCACCTACTATAATCTCTGAGATTTTACCCCTATGGGTCATGTTCATTTATACCCATCCCAATTTATTATTACTTTATGACTTTTTCACACCTTCACAATTTTCAGAAAAATCAGCAAGACTTAAGACATTAGTAATGATTTTTACTTTTGTATTCTTGCTAGTGTTAAAAACCTGAATTAATTTTTGGTCCTCTGCTTCATTTTTCTTAAAATCTCTAAAATCCTTTCCTTTTTAGTTCCTGTCAAAAATCCTCACTTACGTATTTATTTACTTTACTCATTCAACAAATATCTGTTGAATAACTAAGCCAGGAATTTTGCTTGTCATAGCTAATAATAAATACAAAAGCCTTATGTTCTTCAATTATAATTGTTTTGTTTTGTTTTGTTTTTAGACAGAGCCTCACTTTGTTACCCTTGGTAGAGTGCTGTGGCATCACAGTTCACAGCAACCCCCAACTCCTGAGCTTAAGCAATTCTCTTGCCTCAGCCTCCCAAGTAGCTGGGGCTACAGGCACCCACCACAACGCCTGGCTTTTTTTTGTTTGTAGTTGTCATTGTTGTTTGGCGAGCCTGGATTGGATTCAAACCTACTACCTCTGGTGTATGTAGCTGGCGCCTTAGCTGCTTGAGCTATAGGCACTGAGCCAACCTCAAAGTCTTGAGCTCAAGCCATCCTCTTGCCTCAGCCTCCTGAGTAACTGGGATACAGGTACCCACCATAATGCCTGGCTAGTTTTTCTATTTTTAGTACAGGCAGGGTCTTGCTCTTACTCAGGCTCATCTGGAACTTCTGAGCACAAGCAATCCACCTGCCTCGACCTCCCAAAGTGCTAGGATTACAGGTGTGAGCCCTGTGCCCAGTTAATTGTAGTTTTTAATTTGTTCAAACTATCTTTAAGACTATTCTAAACAGCATTTCCTTCCTTCTTTCCTTCCTTCCTTCCTTCCATCCTCCTTCCTCTTCTTGATAGAGCCTTACTCTGTCACCCTGGGTAGACTGGTGTGGTGTCACAGCTCACAGCAACCTCAAACTCTTTGGCCCAAGCGATCCTCCTGCCTCAGCCTCCTGAGTAGCTGGGACTACAGGCGCCTGCCACAACGCCTGGCTAGGGGTACTCATTCTTGCTCAGTCTGGCCTCGAACTCCTGAGCAAGTGATCCACCTGCCTCAGTGTCCTAAAGTGCTGGAATTACAGGCATGAGCCACTACTCCAGGCTAAGATTTGCTTTTTCTGGTTGAAGGACTCTACCTGTTACATTGTCAACCTCCTGCCCAGTAAGTCCACCAGTGGCCTTAGGCCAAAAGCAATAAAACTCCCCACGGATTTTTCTTTCATTCTTTTTTTCTACTCAGTTAACTTTTTAAAATTATTTACTCTTTCTTTAGGCTGTCCCACTTTAAAAAATGCATGTACATTTTAAAAAGAGTGGAGTGTTTTACTTCTGGAAGGAAAATGAAGAGCTCACCTTCTTCAAGCCTTTGACCGTACAGTTGACACACGGCGTTTAAGAGTTTGGTCAGGCTCTGTGGCCATCCTCCTGGCTGACGGGTTGGTGATACTACCACTAATCTGGAACGTGATCACCTTGCCATCCACCTAGCACTTTCCTCTTTATTACATGCCTTTGGAAAGTGCCCCTACTTCCTTTACAATACCTTTGCTTCTTCTTTGATTCACTAAGAAATATTTCCATAAATAAATGATCCTTCTAGTTGGTTTTTCAGTAAGTCATGATGACAGTCCAACTTAGCTGTAGCACTTTGTCCTGGTGTTCAAGACATAGAAGAGACCAAAGAACAGTATTTTAAAGGAACTTTACTGTTCTGAAATAGTTTCAATTGGCCAGCCGGTTTCTCTAGAGAAAATTCAACCCATTCCCTCCTTTATGCGGTCTTCCTTAAGTCATCTCAAATGGTTTGTTTGCATCTCCAAGCATCTCAAAAGGAGATGCCAATGATTGCAAAACTATATTAGGTGACAGGGTGGATCAAGTACCGATATACAGCTAAAACCTCAGTTCAGTTTTATTCTTAAATCCATCTGTTTCCATTGCTTCCTAAGTTCTCAAAGGACTGTGAAGTTGATTGCAGTCATCCTGTGGTCCTATCAGGTAAAAATACCTGAGTTGCTGAGTCCCAATAGTCTTTTCCTAAATTCTATGAGTAGGCACAGCTCTTAGGACATTGGGTTACTAATACAACAATGTTTTGAGTAGTTGTATGTGGTATTAGTACTAAAAAAAATAACTAAATCAAGACCGGGCACAGTGGCTCACTCTGGGAGAATGAGGTGGGAGGATCCCTTGAGCTCAGGAGTTCAAGATCAGCCTTAGCAAGAGAAAAACCCTGTCTCTACTTAAAATAGAAAGTTAACTGGGCATTGTGCTGGGCACCTGTAGTCCCAACTACTCAGGAGGCTGAGGTAGGAGGATCTCTTGAACCCAGGAGTGTAAGCTTGGCTGACACCGTAGCTCTCTAGCCTGGATAACAGAGCAGGACTCTGTCTCAAAAAAGAGAACAAATCTAAATCATGACTAAACATTTTTTTTGCATTTATCCCCTGTGTTTAAATTGGACATACAAATAAGAAGAGATCAAAAAAACCCTAGGCTTTAAAATTCCAACTGTGGAATTTGCACATTTATCTGAAGTTTTCTTTTTTAGAACACGTTTTGTTAGAAAAATTCCTATTCTGTTGTGACCTGTTTATTACCAATATTTATTGAGCACTATCCCGTACTTTAACTCATTTAATCTTCACCATCTCATGAAGCAAGTTTGAAAACAAATAGTCAGAAGGGAACTCATTTAACTGAAATTGGTCTTTAGAGAATTACCTGAAGGAGCTAAAATCTTAGCTTCTCTGTAGTTAATAAGTTGTTTATTTCATGGAGGGAATGAGACTTAATGCCAAGTACCCAAAAGACATGGATTAGGGTAACTAGTAATGTATTACTGTTTCATTTGTAAAATATTTTGGCAGCTCTCTACTGCTAATATCTCAAGGTAATAATAATGAATTCTATTTAGAGACATTCGCAGTATTTTTTTCTAAAGAATAAATGGCATAAATTAGCAAATACATGTTATTTCACCATCACATACATTTTCTTCCTTACGATAATACAAGGCGAATAATTGAAAAACAAATTTCCTTTGCTCTCAAACTCAACAAGTATAAGTAACGGTTTTTATTGCTTAGCCTTACTGCCATGCCAGCACTCAGCAAATGTGAACAGAATGACTTATTTCCACTAAAGCAGCTAATACTTGAGCTAAGTTGTAAATATGACTTGTAGATGATAAAAAGGAAACTAGGCCACCAATGTATTTTTTTCATGCAAAAATTTGACCCAACTGAAGGTCCAAGTATAAGGATGTTGGCAACCAGATAATGCTTCCGGTTTCATTTGGCAACAATGAAGTGTGCCTAGAAATCATAGAATTGGAAGAAATGGTATTTGAAGGAAACATTTTGGTGAGTTGTCTTGTTCTATCACATAGGTTAGTGAAGTCCAAGTTTTCAGCAGCCCTGGGCCTAGACCAAGTTTTCAGCAGCCCTAGACCCTCTCAGTGGGAGGTGCTGGAAGTCTTCCCAGGAGACTGTGTGTCAGAAGATGGAACCCATCCTCAACTGAGGAGGGTGGCATTGGCGGATGTATTTCAGGGGTTGAAGGTGAAGGCTTTCACTGCAGAGGGGTCCCATTATCTAAATGAGGAGAATAAGAATGACTGCATGGAAATTGAATCACCGAATCCATGTCTTTATTGCGGGATACACAATTCTGTCAAACAAAATTCTCTGCACAATCAGCCACATGGAGTGAATGGGAAAATCTGGGTCAGCCTTAATACCTGGCTTCTTCAGTTTACTTCTCAGTGCTGGGCCTGAGATCAAAAAAGGCTTTGAAGCATTGCATTACATTGTTAACTCTTGTCAACATAATTAATTCCCGTGGGATTCAGGAAGGCACCTTGTGTATCCCACTGGGTTCCCAAATAGGAGAAGCAAACAAGCCCTGGTCCAGAGTGTCTGTACAGTGAGCTGTTTCACCCTCACTATAACCTAGCAAGGGGTTGGTGTTCTTACCCTCATTTTCAGTTGAGAACTCTGAGGCTTGTTGAGGTTACACAACACGTCTCAGGATACACAGACCTCAGTGGCAGAGCTGGAACACAAATGCCGTGTTTTCAATCATTTTTCTCCCCCCGCCCCCTTCAGTTAATGTTACGGATAATGGATACCATGGTTATGAGAATGAAGAAGAATCTGTTGACATTTATGTTCATTTTGTCTCTGTAGATGCAGATTAACGCAGTGAAGAACTGAAAAAAAAAAATGATGCGGTTGCTTTTGAAAGTGATTTGCCTCAGGGGCTTTTTGGAATGTTGTATAATCTTTAGAAGATGTGGATTTTAGCAAATACCATTAAAAAGCAATACATGTGAGTTTGGTTTCAGGAACAGTAGTCTTTGGAATCAAACCCAACATTTCACCTTAAGAATACAAGGCTTCAGTGTTCTAGTGGGTGAATGCATGCACTCAAGAAGAAGTGTCCTTAGAAATAATTGCAGTGACTTACACGTAACTCTAGACCCTGCCTTGTTCATTATGTGAGTGCCGGACAGTTGAGCATTCATGAGTTACAAGTTCCCAAAGCCCCGACAGCTAAGGGCCTGATCTCTGGATGTACTAGAGGTTTCAGCAGCATTTCCACAGCTGAGTACAGAATTTTAATCTCTCATGGTTTAAGGAGCCTGTGTCATACACACAGCCTCATTACCAGAACCAGTTGGGAAAGAATATTAAGAAATGACATGGCAACCAAGCACAGCCCTGCAGTGGACCACCACCAGGGCTAGCATGAGGAGGGGCGGCTGAGACCCCTGTCGACCACTCTGTGGATTAAAGCGTTTTCTGAAGGCAGTCTCCCTTTGCAGGAGGCTCGATTTGATGTGTGCCACCTCCCTGGGTTATAGTGGAGTTCCTCTGGGTATGCGTAATGCCTTTCATTATGTTCTTTAAGACTCATTCATATTGTCCCATTAGTATAGTAGCTCTCTGTGACGGGTAGCTAGAAGTCCTACAAGTCATAGATGGAGACACTGCAGTAAAGAGATGACGTAAAACCCTACAGTCTTCTTGTGAGCCAATATAACAGTAGGGACAACCCAACTTTGCAAGTTCAGCAGCCTCATCCTACGTTTTGTCTGTTGAGAACAGACGCAGGCTCAGAGACATCTGAATGATACTTGGAATGAAAGGTTTTTTCCCTTAGGATTGCACCAAGTTGAATGTGTGCTGTGCACCATGAGGTGACCTTATTTTCATTGGGAGGTCTAGTGCTGGAAATGCTATAACATGCAAATTAAGTGACTTCGCTAATTGTAAATATTTTTATTTTTCTAAAAAGTTAATGCATGATCCTCGTAATAGAGAGAGTTGTACATTCAAGTTTTTCGTGTGTGTGTGTTTGTGCACATGTGTGTGTCTTAATAAGGACACTGGGCACTAAAATAATTTCTTGCCACTACTTTGTCCTGGATTGCTTTCTTATTTCCATGGAACATAAAAATTCTGAATGGGCTGGGCCCAGTGGCTCACACCTGTAATTCTAGCACTTGGGAGGCCGAGGCATGTGGATTGCCTGAGCTCATGGGTTGGAGAGCAGCCTGAGCCAGAGTGAGACCTCGTCTTGAAAAATAGCTGGGTGTTGTGGCGGGTGCCTGTGGTCTCAGCTACTTGGGAGGCTGAGGCAAGAGAATCACTTGAGCCCAAGAGTTTGAGGTTGAGTCCATGGCACTCTGCCAAGGACGACAAAGTGAAACTCTGTCTCAACAACAACAAAAAAAATCTGAAGACATGTCTGTCTACATGTCATCCTGGCTGGCTTTGTGTATAGTTGCAGATAAAATGTACAAAGAGGCTTGGTTCCCATAGCTCAGTGAGTAGGGCGCTGGCCACATACACTGAGGCTGGCTGGTTGGGCCTGCTAAACAACAATGACAACTGTAACCAAAAAATAGCTGAGCACTGTGGCGGGCACCTGGGAGGCTAAGGCAAGAGAATCACTTAAGCCCAAGAATTTGAGGTTGCTGTAAACTGTGACGCTGTGGCACTCTACCGAGGGCGACGTAATGAGACTCTTGTCTCAAAAAAAAAAAAAAAAAAAAGAAAGAAAGAAAAAAAAGTGTAGAAAGAGTTACTACATAAAAAGAAGTTGATATAGCAGAAGCTTGAGCAAAGAGAAGAAAACAAAGTCTTAATGAGGTTATCTTTGAAGAAAACTTGGTCCTGTATACCAGGGATTTGCAAATTACACTGTGTGAGCCAAACCTGATTGCCTGCCTGTTTTTGTAAGCCTATAAGCTAAGAATGGTTTTCATATTTTTCTAATTTTTAACTTTTTCTTTTCTTTTCCCTTCCTTCCCTCCCTCCCTCCATCTTTCCCTCCTTTCCTTCCCTCTTTCCTTTGTACTTGGTGTTACTCTGTTGCCCAGGCTAGAATGTAGTGCTATGATCCTAGCTTATTGTAACCTCGAACTTCTGGGCTCGAGTGATCTTCTTACCTCAGCCTCCTGACTAAGTATGTCTACTACCATGCCTGGCTAATTCTTTTAAGTTTTTGTGGAGACAGGATTTCCCTATATTGTCCGAGCTGCTTTGAACTCCTGGCCTCAAGTTATCCTCCAGCCTCAGCTTCCTGAAGGGCTGGGATTACAAGTGTGAGCTACCACTCCTAGCTGGCTTTTACATTTTTAAAAGCGTGTGGGAAAAAAAAAATCAAAGGAAGAATTTTATTTCATGACATGAGAGAAGTATATGAAACTGAAATTTCAGTGTCTATAAATAAAGCTTATTGAAACGCATGATGCCCATTCATTTACACACCAAAACTCAAATTTCAGTGTCTATAAGTAAAGCTTATTGAAATACATGATGCCCATTCATTTACACACACACTTTCATAGCAGGGATGGGTATTTTCGACAGAGACCATGTGTCCTGCAAAGCTGAAGATGTTGAGGGCGGCGCCTGTGGCTCAGTTGGTAAGGCGCCGGCCCCATATACCGAGGGTGACGGGTTCAAACCCGGCCCCGGCCAAACTGCAACCAAAAAATAGCTGGGCGTTGTGGTGGGCGCCTGTAGTCCCAGCTACTTGGGAGGCTGAGGCAGGAGAATCGCTTGGGCCCAGGAGTTGGAGGTTGCTGTGAGTTGTGTGAGGCCACAGCACTCTACCGAGGGCCATAAAGTGAGACTCTGTCTCTACAAAAAAAAAAAAAAAAAAGCTGAAGATGTTGAGTATCTGACCAGTTAAAAAAAACCTGCCACTTCCCGGTGCAGACAGTGGGGACCAGTGTTCAGTTCTAAGTCCTTTATGCCAGTGACCTGTCAACATGTCACTCTATGCATCTGAATTGAGAGGTCTGAGTCCTACCTGTGCACTTCATGAGTCCTATTGAATTGTTTGGTATATTGCCATTGTTTTGTTTTTTTTTTTTTAAAAAAAACTTTATTTTTTTAAAAAGTTCTGTGGAACTCATGATTGTGTCTACTGTAATGATATTATTGAGTTATTGTTTATTAATTGCAACATTCTCTTTATAGAGATCTGTGGGATTATTTTTATAAACTATTCTCTTCATAAAGATCCATGGGGAATGTTTCTGTGTAGTGTTAGTACCAGAAGGGTTATATTCTTCTGAGTTTCTTTCTGTTTTTTTTGGTATAATCCCTTTGGAAATCTGTGATTGTCCAAGTTGTTCCCCTTGAGCTGCCTACCGGAAAGCTCAGAAACGGATGTTTGGTTTGCTTTTATTCTTTGCACTCTCTTCAATGCTTAATACCATTTCATTTTAAACCCCTAGTTTGTTTCTCTTTTCTTTTTTTCATCCTCGTGATTTGGGAGCTTTCGCTATGCTTTATGTATCGTCTAAGTCACTGGCCATTTTTAAGAACTTTGCAGAACATTTAAAAATACAGACCATCGGCTCGGCGTCTGTAGCTCAGTGGCTAGGGCACCAGCCACATACCCGGGAGCTGGAGGGTTTCGAACCCAGCCCAGGCCCGCCAAACAACAATGACAACTACAACCAAAAAATATCTGGGTGTCGTGGCAGGCGCCTGTAGTCCCAGCTACTTGGGAGGCTGAGGCAAGAGAATCGCTTAAGCCCAAGAGTTGGAGGTTGCTGTGAACTGTGACGCCGTGGCACTCTACCAAGGGCAACAAAGTAAGGTTCTGTCTCAAAAAAAAAAAAAAAAAAAATGTGTTCTTTATTAGCACAAAATTAAGATCTATAAAAATTTCTGGAAAATTAAGATTTCAGCTGTCTATCTGGACAGCTAGATCTTATTATTTAATGTTGCTAAAGAAGCATATTTATTACTATGCAATAATTTTTAAAAGCCATTTTGATAACTATAATCCTTTGTTTTTCTTTGCAATCCTTTGTATTTTATGTATTTAAAACTTTTTCTGGCTGACTGTGGTTGATTGATGCCTGTAATCTTAGCACTTTGGGAGGCTGTGGTGGGTAAAGGGTTTGAGATCAGGGGATCAAGATCAGCCCAGGTAACATAGTGAGACGTCATCTCTACAAAAAATTAGCCGGGCGTGGTGATGTACACCTATAGTGCCAACTACAGGTGCCTAAGACAGAAGGATCACTTGAGCCCAGGAGTTTGAGGTTGCAGTCAGCTATGACAACACCACTGCACTCTAGCCTGGGCAATAAAAACAGCAAGACTCTGTCACACAACAACAGAAATTCCTGAGAAGGAGTCCATAGGCTATGATAAGGGTTCTTGTTTCCAAAAAAAGGATGAGAAACCTCTGCACAAGGGTGCACCCACATGCTCACATGCACGCACAGACGTAGACATGGACAAATAGTTTTCACATATGGATTCAGAGACTCCCCTCAAAAGACCCACATCCAGGATCTTCAGTTTAAGAACCTATGCCCTATTGACTAAACTTTGAGATATCAGGCCATATTTTATTTTGTTATTTTTAAAAATTTTTTTTAATCAGAGTTCACTTTCTTGCCCTTGGTAGAGTGCTGTGACGTCATAGCTCACAGCAACCTCAAACTCTTGGGCTCAGGGATCCTCCTGCCTCAGCCTCCCAAGTAGCTGGAACTATAGGTACCCACCACAACCACCCGCCCCCCAGTAGTTTTTCTATTTTTAGAGCAATGCGGTTTTACCCTTGCTTAGGCTGGTCTCGAACTCCTGAGTTCAAGCAATCCATCCGCCTCTTCTTCCCAGAGTGCTAGGATTACAGGCATGCGCCACTGCACAAGCCATTTTTTTTTTTATTTTTTAAAATCCCATTCAAATGGAACCCCTTCTAGGAATTGGCTTCCGACACCCTCTTAGTCATAGCATTGGTCCTAGTTGTTAATTTTTAGTATTCTCTCTTTCTTCCATGAAATAAGACGTGTATAATATGTTTACAAAATAATTCTCTTGGTTCACACCCTATCAACTCTTGATATTTTTCAGTGAGAAATTAAATAAAACCATACCTATTTATGATCTTTGAATTATTTGAGAGATTTGAGTGACTGGATTTCAAAACTTGATATGTATGTATCTCATAAATTTGGAATTGGGTGGAAGTGCAAATGCTACCACAGGTTAGTCACATAATACCGTTCACGTTCTTCAGTCTGCTGCAGTTTCTACTAAGTCAAGTTCAGTTATAATTCATGTAGAGAGAAGGTTCATTTGAGAATGTCATTTTCTGCTAATACGTATGTATAGAAAGTTGCTGATTACAACCCACAGAATCACCAGGAAATAAAAGATCATTGTTTTGTTTTGTTTTATTAAAAAAAAAAAAAGAAAGAAAGAAAGTCGCTGATTAGAATTGGCTCACACCTGCCTGAATTTTAGGCTTTCTTGTGTTCCCCTCATTACCTTGGCATTCTGAATGCTTCTTTTAATTTAGTGAGATCTGAATGGAACCTTAGAGATCATGTAATCTAGTATTTCTCAACCCTAATGAGTTTCACAAAATATTGATTCCTGGACTCCACGCCCAGAGAATCTGATTGTATTAGGTGGCTGGCTCTGAGGTTTCCTATTTCAGCCAGGCTTGAGAAGCATGCTAGCCTAATTCCTGCACCACACAAACAGGAGCAATGTGACATGCCCGAGGGCCATCAGCTATATTCCTCTACTTTAGAATGCTATGTGCCCTTTCCAGATTAAAAAAAAAAAAAAAGAAAGAAAAAGTAAGGCCCCATTCCAGCTACTGTAGACTTCTGTGATCACCACATTCCTGGTGGAATATTTACAATGAAATATTCCCACTGGAACATTTAAAAGCTTGCTACCCTTGTTCTGTTTTACTATGACCTAATGAGAAGACAGCTTTCTGGAAAAACCTGGAGATCATTCTTCCTTAGCTATTCTCAACTATGGTGACTATCTCTGGAAATCTGCCCCATTCCCACGTCACACTACAGGACTAGCTTAAGAAAGTAGTTTGTACTTCTTCAGAATGGAAGTTTCCAGACCTCACTGTTGAACATTGTACAGACTAATACATCTAAAAGAATTCCCTTGTCATAGTTGATGAACCAGAGTATTAAAGACCCACATGGAAAGGACCCTCAAAAAAGAGACCCGCTTGTCTTTTGTGAATTATCATTGTAATTCTAGCATTTCTGCAAGAAATACATTAGTGGACAGATATAGACCCAGTTATACATTTCATATCTTCCACATAAAACTTAGAATGAATCAATTAGTTCATAATCTTTGTGCCATAATCCACCCAAGCTAATAGATTTATTGACTTGATTCATCTGATCATGAATTTTGACCAACTTTATCTCATTTGGTTTAATCAATATGTTGTCTTATATAACATTTATTTTCACAGATATCATTTTATTAATGCAGTAAATAAAAGGCAGATATTTAACACAGACAGGCTTAAAAAGATTAGATGACTAAAACTAAAGATAATGGAAAAAAAATTTTTTTTATTGCTTGGGATTCATTGAGGGTACAAAGAATTAGGTCACACTGATTGCATTTATTAGGTAAAGTTCCTCTTGATAATTGTGCCCCACCCCTAAGAAGTGCTGTACACCATTTCTTCTCATCCCCGTCCCTCCTCCCCTCTCCCTGCTCCCTCGTTCCCCTACCCCACCCCTTGTATTACCTCCTCTACTGCCTTCATATCAGAATTGAGTACATTAGATTCTTGCTTCTTCATTCCTGTGATGCTTTACTAAGAAGAATGCATTCCACCTCCATCCAGGTTAATACAAAAGATGTAAAGTCTCCATCTTTTTGAGTGGCTGAATAGTATTCCATGGTATACATATACCACAGCTTCTTAATCCGTGCCTGGGTTGGTGGGCATTTAGGCTGTTTCCATATTTTGGCAATTGCAAATTGAGCTGCTATAAATAGTCTAATGCAAATATCCTTATGATAAAAGGATTTTTTTTTTTCTTCTGGGTAGATGCCTAGTAATGGGATTGCTGGATCAAATGGGAGGTCTAATTTGAATTCTTTGAGGATTCTCCATACTTCCCTCCAAAAAGGTTGTATTAGTGAATGTGCATTCCTACCAGTAGTGTAAAAGTGATAATGGAAACTCTTAATGACAGGTTTTATGATTTATAGTTATCCTCCCCACTTTTTTTTTAAAGGACAGCAGCTTTGTTTCCCTCCTTTTTCCCTTCAATATTATTTGGAAGTGAATTTGGTTGTAACTATTTGGAAAGCTGTATACCTGGACATTTCAAAGCTAAACTAAATGTAGATTTTTCCCTTTCCCTTTAATTCTCCTGTATAATTATAGGATGGAAAAGAAATTTCAGGAGAATTTGGGACCAAAAATGACACAGCCCAAGCAGTTTGGCATCTAGTAACCAGGGTGGGTATAAAGGAAGAGGAAATTATACACCAAGCTCTCTCATCAGCCCTCTGTAGAAGTAGCGTGAAGAGCTAAGGAAGCCATCCTCTAAAGAAGCTCTGTGTACCTCTTTTGAATCATCTTCGATTTCTTAGGCAATGTAATTTCAAATATTTTTTGCAGTAAAAGCCTTTTATCAACTTGCAGCTGAAGAGCTATCCACTCTCTCTTTATTGGTTAACAGCACTCACTATATGAGGTTTATATGTGTGTGTGTGGACTGTACTTTGAACCCTTCCATATCTGAGATCAGAAGTCAGTACTTGCCAAATAATGGAGATTAAAAAAATATGATTACATAGTTAAATAAATAATCTTTTAAAAGAGATATATGCTTAGCCTTGTGAATAAAGTTAAGGACTTTAATGTGGATTTTAAAAAGGAAAGGTTTGATGGAGCAAAGATTACAAGAAGAAAACACGGATCTTTTATAATCTCAGAATGGTGAAGTCCTTTATAAGGGTGACACAAACTCAGATATTACAAAAATGTTTTTAATTATACATTTTTTAAGTTACATTCTAACACATTTTCAAAATTAAAACATGTCAAAAGGCAAACAACTTGGGAGAAAATTTTAACTCATGGAAGATATGGGACTGTTTTCTAAAATATGTAGAGTTCCTGCAAATCAATATTATAAAAACCAACAATTTATTAGCCAGGCATGTTGTCAGGCAACTGTAGTCCCAGCTTCTTGGGAGGCTGAGGAAAGAAGATCTCTTGAGCTCATGAGTTTGAAGTTGCTGTGAGCTATCATGCATTCTATCTGGGGTGACAGAGTGAGACTCTGCCTCAAAAACAAACAAACAAGTCAATAGAAAAATACGAGAATGAATATGAAATTTCACAGAAAAAGGAAATATAAATGGCTCTCAAACATATGAAAAATTTTCATTCTCATTCCTTATAAGGAATGCAAGTTAAACATATGAGATTTATTTTTCACCTTATCAGACTGGCATAGTTAAAAATTGTAGCCAAAATGCCGTGTTGGCCAAGGTATGAGGGTGAGCAGGCACTCCCATACATTGCTAGCAGAGATGTGTATTAGTTTGCCTCCATAGAGGATGTTTGGAAATAACTGTTGAAACTAAAATTAAAATCAGCATATTTTTTGAGCTAACAATTCAAATTCTAGCGATATTTTTTCCTATGGAGATCTTGCAAATGGGTACGATGTTCATGCAGGGATATTCTTGGGATCATTTAGTAACAAAAAATTGGAAGCAACCTAAATATCAATCAATAGAAGGATTATTTAAGTAGTATTCTATACTACTTATTGGCAACTGTAAAAGAATATTGTGGTATCCCTTCAATGTATCAACATGGAAAGGCTCTCCAAGCATTTTGTAAAGCAAAAGAGGCATACTGCCAAACAGTGCCTATAGTCTGGTAACAAGTGGGAGAAAAAAAAGAGGTAGAAATGTATGTTTATAAATGCTTAGAATATGTCTAGAAGGATACATAGTAAACTAATAGAATCACTGCCTCTAGCCAAGAGAATTGAGTAAGAGATTTACTTTTCAAAAACAAAATTTTAAAAATATATACATAATGTATATAGTCAAGAACTGGGAAGGGTCTGAAATTTTATCCATTTGCAATCTAATAAATTAACCTGCTAAAGTTACATGAATGCTGGCAGAAAACAGGACACTTTGGGGTAAGAGACAAAGAACCTCACAACTCAACACAGAGCAAGCAGTGTGAGCATCCGCAGTGTGTCGGTTTCCCTGGCCCCTGGAGGGCACCACACATGCATTGGTGCCATCCCCAGAATGATGGAGTTTAAATTAGAGCATTGAACAAAGATTCATACATTTCTAGTTAACCTCAGCAAGAGTGGAAGTGAAATCAGGGACATGTTAATCCAAATTCATGGAGATAATGCCACAAAGAAAATGGCCACAAACAAATGGATGAAATGTTTTTTCTGAGGGAAAGTAATATGTCACTGATGAAGAGAGGTCAGGGTGGCCAGTAAAGAGCAGAACTGATGAAAACAGTGCAAAAATTCATTGAATTGTGCGTCATAATTGTCAGCTGACTGGGAGAAACATAGCAGACCAAATAAAGATCAATAGAGAAACAGTTAGGAAAAAAATTTTTTTTTTTGAGACAGAGTCTTACGACATTGCCCTCAGTAGAGTGCTGTGGCGTCACAGCTCACAGCAGCCTCAAACTTTTGGGCTTAATAGATTCTCTTGCCTCAGCGTCTTGAGTAGCTGGGACTACAGGCGCCCACCACAACACCCGGCTATTTTTTTTGGTATAGTTGTCATTATGGTTTAGCAGGCCCAGGCCTGATTTGAACCCATCACCCTCAGTGTATGTGGCTGGCGCAGTAACTGCTGTGCTATGGGCGCCAAGCCCAGTTAGGAAAATCTTGGCCAACAACTCATGGCTCTTGCATCACAATGTACCAGCTCACACTGCACTCCCTGTGAGGGAGTTCGTTAGCCAGTAAGGAAATAACTGTATTGGAATACCCTCCCTACTCACATGATCTGGCCCTTAGTGACTTTCTCTTTACCCAAAGGTAAAGGAAATATTGAAAGGAAGACATTTTAATGGCATTCAGGACGTTAAGGGTAATAGGGCAATAGTTTTGGTGGCCATTCCAGAAAAAGAGTTCCAAAATTGCTTTGAAGGGTGGACTAGGTGCTGGCATCAGTGTGTAGCCTCTAGGGGAGTACTTTAAAGGTGATTGTAGTGATATTCAGCAAAGAGGCTTATAACACTTTTTCTAGGTGAGTTCATAAACTTGTCAGACCTTGTATACATACCCTGTTTTCCAGAAAATAAGACATCCTCCGAAAATAAGACCTACTTACAGGAAAGATAAGACGTCTCCTGAAAATAAGACCTAGCGCATCTTTGGGAGCACACCTTAAAATAAGACACTGTCTTATTTTCGGGGAAACAGGGTAGATGAAATTTAAAGGCTAATAATAGTAACTTCCCATGCTTTGCAGCTTTCCCCTAAGCTGTATGCAGAATGTATTTATTGGTTATCAGTTAGATTCTTCGATCTGGGTCTGGTGCCACCTATCTCTGCCTAGAGTAAAGGTCACTATGATCACAAATTCCAGGGTTCATATCTAGTTCACTATTGGCTCCATGGACCACTATCTGCAAGGACATGCTAATTGCTAGGAGAAGTCCCAACCAAGAGTGAAAACGTGAACGAATCAGCATAACTTATCTTCCACTACTGCAATGAACGACTCTGGTTGTCACTGTGGGCACTTGTATTACTGAAGGGGAATTTGTAATATTCCCAGATTTGGGAACTAGACCCATTTCTATTGTCTTTAGCACTGAAGTGAGCCTTCCTTTATTTGATCTTGTTCTAGCTCAGTTTCACACTGAAGTCAATTTTAAGTCTGTGCTTTGCAAGCATGAATTGAAAATGGGGGGTAAGGGGGTTGGCTCTGGCACCTGGATAACAAAGTACGCCAGGAACAAGCTTTCATTCATCAACAGAATACACTGGATTTCTGTCTTGCAGTTCGGGGTAGGCCAGAAGGAACCATGATTGGCCTGTAGAGGGATGAATTAGCATCCTGTTTAGAAAGGTGCTGGGCCCCTCCCAAGTCACTTCAAATGCCCTTTGTTTTTACAGTAGCAATGACCCATATTTTAAAACTTTTTATTTAAGTATAAATTCATACAGAAAAATATATAAATTTTAAGTGTGCTGCTCAATTAATTTTTATAAAGTAAAAACACATTTGTGTAACCGGGCACAAAGATTAGGAAAAAGAGTATTACCTGAATCCCAGAGACAACTTCCAGGCACTGCCTCCCTCTCCTAGGGAGCCATCCTGATTAGAGTTGACTGTTTTTATTTTTTTTTTAACTTTTATAAGTGGAATTCTACATAATACACTCTTCCAGGTATGACTTCTTTTGCATCAAGTTATATAGGTGAATCATTCATATTGGCTGTGTGACTGGAAATTGTTCATTGTCATTGCTATAGAGCAGTGAGTCTCATCTGGGGGTGATTTAGAATGCCTGGAGATATTTTTCTGGTTGTCACTGTGTAGGGAAGTGGGATTGCTGCTATTGTCCTACACGCACAATACGGCCCTCCACAGCAAAAAGTTAAAAGGCCCCAAATGTCAGTAGAGCCAAGGTTGAAAAAGAATTCTGTGTAGCATTCCTCATCATGGGACTACACCACAGTTTGTCTGTGTATTTCTTAGAGCCTCAACTGGACAGTCATAAACACACAGGTCAGCCCAGGCTTTGAAATTCTTGAAACTATGCTTGTCACAGTCTTGTCAGAATGAAGAAGGTGCAGTGGGTGGCTCATGCCCGTAATTCCAGCACTTTGGGAGGCCAAGGCTGGAGGATCACTTGAGGCCAGGAGTTTGAGATCATCAACCACTAGATCATCCTGGGCAAGAAGGAGATCCCATCTCTACAAAAAAAATTTGAAAAAATTTAGCCGGGCATGGTGACATGTCCCTGTAGTCCTAGCTAGTGGGGAGTATGAGACTGGAGGATCATTCGAGCCCAGGACCTGGAGTCTGCAATGAGCTATAACTGGGTTCCAGCCTGGGTGACTGAGCAAGATTTTGTCTTAACGATGACAATGACAAAATGTACCAAAGCAGAGTTTTTATGTTTAGAAATAAGTGTTAGAGTAAAATATATTATGATGTATGTTCTTGGTCATAGACAAAAATTGTACATTTTGGAACCACTACAAAAATTTGAAGAGTTTCTAAGTGAGAGAATAAAATGGGCTAACTCAAGATTTTAATCAAAGAATGAAAAGACTTGGTGGTGCCTATGCTCCAAGTGAGTAGGGCACCAGCCACATACATCAAGGCTGATGGGTTTGAACCCGGCCCAGGCCAGCTAAACACCAATGACAACTGCAACAAAAACAACAAAATATCTGGGTGTTGTGGTGGTGCCTGTAATCCCAGCTACTCAGGAGGCTGAGGCAAGAGAATTGTTTAAGTTTAAGAGCGTGAGGTTGCTGTGAGCTGTGACACCACGGCACTCTAACCCAAGGAGACAGCTTGAGACTATGTCTCAAAAAAAAAAAAGAATGAAAAGACTCATCTTTAAAACAGATTTATTGAAGAATAATTTTCATATCATAAAATGCGGCCACTTTATATAAGTAAGAGTCCTGGCTGGGTGCTGTGTTTCACACCTGTAATCCTAGCCTGGCCTGGGAGGCCAAGGCAGGTGGATCACCTGAGCTCAGGAGTTTGAAACCAGCCTGAGCAAGAGTGAGACCCCATCTCTAAAAATAGCCGGGCGTTGTGAGGGGCACCTGTAGTCCCAGCTACTTGGGAGGCTGAGGCAAGACAATCGCTTGAGCCCAAGAGTTTGAGGTTGCTGTTGCTATGACGCCACAGCACTCTACTGAGGGCAACAAAGTGAGACTCTGTCTCAAACAAAAAAAAAAAAAGGGTCCTAGTAAATTTACAGAGTTGTGCAACCATTTCCACAATCTAATTTTACCGTATTTTCATTACACTGAAAAGATTCCTGGTGTCCATTTACAATCCTTCCTATTCATATCCCAAATCTAAAGAAATCACCAGATGAATTTCTGTCTGCAGATATTTTCCTGTTTTGGATAATCCCTGTAAATGGAATAATAAACTGTGTCCTCTTTTGTGTTTGCCTCTTTCACTTAGCATAATGTTTGCAAGGTTCATCCGTGTTATAGCTCACATCAGTTCTCCATTCCTTCTTATGGTTGACCAGGATGCCGTTATATGGATATGCCACGTTTTTTATCCGTTCACAGGCTGATAGACTTTTGAGTTGTCTCCAGTTTGGGGCTGTTATGAAGACTGGACACGACAGACTCTGAAGCACAAGCAATCTAAATGGCTTACACAAGGAAGCTTTTGAAGAAAGGACATACATTCTGGGCCTCATGTTCTCTATCCTTTTCAGGAATAGTTTGAACACTTGAAAACATAGAATAGGAAGGGGGAAAGACAAGAAGGATACAGGATGTTAGACTTCTAGGGAACTTGTAACACTTACCTGGACAGACCCTAGTGGTGTTAAAGACATTTTATAACCAAGTATACTAAGCAATGAGGCAGCAAAGCTTTGCCTGAAGGGAAGGAAAATAACTGGTTGCACAAAGAGAAGTCATTAATCTGCGTCATTTTAGTAGTTGCATGATGAAATAAATCATAACCCAAAAGGATAGACTGTTGCAGGAACGGATCCAGGTGGGAACCCCCTCTATGTTATGGGACCAGCACATCCATCATTAAAGGATGGCGTAAAGGAGGGGCTTGTAGCCTATGGTGTGGTGAGTACCACAGGCAAGAGAAGGAAGAAAGTGCCCTGTAAATCACAAAGACGTCTGTGCAGATGGGAGGGCTTACTGCTGATAGACCAAGTCAAATCCCTGAGGCCACTTGTGTGGGAAGTTGAGAGCCAACCGAACTACCTGGAGGCAGAATTGCCTCTGGAGGAGCTGAATTTGTGCCAAACACCAGTGGCATGAAGTGCTCCAAAGGTAGTAAGAGCCTGACCCTTTCCATCTTTCACTGAGGGTATTCAAACAATGGGAACCCATTCTTTAACCACGTGGGATCATGTGGCTTCAAGGAACAAAAGACATGCGTTTTCTGGACCAGAATAATTCTATGTAGGTGTGTGAGGGGGTTGGGGGAGAAAGGAGACAGTGTTTTAAAAACTATACTCTAGACTCAGTGTCTGTAGCTCAGCGGTTAGGGCACTGGACAGAGGCACCAGGGCTGGTGGGTGTGAACCCAGCCAGGGCCTGCTAAACAACAATGATAACAACAACAACAATAAAAAACAATAGCCGGGAATTGTGGTGGGTGCCTGTAGTCCCAGCTACTGGGAGGCTGAGGCAAGAGAATCACTTAAGCCCAAGAGTTTGAGGTTGCTGTGAGCTGTGATGTCATGGCCCTCTACCAAGGGTAACATAGTGAGACTCTGTCTCAAAAAAAAAAAAAAAAATACACTTTATATTGACCAGTACTTTGTCTTTTCTTCCCTTTCTCCCTACCCCTTCCTTCCAAGGGATAACTTTTTCTATAACTAAATAAAATTCTTAACATGGTACTTAAATTTTTATTTGCAAAAGAATAAATAAGAAACATTTCACATTATAAGAAGGTACCTGTCGCAAAGTTTTGTGTATATAACTTATATTCAATAGGGCAACACTGTTCTAAAAACTAAAAGCCAACTTCTATCATAATAAATCCCCTTGCCCCCATTTTACTAGGAAATATACTAAACTATACAGGAAGATGAAGCCCACAACGTTGGCAACCCTAATGTTTGCCAGGCTTATTGGGCCAGTGCCCACTTCTGCCTGCCCACAGTGGAAAAGGTGGTAATATGTCAAGGAAAACCCTAAAGAAAGCCATGTGTGAAGGATTGACACAGCCCAGCCTCATCATCGGCAGTCAGTTCTTTGTTTATATTCTAGATAGAATGCTCATGAATCATCGCATTGGTTGTTATAGATGGAAAGTTAAGTGGCACTACCTTTCCATTCAATAAGCTTGCAGATTTTTGAGTTCCCAGAAGAGGTGGGCTGACTATTTTATTACTGACCATAAATAATATGACATCTTGCACAACCTGCCAGCCAGTTGCATTGCTTCACCTGAACAAATTATTTGTCATGCAGTTTTATCCTCAGCATTTTATGTAGCCAGTGTATTTGGATGAACACATGTTGTCTTCGGTGTGGGCATAATTACTCAATCTTGTATTCTAAATGCAGAAAAACGTGCAAACTATGTGAATGATAGAGGAAGAAATTAAACTTTAATATTGAAAATTTTTATCAATGCTTTGTTGTTGTTTTTGTTTGTTTTTTGAGAGAGAGTCTTGCTCTGTTGCAAGAGCATCATGGCCTTATTCCATCACACCTGGCTAATCTTTCTATTTTTGCTAGGGACGGGGTCTCATGTTGCCCAGGTTGGTCTCAAATTCTTGAGCCCAAGCATTCCTTTTGCCTCAGTCTCCCAGAGTGCTAGGATCATAGGCATCAGCCACCGCATCCAGCCAATGATTTCACAAATGATATTTTTATCTTGTTCATTCAGTGAAACTCGGACTTATATTTTTTATCCCAGATCAACAAATGCCCTATCCACTAAAATAAGAAAGTAAGGAAGAAAGGGAGAGAGAGAGAGAGACAAAGAGTGAGGGGAGAGGGATTGAAGGAGAGAGGAAAAGAAACAAAAAAGAAAGAAGGAAAAGAGAAGAGGAGGAAAGGTAACACAAAACTGAAGCTTTGCTCCCTGGATCCAGGTTTCCAGTTTAATCGTTAGATCTAAACGAGATCTCTGCTTAGATTGGAAGTCTACAGAAGAGCAAAAGGTAACGCCCAGCTCCCCCACCTGCACCCCCAGTCTGGCGAACACAAATCAACATGGGCACAGCTTGTGAAGCAGGTACACAGCACCTCATCAACACAGCCTGGAAGCTGAGCTTTCCAGTTGAACCAGAAAGTCCTCTGTTTTTTGGCAGTTTTATTTAGTAAAACTCAAATAAGGCATCTTTAAAAATGTATACTCTGGCTGGGGACAGCGGCTCATGCCTCTAATCCTAGCACTCTGGGAAGCCAAAGCAGGAGGATTGCTTGAGGCAAGGAGTTCCAGCCCAGCCCAGTCTGAGCAAGATCAAGATCCCATCTCTACTGAAAACAGAAAAACTAGCTGAGCATTGTATCAGGCGTCTGTATCCCAGCTACTTGGAGGCTTGAGGCAGGAGGATGGCTTGAGCCCAGGAGTTTGCGGTTGCTGTGAGCTGTGATGATGCCACTGCATCCAGCCTTGGTGACAGAACGAGACTCTGTCTCTAAAACAAAAACAACAACAAAAACCTTTGGGAGGTTTTCCTAGCACTATAAAACCACCTGCCATCAGAAGGAGTTTTTCTCCATTTGTGAGTTGGAGCATTAAGACTAAGTCCTTGAGATGGATGGTGCACATAAGAATCACACACAATTACTTACGTTAGAGGAAACTTATGAGGCTTGGCATCTAAAAAGATGTTTGAAAGAGAAGAAGTATTCGCCCAAAATGACCATGAAAGGGTAAAGAAACTTTGCACCCTAGTGCCAAACCATCTGCATGCAGTGAAAGTACTGCTGGGGGCTAACATGAAAGTGCAGGTGGCCTCGAGGCTTCCTTCATCCTCTTTCACACAGATAAGTGGAAGGGGCTGGTGTAGGAAGAAGAAGATCCACTTAGGAAAAGGGGCGATTTGAGGCATTCCAAGGTGGAGCCAAACTGGTGAAAGTGAAGCATGAGAAAGACTCTATTCCCCATCCAGGGAATGGCATGGAGCACCAGGAGCTCTGAGATCTTAAAAGCAGGTTGTGCTTTCCCTGCAGATTCTGAGGGTAGAGCAGAGTATTCCCGGTTGCTTCTTGTCAAACTATGTGAGTTCACAGGTCCTTCTTAAAACATGAGTTCCACAGTGTGGACCTTGTGTGTGTCCTGTAGAATATGCCTCACTTTCACCCTCTCCCCATCACCTGGCGGGAACCAAAGAGAGCTCGAGGGTGTGAATTGGCTTTGGTGTGCAGGGTTGCTGCATGGCTATCCTGCCTGATTGTAGTTGGAAACATTTTGTCCTCAGTGTGGATTCATGAAGATTTAAACAGATGGTCAGAAGATCGGGCTCGCTGATAGCTCTTCTAAGGTTTTTTCCACTTATTCAGATGAGATGTCTTAGATCTGCTACGTACTAGGGAAAAGAGAACCGATAGACTGCCCGCACAGTCGTTTTGAAACCATTTCTAACCACACTGAAGTACATACTGTCAACAAAATGCAACAAAGTGGAGGTGCACCCTGATTTGAGTGCATAATCAATGAAGAGCGAAGCCAGTCCTGTGAGGTAAATCCTGTTTTGTTTTTTTCTTAATCCTAGTCTTTCCCCTCAGGAGCTAGGTTTTTGGCTGGGCTGGCTGGATAATCATTGCAGGAGCCTATTTCTGCATGTGTGAAAGCGGCATTGGGTCATCTGATTAACTTCAACATGATTAAAGCATGCTGTCATTCCAGTTGTTGTTGCAAAGGTGGCTGTCATGCCAGCCTGCTAATGCTCTGTGTGAGTCCTCAGGGCACAGCTGACGTGTGCTCATCACGGGTCTCCTGCATGGTGTGACTCATGCAACGCACAGTCAGCTGCCTCAGGAAGTCCTTAAACTGGAGAGATTATTTGCTTTGCCTGTTTTTGAATTTTAGATTGTCGGAATCATGCCATATGTACTCTTTTGTGAACAGACACCTTCTTCCCGCATTGTGTTTGTAAGACCCATGCTTATTGTTGCATGAACCCGTCCTTTGTTCATTTTCATTGCTGTATAGTATTCCACTGTTTAAAGACAACCCACTGCATTTACCCAGACTACTATTGATAGCTAGCTGTCTTTCCGTATTTATAGCCACTCTCTGAGATAAGTGCTATTATTCTGTTCATTTTTGCAGATGGGGAGACCAAGCCTGCATGCCTTTAGAATCCTTTTACTCAAGTCATGTAGGTTATTTTGTGGTTGAGCCAGGCCCTGAGCCCAGGCAGCCCAGCTCTCTCTGTGCTCACTCAATGTCTGACTGAGCTTGCTAGGGAAGCAGTTCTTTGATCTGTCTCTTAACAGTCTTTTCTCCCTCTAATGGATTCAAGTGGGAGGCTGTGGAAGTGAGACCAGGAGACAAATCCACATTGCCAGACTGTGCAAGGACTCATCCCTCTCCCAGGTCAGTTTTTCTGTGCTTAGGACAGGGCTGTCCCAGGTGGCCTATTAGTTCCCCTGACATGTCTGAACCCCTGGCAAATCCTCTGTAGGCTCATGCTGGACCTCCCATTTCAGAAGTGTGTTTAAAGGCAGGATGACTCCTGTCAGGAAAGTGTAGCATGTTTTTGTGTTAGGGTAGCCTTGGTCTTAACTGTTCAGGCTCAAGTTCTGTAGTGTGGAAAAGGAGGAAAAATGAGAATTGTTTTTGTCTTGTTTTGTTTCTCCTGGATTGAGGACTTTTTTTCTATATTGAAAATTATTTTTAATGTTTGTAGGGAAAGAAGTATCAACTCATATTTTATGTTTTTTAGGACATTTTCACGAAGACATGCTTCTTTACATCACTTCCTGAGAAGCATTCAGGTGGAGGCTACAGATCCTCATTAAAAAGAAAGATCAATTTCCTAGCCTGGGGTCAGAAATCCAGTACCAGGAAGTTTAAGGGAGGCCAGTTCTTGGCCTCTTCCTGGATAGAAATGGAATGTTATAAGTAGGGTCACCTACTACCGAATTCCACTGTCAGTAGGATATGAGATGTCCTGATTCTGTATCTTTCCTTGACCATCACAGAACTGGATTTACCAACATATGACCTTTGGGGTGATGACCAGGGGGGAGGTCTACACCTTCCCCTCTCAGAGACCAGATGCCTCCTAGCCCCAAAAGGCAAATCATGCACTTTGTTTCCTGCTCTGGAAAATAAAATTGGCAGTCTTTGAACCTAGATAAAAGATTTTTTTTTTCGATGACAAAGGTGTTTATGCATATGTGTACAAATAGGTTAAAAGAATTTTTTTTTCTAAAGGCATTTTATGAAAGTTAAATGTGCAGCCTGTCTTCTGCAAAACTTTGTTCTTTTTTTTCCCAGGTTTTCCTTTCCACTGTGGAATCTGTGAGCTGTGCTAGCCAGGAGGAGAGTGGCAGTTTTCCAAAAAAAAAAGCAGCAGTGCTTTTACTCATTGGTTAATAGAGGGGGAGGGTGCAGCTAATTAGGAATGTCTGAATTCCGTCATTCTGGAGTCTGAAATTGCCTTCTCTTGCCCTCATTGTCTTCATATGGCTGTCCCCATGTCCCATCCACACACCCCCCTCAGGGTTCTATATCCCATTCAGTCACCTCTTAGCCAATGAACCTGCTCATAAGTAATCTCAAGGTAATGTGTGAAAGCTAAATGTTCTTAATATAGGATATTAGGTCTTGGTGGAAAAATTATCTAAGCTTTGAAAAATTATTACACCTATAATTTCACAACTGGTTGTAACGCTATGGATTTTTGGGGTAGCACATGCTGTTCTCCCATATTGCAATTGCTGTTAGCAGCTAACTGGAAACAAAACCTTTAAGCTATCCCTTCCGATTGACATCAGAAAACAGGGACATTCCTCTAAAAGAATTCATAAAGAGAGAATTTTGTTAATGGAGTATAAAAAGGAACGAGGCACAGAGAGAAACATCCTCAGTGTTCAGACGGCCCATACATGTAATAAACACAGGTCAGGGCGTCTTTGCTGAGAAGTAAACCCTTAGTTGGATGCCAGATAAAATATCATAATCCCATTAAATTTGAACTTCAGAAAACCAACAATTAATTTTCCTGATATAAGTATGTCCCAAGTACATGGGACATGCTGTATTTTTCTTTGTTAAATCTGGCGATTCTAACAAGGTTTTCAATATATTTTTAGTACAGTTTAAACAATTCACATTTGCTGTGTACTTTCAGCATGGTGTTTACACTCAGGGGCGACAGCTGGTGGCTCGTGCCTGTAATCCTAGCACTCTGGGAGACTGAGGCAGGTGGATTGCTTGAGCTCAGGAGTTCCAGACTAACCTGAGCAAGAGCTAGACCCCATCTCTACGAAAAACTCTCCAGGTATCCTGGCAGCGCCTCTAGTTCTAGCTACTCAGGAGGCCAAGTCAAGAGGATTGCTCAAGCCCAGGAGTTTGAGGTTGCTGTGAGCTATGACGTCGTAGCCACTCTTCCTAGTGTGACTGAGAGAGACTCTGTCTCGGAAAGAAAAAAGAAGAGATTTTGAAAGACAAATACTGAGTTATCTTACTCATGTGAAATCTAAAACAGCTGATCTCATAGAAATAGAGAGTAGAACAGGGGTTACTAGAGGTTGCAGTGGGGGAAAGGGCAGGAGGATGGGGACAAGTTGGTCATGAGGTAAAAAGTTACAGTTAGATAGAAGAAATAATTCCTGGTGTTCCATTGCTTAGTAGAGTGACTATACTTAACAATAATATGTTGTGTATTTCAAAATAGCTTGAAGAAAGGATTTTGAATGTTCTCACCACAAAGAAATGATGACAATTTGAGGTGACAGACTTGCTAATTACCCTCACTTGATCATTACACACATATTGAGACATCACATTGTACCCTGGAAATACGTACAATTATTATGGGTCAGTTAAAAATAAAAGTTTTTAAAAAAGAATCAAGAGAAAAAAATTTGTTTTTAAGATAGTCTCACTCAGTCTCTCTCAGTCGCCCTGGAGTGCTGTTGCGTCAGCCTAGCTCATAGAAACCTCAAACTCCTGGGTTCAAGAGAACCTTTCTCCTCAGCTTTCTGAGTAGCTGGGACTAATGGCACCTGTTCTATTTTCAGTAGAGACAGGGTCTCACTCTTGCTCAGGTTGGTCTGGAACTCCTAAGCCTGAGCAATCCACCCACCTCTGCTTCATAGAGTACTAGGATTAAAGTACTACCACTCCTGGTTAGAAAGAATTTTTTTTTTTAATTATTAAAGAGGAAATTGATTTAAAAGGAAATTGAACAACAGTCTTATCTGAATTTGATGTAATCTTTTTAATTATCTGATTTAAACTTCCCTACCAGATAATGTTATCTATTCTTTTCATGTATATTTTTATTTTAATGTTCTAATCAAATGAGTCCTGAATCTTTAGAACCCTTATTTTTGTCACCATTGAATTTGATTGAGGGGAAATGGATGAATACTAACTAGTCAAGAATAACCTGGAAGCTCACTATAAAGTAGAAATTATTGTAGGTCCTCTAAGGAATTTGCAATTCATTACAATACTTATTTAAAATAATATTAAATACAAAAGCTAATTAACATACAATTTTTCCGGTATGAAAATTAGACATATATGACTTTATATGGAACGGTATAGGGGAAAAATTAAGCATATAGAATTTATTGTTAGAATTTGTTTTGATTATTTTCAAAATATAATGATAAAGCACACAAGTACATTTAATATAACCAAAAATTAATCAAATCTCAGGATTATAAGACTGTTATACCATTTGTAATTGAGACTATATATACTCTTTCAGAGGAAAACCCTGAAGAACAAAAGAAATTTCTAGGGAACAAAACCCAACCACTCGTATTCAAATTTCCTTATAAGAATAACCAAAATAATTCCTTATTTTTTTACATGATTTATATCCAGTTTCACTAGTTGCCTCTTAGTAATGGTATAGCCACAATAATTGAAGTCCCAATTGAGAGAAAAAGTGGATGAATTTGACTACATTGAAAATAAAATTCAAAAACTTTATGGCAAGCAACTCCATAAAATCATCAACAACATTATTCACAAAGTTAAGGTACAGGAATTGATGGGAAAATTATTTAATATATTAAGAGCTCCTATAAATCATTAGAAAAGACAATAGAAATATGGGAAAGGAAATAGAAAAATGGGAAAAGAGTATGAATGAGAGTCTAAAAAGAGTAAGAAATACAGTCCTAAACATAATAAAAGGTGTACAATGTCATTCATGATAAAAATTCAAACTAAAATCATACCAAAATGCCATTTTTCATTCGGCAGATTGCAGAAGTTCAAAAGTCTTGATAACACAATCTGGGACAATGCAGTTGGGAACTTGGAACTCTCATCTGTTGCCCATGGGAGTTTACACTGGTATAATCTTCTATGGGGGGTAACTTGGTTATATCTATCGATATTACAAATACCCATACTGACTGCCTGGTAATCTGATTTCTAGGACTTAATCCCATAGACAAATTTTCACATATAAGAAAGTAAGCATAAGGTCATTAATTGCTATGCTTATAATAGTAAGAGATTGGAAAGCATCCAAATATCTATCAAAAATAACTATTTAAATATATTGTTGTATATCCATACAATGGAACATTATGCAAGGGTGAAATGAATGAGAAAACTCTACATACTGATGTGGGAAGATTCACCAAGCCAGTCACAGGGGCTCACACGTGTAAGCCCAGAACTTTAGGAGGCCAAGGCAGGAGGATGTCTTTAGGCCAGGCATTCAAGACTAGCCAGGGCAACAGAGTAAGACCTCATCACTACAAAAAATTTCAAAAATTTAGCCAGGTATGATGGCATGTGCATGTAGTCCTTGCTACTTGGAAGGCTAAGCCAGGAAGATTGCTTGAGCCCAGGAATTCAAGGTTACAGTGAGCCACAGTAGCACCACTATGCTCCAGCTTGGGTTACAGAGTGAGACCAAGTCTCTTAAAAAAAAAAATAGAGAGAGAAACATTTACTAAGATAGGTCTGAAAAAGCAAGGTGTGTAACAGGGTAGAAAGCAGAATGAAACAAACATATATATATTAAAATTGACTCTATTTCCATAAAGAAACTGACAGGACCTACGAGAACCTAACTGAAGTGGTTTCCTATTTTCAGAGGTGGGGAGGATGGAGACTGGAGAGGTAGGGGGTGGAGATAGAAACAGGACTTCTGTGTACCTGTTTGTGGTACAGCTTTTAAGTTTCTGAGCCACATGGATGTTACTTATGCAGCAATCAAATAAGAGCCAAGAGTGGTCTGTGCCTAGGCACAGAAGCAAGAGGGAGTTCGGACATTTGGAGGAATTTCAGGGGTCAGGTGTGGGGAATGTGAAGGTGGGGAATGGTGAGAGATGAGATGAAAAGATGCTGGAGGTGCCTGAGGAGGTCTGACCAAATGTGCCAGAGCTGGTAAGAGAGAAGAATCAGTGCAAGTCAGCAGGAGGGATGGCCCTGAAGTCTTAGAATGAACTGCTGGTGCCAGAAAATCCTTGCTGGGTGAGCCGGGAGGTGGCTGTGTGCAGAGCTGGGGTAGAAATGCCCAGGTAATTGGCAGGGGCCAGGCCTCCGTAGACAGAATGAGGTCAGAATAAAGAAATGTCACAGGATAAACAAGACACACAATTTTTATAGCTCAAACCGTAATATATCCTTTGGAAAACAAAACAAAGTGAAATACGGCCTCCTTCAGGCAGCATCTATGCACCCTTGTGCTTTATCTGCCAGCACCCAACACATGTTGATAAGGAAGCTGTGGCAACTTCCAGCACACTGATGTGTCCCCTGTGGTCTTAATTTCCAAATGAACATTTTAGATCCCCAAAGACTGCTCAATTTGGAATAAGAAGACTTTGATTTGAGACCCTGAATGATCCACTGTATGACCTTGGACAAAACACATAACATCTTTGAACCTCAGTCTTGCTGTCTGTGAAATGAACAGGATGAGGCCTGCTGTACTCCACTGAGTCTAGGGAGGATCACGTGTGTTTTTGGAAAGTGTACTCCGCCCGTGGGTGAGAGGGCTGTGCTGTTTGCTCTGTGCTGAGTTAGAAAATAGGGCAGAAGAAGCTGTCACAGCTGGGAAATAAAAGAGAATGTCCCTGACTTTTGAGGGAAATCACTAAATTTACTTCTATGCTATGTGTTCTATGGCAAGAAAGCCCAAACCGAGGGAAACATTAGAGCTACCTAAATAATTTTAACTATTTTCATTAACTTAGTTATTACTATTATAGTTATCTTAGTAATAGTAAATATTTTAATTGTCATTAAAAACAACCATTCTTTCTAGCTAATATTTATTGAGAACTTAACTAGTAGCGAGGTCCCGTACTATTTTATGAACATTTTCTCATTTAATCCACATGAGAGTCCAGCAAAGTAGCAATTGTTATTATAATCATTTTATGGATGAAGGGACTGAAGGGTCAGGTAATTTGCACAAGGGCACAGCAGCTGGCATGAGTGGAACCACTATGCATGACACATCACTCTGACCCACGCTGATGTTCTTGACTTTTGTATCATTCTGCTGCTCCAAGGGAACCTATATCCAAGTGAGGGAGGCAGGATTCAGGGCAAGGGCATCTGTCTTTCTATACAGTGATTCTTATTCATATTGTTGAACTTCTCTTACAGTAATAACAAGTGTGGCTGCCCTCAAATTTGTGATTCAACCAAGATTCTTTTTTTTTTTTTTTTTTTTATTGTTGGGGATTCATTGAGGGTACAATATGCCAGTTACACTGATTGCAATTGTTAGGTAAAGTCCCTCTTGCAATCATGTCTTGCCCCCATAAAGTGTGACACACACTAAGGCCCCACCCTCCTCCCTCCATACCAAGATTCTTTTTAAACAGCTTCCATTCATACACCATCCAGTCCCCCACTTTGGCACCGATGTTCTCCCGAGACTAGCTCACACCTGGCCCTCTACCTTTGACCATGATAGACACTTGAATAACTAACTAGTCGGGAACTATTATGGGCACAACAAATCAGTTTGAATGCAACTACTTAATATCCACTCAGTGAGTTTATACCAGGCATCCTCAAACTTTTTTTTTTTTTTTTTTTTGGTCGGGGCTGGGTTTGAACCTACCACCCCCTACTCCTTGAGCCACAGGAGCTGCCCCTCTCAAACTTTTTAAACAGGGGGCCAATTCACTGTGTCTCAGATCGTTGGAGGGCTGGACTATAGCTTTAAAAAAAAATTAACTATGAACAAATTTCTATGCACACTGTACATATCTTATTTTGAAGTAAAAAATAAAATGGGAACAAATACAATTCACACCGCCTCATGTGGCCTGTGGGCCGCAGTTTGAGGACCCCTGGCTTATACCCTTGCGGTATTCTAGGTGTGTGGATTCAAAGTCAAATGTGAGTAGAGCAGCATTTGCAGACTCCCCCGTCTGGTGAAGCAGACATGCCGGCAAGTAACCAAAACTAACCTAAGTTCTCTGATACTGATTAGTGTTCCTTAAATTTGCCTGAGCATTAAAATCACCTTTGCCACTTTATTAAAAAAATAACAAAAACTCCTACAGTTTCTTGGGTCCTCAGCCCAGACGAATTGAATCAGAATCTCTTGAGGAAGGTCCTGGGAATCTGCCTTTCTAACAAATGCCCTGGGAGTCTTAGAGTTATGTAATTTTGGGAAATGAGACATCAGTAGAAGCAGGATGCTGTGGGGTCAGAGGAGGAAGTTGCGAAGTCTATCTGTGGGTGGGAAGATTAGCCAAAGCCTCACAGCAATGTGCAGACCACACCTTAATGAGTGAGTAAGCACACAAGCAGAAAGGACTTTCTAAGCAAGGAGAATTTCAGGTGAAGCCTTTGATGCATGAAAAAGGCTTTGTTCAGAGCAGGTGCATGGAGTTTGTGTGACTGCTAAGAAGGGCAGCAGCTGAGGTGAAGGAGTAGGTCAGGGTCCCAATGTGAAGTCTGTTGACTTACCCTAAAAGCCAGAGGGACCACGGCAGGATTTTAATTAGGCAAGAGAAGGAATTTCACCCTGTTGGCAAAGGGGAGAATGGCCTGATAAGAGAGAGACATGGAGTCCAGTCTGAAGGCTGTCAGGGAGGTTCCCAGGAGCAATTAGCCAACTAAGAGTAGTGGGATGGCTCAGGAGGTAATTTCATAGCTAACATTGACAGGACTTAGTGATATTTTGGTTTTGTTATTTAAATAAGGGAGTGGGGCAATAGGATGACTCCTTGCTCAGACAATTGAGAGAAGGATGGGTCATTGCCAGTGGTGAGGGGTGTGGGAGGAAGAGAAAGGGGTGGTGACAGGAACATGAACTCTGTCCTTGTGAGCAAAGTTTCAGTGACTCTGAGGGGTCCTACCCACTGGGTGTTTGGATGTCTGAGGATGGAGATTTAGGCGCCCACAGCATCATGATGGGAGACAAAGCCTTGGAGCAGGTGAGACTCACTGAGGGGCATTCATAGGAAGAGCAGAAGGCGCTGAAGGCGGAATGGTGAGCGCTTACAGGAGGGTGAGAAAGAGGGATGGGAGAAAGATGATAGAGGGGCTGGGAGACGGCAGAGAGCACCGAGAGAGAAAGTTACCGAGGAACCTGAGGAAAGTGAGTGTTCCAGAAAAGCGTGATCCATGGGGTAGAATGGAAGAGAGACGTTCTGGGAGGATTATTGGCCACTTATAGTTTCTGTTGCCGTTGCCTTCGTTTGCCAAATCCAGCCCAGATTTTTTTTTTTTTTTTTTTTTTTTTGTAGAGACAGAGTCTCATTGTACCGCCCTCGGGTAGAGTGCCGTGGCGTCACACGGCTCACAGCAACCTCCAACTCCTGGGCTTACGCGATTCTCTTGCCTCAGCCTCCCGAGCAGCTTCCAGCCCAGATTCTACATGAATCTCCTATTTAAGGGTCCAGTTTAACCATACAACTGATTGCATTTTTATGCTGCTTAAGTTCTTAAGAGAATCTAATTGGCTGAGCGTAGTTACTGGCTTCCCTTAGGGCAACCCAGTGCACTTCCCCTGACTGGGGAGGGCAGCTGGTGAGCTTGAGTCTGCAGCTGCAGCCAGGCAGATCGCTAAGTAGAGAGTGCAAGGGAAAGAGGGCAGGATAAACATTGGAGATCTTGTCAATAATCATTCCAGCAAACATTGAGTTGGCACTGTTTTAAACATTGTACATATAGTAATTCCTTTAATCTGTTTGGAAGTGATGGTGAGCACACAAGTCATACTGCAATGGGTTAGAGTCCTCTATAACTCTATAACTATAATCATGACAAGTCTCTAGAAAGGCATTAATCTGGCTCTTCCAAAAATGCCCTTTGAGGCTGGACATGGTGGCTCAGGCCTGTGATTCCAGACTTTGGGAGGCTAAAGTGAGAGGATCACTTGAGGCCAGCAGCCTGGGCACGTTGTGAGACTTCAAAACCAAACCAAACAAACATCCTTACTTTGATTTTTCATAAAGAGGCAGAAGCCTTCCCTGGTTCACTCTTAATGATCTAATGGGAGACCGTGCCTTCTGATCAAGTTTCCTTTTCCTCTGTTCTCTTAATTAAATTGTCAAAATATAACAAAACATAAAACGTGGGCCTTGAACTGGACAGGAATGGCCACACTAAAGTCCTAGGATTCTGGTTAGTACTATGATGAACTTTGTGGTCTTTCTTAGCCTTTGGACTAAGACTACAAAGGACTATTTTTGATGTAAATTTCAAGGAATAATTTACAAATGCAGTCATGAATGGGAGTGCTGTTGTTTCTAACTTTTGGACTCTTTTGGCTGTGAGGTCTGTGAGAAGACAGGTCACAGCAGGTCTCACCTTAAGAAGACTTTAGCACATCACATAAAAGTAGCTATGCCTGAAGGGTAGAACGTGTAATTTCATTGAGTCTTTACACTAATGTGCTAATGAGGACCAGAGTGTGTTTAAGGACATCCACATTCATTAATCAACCAACAAAGTATCTATTAAACTTCTATTATTCACTCCACAAATACTTCCTGAACACCTAATAAAGTGCAAGTGCTATGTCTTTTTAATTTTCCCAACAATGAGCAAGAATTACAATCCCAAATTTTATGAGATTTGGAGAGGTGAGGCTTACTTTGTTCAAGGTTCCAGGGGAGGCAGCATTTAAACTGACTCTATAAAATTCAACCTTTAAAATCCATATCATTTCCTTTTAGCTGGGCCCTGCCAGGAAATCAAAGCTGTGTAAGCTACAGCTCTTACCATGCGGGGCTGACAGTAAGGTCTAAAACTTAAGATTTAATGTGTGTAAATCTATAGCAGTGGTTCTCAACCTTCCGAATTGCCATGTTGTTACAAATTGAACAAAGGGGTCACGACCCACAGGTTGAGAACCACTGATCTATAGAATAAGGTACAAGTCTACAACATTCAGGCAAGTGCTCTGGATCTCATAGCCACAGGTGTTTGGTGATGGGGGGGCAACAAGGCAGGCAGCTGGAGCCATGGGGGTTGTGCTACTAGGAGAACTGATAACATGTGGACGGATGAAGGAGCAGGGGGACGCTTCCAGTTAGCAGAGCTGAACGAGAAAAGGTGCAAAGCCAGAGCAAGAGGTGGTGTCCGAGAAATGTTAAACAGACCTGCTGCAGAGAACGCCAGTTCTGAATCTGAGATTAGAAAACGGAGCTGAAATAGTAAATGGAGGGCCTTAAAGCCCAAGCTAAGAATTAGGACTTTATTCTGTGGTTAATAGGAAGCTTTTCTAAGTTTTGAATATAAAAGGAATACAATTTAAGGATGTTTTAGAAAATTAACTTGATTGTCAATTGGAAGGGGATTGAGAACAGCTAAGGGGCGCTGGGCCAACGTCAGATAATGTGTGATGGAGTCTCCACACCCTTCAGGAGGCCCAGAGGAGCAGGGTGCTTGTGAGATTGCTCCCAGAAAGCAGGTCCAAAGAGGTGGGCTGAGCCAAGGTGGGGTCTATTTACTCACAGCCATGGAGGGCGGGGCAGGAGGGAGCTGGAGAAGTGGCTCCTGGCACCAGGTGGGTCTAAGGAGTGAAATGTGGCAATGGCTTGGTCCATTCCAGCTGTTGGAACAAAATATCATTCTCTGGGTGACTTACAAAGAACAGAAATTTATTTTTTATTTTTCTGGAAGCTGGAAAGTCCAAGATCAAAGCACTGGTGCATTGGGTTTCTGATAAGGGCTGTCTTCTGGCTGTGTCCTCACAGGGCAGAGAAAGGGCCAGCAGCTCCATGGGCCCCTTCCTAAGAGCACTAATTCATTCATGAAGGCTTCTCCCTTGTGATCTAATCACTTCCCCAAAGGCCTCACCAAATACAATCATCTTGAGGATTAGGCCTTTAACGAATGAACATGGGGAAGGCATGAAATTCTAGACCATAGCAGCCTATACAGGAAAAATGAGCCAGTCTTGGGGGTGATGGGGAGAGGACTCAGAGCAGGTTCTGTTGCACAGCATGACATGGATGGAGGCAACTGGGTCAGCACCAGAGCTGAGCATGTCTGGCAGCCAGCTCACCGCACACTGGAGAGCAGCCTGAACAGTGACAGAAACCAAGACAGAGGTGGCTAAGGCAGACTATGGCCAGTGGGAATGGGAAGGAAAATCTTATATGTTAGAGATGATGAGTAAAGACCCAATAGGACTTGTAGATCCACAATACATAATGAGACAGGAAGGAGAGCAGGAGGTCCTGTAAGCACTGAGGGTCACTTCTAGAGCAAGCCATGTTCCAAAGGTTAATTTAGAAGCTAGTTATTTGGGCTGTGGCTAAGTTTCATCATGAAGACACTGTTCTCATAAGAAAATGTTTTTGAAAATAGTAGTCTAACACATCAGGAGTATTGCTACCCCCACATAGCCATGGCATCTGAACTTCCCTCCCATTGACTATCTTTCCACCTGCTGTCTCCATCCAAATCTGCCTTTGGATCATGGCTTTTGGTTCATGTGTGAAGAGTTGTGAGCCTCTGTGGGCTTACACTCCTCTCACCTGAAGGCCGTAGGAAGTAACTATATGGCCCCCCGACTTCTAGCTGTGTACTTTTCCATCTTGGGCCCATTCCCAGGCAGGATGCAATTGCAGGATTATTTAGTCCAAAAATGTTTACTCTTTTACCCTGTGGTGAACTAAATGTTTCTCTTCCACTCTCCTGTTTCTTAAGCATAAAAAAGTAGAAGTAACCTTTAGGAGACTTTTTCCTTCCTAAGGAGTTTCTGATCCCCTTCCCGTTGTCTATTCAGATCTTCTATATAGCAAATTAAGGGCTATGTATGTTAAAATAGGAGGTTTGAGGACATAGGGGCCAAATGAAGATTAATCTCATCTTCATTTAAGGGATAACATGGACTGAGAAGACGGCGCTACTAGGGTCTCATCCGTTTCCTCTCTCAAACCCAAGTCTCACAATATTTAAAAACCGGGTGGTGCCTGTGGCTCAAAGGAGTAGGGCACCAGCCCCATATGCTGGAGGTGGCGGGTTCAAGCCCAGGCCCGGGCCAAAAACAAACAAACAAAAAAAAACCTCAAAAAAACCCCAATATTTAAAAACCTTGCCCATAGCTCTGTAGGCACGTCCACATCTGCTGTGTGTGTACCCAGCTGTCGTCAAAGTCTTGGCCACTAATTTTTCTGTTCCTTCTGCTTCTCTCTAACATATGCTTATGAAAGGTTTTCTTGAATAATTCCAAGTAATTTGAATTCTTAAATTAAAACAATGAAGTTAATCATTTTCAGAAATATGATCAGGAAGGATAAAGAATCCAGGAATGCAGAAATGAAAGTGATTATGAAATGTTTAGTTTTTCAGGATGTTGTTTATTGCCAAATCTTAGTAGAAAGCACTTTTTAAAATTAGACTTTATTTTTTAGAACAGCTTCAAATTTACAGAAAAATTGAGAAGATGATCTAAAGAGTTCCCATTTACCTTGACACCCAGTTTTTAACCAAACTGGTAACCTTATGTTAGTGAGGTACATTTGTTGATATTAATGAACCAAAGATACATGAACTGAAGTTCATACTTTCTTTAGATTTCTTTCATTTGGACCTAAATAATTTTTCAAGGATTCCATCCCACATTACATTTAGTTGCCGTGTCTCCTCCGGCTCTTCTTGGCAGTGACAATTTCTCAGACTTTCTTTATTTTCTGTGATCTTGACAGTTTTGAGTAGTATAAATCAGGTGGTTGGCAACATGCCTTCGTGGAGTTGGGTGGTGTTTTTCTCATGATTAGAATGGGAAATGGCTTAGCATGGTTATGTCAAATATGAAGGTCAGGCCAGCTATCAGCTCCTGCCCAGGAAACCCAGTGGGCGTCCTGGTGGATTGGCATCTCCCAGCAACTGCAGCAACTGATCTCCTTATAGCAGGCGTCTTGCTCTGTCCCTGCAGCAGAGGTGGTGACAAGGGGTGGCACTTCCAGCCGGCATTCAGGTTCACTCTGTCCTGCCTTGCATCCACTTCAGGGAGGCAAATTCCAGTTGAGCCAGACACGAACCCCAGCCAAGTTCACTAAGAGGTTGCAGTTCGGGGAAGATCATGCACATTCCAGGGCATATGAGCGGAAGCACGTCTGAAAGCACAGAACATATGGTTATAGTTCAGAGTAGAAGATGTAGCCAAAGCCTCCAGTGTCACAAACCTGTTCCTTCCTGCAGAGTATCTGGAAAAGCCAGAGCTGGGTTGTTCACCAACCGATGGAAGCTCCACAGTTGCGTCCCTTTCAGATGATGCCTCGTTTGTTACTGCTGTACAGACCTCTAGGCTGACTGTGGGTATACAGGACCGGGAGGGTCTCTAACACCACCCACAATCCCAGGAGGAGAGGGGCATCTTTTTCTTTGCAAACATCTAAATGATGCATGAGAACTGTTTGGATTTGTCATCCAGAGTTTTGTAATAATTCTTATGTTTTTTTAGATGCTTTGAAAAAAATTAAATACTGTGTTGTAAAAAAACGTGGAATTTTTTAAAGCTATCTTCACTCTTACTGTCTATATATTTTTTTTTGGTGATTTTTTTCTCACATTATTCAAATTCTTAGCCATTTGACATTAGTCTGTCAAAGACTAATGCCTTCCTAGAGGTGGCATCTAAAAATCAGATCAACTAAAAAAAAAAAATCAGATCAACTTAGTTACGGTTATGATCCTCCCTCGAACTTTTTTCTCTTTCACATCATTAAATGATTCAACCAAACCTGTTGTGGTAGCAACTGGTGAAAATGATAATTTAGGGTCTTAAAAGAAATTTTACGTTTACTCTAAAACTCCTTTAGTATGATCACAATTTTAATTTGTAAATTTAACAAAAATTTGTAAATTTGTAAATTTGCTCTTTTCAGGGATTTGTTGACTCATTTATCTCAGTTTTCACAGTGGCTATTCTGTCGCTGCCCACGTGATATGGCCATGTCCCTTATAACTCAAGAGCAGTTTAACACCAGGTATCACCCTACAGAGTTGGTGGTTTTAGGGAGGTATTGTTTACATGATAAGGAGTAAATACACATTGTGAAATACATATTCATGGGATTGGATTTAGCATGCTCTCTTTTTGGCTGGCTTTATCTATAATCTCTCTTTACACAGAATACTTTAGAACCATTTTTCCTCAATGTTAACTCCTTAGAACATGGAATCTCAAAATGGCATGTGCCTTGTAAACCTAGCTACTTGGAAGGCTAAGGTGGGAGGATCACCTAACCTCACTAGTTTGAGGCCAAATAGGTAACGAGACCCTGTCTCAAAAAAAAAAAAAATCAGCAATTTTTAATTTAGTGACACTTCTTCAGTTAAAGATTTCCTATCTACCACTAACCACACTAAGGCTTAGTTAAACCTTAAATGACTAATGGGTGGTGATTGTCTAGAAATTGAGTAAGATGGCCTTCTTGCTGTTCAGCTGGTTACAGACTTCTCTATCTTATTAGAGCACTTTTTTCTGGGAAGTTTCCGTGGGGTGACTGAAGCTGATTCAGACTCTGGTGGTAAAAAAATGAATGCCTTCCTTAGTAGAATGTATAGAAGGAAGAACAAAGGTTCCCATTTGTTGTATTAATTTCCAAAAGCTGCTATGTCTTTTCTACCAGCATTTTTTCTCTGCATGCAGTAATTAAATGCCAAAGGCAATAACCACCATCATCAAGTGAAATGGACTATACTTTAAAAATTGTTTATGTACAGCTCACTATATTTGAAAAGGACGAGTTATAAAGATTGTTCTCAAGATATCAGGGATAACGTAATATTTTCTTATTTGTTGGTCTGATTGACTGTAATTTGTGTTACATGACTTGCTGGTGTCCACACATTTGTTCTCTTTGAACACCAAGCATCAGACCATGTTGAGGCTTGATATGGTGGCTCATACCTGTAATCCCAGCACTTTGGGAGGCCCCTGAAAGGATCACGTGAGGCTAGGAATTTGAGATCCAGTCTCTACCAAAATAAAAAGAAAAAAACTTAGCTGGGCATAGTGGCCTATGTTTGTAGTCCTAGCTATTCAAGAGGCTGAGGTGAGAGGATTGCTTAAGCCCAGGAGTCTGAGGCTGTAGTGAGCTGTGATGGCTCTATTGAATTCTATCCTGGGTGACAGAGCTTTCTCTTAAAAAAAAAAAAAGAGAGAGAAAGAAAGAGAAAAGAAAAGAAAACCATTTCACCCTCATCAACATTCTTTATATTTTAAAAATATATTTAAGGCTGAGCACCATGGCTCTTGTCTGTAATCCTAGCACTTTGAGAGGCTGAGGTAGGTTGATTGCTTGGGCTCAGGAGTTCCAGACCAGCCTGAGAAAAAATAAGACCCTGTCTCTACTAAAAATAGAAAAAACAGCCAGGCATTGTGGTGGGCGCCTGTAGTCCTAGCTAGTCGGGAGGCTGAGGCAAGAGGATTGTTCAAGCCCAAGAGTTTGAGGTTGCTGTAAGCCATGTCAACCCAGGGTGACAGAGTGAGACTCTGTCTCAAAAAAAAAAAAAAAAGAAAAGAAAAGAAACAAAATATATATATATTTATTTACAAATTTAATATTGAAAATTATTATTATTTAAAAAATATAGAGGTGTTGTGTCGGGTGCCTGTAGTCCCAGCTACTTGGGAGGCTGAGGCAAGAGAATCGCTTGAGCCCAAGAGTTTGAGATGGCTGTGAGCTGTGACACCATGGCACTCTACCAAGGACAACAAAGTGAGACTCTGTCTCAAAAAAGAAAAAAAAATTAAAAAAATGTAGAGACAAGAAGGAAAATAATTACCAAAAATAACCTAACCTTCAAGATTATTACTATTCACATTTCGTTCTCGATGTTTCAGACATTTTTAATATAGCCTTTACATATAAATGCATGAATTTCAAAAATGAGATTAATTTAAACTACTCTGTAAATTGTTTCTCATTTGACTGTATATCATGATATATTTTCAGGAAAATAAATATAGATGCACATATTCATCATATGGATGTACCATAACCTAGTTAATTGATGGAAATTTTTATTTTTTATTATTTCACTATTTTAGATAATATAGCTACGAACATCTTTGTGGAATGAGTTTTTTTTCTGTATGATGATGTTAGGATTCTTTAAGAATCAAAGAAATTAGTAGAGAAAAATCATAGTGAAACATTGCATATCTCAACAAATTTGCATAATTTTATTCCACGAGATAATGTATTTTAGAATAAACTAAAAGTGAAAAATTTTTTAAAAGAATGAATTTTTTATCTTCAAAAACTTCAAACACATTACAAAACAACTTTCAGAACTATGAGTGTCTAGAATAAAAGAAGAAAACCTTTTTATTATAAATGCTGTACAGAAGAATTCTAGAAATAGATTCAAACTCCTAAAAGACATTCAAAGTAAAAGGGAAATGAATTGTAATATGTAATATGAGATCACCACATATAATGATGGAAAAGAAAATTGATTCATCTAAGCACATAACACATAATAATTTTAAATATATTCATCTAAGCACATAACACATATAATTTTAAATATATAAATATAAAAAAACACACAGTTTAATTGTATCAAAGTAGCTATAAGTCTCAAGAGTATTTTGGGGCCAGCTATGATTAATGATCAAATGGAAGACATCAATCGCAACAGGAATATGTTATATATTCTTAAAATACTCTTTAATATTATATGATAGGAATTACATGTGAGATGTGTGTATATAATAAAGTATGTGTCAAAAGGAAAAAGAGATATTAGGAAGGGATGGGTAAGTTCACACCTAATAGATACAGTGCACACTATTGAGGTGCAAGGCACACTTATATGTATAACTTTGACTCAATTTGTACAAAAACAAAGTATATAAACAAAGCAGGTGTTCCCCCTAATATTCTGAAATTTGAAAAAGGAAAAAATATGTATATGAAAAAAAAACAGGAAAGCAAGTGAACAAAAAGAATATATTATAATTGGCGGCACCTGTGGCTCAAAGGAGTAGGGCGCCAGCCCCATAAGCTGGAGGTGGCAGGTTCATACCCAGCCCCAGCCAAAAACTGCAAAATATATATATATATATATTATAACTAATAAAAATTTTACTATTCAAAATATAGACGAAAGCACTAAAGTATATTTTTAAAAAGTAGATGAGGTCATTGACCAGATTGTAATTAACTAATATCAAATGAGAAACACACAAATATTTTAAGTAACTTAATGGAAAAATGCATATTCTTACCAAAATAAATACAAATCAATCTAGGAAGATTGTTTTTTAAAACAATTTTAAAAAATGCATCACAACAAAGTAGTTGGAATATTTAGAAATAAAAACCCGTGTATTGTGGTAGCCTGGTAACTTGGTTCTGTCTCCTAGGAAAAGAACTGGCAATAGATAATGGGACCTATGGAATAGTCCATAACGTTTGATAATCATTTTACTTTGGGTTGTACAGGGTGGCCATAACGTTTGTGTACAATTTAAAATAGTGTGCAATCGTACACGAACTTTATGGCCACCCTGTACATTCACACAAACAAAAAAAATACATGAAATATTTTGATGTGCGTTGAGTACTGAAATGACATGAGAATGATTTTTTTGTCCCCAGGTAGAGTGCAGTGGTGTCATCACAGCTGACAGCCACTGCAAACTCCCGCGTTTAAGCAATGTTCCTGCCTCGGCCTCCCAAATAGCTGGGATTACAGGTGCCCATCATGACACCCAGCTAATTTTTTCTAATTTTTTTTTTTGTTAATATATTTTCCTATCCTTTTATTTATTTATTTATTTATTTATTTTGCAGTTTTTGGACGGGACTGGGTTTGAACCTGCCACCTCCGGTATATGGGGCCGGCACTCTACTCCTTTGAGCCACAGGCACCTCCTCAAGTTTTTCTAATTTTTAGAGAGACAGGGTTAATGTTGCTCGGGCTGAGCTCCAACTCCTAAGCTGAAGCAATCCTCCGGCCTTGGCCTCTCAAAGTGCTAGGATTACAGGCGTGAACCACCGGGCCTGGCCTGATGTTTTTAATTATTTACATTTTGGTGTAGTATCAAAAGCGTTAATATACATTATCTTATTTAATCCTCAATGAGGAAGCTGTGACACAGAGCTCACGTAGCTGGAATTGGAGATGGGAGAGTCCTGTCTACCTAGGAATAAGACCTGGACTTAACCTACTGTGTCCTGCATCTTCTGGGAGGGGAACTTCAGTCACTTCCCTGACATCTCTGAACAGCAGTTTTCAGATCTATAAGTGGATCATAACGCGTGACCTCCCTAGACCCCAGGTTTTGAGCAATCAATGAGATAATGCAGGTGAAAGCAGGGTCACTGTGGGTCAGATAAGGCGATAATTGAGGTCGCTGCTTTCTGAAAATGGATCTTTCAGGTGAATCCTCAAACTGCACACCCAGAAGCAAGGAGGTTTGGGACACTTTCAATCAGCAAGAGAGCAAAGAAAGCAGAAACCTACAACAGTTGAGGGTGGAGTTCAAACAGTACAGAGTGGATTTGTTTGCATTGGGAGCACAGCGTGCAGAGGGAATTCAAACATGCTTGCATGTTTTTATAGGAAAGACGTTATGCACACCTCCAAACAACCTTTGAACCATGGTAAACTCAGCCTGACACAGGGTTTCCAGCTTCCTCATTCCTCTAGAGTCCTCCCTTTCCTGACACTCCTCACTGTGACATGTGATTTTAGCAGTGGGATGCCCTGCTCCACTATGGAACTATCTTGTCTTTTTTCTAGGTTACTTCTTTGCTGGTTACACAAAGTCAAGGTTGAGGCTTTCTGCCATGACCCAATGAGGTACATCAGCCAAGTTGCAGAAGCCGCTTTGGCACTCCCCTCTCTGTAGCACCAATGGGAGAGAGGGGTGGGCCTGGAAGTGACACACTGCCACTCCAGCTGTGTGACAAGGCCCACACGCTCATGACCTCAGGAGGCTAACAAGGGCAAAGGCCATCGTTTGTCCTGGTAACTAAATGTCATGACTCTGAGACAGCCAGCATGAGGATATTAAGTTTGGGGTAAAATGAGGAGCCTTCAAACTGGTACCCCTCAGTCTGGGGTGCTTTTTGGCTGGACTTTAAGGGCAACATCTTGTGTGGGGGGGGTAAAAATTGTCACCCCAAAGTATTGTTTTATCCACTGTCTGATTTGATCATGAAACCCATCTTCCCAGACTTGCATTGGACCCAAATCCCCAGAACCTTTCTAAGTCTGGTTGGTTTTGAACTCTAACTACCATCACTTCTCTAGACTAGATTTAATGCCAGTGAGGACTCATTAGATTCAACACCCTACTGAGCGTCTGGTGTTTTCTTTGCTAATTTATATGGTAGTTATTTAATCCTTTCAGCAACCTTATGAGGAAAATATTCTTATCCTCATTTTGCAGAGGAAGAAATGAAGGTTCAGAGACATTAATAATTTGTCTCAGGTAACACAGCAAGTGGGCTGTGAAGCAGGTTTCAAATCCAGGCTGGTTTGACACTAAAGCCCATATTTTTGATGGTTTCTGAGCCACTTCCTGCTAAGTGACAGTTGTTAGACCAGGTACTGAGGATGTCTGCATGCTTTCTGTACACACACAGGAAGGCAGGCATTTTTTCTCTTAAACATGTGTTTTGTTTTCCATACAGAGAATCCTTTTTCTGACAGGCATTTTATTTCCAAAGCTTAGAACACCACATGCTCTGTAGAAGAGTATAAAACTTTCAAAAAGAGAAAGAAGTTTTTGGCTGCCTCGCGCCTTTGTAGTTCAAATATCATCAAAACATCTGCTTCCATTTTATTTGTTTCATCTTTTGCAAAACATCGGGGTGATCTTGGAATAAATAAAAAGGAAAATATCTTAGTGAACCAAGAGAACCTGGTACCTGGCCATCTGAGAATATTTACCTGTTTAGACCTGGCGAGAGTGATAGAAGATTTGTACAAAACTCATGATTAAGATGCAGCCAGTAAAGACCAAAAGTTCAGAGATTAAATATTAAATATTATGTTAGAGTAGTTCCTTCCGATGAGTACTGAACTGTTTTTGAAAATGAGGAGTTGAGCGGAAAGGCAATTAACAAGATCCTAACAAAGCTCCCACAGGAAATTAACAGTCTGGCGTTTATTCTGTATTTCTTCTCTGATGGAAAAGAAAGAGCTAAAAATGGGGGAAGGGATGTCTCTGTGGCAAATTAAACTTTGATGGGGTGTTCATGTGCACAGGTGGGCAGCATCGCTTTAGTCTTTTGTAATTACCTTCTGATTTGGGTCAGAGCCCTTATCCAAAAAGTGGAGCAGCATTGAACCATATAATGCCACTATCTGAAATTTTATTATGTATTTCCTTGTTTGCTTTCTCTTCAGAGCAGCTCTTTTTTTTGGTATGTGTGATAAAATTTACATATAGTGAAATACACACCTTAACTATACATTCATTGAGTTCCCACCAATGTAAACACCCGTGTACCTCAAACCCTTGTCAGGGTATAATTGCCATTACCCCAGAAGCAACTGCTGTTCTGATTTAGTAGATTAGTTTTCCCCGATTGGGGACTTGACACAAATGGGATCGGGCATGTGTAGTTTTTTCTCTAAGGCTTCCTGGACTCAGCACTATGTTTTCCGTTCGTTAGTATCCATGTTGCACGCGTCGATAGTCTGTTCCTCTTTTTTTTTTTTTTTTGTAGAGACAGAGTCTCACTTTATGGCCCTCGGTAGAGTGCCGTGGCATCACACAGCTCACAGCAACCTCCAACTCCCAGGCTTAAGCGATTCTCTTGCCTCAGCCTCCCGAGTAGCTGGGACCACAGGCGCCCGCCACAACGCCCGGCTATTTTTTTTTTTTTTTTTTTGGTTGCAGTTCAGCCGGGCCGGGTTTGAACCCGCCACCCTTGGTATATGGGGCCGGCGCCCTACTGACTGAGCCACAGGCGCCGCCCCTAGTCTGTTCCTCTTGATTGCTGAATATGAGTATTCTATACCTCGGGTTGGGTTTGTTTTTGTGTTTGTCTTTTTAGTACCTATTTTCTTGTTGATGAACACTCAGCCATTTCAAGGTTTTGGCCAAACGAAGTTGCTAACAATGTTCTTACACCAGTCTTTGTGTGGATACATGTTTTTGTTTCTCTTAAGTAAAGACCTATGAATGGAATTGCTGGGTACGGGGGAGGTAAATGTTTAGTTTTATAGGAAACTGTCAGGTTTTCTTCTACCTCCACCATCAACATAGGAAGTGCATCCTTGCTGCTGTTAGATGTTATCCGCGGCATCTCATTCTGGTTTTAATTTACATTTCTCTACTGACTAATGACATTGAGCATTTCACTGTTTTTATTGGCCGTGTGTATATCTTCCTTTGTGCAGTGACTCTTTTGCCCATTTTTTAAAATTGAATTGTCTAGCCAAGCATGTGGCAGGTGCCTATAGTCCCATCTACTTGGGAGGCTGAGACAAGAGAATTGCTTGAGCCCAAGAGTTGGAGGTTGCTGTGAGCTATGATGCCACAGCACTCTACCAAGGGCAACAAACTAACACTCTGTCTCAAAAAACAAAACAAAATAAAAGGGCGGCGCCTGTGGCTCAGTGAGTGGGGCGCCGGCTCCATATGCCGAGGGTGGCGGGTTCAAACCCAGCCCCAGCCAAACTGCAACCAAAAAATGGCCGGGCGTTGTGGCGGGCGCCTGTAGTCCCAGCTACTCGGGAGGCTGAGGCAAGAGAATCGCTTAAGCCCAGGAGTTGGAGGTTGCTGTGAGCCGTGTGACGCCACGGCACTCTACCCGAGGGCGGTACAGTGAGACTCTGTCTCTACAAAAAAAAAAAAAAAACCTACTCATACATCCTAAATCAAATTAAATTTAAAAATTAAAAAAAAATTTTTTTTTTTTACTCTTGAGTTGCAGATGTTCCTCACACTGTACACAGGTCTATTTCGGTATGTACACGAGACCCTCTCTCCTGCTCAGTCACTCCATCTTCTTGTCTTTCCCCCCAAATGATGCCAGGAATTCTGCTTTGTTTAATACTATATTTCCAGTGCCTAAGATTTTTCTTGGCACAGAGTAGGAACTCAATAAACATTTACGAAAAGAATCAATAAACAAATAGATAAGCTGACTTGTGGGCCTGATATTTAGACACAATGGTTTTTAACTTAATGGCGTTTATTAACAAGGAAATCAAGGAAAAAGGAAATGTAAACATTATCATTGAGCTATAAAAGTCACTTGGTAGGAAGGACACAGAATACCTTCAGATGCTTTGTTCACCTAGGGAAAAGACTTCTAGAATTTCTCATCAAGTAGCTTCTTGAGTCCCCATTTATGACCCTCCTAGTGCAGCCATCACTGCTGACATGCCTCTTTCTGCAACTGGGCCCTGGCCACTTCTAAGTCTGACCACGTTTGCTGGATGGGTTATCAGAAAATCTAGTTTGGGAGGTTTTTAGGTAACTTAGCCCGGTTAATTTCCCTGGGTCCTCAGAGCCCCTTCTCTTGCTGCTCTGATGCTGGGAATGCCTGTCCTGGACGTTTGCAGGACTCTGCCTTACCAGCAGGTTCCCTCCATAGTGTGCTCTGCCTTCCTTATCTCCCCCGAAGGGCCAGCAGGGGCTTCTGCTTCCCTCAAGGCTTGGAAACCAGTTCCCAGGTCCTAAGCCAGCAGGCTCCATCCTCTCTGGTTGTTACTGATGGTGGTGGGAGGTGTCTACAGTGAATGATAATTGTCCACATCCTTATTTTCAGAGAGTTTTGCCATTCACAGAACATGTTCATGTCCATGGTCTCATGTAAACCTCTAGAAAATCCTGGCTGTAGCCCTCTTTGATTGTTTTTGTTTCCCCAGAGGTGGCAAAAAGGTAATTTGATTTGTTCTAGAATATAAATGTGTGGGCTAGAGTTTTCTAAGATCCTCTGGGGTCTTGCTAAAAAAAAATTGGTGCTTTCTTAGCTCTGGTAGATGTTCACGTGAGGTGTTTAAAAGGCTCCTAGATTTTACAGTGTAGAAACCTGTCTTATGTCTGTCATTAGATATTCAATTACCACACTGCAGACATATTTGAGTAGTTCCCAGCCTTTTAAATTTAACCATCATTATGGGTTCCCCACCCCCCTTCAATCACATGTTGTTGTTTTTTTTAAAGTCCACCAAAAGCTGTATTTATTGGTTCTTTTTTTTTAAATTTATCAGACATTTACCTCCTGGTCACATGTCTAGAACCTTCAATTTTGATAACTGGTACATTTCCATTTCTGCTGAGCTTCTTGAAAGATTAAAAAGTTCATTTTTTGAACCTTGAAAAAGTAAAAGCAAACGTCATTCAGGAGTGTTCAACCAGCAAGTGCGTGCTGATTTTGTGAGGACTTTTGCTTGTGGTGTGCGATATCATGAGAACTATGCACAGCCCTTTTTTTTTTTTTTTTTTGCTAATCAGCTTTCCTTGTTGTTTGTGTATTTACTGTGTGTTCCAAGACGACTCTTCTTCCAATGTGCCACAGAAAGAAAAAAAGGTTGGATGCCCTGGTTTAGTTCTTGTGAAGAAGTAGCCTTGTGTGCTTGAGGACTGAACTCTTGCCTTGTGGCTGCTGTCTGGGTGGGAGTGAGAGGGGTATTACTGATTTTAACCCTTTGCACTGTGATCTGAGCTTCCCCTGATCCCCTCCTGGCCTTCCCCTGATCCCTTCCCCTCCATCGGGACTGGGCTCCACCAAGTCCACCCTAGTATGTCCTTAGCTGTTGGAGTATTTCAGTTGTTCTCAGTTCAAGCCCAGAGGACTTGGAGAGAACACATATTCATAGAAGCAAAGATGTTCCCCTAGCCATTACCCAGCATGCACATTATAAAATGTCCTGGAACCAGAACTGTTAACGTGGCATTAAAAGTTGTCTAATTTGAATCATACTCTCAAAGGATCATGATGGATATTCTTTTTTATTTTTATATTTCTATTTTTACAGCAGCCTTTTATTTTTTACACTCATGTCATGATGTTGTAGGGAATAGGTTCCGGCACCTTATGCCTCCTTTCAGCTGGTTCCCACGTGTGCTAGGCGGTAATTCATAGGGGATAGGTTCTGGCCGCTCAGGCTCCCTTCCGTTGGTTCTCACAGAGTGAGCTTCTCTGGATAGAGCAGGCTGGCGCTTCACTTGAATCCCGATAACTTTCTCTTCGGTTTCCTTCTTTTTCTGATCATTTTCCTTCGCATGTTTTAGGAAGCTATCTCAGCTCTTAGAGTGCTTAATACGCTCAATACAAACATTAATCCTCTTGGCAAGAAACTTGCCCTTAACTTGTTCGTTTAAAACAATGCCAACAGCATGCTGGGGAACACTGTAGACTCTTCCAGTTTCGCCAGGGTAACATTTGTGGGGCATGCCTCTTGGAGCAGTACCCATTCCCTTGATGTCTACAATATCACCTTTCTCATAGATTCACATATATGCAGCCAAAGGAACAACTCCATGTTTTCTAAAAGGCCTAGAGAACATGTATTGGGTACCTCTCCTCTTTCCTTGTGTGTTCATCATTTTCATAAATTATTGGAAGATGGCGTGTCTGGAGTATTCTAAAGGCAGTGATATGATGGATATTCCAATGGCAGTGTTTCTTCCTAAATTAGTAGAATTAATAAATATTATATTGTTTGCTAATTATAGAAGAGGAGATACAGTTGGGGGAGACTGTTACTGTAATTTGTTATTGCATTATAATTTGTGTGTATGTGTGTAGATAGAGGTCTCACTATTTTGCTCACGCTTTTCTTGAACTCCTGGCCTCAAGGGATCCTCCTGCCTTGGCCTCCCAAAGTGCTAGGATTACAGGTGTGAGCCACCATGCTTGGACCTTGCCTTGTAATTTTATTAGTTATTTTGCAGATTGGATTGCATGAACCAATGAAATATTATGCACTAATTCTAAAATAATTACTTAATGGAAACAAATTCTTATGAATAAAAATCATTTGCAATGGAGCATAATGAATGAAGTAGGTAGTATACTTATGTGTATGAAAGATATATACAGGTAGCTAATGACTCGGTAATGTGCAGAAATGAAAAAAAGGTATTAGGATGAAGAATCTTTTTCAAAAATCTTTTATATAAGTATTTACATATATCAGCTTTGCAATTAAAGTGTTAAAATGGATTTACATTGTTCCAGGGAAGAAGGTGTGTTTTATTAATCAAATGCTGTGCGTGGTGTTGTTTGGTTTTATAGGAGAACCAGCAGAAATCCACCAATGTCGTCTATCAGGCCCACCACGTGAGCAGGAATAAGCGAGGACAGGTGGTTGGAACAAGAGGCGGATTCCGAGGATGTACTGTGTGGCTAACAGGTATGCTATTAACTGAAAATTGACATGTGACAAGGCAGGTGGATATGACCCCAGATGCAAAATACATTTTATGGGAATTAGCGTAAAATATTACAGTTGTTACGTGTTTATTTTAACATTAGAAGAAGGATGAGAGCTGTCGTAGAAAGCTTGAGGGTTAGTCCTAACTCTACCATCAGAGAGAAGTGGAGTCAAAGTCTGCTCTCGAAATAGTCTGATCTAGAATATAAGGTTGTTGGGAGTCATGGGTTCTAATTCCAGTTCTTCCTACACTAGCATGGAAAGTTGCTAGTTTAGTCAATTTTTTCCCCTTTGGCAGAAAAAGATGAGAAAAGTTAATTATGAAATCCCCTTGCAGCTCTAAGGAATTCAGCAATTCTCATGTTCATCCCGAAACACATTTACAGGCCATGATGAATGGGGCTTTCCTAATTTGACATCAAGCATTCAGCTGTCCATCGATTTTGGATGTTTAGAGATATTTGTATTGTTTTCTGATATTTTAACACAGTAGGGACTATTTCATTTACTGTAAAACAAACAAACAAACAAACAAACATAAGAATCTTTGCAAGAAAGAAGATTTCCATCTGGCCTGGATTGCCCCTTGTGTATAGAAATAACTTGTACACACTGAGGTAACCAAAGGAATCTCCCATTTATTGTGTTTTTATAGCTGTAGAAGTCAAAGCTAAGGGCCAGTGACATGACTGGAATTAGAACCCAAGACTCCCAACAACCTTAGATTCTGAGTAAAAGGGAGAGGACATTGTTTCTAGGAGTATGAATCTAACACATCCTGGACCCAAAAGGACAAAAGGTCATTTCATAGACAGGACTTTTCAAGTGGATATGAGCCCAGATGCAAAAATATGTTTATTTAGGTTATAAAATCAGTTTGTATGTTACTGTCTGCTCATAAATGATGATGTATTCTAACCTGAAAATAATTCTAAAAACTATGGCAAGTAGATACCTGCCTTGTGTGTTTTCTGGCTAGTCCGAATCTTTTCCCTTTTCTGTCCAAATAACCTTCATTCTTCAAGAGACATAATTTATAGGAGAAGGTACGACTGCATTTGAGAAATTTCCCTCCAATTAAATGTTTACCAGTGAAAACAATTTCTGTGTTGGGACATCCTCCCAAATTCATTTTCTCTAATGTTGCACTCACTCCCTTGAAAGGAAAAGAGAACTCAAGAAGAGAAAAATATCTGAAGGGTATATTTCATCTGTTTTTTTTTTTTTTTTTTTTTTTTTTACTCTCAAAAATCATTTTTTCTGGGCTCTGTGCCCATAGTACCATGGTTAGGGCACCAGCCACATACACCAAGGGTGGCAGGTTTGAACCCAGCCTGGATCAGCTAAAGAACTACAACAAAAAAATAGCCAGGCACTATGGTGGGCACCTGTAGTCCCAGCTACTTGGGAGGCTGAGGCAAGAGAATCACTTAAGCCCAAGAGTTTGAGGTTGCTGTGAGCAGTGAAGCCATGACACTCTACCCAGGGCAACATAGTGAGACTCTGTCTCAAAAGAAAAAAAAATCATTTTTTCTGGCTTGGCACTCATAATTCAGTGGTTAGGGCACTGGCCACATAGATGGGCTAGTGGGTTCAAACCTGGCCCGGGCCTGCTAAACAACAATGACAACTGCAACAAAAAAGTAGTCAGGCCTTGTGGCAGGCACCTGTGGTCCCAGCTACTTGGGAGGCTGAGATAAGAGAATCACTTAAGCCGAAGAGTTTGAGGTTGTTGTGAGCTGTGATGGCATGGCACTAGGGCAACATAGTGAGACTCTATCTCAAAAAAAAAAAAAAAAAATCATCTTTTTCTAATTTATTTTTTATTCTGTACAAACGTAGGATAGTGACTAGGTAGACTAGAGGAAAGCAAATATTTCAAGTCCAGAGACTCAGATTTGAACTCAGTTCCACCTACACCAGCTGTATGACCTTGTACAAGCCAATTAACCTCACTGAGCCTAGTTTCCTTATTTATAGAATGAGAATAAAGATAGTACCTGCCACCTCAAAGTGTACGTATAATTTAATGAAGTAAAGAAAAATGCATTTAGCACAGGGCCTGGCCCATAGTAAAGTTTTTAGTAAATGCAATTAATGTTACTGCACTGTACTAAAATAAATATGCCAACAATCTAGTTAAACACAATTATTGTGATTTAGCTCTTAGTTTCTTAACAGCTGAAGCAAAATGGAAGGAAATTTCTATTAGTTCTCTTATTTTCCAACATGAAAGAACATACTAGAGATTCAGGAGTTCCATTTCCTCTACCCCAACCCACCATGAATTCTAACAAGAGTGTATCACCTAAGTTCTCGTTCAGATGAAATTGAATAACGTAACTATAGGCAACTCCTTCAACAAGGATTTAGCAAAGATTGAGGACACATTCTTCATGTAGCCATTTCTTCTAATGATCCTCTGTCGAAGCCAGGGGCATGACTTTAAAATGTAACTAAAACTATGGAAACTACCTATTTGCCTTTTGTAGATCACCTTTTCTCTCCCAAGTCTCCTTCCCTCTGCCTTTCACCCCTGCTTGTCTTTTACTCTTCACACCTTCCCCCCTTTCCTTCTGTTTTCTTCTCTATATTAACCTCCTGGCTTATTTCCCTCCCCCTACAGCATCGCCCCCTCCCCAGACTGTTCCTCCTTCATGCCCAGTGCTGTCTGACAGTTCTGGGCACTGTGGAATATTCTTTAGGCTCAGAGAACTTTATGATAAATAAGATCTGAAGGACTGATTATTTTTAGGGTGCTACTTTTCCAGGATAGTTCAGCTACCTGAGCTATTGAGCTGTTAAGTAATTTTGACACATTGCATTTCTTTCCCTTTCTTCTTAGGCCTGCTCTTATAAAGAGAAATCATAAAGTGGGTTTCCAGTTACTGTGCTTTGATGCCATGGTGGAAAGTGTAGTAATGACATTCTCATGTGAAGACTCTAAAAAGCCGTTAGACATAAGAGTGTGGCACTTGGCAGCTCAAGATGACCTTTTATTTCATGTTTTGGGAGTCCTTTTGGAAAAATCTTAAAGCCAAAAAAACCCAACACATTTGGCTCCATTGCCATGGGGTTGTTCAGCGGTACCCCATCCACGAGGGAAGTGGGCATCCTAGTTTCCAGATGCTGGCTATCTCCCACCGTTCTATCTGGCTGCTGCCTTTCCAGGGGATCTGAGACCACTTTCACCATATCGCTTAATTTTGCCAGAGAGGCCAGAATCTGGATTTGTGTGCACAGCTTCCCAGTCTTGAAAACACTCAGGGTCAAAGAGAACACACCCGGGACCACACCCCCAGCTTTCCCTATTCATGAACCCCAGTTGCTTTTTTTTTTTTTTTTTTGAGACAGAGTCTCACTCTGTCACCCTAAGGAGAGTGCCGTGGCATCATAACTCACAGCAACCTTAAACTCTTGGGCTCAAGTGATTCATTCTCTTGCTTGAGCCTCCTGGGTAGCTGTGACTACAGGTGCCCACCACAATGCCCGGCTATTTTTAGAGATGGGGTCTTGCTCTTGCTCAGGATACTTTTGAACTCCTGAGCTCAGACAATCCACCTGCCTCAGCCTCCCAGAGTGTTAGGATTACAGGAGTGAACCACCACGCCCAGCCCCTGCCCCCTTCTTTGAAAGGCTATCATCCTAATAGCAGACAAATAGTTATTCCAAAATTTGGGGGGGAAAATGCAAGTACTTACCTTATAGTCAACTGTACTTTTTTCCTACATTTCAACAATTTAGATTTGCAGTCAATCAAATGGTTGTAATGAGTTAGTTACACTTGAAAGTGCCAGGATAGTTCACAATTTGCCACCTGAAACTATCTGGGACAAGCAAGTCTGCCTTACCTGTTTCGAACAGGTCTCTCTGGTGCTGGAAAAACAACAATAAGTTTTGCCCTGGAGGAGTACCTTGTCTCCCACGCCATCCCTTGTTACTCGCTGGATGGGGACAACGTCCGTCATGGCCTTAATAAGAACCTCGGATTCTCTCCTGGGGACAGAGAAGAAAATATCCGGCGGATTGCAGAGGTGGCTAAGCTGTTTGCCGACGCGGGTCTGGTCTGCATTACCAGCTTCATTTCTCCCTTCGCAAAGGTACACAGATTTGGCATCGTGTGGGATTCCCACACACAGGGCAAGTGCTCAGACTGCTAGGGAAAAAATCTGGTTGGGGGGGCCTGGAGGAATGTCTCCTGCGTGTCTCCCTCCCGTCACGTGCGCTCTCATTGCCTCTGTTTATATAAAAAGCTCCTTCGTTTCCAGATGCCAGGGCACCAGTGGACATAAGCCCTTCCATGTTCATAGCTATAAGGAGCATTTGGTCAGAGTTGAAAGGAAGAAAGAGTTAAGCAAGAAAAACTCTGACAGCTCTGTAATTTCAGCTGTCTGAAAAAGCACGAGCAGCTTGCTAAAGAAAAGAGCAATTCACTGCTGAAGCCTCAGATTATGTGTGCCTAAGGATGACATTGCCAAGGTGAAGTGTCACTCTTCCTTTAGAAAGGACATGTCTGTGAGCTATACATCATGTGCTGTGTGCTGTGAACGTATCCTTTGAATAAAATGAGCCCACAGTGCCAGTATTGTCCTGTTAAGAGGAGCTGTTCTCATGGAAGATCTTGAGAACTGTGTTTACCTACCGGAGGGAAATTCCTGGACTTTCTCTCAAGGACTCTGCAGAACGCAAACCCCTGTCAGTTGTTGTTTGTCTCAGAGCTATCCAACACCAAAGCACAAATGCTTTGTGACTCAGAATTTCACAGTGAAAGTGCTTCCAGTGTTCTTAATCATAATTGTTTTTCAGGATCGAGAGAATGCCCGCAAAATCCATGAATCAGCCGGACTGCCATTCTTTGAAATATTTGTAGACGCGCCTCTAAGTATCTGTGAAAGCAGAGATGTAAAAGGCCTCTATAAACGGGCCAGAGCTGGGGAGATTAAAGGTACGAGAACTAGCCAGCGGCACCTTTGCCAATAACTTGGGCTACTTACTGGTCCTCATTCTGTCCTCAGAAATCTGCCTGAATTTTCAAACTTTGTTTTTCAAAATTATATACACAACTTTTTACCAAATCAGAATACACATATATTCGATACGTCCATAGGCATATTAAAATGTGGGTTTTTTTTTTAATTGTCACCTCCTCATCTATAAGTAATAGAGTTCAGAGAATTACAATGGACATGTGTGTGGTAAGTGTGTGTGCAGGGGGGTGTTTCAGAGTTTTCCCTGCTTTTCATCTTCCTTTTTTATTCTGAGTGGCTATAGAAACCCTGTACTTAGCTAGCCAGATTTCATTGATCATTGGGGCCTTTCATATTGAAAATACAGCTATATATTTTCTTAAATGTGGCTAGAGGTCAAGGAGGGCTGTTCAACCTTTTCTGTGATAACCTGAATTCTCAGTTTAACACACTATCCCAACATGTATTATGCTTTATGGAATAAGAAGATTATTCTGTCGGCACAGAAGTGATTTTCACCCTTATGGCTTGCAGGATTTACAGGTATTGATTCTGATTATGAGAAACCTGAAACTCCGGAGCTTGTGCTTAAAACCAATTTGTCCTCAGTGAGTGACTGTGTCCAGCAGGTGGTGGAACTTCTGCAAGAGCAGGTGGGTGAATCGTTTGTCTTCTTTTTTTTTTTAATTTAATAAAGTCATGAAAGATTATCTATGCTTCTTTACTGAAGCATTCTTTTTTTTTCAGTTCTCATTTCAAATTGTTACCAATTCTGTGTCATTTCAGAGCATTGTACCCCATACTGCAATCAAAGCCATCCACGAACTCTTTGTGCCAGAAAACAAACTTGACCAAGTTCGGGCTGAGGCTAAAATTCTCCCTTCATTGTCAATTACTAAGGTCAGTGAGTGCAAACTGGTCAAAGAAGAATTAGCTTAACAGCAGTCACCATAACCATTTATAGTTACTCTTAACAAGAAGGAAAGTATGAATAAGGTGTGTGTATGTCTATAAAGAAAAACACATCATTTTTGTAAATTTTTTTTTTTTTTTACCTCTCCACCAAGCAATCTCTCACCAAGAGTTGCCACAAAGAAGCTGATTAATGCCGGGCGACGCCGGCCCCATATACCGAGGGTCGCGGGTTTGAACCCAGCCCTGGCCGGGCGTTGCGGCAGGTGCCTATAGTCCCAGCTACTTGGGAGGCTGAGGCAAGAGAATTGCCCAAGCCCAAGAGCTGGAGGTTGCTATGAGCTGTGATGCCACGGCCCTCTACCGAGGGCGACAAAGTGAGACTCTGTCTCTAGGAAAAAATAAAAGAAGAAGAAGCTGATCAATGCTATGGACAGAAGCAGACTGGGAATGTAACTTCTGTATCTGCACAGGACAGTTTCACAAAGCTTTCATACCTTTGGCAATGTCAAAGTGCAGGCATCAGGGTCAGTAATTATTTGTTGGTAGTGAACGAAGAATCAATTCGTTTCTTGGACAAGTGCTTCTTAGACAATTGAGAAGGAATTTGAAGAAAACAAAAAGCAAGCCTGCTCTAAAGTGATATGAATGCCTCAACCTTTTCTACCTGCAAATCACATTCTTCCTTCATCAGGGAAAGTCCAATCTGGGGAGAGAGTTAAACAGCTTTAGTTGCATGGATTTTACTTTCAGGAATATGGAATTGTAACCCCAGCAAACTGCCCTGCACCTGGCCTTCTTATGGGTCAGTGTTAGTTGGTATGTACAAGATGATTGAGTCTTCACTGGTACATTTTTATTATCTATTAAAATTTTGGAGATTTTATAAGAAAAAAGGTAAGTGGGGAACCTGCTTCAGCTCAGGAAGAACCTACACTCTATTAAGTCCTGATCTGTTAATGAACAGAGCCCCCTTGCTCTGTAAAATAAATTCTGAGCACCTCAGTGCTTCAGACAGATCAGTAAACACAGAATTACCATTACAGCATATTGTGATAGTTCCAATAACAGAATGATCTACAAGCTATGGCTCGAAAACTCTGTCAATTAATTCTTCTGGTCAAAGGGATGACAGATAAGGTTTCAGAATGACCCATTAGCTGTGTTTTAAAGGATGAACAGGAATTCGAGGAGGGGAGAAGAATGAACAGAACACACGTCCGAGACCCTGTGTGTGTTTAGACTATACATTGTCTGGCCTTGTCGGCAAAGAAGCCCTTAGAGCCCCAGGGGCCAGAGCTTGAAGGGTTTTCAATATCCTACCAATAATTTTGGACTTTATCTTAGAGTCGCTGGTTGCCTAATTCAATCAGATGACCGAGAAGTACATCTGGTGAAAAATTACAGCCAAATCAGAAATTTTGTGGCAAAAAAGAAAGAATAAACAGTGAATTTCCAACTCAGTTTCACCTTATAGGACTAGATAACAGCATAAAGTGTTCAAATAAATCATCACTATTTGAAATCTTTTCCCTACTCTTCTTTAGAAAGGTCTAGACTTTAACCTGTCTGGCCCTTGGATCTGATCAGCATAACATGTGGGAACACTTACAACATAAAAGATCCTGTTTTCTTCTCCCTGTCAACTGAATAGAAAGGACTGTCCTCAGGCCAGATGTCTGAAAAACAGAACCTATGGAAATGTTCACCTGCTTTTCTTGTGTTGCAGCTGGATCTACAGTGGATCCAAGTTCTGAGTGAAGGCTGGGCCACCCCCCTCAAAGGTTTTATGCGTGAGAAGGAGTACCTGCAGGTTATACACTTTGGCACCCTGCTAGATGGTATGTTTTTGTTGTGGCTGTTTCTTATTCTTTATGGTTAAAGAAAAAAGAAATCTTTCCCGCAGAAATTTGACGGGAAGAAGAAATGTTAGCCTTTGCTTTGTAAACCTTACTGCAAAAATATTTAGATCATTTACGGCATGCCCCATCCTATCATGTATAAGCTCCAATTTTTAGGATATTTTGGTTGTTTTCAAAGGATTACTATGTAAAACTAAGGAACTAAAAAAGAGGGTTTTAAGGCCAAAAGAGGATTAAGTCTGTTTCACTTTCACCTGCTCTTTGCTGGTCCTGTTATTTAAAAGGCAGCAGTCAGCAGCCCTTCTCAGCTCAGTTCTGCACCATCCTGGGGCAGCCATGATGAGCTCTGCACATCCTACAGACCCACGTGATACCTCCACCCTCCAGGCTGCTCCTTTCAAGCATTAGGGCAGCAGCTTTCCTGGGTGGAAGCTGAAGTGCTGATGTTCCTGTGCGTAGATCAATTTGCTTTCATTCCCTAAACTAATGAAGGAGTGTTTAGGGAACTTTCTGGCCCAGGCTGAATGACTTTTAGAAAACTGATCTGTGTGTGTTACTCAGAAGACTTCCAGACCCTTCTGTGATCATTTCCTTCCTAGAACTGCCTGAGCTTATCAAATATAATTTATCTATTTCAAGAGCTTGGGGAATGGCTGCTAAGCGGGGAGGAGCTTGGCATAGAATCACACTGAACCTGTAATACTGAGCAGGGTGCTAAAGCTTTTAGGAAGAAAAATCAAATAAGATGTTCTTTCTTGGGAAAGATGTTCACCTTCTGGGTTTGTGTCCCTGCCGGGGGGAATGGGAGAGAAGGCCATAATCAGCACTCAAAGGCTGCTCAGAACGAGCCTTCCTCCCTTATTCCGGTGTTGTAAGTGACAATGCTCTGGAACCTGAATCCTTTATTTCTCAGATTCAATATCATAACATCCCAGAAGGATATTTGCTTTACTTCTAGCTTGGCTTAACTAGAGTAATAATGCATATCTCTACTGCACTTCTGTTTTCAAAGCATTTTCTCAGATCTTACTTCATTTGACCCTCATAAAGCCCAAGAAAATAGGTAATTAAGTGATTTTCTGAATCCCCAGACCAGAGTCCAGAATCTCCTGATTCCTGGCCCACTGCTTTTCCCTACCAGACTGCTTTCCCGGTGTCCTTCCCAGTAGAATTTAGAAGGCCTACAAGGAAGGCTGGCATTTATCTTGATGTCTTCATTAGACTCAGGCTGAAGACAGATTTATCAAATAATGTCACTGGATTCACCAGCCAGCTGCAAACAAGTAGTTGATTATGAACATGCGAACCAGAGGTGTGGTCAAAAGACCAGTGAAGCTCATTAAATGAGGGGAACGCGTTATAGACAGTGCCATTGACCTTTGACAAATATTTGTTCTATACAGAAAAATATCAGGGCGTTGTAAGTGGTTGCAGAGGTCAATGTTAATGGAAATCAAGGGTCCTTAGCCTGGGATCTAGGGGTTCAGTGTAAGTTAACAAAACATCCTAAAATAGACAAAATGGTTTGTGTTCTAAGAAGGGAAGGAGGGAGCATTTTCCTCAGTTAAGAGGTTATGACTTTGATGGATTCTGTTTTTTTAAGAGCCAAGGTCTCACTTTTGCCCACACTGGAGTGTAGTAACATGATCACAGCTCATTATAACCTCAAATACTTGAGCTCAAGTGATTGTGCCTCCTCAGCCTCTTGAATAACTGGGACTATAGGTTTGCACCACCACACGTGGTTAATTAAAAAAGAAATGTAGAAACAAGGCCTTGCTATGTTGCTGAAGCTAGTCTCAAAATCTTGGCCCTCTAGTGATCCTCCCACCTCAGTCTCTCAAAGTGCTGGGATTATAAGTATGAGCCACCGTGCCCAGCCTCCATGGATTCTTAAAACAGTTTATGATCCATATAGATGGAGAACAGCTAATGCAGATAATCCATGTGGATAACTTAGAAAAAAGTCTCTTGCTTTTCTGTTCACATCATCTGAATTTCATTTTATGGCTTTTTTTTTTTACTTGCAAAAACACATCGCTTTTCTATTTCTTATTTGGCGCTCGCTACCATGGGGTGGATGAAGCACTTACTATTATTCCTGCTTCCCTTGTAGTGCAGACCTCTCCCTGCCCCTCAACCCCACCAACCTTCCAGTCCAGGGATATGAATGAGGCCACTTTCCCATTAATACTTAAATCCCACTAGTGCCATCTCCTACCTGCTCATGCAGAAATCCCAGTTCTTTCTAAAGCCTACACTCCAGTGTTTGCAGGAGTCCCCCAGGTATTGTTTCCTGTGCTCTCAAGTGGGGCCCACAGCCACATGCCACTTGCTGCCTGGATTCATGTGGCTCTATGCACCCACAGATGTGCAGAGCCCACCCACACACTCCAGCCACTAATGTTCTTGGTACCCATAGGAGTGTGGCAGCTTATGGGCTTTTTCTATTAACCTCACTTGAAGACTGTCAGGAGGTTGCTTGAGTCACACAGTATTAGAGAATTGAGTGAGATAACTCTTGTAATCCCTATGGATCCTAGTATCCTCCTGTGACCCCAGTGTGGTCATGGGTTGGTGGTGTTCAAGACCAAATATGCTATTTCCATAATCCCTCCTCTTCCAACCTGAAGGACTTATTTATGAAACTTTCTATAAGACTCTCTTTTTCCCCTATGGGAATTCTCCACTGGCTCCACCATCTCCCTTGGCAACCAGTCTGTTGGACATACTCATGCAGCCTCAGCTACAGTCAAGAGTCAGAGTTCTGCGTGCCTTTCCGAAGCCATCTCAGTGCTTATATAAATCAGTTAATAAAAATAGACACCAAGGATGTTGTGCTGCCCACCTCTACCACCTTCTGTACCTCAGTTTAGCTTTGGCCTACGCAGAGGTAGATTATCCTGGTGGATAAGAGTGTGAACTGCAGAGTCAAACTGTCTGGGTTTGTGCATCCATGATTACCTAGAAACCTGGGCCATGTTACTTTCTAGGCTCAGTTTCTTTATTTGTGTAACTGGGACAGCAACAACTGTCATCGAGGTGCTGAAAGTTTAAGTCAATAGTAACTGCTTGATATATGTCAGCTATTATGAACAACCCTCTGCTTCACACAATGAACAGAACATGGAGTCTTGCCAGGTGTGGTGATGTACCTGAAGTCCCAGCTACTCGGGAGGCTGAGTCAGGAGATTGCTGAGCCCAGGAGTTGTGGTTGCTGTGAGCTATGATTGCACCACTGAACTCCAGATTAGGTGGCAGAGTGAGACTCTGTCTCTATTCAAGAAAAAGAAGAGAAGAAAGACACAGCATCCTTAGAAAGGCCTGGGGTAGAGGTGCTCTCCATGTACTATGAGCATGCATTGACCACTGACTGTGTTCTGACACTGCAGTTTAATGTTAGTATCCCATTTCATCTGGATAATACCCCAGTGAAAATATTTTGTCCATATGTAAAAATAAGTATTGGAAAAATTAAATAAGTTACTTGAAACCTGGACTCAAATCCAGGTCATCTTGACCCTAACATTTGTGTTTATTCTACTTGGCACACTTTGGTGTCCTCTAAACATCGGGGACACCAGGATATTCTAGGGCAGTTTGCTCTTATATTTTCCCCCAGAGCCTGGTTTGGAAACATTTGACAGGGGTTGTAATATCCCATATTTGCAAGAAACAACTTCATGCTAAAGTTGGAAGGGCTATTGACATAGGTTATAATTATTTTAAAACATAATCAAATTCTGATTTCACTGGCTTTTTGCTGTCATGTAGCCTCTGTCTTTAAAAAACAGCATAACGAAAAGCTCAGTATATTTGTATGTTGTATGTGTGAAATGTCACAATAGGATTTTTTCCCTTGAGATTGTTGTTTTAAGATTATTTTGGTAGGAAGCTGGAAACATGTCTTAATTATGTTTGTATTTCTCTAGGCATGGTCCATGCTGGTATGTACTTTAACTTTCTGAGTAGTTAAGTTATGATAATTAAACATGTTACCTTAATTTGAATGAATGAGAACGCAAATAAAAAAAATTCTCATTAACCGCTTGGAATCATTATCAGCTCATGATCCAACCAGTTATAGAAGAACTACATTCTTCTGATGATTAGACTAGAAGGAACAGGAGATTTCTAGAGCTGTTGTTTATAATGTTATATTTGGCTGACAAAAGTAAACTTGTTTCTAAATTTTTGTCCTACATTTTGATCTTGAGTCTTTCAAATTTGTGATCCTCTCTCCATGACTGTTGGTCCTCCTTTAGTTTCACAAATCTGGAATATTTTCTTCTACTGTGTTTATAAAAGATTTTTAATTCATGAAGAATAAATCCATTTTAGATGCAATTTAAAGTAGATACACCTGGTTGGATTATGTATGATTGTAATTCATTTACTTGCAATGTGTGATTATGCATGAATTCAATTTTAAGCTACCATGATTGACACAGAACTGAGAATAAATATAATTTTACTATGACTATAAACTTCTGCATTGTCCTAGAATGAAAAGGTAAATGTCTAAAGCTATTGCTTCCTGGGTCTTATTTTCATCATTGTTTTTCCTTTTTAAAAGCCTACTTAAACAATAAAGAATAATTCAGTTTTTGCATAGAAACAGTCCTAAACATCCAATACACAGATCTCTATGGCTAAGCCAGACGGCTTGAAAATTATTTAAAGCAAAAGAAAGAACATTCAGTTGAACAAGAAGTTACCTGTTGGACTTACCCTGTTTAAAAAAACCCCACAATATTCTCTTCAAAAAGAGATACTCCACAACAAAATAATCAAGGTGGTTCCTAGCAGAGCTGAAGCACATGAAGCAAAAGTTTAAAGCCATGGAGGATGTTTCTGCACAGTTAAATTGCTGGCTAAACTGCTGAATTAGAAAAGTTGATAAAGATGATGGGGAAAGTACAGCAAATCTGCTTATACCCTAGGAGATCAGTTGGCATTATAACCGGCACAACTTCTCTCCATAACATCCCTCAGATTAGCTCCCTTATTGTGACGCCTGCTGGGGAGCACTGTTCAGTCATTGTGGGTTTCCATTCAAGGGCAAGGTGAAGGTGGATCAGAGGCTACATTGGACAGAAGGAGGCCACTGCAACAGGAAAGTGAAGTACTCCTTGGATATCAACCCAGAATATTTGGTGCAAGATAACCTTGCAGGCAGGCCTAAGCCTCCTCCAGCACCCTGCTCCATATTTAACTTTTGCATTTGTTTTACTTTATTGTGGTCAAGTCACTATAAGTGAGGAGAATACTGTGTTCTTTCTTTCCATAGTGTAGTCAGTAAGCAATCTATAGAAAGCATAACTGCTGATCAAAACATCAGCATCCTTGAGTGTACTATTCTTTGCCAGTCTCTCTCCCTTTACCTCACCTAGGCTAGGTGGAAGATTTAACTATCTTCCATCATAAATTCCCATTAACATAGTGCTTTATGGTACCCTCCTCCCAGCAACCCAAGGAGATATGCATTATGTATTTTTTTTTTAGTATTTTAATTTCTTTAATTTTTTTAACAGTATATTTTCTAGTTATTTCTTTAGTTGCTCTGAGACTTACAGAGTACATCTTAACTTTTCACATTCAGTTTTGAATTTATTCTCACTTAAATTCAATGAGATATAGAATGTTACTCCTATTCCCTTTATTGTGATAACAACAATGTCACTAAATTGTACACTTAAAAATGGCTAAAATTGTAAGTTTTTAAGTTATGTATATTTTCCTACAATTTTAAAAAGTATATATATGTTGGTGGGCCTATGTCATATAAAAATATAATGTATTTGCCAATAACAAAATGAATTGGGTGGGACCAAAGTTGTATTAAATTAGAAATGACTCTAGGTGGTCAAATGAATCCACAGAAACAAATGGAGAGATTTGTTTTAGATATATATAAGAAGAAATTCTATATAAGAAGGTTATGATAACAGATAACAAATATGCCTTCTACCTTTATTCTCTCACTTCCTTTAAGACACATAACATATAAAGTAATAATTATAACAATGTAATGTTACATTTGTAGGTATGATATGTATAACAATATCACAATAAAGAGATATGCATTATGTATTATTCTATTTTTCCAGCTAGGAAACTGAATTCAGAGAAGTTGAATGATAAAACATAGTGGGAGAATGCCTGACTCTGAGTTCAGTGTTATCTGCAAAGTACTTGGCTGCTGTAACTTCCCATGAACTTTGAAACAGTCGTGTGAACAACAAACCACGTAGAAGAAAATAATCTGTGCGCAGGAAAATAATCTGTGGCTTATACAGCATCCTAGAGCATATCGCAGGATTTTATGATAAACTGGATTTCTTTATTGCTGGCAGTTGCAGTCTATATCCTATTGGACATTCCTCAGGTTTTAGTATCTTTTGGAGAGTGTTTTAAAGGACCAAAGTGATATGCCTAGGAAGTTTGGTTTCCTAGCTACTAGGGGGAGTGTTACACCCCAAAGGAACAGAATTCACATCTTTAACTCTGACAGAGGTATTCCAAATGTTGGACTTGAAAGTTAGGTTTAAACAACCCCATTCATCCACGGCATATTTTCTCAAATCCATCGAAAACTGCCTTTGTTTTCTGTGGAGTTGAATGTTTCTTTAATTCATCTTCCTTTCATTCCCTTCTGAATGTTGAACTTGGGAGGGCTCACTTCTCCATGGGCCCTCCTTTTCTCCCCTGTACGTACAAATGACAGACTGGCATATTTGTTAGGGCATCACTACAAAAGAGGGAACACAGTTTTGTGATTTTTTTACATTATCTAGGATTATTAATAAATGGGGTGTTTTTAAAAGGGCCAACTTCTATCCTTTTAGGCCTTAAAGTAAAAAACAGTCAAATCTTTGAACCATTTTAAACATTTTATCTAGAAACATTTTAAAACATTTTTCCTAAAAAAACTTATTCACTAAAAAAAAAAAAAAAAGAATACATTAACATAAAGAAACTCTAAAACAATGACTGTCATTAGTTGTACCAGTTACTAAGCTGGGCTCTAACGTAGTGTTCCCCTGAGGATTGGGAGACCTGTGTGGATTGGCGGCTTCCCACACTAGAGGATCCCCCTGACTCCGTGTTTTTAGTTTCTGTATTAGTCAGGGTTCCTCAGAGAAACAGAACCAACAGGATACAGAGAGAGAGGAGAGAGAGAAAAAGAGAGAGAAAGACAGAGTGGGGAGAGAGAGAGACAGGGAAGGAGAGAAGAAATGGGGGTAGAGGGAGAGAGAGAAGGAGAAAAAGAGAGAGAAATCAATGTTTTAAGAATGAGCTCATCCGGCAGGCTGGAGAAAAGGACAGTTGCTGTTCACGTCCAAAGGCTGTCTGCTGGCAGAATTCCCTCTTCCTCTGGGGAGATCAGTCTTTTTCTATTCAGACCTTCACCTGATTGGATGAGACCCACCACCATTATGGAGGGTAATTTGCTTTGCTTAAAGGATCCTTGAAATGTTAAGGCTATCTAAAAAATACCTCCCCAGAAACATCAAGAATAATGTTAAACCAAAAACCTGGGTACCATGGCTTCACCAAGTTAACACATAAAATTAACCATCAGAGTGTCTCTGTCTTTTTTTAAAATTGTTTTTCTGTCTCTCCCTTTGTGGTTTCTTGCTGCTGAAGATGTAGCTTCTCTGAACACCATGTTCCATACCTTGCAGTCTGTTGTGTTGTACACTGAGAACTCAGATCACCCCGTTTACATAAATTCCTCTTAAAGTAAGAATATCAGCGTCATGCTGAGTGGGTCCCACTCTCCCAACAAAGTGAGTGTTAATAAGTGATTTTACGTCATTTTTCATGCCTCTATTATTTTTTGGGGGTGGAGTCTCACTTTGTCACCCTGGGTAGAGTGCTAGGGCATCATAGCTCACAGCAACCTCAAGTGAGCCCTCAACCTGGGCTCAATTGATCCTCTTGCCTCAGCTGCCCAAGTTGCTAGGACTACAGGCACCACCACAACACCCAGCTATTTTTAGAGACGGGGTCTTGCTCTGGCTCAGGCTGGTCTCAAACTCCTGAGCTCAGGAAATCCACCTGCCTCAGCCTCCCAGAGTGCTAGGATTACAGGTATGAGCCACTGTGCCCTGCCCTTCCTCTGTATTTTTTAACTTTTGGTTCTTAACTGCAGTTGAAATAGCAAGACTTGAGATTCCCAGATAAGTGAGGTTTACCAGTCTTTCAAAATATTTAAAGGTGATGCTGTGCCTTGACCACAGCAAACAGTATCAGGAGGATGGCTTGTTTGGGGTCCTGTGGAATCATGTTAACTGTCTGACTTTTTCCCTCTCTTCTTAATTCAATGTGTTAGTAGTGCAGATAGAGCCTAAACAGATAATAAAATAAGACTCGCCTGTCATTTAACAAAGTTCATTTTCAAGAGGTTTTTGTTTTGCCAGTGTTAGATTTGTTTAAATGGAGCTTTAAAGACTTTGAGCTCCCTGATGCATTGAGGTCAGGACTAAGCTTTAAAAAGGGAACTCAGAAGGGAGATATCCCCTCTGTGTCCTCCAGTTTAAATCACTCACTGAGCCCACCTCCTGTCTGATTTGAAACTCTGCCCACTTTTACCTGTGCTCTGTCCTCTGCTTTGGGAAGCCCCCTGAGGGCATCTCATAGATTCTAGAGAAATGGATGCAGTGCTACACTGGTGCAGCCAATACAACCAAATTGGAGTGAGCTCTTCATGGCTTTTGAAGGAAAGTTTGGAAGGGGCTTCACGCACACTTGGGTCACCCTTCAAGGATGACACATCTTATATCGGTATTCATGTGTCACCTTGGCTCTTTCCACAGATGGAGTGATCAACATGAGCGTCCCCATCGTCCTGCCCGTCTCTGAGGAGGATAAGGCACGGCTGGAAGGGTGCAGCGAGTTTGTCCTGACATACAGTGGACGGAGGGTGGCTGTCTTACAAGACCCTGAATTCTATGAACATAGAAAAGAGGAGCGTTGCTGCCGGGTGTGGGGGACCACGTGCACAAAACTCCCCCACGTCAAAGTAAGTCACAGAACCTTGGGAAGGGTTTTCTTAATCTATTTTAACTTAGGACAAACACAATTCTTTTTAATTCCCTCTCAAAGGACTAAGAAAAACTAGAGTTAGATGGAAGAATGTATTTCTGAGGCTGGGTTTGGAGGCTTTGCCTTGGGAGAGAGATCTTTTCAGAAAGGAGCAAAGAAACATCTGTTTGAGGGCTGGTCTCAATGATCTCTAGGGTCCTCAGATCCTGTGATGGCTGGCCCCTTCGCTAAATAGGTCCAGGAAGGGAATGAATCTGCAGTCAAAAATAGAGGAATAAAATTATAGCTGCTATCTATGCACAAAACCACAGCCAGACCTTGCAGCCCTGTCTGTTTTGAAAATGCATATGGGAAATAAATACCTTTATGCAGACTGCGCCCAACCGACTACTGGACAGAGAACACCAAATTCATGCTCTGTGGTCAGTGAGGGGTCAATGACAGCTTGTCAGTAAACAAAAGTTAGCACAGATATTAGCAGACTTTCCAGAGGGAAGATATCACATTTTGTCAGTGGATTTTTTTTTTTTTTTGATACAGAGATAGCATCTTGCTCTGTCTTCTGAGCTACAGAGCCGTGGCCTCAGCCTAGCTCACAGCAACCTCCACCTCTTGGGCTCACATGATCTTCCTGCCTCAGATTCCAGCTGAGGGCTGGCTAGTTTTTCTATTTTTAGTAGAAATGGAGGTCTCGCTTTTTTCAGAGTGGCCTGGAACTCCTGAGCTCAAGTGGTCCTCTCACCTCAGCCTCCCCGAGTGTTAGGATGACAGGCATGAGCCACCACACTTGGCCTGTCAGTGGATATTTTTCAGACTGAAAATATGTATTCATCTGATTAGGATCACATAAGTTCTATCATACCTAGAGGCAAAATAGACTAAAACTCAGCTTCCTTCATAGCGTCTGATTGTTGTTGGGGATGAGGTAGGAGAAGCAGTATAGAATTGCTGGGTATGGTCCATTTCCCATAAAGAAAATACATGAGATTGAAAGTAAGAGTCAATCCTCATCCAAGATAAGAACATTAGGGTGGATATTTTACTAGTAGCCATATACCACCAATTTGACTTCTCCAAATTCCCCACTTGAGGGATAGACACTGATTTTCAGCAGATTCAGAGGAATGGAGGCCAATTTGGGGCACTGGAGACTCTCAAAATCCTTGTGATTGGACAAGGTGCATCCTGTCCTGGGCCTCACTTTCTTCATTTACAAAAGGAGGGGGCCAGAATCAAAATGATTCTATCTCCTTTACACCAAGGACCCTGCAAGAAAGATAATTTGTTTGGATCTGGTTTTCGGTGCTCGCTTCGGCAGCACATATACTAAAATTGGATCTGGTTTTCGTTTTGTTTTTGTTGTGAAATATTGCATGTAGGATGAACCTTTTCAAGGTCTCTGTGGGGGGCCTCTGAAGACTTTCTTTATCTAAATAGAAAAGGAAAGCAAAGTAGCCTTTTCATTTATTAGACTCAACGGTTCATCTTGCAGATAAGCATCTTTCATCTCAAGGCACATTCAGATCAAGTCGCGTGAGCAGTTTTTCTCACAAAAGCTGGCAGTCCTGGAAATTGTTGGACATTGACTAAGACCTGTTTATGGAATATCATGTCCTGGGACTTAATGATGTCTCTGTTTATTTCTTCCTGATCCTAATCTTATAGGTTTGGGATCTTATCTTTACTCAGTGACTCAAAGAATAGTGGCCGTTCTCATTACACCAGCTCTGGTATTTCCACTCCACAAACACATGACTAGCACAAAACAAAACAAGACAATGACGAATCTTTTGTACTTCACTTCATAGATACCGCGTATTTTACAAATTGAAGGTTTGTGGCAACCCTGCTTCAACCAATCCTATTAGCATCATTTTTTCCAATGGCGTTTGCTCACTCGGTGTGTGTGTGTCACATTTTGGACATTCTTACACTATTTTAGACTTTTCATCATTATTATATTTGTTACAGTGATCTGTCATCAGTGATATTTGATAGTACTATTGTAATGGCCAATTTGAGTAGCCAAGAACTATACCATATAAAAAGGCAAACTTAACTGGTAGATGTTTTGTGTGTTCTGACTTCCCTACCAACTGGCTATTTCTCTCTCTCTCTCCCCCTCTCCTTGGGCCTCTCTATCCCCGAAGACGCAACAATGTCAAAATTCGGCTAATTAATAACTGTATAATAGCTGCTAAATATTCAAGTGCAAGGAAGAGTCCTACTTCTCTCATTTTAAATCAAAAGCTAGATATGATTAAGCTCAGTGAGGGAGGTGTGTCAAAATCTGAGACAAGATAAAAGCTGTACCTCTGGTGCCAAACAGCCAAGTTATGAAAGCAGAGGAGAAGTTCTTGAAGGAAATTAAAAGTGCTACTCCAGTGAAGTAGATAAGAAAGCAAAACAGCCTATTGCTGACATAGAGGTCATGGGCAAACTTCCTTTTGCCCTCTGAAGCTTCTCTGAAAAATCAACTGACAAAAGACAGAATGATAAGAGAAAAGGCATACCAACTTATTATTGTTCATGGGAAATAATTACAAAGTGATTACCCTTGATCACTGTACAGAAAGTTATATGTAACCTTGAGGTTACAGAAAGAATGTTGGCTCAGAATATGGCCAAAACAAGATTATAGCAGGAAAACAGGTTATGAGACAAGTTGTGGGAGGGAGAGAAGAGGAAGTCTGGCTAGCAAAGGTGGTTGTGTTATGTAGATGAAACCTCAGAGATAAATGTTTCAGACCTTGAAGTTGTCAGATTCTCAATCAATCTTTCCCAGGTCAGACAAGGAAAGACTCTCGGAGAAAGCCTGGGTGCATCAATGCAGATTTTCTCTACAAATGCAAATATCCACCCCTCAAAGACAGCTTTTTAGCTATTCTCATATTTCCAACCCTTCTGAATAGCCATCTTGGAAACATATTTCCTCTATGCCAAGGAAATATATTTTGGGGTGAAATATTTCAGTTTTCTTCACTGATAGGTACAAAGTTTTAGAAGTTGGAATAGAAGATTCACGTAACCACAACCCTCCCATATGCCAAAGTGCACTCCAGAGCAAGGCCCTAACTCTCTTCAATTCTATGAAGGCTGAAAGAGGTAGAGAAGCGCAGAAGAAAAGTCTGAAGCTAGCAGAGGCTGGTTCAGGGCTTAAGGAAAGAAACTGTCTCCATAACATAAAAGCATGAGATGAAGCAGCAGGTGCTGATGGAGCAGCTATAGCGAGTGATCCAGAAGATCTAGCTCAGATAGTTGATGAAGGTGGCTACAGTAAGCAACAGATGTTACAATGGAGGAAAGACAGCCTTCCCTTGGAGGAAGATGCCATCTTATAGCTAGAGAAGAGGTGTCAATGCCTGACTTCAAAGCATCAAAGCATAGGCTGACTCTTGCTGGGGCTAAGACAGCTGGTGACTTCAAATTGAAGCTAATCATCATTGACCATTTCAGAAAACTCTAAGGCCCTTAAGAATTATGCTAAATCTACTCAGCCTGTGTTCTAGAAATGTAATAATAGAGCCTGGCTGGTTTACTAAATATTTTAAGACACTGTTGAGTGGTCTGCTCAGGAAAAGATGATTCCTTTCAACTGTTTATTTACAATGCACCTAGTCACCTGAGAGCTCTGATGGAGATGTACAAGGAAATTATTGTTGCTTTATTGCCTGTGAATAGAATATTCATTCTGCCCAGGGATCAAGGAGTGATTTCAACTTTCACATCTCATTATTGAAGAAATATATTTTGTAAGGCTATATCTGCCACACACAATGATTTCGCTGATGGCTGTAGGCAAAGTAAGTTGAAAACCTTCTGGAAAGGATTCACTATTCCAGATCTATTAAGAACCTTCATGATTCATAGGAGGAGGGTCAAAATATCAACATTAACAGGAGTTTGGAAGACGCTGATTACACCCCTCATGGAGAACTTTGAAGATTTCAAGACTTCAGTGGAGGAAGTAACTGCAGATGTTTTAGAAATAGCAAGAAAACTAGAAGTGGAGCCTGAAAATGAATTTCTACAATCAGTCTTGAACAAACAAGGAGTTGCTTCTTACAGATAAGCAAAGAAAGCGGTTTCTAGAATCTACTCCCAGTGAAGATGCTGTGAACATTGTTAAAATAACAACAAAGGTGGCTGTGAGCCCATAGCACAGTGGTTACGGCCAGCCACATACACCTGAGGCTGTCAGGTTTGAACTCAGCCCGGGCCAGCTAAGCCATAATGACAACGGCAACAGAAAAATAGCTGGGCATGTGACAGACGCCTATAGTCCCAGCTACTTGGGAGGCTGAGAATTACTTAAGCCCAAGAATTTGAGGTTGCTGTGAGCTGTGACGCCATAGCACTGTACCGAGGGTGACATAGTAAGACTCTGTCTCAAAAAAAAAAAAAAAAAAAACCCTCAAAGGATTTAGAATATTACACCAACTTAGTTACATCAACTTAGTGGTAGGGTTTGCAAGGATTGACTCCAACTTTGAAAGAAATTCTACTGTGAGTAAAATGCTATCAAACATCATTGCATGCTACAGAGAAATCTTTTGTAAAGAGAGAGTCAATTGATGTGGTAAATTTCACTGGTGTCTTATTTTAAGAAATTGCCACAATGTCAGTAGCCACCACCCTGATCAGTGAGCAGCCATGAACACTGACTGAGGCATGTCTATGGCTGCTAATCCATCCACCAGCGAAAAGATTATGACTCCCTGGAGGCTCAGATGATTGTTAGTAATCTTTAGCAATACAATATTTTTAAATTAAGGTACGCACATTGCTTTTTTAGACACCATGCTATTGTATGGTTAATAGACTACATTATAGTATAAACATAACTTTTATATGCACTGGGAAACCAAAATATTTGCTTTGTTCCAATAGTCCCTCTAATGAAGCAGTCGGGAGCTGAACCCTAATATCTCTGAGGTATGCTTGTATTTCATCTTGCTTTGCAATGTATGTGGGCAGTTGGATCTCAGAATTTTGGAATATCTTAGAAGCCAGGGAAAAAGTGGTGGCGTGGCATGTAGCTTTGGCAATATTATCAGTGACTGTGTTCCATCAGGTCATTAGAGGGACTCTGTAAACATTCCCAGTGGGCTAATGGTGAGAAATGGGCCATGAATAACCAGAGAGAGAAAGCCACTCACCCCATACTCACTGCTCTGGACTGCTGATGGCACATTTACTAAACAACACAACACGTGACTTTTATTGGGGAAAGAATTTGTTGGGGTTTTTTTAGTGCCCTGAAATTCACAGTAATCTTTAACATAGGTTTTTAGAACCCCAATCCTTCTAAAAGTAATTACTTTCAAAGGTAATCATGGGCCTTGTTGCATTTCCATGTGGGACTGAGAACAGCATTTATAAGGAAAATGGTCAGTCACCCAGGAAATGGTGTGTCTCTGTCACTTATCTCTGTGAGTCACTCTGACTTTCCACTCACAGCATTCCATCCTCTCTTCTGAGTCACTAAGTACAGAACCATGTGACAGGATCTCAGACGAAATGGTGGGGAAGAGCAGGTGAAACTTGTAGGATTAATCCTTGGTGGAGCCCTGTTGCCTTTCATCCATGGCTCTCAAAGCTTTTCCAAGTAGTAATTATTTCTCACACTGTTCCTGAGAAGCTAAGAATCATTACTCCCATTTTAGAGATGCAGAAACCAAGAGAACAGAATATGACTTCCCAATGAAGGACAGAAATGAGAGGTTTTATATCCTTTAGCTCCACAGGGAAGACAGCATAGTCAATTACACCAACAGGATCACCTGGGGAGTGCAATTACTGGGGAGCTGCAATCCTTGCCCGTAACTGGATCCCATCCTCACAGACTTCTATTGAATTGGTTTGAGGTTGTGTCTGGATCTTGGGGATTTTGAAGCTCCTGGGGATTCTAATGTGCTGCAAAGATTGAGAATGGGCAGGTTAGATAAGTGTTTGGAGGTGTTTTCTGTATGGCTCCACCTGGATGTATCTCATAAACACCGCGACTTCACATGCTCACCCTCTCTCCAAACCTGTTCCCCTCCTGTGCTCCCATCTCAGTGACGGCTCCACCATCCCGACACCTGGATGCCATTCCTGCTGCTTTCTTCTCCCTTTATTCAATCGCCAATTCCTGACAATTCTGCCTTTCAGATATTTCTTGGGTTTGTTCACTCCTCTCTGTTCCAACTTGGGCCAAGACATTTCATTTCTTTCCTGTCTCTTGCCTTACTCCCTTCTAATCCTTTCTCCATTATTCAGCTAGACTGAACTACTCAGCCTTTCTTTGGGAACCCCTTTGTAAAGATATGACCCAACAAAATCTCTCCTACAGTCCTCCTGGAGCTGCTCATTAAATCATTCTCTCTTACTTTTTCACAGGCCCATGTCAACCTATGACATTGTTCCCCTCCTTCCTGCCTCTAGTCTACACTTTATTTCCTTTATTTCTTATGGGTCAGCCCTAACCCATAAGATTAACTGAGTGCCTCTAGAGCAATTTGTACCTGTCCTGTCCACACATGTGACAGATGATGTTGGAGTATCAGCAAGGGGGCTACAGATGAGGGGAAGTAAATACCGTGGGTAGAAGAGTCTAGTTTGCAGGAGTTGGAGATTTGGATCCTGGCTTTGGTAGATGGCTGTGTGCACTTGAACTCTGACATTTCCTCTCTGAAAAACTGCCTGCTCATCTAAACTTGAGGGCATCAGCCCATGTGATCTCCAGGTTCCATGACTATTAAGGTAGATAATGCAGAGATGAAGGTATCTTCTCCATTTGCACCATGTAAGCTTTTCTTCTCCTTGATTCTGTTCTCTGCAGCCTTTCATCATGACCTTATCTTCCTGAACCCACCATTCCTTTCCTTCCTTCTGGTTCCTTTCCCTTCTCTCCTCTGCCTTTCTGCGTTCTGACCTTTCCACTTTCCCACCCTCAGCTGCTCCTCCCATTCCACTTAGCACGTTCCCTCATCCTCTCCTCCTTTTTACATTCTTGTTCCACGTCCAATTCCCCTTTCACTATTTCACTGGACGCCCTAATCTTTACTCCTGTTCCTCTCAGTGCATCCAGTTCTGCAAATCTTCTAGCTGGGGCCCTTCTTCTGCCTCTGGCAGGACACTTGAAAGGGGATGAGGACTTCTAGGACACAAAACCCTGGGAAATTAGGCAGAGCCACTGAACCTCCCTTTCTGATAGCTGGACAGTTCTAGGGATAGTGGAGAGAGATACCCTTTGTCCTTTCCCATCCTAGAAATGCCAAAAGCATAGTGTTAGCATTGCTGTCCAAACAGACATGTTTTTAGGCTGGACGGTGAATGTATTTAGTAATGGTTCGATGCTGTCTTCACCAATAGATAGAGTGACAAGGGTGGACCTCTAGTGTCCAGAATGAATTACTGCATTGCCAGGGGTGTGTGTGGGCGGGGGGGGGGGGCGGTAGGTATCTTAACTCTTTCAAAATTGTATGGGTAATCTAACTCTAAGCAAGGAGGACAGAGCATATGTATGGGTATGGGTATTTGAAAATATTCTTGTTCAGTGATTTGCCTGAACACAGAGTTTAAAAAGGAGGCCATGAAAATACAGCAAAGTCTGTTGCACAATTACCTTTTTTCTACACCAGGGCTTCTCAACCTCAGCACTACTGACAATTTGGGCTAGATAATTCCTTGCTGTGGGGAGAGGAGGGGGGCTGTCCTGTGCAATTCAGGTTATTTAGTAGCATTCCTGGCCTCTATACAGCAGAGGCCAATAGCAATCCAGTAGTGACAATTAAAATTGTCTTCAATTTTTTAATGACTGAAAACTTCCTAAATTTGTCGGAAAACATAAATCTACATACACAAGAAGTTCAACAAACTCCCTCTTCTCAATTTCCAGCCTGGCAGCCTGCATGACACATTTCAGACTTTGGAAAATGAATACAAATTTAAAAATCAATCGTTTGGGGCCTCCTTGCAGAATTTTTTTTTTTTTTATTAAATCATAGCTGTGTAAATCAATATGATCATGGGGCACCATACACTTGGTTCATAGACCATTTGACACATTTTCATCACATTAGTTGACATAGCCCTCCTGGCATTTTCTTAGTTACTTTGCTAAGACATTTACATTCCACATTTACCAAGCCTCACATATACCCTTGTAAGATGCAGAATGTTTATGACGGGTTTATGATGCCCTTCAAAAGCGTGACCCTCGGATTTTCTCTAGCCTTTATTGATAGAAGCTGGAGAATGTTACTTAAATATGATGGACATTTGGGTTACTTCCACCTCTCGGCTATTGTGAATAGTGCTGCTATGAACATGCGTATGCAAACCTCTCTTCAAGACCTTTTCATTTCCTTTGGATATGTGCCCAGAAGTAAGATTGTTTGATTTTTTGAGGAACCTTCATTCAGTTTTCCATAGTGGTTGCACCTTTACAATCCCACTAACAGTATATGGGTGTTCCAATTTCACCACATCCTGGCCAACACTTGTTATTTTCTGTTTTTTAATAGTAACCATCCCAAGGAGTATGAAGTGATATCTCATTGCAGTTTTGATTTGCGTTTCTCCTACAATTAGTGTTGCCAAGCCTCTTTTCACTTGCTTTTGCCTATTTGTAGATCATACAAACATAACATAGATCTATTCAAATCCTTTGCCCATTTCTTAATCTAATTAAGAAATGGGCATTTGTTGAGTTGTGGGAGTTCTTTATGTATTTTGGATATTAACCCTTAGCATAAAATGTAACTTGCAAATATTTCCTCACACTGTATAGGTTGCATTTTCAGTCTGTTGATTATGTCTTTTGATGCATAAAAGTTGTTAGTTTGAAGAAGTTCCATTTGTCTATTTTTGCTTTTGGTACCTGTGCTTTTGATATCATAACCAAGAAATCATTGCCAACTTCAATGTCATAAAACTTTTCTTTCTAAGGGCTTAAGAGTTTTAGGTCTTACATTTAGGTTTTAAATCCATTTTGAGTTAATTTTTGGACAGGTGGCATAAGATAAGGATCCAACTTCATCGTTTTACATGCAGACATCCAGTTTTCCCAACACCATTTGTTGAAGACACTGTCCTTTACTCCACTGAGTGGTCTTGGCACTACTGTCAAAGATCATGGGGTTTTAGGTAACTATGCTTAACGTTAGATATGGATTTGGCTCCATTTTGCTGCTCCCTGGAGATCTTCTTTTGTTTTAAAATTGAGCATAAGTGGAGAAGACTGTTTCTTTGAAGAATTTCCATAGAAATAGTGCTCAACAATAATTAACTGGTAGAAAACAACTTGTCTGATTTTTTTGCCAGGGCCTCTAACTTGTATCCTTTTAAAAAATAGTCTAAGATACATCAGATTATATTAGGAATGTGCCAGCAATGATTCTCCAAGTATGGTTAACAAAACCCAGGGGGTCCACAAGACCTTTTCAGAGAATCCCCAAGCTTAAAACTATGTTCATAATACTCAGATGTTATTTTCCTTTTTCATTGTGTTGACATCTGTACTGCTGGTACACACAAGCAATGGTGGGTAAGATGGCTGGCACCTTAGACTTGAGATAATGACAATTATCTGTACGTGAAATCACTGCACTCTTCATCACATGCACTTACAATGAAAACAATGCCAGCTTCACTTAAGAATGTTCTTGAGAAAGCTACAAAGACAATTATTAAATACTAACCCTTGAGTTTGTATATTTTTAATATTCCATTACATGGGGGACGTTCACAGTAAAGTACTTCCACCACACACACCAACGTACATGGTTGTCTCAAGGAAAAGCACTGGTATGATTCAGCTACAATGAAAACCAGCCACTTAGCTTTTGTTCATACAACACCACTTTTACTTGAGAGAACCAAAACTATGGTTATTTCGACTTGGACAGTTGACAAATATTTTTCAAAATAAACAAAGTGAACCTGTCGGTTCAAGGAGAACAACTGAGAGTATTAGTTGCCAATGAGAAACCTTGAGGTTTCAAGTAAAAAAATTTTGGAAAAATGTTTATTCACCACTGTAAGCTTCGCAGCTTCCCAGTTTCCTCATTAGAAAATTTTCTAATAAGACTAGTAATCTCATATTAACATATGTGTGTATGCTTTAAAAAACCCTAAAATGGAATGTGTCAACATTTGGAAGACTTACAAATTCAATGAACTAATATTTTCTAACTGACCAATACATGTTATAAAATCATTCATGGGGAAAAGATTCATTTAAAGCAAAATGGATTGTTAATGTAACACAGTCTGAAAAGTGAACTGGTACACCTTCAGATTTCATAATGCAGCTTACCTTTTAGAAACTAGCATGTGTTAAATTTTGGTGTAGTATCAAAGAAAAATATATAAAAGGCTATTGAAATCGTCTTCCCTTTTCCAACTACCTACCTGTAGTTGGATTTTATTTTTATACTTTAGCCAAAACAACATATTACTACAGACTGAATACAGATGTAAATACGAGAATCCAGCTACCTTCTATTAAGACAGGCATTAAAGAGATTGTAAATACACTAGAACTTTCATAGTTGACCACCCCCCTACATTGACCTAATTTTCATAGAACAGACATATACCACATGTACTCAAAGAAGTTCCTTATGTTGACCACCTCCACACATTGTTACAGTCCCTTGAGTGGTCAACTTACAGAGGTTCTACTGTATATGAAATGATGCCATACATCCTATTTTGGGGGAGGAAATTAAATATTTATTTTTCAGCAAAAAATATATGTGTGTTAACATATAATAGGTTTATTATTGTTAGTTTTCAATGAATATATATTTTTAAAGTATCTCAGTTTTAATTTCTAATATGAAAAATAATAGACACAACCCACATAAATGAGAATCCTTGGAGGGGTCCCTTTAAGAACACAAAGGGGCCATCAGACCAAAAAATTTGAGAAACACTGTGCTAGAAATGCTAAGAACTAAAGAGATCTTCAATGGTAACCCAAAATTGGCCTAGAAGGAGAACAATTTTCAGATAAAATAGAGATCAATATTAATCACTGACAACTTGAAGAATATTCTTTCTAGATGGTGATGGAAAGTGGAGATTGGCTGGTTGGTGGAGACCTTCAGGTGCTGGAGAGAATAAGGTGGGATGACGGGCTGGACCAGTATCGCCTGACGCCTCTGGAGCTCAAACAGAAATGTAAAGGAATGAATGCGGGTATGTTGGCTGGCTCTGGTGCATGTGTTATACTCCTCACTTCTGTCTGATAAAAAGTTGAGAGCAGGAATTAGCATTTTTAAAGTTTTAAAAAAAAACCTTGAAAACTTCTTTCATTGGAATATCGATGATATAGAAACTGTTTTATAACGGTGTGATACACTCATGTTTTGGAACACTGCAGCAGTTAAAAATATGCATTGCCACAGAAAGATACCTAAAGTGTGTTTGTTAAGTACAAAAGCAAATTGTAGAACGATATGCATAGCATAATCATATTTGGAAAACAGACTGAAATATAATCGTAGTTTTAAAAACTCAACCTACTTGTGTGTGTATAGAAGCAGAAAAGTCTCTGGCAGCATGTGCACCAAACTGCAGATGGTAGTGGCTATCTCTGGGATACAGTTGTTGGATCAAAGGGTGGGAAAGATTTTCACTCTTTATTACTATACATTTTGAATAAGAAGGGTGAAAAAGCAATGAAAGAATTACTGGTGATTTATATATTCTATTTTGGGGCTTTTCTGTTTTTCCCAAGTTTTTCATAATGGATATATAAAAATTGTATTTCAGGGCGGTGCCTATGGCTCAAAGGGGTAGGGCACCTGCCCCGGCCAAAAAACGCAAAAAAAGAAAAAAAAATGTATTTCATAACCAGAAAAAAAAAAAACAACAAAACTCATGCTCTCAGGTGTCCATCACTAAGTGGGGTTATTCTGAAGGTTTTTTTAAAGTAGGGGTTCTCAACCTTCCTAATGCCGCAACCCTTTAATACAGTTCTTGTGGGTTGCAACCCACAGGTTGAGAACCACTGCTTTAAAGCAATTTTTTTTTAAGTCTGTAGATTATTGCACCTTGCACAGGTCCAAGAAAGCATTCCTCATGATTATTCACTTACCCTGGTAGATTGAAACTCGAGCAGGGTACAAGAGGACTGGTTAATTCTGTCCCTGCCTGAGGCTTGGTTTGCAGGAAAGGTCCTGGCAACAAATGTTTTCATTCCTGAGGCAGGCTTTCCCTATAAGGCCTCCAGCCTTTGCATCCCAACCTTGTCTGAGCAATCCAGTATTGGTTAGTGCAGCTGAGTAACACCCCCAAGGAACAGGTGTATCCTCCAGCAGACTATCCAAAGCAAGTGGATTCAATGCAGGTCTGAACAACAAACATAGCTGCATCTTGCCTTTCTGTTCTGTGAACAAGTGACACCATGTGTTTCTCTGACCTTGGCTTTCTGCTTTCCTTTCCCAGATGTGGTGTTTGCATTCCAGCTGCGCAATCCTGTCCACAATGGCCATGCTCTGTTGATGCAGGACACTCGCCGCAGGCTCTTAGAGAGGGGCTATAAGAACCCAGTTCTCCTCCTCCACCCTCTGGGTGGCTGGACCAAGGATGATGATGTGCCTCTGGACTGGAGGATGAAGCAGCACACAGCTGTGCTTGAGGAAGGGATCCTGGATCCCAAGTCCACCATTGTTGCCATCTTTCCATCCCCCATGTTATATGCTGGCCCCACGGAGGTGAGCCCTCCCCTGAGCGAGGCTATGGGACTCAGCAATGCAGGTTCTAACTTTACTTACAAAAGCAATTGAGTCTCTGGGATCCTTTCTTCTTCCTCATGAGCAGATTCTGGAATGTTCTAATGTCTCTTCTTTATCCAACCTAATTATGTTTCCATTTAGTATTTGAAAAATGCTAGAAACATCAAACCAAACCTATTATGCATTGCCTTTGAGAATATAAAGGTTGGTATGTGAAGGTGGATAATGGAGGTGGAATATGAGGAGGATAATGAAGTGTAACTGGATATAGGGCAAGTTGTATCTAAAATATTCACCTCCAAGAAGTTCCAATTACTCTAAGTGATTCATAATGACCTGTAAGCTTCATTAGAAGGGGAGGCCTTTAAAAGATGAATGTCCCCCTTTCGTCATAACAGTGAGACTACAAAAAGAGATTTTGTCACACCACACCACCAGTGTAGTTGATTTGAACAAGTTTGTGGCAAGTAGGAGGAACTGAAAGGGTCTCAACCCTTTGGAATGCCCTACACTGAGTTTAATGAATTAATTCTCTTCACATCTAAGTTCCAGACTCCTAGCTCTCCTCTCCAACCTGTGTATTTCTGTGTGAGCGTTAAAAGGGGCAAAAGTGCTGTACTGAACTGGAATCAATGTCCGCATGTGAAAAGTAATGAGCTCGTTCATGGCAGTCTGATAACAAAATGAGATATCAGAGTAATTTTTTAAAACTGTGATTTATTCCGAACAAGAAGGCCCTGGAAAGTAAAACTCACAGTTATAATGAATGGTAAGATCTGAGTGTTCCTTGTGTGCTACCCTGTTTGGAAAAGGCCCAGGAAATACAACCTTGAATACGAAGAGGGAGAATTCTTCTTTTTTTTCTTTTGAGGCAGAGTCTCATTTTGTTGCCCTGGGTAGTGTGCTGTTGCATCATAGCTCACAGCAGCCTCAGACTCTTGGGCTTAGGTGATCCTCTTGCCTCAGCCTCCTAAGTAGCTGGGACTATAGTCGCCCGCCACAATGCCTGGCTATTTTTAGAGATGGGATCTCATTCTTGCTCAGGCTGGTCTCAAACTTCCGAGCTCAATCCACCACCTTACCTTCCCAGCGTGCTAGGATTACTGGTGTGGGCCACCTGAGAATTCTTATCTTGAAAGCTCCTATCCCACCCAACATAACCAAGCATGAGAGCATGGAGTCTTAGAACTTCACCAAATTTCTTACCACACAGGTGACCCACCCCAATTACTTTTAAAGCAGAACAAAGGTGTCTCTGTAAACAAGGCCCTCTCAGACCCCACGACGACCAGCATGTCCTTTATGTGATGTTTCCCAGGTCCAGTGGCACTGCAGGGCCCGGATGATTGCAGGGGCCAATTTCTACATTGTGGGCAGGGACCCTGCAGGAATGCCCCACCCGGAAACCAAGAAGGACCTGTATGAACCTACTCATGGGGGCAAGGTCTTGAGCATGGCCCCTGGCCTCATGTCTGTGGAAATCATTCCATTCCGAGTTGCTGCCTACAACAAAGTCAAAAAAGCCATGGACTTCTATGATCCAGCAAGGTAGGATTTCAGAGGAACATACTGGGTTTTTTTTTCTTTTATTTTTTGAGACAGAGTCTCACTCTGCTGTCCTGGGTTGAGTGCTGTGGTGTCATCATAGCTCGCAGCAACCTCGGACTCCAGGGTTCAAGCGATCCTTTTGCCTCAGCTTCTTGAGTAGCCGGGACTACAGGCACCTGCCACAATGCCCAGTTAATTTTCTATTTTTAGTAGAGACGGGAGCTCGCTGTTGCTCAGTCTGGTCTTGACCTCCTGAGCTCAGGCAATCCGCTTATCTCAGCCTCCCAGAGTGCTAGGATTATAGGTGTGAGCCACCGCACCCAGTCAGAGGAAAATTATTTAATTAACATCTGCATAACTGGTATGATGAGGCAAAATTCTGGCCCTTTGGAAAATTCTCTAGTGCCTTTCCACAGGCTCCTAACCAGAATGAGCCTCTTGAGAGACATAGGTCTTACACATTTTGTGTCCCTTAAAAGTTACAGCATGGTCCCTTACAAAGAGTAGATGGTCCGTAAGGATTTCCCTTTCAGCGTCCAAGTCCTAAACTCGCACGGAGTCCCCGGCACATTAATGAAAGGAAGCACTGTAGCAGCAGATTGGGTGAAGTGTTGATGTGTACTCACTCCCCGTGTGAGCGAGGGCTCGCAGAAGTAGGCAGAGAAACAGAAGAAAGTCCCTGGCTTCAAGACACATCCTATCAACACAGTAGGTGCACAGTGAATATTGAATGGGTAGCTGCCATTACTTCCCTTTAATCCTGCAAGTTCTTGAGCCAAAGATTTAGTGAACTGCCCACTTTCGAAACAATTTACAGAAAAACGTGAGTCTAAAAACCCATACCCTACTCCAGGAACCTTTAAGGCAGATGTTATTTACCTACACTGAGTTCTTTGTTGCTCCCCTGTGGCAGGCACAACGAGTTTGACTTCATCTCAGGAACTCGGATGAGGAAGCTAGCCCGGGAAGGAGAGAATCCCCCAGATGGCTTCATGGCCCCCAAAGCATGGAAAGTCCTGACGGATTATTACGGGTCCCTGGAGAAGAGCAACTAAATGCCTTTGGCTCCAGAGTTTGTTTCTACAGTGCTCTCTAATTACCTTTTCTATTTTTGTGATTAGATGCTTTGTATCCAATTGTTTCTCCACGACTGATTTTAAAGTAGATCGTTTATAATGAAGTAAAAATTATGTCTATAATTTAAAGTCAACATATATTTAATATATGTGTAAAACTGAGTACCAAATCTTAGCAAGTGTAAGCAATACTCTTACACATTTCAGAATAAAATTAGCCATCTTCTCTACTGCATCTGAGCAGTTAGGTCCCGGATTCCTTAAAGCTTCGACCATGGGTCTAGCTACTTGCCAAAAAGTGAAGCATGTTTTCCAGCTTAAGTTTTGCCAACCTGCGCTCTCCCAATGTCATATACCAGTGGTAAAATAAATCAGATCAGTTCCCTCTTCTGTATAATTGATTAAAAAAAAATTCATCATCTTAAAAGAGGTATGGCTGATGCTAAGATGTTTGTTTAACCTCAGGCTTATAACAGCCTTCCTGTTCAATATCTACCATGTTGAAGGCCTGAATGCAGAAACCAAAAGTGTGACAATGTGAATTGAATCTTAGAGATCTATGCAACCTACTTCTGCCACGAAAGTTACATTGTTTAATAAGTCTTAATGGCCTTCTGTGAATAATGTAACTCCAATGAAACAGTGGCCTTTAATAGCGTAAAGTCCTTTGATAAAGAATTTGCGAAGGGGTCAGGCAATCCTGTGATGTTGTGGAAATTTTTCCTCTTTGCTGTGGTCATTATGTCCTACAGAGAGGCAGGGCCTATCTGAATGCAGCAGCAGCAATAACCAAAAACAATCCACACCCTCAGACTAAGGAGGGGCTAGCTCTGGAAAAGACCACAGAAAACACAGAACCCAACCCTGTCGTCTTACAGGTGAACACTGCAATGCACCTGCCTCCTGAGCTCCTGAGCTGTAACAAAAATGCACCCTTGGCATTACCAGAAGTCCTGGTGGCCCTGAAAGAATACCCAGACCACTTGACTTTGGTGCTTTGTCTACACCAAATAACACAGAAAGCTGGATGGCAGTCCCCGCAGCTGCTAAACAAAGCTCCTGAACACAGGGTGATTGTAAAGTTGCCTTCTTGTATACCTAAAGGTCTAGAGCAGTGTTTTTCAACATTTTAATCTCATGGCACACTTAAACCTATACACTTCTATAGCACTTAAATTATGTCGAACAAAAAAAGAGTTAAAAAATATACTTACTGTGCTTTGAATTTTTCGAAAATAATTAATGATCTTTAATAATTTTCGTGGTACACCTGAGGTCTTTTCACGGCGCCCCAGTGTGCCATGGGGTGAAAATCACTGGTCTAGTGTTTTCTAAACTCTGTTGACTTTCCTGGTTGAAAAAAGCAACTTTTCCAAAGACTGAAGTTGTTCTGAGACATCTTCTGATGGCTTTATTTCCTGAGAGGCAGTCTTTGTACTTTGTGCATAATTCATTATTTCTAAGGAATATATGAAGAAAAAGCACCTTTTATTCATAGGTCTCTCTGGAAGAGACCTAAACTAAAAAAAGAAAACTGTGATATTTTCCATATTCTCAAATTCCTTTTAAATGCTAATGTCAGCTAATAAAAGTTCTTTTGAGAATTGCATATAACGTCCACAGCAAAGTTTGCCTTTAACAGTATAGTATCTATATGCACTTAATCGGAGGTACTCACTACTGCCTTTTTAAAAACAGTGTATTTATTGAAAACATGAGATAGGAGATAGTGCCTTAACCAAATGTATTTTCTGATTTTTAAAATATATTTAAAACTATTCTTCTGCTCTAGTTTCACACTTAATGCAAATGACTGTTTCTATGTACAACTGATGCTTGCTCTTATTTTAATAAATTTCTCAATATAAAGGCCGAGTCTTTTCTGCTTATAACACTGGGTGTGGGCTGACCACATGACTGTTGAGGGCTTTGTGACTTTGTATAGTTGGAGACAGCAGCAGTAACATTCTGTAAGACCATAATTAAGAGACTGTCCTTGTTCAAGTCCTTTTCTAAACTGTCCTCTAGATGTGAATGCCACGTGGTTTCAGCTAAGCACTTACAGTGATTATTCCAGTGATCGTGGGTCGTTCAGGGGCCTCAACACAGCATTTCACTGCAGGAGGAGCTGACTCCCTCCAACCCCCTCCATTTGTGATGGGGTTACTTTGCTCCCTTTTTCTCAAAGGAACAGATCTTTGTTCTCAGTGCCACCAAGGAGTTTCAAAAGCCGTGGAGTTTCCCCTCAGCAATACCCACACCGCCACTAACAAAGAAAGGATACCCCAATGTACTCAATACTAATATGAAACCAACATATAAACAACTACATTCCCATACGAAAGAAAAAACACAAATATAGTCTATTAAGGGGGAGGGGAGAGAAGAGGGACAGGAGGGAGAGCAGTGGGCAGGATCTCTTGTAATGTGCATGATGTGAGGGTGTTCAGCACGCCCCTGGGTAAAGGACCCAACTACAACTTGAACTTTACCTTAGAAGTAAAAACAATGTAACCTAAACATCTGTACCCTTATATTAATTTGAAAAAGAGAGAAAAAAGAAAGGATACCTGTTTCCACTCACACTTATTCCCTTCAGTCCTGCAGCTGTTTTTGCTGTTTCCCTTCTGTCCTGAAGGCTTCGTGCAGTTTTTTGCTACTGATCGTCACCCCAAATAAAACTGTTATGACATCCAATACAAAACTGCCATTTGTAGCCCTTCTTTTTTCTCCCCAGATATTACGTGGTGGCTCCCAGTGCCACTTAGTAGGACCACATAGGACCAGAAATATGTGTGTAAACACATGAACAAGGCAGTGATGTAGAAGGTTGTGGAGCAGTTTGTGGACAAACTGCTCAGAGCAGTGTGAAAAGACCCTGGAAGGGCACAGGTAAATCATCTGGTCAGATAATAGTCAATCTTGTACATAAATCTATCCACACTTTATCAAGCCACAGGATTTTTTTCCAAACCATCTTCTTTCCAAGAAGCAAATCTTGGTTGGTTGAGAACACCAAGTTAGTTTGCCCCCATCTTCCTCTTTCTATTACACGACTTTTAGATCGAGCATTGATCTTCAATGTAACTTTCCTCCTAGGCAGGAAATCAGTAAATTAGATGGGCACCAGATTAGTTAATCGTTCTTGTGTCTATAGGTTTGAGGAAACTACGAAAAGGCCAGACTATGCCACCCCAAAATATACTTGTTTGGCATATTTCAAGTTGGTTATTCTGAGAACTACAGAGGAATAGCACTGAAAAGTTGTCCTTTTGTAATGGAAATTTACATCTACGTACCTTAGTAACAGTGGATAAAAGTAGAGGATTATCTTGCAGACTCACTCTGCATCCGGCTGCAGCCCCAAGACGGATGCTTTTTCTGTCTGCCAGAGAAATAGACCAGGTGCTGCAACTGCCTGACCGACTGTCAAAGGCAATGTAGCTGCCTGGGGACACAGGTAAAAGTAAAAGAAAAAAAAAAAAAATGTAGGATTATCTTTGAGGCCTCTTCTTTGCCTAGACAGCTATCCAAAGGACTGCCTTTCTTTTGCTTATATTGTAATTTTACTGAAAATATTAAAAAAATAAATGGAGCCCTAGCTAAAGTATGGACATTTTAGTGGGACACAAGAAAAATCCAGAAAAAAACTCCTTTTCTACAAGGCTCGCAAAGAATAGTGGATGTAAGGAGTCCTTCCATGAATGTCTTCCAGAGAGAAATAAGGCCTGCAGAACCGAGCAGAGAGCTGTGGTGTTTTTTTCCACTGGGTGTGGACTCCTGGATCTGGATATAGTCTATGGAAGAGTAAGGCTGCCTTGGTCTTCAGAACATTATTGTGTTCGAGTTTCAGCATGGCAGTAATTATTTCAATGTTTTTGCTTTAGTTTTAAAACTGAGTTATCATAGTTCACAAATGTTGGATGCATTCCACGCTGAATACTAACATTCACTATAACCTATTTAAAAGCAAAAAGGTAATATCTGAAAGTGTTCTCAAGCATATTTATAACTGTAAATATTAGATAATTATGAAATAAAACTCTCACTTTAGTGTTTTTAGTAATGAGACCCTTACGAGCCATTAAAATACATTGGTATAATACCAGTGCAACTAGGACATTTTCTTTTTTATTAAATGGTTTATGTTTGATTCATTTCCACATGGCATCTGTGTTATATACACCAATCATATTTTAGTCAATTTGATTGGGAGACCATATTTAATAAGATTTAAGTTCTCAATATGATTCATAAGCATGATGACTTGGGCAGTAATTGTTTCTATACATGTGAAGAGAGAGCTTTAGTTTTTGAAAAGATTAAGAAATGCTATGTTTGATGACTAAATCTAATTAAATAATGAAGGCCCTGTAAGGATTACTGTCAGCTCTAGAAGGAATTACTGTATGGCGTTATTTGAGGTATCCAGTTGGAGCTGGAGTTTTGATCATGCGGTATACATGCTCAGTAAACCAGAATCCTATTCTGGTTTAAGTATTCTGATTTAAGAGATGCTAAAAAGAAAATTATAAAATATACACCATCCAATTTATTTTCTTTAAGCAGAAGAAAGCTGTAACATTTATCCACAAAACACAATTCCAGTAAAAAAATTCTTACTGAGATGCTGGCTCCTGCCATTTTTATACAAGAACATTCAAAGCTTGCAATATCCTCATTTAGTACTATACCTAAAAGTCATAGTTACTAAATAAGGTTAGGTTATTAAAGTCCATGTAGATCACCCCCATACGGCTCTGAAAACATGAACTCTGATTCAACTTGCAGGTAGGTGAGATGGAAAAGAGAGAAATAGGAAAGGAGATACTAAATGGACTCAAATACTGAGTTCCTAAACTCTTAAAAAAAAAAAAAAAAAGGCCTGGTAATAGCTTGAGACATCAGACTCATCACAAGTCTTCCAGAAATAAGGCTTTTAGAGAAACATCACACAGGTGATCTCTTCGATCTCAATCCCTGGAGTACAGGCATAGGGATCACAGAACTGGTTTAAGCATGAAAAATACTTAAAAGATTGAGCCTGGTCAACAGGATATGTATCTCAGTGTGTAACAGTAATGACCTTAACAATATGATAGCTAACATGTGAGCATTAACTCTGTGTCAGCCACTGTGCCTTCCATGCATTACCTCATTATTTGACACTTTAAGGTAGGTGCCACTGTTGCCCCATTTTATAGATGAGAAACTGAGGCACAAAGAAATGAGGTAAGTTGTCCAAGGACTCACAGTTCATTGATGGGGCATCTGGATTAAGGCAATGTGATTCTAGATCCAGTACACATAAGTATTACCCAAAATAAAGGATCTTAGAACTGAGAATCCAACTACATATGTGCACATGTCTAAAACAGAAGGATAATTATTACCTAACACTAGGAGTTCTTTAAAATCATAGGAGTAGAAATTCTCCCTCAATTACTTTATGGCCTTAATATGCCTAGAAGAGTCATGGTTGCTGACATTAGTAACTTCTCGAAGTTCACCTGATGATTGAAACTGTGACAAATTCAATAACTACTACTATTGGATATTTTGAACAGAAGAGAAGCCAGAAAGAAAGAACATGGGGTTGAGGCTACATCACTCCTTATTTTCAATCAATATGCTACCATATTAAAATTAAATGATCACTGAAATTTGTATGAAAACAGAATGATTAGTTACTGGAATATATGCTATGAAAGTGTGAGAGCTCCATAGCAAAATAAAAAGTCCAAACACAACTTTTATAACCAAAAAAATCTCCAGAAAATTTAAAATAACTGAAAAACACCAAAGATTAAGTGGAGATAAATCAATGAAGAGGGACCCCTTTATTATACATTTATAAAATTATAGTATAATATAGTTATTAAAAACGGGTGGCTTTTTTTATTTTTGGTATTTTGTGTTCAATTTTTCCATCAGCTTCACAATCTTCCATAATTTGCTTTTTATTATCCAAAGTAATCTTTGAAACTTCTATCCTACCATTCAAAGTACAATTGAAGAATAAACTATCTAGTAGATTCTGGTAAACGACATTATCAGAGAAATTAAATTAACAACTCATGACTAAAGATCGAGAGTTTTCAAAGAAATACAATAAAAATAAAAACATGAAGCATAATTTAATCTTTCTGATGATTCAGAAGGCATCTCAAGATTGTGCTGTGCCATTTCCCTCATGCTGTGTATTTAGATGGCTGTAACAGAATTCTGTTTAGCAGAATTTTGAACAAAAAAATTTCATATGTAGTTCACATCAAATAACTACAGATACAACATGGGATCCTGATGTGTATATTTGTACTTAACCTGCATAAAATTTATAACATACTAAGAAAACTTAAAAAAAAAATTAGTTACAAAATAAGTATTTTTTAGCACATTTAGTAATAGCTACTTGTTTTAAAGTATCATTTCATTTTTGGTGACCAAACTATTTTAGACCATAATTAAAGAACATACGACTTTAAAATAATGTTACAAAAAACATGGTTACAATAGAACTATTTGTTACATTTAATGAAGAAAAGATAGTCACATACACATATTGAAGGATACTGAGGTTTTTCAAATCTAATCTTTTGAAAGGCTTTCAATCTGCCTTTCATGTAAATAAGCTTAAAATTTTTAAAAATCTCTACTCAATGTGCTTGCACAAAGTGGTGAAATTGGTGTTGTTCACATGACTACCTAACCATTCAATGCTGATCACTGAACAAGTACTTTTATATGACTATCCTGACAACCATAAGAATGGAGCCCATGTATATACCCAGGTATGGCAGATCCAACAAATCAACTGCAGACAGAGAAATATTCAACTTAAAAAAGGCGAACACTAACAACAACTGGGAGGTGTCTGAATCACTGTACCTTTTGACACAACCTTAAATCTTAAGTTTTGCTATATATACTATTTGGTACTTTGGATTCAGTCGTTGGGGTAAAACAAAAAAAAGGTTCTGTATTCAAACATATCTACAGAATGTCCATATAAAATGTGTGAATATATACATTTAATACACACACACAAACACACACTCATTTGTGTAAGAACCAGCACCTAACCACATCCCCACTTTTCACTAATGACCAAATGAATCATGTATAACTTTAAGACCAGCTTAGATTCTGTAAGGCTGTAACAACATATGGCTAAAGAGGTCAAACACGAGCACCCACGCTCAGGCTGGATCAAACTGTTCCTCCTCATGATTTTTGACAAGTAGTAATACCATTTATATAACAGCTATATCTCAATAACTTAGAATTCAGAGTATAAAACCATAAACATTGAACTCCCTCGTGGTTTAAAGAGCACTCCTTCCACTCCGCTTCCACTAACTGGTATGAGGGCACACCAAACTAGATTACTGAACTGTACAAATGATCTTTACTCTTAATCTAAACAAACATGTGTTAAAACATTCTGAAATGCTGCATCCTTTGATTTCTTCATCTTTTCAATTGCCCGATGCAGGTCTTGCTGTTGCACAGGCCGAATTTCATCTTCATCATGGCTAAAATGCAAACAAAACCACCATATATTCAAATAATTTTAGAATACACCCCCTCCGAAGATTTTTCCAACATTAAAATAGGTGTGAGGTAAAAACATAAATTTGTTTTCAACTGTACAAAAGTTTATAACAATGAAGTCTCTTCACTATTCAAGACCTCAAAGACAATCACAATTAACAGCTTCATATAAATTCCTCCAGGAAATATCTATGTACATATAAGTCATAAGAGATATTTTAAAAAGCATCGAGTGTTAGGAGGTAGGTAGCTAAATGGCTGGCTAAAATCAAAGACTTCATACTCTAAGAATGTTAAGGTACAGAATATTATGATAAGGTGAAAATATTTAAAGAGGGTTAGTTTATCCAAATGAGAACATAATCCCAATCAAGAAACCAAAAGGGTTATTCCCAGGAAAACTGGAATTAAAAATTAGCATACCTAAGTATATACTCATGTGAATGTTTTGCTTTTTACAAATTGAAAGTAAAATTCTTCGTTGCTAATAAAAACCTCCAAATCCTTTCCACTTCAATAATGAGAAAAACAAAGTCCAGCATATTATGGCTCCTTTGTCATTTATAGGCACCTAACAGATTCAAGGAAAAAGTTATGAAACTTTTCCAAGTCTACCAGATTTCTCAGATTGAAATACAGTGTTCAGGGCTTTGAAGCAGCAGAAAAACAGGTCTTTAATTATTAACGTAACTTACTAAAGCAAAATTTATTTATAGATTTGTTATTTGTCCTCTTAATCTTAAATATACAAGAATAAAAACCTTTAGAAGGTAGACTTTTGGCTCCAGTAACCCAATTAATGTGGCAACAAGTGAGTAGAGTGAACCACTCTACAAGGAGCACTACAGAAGGGCCGGAACCGGTGCAGACAGAGCTACTGGCTGACAGAGTAGCTTTCATGTATGCTTTCCAATAAAAAACCAAAGGTTTTGGTGAAGCTTGCTATGGTAACACAATATAATTAAATACATGAATACAACAGGCAAATCTGAGTCACTGGGAATGAAAATTTTAGGGAGTTGAGGAAGGGAAACCTAGAAACAAAAAGAACTCATTCTACACAACCCCCCAAAAGTACACTGGTTTACTAAGAATCATAGAAAGTCTTTATTAGAAAGGTGATACTTTGAAAAGAAATGCAGCAGAAGACTAGTTCAGGGCAGGTAGCCTTTTAGGAAACTTCCTTAAAAGACATGGCATGGATTACCAGGGTTGAATCTCATATCTTTGCTGGACTAGGACTGGTATAAAAAATTGGTTTCTTAAGCTCACCACACTTTGAAACTGATTTCAAGTAAAATTTGCTGCAGTGATGTATGGTTTCTTTATTCAGTAAAAACCTTGTTTTTTTTTTTTTTTTTTAAAAGCAGGCCCAGGCTGGGTTCAAACCACCATCCCTGGTGCACGGGGCCAGCAGTAACCACTGAGCTACAGGTGGCCAACCAATACATTCTTATTAACAAATTAAAGTCTAGTCCAGTGGCTCTCAACCTTCCTAATGCCACAATGTATTTTCATTGTTAAAAAGAGGTCGCAACCCAGAGATGGAGAACCACTGGTCTAGTCTTCAATAACCACCCCAGACCCCTCATATTTCTTATGTGAAATTTCTCGAAGATATACATTTCTATGTGAAATGAAAATTCATATGTAAAAGCAATCTAGCTAGAGAACCCTGTTTCCCCAGTAGAGACAGGCCCTAGTTTTCTGTCAGCTTTCTGTGACCCATTCTGTGGATAGTAAATAGAAATTCAGTTTCTTCCCCCTTCTTTCCAGATCCTACCCACGAGCCCTTCCCCATCCATTTTCAAAACTCCCCTTTAGAAAAATGACAAGATAAAAGTTGGTCAGGGTGGTCGTGGAGAGGGCAGGGGTTTGCTGATTTAAATTTATCTTCTATTCCATAGGGAGAGTTGCTATTCTAAAGCAAAATAAACTACCTAAAAGCTCTAAAACAGGGGTGTCTAACCTGAGGCTCGCATGCTGACTTTTTTTGCTTATCTGTAGTGTGGGATATTACAAAAAGTATGCACAAACCTTTCCCCCCCCTTTTTTTTGCTAACTAGCTTTCAGCTTTCGTCTTGGTGCTTTATGTGTGGCCCAATAAAATTCTCTTATTTTTCCAATGTGCAGCAGAAATTGGATACCCCTGCTTTAAAAAGTTTTGGCAAAGACTGGAAATCAAGTAAAAATACACATACCTTTCTTCTGATGTGGAATTAACATATTCTCTGACACAGAGAAGAGCAGCATCTCGACACATTTCTTTTAGGTCACTTCCCGAAAACCCATCAGTTTCCTGGGCAACTTCTAGCAGGTCTACATGCCTATCCACCTTAAAAAAACAAGCAACATGTTTAAAAAACAAATATAAAATATACTGCAAAGGCTACTACCAAACATCCATCCTGAGTTAAAGAAAGTTAAGAACATTACAACAATATGGGAGGAGAAACATTAAAAAATATTTTCAGTTTCTAGGAGCCATTTTTTAGCATAAAAGCTTAGAAATTTGAAATCTAATTTTCATTTTTGTCATTATGACCAAGACAGAAATAAGGCTTACTAAGTATACTGTGGAATGATGGGGAAGATCATGCTTTAAACACCACTGGGTACATTTTCGTATCTTTTTTAGTCAGTAACTATCTCCAGATAATCTGTTAAATTTCTAGGCACACCATATCTATCCTACTTCAAAAAAACTTGCTTCATTTTCTTCTCTGAATTTTTTATTATCATTTTCCATCCCCTTCATTTTCTTCTCTGAATTTTTTATTATCCTTGTTAATGGGTAAGATACTAATACTGTGTGCTTGTTAATGGTTTACCAATTAACTGTGTTTTATATAAATAATACCACGACTATATAATTTTTTTAAGGCAGCAGTTATCAAATATCCAATTAAAAGATAAAATGTAACTTGCTAATTTCTCACCTTACAGCAGTGACTTACCTTGAACACACAGAGGAGTTTAGCAATTTCCTCCAAATTTACAAAGCATTTCATGTACCTATGCAGTCTTCGTAGGAAAGGTTATCTAGCTTTTATTTCATTCTTACAGGGCTCTATGATGCCCCTCCTCAAATAGTTAATAATCACTGATCTACTCTGTAATTTGCTAGGTTCTTTAAACTTTTGCATACAGTAAATGCTATCTTGATATATTTTAAAGAAATAAATCATTAGAATACCACTGAAAGATACAAAGGAAGACCTAAAGAACCATCTTGTCTCCCTTCTCCACTAACTTAGATTTGAATTTCATCCAGTCTCTTGATCCAACTACCAATTTTAGAGGAAAACCACCCCTTATGCAATCAGCACAAACTGGGAAAAAATATTTTCAAACGGGTGGTGCCTGTGGCTCAAAGGAGTAGGACGCTGGCCCCATATACCAGAGGTAGCGGAACCAAACCCAGCCCCAGCAGAAAAAAACATATATTTTCAAACTAGATACAGGGCAAATATCCATAATACATAGAGTTACCAACACTCTATATGAAATAGCTCACTGAAATAAAAAATTGGGCAAAGAATATGAAACTATAGAATTCACAGAAAAAATTCAAATGGCTCAAACACACAACATTCATGTTATCCCTAAAGAATGCAAATTAAGACTTCAACAAAATAACCATTTTCTACCTACTATCTTGGCACAAAGTTTCTTAACATTCTGTTGGCATGAATTTAGGGAAAGAGACACTCTAATATCTGTTATATAAGTAAATTAGCATGGATGATTTGGCAATTGCTATTGAAATTATAAATACTCTTATCATTTGATCTGCAATTTCTTTTCTGAAAAATTCATTTTAATAATATTCCTACACGAGGCTGCGTGTGGTGGCTCACGCCTGTAATCCCAGCACTCTGGGAGGCCAAGGCAGGTGGAATGCCTGAGCTTAAAGGTTTGAGACCAGCCTGAGCAAAAGCGAGAACCCATCTCTAAGAATAGCCGGGTGTTGGCTTGGAGACCGTAGCTCAGGGGTTACAGCGTGGGCCACACACACTGGGGCTGGAAGGCTCAAAACTGGCCAGGGCCTGCTGAACAACAATGACAACAACAACAAAATAGCTGGGTGTTGTGGTGGGCGCCTGTAGTCCCAGCTACTTGGGAGGTAAGGCAAGGGAATCACTTAAGCCAAAGAGTTTGTGAAAAAAAAAAAAAGGTATCTTATATAAGCAGTGAATAAGTCTGAAAAATATCAAAGAGTATTTTCTGCATAGACACAAGAACACGTGGCACTTAAAAAAATTTAGTAAATGATCTTTAATTTCAAATACATCATAGTTACTGAGTTACAAAGTAAGCACAAGTTTTACAGTAACTTAGGTCACTTTCAAAGCTATATTTTCAGATCCCTTCCTTATTTCTCTCTAAAATAGTGGTTCTCAACTTTCCTAATGCCATGACCCTTTAATACAGTTCCTCATGTTGTGGTGATCCCCACCCCCAACCATAAAATTATTTTCATTGCTACTTCATAACTGTAATTTTGCTACTATTATGAATCGTAATGTAAATATCTCATATGCAGGAGACCCCCAAAGGGGATGTCACCCATAGCTTGAGAACCACTGCTCTAAAATGACTTTATGAATACAAACACCATATATACGGAATGAGTAAAATTATAATTTTTTACTTACATTTTCATTTTTCAAGATGAGTTTCAGGATTGCTTCTCTTTGTTTTAAAGCCTAAAACCAGGATAATTTCCAGTTAGTGTTTTTTTTTTTTTTAAAAAAAAGATCAACTAGTTTTCCTAACATTTCTTCCCTCATAAAATACCTAACCACTATAGGAAACGACAGAAATTCTGAGGAGGTCAAAGCACAGACTCGATTCAAGATTCTAGAGTATGATCTATGGATGTCCTACAGAACTATATCTTCTTATTCTGTCTTCCCAGCACCCAGCACAATGTCTGGGAAATAACATGCCCTGAATATTTATTGAGCAAAGTAAATGAATACCTATGCCTACCATGTCCTCTACCTCTCTGTAATCTTCTTCTTTTTTTTTTTTTTAAGAAACTTACAAAAACTACCACTGACAAATTTTTTTACCAGTAAGTAGAAAAGACAACTATGATCCCTCCATTCCTCCACGTCAACATGAAACTTCCATGTTTACTAACTTATATTAGTAAATTTAGTGAATTTCTATTTAGTGTTAATGATATACTTGTTTACATGTTTGTATGGGTTTTCCCCCAAGTATGCATCACATTACAACAGAAAATACAAACTACATTTAACTCCTTCCACAGTATCCAATTCATACACAGTAAATAAAATGCTTTCTAAAGTTACCATGGCTGAATTCCTTATTCCTACATCTGTCAACAAAACAATGCTAATTACAATAAATATCAAATCTTATTACCTGAAAAACCAAACCCAACCCTGCTGTTTCTGTCATTCAAGCAGGAAGGTTAGTCTGGCATATGTTAAATGATGACAAATAACTATTTTTTGTTAATAAACATTCAACTTGAAAAAAATAAAATAAAATAAAATAAACATTCAACTTGGAGAGGAATTTTAAGGTAAGGTTAATCATACACTTTGACATCAGAATTATCCAAGAAAAAACTTGCCCAATATTATGTTTGTTTATTCACTAAAAATAGAACAGAAAGTTCCAGTTCTTATGTTAACACTATACAGATTTAAAACATACCTGGGGCGGCGCCTGTGGCTCAGTGGGTAGGGCGCCGGCCCCATATACCTAGGGTGGCGGGTTCAAACCCAGCCCCGGCCAAACTGCAACAACAACAACCAAAAAAGCCAGGTGTTGTGGCGGGTGCCTGTAGTCCCAGCTACTTGGGGGGCTGAGGCAGGACAATCGCCTAAGCCCAGGAGTTGGAGGTTGCAGTGAGCCGTGATGCCACAGCACTCTACCGAGGATGATAAAGTGACACTCTGTCTCTAAAAAAAAATAAAACATATCTGCTCAAACTTATAACAACACGCGTTGATAACTCACACGGTATATTAGATCTACAAGTTTAAAAAGGGTTACTTTCCATACTGTTATATCCTACATTCAATTCTACTATACATCAAAAATATTATTACTAGTTGTGAACCGGACTACAATTGGATTATTGATAGAGATTCTACCAGGCATCTTTGTCTTCAGAACCACTGAGATAAATTAATTTTCTTTTAAAAAATGTCCTGATGTCTTGCTTACAAAATAAAATCAAACTTCTTGTGCAATGCACACAAAGGTCATCTAAACCTAGCAGCAGCCTACCTTTCCAGACTCATCTCCTTCTATTTTCCTTAGAGCTTCAAGGGAACTACCCCTAGAACTGACCAGTAGACAGTGCTCCCACCTTCTTGCTTTTGTTCACACTGGCAGGAAAGCCTTTCCTTGTCTTTTTTGCCTATCAATTCCTAGCATTCTTCAAGAGCCAGATGGATTCTATAAATTCCTTGATTTCTCAGATGTAATTACTCATGTTCACCTCATAGTTTTTTATGCATACCTTTGTAAAGCACATTTTACATTATTTATTTAGAGTCCACCTCCCCTGCAACACCACAGTCTAGCAGCTGTCTGACATATTAATGTTCAATAAATATTAGTAATACTAAATATAGTCTTCGATCTTAAGTTAAAAAAACTCATCATTGATTTATCAGGTAAATTTTCTAATAAAGTAGCTAATATGTGCATAGCCTCAGAGGAACCACTGGTTGTAGCTATAGCAAATAGATGATCAGAGTAATTTTATAGAGGCCACAACCATCTGTCTTTAGGAGACCATGTATACTGTCCCAAACCAATCTGGTAAGTTACAGAATATAAATGGGATAAAATGATTTTAGCCAAAGATAATAAATGGAATTATAATTAAGTTCTCTAATGGTAGCACATGTAACATGCTAATTGCAAGGAACATATCTTCTACTATTAAAACCTATTTTTTTCTTTCTCCTTCAATCCAAAGGCAGGCAAAATATGAGACTTGAGGACTCTATGTAAAAATTGCAGGGTATCAATAAGTTATAATCATCTACAGAGGTTAATTCTCAAGTAACAAAAAAGAATGCTAGAAAGAAGGTAGAACTTGACTGGCTCAATACTACCTACCATTTGCATTCTTATTTACAGTGTAATATTTCAGCTACTAGAATCATGAATCCTATCAGAGGGAAGCACTGATTAGTGCCAATAATTAGTTCAGTGAATTCCAGTTACTCTTCATGCCAGGCCTTTGGAATAGGACAATTCTTTAAACCCAATTCCTTCGATTTTATTCTACACTAAACCAAAACTACAATTTAGATTTTCTTAGAGAGGCAAATAACACTAATCTTAGGACAGAACGAAGAAAAAAATCCGAGAGTAGAAAGGACAACAATGTATCTATGGGGTTTCTTGCCTCATATTTTTGCTGCCTGTCACAAACAAGTCCTAAAAAATAAAATGTTCCCTTCCTAAACCTACAGATAAAGACCTATAAAGAAGCGAATATTTAACTCTTAATATTATCGATCAAAACCACATACAGGCTGGTTGATATGAAATCTTGTAGGCATTCTTCTCATTATAGCCGAGTCAAGATCCTGGGGACGATTAGTAGCTCCCATTACTATGACCTAAATATATCAAGAAAACAAAAGGCATTATAAACAATATTCCTTTAAGGTTGTCATTATTAGGATTTAGAAGATAAAGAAAAGTGGTATTTAAACTAAATCTTTTATATGAAATCTGATTTTAATGCGGTATTACTCAAATAGTTATAAATACAATTGAAATTAATCCTAAATAGATTGGCTAATAGCAAAACTAGAAAGACTAATGTAGTTCCTTGGATTTCTAGTAACTAAAGTATGTACTGCTCAGTTGCAAGTACCTTTACTGAAGAATTACATAGATTTATTTTAAAAATTACCGTATTTTGCAAAATATAGTTGCTTAGTGAATATATGTCGAATGACTGAAAGTCGTTATGTTACAGCATGGGTATGTAGTTTAGGAGTATGGGGGGGATTCTTCTTTCAAGTCTTTTAACAGTATTATGGAAGCCAGGTGCATTGACTCATGGCTATAATCCTAGGGGACTTACAGGGCTAAAATGGGAAGATAGTTTGAGGTCAAGAGTTAGAGACAAGCCTGGGCAACATAGCAAAACACTATCTCTAACAAAAAACTGAAAAACAAATTAGTTGAGTGGGTGTGGTGGAGTGTGCTTGTAGTCCTAGCTAGTCAGGGGGCTGAGGCAGAAGGATTGCTCAGAGCCTAGGAACTGGAAGCTTGCAGTGATGACCTCTGATCCCGCCCACTGTACTTCAACCTGGGCAACAGAACAAGATCCCTTCTCTAAAATATAAATAATAATAATAATAATAATATGGAGACAATAATTTCCTCTTAAGTCTGAATATTCTGGTACTTTTAGTCCATATCATGTGCTTTTTTTCTCTAGATTTCATATAATCTAATGACAACATCAGCACTGCAGGTATCTTCTTAATGTTAAATAAAACCTGAAGCAATCCAACTTTAAACAAAGGCAACAGAGTAAAAGCAAACACCAAAATGCTGGGTAGAATTCTTTAAAAGAAAAAAAAAGGCTGGTAGCTCTGCCAATTTTTGGGTCTATGTCATTTATTCATAAAGGATGTAGAGATTAAAAAAATTAACTTTACAAATCAACATGAGTAAAGATGGAAAGACACAAGGCAAGTTAATTTCCAAAGGATGTCAATATTAACATTATTGCTGATATTTTAGTATAACCTAATAAAAGCATATATCAATCCAAAATGAAAATTTATTGTATTCTATGGAAAAAGATTTCTCTACTACTATCTATGGAAAAATATTTCGTTAACATTATCTTTGATCGGTCTAAGAAGTTTGTGATTTTTGAAATAATCTAATATTTGACTATAGAGCATGATAAAATATCCACCAAATCTTATATTCTATTATTAGTCTTCACATTTAATACTATTCAGGAGCCTCTAAACCAAATTACTTGCAATTAACTGTGAGAGTTTGCCACCTAGAGGAAGAAAATATAACACAACCATAAATCTGAAAAAGGTAGGTCTACAACATAATTCAATTTTGTATTCGGGTTACGTGGTTCTAAAATCGAAATATTGTCCCTATTTTTATTCGCAGGCTCCCTGCAACTTGATAAAATAAAAAGATCTACCAAATTTAAAACAAACCTTAAAAGCGATCAAATGAATTAACTGCATAAGATAACGAATCATATAAATAAGGATAGTTTGATGTAGAGTATACTGTTAAAAGAGATTAAAAGTGATAACGGAAGTTTGCTGAAGACACATTACATTTGGTTGTAAATAATCACAAAAAGCACTGTGGCTGTAGCAGTATTCGAACAAAAATGAAAAATGGGCTGCATTTGGAGGAAAAACTATAGGTAAAATAATAAAAAGCTTAAACCAAAACAAAATGGAATAAAAAACCTACCATGGAAGACAGAACTCTAGAAAATAGAATCAAATAATCCAAATAAATCTAGTACAACATGGTCTATGAATAAGTACAACAGATATTCACAATGAAAAAGCAAGAGTGATTGAAACTACTTGTAGTTTCACATAAAGAAGTAAATTTTAGGCCAGGCACTGTGGCTCATACTTGTAATCATAGCACTCTAGGAAGCTGAGGTGAGTGGATCGCATAAGCTCAGGAGTTTGAGATCAGCCTGAGCAAAAGTGAGACCCTGTCTCTACAAAGAATAGAAGAATTAGCTGGGCATTGTGGTGGGCACCTGTAGCTAATGGGGAGGCTGAGGCAGGAAGACTGCTTGAGCCCAAGAGTTTGAGGTTGCTGTGAGCTAGGACATGAGGGCACTCTACTGAGGGCAAAGAGTAAGACTTTGTCTCAAAAAAAAAAAAAAAAAAAGCAAATTTTGGGTAGGTGTGGTGCCATATGCCTATAAGCCCAGAACTTTGGGAGGCAGGAGTTTCAGACCAACCTGGGCAACATAATGAGGTACCACTTCTACATAAAATAATAAAAATTAATGGGGCATGGTGGCACATGTCTGTAATCCCAGCTATATGGGGCTAATGACTTGAGCCCAGGAGTTTGAGGCTACAGTGAGCTGTGATCATGCCATTGGATAACAAAGAATCATATAATATTAATTCTATTTAGTGCAAATAAGATAAAATTCAAAATAGGCTTGGCACCTGAGCACAGTAGTTATGGTGCCAACCACATACACTGAGGCTGGCGGGTTGGAACCTGGCCCGGGCCAGCTAAACAATAATGACAACTGCAACATAAAAATAGCCAGGCGTTGTGGCAGGTGCCTGTAGTACCAGCTACTTGGGAGGCTTAGGTAAAAGAATCACTGTAGCCCAAGAATTTGAGGTTGCTGTGAGCTATGACACCACAGCACTCTAGTGAGGGTGACATCATGAGACTCTGTCTCAAAAAAAAAAAATTCAAAGTAGAAAGCAATAGTAATTTTTTAAACCTTTAAGTAACAAAGCCAGTGTAAGGTATTACTTGTTCAAACTTTTTAAACTCTTTAAAACAAAACATAAAAATAATTTTTTATTATTTCACATTGAAAATAACCAGATCTAAATCTATGCTTCAAAAGGTCAATTCATCAATGAATACCTTTAAATATCATCTTTTATGTCTTAGTCTCTTAAGATGAACAATGTCATCAGTTACTAAAGTTTCCAGTAATAGTAATGGGCTTCATTAGGTCACTCTCTGTTTTTATCTCCATTGTGATCACACTGTACTTAACAAGGAAGCTAGCTAAGGTAGATGGATGGTAGGCTCTATCCATGATGACAGAAAAGACAATTCAGTGCAAAGCTAACTGGTGCATATGAAAGTAGACTATGTCTGAAACTACTATTCAAAATTAATAATATCAATTTACTCCCTCAGCACACTGTAAAGGTAAAAATAAAGTTATATGAGTTCAATAAAAAAAAAAAGCAGCATCTTCATTTTCTCCCTCAAGTCAAAACTCATCATAATAAAAATATTTGTTATTTGTGTAATAAGGAATTGTGGTTCTGTAACCATGTGCTGTACCGGAACCACACTGTGGGGATCTGGAGGAAGTAGCTGTGGAGTACGCTTCATTCAATTGCCTCCGTATCATCTGTTTTAAACAATTGAACACTATACTCAATTATAAGGTATAAAATTATTTTCTCTTAGGGTAACTATCCAATTGTCTAAGTGCTTTAAATACTATTTCTTCAGGGAATAATTAGCTCTTGGCGATTTGTATATGACGCTAATTAAAAGTAATTAATAGAAAATGTTTCCATCAATGTCAACAACATTTATCTAAGTTGTGTGCTAAAGCTAAAAGTTGTTTCCCTCACAAGAAAACTATACTTTCATAAAGGTCATACAAAAGGAAGACATGAAGCGTAATTTTCTTCAGAACAGTGTAGTTCAGACTTTAGATTTCTAGTAATTTGAAGAAGTTGGGACCTTTGGAACCCCTTGGCCACAAAACCTATAAATAATAAAGTTTTTTTTTTGAGACAGAGTCTCACTTTGTCCCCCTCAGTAGAGTGCCGTAGCATCACAGCTCACAGCAATGTCAAATTCTTGGGCTTAAGCAATTCTCTTGCCTCAGCTTCAAGCAACTGGGAAAAGGCGCCCGCCACAATGCCGGCTATTATTTTTATTGCAGTAGTCATTGTTGTTTAGCTGGCCCGGGCTGGTGTATGTGGCTGGTGCCATAACCACTGTGCTACGGGTGTCAAGCCATAATAAAGTATTTTTTAAAACTCAAAAAAAAAAAAAAAAATGTGTCTGCAAGTCTGCAAAGAAGTAAAGGAATAAAGTTACAGCCAGTAGTAGAGCCTGTGGATATGAGAGAGGTAAACAAGGCGAAAAGTGTACAGATTATCAAAAGTGTAGTGTGTGCTGGATACCTGCAGATTAGAGAGCCTAATGAGACAGGACTAACCAAGTACTACATCCTTAGAAAATTCATCATATGTTAGAAAATGCATTAGACGGAAGCCAGCCCTGGCTCTTGGTTAGAGATGTACATGCACATATCATGGTTTGTTACCAGCTAATATTAAGTCTCAGAAATAAATTTACCTATTTGTGTTGGGAAAAAAAGATTGGGAAGAAGGCAAATCTCCATACAACAAGGCTCAACCCTTGGTTCTAAAAATTTACATACGAAGCTCTGCCAAATAAGTTTCCTACAAAATCATAAAACTTACACTATAAATTCAAAACAACAGAACCAGATCTACAAAGACTAATACGTAAGAATTATTGATAAAACTAGTATGTAAACTTATTTAAAGGAATAGACAAAGATCCACAAAAACCACACAGCAAATCCTTATGGAGTAAGGTAAATGTATGTCAGGTATTGAAGCACTTTAATCATGAATCCCTCACAATTTTGAGGTGGTCATTCCTTTCCTCTGACCTTTATAAAACTCTTCCCTTTTTATAGATTTTACTCCCTCTATACAGATACAAAGTGATTATAAAATCTGGCCAACATCACATAGCTAGTTGATGGCAGGGCTTTGGTTTTCTAATCCAAATGAAAACACCAGTAACCAGAAAAAGTCCATCAAAACTGACATCAAAGAACTGAAAAACAATCTAGAAGAATTTCTAGCACTGAAAAATATGATAACTGAAATAGTAAGCTCAATGATATGGTTAGATAGAAGAACTCCAACTGAACCTGCAATTATCAAACTTGAAGAAAGATAAACAAATTGCCCAAAAGTAGCACAAAGAGACAGACATGAAATGTAAGTAAAAACCTACATATAGGCTGGGACCCATGATTGCCACCCTCCAGGACCTCCGGGAAGAGCTGCGCCGGGACCCCCCAGGACCTCTGGAAGAGCTGCGCTGGGACCTGTGATCAGCACCCTCACGAACCTCCATAAGAGCTACACCCGCCCGGACCCGGGTAAGAGCTGAGCTGGGACCAGCTACCCCGCCCGCCGGACCTCCCCACGCCCTGACCAGGAACTCTGGGAGTCGTGCAACCCCGCGTCTCCCTCCTGTACCCTCCCTGCCTCCATACCGGCCTGCTCCTCTGGCCAGGGACTCTGGCAGCCATCCGCCCTCCGGATGCGCGGAGCCCTTCTCCTGGCCAGAGAATGCTGGAGCCTTGGGCTCTCTGTGCCAAAGTCACTGGGCACCAGGCACTCCCAGAACTGTGTGCACCTCCCTCGCCCTGTTGCTGGATTGGGGGTGTCACACTCCAGAGCTGCTACCACAACCAGAACTCCCTGGCTGGGGCAGCCCCAGAAGAGCTACACAGGGTCACTCCCTACAAAGATCTAGCAACAATAGAGTGATCCCCCCCGGCGTCTAATCTCAGAGAGACACTACCCCAACTCTGAGAACGGCCAGAGGCAACGGTGAAAAACAATCATGAGACAAACAAAGGAAAAACTGTGGCAATATGAATAATCAGAGAAGATAAACCCCTCCCCCAAGGAACAATGGGGCAGACACAGCACAAGATCTCATGCACAAACAAATAGCTGAGATGTCAGAAATTGAATTCAGAATCTGGATAGCAAATAAGATCGAATAAGAATTCCAAGCAGTAACCCAAAAGATGTCTCAAGAATTCAATGAATTCAAAGACCAAATGACCAAAGATTTTGACACATTGAGACAAGAAGTTGCAGCCCTCAAAGATCTGAGAAACACAGTAGAATCCCTCAGTAACAGAATGGAGCAAGCAGAAGAAAGGATTTCTGACATCAAACACAAAGCTTTATAACGCTCCCAAACTCTCAAACAGGAAGAGAAATGGAGGGCAAAAACAGATCACTCTCTCAGAGAACTCTGGGATAATTAGAAGAAAACTAATATTCGTCTTATAGGGATCCCCAAAAGTGATGAAGTGGTTTTACAAGGCACAGAGTCTCTTCTCCATGAGATTATGAAAGAGAACTTTCCAGACATGCCATGAGATTCTGAATTTCAGATAGCAGACAGTTTCAGAACTCCAGCACGACTCAACTGAATAAGAAATCCCCCCAGACACATCATAATCAATTTCACTAAAGTTAATATGAAGGAGAAAATTCTGAAAGCAGCCAGACGAAAGAAAACCATCACCTACAAGGGCAAGAATATTAGAATAACTGCAGATCTCTCTACTGAAACCTTTCAAGCTAGAAGAGGATGGTCATCGACTTTTAATCTCCTACACTTGATCTTAGCCAAAAGGCCGAGAAGCGATGACTTTTAATCTCCTAAAACAAAATACCTTTCAACCCAGGATCCTGTACCCAGCTAAACTGAGTTTCATTTATGATGGAGAAATTAAATACTTCAATGACATTCACATGTTGAAGAAAATTGCCACAACTAAATCAGCTCTCCAGGATATTCTCAGACATATCCTCCATAAAGACCAGCGTAATCCTCCACCACAAAAGTAAATCCACCCAGAAAATTTTGATCAAATTCCAACTTCTACAGTCGCAAAAGTATTAAAAATGTCTACCGGACTCTCGAAAGGCTTATCAGTATTCTCAATTAATGTGAATGGTTTAAATTGTCCTCTAAAGAGGCACAGGTTGGCTGACTGGATACAAAAACTCAAGCAAGATTATCTGCCACATACAAGAATCTCATCTTACATTAAAAGACAAATACAGACTCAAGGTGAAGGGATGGTCATCTACACTCCAGGCAAATGGAAAGCAGAAAAAAAATAGGCATTGCAATCCTATTCACAGATGCAACAGGCTTTAAACCAACCAAAATAAGGAAGGATAAAGATGGAAACTTCATATTTGTTAAAGGTTAAATCAATATAAGATTTCAATTATTAATATTTATGCACCCAACCAGAACGCACCTCAATTTATCAGAGAAACTCTAACAGACATGAGCAACTCGATTTCCTCCAGTTCCATAGTAGTTGGAGATTTTAGCACCCCTTTAGCAGTGCTGGAAAGATCCTCCAAAAAGAAGCTAAGCAAAGAAATCTTAGATTTAAACTTAACCATTCAACATCTGGAGTTGACAGACATCTACAGAACATTTCATCCCAACAAAACTGAATACACATTCTTCTCATCAGCCCACGGGACATACTCCAAAATTGACCACATCCTAGGCCACAAATCTAACCTCAGCAAATTAAAAAAAATAGAAATTATTCCTTGTATCTTCTCAGACCATTATGGAATAAAAGTTGAACTTAATAACAACAGGAATCTGAATACCCATACAAGAACATGGAAGCTAAATAACCTTATGCTGAAGGATAGATGGGTTATAGACGAGATTAAGAAGGAAATCACCAAATTTTTAGAACAAAACAACAATCAAGACACGAATTACGAGAACCTCTGGGATACTGCAAAGGCAGTCCTAAGAGGGAAATTTATAGCACTGCAAGCCTTCCTCAAGAAAACGGAAAGAGAGGAAGTCAATAACTTAATGGGACATCTCAAGCAACTGGAGAAGGAAGAACACTCCAACCCCAAACCCAGCAGAAGAAAAGAAACAACCAAAATCAGAGCAGAATTAAATGAAATTGAAAGCAAAAGAATTATACAACAGATCAATAAATCCAAAAGTCGGTTTTTTAAAAAGGTCAATAAAATAGATAAACCTTTGGCCAACCTAACCAGGAAAAAAAGAGTAAAATCTCTAATTTCATCAATCAGAAATGGTAAAGATGAAATGACAACAGACCCCTCAGAAATTCAAAAAATCCTTAACGAATATTACAAGAAACTTTATTCTCAGAAACATGAAAATCTGAAAGAAATCGACCAATACTTGGAAGTATGCCACCTACCAAGACTTAGCCAGAACGAAGTGGAAATTTTGAACAGGCCTATATCAAGTTCTGAGATAGCATCAACTATACATCTCCCTAAAAACAAAAGCCCAGGACCAGATGGCTTTACGTCAGAATTCTACCAAACCTTTAAAGAAGAACTAGTACTTATACTACTAAACCTCTTCAAAATATAGAAAAAGAAGGAATACTAACTACCCTATACATTCTATGAAGCAAATATCACCTTGATCCCTAAACCAGGGAAAGACACAACAAGAAAAGAAAATTATAGACCAATATCACTAATGAATATTGATGCAAAAATACTCAATAAAATCCTAGCAAACAGAATCCAACAACACATCAAAAGAGTTATACACCATGACCAAGTGGGATTTATCCCAGGCTCTCAAGGTTGGTTCAATATAGGTAAATCTATAAATGTAATTCAGCACATAAACAAACTCAAAAATAAAGACCATACGGTTCTCTCAACTGATGCAGAAAAAGCTTTTGATAATATCCAGCATCCCTTCATGATCAGAACACTTGAGAAAATTGGTATAGAAGGGACATTTCTTAAACTAATAGAGGCCATCTACAGCAAACCCACAGACAATATCGTATTGAATGGAGTTAAACTGAAATCATTTCCACTTAGATCAGGAACCAGGCAAGGTTGCCCATTGTCTCCATTGCTCTTTAACATTGTAATGGAAGTTTTAGCCATTGCAATTAGGGAAGAAAAGGTGATCAAGGGTATCCACATAGGGTCAGAAGAGATCAAACTTTTACTCTTCGCAGATGACGTAATCATATATCTGGAAAACACTAGGGATTCTACTACAAAACTTTAAGAAGTGAACGAGGAATACAGCAATGTCTCAGGCTACAAAAATCAACACCCATAAATCTGTAGCTTTTATATATACCAACAATAGCCAAGCCCCAAAAACAGTGAAGGACTCTATACCTTTCACAGTAGTGCCAAAGAAGATGAAATATTTGGGAGTGTACCTAACAAAGGACGTGAAAGATCTCTATAAAGAGAACTATGAAACTTTAAGAAATAGCTAAAGATGTTAACAAATTGTCATATTTTAAAGATCTTGAAAAAATAATACTTCGTTTTATATGGAATCAGAAAAAAACCTCGAATAACCAAAACATTACTCAGAAATAAAAACAAAGCAGGAGGAATCACACTACCAGACCTTAGACTGTACTATAAATCAATAGTGATCAAAACAGCATGGTACTGGCACAAAAACAGAGAAGTAGATGTCTGGAACAGAATACAGAACCAAGAGATGAATCCAGCTACTTACCGTCATTTGATCTTTGATAAGCCAATTAAAAGCATTCAGTGGGGAAAAGATTCCCTATTTAACAAATGGTGCTGGGTGAACTGGCTGGCGATCTGTAAAAGACTGAAACTGGACCCACACCTTTCACCATTAACTAAGATAGACTCTCACTGGATAAAAGATGTAAACTTAAGACATGAAACTATAAAAATACTTGAAGAAAATGCAGAGAAAACTCTTGAAAGAATCAGCCTGGGTGAATATTTTATGAGGAGGACTCCCCAGGCAATTGAAGCAGTGTCAAAAATACACTATTGGGACCTGATCAAACTAAAAAGCTTCTGCACAGCCAACAACATAGTAAGTAAAGAAACAGACAGCCCTCAGAATGGGAGAAAATATTTGCAGGTTATACCTCCGATAAAGGTTTAATAACCAGAATCCACAGAGAACTCAAAAGGTATTAGCAAGAAAAGAACAAGTGATCCCATCTCAGGGTGGGCAAAGGACTTGAAGAGAAACTTCTCTAAAGAAGACAGATGCACGATCTACAGACACATGAAAAAAAGCTCATCATCCTTAATCATCAGAGAAATGCAAATCAAAACTACTTTCAGATATCACCTAACCCCAGTAAGAGTAGCCCACACAACAAAATCCCAAAACCAGAGATGTTGGCATGGATGTGGAGAAAAGGGCACACTTCTATACTGCTGGTGGGAATGCATCCTTTTGGAAGGATGTCTGGAGAATACTTAGAGATCTAAAAATAGACCTGCTATTCGATCCTATAATTCCTTTACTAGGTATATACCCAGAAGACCAAAAATCACAATATAACAAAGACATCTGTACCAGAATGTTTATTGCAGCCCAATTCATAATTGCGAAGTCATGGAAGAAGCCCAAGTGCCCATTGACCCACGAATAGACTTGCAAATTGTGGTACATGTATACCATGGAATATTATGCAGCCTTGAAGAAAGATGGAGACTTTACCTCTTTCATGCTTTCATGGATGAAGCGGGAACATATTATTCTTAGCAAAGTATCTCAAGAATGGAAGAAAAAGTATCCAATGCAGTCAGCCATACTATGAAGCTAATTTATAGCTTTCATATGAAGACTATAACCCAACTATAGCACAGGAATATGGGGAAAGGGCCAAGGGAAGGGAAGGGAGAGGGGAGGTCAGTGTGGAGGTAGGGTAATGGGTGGGACCACACCTACAGTGCATCTTAGAATGGGTACAGGCGAAACCTACTAAATATAGAATACAAATGTCTACTTACAATCACTAAGAAAATGCCATGAAGGCTAGGTTGAATAGTTCGATGAGAATATTGCAGATCATATATGAAACCAGCACATTGTACCCCTTGACTGCACAAATGTACACAGCTATAATTTAACAACAACAAAAAAACCCTACATATATCAGTTAACATTACAGAAGGAGATAAAACATGAAGAATGGGGAATAAACAACAGTTGAAGAGCTAATGACTGAATTTTTATAAAGTGATGAAAAATGTGATTTTAAATATATTGTGTTTTTTTTAAAGGCAAAACAGATTACAGAAGAGAAAATATCAAAGTTAAAACAACAAAAGAACAGTTAACTTTTCCATAGGATATAAGTGATTCATAAAATTTTTTAAAAAGGAAAAATGGTTCTAGGACACCCAGACGATTTTTTTTAAAACTTTCTTCTAAAATACATAATGGAGATTACAAGAATATACAGAATATTCAGAGGCCAAAAACTAAATGAAACTGAAAACTCAAAGAGGAAACTGAAAAATAGGACTGGCTTTCTCTTTGGTCGCACAACAAGGAAGCATAGGTTGTGATTTTCACAGCTGTATAGATAGACGAGACAAAGCCTAGGAAACAAGACTGTATGAAACTGGAATCCTAAAGCTAAGAATACATGATAAGAGGTTAAGTTTTGGTAACTAATGAATGTGTTAAAACAAAAATAAGGTAGGTGACATGAGAACTGAGAGTAAAGACTATAGGGAATTATGGAAAGAGCCAAGAAAAAGCGAAAGAATAAGAAAAAAAGAAACACGTACACAATACCTACAGCCACTGATCATTTCTCTTTCTTGGCACAGGGGTCTCAAAATCTAAGGAGAGGCTTTGCCTTGGTTTTTCCTCTTCCACTGTTCCATTTCAGGTATCTAGGCAATCTACTAATGTTTTGTTAAATTTCAAGTAGACAAAATTTACACAAATCATATTCTTTTGGATCTCATCACTTAATGACAAATGTAAATAATTATGAAAAAGACACATGCAAAAAAGTATTCTGCCAAATTTTCTATTAAGAACAAAAACAGTACAAGTTGAGGGCAGATTTCATTCAAATACCTGGCAGCTGTGATCAGTATCCAATCCGTCCCAGAGACTCATAAACTGAGCTTTCATCATGGCTGTAGCTTCATGGTCAGAACTTGAACGGTTTCGTAGAAAGGAGTCTAAAAGAAAAAGGTCCTTAACTCTCTAAAGGTCCTTATTTACTCCATATAATTTCAAATCTCTTAATTAAAAGCCAACAACCTTATGCAATGTTACAAAGAAATGGGGTTAATGATGCCTTTCCAGACATTATTCTACTATATTAATATTAGGCAAATTAAAACACAATTCATAACCTTCATTTCTTTCCTAAAAATAGATTCATGCCAACATATTTAAGAGAAATAAAAAGATCTGGTCCTGGGAGAATGGAAAAGGGTCAAGCAGAGTCTTAGAGGAAAGGGCATATGCTTTGCCTGCCTAACTTTTCAGGTTATCTGAACCCTAAGTGTTCTAAATTATGGGGTCACATCATCTTTCCCCACACATTTTTTTTTTTTTTTGTGGTTTTTGGCGGGGGCTGGGTTTGAACCCGCCACCTCCGGCATATGGGACCGGCGCCCTACTCACTGAGCCACAGGTGCCGCCCTCCCCACACATTTTGTAATAAACAAAAATGACAGGGGAAATGCCTTAAAAACACTAGTAAGTGGGAAAATGTAGGCCAGAACACAGTTTACAACACATATGCTAGCATGCATATCCAGAACACAACATTATGATGTATATTCACACAAATTCAGTATACGTATATAAAAAATACATGGAAAAATACTTTAAAAAATACAGTAAAATGTTAGTAACTTTGGTTTTATCTTGGGGATGGATTTAAGGACAATTTTAACTTTCTTTTTTAATTTTCTATCTTCCAAATTATCTACAATGAGCATGAAATCTTTTTTTAAAAGCAGAAAACATGTTTCTACCAGAATACAAAAAGATTAAAAGGTGATAAATACTACGAATGAAAAAAAAAAAAAAAGATGGGAAAAAAACAAATCAAAATCAAGGATTTTCTAGTATAATCCTGTTTCAAACATTTTGCGTTCTATCCCTGTAAGTCATTTGCATTTCTGAGTTACTGTCACATTTCAGCACTGAAACTACAACTCAAAGTTTGTCAATTATATACACAAGTGGCACAAAAATGGTTTGTAACGCACTAGATTCAAGCTTAAAAAACATTGCTAAAAAAAGTAATCATAGGGAAAAAATAAATCTAAAACACATTACCATGACTTAATAAGAGTCTTGCAATATCAAACATGTATGGTAGTATCCTACATTTTTGCAAAGAGTTTCAATTTCATACAACTTGCCTCATTGGTTGGGATGACAAATGAAACTAACCTATCTATTTTAGATTTAAATAATCCAAAATACAGACATTTTTTAATTGCTCAAATTTTAAAGATAAATTTCATAAATTCACTTGTCTACTTAAATCTTCCTAAATTATCTTTACTACCAAGAACTGAGTTTGGCAAGATGATTGCTTAAAATAATGTGAAACACTTAAAATGCTGTTTAAGTAGAAATATGAGTAATTGCATTAAATATAAATAGATTAGAGTTTCCAAATACATGATAAAGATATTAGCATGGATTTAAAAACAAGAAAAACCCAAGACTACACTGCTTATAAGAAACATACTTTAAATATAAGTATGATGAAAGGATAAAAAAAGATACAGATTGAGTACTTCTTATTTGAGATGCTTGGTACTAGAAGTGTTTCTGACTTCCTATTTGGGGAATTTTTGAATTTTAGAACGTTTGTACATGAGATTTCTTGGGACAAGAACTCAAGTCTAAATATAAAATTCATTTATTTTTCATGAATATACATCTTATATAGGCAGTCCCTAGATTTTGAACAAGACAGCTCCCTTGGGTTTGTTTTTAAATTGAATTTGTATTCAAGCACATTTTTACCTATTAATCTGCAATACCCTCCATCTGTAAATGCAAGTTATACATCAGCCAGATGTTTGTGACTCAGGGACATACTGTAATAGCCCCTATTTGTCAGTGTACTTTTGAATTGCATGTAAGTCAGATGTTTGTGACTCAAGAACTGCCTATACAAACAGCATAAAAGGAGTTTTATATAACATTTTAAATAACTTTGTACATGAAACAAAGTTTTGACTTGCTTTTGACTTTAACCCATCACATGAGATCAGGTGTAAAAATGTTCCACTTGTAGTATCATGTTAATGCTCAAAAAGTTTTGGGTTATGGAGCATTTGCCTCTCAGATTTTCAGATTAGGGATGCTGAACCTGTGCACACAAACATCAACAAAAAATTTGGATATAATATTTTACTTAAAACTTAATGCTTATCTGACAAATGGTACTAAAGAAACTGGAGGCCCATGTGCAGAAAATGGATGTAGACTCAGATTCTATTAACTTTCACAAAATTTATCTCAAAATAAATCAGAGCTCTAAATATAAAACAAAAAACCATAAAACTTTTAGAAGATAACATACAGGAGAAAATCTAGGTGACCCTGGGTTTGGTGATGAGTTTTTACATATAACACCAAAAGCATCCGTCAAAGAAAAAAATGAGTAAGTTGGACTTTATTAAAATTGAAAATTCTGGAAAAACCACTGCTATGTGAATGAAAAAACATGTCACAGACTGAGAAAAAATATCTGATAAAGAACTTGTATCCAAAATATCCAAAGAACCCTTAAAACCTGATAATAAGATGAACAACCTAATTGTTTCCAAAAGAAAGAAATGATAAATGTTTGAGGTAAAGGATATTCTGATTACACAAATTTGGTCATTACACATTGCATGCCACAAACCAAAATATCATCCGTACCCTACAAATATATATAATTGTCAAAAAATATAAAAATACTAACTAAAAAGTACAAAAATATTTAAATAAGGCAAATGATCTGAACAGACACCTCTCCAAAGATGATATACAGATGACAAACAAGCAAATAAAAAGATACTCAACATCATATGTCATTAGGGAAATGTAAATTAAAAAAACAATGGGTACTATTGTACATACCTATTAGAATGGCAAAAATCCAAAAATTTGATAATGCCAGATGCTAGAGAGGATGCAAAGCAACGGGGACTCTCATTTACTGCTGGTGGGAAAATGGTACAGTAACTTTGGAAGACACTTTGGCAGTTTCTTACAAAACTAAATACAGTTTTTACCATATGATCCAGCAATTGTGCTCCTAGGTATTTACCCAATTGGGCTGAAAATAAGGTTCACACAAAAACCTACCCATGAATGCTATTAGCAGCTTTATTCATAATGGTCCAAAACAAGATGTCCTTCAATAGATGAATTGATGAACAAACTGCAGTATATCCATATAGTGAGATACAAGGTTTGATAATTAAGTCTGTGCACTTATGCTGGCAGCACTGTACAAAGAGCTGGGTAAAGTTCCAGAATCTTGGTATATGAATGTCTCACAATTGTGTTCGTGTCAACATGTGGTGTTATCTCGCTGAGTGGTGTTCATTATGGTTGTTGTGTGTTTTTGTGTGCTGTCACCAAAATGTCAGACCTTGAATTAGAGCAATGAAGAATCATCATATTTCTTGTTAAACTTGGCAAGAGTGGAAATGAAACCAGGGACATGTTAGTCCAAGTTTATGGGGATAATGCCATGAAGAAAATAGCAGTGTACAAATGAATTAAACATTTTTCTAAACAGAAAGTGTCACTGATAAAGAGGGATCAGGGAGGCCAGTTATCAGCAGAACTGATGAAAACATTGCAAAAATTCATCCAATTGTGTATCAAAATCGTCAGCTGACTGTGAGAAGCATAGCATGCTATGTAAACACTGAGAAATAGGAAAATCTTAAATGAAAATCAAGGAAGGTGTGTGTCAATCTTCCTAGTAAAGTTATCACAAGATGTGCCAATAATCTTAGTAGTCATCACAAGAATGGAAAATTAAGTATCCAATGTACTCAATACTAACATAAAGCCTTACATATGTGAGGCTTTATTTAATTACATAACTTTTAATTATATATTATTATATGTAGTATGACAGGCTATGTTAAAACACATGGGGAAAAGTAGGTATAGATACTATATAGTATAGATTTGTTTTGGTTACTTGTTTATCTTATGTATCTTTTCTCATCAGTTTGCTCTTTCAGTTATTTTGGGGTTTTCGTGTACATCTTGAACAAATGATCATATAGCTTGATTCTTTTCAAATTTAATCCAAGACTCTCTTTAACTGGGAAATGTGGTTACCTTGCCTTTATACGATAGCTTAGATATTTAGCTTTATTTCTGCTATATTATTTTGTGCAGACTTGTCTAGTGAGCTCAATAATACAGTAAAGCTATCTATAATTGTACCAGAAACAGAAAAAATATATAGAAAGAGTCCACTAATATAAAAGTCATAACATATAGGGAAGGACAGTCTATTTTATAACTTGGCTGTCTTTTTGGAAAAGAATGAAATTAGATTCCTACCCTCATGCTATACAGAAAGATAAGTTTTTTTTTTTTTATTGTTGTGGATTCATTGAGGGGTACAGAGAACCAAGTAAGATAGTATTTTTAAAGAGAATATTCATGGAGATAGTTTGTAACTAAACTCAAAGTTAAGTCACTGTAAAAAAACTATCATAAATAAAAGATAAGCAATCTAGAAAATATTTGCAATCATAATAAACATCAACAAAAAATTATCAAGAGAAATCCAAATAAGTCTAAAGAAAAACTGGCCACTTATAAGCAAGAAAACACAAATGACTAATCAACATGTTAAAATATGACCAAATTTACTAGTAAGCAGGGCACATAAATTAAAAGTGATGAGATAATTCATACTCTTTAAATTGGCAAAAAATTAATGATAATGGTTTAAAAAAATAAATCTTGGAGAGTATGTAGGAAAATTTAAATTATACACTTATGGGAGTACAAATAGGTATAACCACTTTGAAGAATGGGTAATCCTAGTTAAGCTGAAGATGGACACATCATACAACCTAATAGTTCAACTTCTAGGTATTTATCCTGAGTAAACATATATACATGAGAAACATATAGATTGTCCACTGCATATTGCTTTTAACAGGAAAAGAAAAACCTATCTATCAAGTTGGTGAATATACAGACTACATAGACTATGGTTTATTCTACTACAGAGAAATTATACATAGCATATTAGGATGCTGGTTGTGTTTTAGTTTTATTAATGTGGTTTAATAAATTATAAAAACTAAATTTGGTTTATCTTACCACTTTTAAAAATACTCAACTTATGGGGCGGTGCCTGTGGCTCAGTAGGTAGGGCGCCGGCCCCATATACTGAGGGTGGCGGGTTCAAACCCAGTCCCGGCCAAACTGCAACCAAAAAATAGCCGGGTGTTGTGGCGGGCGCCTGTAGTCCCAGCTACTCGGGAGGCTGAGGCAAGAGAATCGCCTAAGCCCAGGAGTTGGAGGTTGCTGTGAGCTGTGTGACGCCACGGCACTCTACCGAGGGCCATAGGATGAGACTCTGTCTCTACAAAAAAAAAAAAAAAACCTAAATGAAAAATACTCAACTTATAAAACACAGCATACCTATTTCATCTATAAAGATGATGGAAGGCTGTAGCTTTATGGCAAGAGAGAAAACAGCAGCAGCCAATTTTTGAGATTCTCCATACCACTTATCGGTCAGTGTTGAGGGCTGCAGGTTAATAAATCGACAGCCTGCTTCTTTAGCTGTTGCCTTGGCAATCAATGTTTTACCACAGCCTGGAGGCCCGTAGAGAAGAACACCTAGAAATTAATGTCATTTTATTATTACCTTTAAGAAAGTAAGATATTCGCTTTAGTTTACACAATAATTGATATAAATTCTTCCCCCTTAAAAACTTTTTGAATATCCAATTCTACTTTTCTTAATCTTGTTTATAGTGGATAAGGCAATAAAAAGAAAGGTGCCATGTTCTAAGTTCAATGTCAGTAAGAACATGTACTGGGGCCTGTAATCCCAGCACTCTGGGAGGCTGAGGCGGGTGGACCACCTGAGCTCACAGGTTGGATACCAACCTGAGTCAGAGCAAGACTCTGCCTCTACATATAGCCAGGCATTGGGCAGGCACCTATAGTCCCAGCTACTCGGGAGGCTGAGGCATGAGAATCATTTGAACCCAAGAGTTAGAGGTTGCTGTGAGCTATGATGCCATGGCATTCCACTGAGGATGACAAAGTGAGACTCTTAAAAAAAAAAAAAAAAAGGTTTAATTCAGGATACTTAATACTATCACCTTTTTGGGGGGTGGAGAGAGATAGCTCTCACTTTGTCTCCCTTGGTAGAGTGCTATGGCATCATGGCTCACAGCAACCTCAAACTCCTGGGCTCAAGCGATTCTCTTGCCTCAGCCTTCCAACTAGCTGGAACTATAGGTGCCTGCCACAACACCCAGTGATTTTTAGAGATGGGGTTTTGCTCTTGCTCAGCCTGGTCTCAAACCTGTGAGGTCAGGCAAATCCACCTGCCTCAGCCTCCCAGAGTGCTAGGATTACAGGCGTGAGCCAGTGTGCCTGGCCTTAAATACTATCATCTTGACATCAAAAAACTTACACCACACTATTAATGGTTCACCATTTAAATCATCTAATACCTACCTTCATAAGCTAACAGAGCTCCACGGCACTTTGATATTAGCCTACAAAAGGTAAACAACTTCAAACCAGGTTCTGGCAAACACCATTTTGCTGTTACTCAGAGACTTAAGTTTTAACCAAAAGGACACATGCCTTTTACCAAGCAGAAAGTAATCTTTTCTTAAAAGAAACAAATTCTCAGTCTTTCTTGTTTTAGTTTCCAAGGAACAGAAGTATATTACATAGTATTAACTTATGTCAGGGGTCTTCAAACTGCGGCCCGTGGGCCACATGAGGCGGTGTGACTGTATTTGTTCCCATTTTGTTTTTTCACTTCAAAATAAGATATGTGCAATTTGCATAGGAATTTGTTCATAGTTTATTTTTTTAAACTATAGTCCAGCCCTCCAACCATCTGAGGGACAGTGAATTGGCCCCCTGTTTAAAAAGTTTGAGGACACCTGACCTATGTCTACACTGACAGTTGTTTGTTGCTAAGTACAATGTAAGGTAATATATTTAACATATAAGAAAATTAAACAGACTGGAGTCTTGAACATTTTGAGAATCATTATCAACAGTATCTCAATGAAAATGAGATAGTATTTTCTAAATTTAATGATACTAAATATATAATAATATAAAAGTTATGGCCCTGTCTATAAATAAATCATCTAAAGCAGTGGTTCTCAATTTTCCCAATGCCGCGGCCCTTTAATACAGTGGTTGAGAACCACTGATCTAAAGGAAGGCCTGATAAAAACTGTAATCTAGAAACCTTTTAACTGGGCATGGTGGCTCATGCCTGTAATCCCAACACTTTGGAGGCTGAGGTGAGCAGATTGCCTGAGCTCATGAGTTTAAGACCCAGCCTGAGGTAGAGCAAGACCCCATTTCTACAAATAGCTAGGTGTTGTAGCCATCGCCTGTAATCTCAGCTGCTCGGGAGGCTGAGGTAAAAGAATCGCTTGAGCCCAAGAGTTAGAGGTTGCAGTGAGCTATGACGCCAGGGCATTCTACCAGAGGAGACAAAGTGAGACTCTGCCTCAAAAAAGAAAACAAACAGTAATAATAATAATTTGCTTAATTTGAAGTGCAACATTTCTCATGAAATAGCATTTAAAGAATAATTATTTATAGATGTATGCTAGGGTAAACTGGAGGGGATTTAGGTGTCCAAATTTTTCTTAGTATTAGATAAAACAAATTAAATTCAAAATATAAGAACATTTCCCAAAATATCTTTTCAACTTTTTAAAATGAAAAACTTGAGCCTTATTTCATAACCCTAACAATATTTTTTTACATCAAGCACTTAAAAATAATGCTCAATCTTCCCAAGCATATGTACGTTTTTCTACTTGTCTTTACAGTTCTTTAATATTCAAGTTCTAACACCAACTAACCCAACTTTAATCATTTTAAACTAAACTTTTCTACATCTGACTTTTAAATTACAATCCATAAACTTTGCCAGTACATGTTCAGTGTATTTTCAGGCAGCCTTTGCAATTCTTAGTTAATTCCATTTAGATGCTTAGAATTCAGTTAAGTTAGCTATAATGTGAACATTCCACTGACACTTCTCTTTTGGATGACTAACGTGAAACAATAAAGAATAGTAATCTGAAGCCATTTATTCTCTTTTGGATGACTAACGTGAAACAATAAAGAATAGTAATCTGAAGCCATTTAATTTAAAACTGAACACATAAGAGATGACTGCAGATGCTTGGGATTATTATTAAATTTCATCATTTGATCACATAATTTAATGTGGAATGCACAACTACTATAAACTTTTATTTTTATTTATTTTTGAGTCAAGAGTCTCAAGCTGTCACCCTGGGTAGAGTGCCATGGCGCCATAGCTCACAGCAACCTCCAACTCTTGGGTTCAAGCAATCTTCTTGCCTCCGCTTTTCTATTTTTAGTAGAGATGGGGTCTTGCTTTTTGCTCAGGCTAGTCTCAAACTCGTGAGCTCAAGAAATCCACCCGCCTCGGTCTTCCGGAGTACTAAGATTAAAGGCATGAGCTACCGTACCCAGCACTACAATATTTTATACAGGGTTTTTAGAACAAAGTATTTATGCAAAAGCCTCCATATTGTTTTGATTTTGCAGCTACGCTATTACTTCATAAATGTATGCAGTGCTTGTAGACACTACCTATACAGTTTGTATCTGAAAACAATGGTAACACATATATATCTATCTCATTGTGAGTTGCCATGTATGCACCACCTGAATCACCTTTAACAAGCCTAAGTATGATTTAATATTTGTATGAACAGAATGAAAGAATCATATTCAGTTATAAGTGCTCAAGTTCCAAGACATCAAACTAATTATGAATAATGAAAGGTTTCCCTCAAAGTGGAGTAATATTTAATTTCCGGTTAATCTGCAGTTCAGTATTTCCTACAAAGAATGACAATTTAAAAATAACTGAGATCACTCCAGAGGAAAAAAACATTCCCTAGAGTTTTAAAACAACAAAAGGATGTTTTAGCTTAAAATATATATATATAGTGACTTTGGATGTTTTTTAATATTGATTTTCCAAAGTTTAATTTACTTAGAAATAATAGAAATAGGCAATTATTTTGACATGTAGATACAGGGAAATTTTTATCTAAATTTCAGAAGTTAAAAAGCAGTAATTTTTAAAAAACAGTTCACTGGATCTCAAAGTTCTCTTGAAAACCTGATTTCACAAAAACCAGTTCTATAAGGCCAGAAAAGTTTCAGTGACTCATAGCTTTTAATGAATTAAGCAAATATTAATGTAAATTTTTACCATACCTTTTGGAGGCTGCAGAAGCCTGGAATTTTCAAACAAATGCTTCTTTTTGATAGGTAAAATGACCGTGTCTTTCAGATCTGTAATGACATCATCTAAACCTGCTATATCACTCCAAGTAACCTGGTAAAAGTTAAGGTTAACATGAATTTTACTATAAATGTACACTCATTAAATTCAAAGTAATCCCTTAAAATGTGATCCTTCCCATACAAAATGGCAAACCTTAGTCTGATAAGGTTTAATTACACATAAATAATAAAAGATTAACACTGTATGTTGATGTGAGTAAAGACTTTTTATAGCAATAATGAAATTAATAAACTGCTATGAAATTGGAAAAAGGAATTTAACAGCCAACTACATATTCTTAAAAATAAATGAGGTACTCAAAAATCTGCAGGGGTCTAGTGAGCTGAATAATATGTCACAAAAAGATTGAGAACCCATTGAGACAGATAATTTAGCACTGACCAATGGGGAAGAGCTTACCAGAAATGTACCTGTTTCATACAGGATGTTGTCAAATATCCTAGAAATTAATTTTAGAATAAGGTCTATATCTTATATTATCCACCAAACTGGACTTCTGAATTTTATTTGTCAAAAGTAAAACTGTCAAAACTTAATTAGGAGCCTTTATAAATAGTAAATGGGGCATACATATTTCAAAACAGATAAGAAAAGCCTTCTGATTCAACTTAAAATTTTTTTTGGAAATAAACATTGAAAGAAACTGGGACAGAAAAGGAGCTGAAAGAGAGGACAGTCAGAATCAATAACTTAACAACAGATTTACCTTCTTTACAACTTAAAAAAAGAAAAAAAAAAGGAAGATAACAAGGGAAAGTACAAACTTTTTCCCAGACAAATGTAGAAAAAAAATCCTAACTCTCATTGTAGCTTCAACAAAAAAATGGAGTCTGTCAGTACAGACTTCTCACAAATGAATATCAGTAGCTCCCCAAGAAGGTGTCATTGTAAAATTATACATCAAATTCAAATGTCTCTGTATAAAGAGACAATGAAAGACACTGTAGATTTCTATTTTCTAGATTTGGAAATGGGGGATATTTCATTCTATTTATTTATATCAATATAATATTAATATATTAGATAAATATATTTATTCAGTTACATACAAAATATTCACATAAGATTTTATATATTACATTAATCTAATCCTCAAAATAATCCTTATCAAGTAGGTAGAGCAGGTATTTTATTATCTCTGGGTTATAAATAAGAGAACTCAAAAGGAAATCATTTGTCAAGTTCAAGAATGAAAAACTGGGATTTAGAATCCTATGTTGTCTATCATACCATATAAAAGTCTGGATTTGAACTCCATAAAACAAATATCCACATGACTTAAAGCAGTTATGCTTCTCATACTGTAAAGGCAAATACAAAAGTACAAGTTTTTCTAAACAAATATATACAGAACAGAGTTAACATAGCATACGTGAAACTGTTATCCTTAGAAAGGTCTGCTTACAAGAGTGGCCCTTAGCTGCTATCTGGGAACTTAGATTTCAAGAGTCTCACCATTTCCTAATGAGAACAGCTCACTGTGCCTAACCTGTTTGCACAAACAATACCACTTACCATGAACACCTGTTTTCCTCCAGGAATCTAGAATTTTGGTACATTTAAGAAAGAGAGGCTGGATAAAAACCCTGGGCACTGAGTCTCTCTAAGCTTCCGTGATACATAACACTGCACATGTGTTGTTGATGCAGTAATTAAGCAGCACATGCACTTAGGAGAGGACTCTAGGAAACTTGTACCTGGCTTCCTCCAGACTTGATGTTTTATGCCCTTTCCCCTTGGCTGATTTTGCCTTATATCCTTTCGGTGTAGTAAATCATATGAGTATGACTACATGCTCAGTCCTGTGAGCCCTCCAAGACAATCAATGAAATCGTCATGGTCTTCAGGACTCTTGACATAAAACACTAAGAAAAAAAAAATCTTCAGAGGCTGGGAAAGGGTGAGGGAAAAAAGAGTATTAATGTATTTATTACCACTGAACTGTATACTTAAAAATGATAAAGATGGCCAATTATATGCATATTTTACCTCAGTACAAAAATCTTAAGATTAAAGATACATACATGCATATTAAGAGGGTCTACCAGATGAGCAGCAATACTCATTTCATATTCTGAGAGCTTCACATTTTTCACACCAATTTGCTTCATTAGTTTTTCTGCCTAGAAAGAAAAGAACAAGCAGTCTCCTTTGGTTTGATATTCAGATACTGGCATTCAAAACAGATGTATGTTGAATCTAAAGAGCAATGAACAGACATAAAAGAATTTTCCAAGGATATTTTAGGCCACTGGATGTTTTTATCCATCCCGTGATAAGCCCTAAGGTAAAGAAAAGATTTAAGGCTCCACAGAAATCAGGGCAATTTAACCATTTTTTTGGGAAATGAGAAAATAGAGTACATGATTGAAGAAATCATCATATACCTCCCAATAAGGCCTCCTATTGTCTCACTGAGACTGTAGAATACACTTGGTTTCTCTTCCCTAGGAGAATTATCATGACAGGTACAGGTAAAATATCAAGATAAAAAAGAAGTTAAGGATACCAAGAAATGTATGATTGGAGTTTCCTTCCTGAAATTAATAGAGTCTCTAAAACAGATGTCCAATTTCCTTCAAATTACCCAGGTATCTACAATAGATGGCCATATATATCTATTTTTAAATTGTCCTGAGATGCTGCCCCCTCCCCCTCTTTTTTCCTAGTTTTTGACCGGGGCTGGATTTGAACCCGCCACCTCCAGCATATAGGGCTAGCGCCCTACTCCATTGAGCCACAGGTGCCGCCCAAGATGCTGCCCCTTTTAATTGAAGTCAATTCCTGGGGGTAGGCAACCAGAGACAATAACTTTAAATTAGAAGATATTAGGGCAAAACTAGTGTAGAACCTATGAGTTCTAGCAGTCCAACAAACTTTCAATTGAAACAAAAATAATGATGAACTTTTACTGAATGTGCTATTTATTATGCCATAATCAGTAAATGAATTAACTCCTTGAATCCTGAAAGCCAATCTGATGAGGTGGCTACAACTTTTTCCCTGTTACAGAGAAAGAAATGGAAGGTTAGTATGATTAAGTAATTTGCTTTAGGTTAAAAGTTAGCAAATGGAAGAGGCAAGAGAGGAATCCAAATAGTCTGCTTCAAGTTCATACCCTTAACTACCAAACATACAAGCCCAGGTTTCTCCAATTGTTAAATGAGCATCTGTGACCCAGAGTCTTTAAAAAATCTATATACAACATATTCAAATTTCAATTAAATTAACATTTTAGAAATGAAAATACCTGGTAAATCATGTTTACATAAATTTTTGATGTTGCTTTTTCCTAAAATGCTTTTGATTATATAATCTTGCTGTTTGTCAAGCGTATTACTGTTTTTTCTTTGTTGTTGTTGTTTTTGAGACAAGAGTCTTTCTTTGTCGCCCTTGGCATCACAGCTCACAGCAACCTCTAACTCCTGGGTTCAAGCGATTCTCTTGCCTCAGCCTCCTGAGTAGCTGGGACTACAGGCGCCCACCACAACACCTGGCTATTTTTAGAGACAAGGTCTAGCTCTTGCTCAGGCTGGTCTCAATCTATGAGCTCAGGCAATCCACCTGCCTCAGCCTCTCAGAGTGCTAGGATTACAGGCATGAGCCACTGCGCCCAGGCTGGTATCACTGTTTTAAAAAGAAATTCACATCACACAGCATTACAGTTATACACTGGTTAGGGGATTAGGATTAATGTGAGTTTAATAGCTTTTTTAAAAAGTACTATGTACTACATTGGATAACCACAAAAGTTAAATCTCCTATTTATCCAGTCCCAGTCCCTGGGAAATCACTGAATCAATGGATAAAGTAGGGTCTTGCAGGTTCCTGTATCTCTTGTAATTACCTTCTCTTTCACTGCCCTTAAATAGTTGACATGTCAGCTATGAAAGATATCCTCCTTTAGCACCTGAATGACATTAATTTATTCTTATTCTTAGTTTTCATTAACCTACAATAAATGTAAAGCTGTCCCATGTGTCCTTTAAGCAATGTTTTAAACAGTGGTTTTCAACTGGAGGGTCATTTTGCCCCCCATGGGATACTGGACGAAGTCTAGAAATGCCTTTGGTTGTCACACTTGGGGGTAAGGTGACATTGGCATTTAGTCTGTGGAGACAGGGTTACTGCTAACCGTTCTATAAGGTTAGTTCCCCTCTTCTATCCGAAAGAATGAACAGGCCCAAAATGTCAACAATGGCCAAACCGAGAAATGCTGCCCCCCCGCCCCATTAGCTAGTGGCCCTGAAAACTTTATATTAAAACTGCCTCTTGATTTAAATAATGGCCTTTACTTATATCTAGAATTTCATAAATAAAAATGACCAATGATAATGTTTAGTTTATATAGGGACAGAAAATGCTATATTGTCAAATATCCCTAGGATCTCTTTTCTACAACAGCAGTCCCACTTTAACAGTGTCTTCAGGTTGAATTCATACTCTATCCCTGACAGAAAAGGGAAAAGGACTTACAGTTTACTAAGGACCTAACACACGGATGGATGGTACTGTGCTGCATACATTACAATTAACCCTTAAAATCTATGCAAAGAAGTAGCTACTTTTAACCTTATTTTTCACCATGAGAAACTTATGGGCCAGAAAAATTAAAAGAAATGCCAAGATTATACAGCTAGGAAGTGGCATTCCCAGAGGTCAAACCCTGATTTGTCCAATGTTAAAGACCATGTGCTGCTGAAACACTAATACCCCTCCCATTTGAGAAAGCAGAACATGGTTAACAAATAAATGAAAAAGAAGCACCAAAAAACACACCCTAACTACTACCAAACTGTCCCAGGAATTGGACAATTATCCAATTGTCTAGTTATGATGCGTTTAAGTCAGCCACTATTTCTAAAATATTTCAACCAGAAAAACAAAATTATGATTGGGCTACCCTCTAAAAATAGCTTATGTTTATATAAGTGTAGTGGCCCATATAGCCTATGGCTAGGAGGAGTGAGAGTTACAAGAAACCTATATAACCTGTATAACTCAATAATGGAACACCTTGGTGGAAAGGACATGGAGAGGGATTTAGCTTTCCTAACAAGCATGAGAGCTCGCGAGATGAGAGCAGTGGTGAATTGGCAGTCTCTACACCTGTGGTGCTGAGCGGCACGAGATGAGCCTTATATTAGGCTGGAGGAGAAGGCAGTCGGGGGCATGCGCATTCTATCACGACCCGCTTGCTGACTCTGACTCTGTCTCTGTCTCTTCTTCTGCCTGCAGAACGCCAGCACGGTGTCTGTCTGTGCTGAAGATTACCAAGTTCGGCTAAAGACTAAGATCTGTAGAGTAAAGACTGCTTTACTCTCTCTAAGACACTCTCTCTCTTTAGCTAAAGTAGATACCCCTCAGGCACCTAAGAGAAACTGTGCCAGAGCAAGGTAACTTAGCGGTCCACGTCCGGAACCTAGTTAAGCCTGCCCGAGACCTGGCCAGTCCTGGGCCCTGACATATAAATATTATTATTTGCAGTGTAATGATAATTATATTTTCTAATTTCCAAGGTTTGCTTGTTTTTTTTTGTTTGTTTTGTTTTTGAGACAGAGCCTTAGTCTATTCCCTAGCCCAGACTACGATGGTGGTAAGTGATCCTCTTGCCTCAGCCTCCCAAGTAGCTAGGACTACAGGCACCCGCCACAACACCCGGCTATTTTTTGTTGCAGTTGTCATTGTTGTTTAGCCGGCCCGGGCTGGGTTTGAACCCACCAGCCTCAGTGTATGTGGCTGGCATGGTAACCACATACTATGGTTTGTGCTATGGGCACCAAACCTATGAGTTTTCTTGTATGTATCTCCTGGTTCTTGGGTATAAGCCCCCAAATAAAACTGGTGTATCACTGAGTATGCACATTTTCAACTTGACAAGATAGTGCCAAACTATCTTCTAAACTGGTTAAATTAATTTATATTCGCACCAGCAATATATATGTTCTCACTGTTCCACATTACCTGCAACATACAGTATTAATAGGCTTAAAATTTTGGAAGTTGACAGATGTGAAAAGATATCTCAATGTAATTTTAATTTGCATTTCTTTGAATTACGAGATTATGTATCTTCTTATATGTTTATTGACCATTACAGATTTTTCTTTTTTAAGATGTCTGTTTTAAGTTTCACCATATTTCTTCTGGGTTGTTCTTTTCCTTACTGATTCATACATATCCTTTATATATATACTTAATACAAGGCCAGGCGCCATGGCTTACCCCTATAATCTTAGCACTTTAGGAGGCCGATGGATTGCCTCAGCTCACAGGTTCAAGACCAGCCTGAGCCGAGGCAAGACCTTGTCTCTAAAAATAGCTGTGTGCTATGGTTGGCTCCTGAGTCCCAGCTACTTGGGAGGCTGAGGCAAGAGAATTGCTTCAGCCCAAGAGTTTGAGGTTGCTGTGAGCTTTGATGCCACAGGAGTCTACCGAGGGCAATACAGTGAGACTTTATCTCAATAAATGAATAAATAAATAAATAAAAATACTTCAAGTTATAAAAATAAGAAATATGTGCCATTATTATAAATACCTTATATTATATTAATATATATTACCTATTATTATTTAATTTCAATGACAATACTAGGTAAGCTATTATTTCCTTTATAGATAAGAAAACCCAGGGTGGCACCTGTGGCTCAAAGGATTACCAGCCCCGTATGCTGGAGGTGGTGGGTTCAAACCCAGCCCCAGCCGAAAACTGCAAAAAAAAAGAAAAAGAAAACCAAGGACACAGAGAAGTTAAATATACCTTGTTTTTCAAGAGTGTCCTGTCTATTTGAAGATTTCTGTTCTTTCATATAAATTTTAGAAAAAACAAAACCTGACAGTAATTTTTTTATTCATGCTGAATTTAATGTAAACCTTTAATACTTTTGTAATTTTCTCTATAAATGTGTTATACATCTTGTTTACCAGCTATTTTAACTTTCTGATGCTACCATAAATGTTATCTTTTTAAAAATCACATTTTCACATATGTCAAGTATGTCGAAACAGCTGATTTTTTTTTGAGACAGAGTCTCACTATGTTGCCTTTGGTAGAGTGCTGTAGTGTCACAACTCATAGCAACCTCAAATTCTTAGGCTGAAGTGATTCTCCTGCTTCAGCCTCCCAAGTAGCTGGGACTACAGGCACCTGCCACAATGCCTGGCTATTTTTTGTTGCAGTTGTCATCGTTGTTTAGCTGGCCCAGGCCCGGTTTGAACCTGCTAACTTCAGGGTATGTGGCTGGTGCCATAACCTCTGTGCTAAAGGCGCTGAGCCAAAACAGCTGATTTTTGTACACAGATTTTGTATCCAACTGTTACACTCTCATTCATCCTAGTAGTTTACCTGTAGACTTTGACTTTCTATGGAGAGTATCATATTATCTGTGAATGATGACTGTTTAGTTTCCCATCATTCTACTTCTTTTTCTTGACTTTTGCATTGGCTGATTGTTCAATAAAATGTTAAACAGAAATAATGACAACAGGCTCCCTTGACTTGCTCATAATCATATAGGAAATTTTTCACCACAAAGATTGTTTCTTGTAGTAAACTCATTTTATCAGGCTAAAGATACTATCTCCTATTTCTATTTTACTAAGAGCTTTTCCAAAAACCATATATGAATGCCAGATTTTTTTTAAGAGAGTCTTACCCTATTGCCTGCTCTAGAATGTAGTGGCATGATTATAGCTCAGTGATCTCAAATTCCTGGCCTCAAGTGATCCTCCTAACCAGTGGGACTACAGACTCGTGACCACAACACTCAGCTTGTTTATATATGTAGAGATGAGGTCTCCCTCTCGCTTAGGCTAGTCCCTAACTCCTGACCTCTAGCAATCTTCTCTGCCTTGGCTTCTCAAAATGCTAGGATTATAGGTGTGAGCCACTGCACTTGGCAATGAACGCTTAATTTTAACAAACACTTTTCCTGCATTTATTGAGGTAATCATATAGTTTTTATTCTTTAATTTGTTAATAGTGTACATTATTTTGATTTTTTCCCCTCAAGTCTAGGCTTAAACTCCTAGAATAAATCCAACTGGTTGTATTTGTTATACATTGCTGAATTCAACTTGCTGATATTTTATTTAAGATTATTTTAATGTGTTTAGAAGTGAGATAGAGAATAGAACTGTGGTTTACGTCAACCTCATAAAAAGGTTCAGTGAGTGTTCCCTCTTGTTCTGTCCTCTGGAAGAGTTTGTATACATTTTTTATTATTAATTTGTTCCGTAAATGTTGGTGGAATTTGCTTGTATAGTTCCATGGGCCTGGAGTTTTCTTCATAAAAAGGTATTTTAATATTAATTTATTTCATAGTTATGGGACTAACTATTCATGTATTCTATTTCAGTAAGTCAGTTTGGGAAATTCACATTTGCCTAACAATTTGTCCATATCTATATCAACATAAAATTGACCCTTGAACAATGCAGGGATTGGGGCACTGACCCCATGTGGTTGAAAATCCCATCTAGAACTTTTGGCTCCTCCAAAACTTAACTACTAATAGCTCATTGTTGACCAGAGCCTTACTGATACATGAACAGTCAATAACATATTATTATATGTGTGTTAAATGTAATATAGGCTGTATTCCTACAATAAAGCAGGGTAAAAAAAAATGTTACTAATCAAAAAGAAGAAAAAATACTTTTAAGTGGAATTGGATCATTATAAGTCTCTCCTTGTCATCTTCACATTGCATAGGCTGAGGTGGCAGATAACCAGGAGGGGTTGGTCTTACTGTCTCAGGAGTTAGCAGAAGTACAAGAGGTAAAAGTGGTCACAAGAGAGACAGGCACACTTAGTGTAATTTTTATTAAAAAAAAAAAAAAATGCACAGGAGTAGACCTATACAGTTCAAACATGTTGTTCAAGTGTCGACTATAGTTACTTGTAATCCTTGTGCTTAATGTTTATAGCATTTGTCATTATGTCTCCTTTATCATTCCTGGTAATATTTATTTCTGACTTCATTTTTTTCTTGACTGTTTGACAAAATCTTTGATTTCATTAGTCTTTTCAAAAACCAATTTTTTTGTATTATTGATTTTCTCTATTTTATATTTATTTTCTATTTAATTTATTTATTTCATTATGTTTTCTTTTTTCTTTTTTTTTTTTTCTGGTTGATGTCAAGTTTATTTGAAAATGAGTTTAAAAAATAGATATAATAGCTTAAGAGAAAAAACTCATTCCATCAAAATGAACTCTTAGAAAACAGGAATCAGTGTTTAATATAAATGACTACCTCTACTGATGATGAAGGTCCTGTAATTCACATTATTTCAGTACTAAAAACTGAAAACACATTGACAATCTTGTTTTACACCAATGGCATTGTGATGATTAATGTAGATTTCTCTTTGATAAATTTTGCTGTAGTCATTTTAGTATCAACAGGTTCTGGAAGATTCAGATGTAATCTGTACTTCTCAGAGACTTCAATCAATAAATCATCCTCAGAAACATTAAGGTCACAGAGAGAGACTGAATTAATACCAGGTAATTCAACTTTCAGCTCAATTCTCAGAGGTTTCTCATTTTGATTCTGCACAATTTTTAATTCATAGGCTGGTATCTGCATCTCCACTTGAATTTCAGTGCTGGAAATCTCTTCTATCAGACACTCTGCTTTGCCTGAAACTTGCTTTTCTGGTAGTAATAGTTGAGGAATGTGATCTGGATTGTTCACAGTACTGCTTTGTTCAAGAGTTAGTTTGTTTCTCATTTTCTCTCTTAAATCTGTGGGATCAGTTTGGATTCCCATTAGATTTTGTTCCATTCTTTCAATGCTCCCTTTTATTTTAAATTTGGTAATATGGTAAGAGTGTGAGAGAGTGAGCTGTAGTTGCTTCTCAATGCATTTCATGGTCATCTGTATTAACTGATCTTTTTTCACTTGGTTCTTTTCTGCTGCCTGAAGAACATTAGGATTATAGGCAACATCGATGACTGTGTAAGCATCTGATGACTCAGTCATATCTTCAGGTTTGCCAACACTTAGAGGTACTGGATGAGTGGCTGATTTCGGAACTGGGATCCTTTTCCACTGACACAGGTTGATAAAAAGTATTTTTTCTTTTGGTTTTAGGATCTTGGTCTGTAGACAGAGATGTGGTTCTGGGGCAGCACAGAACTGTTTCCCCTCTTTCAATTGCTGTTGAATGAACTTCTTATAGCCCTCAGGGTCACTTTCAGCAAGATCATCTAGGAGGTTCCACAGTTGAGTAACTTGGGTGAACAGGCCCTTTGAGGATATCTCCATGATTGATAGTGAACCTCTTGGTTACGGGACAAACCGCACCACCTGTTACCACCCATTATGTTTTCTTTTATCTGTGAGTTACTTGGAAATATTTCCTACTTACTTGATTTTTCTAATGATTTCTACCGCACTATAGCCAGGAATGTAATAAACATGCCGCCAGTATTATGAATCTTGAGATTTGTTTTATATTCTAGTATTTGTTTTATTTTCACAAATCTTTTATGTGTGCTTGATATATGTACTCTGCACTTACTTGGGTACAATATACTATACATGTCCACTAGATAAAACTTTTCATTTAAATCTTCTATATCCTTACTGATTTTTAAAAAAATAGTTTTTGGCTCAGTGCCCGTAGAACTATGGTTATGGTACCAGCCACATACACTGAAGCTGGCGGGTTCAAAACCAGCAGGGACCAGATAAACAACAATGACAACTGCCAATAAAAAACAGCTGCACATTGTGGAGGGCACCTGCAGTCCCAGCTACTTGGGAATGAGGCAAGAGAATCACTTAAGCCCAAGAGTTTGAGGTTGCTGTGCACTGTGACACCACAGCACTCTACCAAGGGCGACACAGTGACACCGTTTCAAATAAATAAATAAATAATAAATAACTTAAATAAACTGTTTGATCCATTATTGAAAAATTATTAAAAATACCTCACCATAATTATGGAGATGTCTATTTCTCCCTATAGGTCTATCATTTTTTACTTTATACATTTTGAGGCTATATTAACAGGTATATGAAATACCAGTATATTTACTGGTGAACTGAATCTTTTGCCAGAATGTAGTAAACTTCATTTTCTTGATATCTTTGCATTGCAGTTCATTTTTGTCCAGCTAGCTTTCTTTATTTGTGTGGTACATGTATTTTCCATTTTCTTAATTTCAACCTTTATGTATCTACATTTTAGATGTGTCACTTCACCTAGCATACATCTTAAATTTCTCTCTATAGACCATTCATCTTGGCCAGGCCTGTAATCTTAGCACTCTGGGAGGCTAAGCTTGAGCTCAGAATGTTGAGACTAGCTGGATGTCACAGCACATGTCTATAGTCCCAACTACTTGGGAGGGTGAGGCAGGAGGATCACTTGAGCCTAGGGTGAGCTATGATGACACTAAGGCACTCTACTCAGGGCAACAGAGCAAGACTCTGTCTCAAAACAAAAACAAAAATGGAAAAAAAAAAACAAAAAACCCAACCATCATCTTTAAATCATCACATCTTTGTCTTTAGTTAAATTACAGAGGATATAGCTTTTGGGGTTCCTAGATTTATAGAGGTATCATCTAGGAAATGCTGTACCTGGGATTGGCCCTGTGCCTTGTATCCTGAAACCCTCTGAATCACAAAAATAGACACTCAAGTTCAGTAGGTTCAGCAAATTCTCTCCAGGTGAAAGGTGGCTAGGAAGCTCACCTTACCTTCTGAATTTTTGCCTTACATTTTTTTACCTGCACTCCTTATTCCTTTGATACCTCATGAATGCCTTTAAGAAGATTTAAAAAAGTTATCAAGTGTCTGGTTGTTCTCAGTAGAAGAGTCGGCCTAGGTACCTTGATACCCATACTGAACTATTCATTCTCCACTGGCTTCATGTCATTTTCCCATACCTTAAATGAAGGGAATATATCAAGGCTTACTTTTCAGCTTACTATTTATGTGGCTTTATAACATCTCCTTTGGAGACCTCATCACTTTCAATATAGTCATTAGTATTTATTATAGTAACATCAAATTAGAAGTTCTCAAAAAACATTTGAACGTATAAATCTTGATGGTAGAAGTGGGGAAATGTGGAAAGTGGCTGGGAAAAGCTTACAGATGATACATACACAGAAAGAACCTTATAGTCTACCCCATCCTAGTTCAGATTCACTTCCAACTTATGGGCATCTGATAAGGAAACATACTTCTAGGACTGACTTTTTTTCTGAGATTCAGACCTACAATTTCAACTACAGAAATGAACATTTCCTCTTGAATTCCTACTACCAATGCAAACTCAATATGCCCAAATGAAATGTTACCTTCCCATAAACTTGCCCTACCTATTAGTTTCCAAACCTCTATAAAAAAACGAGTCTTTGAGAAATCCAGATAAATCTGATTTCCCAATCATCACAAATCTTTCCTGCATTCTTCATTTTGAGTCTACTTCACACACTCCATTCCTTTTGTCAACCCAGAATGTGGCAGTCTATAACCAACAGATCTTGCTGCCAGTCTCTCCTGACTCCTATTCCTTCTGTAGACTACTAAACTTGAATTACCCTTAATATACCTGCCTGGCATATCACTCATCTACTCAAATATATTTAATGTCTTATCATTACCTTTACAGAATTCTGCAACTGGTCCCTAGCATCTGACTAGAGATGTAGGGAGGACAAGAGGAAGAGTAACTGAGAAGCTACAGCCCGCAGCCATGCAAATCCCATGACAATCTTTTCATCTTGTATGTTTTAAACACAGGTAAATTACTGTGAAATGGGATAATGCTACACGCGAAGAATGCCTTCTTTTCAGTTGATGGTGGACTTCTAAAATGCTGTGGCATCTTTTATCAATCTCAGTCTACCCACCAAAAAATTAAAAGGACTGAGGAAGGTAAAAGTAGAGCTCTGTTCCCTGAACTTACACTCAGCACTCTCATTGCGTAGTCTTCACCTTTCCCTGCAGGGTCTACTAGTCACGTAAATCCTGCTCTCCAACTCGTCTAGTATATTTACTATTTCTTTAATAGATTTTCTTATTCCTACTCCCACCGTGATTTTACTCATATTCTTTATATTAAAATCACCCTTGCCTATTCCAGAGGCTAACCTCCTTCATAAAGCCATATTAAACTGCCTCAATCACTGGCAATTATTCTTTTCTCTAAAACCACAGTTTCTGTCTATCCTACTCTTTGGCAACTAGCATATGCTTACACTATTATAACGTATATTATCATGGACAAGTCTTTTCTCCCTACCTTGAGTACTAAGCGGACAGACATCTTAATACTTCATATACCTGACATTTAGAATAATACAATACACAGGAGTTTTAAATAAAGGCTTAATGAGGACAGTCCATTCATGCAGTACTCAGTATCTATATTTAGCTTTCTACACATCCTCTACACATATAACACAGGAGCTCCTAGAAGCCAAGGGGAGAAAAATCCCTTTGCTTAAAAGATTCCTGCTTTTGGGCGGTGCCTATGGCTCAAGGAGTAGGGCACCGGTCCCATATGGTGGAGGTGGCAGGTTCAAACCTAGTCCCAGCCAAAAACCAAAAAAAAAAAAAAAAAAGAGATAAAAGATTCCTGCTTTTTAAAAGTCTAAAAACAGTTTAACTTACCAATATTTTGAACTTGGGCTTAACCTGACTTTCACGATTCAGGTGGAAGAAAAAAGGTACACGCAGGTTGACAAATGGACAGAATCCAATTAGTTTGGGAGGAAAAAATGTCAGTCAGACTTCCTAGGAACTTATGAATAGGCTGATGATATAATCTAAACTTTCTTGAATCAACTATCTTACAATCAAACTCAAGGAATAAAATCATAACTGCCCAAACTGTTTTTCAGATATATACTCATTTACTGAAGTGCTTATGAAACTATGATTTTTACTTTTTGCTAACTGAATAGCTATGTGTAACATTGTAAAGCAGCCATTTATTTATACTCTTATTTCCCACACTAGCCTGTGGTGTTCTGTAAGATCAAGATTTATTCACCCTATTTTTTTTTTTTTTTTTTGGAACCAAGCATTTGCTAGGAACTCAATGAATGTTTATTGTATAAGTAAAGAGTCACAACTCAGAGGACAAATCTAAAAATCTATGAATAGAAATATCCTATTCAGTTACTGCAAGTTATAAAATGAGTATCTTATTCAGTTATTACATTAATTAAAAGGAATAAAAAACAGCCAGAAGGGAAAAGCCACCTAACAGCAAGAAAAATTTCCAAGACTCCTTTAAGGCTTTTATTTTTTTTTTTTAAATAAACAGAAACCAAGTACATATATCATCCTAATAAGGAAATATAGCAAGAAAATTAAAAACTACAACTTATATTAGTAACTTTAAAAAAATAATTCCTTAATTAGATTTTAGTATAGTTTATAAGTTTAAGACTGATACATTGTCAAGCATTATCTACATTTCAAATGTTATAAAAGACAAAATGGGTATTACTGAAGATATTTTTGTTTAGTCTGTTGAAAAATTTTACCTAGATTCCTGCACTTAAGCTAACAAAAATATTCTAATGAGAATGTTCACAACAAAGTAGTGTATTTTTACTCATCATTTTTTCACTTCTAATAAGTTGCCTATATAGTTAAAAAAAAACTAGATAAACTAATACTTTCTTAGGAATAATGAAATTACATATAACAAGACATTTTCAGGTGGGACTTGCAGAATTTGTCATTAATTTGTAATTCTATTATGTTCTTAGTTTTGGAGGAAAAATATTTGCTAGCCATAAGAAAAATGATCTTCAAACATTTCATACCTGTTTCTGAGCTTCTACCTTTTGCTTTCTGGTTGGATCAATTGCATCTACCATCCATTTGATAGTAAAGTATGTTACTGCACCAAATATTGTCAAACGGAAAATTAAACCAACAACTTCATTCCGACTCAAGGGACGAGAAAAGGCTTCAGCATGTACCATCTTGATTGTTAACCTTAAAAAACAAACAGAAATGTCACTAGATAATAACTATAGTTATTAAAAGTGGAAGAGTTATAAAGTAGATTAAACAAGAAAAACTAGAAAATTTTTAGTCTAATTGAAATCTTAACTACCTTAAAAAAAGTAATGGATTTTTAAATGTGAATTAAACAAATCACTTAAAGTTCCTTTTGGAAAATGAAGTAGATTAGAAATTGAGGTTTATGGTGGACCCAGTGGCTCATACCTTTAATCCTATCACTCTGGGAGGCCAGGTAGATAGCTTGAGCTCATGAGTTTGAGCCCATCCTGAGCAAAAGTGAGACCCTGTTTCTACTAAAAGTAGAAATACTGAGATAAGAGGATCTCTTAAGCCCAAGAGTTGGAGGTTGCCATGAGCTATGACACCATAGCACTTTACCCAGGGTGACAACTTGAGATTCTGTCTCAAAAAAAAAAAAAAAAGATTGAGGTTTATTTAGTAGTAGAATTAATAATTCTATTTGAAAAATACAGTGAATATCTTTTTCTTAAGACAGAGTCTCTGTCACCCTGGGTAGAATGCCATGGCATCATAGCGCACAACAACCTCAAACTCCTGGGCTCAAGCGATCCTCCTACCTTGGCCTCCCAAGAAGCTGGGACTAAAGGGTACCCACAACAAAGTCTTACTAATTTTTCTATTTTTAATAGAGATGAAGTCAATGAACTCCTGAGCTCAAGCAATCCACCTGCCTAAGCTTCCCAAAGTGCTAGGATTGAAGGCATGAGCCACCTTGCCTGGCAGGTAAATAACTTTAGGTATTTACTCTTTCAAACAGCTTTTAAATAACTATAACAGAGTCTAGAAAAGTACAAACTGTAACACTAATCCAACTGAAGAAAGGCAGCCTGACAATACTAACCTTATGATAAGAATTTTCTCTATTATGTGTATTATTTACTGAACAATTTTTGAGAGTGAAATTCAAACTGTGAACTGACTCACTTTTTCCTCAATGGTTTTCAAGGACTGCTTAAATTTAAACATGCCGGTTTTCTCAATTGGTGACATTAAACTTTTTGAGCCATCTTATTGTTCCCAACAACCCAGCTAAATATGAAATAACAGAACTTTCCAAAAATTTTTAACCAACAAAACCACCACAAGAATATAGCACTCGTCCAAATTATAGAGGAAAAAAAAAGAGGCAATGTGCCTATTTTTACATATATCCCCGAGCAGCTACATCAATCAAAGCTAGGATGACAGAAGACATGCACTCCTGTCAAAGTAAGCATGTTAGGGCTTGGCGCCCATAGCTCAGTGGCTAGGGTGCCGGCCACATAAACTGGGGCTGGTGGGTTTGAACCCAGCCTGGGCCAGCTAAACAACAACTACAACAAAAAAAAATGGTGAGCTTTGTGGCGGGTGCCCGTATTCCCAGGTACTTGGGAGACTGAGGCAAGAGAATTGCTTAAGCCCAAGAGTTTGAGGTTGCCACAGCTGTGCCAGGGTGACACAGTAAGACTGTCTCAAAAAAAGAAAAGAAAAAAAGTAAGTTTGTTAGGGATGATGTAACTATGACTTTTTTTTTTTTTTTTTTTGTGGTTTTTGGCTGGGGCTGGGTTTGAACCCGCCACCTCCGGGATATGGGACCGGCACCCTACTCCTTGAGCCACAGGCGCCGCCTGTAACTATGACATTTTGGGAGCTAGGATCTCAGCTTCAAATAATACCATTACACTCAATTCTGTGCTGAGTGCTACAGATTATATAATAAAAAAGGAATATATATTTTGCAGTCATCTGAAAATGAATAAAACCAGAATTTGTACAGTTGACTCAAAAACAGGTAAAACTTAAGTACTACATAAATTAATCAATCCATGGTCCTTTCAGCTCTAAAATTGTTTCTCTTCTCTTTACTTATGACTAAAGATTTTCTTCATTTTCCTCCCTCTGGAATAGCTCCAACAATTTTTTGTTTCCTCCAATACACCTTCCCTCCATTCAAAGCTATATAATCCTCCTCCCTAATCAAAAGACCCAAAAGATTTTCCTTTACAGGATTCCCAAGCATTCCAGACTACCTTAATCTAGCTTCAGAGTCAATATTGTTATTTTATCTCTCACTTCTCTCACAGAGACTCTCAATAGCTGGAGTCACTATCATCTGAAAATGCCAGCATATATGCCTGGTACCCTAGATGGGTCACTTCCTCTTATTCATCCAGGATTATCCAAATTTCAAAATCCAACTTTTTCTGCTCCACGAAGCCTTCCAGATCACATTAAACCTTTATATTATTCATTTGGCTTTATTACACTATTTTAAGAATGTCTTGGGCCCTGGCCCCATATACCGGAGGTGGCAGGTTTAAGCCCAACCCCGGCCAAAAACTGCAAAAAAAAGAGAGAATGTCTTGTTTTTAATCATTATAAACTTTGGGGGTATCTGTTCTACTAAGCTAGAACTTAAATCCTTATGAACATTTATCTTATCCATCTTTTGTATTTGTGTATTTGTTACACAAAACAGAGGTTATTCAAAAATTATCTGTCCAACAGATGAATTGTAACTAAAGAAAAACCTCTCTTTTGATCATTCCAACCATCGTTGCCAGACTTTTGAAGGACTTTCCAAAGTCAATGTTGTACACTTCTCCATTACCAGGAGCCATTCACCTCACAATAAATACATTATTCAATTTAAACTTAACAACTAATAAATTGAAAGCCTTCATTTTAGATGAAGAAATTTTGGCCTAGGGATGTTAAGTGATTTTAACAAGCACTTACTGAACATTTATATAGCATTTCTACTGAAGATACAATTACTTTATTTGAGAAACACTGTCTAGTTATTATATTAATTATAATGGAAAAAAAGGAGTCAGAAGGAAGAAGTCACCTCAAATGTCTCCTCCTATAACATATCAGTGTGCTTTCTCCATCAGCCTGGATTCCAAAAAATAGGTTATACAATATTTTACTTCTCACAGAAAGTGAAAAACTGACTTTTCTTGGCTTTATTCTTACAGAGTGAAGTTGAAAATAAGGGTGATGTCGCTCACAACTGTAATCCTTGCACTCTGGGAGGTAGAAGCAGGTGGACTGCCTGAGGTCAGGAGTTCCAGAACCTGAGCAAAACCCATCTCTACGAAAAACAGAAAAACAGCCAGACATTGTGGTGGGTGCCTGACCCAGCTACTGGGAAGGCTGAGACAAAGAGGATCTCCTGAGCCCAAGAGTTTGAGGATGCCATGAGCTGTGATGCCGCAGCACTTTACCCAGGACCATCAAATAAAATTGTCTCAAAAAAAGAAAAAAGAGAAGAAAAGAAAGTTGGAACGTACAGTATCATTACTTGGGGTAGAGTCAGGGATGAAAATTATCCAATATAAACAAGATAAAGGTATTAACCTCATCTATCAAAAGTGGTGGCATTTCAAACATTTTCATTTGCTTAGAGTTGGTAGTAATAATACTGCCATCTACTGAACATTCACTGAACTACATGAACAAATTAGGGCTATCAGCACATCCCAAAGTAATCAAGATAGTAAAAATTTTCATTCCTATAAAGTCAAGACATAAAACCCGTTTATACATCTTCTTATTCTGAAATTAGGTTTATTATGGACACCTCTTAAACAGTAGTCCATCTTTTTAAATGACTTCAAAATCCTGAAATGAAACCGAAACTTGTTTTGCAGATTGTAATTGTATACACTTTATTGTACACTCATCTATCATTCATATGGCACTGATATACCTACCATGTAAGGCTGGTACAGCAATAATATCATTACAACCGAATATACAATAATAGGTGCACATGCATACGACAGGAGAGTGTTTCAATCTTTTATAACAATCTGATTCAACAAAACAACTAAGAAATATCGCAAAACACTAATGTACAGTTACTTGTTGGGCAAACATGGTAACTTATAGATTTCTTTTTAAGGATTTCTCCATTTCAGAGTGGAAAACTTTTAAAATCGTACTACCTCTATGAGCAATTTATTGACAGGTTAGAGGCCGAGAGTGTAGTGTTCATATTGTACTATTTCTCTCCTAATTCACTGCAGTGTTTTATAACCTGTTTCTCGAAGTCCCAGTTTCGCGGACATAAAGGTCCTATGAACACAACGTACGACAAAGGAGGTCTGCCAGGCTTCGCACAGAGGGCAGGTTATTATTAACACCGTCTTCCTCTAGGAAGGCGTGCTCAGCCCCGTAGAACCACTTTCGCTTTTGCACAAGGTGGTAGGGAGCGCCAGAGCGACAATCAGACCTGGCTGGTTCCAGCTACTTTCCCTTTGAAGTCTGGTTCTAAGATCTCCCCTAACCATCCCAAGCCCCCAGTGACCATGCTGCCTACAAAATGGCACAAGTCTTGAGGGCAGAGCCAACGGAGACCTAAGGGCTCAGGCTGGGCCGGAAGCCACAGCAGGCCCAGGACACCCTTGGAGGTTAATCCGCTCGATACTAAAGGCAAGAGGGACTCCGGGGGCCGGCACCGAGGTGGGGCGTCGGAGGAGAGCAAGGTGACATTCCCGGGTAGGCTTCCCAGATCCGACTGGTCCCTGACGGAGCTCCGTGGGAACCTGCACCCGTCCCACGAGCAGGAACCCGCTACTCACCCAGGGGCAGAAACAACAGGAGCAATAGACCTCTACCGGCCTCGCACAGGAAGCAAATGAAGCCTGGGAAAGAACACTTCCGGCAGCAGCTGTGGCCCGCCCCCTCGCACGGAGCATGCGCGACCCGCAGCCGCTGGCTGGCAAGCAGGGGAGTTGCGAGTCTTAAAGGGCGAGACCCAGTTTCCAATAACCTGGCGTTGTGGCGGGTACCTGTAGTCACAACTACTCCGGATTCTGAGACAAGAGAATCCCTTGAGCCCTAGAGTTTGAGATTGCTGTGGGCTGTGACGACACGGAATTCTACTGGGCGCGACAAAGTGAGACTCTGTCTCAAAAAAAAAAAAAAAAAAAAAATGGCCAGGGGACCGGGCGGTAGCTAATTTGGGCACCTGATACTTAGCCTAGCGCTGCTGGGCTCAGGCATTCTGCGAAGTCAGTGTGTCTGCAAGCAGCACACTCTCCAAAGCTTTAAATTTAGCTGCTGAGTCTCTGAGATTGAATTTGGGAAGGCGTGTATCGCAGAAAGTCCCTGGCCTGCTCACTAGTTCTGGGAGCACTCCTGTCAAATCGGAGGGTCTTCTTGAGAGTGCAGAAAAGTTCTACTTCCCTCGCTAGGAAATTCTTGCAAACTCCATCTTGAACTTGACTCCCAGCGCTCGGTGCAAACAGACCCTCCCTCTGCGGCTCTACATCTATAGTTTAGCCAAAGCGCAGTCGCGCTGGGCCACCCTCCGCCCCTCACCTCACCATCTGCCTTTCAGTTTCTAAGGTGAGCTCACGCTCCTCGCTCTCTGGTGACAGACACTGGGGGAGGCGCCTGAAAATCCTTTAGCGAAACGATTTAACATCCCACGCTGGCAGGCCTGGTAGTTGGGACGGAATAGGGCATCTGGTGACATGTTTTGCATTTTGGTAACTTCCCTTTTTCTTTTACCCCCTCCTCTTTGCAGAGTGACCAACGTGACACAAGAGGACCCAAGGGAACAAACCTGAAAGCCAGGGCCTCCTGAGTACACAGATTGCCAGATGACGTTAGAGACTGTCCCCACATACAAGAAACATTGCTTCCTTCAGATAGAGGCGGTGAGACTATGAAGTAATCAGACAGCTCTCCCTTCTCTTCCTTGGGAAAGCAGTTTGTGCCACTTTACTTGAAGCATGCTCTTGGATGGCTAAAGAATTCTGTAACCTGATTGTTGAATTAACAAATGCTACTAGTTACAAACTCGTCTTACTGGAGTGAAGATAATACCTACAACTCAGTGAATGTCTACTAGGGATCAGGCAATATGCTGTAATGTGGTTTACATCCATAATCTAAATTCCTCCCCACCCCCAATCCTCTAAAATAGTCATTATTTTCTCTATTTTATACATTAACATTTTTGAAAGCTTTAAGCTTCGAGAAATTTTCTAAAGTTCACACACCTAAATAAGTGGCAGAATTTGGAACTTAGATCTAATTCAAATTATGCACTTTACATTTTTTCTTTGAGATAGTACTTTAATACTAGTTAAATTTAAAAATCTAATTGAAAGAGGTAAGAACATGAAATGCGAAAATCACAAGACTTTAATGGATAAGGATGGGATGAAAGGGATGTGTAAGTGTTGAAAAACTGTAATTGAGTTCATTGGCAAGAATTAGAATGGAATTTAGTACTGTTAAGTGATTTGTGTTTTACATCCATATCTTTTTGTCTTAAGGCTTTATTTGTGTATGTGCCTACATTTCTAATATAAATTTTTAAAAATTAATGTGAAGCTAGGTTTGGGAGTACTGGACTGATTATTTAGAGTGTGAACTAGAAGAACAGGAAGATTATGACACCAAGATAGTGTTCACATACAACAGAGGCTATTAGTGCTCAGGAGTCTTGGAAGAGACTCTCCACTGGCTCTATGGGATGATTTCCAAGCTTAGTCACTGCTTGGGATGCTAATGGGGACATAAACCCCATCCTAAGGGGGGTTTGACAGGACTAGAAGAGAGGAGTTACTGAAGGAAAGAAACTTAAGTTTTTGTCACACAAGGATTATCATATCCCCAGTAAGGAAAATGAGTTGAGAGATTCAAGATGGTAGTGGATTTCCACCATTTACTGAGTGAAACTGATTCATCTAAGAGCTTCACTTGCCTTACTCTAAGCACTAGGGCGACCCACTTACCCAGTTTGCTTGAAACTAAGGGGTTCTCTGAGATACAACATTTTCAATGCTAGAACAGAGGAAGTCTCAGGCAAATCACAAGGAATTAGTCACCCTTCTCAGGATGTCCTAAACGATTCTGCAATGAGGTGAAGTTTCCAGTCTGGTTACATCTAGTCTCAGTGCATTTGCCTCATATTAAAGATATGATGGCACAGGAAAGGAAACTGTTGGCTAAAATAATCAAGGGCAACCATTAAGAGTCTACAAGTTTCAAAGTAAGGGCTGTTTTTGTTCCTTTTCCAGTGGTTTGGCTATAAACCAAATGCCTATACCTATACGTTTTGTACCTAACGCTTTCATTTAGCAAATCCTTAAGAAAGCTATGTCTAGGCGCTGAGACATCAGATTACTGCCTTTTCACATACCGTGCACATTCATTTCCAGCAATCACTATATCCACTAGGTTTATACAGAATAAAGCAGAATCAACACAGGCTTTTCATCCCAGGATAGCTTTATATAATCCCTGGCAACACAAAATACCATGTTTGGCCCACAGTAGGGACTCAGCAAATAATTCTTTATGGTAATAGTAATTGGGATATTACTACAACAGATTTTTTTTTTTTTTTTGCGGTTTTTGGCCAGGGCTGGGTTTGAACCCGCCACCTCCCACATATGGGGCCGGCACCCTACTCCTTTGAACCACAGGCACTGCCCTACAACAGATTTTTTTGTAGACTTTCTGGGCTTGCCTTCTTTGTTAGAATCAAGCTATTAAAAATAATTGTCATATTTATTATAGAAAGGTTTTTTTCTTTTTTGGTGTGCGTGCTTTTTACTAATATATCCTAAAATAGTTACAGCAATTTCTCCCCCATAATACCAAATGTTCCAGTTTTGTTATTGGATGGGGTGTGATTAGTTTATTTTGCAGTCAAGGTCAATGCACTTGAAAGAGGGGATTCCTAAGATTAAGTGTTCTCTAATTTCTTTGCCTTTAGATTTACTTGGACAACTTGGCAAGATGCAGATCCCTGACTCCTAGCCATGGAGGTTCCCATTTAAATGTGCTAGGTTTGGCATAGGAATCTGCATTTTTAATAATAAGCATCTGCGCTTTCCGCCATGTAAAGATACAATGAGTAGATACTTGTCTGTAAGCCAGGAAGGGTCCCCCAACCAGAAACAATGTGCCAGCATCCTAGTCTTAGATTCAGCCTCCAGAACTGTAACAAATTTTTATTGTTTAAACCTCTCAGTCACTAAGCAAACATCTGTGATAATTTCGATATAGGTAGTTTTGGATCATACTTTGAGAAACTTTGCCTGTTGAATAAAGATTTTAAGTGTATTTTTGCAAAAATTTCTATCACACCACCCCCAAAGGCCTATCTGGTCATCTGAACCAGAAAGCCAGCTGGGATACTTCAAGAAATTAGGAAAGGAAGCCTCATGATGTGATTTGAAATAAAATCCCTTTAGAAGGAAAACAAATCTGAAATCCTTAGATAAGTAAACATAGTAAACCTGATCCTATTCATTGCTCATTAGAAATAAGTCATTTGACTGTGAAATATTCATTCCAACAAATAGATAAAATTATGTAGCAGTAATTATGCCAGTAGTAATAGTCACTTGGTAACTCTGATTCTTTTTAAAATATTTTAGCAGAAAAGAATAATCTTAATTATTATTTTGACAAGTTAAATATAATCGGTGGAGAAAGAAAAGTAAAGCAAGAATATGAAGCTAATTCATTCGTGGATCAATGGGCACTTGGGCTTTTTCCATGACTTAGCAATTATGAATTGGGCTACAGTAAATGGAGACTTTACCTCTTTCATGTTTACATGGATGGAGTTGGAACATACTCTTCTTAGTAAAGTATCTCAAGAATGGAAGAAAAAGTATCCAATTAATCAGTCCTACTATGAAACTAATTTATAGCTTTCCCAATTATAACCTAAGAATATGGGGAAGAGGGAGAGGGAGGGGAAGGGAAGGGGGAGGATGGGCAGAGGGAGGGTGATTGGTGGGACCACACCTATGGTGCATCTTACAAGGGTACATGTGAAACTTACTAAATGTAGAATGTAAATGTCTCAACATAATAACTAAGAAAATGCCAGGAAGGCTATGTTAACCAGTGTGATGAAAATATGTCAAATGGTCTATAAAACCAGTGTATGGTGCCCCATGATTGCATTAATGTACACAGCTATGATTTAATAATAAATAATAAAAAAAAAGAATATGAAGCTATATCTGAAGGCACAAGAGCAGGAAGAAAGACCAAGAGTCAGCACCTGATGCTCCAGTGGAAAGAGTAAGGTAGAAAGAATCAAGGCAAAAATAATAGGAAATTAAAATTTCAGCAGATTGGAGGAAGTAGAAAGATTAATTGATAGCTTCATTCTATAAAAAGCACAGAGAGCTAGAAGAAAGACAGTAGCAAGTTCAAAGAATATACTATTGTAAATCTACTTCCTATGCTTTTATGTTTTGAAACTTTACACATAATTTAGAGTGTGTAATAAAAAATGAGTTAGGCATAATGTTCCTGTGTTTTCAAGGTAGCACTATACACAAACAATCTTACATTTCTACAGAACCCCTTTTCTTACTGAGTACTGCCAATTGTACATTTTTCAACCTTCTACCAAAAATGTTTTCTAGAACTTAGATATTTACTTAAAACTACAATATTTTGTTGTTTAGCTCTTATACAGTACTGTTAAAATGATACTGTCTGTGAAAAGTGAGGATTGAGCAAAAATAGAAAATTGCGTTAGAACAGGTCTAACCTTGCTATAGCCTCATCATCGAGTTTTAAGGCATAAAATGAAATACCTGTCTCCTTGGGGATTTTCATAAATGCCCTCCATATAGTTTCTTAAATGGGGGGGGGAATAATTAGGTAAGAGTGTGTGACAAAAAATATAGATTGATTAGCTAAAATAAAGAAACAGTGGTTGAAATGTTAATTTGCAATTCCTGTAACAACAGACTGATAGATGAGGCATAAAACAAGACCAGATGCTGTGGTTTCCAGGATGCTCTTGGCTTCCCATCCTTTATAACCCAGAGCAATTTTTGCTCTAAGTAGGTCACTTGCTTGCTCTCATTTACCTGATTCTAGGAAAATGCCCTTGAAAGTATTTAGAAAATAATATGTTGGTGGTTAACATTTTAAAAATTAAGACAGCATTAAACCTCCCCCCACCACACACACATACCTGTTTCTCAATTAGGTAGAATAACTTGTAGCCTGAAGCATGTGTCAAACTAAAATGGACAAGAAGTTGAGACTTTTATTTTCTCAGCACCAGTATTGAAATCTGCCCCCATTTTGTTAGCTTCCACAATTTAGCACTGGCGTGGTACTCATCTCACAAAATTATAGTTGAGGTCTGTATTCTCCTAGCAGATAAGAACTTCTTGAGAAAAGAGGATGCCTCGGACAAGGGATTGGTTTACCAAATGTTTTAGTTCATTGATTTTTTTTTTTTTTTTCCAAACTGGTATGTCTAATAGGGCTTTTCAGGCCTCCTTCCTGTAGATTTAACCTTACTAGAGGGACAGATTAAAAAAAAAAAGGAAGGAAAGACAAAAGATGCTCAGGTAGGGTGTAGGAAGCAAACCATTTTTACTAACCATAATTATATTATTGCTCTGTCATGTTAAGTCTGGTCTTAATGTGTCTGTCAGAAACCAATCCAATCAGGGTTTAAGAACATGGTCTTTACAGACTTGGGTTTGAATTTAAGATCTGCTGTTTATTAGGTCTATGACTTTGGGCAAGTTATTTATGCTTTCCTCTTCAGTTTCCTCATACTTAACATGGGAACGATAACAGTACATAGGCCATGGATTTGCATTGAGAATTAAATGAGACAATGCATGTAAAGTGCTCAATAAACATGTTCATGTAAATATTTAACGCCTCAGATGATATTTTCATTATATTATGATGTGATATTCTCTCATTCCCAGGAGTCTGTAAGAACAGTGATCCTTTCATATCTCCTTTGTGTTTGTATGAGGACTTCACCTCTCAAAAGTTTTCAACCATGGCCTGTCGTCTGAAATGTGTATCTTCTCTGACTTGTGAAGAAGCCATGCCTCCCTGTTGCTTTGACCTCCTGGTTCTCTCATTCCCAGTCTTAATATGCCCCTCTGGCTGAACCTCTCTTACTGATCAGTAGTGTATAAGACATTCGTGACAGTTTTATAAAACCCATGAGATTCCATCCTTATTATCCTAAGATAATTAAGTTTAAAATGTTGCCCAATCTATGAAAACAACTGTGTGGATATTTCTCAGTTCACCAAAGACCATCGTTAATATTAGCTGTTATTCCCATGTGTCTAATAATAGGCATTTCTTGAGCATACCGTTCTTGGTCTCATGGAGTTTGAAAGACTAAGCATGTTATAAAATTAGAAATTGTTGTAGAGCTTTTGAATTTTTTTTGCAGTTTTTGGCCAGGGCTGGGTTTGAACCCGCCACCTCTGGCATATGGGGCCGGTGCCCTACCCCTTTGAGCCACAGGCGCTGCCCCTTGATTTTTTTTTTTTTATGCTAGAAATTTATCTCGTATTTCATTCCCATTCATTTTTTGCTTAGAGAAAACTTCCTTAATTTAATCAATAAAATTCCATTTTATTCAGTATTTTTATAGTATTTGAGAAATTCTAAATTATGGCAGTATTAACTAAGAGGGGCCAGCTCTATAATCTGTCCCATGTCAGGCAGCCTTTCTGGGTTTCCACCTCTCATTTTATTGTGTTTTCCTTTATAGTGTGCTTTGCAGATACTGGGATTTTTACCAATTGAAAGTTTATGGCAACAAAGCAAGTCACCAGCACCATTTTTCCAACAGCATATACTCACTTCATGTGTCTCTGTGTCACATTTTGGTAATTTTTGCAAAATGTTATGGTGATTAGTGAACTTTGATGTTACTGTTGTAATTATTTTGGGGCATCATGAACTATGCCTGTGTAAGATTGTGAAGTTGATAAATATGTGTGTTCTGACCGCTCCACAAACCCACCATCGTCCAATCTCTTTCCTCCTCTGTAGAACTCCATATTTTCTGAGACACAATATTGAAATTAGGCCAATTAATAACCCTACAGTGTCCTCTGAGTATTCAAGTGTAAGGAAGAGTCCCACATCTCTCACTTTAAATCAAAAGCTGGAAATGATTAAGTGTAGGGAATAAGGTATGTTGACAGCTGAAACAGGCCAAATACTAGGCCTCTGGTACCAGTTACCCAAGTTGTAAATACAATGGAAGAGTTCTTTTTTTTTTTTTTTTTGTAGAGACAGAGTCTCACTTTATGGCTCTCGGTAGAGTGCCGTGGCCTCACACAGCTCACAGCAACCTCCAACTCCTGGGCTTAAGCGATTCTCTTGCCTCAGCCTCCTGAGTAGCTGGGACTACAGCAATGGAAGAGTTCTTAAAGAAAAGTACAAGTGCTACTCTAAGAGAACACATGGATGGTAAGAAAATGCAACAGCTGGGGCGGCGCCTGTGGTTCAGTCGGTAGGGTGCCGGCCCCATATACTGAGGGTGGTGGGTTCAAACCCGGCCCCGGCCAAACTGCAACCAAAAAATAGCTGGGCGTTGTGGCTGGCGCCTGTAGTCTCAGCTACTCGGGAGGCTGAGGCAAGAGAATCGCTTAGGCCCAGGAGTTGGAGGTTGCTGTGAGCTGTGCGAGGCCACAGCACTCTACCGAGGGCCATGAAGTGAGACTCTGTCTCTACAAAAAAAAAAAAAAAAGAAAATGCAACAGCTTTATTGCTGATAAGGATAAAGTTTTAGTGGTCTGGTTAGAAGATCTAACTAGCTACAATATTCCCATAAGCCAAAGCCTAATCCAGAGCAAGGCCCTAACTGTCTTCAATTACTTGAAGGCTGAATGAGGTGAGGAAGCTGCAGAAGAAAAGTTTGACACTAGCAGAGGCTGGTTCATGAGGTTTAAGGAACATAACTATCTCCATAACGTCAGAGCACAAGGTAAAGCAGCAAGCGCTAATGAGAAAGCCGTGACAGATTATTCAGAAGTTGTAGCCAAGAGAATTGTTGAAGGGGTCTACACTAAACACAGATTGTCTTTTTTCCCCTTTTTTCTGAAAGACTGCTTCTTGCTGTGTCACCCAGCCAGGGGTTCGGTAGCTCACTGCAGCTTTAAATTGCTGGGCTTAAGCAATCCTCCCGCCTTTGCCTTCTGAGTAGCTGCGGCTACTAGTGGGCACCACCGCACCCGGCAACAACAGATTTTCAGTTTAGACAAAACAGCCTTCTGAGAAGAAGATGCCATCTACGCTGGAGAGGAGTTAATGCCTGGCATCACAGGACAGGCTGACCCTCCTGTTAGGGGCAAATACAGCGGGTGATTTTAAGTTGAAGCCAATGTTCCTTGACCATTCTGAAAATCTAAGGGCCCTCAAGTACTAAATCCACCCTGCCTGTGCTGTATAAATGCAACAAAGCCTGGATAACAGCCCATCTGTTTATAGCATGGCTTACTGATATTTTAAGGTCACTACTGAGACTACTCAAAAAAAAAATGATTTCCTTCAAAATATTACTACTCATTAACAATGCACCTGGTCACCCAGACCAGGAGATGTGCAAGGAGATTAATATTATTTTCATACCGCTAACATAACATTTGTTCTGCAGCCCATGGATTGAGGCGTGGACTTTCAAGTCTTATTATTGAAATTTATTTTATAAAGCTATAGCTGCCATAGACAATAATTCCTTTGATGGATCTGGGCAAAGTAAGTTGAAAACCTTCTGGAAAGGATTTGCCATTCTAGCTGCTATTAAGAACATTCACCATCATGGGAGGAGGTCAAAACATCAACATTAACAGGAGTTTGGAAGAAGTTGATTCCAACACTCATGAATAATTTGAGGGGTTCAAGACTTCAGTGAAGGAAGTAACTGCAAATGTGGTGGAAATAGCAAGAAAACTTGAATGGATAAGGAGTTGCTTCCTAGAGATGAGCAAAGAAAGTGGTTTCTTGAAATCTGCTCCGGGTGAAGATGCTATGTCAACAAAAGATTTAGAATAGTAAATAAACTTAGTTGATAAGAATATAAGAGAATTGATTACAATTTGCAGAGAAGGTCAACTGTGGTTAAAATGGTATCAAACATCATCGCATTCTACAGAGAAATCTTTTATGAAAGGAAGAGTTGGGTGGTGCTTGTGGCTCACTGAGAAGGGCACTGGCCCCATGTACTGAGAGTGGCAGGTTTGAACCTGGCCCCGGCCAAACTGCAACAACAACAAAAAAATATCTGGGCATTGTGGTGGGTGCCTGTAGTCCCAGCTACTCGGGAGGATGAGGCAAAAGAACCTCCTAAGCCCAAGAGCTGGAGGTTGCTGTGAGCTGTGATGTCACGGTACTCTACTGAGGGCGACAAAGTGAGACTCGGTCTCAAAAAAAAAAAAAAAAGAAAGGAAGAGTCAAACATATCTCCCCACTCCATATATAATGAGTAGAGAATGACAGTAGGAGACTAGACCTAGAAAAAATCATGCCCTTCATTTGTGGAAGGACCAGCTGGCTAGTAGGAATGATGCCAAAGCTTGCAATAATGATTCCAGTGAGAGAGCAAATACAAGAAGCATTAAATATCAATGTAGTAAGGTCTGGATCAAAAGCTTCAAAAAGAAATATGGTTAGGGCGGCGCCTGTGGCTCAGTCGGTATGGCGCCGGCCCCATATACCGAGGGTGGCGGGTTCAAACCCGACCCCGGCTGAACTGCAACTAAAAAATAGCTGGGCGTTGTGGCGGGCACCTGTAGTCCCAGCTACTGGGGAGGCTGAGGCAAGAGAATCGCTTAAGCCCAGGAGCTGGAGGTTGCTGTGAGCTATGTGAGGCCACAGCACTCTACCGAGGGCCATAAAGTGAGACTCTATCTCTACAAAAAAAAAAAAAAAAAAGTATGGTTAATATCATCTTTTACAGCACATCATGACTTTCTGAATACGAGCTCCATTCTCTGCACGGCTAGGCTTCTTTAATGTTTCATTTTATATTTCAACTATATAATTAAGAAGGAATTTAAAAGATAAAAAATAATAAAAATATTTAAAAACTTTTAAAAAGCAGTAATTAATAAATACCTCAAATTTTTATCTTTTGATGTATGTTTATTCTGATAAAGATTGTTTTCAGGGCAGTGCCTGTGGCTCAAAGGAGTAGGGCACCAGCCCCATATGCTGGAGGTGGCGGGTTCAAGCCCAGCCTTACCAAAAACTGCAAAAAAAAAAAAAGATTGTTTTTAAATATTATAACAGCAGCACATCATGTTTGAATTTCATTTATTTATTTATTTTTATTTATTTTGAGACAGAGTCTTACTATGTCACCCTCGGTAGAGTGTCATGGGATCACAACTCACAGCAACCTCAAACTCTTGGGCTTAAGCGATTATCTTGCCTCAGCCTCCCAAGTAGTGGGACAACAGGCGCCTGCTATAATGCCCGACTGTTTTTTTGTTGTAGTTGTCCTTGTTGTTTAGTAGGCCTGGGCTGGGTTTGAACCTGCCAGCCCCAGTGTTACGTGGCTGGCACTCTAAACACTGTGCAATGGGCACTGAGGCTGAATTTTATTTTATTTTATTTTATTTTTCTGAATTTTATTTTTAAATTAACATACAGTAAAATGGACTCTGTGTATACAGTTCTATGAATTTTAATACAAGAAGAGATTCATATAAACATTACTACAGTCAGGATACAGAACAGTTTGATTACCCCCCCCAAACTCCCTTGTTTTGAGCCCAAGAGTTTGAGGTTGCTGTGAGCTATGAGGCAACAGCACTCTACCAAGGGCGAGAAAGCCTCTGTCTCAAAAAGAAATAATTAATTAACTAATTAAACAAATAAAAACCTCCCTTTTAATCACTTGAGCTCAAGAGTTTGAGGTTGCTGTGAGCTACAATGCCACAGCACTCTACCCAGGGTGACAAAGTTAGACTCTGACTCATAAACAAAACAAAACCTCCTTTTAGTCCAGGCATGGTGGCTCACCCTAATAATCCTGGCATTCGGGGAGGCTGAGGCTGGTGAATTGCTTGAGCTCAGGAGTTTGAGATCAGCCTGAGCAAGAGCAAGAGCTCCCTTCTACTAAAAATAGAAAACAGAAAAAAAGAACTATTCCAACATCTGGCAACCATTGATCTATTCTCTGTCACTATAATTTTGTCTTTTTTGAGAATATATGCAAATTAAGTCATACAGTATTTAAGCTTTTGAGATGGACTTCTTTTACTAGCATAATGCCTTTGATACTTATCCAAGATGTTGCCTATCAATATTTCATTACTTTTCATTTCTACTAGTATTCCATTGTATAGATACAGGACAATTATCCATTCACTCATTGAAGGACATGTAGGTTGTTTCCAGTTTAGGGGAATTATGAATAGAGCTGCTATAAACATTCGAGTACAGGTTTATGTGTGAACAGAAGTTTTTATTTCCTTAGGGTAAATACCCAGGAATGGAATTGCAAGGGTCCTATGATAAGGGTATTTTTAACTTTATAAGAAACTGCCAAACTGTTTTCCAAAGTGGATGTATAATTTTGCATTTCCACAAGAGTATATGAGCATTCCATATGTTCTTTGTCCTTACCAGCTTTTAGTATTACCAGTTATTTTTATTCTAGTTATTCTCATAGGTATCTCATTGTTTTAATTATTACTTCTCCAATGACAAATGATGTTAACATCATTTGCCTACTTGCCATCATTTTGTCCATTCTGGTAAAACATCTGTTCAAATCTTTTCCTCCCCCCACTTCCTTTTTGAGATAAGGTCTTGATCTGTCACCGAGACTGGAGTGCAGTGATGTCACTACAACTTCAAACTCCTGGGCTTAAGTGATCCTCCTGCCTCGGCCTCCCAAGTAGGTTGGACTACAGGCATGTGCTAGCATGCCTGGCTAATTTTTCTATTATTTATGTATTTATTTATTTATTTTTACTTATTTATTTTTGGTAGTTTGTTTTTGAGAAATTAGTCCATTTCACCCAGACTGTCATACTTAACATGTATTTAGCTGTTCATAGTATTCTCTTATTTTTTTAATACTTACTCTCTCATTCATTTCTGATATGGAAAACTGTGCCTTTTCTTTGTTAATCTTACTAAAGATTTGTGAATTTCATTGGTCTTCTCAAAAAACCAATTTTTGTTTCATTGATTCTTTTTGCTATTTTCTATTTTCAATTTTAGCGTTTTACCACTTGGTGTCTTCTGCTCAGGGTTTATTTTACTAATTTTTTAGTTTCTTAAAGATCCATGATGTGATACCTTCCTTCTTTTTAGTATCTTAAAGATTAATGGTGTGAGACTTTTTTAGTATATTTAATACTATAAATTTCCCTCTAAGCACCGCATTCACTGAATTTCACAAATTTTGATAGGTTGTATTTTTATTTTCATTCAGTTCAAAATATTTTTGCATTACCCTTGTGTTTCCTCTTTAACTCATAGATTATTTAGAAATATGTTATTTATAAATGTTTGGAGATTTTCCATTTTTTGTTATTTCTAATTTAATTCTATGATTAGAGAGCATACTCTGTATGATTCAGTTCTTTCACTATTTTTTGGTCTTATATTATGTCAGGATATTGTCTGTTTTGGTGTATATGTGATGCACATTTAAAATAATATATATTATTAGTGTCTATTTATAAACATTTCATTATTAATTATTTATAAATATCTATTGGGTCTAGTTGGGTTGATAATATTGTTCATTTTTTTCTGTATCTTTGCTGATTTTCTGTTTGCTACTTCTGTTCATTACTGAGATGGGAGTATTGAAGTTTCCAAATATAATTGTGGACTTATCTGTTTCTTTTTTTCAATTTTATCAGTTTTTGATTCATGCTTTTCTATAATACCCTTCTTTATCTCTGGTAATTTTCTTTGCTCTGAATTTTACTTTTTCTGATATTAATATGACTACTCCCACTTTATATTACATGGGATATATTTTTATATCTTTTTATTCTTAACATAAATACGTTCATATACTTAAATTTAAAAAATTTATATTTAACATGACCTCAGTGATGTTCTTTGCTTACATTCTACCAATCTGTTTTAACTGGCATATTTATGTCATTTCCATTTAATGTAATAATCGATATAGATGCATTTAGGTCTAACATTTTATTTGTTTTCTGCTGATTACTACTTTTTTTTTTCTTTTAACTTATCTGTTTTTTCTTTCCAGGCTTCTTTGGGGGTATTTGAACACTTTAAAAAATTCTATCTTGTCTATTGTGTTTTTGACTATGTTTCTTTGTAAAGGAAAGTTTTTAATAATTAAGATGAATATGTGAATATTTAATTTCCCACAATTTACTTAGAATCAATGTTTTACCACTTTAAGTGGTAGAGAACTCTTATCATTTAGATCTCTTTACCCTCCCAAGTGGTAGAGAACTCTTATCATTTAGATCTCTTTACCCTCCCATTTATGTTGCACTTGTCTTATGTATTGAGTTTACACATATTATAGACACGATTAGACAATATTCAGATTTTTTTCTTTGAAATGTGAAATAAATTTTGAGGAACTCAAGAGGAAATTTTTCTTTGTATTTATATAGATATTTACCAGTTCTGTTGTTCCTCCCTTATTCTTGATGTTTTAAATTTTCTTAAAGTGTCATTTCCTTCTGTTTAAAGAACTTTCTTGGAAATTCTTTAGAGCATGTATGCTAGGAACAAATCCTCTTTATTTTTTTCCCCTGAGAATATGTTTATTTCAACTTCAGTCACGAAGGATATTTGTGTTGAATATAGAATTCTGAGCTGATAAGCTTTTAGTTTTTGATTTGTTTTCAGCATGTCAAGTTGTTCCACTTTATTCTACCCCTCCCACCCCCTGCCATGGTTTCCGGTGAAAAATCTGCAGTCATTCAAATTGCTTTTCCCCTGCAGGTAATGCATCGTTTTTTTCCTACCTGCTTTCAAGAATTTTTCTTGTCTTCAGGTTTTAGTAGTTTGATTATGATATGTTTGGATTTCTTTGAGCATACCCTGCTTAGAATTCTCTCAGATTCTTGAATCTATAACTTTATGTTTTCCCAAATTTGGGAAAATTTCAGTTAATTTTTTCAAAATTTTTTATGGCACAGTATTCTTTCTTCTTTTGCACTTTCAATATCATATGAGTATTAGATCTTTTGGCATTGTTCCACTAGTCCCTGAAGTGCTATTTGTTTTTTCATGATATTTTTCTCTCTGCTATTCAGAATGGATACTTTCTGTTGCCTTCTCTTCAAATTCATTGACTTTTTCCTTGGTCATTCACATTTTGTGGTTAAGCCCATAAAATTAGCACATTATTTTGTTATTGTATTTTTCACTTCTGAATTTTTTTTTCTTTTTTTGAGACAGAGTCTCTTTGTTGCCCTCAGTAGAGTGCCATGTTGTCATAGTTCACAGCAATCTCAAACTCTTAGGCACATGTGATCTTCTTGCCTAAGCCTGCCAAGTACCTGGACCATCTGTCCACCACAATGCCTCGTTATTTTAGAGAAGGGTCTTGCTTTAGCTGAGGCTGGTCTTGAACTCCTGATCTCAGGCACTCCACCTGCCTTGGTGTCCCAGAGTGCTAGGATTATAGGTGTGAGCCACTGTGCCTGGCCATTTCACTTCTGAATTTTAATCTAGTTCTTTTATATATATATCTTTTTATTTCTTTATATTCCTTTCAAGAGTATTTTCCCTTATGTTCTAGTGCACTTTTCTCATAACTGCTTTAAAGTAGTGGTCAGCAACTTTTAGTATCTGTATCATCTCAGCACTGACCTCTATTAGTTGTCTTTTCCTGTGTGAATTGAGATTTTTCTGATTCTTCATATGCTGAATAACCTTTAATTATTTGATGAGTCTAGGTTTTATTTAAACTTTATGGAAAAAATATTGGTATTTTTGTTTTAGCAGGTAATTGACCTATTTGAGTTTAGGCCACCAGTTCCAACCAATCTTCTGTGGGTTGTGGTTTCAATGTCAATTCTGTCTTAAAACAGAATTTTTTTTGTTTGTTTGCCATGGTATTTGATCTGTCTTCTGTGCGTACTACCACTCAGTGGTCAGTCTGGGATGTGTGTGATGGATTATCCTTTAATTCAGTCTCAAAGTCTTTGATATATACGTTGTTTATGATCAAATTCATTCTTCTGTAGCATAAACATGAGCCTGGGAGTTTATAATCAACTCAACTATTATTTTTTTGAGTTTCCACTCTCCATGATCTCTGGTATCTTCTGGTTCCCAAGACTTCCTCTTTCAGTCCCATAGGCAGAAAGATAATGTTTTAGTTACCCTGTTCTGTTGTGTACTTCTTGGGAGTGCACCATGCCCAAGGCCAAGCAGTGGAAGGATAGAAAGAAAAAAAGCAGCTGATGTCTCACCCTCCTGAGACCCCAGCTTCTCCATAGAAGCAGATTCTCCTCCTTCAGAGGTGTTGGAGCCTATGGTCTCCTGTTGCCATTGTAATCATTGCCACTGCTGGGTTGGCAGGATTTCCTGAGGCCTAGGACACTAGAGAACAGGGAACAAAAGAATAAAGTCATGGCATTGCTCCCACACTGAGTATTAGGAGATATCTTTTCCTGCTCCTGGAGCCAAACTAGAGGGTTTTTCCTGGAGCTTCCTCTGTTTGTGCCCTGGTGCCTATTCTGAGTTTCATAGTGCCTTATGTAGAGAACAGGGGATTATGGTGGATAGAAAACAAAAACAGAAAAATCATTGCTTGTTTAGTACAATCTTGAATTCTGATTTTCTTCTCTAGTTTGCCTGCTACTTTTTATCTTCCAGAGTCCTCAAATACCTGTTTCATGAATTTTATTTAGGTTTTGTAGGTATATTCAATGAAAAAGACAGGGTGGACTGTGTTTATGCCATCTTTTTTTTTTTGAGACAGAGTCTTATTATGTCACCCTCGGTAGAGTGCTATGGCATCACAGCTGACAGCAACCTCAAACTCTTGAGCTCAAGTGATTCTCTTGCTTCAGCCTCCCAAGTAGCTGGGACTACAGGCACCCACCACAATGCCCGGCTGTGGTTGTTGTTGTTGTCATTGTTGTTTAGCAGGCCTGGCCCGGATTTGAACCCACCAGCCCCAGTGCATGTGGCTGGTGCCCTAACCACTGTGAGCTACAGGCCTGAGCCAGTTCCTCATTTCTTAATTGCTGTTATAGACCAAATGTTTGTGTCCCTTGAAAATTCATAAGTTGAAGCCCTTAACCCCAATATATTTAGAGATGCAGCCTTCAAGGTTACATGAAGTCAGGAGTCTGGGGCCCTTATCATGAGAATAGTATCTTATAAAAAGCGACACTAAAGAGCTGTTCTCTTTCTCTCTCTCTCCTTTTTGTGAGGACATAGCAAGAAGGTAGCTGTCTACAAACGAAAAAGAGTGTCCCACAGGGGACCTGAATTGCTGACACCTTGATCCTGAACTTCCTAGTCTGTCAAACTGTGGGAATGTACATTGCTGCTATTTAAGCCATTCATTCTATGGTATTTTGTTATGACATCCTGAGCATTTACCAAATGCTACCTAAGACAATTACCAAAATATTTATGAAAAAAATTCATGACGTTGCAGACTATGTCACTCTTTCCATTCTTCCTACTTTCCCCATAATTCTACCTGAATATGTTTTATGCAAGATTAATTAATGAATTATGCTTAGCTGAATTTCCAGACAGAAAAAGAATCAATCCCCAAAACTAAACTGGTAACTTTAGAGATCCAAGTGGTTTTATATTGTGTGGTCATAACACTTGAAATACATATTTTGATATGTCTTTTTAAAATTAATTTGTTGCTTGGATTTTTGGTTCCTAGGCCCCTTGACTAAATTTGCTTAATGTTTCTCTAGATAATCTCAAAGCTAACTGACCTAGATTCTGTTTGAGCAATTAATTCTTTGTATTTTTTTTTTTATATATATCTCCAAGAAACTTTCTTCAAAGAGACTATATGACTAGGAACCCAAAGACCATTTCTTTCACAGCCTGTTAACATACGAGAATTGAGAATAGTACTAAACACATGTAATTGAGTAGAAGGAAGATAAAGGAGTTCATTTATCTTCTGCAGATAATAGTTTCAAATAAATTCATAGCTGATAATATGCAAAACATGAGTCATTCTTGACCATGAAAACAACCAATAAATTAATTCAATAAATCTCCATAATTGGAGTGGAACTGGCCCAGAACTAGGCTATTGTCTCAAGCAGGGTGAAAATTCTAGAATAGATCAGTGAGCTTTGGTACCTAAGGCAGTTTCACATTATGCTCTGTTGCTCTCCATCTGATGGACTCCTTTCTTCTTCTTCTTCTTTTTTTTTTTTTGTTTCTCCCCAGTAATCTTTCCCATCTCATCTGTTCCCTTTTCTTTTTCTCTTCCTCACAGTGTTTACATCTGTAAACTTGGATTAATCAGCAGGGTGGGATTTAGAGAAGCCCATGATCCCTGGGGGTAGTGCCTTTCTTTTATCCATCTACATCTCCCATCTTTTCCCTGTGTGCTGCATTCCTGTTCCCATTCTTCCCCTCCACATTGTCGTTCTCCTCACAGCCACATCTTAACTCTGCCACTCTTAGCCAGAAGATACAAATTAACTCTGTTTTGCTCACTTGGGAATGATCCTGATTCTAGAATAAGGACCCTGGTATTTCCCTTTCATGCTAGAGTTTTACTAAAGCATTACATTGTTTCAGAGTTAATCAGAATAATCCGTGAAATTAAACCTCAATTGTGACTTGACCATTTCCATTTTAGAGAAAAGTAAAGTAAAAATATTAGAAAATAATTGATAATTTCATTAAAACTTGTTTGAAAGAGAAAAATTAGCCTCTTGAAAAATTAGGAGACCACATTTGGGACAATTTGGGTTATTTCTATGCACTGCAACTGACGAATAAAGGTTTAGTTTGTAATAAAAAGGCCTCATAGTCCTTTTTTCCCCATCAGGGGAACAGAATGTTAACTAAACCTGAAATTTCCTCTGTTCATGTGCTCTTTGGGTGGAAAAAAAAGATGGAAATAGTGATTAAGGTCTTTACAGATAATGTCCCACACCACAGTGTCAAAAGAAAAGATTATATAACATGACATAATAATGTTAATATAATTAACATTATAATATATGGGTGATGTTATCATCTCAGGACTGTATAATATCTAGCTAAGTTGTATGTTTGTTATTCATAGTCTTTCAGTCGCTGAGTTTATAAATACTTAACTAAGTAGCTCTGCTAAAAATTGCTAGGCATTATACAGATGTACAAAAGTGTACACAATAATTTTGTTTTAACCTCCAAGAAATTTCAGTAAAAGTAGGAACAACTTCACTGAAGCAAAAACATAGAGATAGGATCTGCCAGGCTTTACACTAGACGGTCTATACGAAGTTTTGATGAGAAGTGTTACTCTACCTTCTGACAACTGTGAATGAGGCTGATTCCTGGTTTGCTCTTTGCACAGTTCAGCTGGCACTAGCATCCTTCTAGTTTGTAGGAGACATTCTCCAGGAAGCTAGTTTATGGAGGAGGTGACATCTTCTAACCTGGTCTCCACAGAGAACTTTGAATGTGTGGAAAAAGAGATTGTGTGCGTCTTGCTCATGTCATAATGCTGGACATGTGACTTCAGAGAAGCATGCAGCAAGTCAGTGTGACTGGGCTGTTCTCACAATACCAAGTTTTGACTACGGAGTGACTCAGAGGCAAATGCAGCTCATTTAGACTCTCCATTGAAACAGTAGTATGGCATTGAGATTATATTAATAAAAGATACAAAAAATATTTCAATGGTACTGTTTTACTGGGACCTCTTAAAGGACTGGAGAAATCCTTATTTTCTTCTATCTTATACTTGTTGGTAGTCTTCATTTGTTCAGCATTTACTGAAAGCTTATCACATATCAAACGTATGCAAGTTGCCAAAGTTGGCAGCAATGGTCAGAGGACAACTGCGTAAGATATAGTACCTGTACTCAATAATAAAAAAAGCTGATAGCTAACACTTACACAGTGCTTACTACATGCTGGGCTTGTTCTAAGTGAGTTTCTCTCTCTCTCTCTCTCTCTCTCTCTCTCTCTCTCTCTCTCTCTCTCTCGTGGTCAGACAACTAAGTTTTCAGACTCATCCTAGAAACAGTCTTAGATACCTCACTGCTGAATATCACTATGGTCACCTTCAAAGTACTCCCCTTGGGAAGCTGTGCACTGATGCCACCACCTAGTCCACCCTTCAAAGCAGTTTTGGAACTCTTTTTTCTGGAATGGCCATCAGAGCTGTTGTTGTATGAAGACTCACAGTTAAGTTTGTGAATTCATCCTAGAAAAAGTGCTTTGAAATGTGGACTCACTGGAGGCAGGGCATAGCTTCCCAAGGGGAATACTTTGAAAGTGACTTTATTGATACTCAGCAATGAAATTCATAGCACTTTTTCAAGGCTTAGTTTGTGAACTTAATTGTCAGACCTCATACATGTAACACCTCACTCAACCCTATTTGAGTTGGCTACTGTATAGGAATATAAAAATCTTAGAACCCTCCCCCCAAACTCCTTATGCAAAAGGGAAAGTCAAGCTTGGAGTCTGAGTTGTACAACACCCTCTTCCAAATGAACACTTCTTACTGGCCTTGTGCATTGGCCAGATCCCCATGCAAAGATAAAAAACCTCAAGCATCTACAAGGACCGCTCCCACATATCATTCTTAAGAAAATTCCTGGCCAGGCACTGTGGTTCCCGTAATCCTAGCACTCTGGGAGGCTGAGGCAGGTGGATTGCTTGAGCTCACAGGTTCAAGACTAGTCTGAGCAAAAGCAAGACCTCGTCTCTACTAAAAATAGAAAAAACTGAGGCAAGAGGATTGCTTGAGACCAAGAGTGGGAGGTTGCTGTGAGGTATGATGCCAGGGCACTCTCCCAGGTCAAAAGCTTGAGACTCTGTGTCAAAATAAATAAATAAATAATTAAATAAGTAAAATACAGTTAAAAAAAAAAAAAAAAGAAAGAAAATTCCTCACTGGCCTCCCATTAACAAGCACATGCCAATGTAACTTTGGATCTTCAGTCTAACTCCTAAAACTAAATTCTATTCAATATCACGCTGATAATGTTGATTACAAGCTTACCTTCCCAGATCCAGAACGGAGACCCAATGAGAGATCAGACTTTGCTCTCCCTGTTGAGATGTCTACAAAATTGATTTTTCCTTTACTCCCTTTTGCTCTTCAAACATTTACCTTATCTTTGTATACAATGTTGATTTCTTGGTCATTAACTAAAGTCTCACAAGAATATAACCTTAGGCCACTTTCCCTGCATACCTTGCCTCCTCTAGAAAATGTGTAAATACTAAATCTCCTGAAAACCTCTTTGGAAAAAATCCACATACGTGTCTGTTGTTCACATTTTTCCTCAGCGTGCCATAAAGTTGGCTTAATAACTGAGATTGCCTCAGTCACTTGTCTTATTTGTCACTATTATTATTATCCCTATCTTACAGATGAGGACACTGGGATACAGATAGATTAGGTAAATTGCAAAAATAATAATAATAATATGAAACCAAACAATTTGGCTCTAAAATTATTTTTAGATTCCATGCTAAATAGCCTCCCAAAGATTTATGATCTGAGTGTACTTAATAATAAGTACCTCCCCTTTCAGGGTAAGATGGTGGGGAATGGTGGATAGGGAAGCAAAATGTGACTCAGTTTGTGGTTTCTCGTAAGCCAACATCAAGAATATTTGACCCAAGAAATGCTTCAGTTTGCTCCAAAGAGAAGAATGAGCAATAGGGAAGTATCAAATGCAACAAGAATGTGGAAATATTTATATTTATTATATATAAATGATAATATATTTATATAATTATAATATTATTTATATGATTACATAATTATATAAATATACTTATATATTATATTTAACATATTAAATACATTTTAATAAAATAATTATGTTACATTGTATTATCATATTATTAATAGTATAATATTATACTATATTATATATTGTATTAATATTTATGTTTATTTAAGACTTTTTTATGGCAATCTGTTTAATTTTATGTTCAAGGTCACAGCCTTTATTTTACTGAATCCTCCTTTCACATAAACATTATGAAGGTTAATGAATATGATAAATCTAATAACATTTCTTCCTTCCTCCTTCTGTTAGAGGTACTTGCTTGAAGGCTGAACTTAACTATTGAGGTTTAGACCTGTCTAGGCATGTCTGGTGAACTGCTGTAATGGGTCTGCTGGGAGAGTACTTATAGGATCCTGGGAACCTTAAGGAGAAAACACCTCCTAAAGGTGGAAGATTGTAGCAATTATAATAAAGCCTCAGCTGTTGTATGAGAGGGATGATTTTAGTACTCACGGTAACCGTGCAGTATATGGTCCAATCGTAAGAAATACATGAGAAGCATTTAAATAGATCATGGTTATAGGTCACTTAGTAGTAGTATACTATCAATAAATATTCATTCTTACTTGTATGACAGTGCTCACTCTATGCTGTCCTTGTAGAAATGTGCTTGCAGAGGCCTAAAAGAGAAAATGCAAACATGCCAGAGGGCTTCATAAGACTACACGTATCTTTTAATTACCCCATACATTAAATATTTTAAAAATGTTACCAACTAATGTTAGTAATAATAAATATTGGTAGTTATTATCATTGCATTTATTATATCGCCATTTTATATTATTACTCATCTTTTAATGTAGCTAGTGAAAAAATAGGACTTAATTTAAAAAATATTCATATGTTGGGGAGGCACCTATGGCTCTGTGGGTAGGGCGCCGGCCCCATATACTGAGGATGGCAAGTTCGAACCTGGCTCTGGCCAAACTGCAACAAAAAATATATATACATATTCATATGTTTAAGCAGATTTCTCAAGATAGAAAGGAAGAATGAAATTCACATGAATAGGGAAAAAACTTAATTGTTATTATGGATTTTGCTTTCCTAGAGAAATGAATTTCTGAACTGATTTTATTATTATATATAGGATTAATTTCTTGCCAAGAGTCACTTTTTGCTTATCTCATCATTGTATATTTGCTAGGTCACAGATCACTAATATTTCCTCAATTTATCTGTTAACAGAAAAAAACCCCAAACTCTGTAAAATAATTTAAAGAAGTTTATTATGAGCTGAATATGTGTGGCTATGCTGCACAGGAAGCCATCCCAAAGAAACCTTCAAGAAAGGGTTCCCTTTGGTTTTATGTATTTTAAGGACATAGGATTTGTGTAGGTAAAGTTGTAAATCAATACATAGAAGGTACACATTGGTTTGGCCTGAAAGGACTGGGCATTTTGAAGCAGGAACTTATGGTTATAGATGGATTCAAAGAGTCTTTGATTTGTAATTTGTTAAAGAAATAAGACTTCATCTAAAGGTACTGAATGTTATAAATTAAGACAAAGAAGTCTGTTAATCAGAGACAACCTGCAGTGACTCAAGTGATCTGTTAAGCAAATTGATGGTCTGCAAGTGTGATTTAACCTTTGCCTTACATAGCCTTAGAATAGATCCCATTAATAATTTCGTATTGTATTGTCACAAAGTCTCTTTTTTCAGTCTTATGATCTCTGTTGTAATGTTAATGCTGGTCAGTTGTGTCTGAACTCTAAAAGGCACAAGGTAGAATGAGGTGTGTCTGACCTCCCTTCCCTTCATGGCTAGGAACTCAGTTTTAAGGTTTTCTGGGGTCCCCTTGGCCAAGACGGGGTTCATTCAGTCAGCAGAGGGCTTAGATGTTATTTTTAGTTTACACATCCTTCCCATGTAAGTAAATAAGTACCTTCTTTCCTTTTTCCAGGCAAGTTGAGATTTCAAATATAGTCATATGCCACTTAACTGGGATATATTTTGAGAAATTTATCATTAGGTGCTTTCATCATTATGCAAACATCACAGAGTATACTTACGCAAAGCTAGATGGTATAGCCTACTATACACTAGTTTACATCGTGTCTAGCCTCTTCTCCTAAGCTACAAACCGGTGCAGCATGTTACTGTACAGAATACTGCAGCCAGTTATAGCACAATAGTATTTCTTTATCTAAACATAGACAAAGTGCAGTAAAAATACAGTTTGATAATCTTATTGGACTACCATTGTATGTACAGTCCATCATTAACCAAAATGTTGTAATGCTACACATGATTGTAGATGATGAGGAAATCTTCCTCCTAATTGGTTCTTTGGCTCTTTTAACACCCCCTCCCCTTCCAACAGGTGTAGTCTTTAGAATAACTCAGGTAACTGTGGCAACTTCCTGACCATAACTGTGACATGATCATGGTACATACCTACTCAAAGTTCTCTTCTTCAGGGTCAAGGTCTGGGTAATATCACACAGCCTATAGACTTTCTGTATCCTGGAACTGCTTTCTCTGTTGTGAAAGGGATAGGAAATAAGGGAAAGATAAGCCCATTATAATTCTGAGGATCAGATTTAACTATCAAATAGTATCTGATAAAACTTGAGATTTTTCATGTTGATAAGTTGATATAATTTATTCCTTTTAACCATCACATTTTATTTATACACATTGACGGACATTTATGTTCTTTCTAATTTTTTGCCTTTTCAAATAATATTTCTATGATTATCTTTATATATGTTTATGTTTTCTCATGTACAAGTATGAAAGTTTTGCTAGGGCAGGGGTCTTTAAATTTTTTTGTTAGCTTATACTATAAACAATTTGGAAAAACTTTTCTTCCTTATATATTTTAGAGTTGGAATTAAACTTTCTCATTATAAATTTAACTCACTTAAATTTCTTTGTAATGTAAATACTAACTTTTTTTTTTGGAGACAGAGTCTCACTATGTCACCCTAGGTAGAGTGCTATGGCATCACAGCTCACAGCAACCTCAAACTCTTAGGCTTAAGCGATTCTCTTGCCTCAGCCTCCCATGTAGCTGGGACTACAGGCGTCCTCCACAATGCCTGGCTATTTTTTGGTTGCAGTTATCATTGTTGTTTAGCAGACCTGGGCCAGGTTCAAATCCATCAGCCTTGATGTATGTGGCCAGTGCCCTACTCTCTGAGGTACAGACGCCAAGCCAAATATTAACATTTGAAAATAGAATTCTTAAATGTATCCAACAGAATAAAAATATAATAGTAATCTGTTATTCATTATCTCTCAAAACATTAAAAACATAAACAAACCTTTTCTTACTTGGAAAATTTTGTCATTCTTTTTTCTCTTTAAACTTAAACTTTCTTTCCAATTCTGTCACGGATTTTTATTTGAATGTAATTTATATAATGTGTGACTGTTAGAGATGATGACTGTATCATACTTCCCTGCAGCAAATTTTATATAAAACTTTAAATTGTGTTAAATTTCCTTGAACTTAATGCTCCTAAGTGTTAAAAACTCTTCTGAATTATCATTCATTATTTTTAGTTCATAATCAATTAAATGCTTTTAAATGTTAATAACTAGTAAACATTTGAAAGAGATCAATTGGGCTTTTAAAAAATTGGTTTATATATAACAAATTAAAAAAAACTAGTTTTACATATTTTTAGAAGACAAGTTCAGCATCAGAATACTTATTCCTAGTCTTTGCTTTTATATATAAACATTGAATAATAGCATTCACATAAATAAGTAGTGACTGTAAAGAATTGTTTGAGTGAGTTCATTCATTTATGTGAAAGCTTCACAAATTATAAATCACATGTCAGTTGGTCATCTTCTTTTAAATGATTTATTAACAGACAATTTCAGTAGATTGAATGGATAATAAAATTCCTCCTTCAATTTGCAAGGAAAAAAATTAATTTTTTAAAGAGATGGGATCTTAATTATGTTGTCCAGACTGATCTTGAACTCCTGACCTCAAGTGATCCTCCTGCCTCAGCCTTCTAAAGTGTTGGGATTATAGGCATTAGCCACCATGCCCAGCACCCCCCCCCATTAATGTTAAATATGCTAACTTTCAAAATAGTTTGTTAACAAAATCATTCCGTTTTTCAGCACTAATATCATTATTGCAGATGATATAATTAGCTCCTTGAAAGTTTTTACACTTTGGGACAGTGTATTATTTTAGCATTCAGATGGACAGGGTATGTCTTTCTTTCAGTGGGAGAAAGAGTCACAATGTAAGGTGAGATGGAGACAAGGAACCGTGAGGTCTACTTAGTCAAGTCAATGTTGGTTCTCAGCTAGATCAGATTTAGGAAAGAGTATATATGAAATCAGAGTCCAGAAATGATTCCCGTAAATCTAAGTGCCTCTTTTCTCCGGATTCAAGACCCCTACTCTGATGTTAATACTCAGAAGTGGAATTGCAATTGATAGAGTTTTCTAAGTTATGTGACTGTTTTACTGAAGCCACATTACAAAGGGCATCTCAAGGGCAAGAGTCCGTCTGAAGGTCCACATATGTGAGTCACAGGAGGCTTCTCACTTTGGGAAAATCCATGGGCACTTTATTTAAATAACTGGTGACCAATGAGTAGTAACTAAAATTCTATGAGACATTAAGTTTCTTTTTGTAATTTGGCTTGTGACAACCTCTGGAAGTATTTTTATTTATGGCTTTCAAATTTTTTTCTTTAAAGGGCATCATCAACCAAGATGGTACAAAGAGAGCGCTATAATTTGTTTACAGTCTGCGCCCTGCAGCACAAATGCCTTTAAGGCTTTCTTTGCCCTCTGTTAATTGCAAAATAAACAGATGTCTAGTGGAGAAGTTTATTAGAAATATTTTCTACAGTTTCGGAAAACTAGGGGTCAGAATTGCTTGACCTAGCTTCTGGTGACAAACTTAAGCCAAGTAATCCACCAAAGAGAAGCAGGGATGCAGACCACTTCATACCAAAGACAAACTAACCTTCCTCCAACACAAACTGGCCTATGGAATCCAGAATTAAGCTTTCTCTGCACTGACCTGCCTCAGACTGCAAATAGGTCTGTTAACAGATTTTGAGTCATAAAGAGGGAGCTAATTCTAACTCTGCGGCAGCATTTTCATTGACTCCAATCAAAAATTTTCTGATTTGGAACTTTCTAGATGTAGCTAAAAGGACAGTAGATTTCAAAAATAGAAAAATGGCCATTCTCAGCCAGGACCTAGTTTAATTCTACTTTAAAGAATGAGAAGATTTAATACACTAAATTCAAAGCATAGGGAAAAGTTGACTAATTGATAGGGCAAATGCTTCAACACTGTAAAATACTTAGTCAAGTCAACGTTGGTTCTATAAAATAAGCAAGATTTGAAATGCAAACACTCTTGTTTTGTAATTAGTAAGTTCCTAAGAATGAAATAATAAGGCATATTTTAATTAAGGCCTCCCTCCTATTTTAATAGGTGATATGGAGACAGTGGTCCCATGAGCTATAGCACCCAGTAGTGGCCTGGGGCTGCACTCTGGGAGGCACCCAAGACAAAGGTACAGCCTCCAGAAAAGAGATTACAGATAAGACGTATGGCTCAGAGCCATGTAAATGAGACTATTTTTTTCCTTTGAAAATGGGCTGTTTCTATCCATTAGCTTTCTCCATCTTCTGACTTCACAAAATTTATGTTAAGGATTTGAAACATTGCCAAATTAATTTTCAAGTACCATGACTTTGCTTAGAGACTGTCTTTTCTTTTAGGGTTTCCTGCAAAGCAAAATCTTCACATCTTTTAATAAATGCAACACTTTTAGTACAATAAAGTAGCCTAAATTCACAAAAGGGAACTGTTCTATCATATTTACAAAAGATAAAATTTCCCTCCTAAATGAGATCTGACAAGATTAAGTTTTTCTATAGTATTCTTTCTAAAGTTCCTAGAAGATAGAAAAACTAGGAGGCAGAGCAAGATGGCGGCCGAGTAATAGCTTCCTTGCATCTGGGCACCGTGAGTCTGGGGAGATAGGACTCCAGGCATCTCTGGCTGGTGGGATCTGCCTATCATCACCCCTGTGAGGATACAGGGAGTCAGCGAGAGACTTCTGGACCCCAAGAGGAGGACTAAAACAGTGGAAAAACCGGCAAGTGGTCACGTGTGTTCAATCCGTCTAAACCCGCCCGCAAGTGTAAGTTCAGTAGCAGCGAGACTGCAAACCAGAAAGGCCTTACCTGTGAACTGTTTTGGTGCCTTTGGACTTGGCACTCAGTTGAACTGCCTTGGGGAGAGCCTGAGCGGGAGTGCGGAGAACTTTGGCCGTTGTCTAGGGCCCCAGTCTGAGACGCTGAGCCAGACGGAGCTCATCGTGTTTGGCTGTGGGTCACAGGGAGCCATTGTGAGCGATCTGCCCCGGCAAGCTCCGCCCTCAGGATCGCAGAGCTAGAATCGGGTGGGAGCTGGTAACCCAGCGACCCCAGCGCCTAAGGGCGGGGTCTGAGCCGCCTTGCAGCCCCAACCCTCAGGGGCAGAGTGAGACTGGTTTTGGCACACTGGGTAAGTGGATAGCCACTTCAGCAGTGATTCCAGCGACAAGCACTTTCCTGGGAAAGCTTCTGCTCAGCAAGTTTACAAGTTCAAAGTGCCTTTTAAGTGGGCTGAAGAGAGATTTAGGGTGTCTACCTGCTGGGGTTTGAGAAATCAGCAGCCTCCAGTCGTATCAGAACTGTGATTAACATCTCATACCCCAGAACACCACGTGTTGCTCAGACAATATTCAATAACATATACATACTGCTTTGTTTTTGGCTGTGTTTTTCTTTTTTTTTTTTTGGTTTGGTTGTTTTTTTGTTTATTTTGATGTTGTTGATGTTGTTTTGTTTTTTAATTTCAACCTTTTCCATACAGATCCTTTTCCTTTCTCAATTTTTCTAGTTTAATCATAATTTCCCATTGCTGCCTTTTTCAATAACTAGAACTTCATTTTTGCTAGTGTTTCTACTGCTATTATTTGGTTTTTCACCCAATTTTCTCCCATAAAGTTTTCTGTTTGCTTGTTTTGGTTTGATTTATAGCATTTTTGTCTTTCCTCTCTACTTGGTGGAGGTGGGCTACTGTGTCTGATCAGGTTAGCAAAGAGCTGCTGACCTCAAGGGAACCACCCAACTGGGCACCCCCAGAAGGTGGAGTTTTTTCAAGGTAGTGTCAAAGTACCCTACTGTACACCTATATTGCTCTGTCTCCTTCTTTCTGTGCCTCTCTTCTTTTTGTCAATATTCCTTTTACCCACCCCCTCTCCTTTCTCTATTTTTCTTTTTTTTTCTTATCACTTGGTCCTCCTTTCTTTCATCCCTTTTTTGCTCTTCAACCTTTTCACCCTTCTGGTCCTGTAACCCTTAGTCCACAGGCACAAGAACTTAAAGAGCAAGAGGAAGTGAAAGGAAAATTAGGGCAAGGAAATAGATAAAAGAAATCACCCATGAGGAAGAATCAGCAGAAAACTCCAGGCAACATGAAGAACCAGTCCAGAACAACCCCGCCAAGGGACCATGAAGTAGCTACTGCAGAGGATTCCACCTGTAAAGAAATGTTAGGAATGACAGAAAGAGAATTTAGAATACACATGTTCAAAACAATGAAAGAAATGATGGAAACAATGAAGGAAACTGCTAATAAAGTGGAAAATAACCAAAAGGAAATCCAAAAACAGAATCAAATAAGAGATGAATGATATGAAGAATATAAAAAGGATATAGCAGAGCTGAAGGAACTGAAACAGTCAATTAGGGAACTTAAAGATGCAATGGAAAGTATCAGCAACAGGTTAGACCATGCAGAAGAAAGAATTTCAGAGGTAGAAGACAAAGTTCTTGAGATAACTCAGATAGTAAAACAGGCAGAAAAGAAGAGAGAGAGAGCAGAACGTTCACTGTCAGAATTATGGGACTTTATGAAGCGTTCCAACATACCAGTTATAGGAATACCAGAAGGGGAAGAAGAATGCCCCAGAGGAATGGAAGCCATACTAGAGAATATTATAAAAGAAAATTTCCCAAATATCACCAAAGATTCTGACACACTGCTTTCAGAGGGATATCGGACCCCAGGTCGCCTCAACTCTAACCGAGCTTCTCCAAGACACATTGTGATGAACCTGTCCAAACTCAAGACAAAAGAAAAGATTCTGCAAGCTGCCAGGAGTAAGCGCCAGTTGACCTACAGGGGCAAATCCATCAGAGTGACCACAGACTTCTCTAATAAAACTTTCCAAGCAAGAAGACAATGGTCATCTACCTTTAATCTACTTAAACAGAACAATTTCCAGCCCAGAATTCTGTACCCTGCTAAGCTAAGCTTCAAAATTGACGGAGAAATCAAATCATTTACGGATATACAAACATTGAGGAAATTCGCCACAACAAGACCAGCTCTACAGGAAATACTTCAACCTGTTCTGCACACTGACCACTACAATGGATCAGCAGCAAAGTAAGAACTCAGAAATTAAAGGACAGAACCTAACCTCCACACTGATGCAAAAGATAAAACTAAGCAATGGACTCTCACCAAATAAGATGAATAGAATACTACCACACTTATCAATTATCTCCATAAATGTTAATGGCTTGAATTCCCCACTGAAGAGACATAGATTGGCTGACTGGATTAAAAAACACAAGCCATCCATTGGCTGTCTGCAAGAAACACACCTGGCTTCAAAAGACAAATTAAAGCTCCGAGTCAAGGAGCTTTGAAGAAGCTTTGAAAAATTGGAAGACAATTTTTCAGGCAAATGGAATTCAGAAGAAAACAGGAGTTGCAATCTTATTTTCAGATTCATGTGGATTTAAAGCAACTAAATTCAAAAAAGACAAAGATGGTCACTTTATATTGGTCAAAGGAAAAATACAACAAGAAGACATTTCAATTCTAAGTATTTATGCACCCAATTTAAATGCTCCCAGATTCTTGAAACAGACCTTACTCAGTCTGAGCAATATGATATCTGATAATACCATAATAATAGGGGACTTTAACACACCTCTTACAGAGCTGGACAGATCCTCTAAACAGAAATTAAACAAAGATATAAGAGATTTAAATGAGACCCTAGAACAACTGTGCTTGATAGACGCATATAGAACACTCCACCCCAAAGATAAAGAATATACATTCTTCTCATCACCCCATGGAACATTCTCCAAAATTGATCATATCCTGGGACACAAAACAAATATCAACAGAATCAAAAGAATTGAAATTTTACCTTGTATCTTCTCAGACCATAAGGCACTAAAGGTGGAACTCAACTCTAACAAAAACGCTCGACCCCACCCAAAGGCATGGAAATTAAACAATCTTCTGTTGAATAACAGATGGGTGAAGGAAGAAATAAAACAGGAAATCATTGACTTCCTTGAGCATAACAACAATGAAGACACAAGCTACCAAAACCTGTGGGATACTGCAAAAGCTGTTTTGAGAGGAAAATTCATCGCTTTAGATGCCTACATTCGAAAAACAGAAAGAGAGCGCATCAACAATCTCACAAGAGATCTTATGGAATTGGAAAAAGAAAAACAATCTAAGCCTAAACTCAGTAGAAGAAAAGAAGTCTCCAAAATCAAATCAGAGATCAATGAAATTGAAAACAAACGAATCATTCAGAAAATTAATGAAACAAGGAGTTGGTTTTTTTAAAAAATAAATAAAATAGATAAACCATTGGCCAAACTAATGAGGAATAGAAAAGTAAAATCTCTAGTAACCTCAATCAGAAATGATAAAGGGGAAATAACAACTGATCCTACAGAGATACAAGAGATCATCTCTGAAAACTACCAGAAACTATGCCCAGAAATTTGACAATGGGAAGGAAATGGATCAATATTTGGACTCACACCCTCTCCCTAGACTCAGCCAGGAAGAAATAGAGCTCCTGAACAGACCAATTTCAAGCACTGAGATCAAAGAAACAACAAAAAATCTTCCAACTAAAAAATGCCCTGGTCCAGATATCTTCACTCCAGAATTCTATCAAACCTTCAAGGAAGAGCTTATTCCTGTACTGCAGAAATTATTCCAAAAAATTGAGGAAGAAGGAATTTTCCCCAACACATTCTATGAAGCAAACATCAACCTGATACCAAAACCAGGAAAAGACCCAAACAAAAAGGAGAATTTCAGACCAATCTCACTCATGAATATAGATGGAAAAATTCTCAACAAAATCCTAGCCAATAGATTGCAGCTTATCATCAAAAAAGTCATTCATCATGATCAAGTAGGCTTCATCCCAGGGATGCAAGGCTGGTTTAACATACGCAAGTCCATAAACGTTATCCACCATATTAACAGAGGCAAAAATAAAGATCACATGATCCTCTCAATAGATGCAGAAAAAGCATTTGATAAAATCCAGCATCCTTTTCTAATTAGAACACTGAAGAATATAGGCATAGGTGGCACATTTCTAAAACTGATTGAAGCTATCTATGACAAACCCACAGCCAATATTTTACTGAATGGAGTAAAACTGAAAGCTTTTCCTCTTAGAACTGGAACCAGACAAGGTTGTCCTCTGTCACCTTTACTATTCAACGTAGTGCTGGAAGTTCTAGCCAATACAATTAGGCAAGACAAGGAAATAAAGGGAATCCAATGGGAGCAGAGGAGGTGAAACTCTCCCTCTTTGCTGATGACATGATCTTATCAGACTCAACGAAAGACTCAACCACAAGACTCCTAGAAGTCATCAAAAAATACAGTAATGTTTCAGGGTATAAAATCAATGTCCACAAGTCAGTAGCCTTTGTATACACCAATAACAGTCGAGATGAGAAGCTATTTAAGGACACAACTCCCTTCACCATAGTTTCAAAGAAAATGAAATACCTAGGAATATACCTAACGAAGGAGGTGAAGGACCTCTATAAAGAAAACTATGAAATCCTCAGAAAGGAAATAGCAGAGGATATTAACAAATGGAAGAACATACCATGCTCATGGACAGGAAGAATCAATATTGTTAAAATGTCTATACTTTCCAAAGCAATCTACCTATTCAATGCCATTCCTATCAAAATACCAACATCATACTTTCAAGATTTGGAAAAAATGATTCTGCGTTTTGTATGGAACCGGAAAAAAACCCGTATAGCTAAGGCAGTTCTTAGTAACAAAAATAAAGCTGGGGGCATCAGCATACCAGATTTTAGTCTGTACTACAAAGCCATAGTGCTCAAGACAGCATGGTACTGGCACAAAAACAGAGACATAGACACTTGGAATCGAATTGAAAACCAAGAAATGAAACTAACATCTTACAACCACCTAATCTTCAATAAACCAAACAAGAACATACCTTGGGGGAAAGACTCCCTATTCAATAAATGGTGTTGGGAGAACTGGATGTCTACATGTAAAAGACTGAAACTGGACCCACACCTTTCCCCACTCACAAAAATCGATTCAAGATGGAAAAAGGACTTAAATTTAAGGCATGAAACAATAAAAATCCTCAAAGAAAGCATAGGAAAAACACTGGAAGATATTGGCCTGGAGAAAGACTTCATGAAGAAGACTGCCATGGCAATTGCAACAACAACAAAAATAAACAAATGGGACTTCATTAAACTGAAAAGCTTCTGTACAGCCAAGGAGACAATAACCAAAGCAAAGAGACAACCTACACAATGGGAAAGGATATTTGCATATTTTCAATCAGACAAAAGCTTGATAACTAGGATCTATAGAGAACTTAAATTAATCCACATGAAAAAAGCCAACAATCCCATATATCAATGGGCAAGAGACATGAATAGAATTTTCTCTGAAGATGACAGACGAATGGCTAACAAACACATGAAAAAATGTTCATCATCTCTATATATTAGAGAAATGCAAATCAAAACAACCCTGAGATATCATCTAACCCCAGTGAGAATGGCCCACATCACAAAATCTCAAAACTACAGATGCTGGCGTGGATGTGGAGAGAAGGGAACACTTTTACACTGCTGGTGGGACTGCAAACTAGTACAACCTTTCTGGAAGGAAGTATAGAGAAACCTCAAAGCACTCAAGCTAGACCTCCCATTCGATCCTGCAATCCCATTACTGGGCATCTACCCAGAAGGAAAGAAATCCTTTTATCATAAGGACACTTGTACTAGACTGTTTATTGCAGCTCAATTTACAATCGCCAAAATGTGGAAACAGCCTAAATGCCCACCAACCCAGGAATGGATTAACAAGCTGTGGTATATGTATACCATGGAATACTATTCAGCCATTAAAAAAAATGGAGATTTTACATCCTTCCTATTAACCTGGATGGAAGTGGAAGACATTATTCTTAGTAAAGCATCACAAGAATGGAGAAGCATGAATCCTATGTAGTCAATTTTGATATGAGGACAATTAATGACAATTAAGGTTATGGTGGGGGGAAAGCAGAAAGAGGGACGGAGGGAGCGGGGTGGGCCTTGGTGTGTGTCACACTTTATGGGGGCAAGACATGATTGCAAGAGGGACTTTACCTAACAATTGCAATCAGTGTAACCTGGCTTATTGTACCCTCAATGAATCCCCAACAATAAAAACATAAAATAAAAAAAAAAGAAGATAGAAAAACTTAAATCACGATAAGAGTACCTTTCAAACTTATTCTGTTAATCCTAAAGCATTGTTTTAATAAGAAACTTATAAGTGAGCAGGGTCTAGAACTACTTAAATTTAATATAACCATGAAATTAAATAGTGGTCTACCCTTGGGTACCAAAGTCAGGTTCTAAAACATTACATATAAATTGAAGGTACTACATTCACAGGATTAACAAAATCAAAATGCACAAAGCAACAGCATCATATACAATGTGAATTGTGGCCCTTGTAGTTATATGACTTAGTAGCCCTGTATATGTCACCTTCCCTTCTGGTCTCTCAGCCATATCAGTTTCTTGTATATTAATTAGAGTAATCTTGGCCCAGCATAGTGGCTTCTGCCTATAATCCCAGCACTCTGAGAGGCCGAAGCAGGAGGATTGCTTGATGCTGAGAGTTTGAGCCTGCAGTGAGCTGTGATCGCACTGCTGCCCTCCAACCTGAGTGACAGGGTGAGACCCTGTCTCAAAAAGACGCACACCAGCATACACACAAAAATAAAAAAGGAGGGAAGGAAGGAAGGAGAAAAGAGAAAAAGAGGTAAGGAGGATTGGAAGAAAGAGAAAGGTGAGAAAGAGTAGGTGAAAGGAGAGTGGAGACTGGATGGAGGAAAGGCAGAAAGACTGAGGCCTTATACAAAGGATCCGTAACCTCCTCCCAGCCCTTTCTCACAATTGTCCTTTGTGTGTGTATGTGTATTCGCGTATAAACAGAAGAGGAAGAAATGGAAAGAGTAAAAGTTGGGGGAAAAAAGACACCTGGGGAAGGGCATCGGTGAGCTCCTGGGTGTTACTTGAACAAAACTTCTTTGTAAAGTACTTTTTCTTCTCATATCCCTTTTATCTACAGTCAACCAAGTATATTTTAGTATTTTGAGATTTAGTGTTTAGAAAAAATTTCAAAGCTAATAGGAATAAATATTTGTGCAAGAAAGAGAAGCAGGGATGCAGACCTCTCCACTTCATACCAGAGACAAGCTAACCTTCCTCCAGCACAAACTGGCCTATGGAATCCAGAATTAAGCCTTCTCTGCACTGACCTGCCTCAAACTACAAATAGGTCTGTGAACAGATTTTGAGTCATAAAGAAGGAGCTGATTCTAACTCTGTGGCAGCATTTTCATTGACTCCAACTCTTCAGCAGGTGGCAGTGTTCCCCTTGTTCCCGGTGGATGTAGTATCTCCATCCTTTCAAAAGAGTACTGGCCTCACAGTCCCTTTTCTTTCTTCAGTCTACAAGTAACAGCTGCCTCCTTTATATTCTTGCTTGGAGGATGCTCTCCCAATGCTCTTAGGAACTGAGAGAGAGAAGCAAATCTGCAACACGTGGGATTCTGTGTTTTAATGTATTAATCCTCATGGGCTGATTTCAGGACATGTAAAGACAGAGTGAGCAATAGTAATCATATTAATGATTAATAAATAAATAACTGCAATGAAATTAAACAAAAGTGAATACCTAGACACGTGTTTGAATAAATACATGGAAATTATCCGAAAGAGTAAACAAGAGACTTATCCCCATTTTCCCCTATTCTAAGCCCTATTTATCATCTTTTTTAGCACTCTCCTTGTTCCCTTTGTTCGCTCCTGTCTATGATGTCATTAAGAGCCATCTCTAATCAAATTTATTTCTAATTGACATGTTTAGGTTTCTCTAAAAGCCAAGTTTTCTTCCCATCTTTATTCACTGATAAGGTATCAGGAAATTGCTTAGGCTCCGGTTAAGGATCTTTCATGGAATTGCTATGTAATCTGGGCATGTAAACCTTTTGGGCCTCAGTTTCTTCATTTGCAAAATGGGTTTAGTGGGGCTCTTTGAAGTTTCTTCTAGCTCTTCTACTATTGGTTCATAAAGTAGTGCGTTGCTACCTTTAATTGAAGAAGATGACTATTTATGGAGGAAATTTTCATTGAGGAGCAAAGATCATTAAATAGTAAATACAAAGAATGACAAATACATAGATCTGGAAGAATACATAGATACCTGAGAGGATACTCAGGATGAGACACAGCCTGTCTACTACACAGACTCTCTATTAGGCAGTATTTACGGCAGGTAGACCCATGTATTTCTATGGTGCAGCAGATACCAAACAGACATTTAAGGTTAAATGCTAGAAACTTCTTAGTGTGCCCATTTATTTAAAAATGAAATTAGTATTGAGTACCCTTCCCAATTATTTAATATTTTTTCGTTAATAGACATTTATTTTTAACCTTAATTCTATTGGACAAAGTCTCTTTTTTACATTATAAAAATAATAAGCGATCATTGTAAAGAACCTTCAAACCATACAGAAAGCAATAAATGAAAAGAGAAACTCCTCTTTCTGAAGCCCCCTCCCCATCCTGCTTTTAGAAATAACCACTATTCTCTTGTCTCTTGTTTACTCTTTCAGATAATTTCCATGTATTTCTTCAAACACGTGTCTATGTAGGGATTCACTTTTGTTTAATTTCATTGCAATTTATTTATTTATTTTTGAGACAGAGTCTCACTATGTCACCCTTGGTAGAATACCCTGGCATCACAGGTCACAGCAACCTCAAAGTCTTGGGCTTACATGATTCTCTTGCCTCAGCCTCCCAATTTTCATTGCAGTTTAATGAATCTTTTGGAAACGGTATTAGTCCTGGAGTAAATAGAATTATGTATGTAAAATAGCTGAATAAGCAAATTAAGAAATTAAAAGTTTAAGGAACAAAACAAAGAACAACAGCAAACATTCAGTTGTCAATCAAATGGTCAGCTTATAGGAAGGGTTCTTAAATGGTAGATACTGCAGGCAGAATCGACTTAAGAGAAGGACCCTGGAAAATTGTTTGGAGGAGTTACTTACTGAGGAGAGGACGAGGGTCATTATGGTAGCTGACTACCAGTAAGTCCTCATACATGCTAGCCTCTCACCAAAAGGTGGAGTCTATTCCCTCACCCCTTGAATCTTTACCCTGTTACTTGCTTTGGCCAATAAAATGAGGCAAAACTGGGCCTAGCCCCGGCAACGTTAGTTTTGTTCTCTTGTAAGATGATTACCTTACAAGCGATAATGTAAAGAAGTCTGACTACCCTGCTGAAGAGAGAGGCCTCCTGGAGAGAGTGTGCCTCTGGAGGATAAAGGACTATGGAGAGAAGTAAGTCCAGCCAGCATCTGGCTATTCCAGCTATTCCAACCGAGGCACCAGGCATGGATTGATGCCATCTTTTAGCCCAAGTCAAGCCATCCCAGCTGAGGCCACATGAAACACAGATAGCTGTCACCATTTATCCTATTCAAATTGCAGAAGGGTGAGTAAGTAAATGGTTGTTGCTGTTTTAAGCTATAACCATTAGTATGCCCTGCAGAGCAGAGAACAGAAACTGATGTCTGAAAGTTGTGTGCTGGCATAGTAAAAATCTTGTGGCATTTGCTTTGTGACTAGGCATTGAGTGGAGTTGGAAAGGTGATGAAGGAACCACTTTTTAAAAAAGTATTTTATTTTAAAACTATTTTAAACTTACAGAAAAGTTGCAAAAATCATGCAGAGTTCATATACACTCAGTTCATCCAGTAGCCCTAATATTAACTTATTAATAGCTAGAGAGTAAGTCTCAAAACCAGGAAATTAATATAAGCTACAGACCTTATATGAAAAAATTCACCCCTTTTCATAGTTACCTTCTTTTCCTGTTCCAGGATCCAATCTACTTCCCAAATTTGCACTTAATCAATATGTCTTCTTAGTCTGGGGAGGAGATTTCCAATGGAGACTATAAGAAATTGCTTTTTGAGGGTGGTGCCCGTGGCTCAGTGTGTAGGGTGCTGGCCCCATATACCAAGGGTGGTGGGTTCGAGCCTGGCCCTGGCCAAACTGCAACAAAAAATAGCTGGGTGTTGTGGTGGGTGCCTGTGGTCCCAGCTGCTCAGGAGGCTGAGGCAGGAGAATTGCCTAAGCCCAGGAGTTGGAGGTTGCTGTGAGCTGTGACACCATAGCACTCTACCGAAGGCAATCAAGTGAGACTCTGTCTCTAAAAAAGAAAGAAAGAAAGAAAAAGAAATTGCTATTTGAGTGTGGCAAAATGGTGTTAGGAAGTGGCAAAATGTTTGGCAACACTTGCGTGCAATAAAACATACAAGATAGAAAGTATACCTTATGAACTTGTGTGGATTTGGCAAAGGAGATCCATAGGGTGAATGTTCAAAATGTCAGTTGGCTTCTATTAGGGATGTACAGAGGCATATGAGCGATACGTGATGGTATGAGAAGAAGGAAATGTGTTAAATAAGGAACTATTCCGTTTTCAAGCAGAATGTAAAGGAAATATACAAGGCGTAGAAGAGTCTCTTTAGTCAGAAGGATCTTAAAGTAAGAAATGGCCTAACGGGCCTGCTGTAAAATTGGTCTCAAAGTAAATAATCAATTAAGACTCAGTGCTAAGACAGATTCTAAAAGATTTAAATATTGCCCCTCATCTAGACAAAAGGGTTTTAACAATCTTAAGAGCTGTCCCATAGCAACCACCCCAACAGCCCAAAGTAAAGGTTTTTTGGTTTGTATGTTTTTTGAGAAGGAATCTCACTCTGGTGCCCTGACTAGAGAATTCTTGGGCTCAGGCGATCCTCTTGCCTCAGTTTCTTTCTTTTTCTTTTTTTTTTTTTTGCAATTTTTTTTTGGCTGGGGCTGGGCTTGAACCGGCCACCTCTGGCATATGGGACCAGCGCCCTCCTCCTTTAAGCCACAGGTGCCACCCTGTTTCTACTTTTTTTAGTAGAGACAGGATCTCACTCTTGCTCAGACTGGTCTCAAACTCCGGAGCTCAAGCATTTCTTCCACTTGGCCTCCCAGAGTGCTAGGATTACAGGCATAAGCCACCCTGCCCAGTGTGGGTTGGTTTTTGAATGAATTATAGATGTTGCTTTTTGGGTAAGGAGTGAACCCCAGTAAGAATCATAGAAAAAACCCACAAATTTTAAAGAGAATTCTATAGATAAAACTGCACTAGCTTAGACTAAAGAAGAAACAGTTCAAAATGAAAAAAGTCTCCAAGCCTCCAACTTTCTATGGGCAAGAAGTAGGTTTCCCTTCAACCATAAAGGGATGGCAGGGGCTTATGAAAAGGGAAAATTGACTCACAGGTCTTAGCTTAGACCCTAGAGAGTGAAGTCATGAGCTATTGAGAATAATGGATTAGGAAATTACTCCCAGGGAGAAGAACCTAGGCTGTACTGGAGAACTTGATCCTCAGAGACAAGGTGACAGTGCTTGGCTATATTTCAGAACTGCGTTGGACAACTTTTATATGTCTTACACCCCGCTCCCTCCTTTGAATAGGAGCGTCTATTGCAGTTATTCCATCCTGTTTTAGCATTATGTGTTGTATCTTTTGTCTTTTTGGTTCACAGATTTCCAGATGAAGAGAAGCAGCATCTGAAATGCCTCATCCATGTCTGGGCCTAGTGTATACTACTAGATCCTGGACTTTAGAGCCATTGCTATACATAATGATAATTTTGGAGAAAGCAATGAGTATATTGCATGTCTGTGTGTGTATGCACTGTGTATATTGTAGCTAGAGAACAGATCATGGTAGAGTGTTCCCCAAAATGACTGTCAACAATTTCTCCTTTCCCAGCCACTACTTCCATCAAGAAGTATTTCCCCCTTCCTTTGAATCTGGGCTGGCCCTGAAATTTGCTTTGGCCAATAGAATATGATGAAAGTGATATCCTGGGACTCCTGAACTCAGGCTTTAAGAGATCTTGTTGCTGCTTTCTCCCTCTTAAGATCTACACCAACCACTCTGTAAAAAATCCTGGGTTGGACCATAGAATGATGAGAAGTCACATAAAGAGAGGAAGGCTCCTAACCATTTCAGCTACTCCAGATGAGGTGTCAGAAATGTGGATGAAGCCATCTTAGACATTCCAGACTTTGCCAAACTCACAATCGAATAAAGCACATGTCTAACCCTAGTTGACAACATGGGGGAGCAGAAGAACCACTCAGCTATGCCCTTTCCAAATTGCAGAATTGTGAGAAAATAAATGATGGTTGTTGTTTTAGGTCACTAAGTTTTAAGGTGATTTATTATGCAGAAATACATGATTCAAACTGTTGTTAAATGTCAGATTTTCTTTTGCTTTAATTTTATGTACTGTGAAGATCCAGTGGCTTACACCTGTGATCCCTACACTTTCGAAGGCTAACGCAAGAGATTCACTTGAGGCCGGGAGTTCAAGATAAGCCTGGGTGACATAGTGAGACTCCATCTCTAAAAAATTTTTTTAAATTAGAGGGTGGCACCTGTGGCTCAAAGGAGTAGGGCGCTGGCCCCATATGCCGGAGGTGGCGGGTTCAAGCCCAGCCCCAGCCAAAAACTGCCAAAAAAAAAATTTTTTTAATTAAAAACAGACACATGAAAAACTCTTTATAAACTGTGAAACATTTGCAATGGTGTCAGCCAAAAAAGTCAAGTTTTCAAGGCATACTTAATTCCATGAAGGTGAACCCTATATGCTATAGTTATTGCTTATCCATAGAGCTTAGCCCAGTACTGGCACATGACAAGCTCCCAAATATTTGTTGATTGAATAATTAAATGAATGAATGGAGATAAGAACCCCTACCATCAAGAGATTGGACAAAAAAGGTACTTTAAACAGAGTTGATACCATGCATTTTCTCTTTCAAAAAGATAGTCTTTGTTGTCAGGAAACATGATGCCCCAGAGACCAGAAGGATGTTTTGAAGAGAATAATTATAGGAATGAGCTAGTGGTCAACCTTCTCAATGTTCTTCCTGTACTCAGACAAATTTGGACTACTCTGTGAAGCATCTGGTAGATGTCCCAATACCTACTGATATATCAGAATTATTTTTTCTACTATTGTAAAGGCTAAAAAGCAGACTATGTGTTCTATAGAAATAATTAGAGTTAGCATTATAGGAACCAAAGGAGACTACCCAATTGCCAAAGTTAACCTGGAGGCTGGACAGCTAACACAGCTGTCTTGTCAGGTTAGGTCTTTTGAAAAATGTTTTAATCACTTCTTGGTCCAAGTCACAATTTTTGAATGCCACTTGGACATAGTGACCTAGACTATGACCTAGACCTAGTCTGCACCGTGGTTCCCAGGAACACCCAACTCAACCCTTATTTCTCTGAGAATGATGATTTCAAACAGAATACCTCTCTACTGAGATGTGAAAGGTGACCCATGCTAGCTGAAATAGCTTCAGGAGAGATTCAGGACATAGAAGCTTATAGACAATAATGGAAAATTCTCTTTTAGGACATAGTTACTCTTATAGCCAATGGAAGTGCCTTTTTGAGAATGCCTTGGGAAAGTTATCTTTATATAAAGAACAACATTTGTTATTAGGATAAATGAAAAGCCTTCAGATCTTTGGAAGAACGGGACAGTTTAAATTCAACCCAAAAACTATTAGATTTTTCAATTTCATATCATTTAGAAAACAGTAGACAAAAATAGAGAAGATTGCTTAAACATTAAAACCATTGATTTAGGGGCAGTGCCTGTGGCTCAGTGAGTAGGGCACTGTCCCCATATACCAAGGGTGGTGGGTTTGAACCCAGCCCTGGCTGAACTGCAACCAAAAAATAGCCGGGCGTTGTGGTGAGCGCCTATAGTCCCAGCTGCTCTGGAGGCTGAGGCAGGAGAATCACGGAAGCCCAAGAGCTAGAGGTTGTTGTGAGTCCTGTGACATCATGGCACTCCACCAAAGGCGGTGAAGTGAGATTCTGTCTGTACAAAAACAAACAAACAAACATAGCCGGGCGTTGTGGCAGGGGCCTGTAGTCCCAGCTACTCAGGAGGCTAAGGCAAGAGAATCACCTAAGCCCAAGAGTTGGAGATTCCTACCAGCAGTATGACACCACAGCACTCTACCGAGGGCGATAAAGTGAGACTCTGTCTCTAACAAAACAAACAAACAACAACAACAACAAACACATTGATTTTAGATCTCTTTTTGAAAGGTCCATGTGTGGGAGATGAGAAAGGCAAGATGGTGGAGACTGTTTACACTAAAGACATTTTAGCAACAGAACCTACAAAGAGTGTATCAACTATATCATCGACATCCAGTTCTTAGTCATTCTACTTATCAAAGAAAACAAGAAAAGAATTTTCTTCAGATATTCTTTGGGTGTAGTAACAATACCTTTTTTGGAATCAGCTTTTAGAAACTATAATTAAAGCTGTTTTATCGTGTTTATTAATTATTCTTATATAGTTAATCTCCCTGAAGCTTTATATAATTCTCTTTTTGTCACAAGCTTCCATTTCTCCCTAGGGCATTATGAATCCAAAAAGGTAAAGAGCTGAAGTGGTTAGAAACCATTGTATTGTAATACCTGTACAGCCAAGCATTTATTTTCAATTGAACTTAAACAATTACAATTTTTAACTTCCTTTACATTAGATAGAGCCAGCTATTTTAGAGGTTTTAGCTCTACCACTTGAAAAGAGTGAAGAAAAACAAAAACAGAAAAAAGATACATTTGTATTTCTTTCAGAAACAACACCAGGAATAGGAGGAGGTTTTTAATCAGCAGTTCCTAATAACCACCTGATGTTGCTGTCAAGCTGGCTAAGTTTCTGCCAACATTGGTGATCCTTTCATTCACCACTAGAGTGAAGTAGAGGAACCTGATGTTTAGAGAAGCAGCAAAACCTATTTCCCGTTTTCTTCCTTCAGCCAGATGGAAGTGCTTGCTGGGTGGTGTCATATTCCAGCACTTTGGTGCTGGTGATGCAAATCTTCTCTGCTCCACAGTAATTCTGTGTCACGGAATTGAAGAGACAGGAGTGAACCCTGCTTCATTTTCTTCCAAGTAAGCATGTTTAAGAGCTTCTCAGATCCTGAGACTAATGGTCACATAGGGGTAGGCTCCAGGGGAGGGGCAGAATAGGGCAGTGCTAGTAACAGGTGCTATGGGGACAAAAATCAGCAAATTGAGAAATAAGTGTTGAACATTGTACCCCTCCCCAATCTACTTTCCTTTATTTAAGTTCATCTTCATTTCCCTTTTTTCAACCAAGCAGTGGTTAATATGCAATTGAGTACAGCTCAAGTTTTTACCATGCAATCTAGCAAAACACCTAGACATCAGGGACTCCTTATCTTTGGTTACTTGTAAAATGAAATCTCTAGCTCGCACTAGGCTGTGTGGACAGGACTTGTATCTTTGTAAAGCAAATAGAGGCATTTCTCTTACTCTTTTCTGATTTCTCTCCATTTTCTTTTCCACTTGTAGTCCCTTCTTCTCTCAAGCTAACCGGAACCATGCACAAAACCATCCTTGGATAAATATAAACATCAACGCTTCAGCAGGTTAACTACCAGAGAGGTGTCTTAAAAAGGCGCGGTATATAAATGCAAAGTTTTATAGAGCCTCAGAGCTCTCTAAGAATACTGTAAATATCCTTGGTTTAATTAGTAGTCCTTGAGTTAGGTAATGGCCTGTGGCTTTCTGAGCTAGGCCTCTTGGGAATTCTAGTCTTCAGGGGCTACCTGCAACTATGATGTGCACATATACAATCTTTTTACACCCTGCATAAATCCTCTTCAGACCTTATCACGCTCTACTCACAATTATGGCAACACACACAGATTCTCATTTTCTCAAATTTTGAAAAACACCCGAGTGCCTAGCCTAGGTTTCAAATAAGATATTTTGGACTTGAATTGTCATCTTGGGTTCTACTTCCCCAGGGAAAAAATAAAATCCTAGATTGATGTTGAAGCCCATTCTCTTTTATGCATAACGGGGACTACTTTGTAGCTTTCTGGTGTCAGGGGAAATGTACTTCAGCTCAGCATTTCTGAACAAGCGCTCTCATGAGGACAGGTCAACCAATCCGGGGCTGTAAGCAGACTTTATAGGTTCGTTTGGGGCTGATAGGCCCTTGACTAGGTTCCCGGACCAGATACGTCACTTGGCTGAGTCTACAGTAGGTGGGGCGCGCTCACCAGCTCAGGGGTAGTGATTGGAAGTTTGTTGCAACACTAGGGAATCCAAGCAGCGAGCTGCACCTGGAGATACCCTTTTGCTTCGGGAGCACAGAACCAAAAGGGTTCACTCGAAGTGGCAGGGCATCAGCGAGGGAGATTCCCCAGATCCCTTGCGCCGGGCTTCTTTTCCCACGTTATTGGGAACGCGCAGGAAAGGTCGATCCAGAGCAGAGTGTCAGTTCTCGGCCTTTGGCTTGCTCTGTTGGTCGCATGCCCAAGAGTGGGTCCAGCCTGGGGTCTCCGTTCCGGTATTCTGCAAGAATTGGCAGCGGCCAGCAGAGCCGGGAGGCGGAGGCACGTGTTGGGATGTGGGTGCTTGTGTAACCAGTTCCGCCAGCGCTAGCCCCGACAGCGCTCCTCCGGGAGGCTCATCTGATCCCCTTTTCCCGCCGCGACCGGGATGGGACTCTGGTCCCGTTGCTTGCAGCCGGCCGAGGCTCCCTAGGCAAAGGACGCATAACACTTGCCTCCGGAGCTATCATAGGGGAGTGGGAATTTGGAAAGTTCCCCAACTAGAACACACGTGACCCCCTTCAGAAAGTAGTTCCGACTGCGGCCCGTGTATCCCTCCACCTCCTTTTGAACCCTCCAGAGCCTCCTCGCCCCGCCCACTCGCGGGGCTGCAGCTTCCTACCGTTCAGTACTTCGCACTCGGGCCGGGTAACCTCGGCCACGCGTGTAAACGGCCAGGCCTGGTAGCGCCAACCGGTTGCCCCGGGCGATCCGCACTGCCACGTTTTCTCAGAGGCCAAAAGGGGGCGGGGCAAGGTAGCCTCTAAGGACCGAACTTGAGTTCGACCTGGTGAATCCACCTGGAGCCGAAGGGGTAGAGATGCTCCACTCTCCAAGGCTAGCGGAGGAGGCTGAGGGGTGCGTCCCATTCACGGAATCTACTGTCGGCCCACCTAGATAGGTGTCCTTTGGGCCTTGGAAATTCAGGGGCGACGTGTTCACACCCTGCGCTAGGCTGGAAGCTTTTGTTTTTAGGGCAAACGAGCAGAGTTGCCGGGGAAGCGAGAGGTGGGGCCGTGGAAGGGAGCCGGATGAGGTGATCCACGCTGGAGACACAATAGGAGGTTGTTCTTTGTGCTAAGACTGACACCTTGAGGACAAGGGGGATGGGGAAATGGCTAGGCAAAGGCTGCGAACGACTGTGATCCGACAGCAGTGCAAAAGGGAAGAGTGGATGCCGGCCATTCCGGGGAAATCTAGGGGCGCAGTCAGGGAAAGGAGGTCCTCGCTGCAGGGACTGTCCCTGCATTTCCCTGTACACTTACTAGCGCGTTCACCTGGTCCCTTCCACCTGTGCAAAGGTAACCTCAGGCCGAGTCAGTGACACTGCTCAACGCGCCCGCTCAGCTTTCGTCATCAGCCCTCCACTCCCAACCCCAAGAGCCTGCCCTGCCTTGGGCTGGATTCTGGGCAGGGTCCGAGGCACAGTTCAATCCCCTAGCCCCGCGTTGCCGCAAAAGCAGCCGCGGCAAGTGCAGCTACTGACCCACGCCTGGGAACAAGCCCGAGCGAGCCCCCAGCAGTCATACTGGGCATGCTCAGTAGCGCCTGCAGGTTGGGGGCTCTGCGTTCGCCCCCGGAGCTGCAGTTCCAGCCCCCGCCTACTGCCCCCGCCCTCCCCACCCCGGCGTGGTCGCGTCCGCCTGGCGCTCACCTCCCGCCTCCCCTCTGGCTCCCGAGGCGACCGGACTCCCCGTGAGGCCGCGGAGGGGGCGGGCAGGCTGGCGGACGGTGATGTGGCGGGACTCTTTGTGCACTGCGGCAGGATACGCTTTGGGGCGCCGAGACGCGGCTGCGCTCAGTTCTCTCCTCTCGGAAGCTGCAGCCATGATGGAAGTTTAAGAGTTGAGCCGCTTGAGGCGAGGCCGGGCTCAGGCTAGGGAGATGAGAGACGGCGGCGGCCGCGGCCCCGAGCCCCTCTCAGCGCCCGTGAGCAGCGGCGGGGGCAGCGCCCTCAGGGAGCCGGCCGGCCTGCGGCGGCGGCAGCGGCGGCGTTTCTCGCCTCCTCTTCGTCTTCTTTTCTAACCGTGCAGCCTCTTCCTCGGCTTCTGAAAGGGAAGGTGGAAGCCGTCGGCTCGGGCGGGAGCCGGCTGAGGCGCGGCGGCGGCACCTCCCGCTCCTGGAGCGGGGGGGAGAAGCGGCGGCGGCCGCGGCCGCGGCGGCTGCAGCTCCAGGGAGGGGGTCGGAATCGCCTGTCACCATTTCCAGGGCTGGGAACGCCGGAGAGTTGGTCTCTCCCCTTCTACTGCCTCCAACACGGCGGCGGCGGCGGCGGCACATCCAGGGACCCGGGCAGGTTTTAAACCTCCCCTCCGCCGCCGCCGCACCCCCCCTGGCCCGGGCTCCGGAGGCCGCCGGAGGAGGCAGCCGTTGCGAGGATTATTCGTCTTCTCCCCATTCCGCTGCCGCCGCTGCCAGGCCTCTGGCTGCTGAGGAGAAGCAGGCCCAGTCGCTGCAACCATCCAGCAGCCGCCGCAGCAGCCATTACCCGGCTGCGGTCCAGAGCCAAGCGGCAGCAGAACGAGGGGCATCAGCTACCGCCAAGTCCAGAGCCATTTCCATCCTGCAGAAGAAGCCCCGCCACCAGCAGCTTCTGCCATCTCTCTCCTCCTTTTTCTTCAGCCACAGGCTCCCAGACATGACAGCCATCATCAAAGAGATCGTTAGCAGAAACAAAAGGAGATATCAAGAGGATGGATTCGACTTAGACTTGACCTGTATCCATTTCTGCTGCTGCTCCTCTTTGCCTTTCTGTCACTCTCTCTTAGAACATGGGAGTAGACGGATGCGAAAAATTTCGTAGTTGGGGTGACTATAACATTTAACCCTGGTCAAATTTATAGATCTTGCAATTTGTGTTTCTTTTCAGTGTAGTCAATCTAGGGTGTGTGGAACTCTTGCCTGGCTGCAAGTGTCAAGGCACCGATTGGTTTCTTTATCTGTCTATATGGTCTCTTCCTGAGACTATTGTCCGTTAATACAGAATACGGTACACTTTTAGTGGATTAGTGAGCTCGATAATCCAGTCTACTAAATGAACAAAAAAGCAGACGCTTTGAAGTTGAGCATATTTCGATTAAATCTTGGCTTAGGCCCTAGATCAAGGGTATAGATCAGATTAAAATGAAAATTTGTGTTGCACGTACGCATATTGCATCAGAACCTTGCAGTGATTCTTTTTAGTTTCCTGAGTTGCATTGATAGATTCTTTTATAACGTGTTGTGGACTGATTTGCATAACTTTATAGAAGCAGAGTCGATTTTCAGCATATATGGTGCGCGTTTGAAGGCAAAAGGTAGATTTTTTTTTTTAATGTCTAAGCAAAGTTAATTATAACTTTGAACTGCATTTGAAAGTTTTAGAGTTTGAAATCAATAGTTCTATAGTATACCTTATAAGGCACTTTTACTAGGTCTTTGTTATATTTGCCTTTTTCTCTTCCAGTGGGGTGATGAAGAATAATAGAGCATGAAATTTGCAGTTTGGTAGCATTTCATTTTCATTGCTCTTATCATACATAATACAATGACAATTGAGTAGTTTTTGACCCAAGTTGATAGTATAGTTTAGGTTCAAGGGTATTATGTGTAGCAGATGATGATTGCAGAGATTAAACTTCAGTTCTCACTTGAAATTTAAGTATTAACTGTGATGCCAGAATTGCTGTTCACCTATTTTAGTAGTTTTAGGTTTTCTGTCACTTTTTGGTATCTATTAATTTTACTCTGACTTGTGTAGAATGTCAAGTGTATATGACCAGTTAATACCCAGAAACATTGGTAAGGGTCGTTTACTCCAGCAGCAGATTGTAGGTATGTTAGCTCTTTTCTTACAGTGTATTAAATTTACTGAGTCAGCTTGTTGAGTGAGACAGAAAACTAAGGATTTTAACGGTGTATAGTTTTGGTTGTTCAAAAGTTAGGCCTTTGTACTTCAAAAGTTAGTGGTTATCGAAAAGCATTGGTTTTCGCAGTTTCGGGTACAACAAACTGGTTTTGATCAAGGATGAGGAGTAGAGCCCTCCTTTTTTGCAGAATGGAAAGTATGACAGGAATTGAGAGCTGTCACAGAATTAAGTTATTGGACTCTGATTGAGGTGGGGAACCTGCATCCTTGAGGCCACATGTGGCTTTCTGGATCCTTAAGTGCAGCTTTTTGACTGAATCCAAATTTTGCAGAACAAATCCTTTCAATAAAGGGTTTTATCCTATGAAGTTTGGATTTGGTAGAGGGGCCGCACTTGGAGTTCTGGAGGGCCACATTTGGCCTGGAGGCCACAGTTTTCCCGCCCCTTTTTATCAATTATCATTAAATATTTTGTTTAAAGGTAGAGTGACACGGAAGTGTCTTTCTGTCCTGCTAAAAATTATGGTGAAGATTTTTTTTTAGATGTTTTATATTAGAAGAGGTTTTATTCCCTTGGCTTATGTTAGCTGCATATAAATGCACATTTAATTTGCCCAGGTTTTCGTTTTGAAATAAATATAAAATTTACTGAAGAAGTAGCTTCATGAAAATTAATCTTCTGTTAAGTTTAAAATAACATTTTAAAAGCCTGTGGAAATTTTGGAGTCTGTGTTAATTGAAAAGGTTACTAAGGTTGAACTTGACCAGCTTGCCCAAAAGATAATTATGGAAAAATTCTTCTGATTTGCATTTTACTTCAAAAACAGTCCACAATTGGTGTGAATTAATGACCGTCGTGTAAATATATAGGAACAAAAGATTAAATGTTTATGTAACTTTTAAAAGTACGCCTCTATTCAAAAAAAATTAGCCGAATGCTGTCTGGGAGAGATTCTTTCAGCATTTAAGGTACATTTACATTATTTCTATTTTCTTTAGTTGATTTATCAGTGTTATAAGACCTTAAGTTTATTTTACCAGACTCTTACATGTGAGCAATGAGATGACTGAAAATTTCTTCTTTGATTTCATAGTCTCTACACATGAAATTTATGTGACTTAACTGTACTTTTAGTTATGAAATGCACAGAAAGCAGTATCAAATTTTGCATCAAATGACTGATAACAATTTCCAGAGTTGTGGTTTTATTGAGCCAAATGTTGATATGAAAAGAAGTCAGGAAAGTCAGTGAAGTGGTTGCTTTTTTTTTTGATCATTATACTCTCAATAATTTTGAAATATCAAACAAAGTAGTTTGCTTGGTTTCACTTTAGTGTCTTATGTTTGGGGGCAGGGGTTGGGGTGGGGGGCTTAAAATGGTCTTTGAAGACTGTCTCTGGCAAGTTGTATCTGTTGCGGCAGCCAACCCATTAAGAGTTAAATTCCTTTATGAACCTAGTGAGTTACAGTATTTTTATCTGATGAAGATTAATAATGAAGTCATTTCTTTAAGGAAAATTAACTGCAGTAATTTAGTTCTAAAATATTTTGACAAAATTGAATTATTTTAAAAATTTATTAGGGTTTTATTCTCGTTAGTCTGAAAGGTTGTGCTAAACTTGACTATACAAAGTTTGGTGACTTTAAGGTACACGGAAACTTTAGGCTTCTGTTGTATTTTTATTATTTGGTTGATTTGTATCTTTTCAAATACTGATCATCATAGGAAATACTTTTAACTTGTATAGTACAGTGAATATTGAAGTTAGCTAAATTACCTAGTAAGGTAAGTGATTGCTGAAACTAATGATGAAGTTGTTAAAAAAGATGGTATTTTACAATTTTTATTGTACATTGTATTTGCCAAGTTGTATTTCTTTCCTGAAAAACATGACCAGACCACCTAATTACTGTATGATAATTTACAAACTTCATTTTCTGTAAAGCCTGTTCAGGAGTAAAACACAACTGAAAGGAGTAATTTACAGTTTGTAAGTCTTTTAATATAAGGAAAAAAATTTTAGTACTGTCCATTGTAAATGTTTGCACAACAGTGCAGTTATCGGTGCAGATTATGTTGCTTAGAATATACTTAAGTATAATACTAAATGATTAATGGTAACAAAATATGGTGAGGTACAATCACCTTCATTTTAAACTAAATTTTAAAAAATAGTAGAGAAAGATTCCTTTATTTTCTTTTAGAATTTTATTTTAATAACATGGAAAGGTGATATTTTAATTTTTGTGCAGAACAGCATATTTGCTTTCTCAATAACCATATAAAAGATGTAAACTTTTTAGGGTTATGAAATTGCTTACTTTTTTTGGAAATGAAGCTGTCTTCAATTTTTGTTTTCAAATATTCTCATTTTAGAATTTGCCCCCATTTGCTATTTGTTCATTTGATGTAGCTTAATACTTTCTAAGAATTTTTAAGCCACTTCTAAAGTAATCAGTTCAGTTCAGTGATTTTTAATGGAGATATATTCATTATGGGAAAATCACTTCACAAAGTTTCAGTGGTAATTCACTTTCAGTAAACACTCCATTTTTACATTTTTATCTCAGTCTTTTCAGTAAGACAAAAACATGGGAAATGTTTTTATATCGATAGTGTATGTGAATTCACCGTTTGTAAAGAGAACTTTAGACGTGTGTGTGCATAGGATATAGTTTTCCATTTACTTGAAATGTAAGGTCTTTGCCATACGATAAGATTTAGCTTCCAGAAAATGTGTTGTTAAGGTAGTTTAAGAAATTTATTTGGTACCATTTTTTTTTTTTTTCTGTAGAAACCATTGAGTTAAAGAAACAGTTCTTAAGTTATATTGCATAGAACTCATTACTCCTCACTTTTCCCTTTTCGTTCTCTTTTTTCAAAATCAGCATTGAAGAATTCACTTTGTGGCTTGAATTCATTAAGAAAAGGTGTTAGGATTTGTTCTAAAAATAGCAGTTTGGTACAAAATGTATCAACTTGTGGGATTTGGGTCAGTAATGATTTCAGCAAATATTTAGTTCTGTTTTACAATTATTTTCTATCTGGTAGCTTTGAAACTAATGCAGTTACTATAGAAATAGCAATAATGTTGAGGTTAGACTAAATAACCTTAAGTTGGTAAGGATTTGCTGACCAAACTGACAGCTTTAATTCTCTTATATAGGCCTTATCACTGTCTTGCTAGGTGGTTAAAAATGTTTTGGTCTGTGAATAATGGTTCTTCTTAGAAATACTGAACTTACACATTCATGAATGTAAAATAGTTTCATTTGTCAGGATAGGTCAAATTTTGACTTTTCACAGTTCCTTGAAATTTTTGAATTTTCATTGGTTACAGAAGAGGTATTAGCATTTTATTCTTTTAAAATAATTTGCACTGGAATAAAAAAGGCTATTGGCAGATATTAATACAAGAAGAGTAAATGTAATTTGGGAGTGAATTAGTGTTAGATGAGAAGTTTTGATTTAGTATAATTAAGGAAGACCCTTCATTTGTAACAGTTGACATGAATGGACCTCTTCAAGGTATTAGGTATTCATATATTTGTTGGCAGTGTTAAGAATATCAAGAAGTGAATGTTGTGGCGGCACCTGACAGCAAAAGAATATTTTTGACCTGCATATGGTATGGGAAAGAAGCCTGTTGAGGCATTACGTTTTATTTATTTATTTTTGCTAGAGACAGAGTCTCACTTTTATCACCCTCGGTAGAGTGTTGAGTGCTGTGGCCTCACACAGCTCACAGCAACCTCCAGCTCCTGGGCTTAGGTGATTCTCTTGCCTCAGCCTCCGGAGTAGCTGGGACTACAGGCGCCTGCCACAACGCCTGACTATTTTTTTATTGCAGTTTGGCCGGGGCCAGGTTTGAACCCACCACCCTGGGTATATGGGGCCAGCGCCCTACCCATTGAGCCACAGGTGCCGCGTAAGCATTACATTTTAAATAATTATACATATAGAGTAGAATCTCTGTAAATTGAGCACTCAAGGAACTGTGACTAGTTAACATATGCAGGTGGACCACATAAGGAACCAGGCTTACTGTACTTACCTATGTGCTTGTAGTGCATGACTGGCTATGAATATTCGGTCATCTTACAGAGGTGGTCAATGTAGGGAGGTGGTCAACTGTAGAGGTTCAACCATAATTATCATTAGTAGTCATTTCTTAAAATACAAACAATGAGTCTAATTTATAAGGCTTCAAATTCTCTGTGTTGTTATGTAAATAAATACAAAGTTGGCAGAACTATCTTAGTATTTCAAAAAAATATTTTCTTCTCTTTAAAGAAGAGATTACCTTGGAAGATACGGTTTTATAATTTTAAAATAAGGTAAAATTTATTTTAAATTGCATTAAAATATTGAGTATATGTTTTATCTGTGCTTTAAGTATATACATTGTTTCATTTTAGATTTTAGTGAGGCAGTGTGGGTTCTGGAGCCAGACTGCCTGGGTTATAATCTTGGCTCTGTAAAATGGGGATAATAGAATTTACCACTTAAGTTTATCTTAAACAATAGATAATATAAGTAATTCTCTTAGCGTAGTACCTGCCCAGATTGTAAAATACTTAAATGGCAGCTGCTGCTCTTAAAAATTATAATTTCAGATGAACTATGTAGAGAATTATTTATATTTTCATTTATGGGATGAGCAGTAATTGTAACTAAATTTTCTCAGTTTTGGACACGTTAGAATTTTAATTGGCTCAAGCTGTAAGTGTTTTGTTTAAAAAATAGGGATATTCCTTTAGGAGCTCTGAATGTGACATGTCTGTGATTTTTCTGTTTTGTCACAAATAGAATGTGAAGTTCTACTCATATTGTTGACCGAAGTAAAGTTAATCATGCTAATCAAAAAATATTTGCTCAAAATATTTAAGATGAAATTATAGCATAATGAAGTAGAATTTAAAAATGAAAATGTATTAATATTAAATTTTCTTCAGTATTGAAGATAAATTTAAATATGTATTTTTATTCACAAAAAAGTAATCTGTGCCTCAAATGTAATAAAACTTGTCTGATAAGAGTTACATAAATTTTTATGAGTAAAAGTATATTTCTTAGCATTTTCTTTTAATTCAGCTTTTTGGAGGAGTTATGCAGCTGAATGCCAAGTTACAGTTATTACAATAAAATTTCTATTTAATGTAATCCGTAATGGGCTAATACAGGAACTTTAATGTTAAACCTCTATATTTCTGTGTCCCAGTTTCACATTTGGCCAAGATTCTCAGTATATTTTAGGCCCTAGGAATGAAAAGAAAGAGCTAAAAGATTATTTTTCTTTATACTTTCTTATCAAGTATGGAGAAAAACAGAATAAGCTTGCATTCTGCCCAGTAAAGACATAAGAATCTTTTTTTTTTGTTTTGCTTTGCCTTCTACTGGTCTTTCATCTGTATCACAGTACTCTTCAACAGTAAATCAGTTGATTTCCAATTAGGTTTTTTTTTTCCTGTTTTGTATTACAGAATAAATATACTCTAATTATATATGTGACTATCTGGTTATGTGATTTTTGTGTATTTTATGTGTTTTGTAAATTAGCTGTATTTTAATACAACTCTTTAATAATTGAATATGCTTTTTTTTTTTTTTTTTTTTTTTTTTTTTTTGCAGTTTCTGGCCGGGGTGGGTTTGAACCCACCAACTCCAGGTATATGGGGCCGGCGCCCTACTCCTTTGAGCCACAGGTGGTGCTGCCCTAAATATGGATTTTGATACCTGAGCACAAGCTGAGTTAAAAACCAGTTTCTCTTCCAACTCCCCCATGCACTTATTTTTTGTTTTTGCTTTATATCACTACCTACCTAAAACTTATTGTTGATTTAATATTATTATGGCCCTTCAGAATAGCTTAAGACTTTTATTTCCTTTGATGTTTGTAGATTTTTCAGGCTATAGTTCAGTAATATTTTCTCTTTAGTAGTAATTGCAAAGATTGTATTTTGTGACTTTTATTTAATATTTTCCATCTTTTGAAAAAGATGTAAATATTTAAGGTATTATGAAATTTATTGGGATTTGAATCAGGTATTCCTTAGATTAGATGTATTTTAAAGTGATTGATAAATATGGTATCAGGTTTAAAGTTGTCAACAACCTTTTGCTCATTTCAAAATGCAGTATTTTTCCCATTTGAAAGTCTTATGTCTTGAATTAGTGAGACTTCTTTTTGAGTGTTCTGGTTGCTCCAGACTGATTAGAGACTAAATAAAATAGAACTGAAAACTTTTAAAATAAGTTTTAGGGATGTTATTAAGCTTGATTTTTTTTTTTTTTTTTTTTTAGGTATTAATTTCTTAAATGTGTAAGTATGAATTATTTTATTCTGAATCTGTCAGATAGTGTTAAGTGGCATACTTAAGCTTTTCTTTTTCTCTCTTTCTTTTCCTTTTTTCATAATAATGGAAATAGTGCTTGTCAGGCTTATTTTGACCATGTAAAATTTATTCAACATTTTGACATAATTGTTTATGTAAAATGTTGAGGGCTGGAATCTAAGGTTATATTCTTTTTAATAAATGTAGTAGAATTAACTAGCATATTCTCTGACAGTGTCTTATTTGTTTAGTATTTTTTGTGTAACAAAACAATTTCTTAATCATTAGCTCATTTGATTTTGCAGAGAAAAATAGAGGTAACCTAAGAGGCAGACGGAGCAAGCATTACATTTTTCTTTTCTTTTTTTTTTTTTTGTGTGTGTGTATGTATGTGTCGTTTAGGAATTAGCTCAGTTTGAATCGGTAATATGTTGAAACCTTCTTGAGTCCAAAGAAGAATGTGGGGTTTGGGAGCACTTTGATGCAGTGTTTTTCCCATTATGTTACATAACAGGTTCTCATACTTTGGTGTCCATCAGAATAACCTGAAGGGCTTGTTAAACTATAGATGGCTTGCTCCATCCCTGAATTTTGATTTAGTAGGTCTGGGTTGGGGCCTAAGAATTTATAGTTCTAAGGATGATGGTGATGCTGCTGGTCTGGGAATCACATTTTGAGAACTATGATATTACCTTATCTCCCATCAAGCAAACCCTTAATATGTTATACTCCTTTACATAATAGAGTTTATACATGTAATGTCTCATCTGACCTGGAAACTCAAAAAGTTCAGCATGGAAAATATTATCCTTATTTTATAGCTGAGTCAGTGAAGTTAGAAAGGATGCGTGGTGGAATGGAAGAAGCATAGATTTGGAGTCCGTCAGACCTAAAGTATAGATTAACTCCCTGCACAGCCACTTACCAGTTGTGTAATAATAAAGGACACGCTGCTTAATCTTAGTGAATCCCAGTTTCCACAACCCCATTGTAGGGGAAAAATCCTTAATTTGTACTATGGTTTTTAGGTTTTATGAGGGCTTTGGTTGACATCCGGGGGTGATCCCCTCCTACCTGTTCTGGAATTTTTGGCAGTGTAGACATTTTGTTTTTTTGTCACCTCTGGGGCAGTGGGGTGTGTTATTGGTTAGTGGGTTGAAGCCAGCCAGGGGTGCTACTAACCATCCTACAGTGCATAGGACCCCTGCCCCACGATTATCTTGCCCAAAATGCTGTATAAAGTGTCTGGTATATGTATACTTTACCCTCTGGTGTGGAATTTAAGAATTACTAATAAATGTTGGAACCGTGTCTAGCATCTAGGTTTTGGGGTGACTGCTGCTAGGCCAGTATTCTTTCTGATAAGAAGTTTGTCACAAAAGGTATCCCTAGTAACAAAAAAGGTTTAGTTGAAGAGGTCTTACGTGTTCTTTGGCTGATTGTGAAAGTGTTGCTTTGAACTTCTGCTAGAAAAGGTTAAAGATTTTTTTTTTAACTTTTGTAAGTGTAATAGTGTATGTAGTATTAGAAGGAAGATACATAGAACTGCTAGCAAGATGGATATGCTTTATTAAAAGAAAGCAATTTTAACGTTACTTTGCCAGTACTTTTTAATCTTTTTTTTAGTTATGTAATTGCTGAGCTGCTAGGAGTTACTTTGCTCCCAGTATTTTTTTGTTGTTGTTTAATACATTCTTTAATCTTTTTTATTCTAAAGCTGCTTTTTGATATAGTCAGATATAACGATTAAATGTACAGACGTAAAATGGCAAATTTCTGACAAGTTATAAAAACTTTTCAAATCTTTTGAGGAGAAGAGACTAGGGCTGACTCTAAGGTTCTTTGATTCATGTGTTAAATTGTTTTCTAAGCTGTAGATTTGCTGTCTCAGCCTTTTGAATTAAAGTGCTTTATTTAAATTAAAAGCTTTAATTAATAAGAAATTTTAGGGAAAGAGTGGATTGGGAAGATGCCAAGGGAATAGCTTTAGTAAATTCTGAATTTTTGGTTTGGTTTTGTTTTTAGGGCCGACACACGTAATTACGAAAGTGTTCTAGGAATAGGTTGTTTGCTATGAATTTTTTCTGTTTGCTTAATTTTACAATTTACTTTTCTTCTAGCTTTGCACGTGCATAATAAAATGTCAAGGCCTTGTTTTTAAAATTCTTATGAAATGAAAATTTTGAGTGTTAAAATTCTTTTTGAAGTTACAGGAGCTATTCAGAGATACTGATAAATATTTTAAAACCAGAATAAATAATTAGCTAAAAAAAAACAACAGCATTCTTTGCTGTAATGTAAATGAATAAGGCTTATGGTATTTATTTCATAAATATAATAAACTCCATATAAATATTAAAAACTCCATATAAAAAACCCCATTTGCTTATTGTACTTAAGAACATTTTTTATAGAAACATGACTAAAGAGATTTTAAAAAATCACCCATTGTCCTACTTCTCTAAAATTTCGTGTTTTCATATTAGCTTCCAGTTTTCATTTGCATATATTTTAAAGTCTAATTCATTGTGAACTTAAGGTTGGTTTTTTATTTTAAACACAATTTTCATAGCACTCCATAATTGCCTTAATTATTTTAAATGGTGAAATCATCAGAAATACTTAATCATTTTCTTGTACTTATACATTAAACTCCTTTCCTTTTTGGGTGATATCTTTTCTCTTATTTTCTGATTTCTTTTTTTAGAGGAGACTTAAGATTTTCATGATTTTGATTCACAAAATCAGAATCTCTTAAATAAAAAATATCTGAAGTATTGGAGGCTTAAAACTTTTTTTTTTCCTAAATTACTTGTAGGACCTCTATTGATTACTCAATATTGAAAGCTTATTTTACTTATGTAAGTGAGACAAAATAAAATTTTATCTAAATACTTTTGACTTATCAATTTATTTTTCCTATTGTAGGAATATTATATTTTCTTGAAATTAAAGTAGACATAGAAGGTAATTTGAATAAATAATCCCATTAGTTTTATACTAAATTGGTTACAACACACTGTTGCTTTTTGTTTTTCAGTCAGAAGGGGTATTGGCTTGTAATGATATTACTGTTCTCTGAAGCATATTTTGGATGATATGGTTTATATTTGGATAATTGTTTAGGAAATTGATGTGATATTTATGTACATTTGCATTTTAATCAGTAGTAGTTTGTGGTTAAAAATTGCATTTGCTTTATCAGATTGTATTTTGAAGTATCAGATACTAACACAAATAATTTTATTAGGTAAATGATAATTCTTGTGTGTTTGTGCCTCAGGCCTTTTTATTTGATCATTTTTTAATTAATGGACTAGAACCAGTGTGCAAGCTAGTGAAAGTTGTAGGACTTATGTTGAAATAAATGATCTGACAAATGACTCCCTCCGATATCCAAGTGTAATACAGAAATAATTATTTATTGGGGAGGTATATTCATTAAATTCATGTCATTAGAAAAAATATTTTAAATATTAGGTAGAAACATTATTCTCTTTTTAAAAACAAAATTAACATTAAAGTAACATTTTCCAAACGAGACAAAATTGTTTCAACTCTTAAGTAAATTTTGATTTAGGTGTGGTATACATCTTCTTGGATGCTAATGAAAACAGTAATGGCAAAATATTTTATTTGAGAGTATATGTATAGGTTTTTTTGGCAACCCAAGAAACACTCTTACATCTGAGTAATTCTCATGGACTAGCTGTAGGACATCTATATAAAATAAATAACTAGTATACTGAAGTATGATATAATTTTGCATGTCTAGGCTGTAGTCATGTTTATGTGTAATATTGTAAAATATGGTAAGGTGTTTTTTAAGTCTATTTGAATTCTTTTTAATATTGAAAAGGTCACACAGATTGTGGTTATTGTGTAGTGTCCAAGAACTAAGGCCTGCCATCTGTTACTCAAATGCAGGGAAAAGTTAAGATAATTTAGTGATATAAGTGGTTTTGACATCTCTGTCTTTGGAATCACCTACTAATTATGTGAGTTTTTTGTTTGTTTGTTTGTTTTTAAGACTAACACCAAATCATAAACTTTTACAAAAATGAAACCTAATAGGCTACTGTTTATATTTTTCTACTAAAATACAAAGGTGCTGGTTGAGAACTAAAGATTATGTAATGAAAGCCTGGCTTTTAGTCATTCACTTTTACTAGATTGTTTGGATCGTTAACTCAAGGCATCATGTTTTATCTTGAGATACTAAGTTATGTAAGATTTTGATATGTTTAAATTGTAGTTTTCCTATCAAGTAGAGACATTTAGGAATTTATTACTGTAGAAAACAGGAAACTAATTTAGTAAGAATACCTTAAAGATTTGCTTTAAATATTTTTCAAGATCTCACTTTTTTTTCTTGTTCAACTTCAGTTTTGTTAGTATGCAAATGAGCTTCCCTATTTAAAATTTTGCTATTGAATTTTAAGCCACTCTAGAATTTGAATCTATAACTTTTCTGTTCACTGCTAGGCACTTGGTCTTACCAGGTTGTATAGAAGTCTTTAAAATTACATATTTGGCTTAATAGAATCTGATTAATCTATTTTTTTTTTATTATGTCAACATTGTTTTTATTTTCTTGGGAAGTTTATCATGCCAAGTAATAAAATATGATCAAAAATAATATTTACGTTTAAATGTGAGTTTGATTTTACATTTTCAAAAGATACTTTGTGTCTGGGGGCCAATGTATTTTGTGCAAGAAGCATCTTGTAAATTTTTAGATTAATATCTTTTAGAAAAGTAGATTGGTTTATTAGCATCAGTTTATAGACTTTGGTCAGGACTGAATTGTAGGCCTTGTAAAGAATGATACTATTTTGGACCTTTGTGGATAGACAGATGTGCACATAAATTATCTCTCTTAAGTAAGGCACACATGTAGGTAAGAATTTTATCCAAATACTAAAAGTTTGTCTGTTTACTTAATAGTATTAAAAGGGTACGAGGTGTTAAGAGTTACCATCCCTTGTTTTGATTCCTATGCTTCCCATTTAACTATTGGTATTTTTATTTTCCTGTGTATTGAACTTTGTGTTTTAAAAGTTTATTTACTAGTCGAAAAGGCTGACATTCTTTATATTTTTTTCTTTTAAGTTTTAGTTTAGTGCTTTTCTAAATTTTGTGTATAGTCTTTGAATATAAAGATTTCACAACCAATTATGATCAGTAATTGTGCTTTCCCACACAATTATAATAATTGGGTTCATACTAAAGTAGTATTCTTTCCATAACAGGCATTTATAGGTAGCTTACCAATAGTAAGTGTGTTATTTATTCAAACCAAGTATTGTATACTTATTCTAGTATCTAGTAGTGCATTTTATTTTACCTTTTTTTTTGGGACAGAGTCTCAACTATGTTGCCCTGGGTAGAGGGCCGTGGGGTCACAGTTCAAAGCAACATCTAACTCTTGGGCTTAGATTCTCTTGTCTCAGCCTCCCAAGTAGCTGGGACTACAGGCTCCCACCACAATGCCTGGCTATGTTTTTTGCTGCTGTTGTTGTAGTTATCATTGTTGTTTATCAGGCCCGGGCCAGGTTCAAACCTCCCAGCCCTGATGTATGTGGCTGGCACCGTAATCACTGAGCTACTGGCACCCAGCCTCTCTATTAGTGCATTTTAAAATTGCCTGTGATTAAACTTTAAACTATGGATTTGGACTAGTATTTTAGTATTTGTGATTTCAAAATTTTTAAATAATTTATTTTTCAAATTATTTTAAAGTTGAGAAAATGATTAAAATCTATCAGTGGAAATAGTAAATTTATAATATTAGAACAAGACAGTTATAAAATCTGTGATTCATTCATATTAATGGATGGACACACAATATATTTGTCTTTATATTTTAAAATTCACATACATTTCTAGTTCACTTTTTTCTCTAATCTACAATTCTGCACTTAGGCAAAGCTGTTTTTGCCAATTGGGAAAAAAGCAACTCATTTCCAAGTGATTTCCTGGGTTACAGTATAGAATAAAGAGATTTGATTTTATTATTTTCAAGCCAAATATAAAATGAAGCTGTTCAGCACACACTTGTTTGGAACTTATCTCATTTAAAATGTTTTCAAATGAACAGGACTTTCATTGAAAGGTAAATTTTGATTGTTAAGCAAATACAAGAGTTTTGCGATTATTGTTTATTAGGGAAAAGAAAACCCACTTGCTGGAGACACTTTTATATTAGAACTACGTTTTCTTAGTACTTAGTGTATATTAGGTTTTTAATATTGGTAAATGAGTTCATGTTTGTACCTACAAAATCAGTACAGATGGAAATTTTGGAATTTTTTTTTTCTTCAGGTAGAATATGTGAATTGGTACTACAACTAGGTTTTTGTTCTCAGACTACTTGGCATCTTTTGCACCTTATCTGTTAGAATGTTTTCATTTCTATAAAAGTTACTGGTCTTATATCTTTTTGCATAATCATAGAGTCACAAAAACCTAGCATCTTAGGGTAATCACTTTTGGTAAAATATATGATAAAAGCATGGCTTTTATAAGCAGAATGAACTATATTTATAAAAATGTATCATTGAATATAAATATTAGAGTAATTAAAAATACTCTCGGGAACTTCATAGTAATGTTGAACCAGTATAATTTTAACTTTTGCAATTTTTATATGCCTTATTGTGATTTTGCTATAGAAAATTATTAATAGTTAGCATTTGGGGACGGCGCCTGTGGCTCAGTCGGTAAGGCGCCGGCCCCATATACCGAGGGTGGCGGGTTCAAACTCCGCCCCAGCTGAACTGCAACCAAAAAATAGCCGGGCGTTGTGGCGGGCGCCTGTAGTCCCAGCTACTCGGGAGGCTGAGGCAAGAGAATCACTTAAGCCCAGGAGTTGGAGGTTGCTGTGAGCTGTGTGATGCCATGGCCCTCTACCGAGGGCCATAAAGTGAGACTCTGTCTCTACAAAAAAAAAAAAAAAAAAAAAAAATAGTTAGCATTTGGCTTAGTCCATGTATATAATGCTGTTGACAAGTATGTCTAATGCATTCATTGAGCTGGTAATCTTTTTGAAAGCTGTTATGTAAGTTAAATCCATGTTTTATTTGATTTAGTCATTAATGATCAGTCCTAAATTTCTTTTAGGGAGAGCAAAACTGTAGAGGAATATATGTATTGTGTGTTTTAACAGCAGCAGAGTTCTGAAACAGGAAATCGTATTCATCTAGAGAGCTGGGAAGAAGGTAATTGGTATACTCATTAAAACCAGTTAATTGGGCAACTTAAATTTTTAAAGGTTCACGATGTAAGCTTGACAGATTATTTCATAATAAACTGCCTATGAAAAGAAATTGATAAAGTTAGTTAGGAGGGCTAATAAGCCTTTACCCAATACAATGAGTACATTATACTTTGGATTTTAAAGTATTGCTAACATTATCAATGTAAAAAGAGAATTTTCTTGTTTTCTTTTCTTTTTTTTTTTTTTGAGACAAAGTCTTACTGTGTCACCCTCGATAGAGTAACTCTTGGGCTTAAGCAATTCTCTGGCCTCAGCCTCCCAAGTAGCTGGGATTATAGGCACCCACCACAATGCCTGGCTATTTTTTGTTGCATTTATCATTGTTGGTTAGCTGGCCTGGGCTGGGTTCAAACCCGCTACCTTCTGTGTATGTGACTGGCGCCATAACCACTGTGTTACAGGTGCTGAGCCAAGATATTTTTCTGAAGTACTAATTTGCTTAAAATTAAATAGTTGAGGTTCATAATCTTTCATTGTTTCTTTAAAAACTTAATTTTTTAACTGAGTATAATTTTAATATATCTGCTATTAATTGCTTTAAAATTAACTTAAATATAATGAGTTCAGTTGGAAAAAAAGTTAGTTCTATTTCAGGTTTGTCACAGAAATTATTTTTCTCTGTTAATGTATATGTGCACATATTACATAGTTGTAATCAGTGTTTTTGTCCTGTTCTATGGTCTGTTTTTTCACAAATATGATTCTTACCTGTTAATAGGTACTTACTTTTAAGGCTAGATAGGTAATATTTCATCAGGCTAGGCTGAATACCATGGTTTGCTTACCATACTGTTACAGGGTTATTTCTCTTTTTCTTTCTTATATAAACAACACTGTTGTGATTATCTGTATAGAATTTACTTTTTGTTTATTTTCCTAGAGTATATTGCTAGAATGGTACGGCTGGATTAAAAGCATAACAGTGTGGCTTGGTTCCATGGCTCATGCCTATAAATCCTAATACTGGGAGGCCAAGTGGGAGAATTACTTGAGGCCAGGAGTTAGAGACAAGCCTGAATAAGACTCTATTTCTACAAAAAATAGAAAAATTAGCCAGATGTGGTGGCCTCTGCCTGTAGTTCTAGCTACTCAGGAGGCTGAGATGGGAGGATTGCTTGAGCCCAGGAGTTTGAGGGTTCTGTGAGCTATTACAAGACCACTACACTCTAGCCTGAGTGACAGAGTGGGACTCTGTCTTAAGAAAGAAAAAAAAAATTATAACAGTTTTATAGTTCTTTCTTACAAGTTGCTAGATTTCTTGCTAAATGAACCAATTTATAGCACTACACAGTAGAAAAATTTCTAGCAATTCTTATGTTACTTTTGAAGAGTGTGATATTTCCATATAGAAAGTGAGATCATAACTTGTTTCTAAGCAAAAAATGTGCAAAAAACTTTAGCCATACCAAGATCATATAATATAAAAAAATGAAATATTAGCAATTAGGATTATTTGGAGAAGTAAAAACTATAATTAGAGTTCAGAGATTATTTGAGAGTCAGTTTGCCTTTCTTAAATTGGCAATTCTAAAAGATTAACTAGAAAGTATTAAAAGAAACCTAAAATTTGTGCTTCAGTTAATATATCAGAATTCCTTCTTTTGTAATTTGTTTATAAAAGCACCACACTGAAGTTGCCTCGTGAACTAAACAGGACGTTTTTAACTTATACAACCTCTAATAATCTCCTATTTACAATTATAGAGCCCTTTGCACTTTTATAGATTTAAAGATACTTTTAGATATCCATTTGGTTTGTCAGACAGTCAGTGAAGAGATTATAGCAAGAGCTATTATCATTATTGTGCAGAAGAACAAAACAAAAATATTTGAGACCCAGAGATTGAATGACTTACCTGAGGTCATAGGCTTTAAGTTGCACAGCTGGGAATGAAACCTTGGTCTTCTATATTAAATGACAATATTCATTAAGTGCTTAGTACAGGATCCAGGACCTCGTAAATATTTAAATGTTCGTGTGTTATTCCTTCTTTACTCTTAAAACTCCCACTTTGGGAGCACTCATTCTCTTTAAAAATTTTAGTTAAAGCTTTTATACCTATGTACGTTTTTCCCTTTAGAAAATAAGTTTTTAGCCTACATTAATTTGATCTATACAGGAATAAGCTTTATGTATTAAGACAAACTGTTCTTAAAAAATGAACAATTAGGACTTTATCCTCGAAAATTCAAGGAACTTCGCTATTTCTGCTTTGCTTTCAATGTGAATCTTCAACTAGGAAGGCAAAGCCATTGTCAACATTCAGCAAACTTAATGGGGAAAAACAAAATCTAGTAAGAAATATAAAATCTTTCATTAAGGAAGTCTTAAGAGTGCACAACAGTGATATTTAAAGCATAATTAAATTAGAAGAGTTGATAATAAGAATTTAACTGTGACATACTTGAAAGTATTTAAGTTTAAATTGGACAAAAGTTTGTTGAAAGAAATGTAAACCTGTTGATGTAACTTAAGAATTTCTTGTCCTCTCATAATAAGCCTGTGTGTTGGTTGAAAGCACTGACAGAAAGCAGGGAAAAGCTCCTGAAATTCCTGGTAAATAAAATTAATGGGTAAGTCCTAGTATTGACTAACTTGCTTATTCCTTTTATCTTCTCTTGTTTGACTTTATTCTTAGCTCAGTGTTCCTTTTATGAGCCAGACAATATCAGATTTACTTTTGATGCTTTTTATTTATTACCTCTCTAAAACTGCATTATCTTTTTCTATTTTGTCACTCACATGTTACAGCTTTATGTTGTTACTGCAACTTTTAGTTTACTGTAATTTTAAAAATAACATCTCTGGTCTCTAGAAATTATTTTTCTTAAAATGATTATGGCAGAATAAATCATGATTTGTAAATACATAATGTACATAATGATTTGTAAAATTAAATTTTAGTTTATAAGTTATTTAGTGATAAGGATGCATATGTATGTTAAACACTATAACTGCTTTATTTTTAGTGAACTTAGAATAAGATTTAGTATACATGTCAGGAACATATTCTTTTGTATTAATTAATTTATTTATTGAGACAGAGTCTTACTTTGTCACCTTCAGTAGAATGCCATGGCATCCCAGCTCACAGCAACCTCAAACTCTTGGGATCAAGCTATTCTCTTGTCTCAGCCTCCCAAGTAGTTGGGATTACTGGCGCCTGCTACAGTGCTTGGCTTTTTTTACAGATGGGGTCTCACTCTTGCACTGGCTGGATTCGAGCTTTGAGCTCAAGCAGTCCACCTGCCTCAGCCTTCCAGAGTGCTAGGATTATAGTGTGAGCCACCACATCTGGCCAGGAACATATTCTTATAAAACAGATTTATGGAGCTATTTTTAGTTTTATCCTATTTGAAAACTATTGTTAAATTTCTAGCATAATTTAAGTGCAAATGTAAATTTGAAATAAGATTTTATTTAGATTTTTGACTCAGAGGTTGTTTAATAAAAGATATTTTGTTAATTAGATGAAACTTGGAACATATTTTCAGTGCTTTCATTTATGACTGGAAACCTAGACAGACAATAAGAATTTACTTAGACCAAGCAAGGCTGCTCACACCTATAATCCTAACACATTGGGAGGCGGAGATAGGTATATCACTTGAGCCCAGGAGTTTGAGACCAGCCTGAGCAACCTAGCAAGTACATGAGAACCTGTCTCTATAAAAAATAAAAAAAATTATCCAGGTGTGGTGGCTACTTGGGAGGCTGAGGCGAAGATTTCTTGAACACAGGAGTTTGAAGGTGCAGTGAGCTGTGTTGATGCCACTGAACTTTAGCCTAGACAGCAGAGTGAGACCCTGTCTCAATAAATCAAACAAAAGATTTACTTAGCTGATAAAATAGCCCCATTATTATATGATAAATTTATTGTATTAGGGATTAAATTAACTTCTATGGACAGACTTTAGAACTTAATTACTATTAATTTTCTTCCTTTGCACATTATTCTGTGGTGAAAAAGGATCTTTGTATCACCAAAATCAAGACTGTTCAAACATGGTTATATGTAATTATCAAAATTCATCAAAACTAATCACTTAAGATCTGTGTATTTTGTTGTATATAAATTATACTCATTTAAAACAAAACAAATTTAATTCATCTGCTCAGAGGTGGAGGGGAAAAAACTGTTTAGTATATCTCAAATCTCCCGGAACTGTGGCAGCCATCCACCCTAGACAAGATAAAACGTGCCCTGTATGCATTTTTTCTACTTCTCTTCTTAAGGTGTATATAACCTTCACTGATACTGTAAGAAAATGATTTTTTTCTTTTGAAATAATATTTTACATATTTTAAATTTTATAATAAAACAAATACGGGATTTAGGTCAGGTATGGTAGCTCATGCCTGAAATCCTAGCACTCTGGGAGGCTAAGGCAGGAAGATCACTTGAGGTCAGGAGTTCCAGACCAGCCTGAGCAAAAGTGAGACCCTTGTCTCTACAAAAAAAAAAATGGAAAAATTAGCTGAATGTGGTGACTCAGGCTGGTGGTACCAGCTGTTAGGGAGGCTGAGGCAGAAGGATTGCTTGAGCCTAGGAGTTTGAGGCTGCAGTGAGCTATGATGACCCCACTGCACTCCAGCCTGTGATGGAGTGAGATCCTGTCTCAAAGAAAAGACATGCTTAAAAGGCAAATTGATATAATAAAGATTTCAAAGAGTTAAATTTCTGTTATGCTTTGATACTCTTCAGAAGGATTAGGTTATTTCACATGTCACTCATTGAAAAAAGTAGTAATGATGGCTTCTTATGGGATAAGGCAGTACCATTTGTTCATCACTATGTTATAAGTGTTGATATACTAGCTCATTTAATCCTCATAACAACTCTATATCTATATCTAACTATATCATACATATCTTTTTTAGCCCCATTTTACTTAGAAACAGGCACAGAGTATGTAACTTGCCTAAAGTTACACAGTAAATAAAGCTGGGAGTTTCAAGTTCAGGCTATTTGGCTCTAGAATATATGTCACTAATCATTGTGCCACACTGCCTGCAAGTAGATCTCTAGATGCCAGAAATATTCAGCTTTCCTTAGTCAGTATAATTCTTTATACTTAGTACTTAGAAGTCATTAGATTAAGATTTCACATTAAACACTCCATATTCAGAAAAATGTCAGGTGTGAATTTGTTTTGTATTAGAAATTATATATATATATTTTTTTTCTTTTTAGTTCCTCAATTCCTAGGTGGCTTAAAGTACTTTTTAGAAAAGTATGTCATAAAAAATTTTAGTGCATGTCATATGAAACTAACGCATAGAGAAGCATAAATGATGGATATTAGAAAATATATATATATATATTTTTTTTGTAGAGACAGAGTCTCACTTTATGGCACTCGGTAGAGTGCCATGGCATCACACAGCTCACAGCAACCTCTAACTCCTGGGCTTAAGCGATTCTCTTGCCTCAGCCTCCCAAGCAGCTGGGACTACAGGCACCCGCCACAACGCCCGGATATTTTTTGGTTGCAGTTCAGCCGGGGCCGGGTTTGAACCCGCCACCCTCAGTATATGGGGCCGGCGCCTTACCAACTGAGCCACAGGCGCCGCCTAGAAAACTTTTTTTATTAGTATAATTCTCAGCATAAGAAATATTTGGCTCAAGATTCAGTGCTCATTTAGATAGATGCCAACATTAGTTTTGTATTGTCTTTTAGAAATTTTTCAGTTTTAGCATTTCATTAGTAATGTAACTGTAAATTGGTAAAACGCTTTTATTTGAATGTGCTTTGAAAAATTATATTTTTATTTGGAAATACAAAACTCTTAATCTCTGGTGAGGCAATATGGTATTTAAAAGTTTAGGCTGTGGAGTTTTGTATATAACTTGGATTAGAATCATGACTTATTACTTATTGACTTTGGGACCTTGGGCAAATTACACAGTCTTTTTGACCCTCACTGTTGTCATCTGTGAGATTGTATTATTACATTATAAGATTGTTAGGATTAAGTGAGAAAGCAATGGCGTGCTGTTTGGCACAAGATACTCACAAGATACCAGTTGTCTATGTCTTTCTACTAATGGATGACATTGTGTTAGGTAAAATCTCAAACTGTATGAATAAAGAAGGTGAGAATTTGAGGCAAATGAAACCTTAATTAAAAGATTGAATTTCTAAACTCTGTTTAAAGGACTATGAACAAGATTATTGTGCTGCAAGGGGCTCCCATGTAGATCCTGGCCTTTGACTCCTTATCTGTCTGATTATTTTGAACGACCTGCCATAGCATCCTTAAAATTGTACCCCACATTCTTCAGATAGTTTGTGTGTAAGCTGCACTGAACTGCTTGCTTTTTGCTGAATATTAAAAAAATTTTTTTTTCTTTTTTAATTGGAAGTCTCACTAGGTATTAGTATTTTATGTATCTCCCTATCTCTGTTCTAGCCTCTGCTTGGAATGTTCTAACTACTATTATTTCTTTCTCGACCTATTGGTATCTAACTTACCTCTTAAGGATTATCTAATATATTACCTAGTTGGTGAAGCTTTATTTATGCTCACACAGAATTGATCCCTGCCTCTTTATCTCAAATATCTTGATCTTTTATATGAAAGAGGCTTTATCACTATTGTACATCTGAGTCCTCACATAGCCCTTTATTCTCAGACTCCTTACACAGAATGTTCACTGTGTTGTCTGTTTGAATAATTGTGTGAATGAAGTAGGGGGCCCTCTGAGTTTACATTAAAAAGTATGTACATTAAAAGTATGTAACACCCATTTATGTATAGTTACAGGCAAGTTTTCTTAAGCAAATCCTTTGCTACCTTATTTGCTGGTATGGTTTTAATGTCCTATCCATAACTCATATTCAAATTTAATTGCCATTGTGATGTTATTAAGAGATGGGACCTTTAAAAAGTGATTAGGTCACAAGGGTTTTGTCATTAGGAATGGATTGTTTTTTATCATGGTAGCAGATAAGATAATCTTGGGAGCTTTGCTCCCTTTTTTCTATTCATGCATTTCTTTATCTTTCACTTTCTATCATGGGATAACTCAGCAAAAAGGTCCTTGCCTGATGTAATGCCATGCCCTTTGACTTTGTAGCCTTTAGAGCAGTGAGCAAAATAAATTTTTGTTGATTGTAAGTTGCGTAGTCTGTAGTATTCTACAGCAGCAAAAATGGACTGAGGCTAATTTGAGCTTATTCCTGGCTAGGATGACCACATTTCAAGGTGGCTTTGTACTTCTGTGCTTTTCTGTGAGGAGAATGTCTTACTAGAAATCTTACTGAAATTAATGGTTTAGGGTAGATAAACTCTAGGGTTAGTGGTAATACTAACTATTATTATTATTATTATTATTTTTTTTTTTTTTGGTTTTTGGCCGGGGCTAGGTTTGAACCCGCCACCTCCGGCATATGGGACCGGCGCCCCACTCCTTAAGCCACAGGCGCCGCCCTATTATTATTCTTTTAATAAAGAATTGCATTGGGGTGGCATCCGTAGCTCAGTGGGTAGGGTGCCAGCCACATACACTGAGGCTGATGGCTTCGAACCCAGGCCCAGTCCAACTAAAACAACAATAATAACTGCAACAACAAAACAGCCATAAGTTGTGGTGGGCGCCTGTAGTCCCAGGTATGTGGGACGCTGGGGCAAGAGACTCGCTTAAGCCCAATAGTTTGAGGTTGCTGTGAGCTGTGACACAACAGCATTTTACCCAGGGCGACAGCTTGAGAATCTGTCTCATTAAAAAAATAATAATAAAATAAAATAAAAAAGAATTTCATTGTTCAGAAAAACATAGATGATTCAATTTATATTTTTGACCAAAATATATTTATATCATTTTTATAGGAATTCCAGAGTGATGGGAGCTACAACTGCTTTGCATTCTTTACTGCTGCTTCTGTGCCTTATTTTTTCCTGACATTTTCCATTGCCTTACACTTGAGGCAGAAATAAAAAGTAAAGATTTTTCACTTAGAAGAATGGCATTGCTCGGCTCGGTGCCCGTAGCTCAGTGAGTAGCGGGTTCAAGCCCAGCCTAGGTCTGCTAAACAACAATGTCAACTGTAACCAAAAAGTATCGGGGCATTGTGGCGGGTGCCTGTAGTCCCAGCTACTCAGGAGGCTGAGGCAAGAGAATCGCTTAAGCCCAAGAGTTTGAGGTTGCTGTGTGCTGTGATGTCACCACACTGTACCGAGAGCCACGTCTTAAGACTCTGTCTCCAAAAAATAAATAAAGAATTGCATTGCTGGCTTGGCACTGTAGCACAGTGGTTACAGTGCCAGCCACATACACCTACCCAGGCTGGCGGGTTCGAACCTGGCCAGCTAAACAATGACAACTGCAACAAAAAATAGCCGGCCATCGTGGAGGCTGCCAGCTACTCGGGAGGCTGAGGCAAGAGAATCGCTTAAGCCCAAGAGTTTGAGGTTGCTGTGAACTGTGACATCACCACACTCTACAGAGGGCGACATAGTGAGACTGTCTCAAAAAAAAAAAAAAAAAGATTGCATTGCTAAATTTAGGCTGGATCAAGCCTCTGCTCTCTTCTATTTTTTTCATGAATGAAATGTTTGGATAATTGGATAAGAGCTACATTTTTAGGTGAAGTTGTTTTCTTATATGAGAATAACATGGCTTGGCTTGGTGCCTGTAGCTCAGGTTTGAATCCAGTCAGCCAGGGCCAAAAAATAGCTGGGCATTGTGGCAGGCGCCTATAAGTCCCAGCTGCTTGTGAGGCTGAGGCAAAAGAATCACCTGGGCCCAGGAGTTTGAGGTTGCTGTGAGCTGTGATGCCATGGCACTCTACCCAGGGCGACAGCTTGGGACTCTGTCTCAAAAAAAGAAAAAACAACATAGCAGGTAACATTTGTGTTGTTAAAGTGATGATCATAATAGTTCTGGGGGGGAGTCTTTAGGGTGAGTTTTATGTGTTCTTTAAGTGGCAAAAATTGTTCCTGGGACATAATAAAATGTTATTTAAATCGTAGGTGCTTTAAATTTTTTTTTTTTGGTGTGGATTTAGCACTTTTAAAAACTATACACAGAGCTGATTCTTCCGGGCAAGATAATATTTTGCCATGACATTTAGTAAATAGACTTGGATATAATTATAAAGCACATAACTTTTAAAATCTGTTACAGAAATGGTACAGGTGTATTGTAACAAAAATAGGGAACAAAACAAGTTAAAAATGAGGGGGGAAACTATATTCTGACCACCTATAGGTTATTACTTTTAGTATGTTAGTTTATAATCATTTTTATCTGTTACACTGTACATTCTGCTTTGAAATCTTTCTCTTTTTTTAGTTAATTATATCAACTTTCCATTTCAGTAAATTTTCGTCTGATGAAATACCCGGATCACATTAAAATTTTTCTAGTTGGCTCAAAAATGTCCTTTGTGGCTGTTTTATCTAAAATAATATCCAAACCAGCATTGTACCTATGAAATTGACTGTTAGAAAATTTGTCTTTAAAAATCAAGGGCAGCCACCTATCCTCCTTTTTTTTTTTTCAAAGACACTTGTTGAAGGGAAACTGGGTCTTATCTTACAGACTTCTTATTTTGTCTAGTTTATTCTCTCAGATTTTCTTAAAATATTTCATAGATCTCCCATGTATTTCCTGCAGATAAAAATTTAAAGGCTTGATGGATTTAAGTTGGTATCTTTACACAGATACCATCATCTATGAGAGCCAATTATATGTGATCTCTACTTGACTCATGTTGATGCTGAAATTGGGCACTGAAAGTGGGCAGTGATGATCTTTTTGTTAATTGTTCAGTTACATGCATTTGTCTCCTTACATTACAAAATATTTTGTGTAATGTTTTGGTTCTATTAAAAAGTTCATTTCCTTGTCAACCGTTTACTGGTTTAGCACCATATGTTGATCTTTGCATATATCAGTTAATATCATTAGGCTTGTAAAATAGGACTTTTCTCATTCTATCCTTTTACATTTATTAACTGGTGTTTTCTGTAGAGTAGAGCCTGTTAAGTGGGGCTGTTTGGTTGCCCTAAGTAGAGTTACTACAGGAAAAGCAAGATGAATATTTGACTCTCTTTCTACCATTTTTCAAAGTGAAGAGCTAAGGTGATAAATGAATAAGGTATTTTTTGTTTTTTTTCTTTTGAGTGTCTTTATAGACTCAGGGATTTTTGTTTTGTTCAGGGTTTTAAAATTTATTTTACCATTTAAAATTTGTCTTTGATACTTAGGACATCACAGCTAGTCATTAGGACCTTTGTGCCAGCTCCTATGTCTATTTGACATAGACCATTAATCCTCTGTAAGCCTTTTTTGTTGTCTGGCACCAAAAAGCATCCCAGGTTTACCTGTGCTTTCCCTTCCTCAGACCGGGTATCAACTCCTTTTCCAAGAAGTTTGGTACCTTTTAGTGTACTATATTAAAGACAAAAATTTGTGTTCTAGGAGTGTTTACTACTGTTAGGGTGATGTTTCTAGGCCATTTCAGTGAAAATGCCTAAAAAATACAGGCTTTTTACAAACATACACTGATATTTTTAATTAATTTTTTACTTCATTTCTTGATTTTACAATTTTATCTCTTTTCTTATACTAATTGTGAATCTTAAAATTATTACCATAACTTCATTGCTTATTCTTAAAATAATTTGAGACTATCAATAATATTACTAAAACCAAGGTGGTGCCCGTAGCTCAGTGGGTGGGCACTGGCCACATACACTGGGACTGGCGGATTTGAACCCTGCCCAGGCCAGCTAAAACAATGACAACTGCAACAATAACAAAAAATAGCCAGGCATTGTGGAGGGTGCCTATAGTCCCAGCTACTTGGAAGGCTGAGGCAAGAGAATAGTTTAAGCTGAAGAGTCTGAAGTTGCTGTGAGCTGTGATTCCATGACACTCTCAAGCAACAGCTTGAGGCTCAGTCTCCAAAAAAAATATATGTATATATATTACTAAAACCAGTAAAGTGATTGAAAATAGTTTAATATTTTTACTAGTTTCTCATCATTCGTGTTACACGTGTGTTGAGGGTAGGCGCTCAAATTAAAGCAAATATATATGTAAATACCCTTTCTTCCGTCCTTCTACAAAAGATATACTCTGTATACATTATTGGGCAGAGTTTTTTTCTTTTTTTTTTTTGTAGAAGACAGAGTCTCACTTCATGGCCCTCGGTAGAGTGCCGTGGCCTCACACAGCTCACAGCAACCTCCAACTCCTGGGCTTAAGCGATTCTCTTGCCTCAGCCTCCCAAGTAGCTGGGACTACAGGTGCCTGCCACAACGCCCAGCTATTTTTTGGTTGCAGTTCAGCTGGGGCTGGGTTTGAACCCGCCACCCTCGGTATATAGGGCCGGCGCCTTACCGACTGAGCCACAGGCGCCGCCCAAGGGCAGAGTTTTTTCCTTAAAATATTCCGTAGATCTCTCTGGTCAGTACATAGTTATCTTACAGATAGAACATATAGTTTATAATAACCTTTTTTAAAAAATTAAAGTATCAAAAGCTTTCAGCAATTTGATAACTTTTTGGATTGAAAATATTACTGAAGTCAGCTCAATAATGTGAAGGTTGTAGAAAGAAAGATAATGTGAAAAGGGCAGTGGATTAGATTCATTTTGAATTGTATTTGGAAGATAAATGGGTTAAGAAGTGGATGAACAGACATTATTACAGATAATCTTAAAGGGCGGTTTTAGGCAGATTAGCTTTCTTTTAATTGTTGTACCTGAAAGTAGGGAACACTTTCTTTTTTAGATTAGAGAGGATTGATGGAGCTCAAGAAAAAATGAGAACTGGTGTGATGGATGGGCAAGAATCGTAAAAACATAGATTGTTGGTGATTTTTATAGTTGCACATAAATTCTTCTTGAGTGTTGAGGTTTATTTTTACGCAAATACAGTCTGGAACATAATTGAATGTAACACACAACTTGGGAGTTAAGGGTACGAACCCCTGCCTACTTGAAAATTCAGGTATGACTTTTGATTCCCTCAATTTAAAGTTTTACTAAATAGCTACTAGTGACTGAAACCTTACCAAGAATATGTGTCATTTATAACACATATTTTGTGTATGTATTACATAGCATATTACTAAAATAAGCTAAAGAAAAAATGTTCTTTAGAAAATTATAAGGAAGAGAAAATGTATTTACTGTTCATTAAATTAAAGTTGATTATCATAAAAGTCTTCATCCTCATCATCTTCATGTTGAGTAAGCCGAGGAAGAAAATGGGTTGGTTTTGCTGTCTCAGGTGACAGAGGTAGAAGAAAGTCCATATTGAAGTGCAAGTGCATAGTTTAAACTCAGATTCTGCAAGGGTCAACTGTGCATTGATTGGAAGGGGGAATAATAAATTTTCTATCTCATTTCAGTATTATCAAGTCATAGATAGCAAGGCATGGAATAGACCTTAGTGGTTGGTTATCTCTTTGAACCTAATCATCATGTACAATAGAGAACTAAGGTCTAGAAATGTTAAGTGTCTTGTTCAAATTATATGGATCACTATGAAAGGTTTGAGGCAGACTGTTAGGGTGCATTATTTCACTTCCAAGAAACATGGTCGATAGTGTACTTTCTGATTGGTGAGTGCAGGTTTCAACTTGCTTGGCTTATTGGTGTTGCAAGGAGAGCTTCATTTGTTTCCATCCACATGGCTATTATGTTTCTTGATTTGTGTGTCTCCAAACTTCAAAAATGACCCATGTATAACAGGTTAGAGGCACAGCCAGCTCTTAAATCTGACTTCCTGAGTCTTATTGTATCTACTATTTTACTACACTGTGGTGTCTTCTTTGGCTGTGAAAAAATAGAAGTTGAACTGTTAAGTCATTTTAGGCAAGTGTAGATTTTTTTGTTTTGATTTTTTGCTTTCGTTCCAAAATACTTTAGTTCTGTGATTTCAAAGCCCTTGGCTTTTGTTTTTCTTCTGTACCTAAATACTGTAAATATGCAGGTTACTTTTTTTTTTTTTGCCTTATATTCATTTTTAATGTACCAAGTACAGGGATTTGAAAATTATTTTGCTAATTGTTTTAAAAGTTTTGAGGTTCTCTTTTGCAATTAATGTATTTGTCACTATTTCTTAATTGCCCATAAAAGGTTATAGATAAAATACATTGATGGCTTTTAATTGTTGTACCTGTAAGTAGGGGACGCTTTCTTTTTATAATTAGGTAATATTTTAAATATGTGCATTCTTGCCTATTTCCTTAATTTAAGTACTCAGATATTTATCCAAACATTATTGCTATGGGATTTCCTGCAGAAAGACTTGAAGGCGTATACAGGAACAATATTGATGATGTAGTAAGGTAAGAATGCTTTTGATTTTCTGTTTCAAATATTAATGTTTATATTCTTGAATTTTGATTTAGAAAAGATTTTTAAGCCACAGAAAAATCTTATTGTGGTGCTTTGTAACTCCTTTTTTTTCCTTAATGTGCCTTATGGCCTTTCATAGGATACACCTCATTTGATAAGAACTAACCTTATACATAATCAGGTACTTATGTGATGTGATTTCTTGGACTCAATAAAATTCCTTGCACAAAGTTAATGCCTGGATTCCATTACAGTATGATTTTTGGGTTTTATTTCACAGTTGAGGATTAAAGCTTAAAATCCTTGGGTGGATTTATTCAGTAAAACTTATTCATGTTAAGGTGTAGATGACTAATACTGTGGGTATTTTTATGTAGAACAGTTTTTAATGGGCCATGCATTTGATACAAGGGATATAGAAAGGAATTGCCAGGTGTAACAAAGTCTAAATTAATCAGTTTTATTATTTTGCATGATTTTCTAAGTATAATTATCATTCAGTTGAGAACAATGTATTTCTCAAGGCTAACTTAAATATTGCTTTTAAAATATACTTACGACCTAAGAATACATGGTATATTTTATAGGGAAGTAATTTATGTCTGCTATGTAAGAGGTCTTAATATACTTTATGTTTTCAGAGCAAAAAAATATGTATTTATGAATAAATTAACTTTAAATTGTCAGTAGGAAATTTAATGACTTTCAAAGTTTAAATTCTGAGCCAGGCATGGTGGCACACACCTGTAAGTCCTAGCTATTTGGGAGGCTGAGATGTGTGGATCACCTGCACCCAAATTTTTAGGCCAACCTGGCAACATAGCAAGAGCTCATCCTTTTTAACATGTTTTTATTTTTTATTTTTTTAGAGACAGGGTCTTGCTCTATTTCCTAGGCTGTAGCCTGATTTCCTGGGCTCAAGTGATCTTCCTATCTCAGCCCCCTGACCCCTGAGTAGCTGTGACTACAGGTGTGAACTAGTATGCCCAGCTCATTTTTTTATCTTTTGTACAAAGAGACAAGGTCTCACTATATGGCCCAGGCTGGTCTTATACTCCTGGCCTTAAGTTATCTTCCTGCATTGGCCTCTCAAAGTTCTGAGATTATAGATACAAACCACTGTGCCTGGCCTGAAGCCTTATCTCTTAAAAAAGAAAAAGTTCTCAGTTATTTCTTATATAGTATTTCATAAAACTTCCCATTTAAATTTTTAGTGCTAATGAGAGTTAAATGTTAAAATGGATAGGAAAGTACTTATTTTTTTTTTTTAAGATAGTATCACTTGGTCACCCTTGGTAGAGTACCGTGGTGTCTTAGCTCACAGCAACCTCAAACTCTTGGGTTCAAGTGATCTTCTTGCCTCAGCCTCCCAAGTAGCTGGGACTTCAGGCGCCTGCCACAATGCCCAGCTATTTTTTTAGAGACGGGGTCTCTCTCTGGCTCAGGCTAGTCTCAAACCTGTGAGCTCAGGCAGTCCACCACCTCTGCCTTCCAGAAGCTGATGAGCCACCACACCCAGCCAGGAAGGCACTTTTTTTTTTTTTTGGCAGTTTTTGGCCAGAGCTGGGTTTGAACCTGCAACCTCTGGCACATGGGGCCACCACACTACTCCTTTGAGCCACAGATGCTGCACAGGAAGGCACTTTTTAAAAGCAATATGCAGATATAGAATCCTTTCGTAAAAGAGTAACACTACCTGTCCCCTTTTATGAGCCAGTCATAAGTTGTTTCAGTAAGCAGTTAATATTTAGTAACTTGCTTATAACCACAATATACTTACATTTTGCAGTATTGAGTTGTTTTCAGTTGGAGTTTGGTAGTATTTATATTGTATTCAAAATTAAACTTTAATATCTATAAGAACTGCAAAAAAAACCCCTACTATTTTATAGTTTCTATTAAAATTATAGGTGTTGCATGGAGGTATTAGAGGTGCTGATTCAGAACTTAAAGAGGTGGTACCCGTAGCTCAGTGGGTAGGGTGCTGGCCACATACACCCAGACTGGTGGGTTTGAACCCGGCCTGGGCCAGCTATACAACAATGGCAACTGCAACAACAACAGCAACAAAAATAGCTGGGTGGTGTTGTGGGCACCTGTAGTCCCAGCTGTTTGGGCGGCTGAGGCAAGAGAATTGCTTATGTCCAAGAGTTTAAGGTTACTGTGAGCTGTGTTGCCAGGGCACTCTACCAAGGGCAACATAGTGAGACTCCTTCTCAAAAAAAAAAAAGAACTTAATAGGGAAACGAATTTGCCTTCTCATAGTTAGGCAAGACATAGTTGGAGGATGCTTAACATTTAGGCTCCTAAGAGCAGTAACTTAGTATAACTTGTGAGAATAACCTATTTAAAGAAAATGGAATGAGCCATGAAAAAAGAATTGACAGAGGTAAAATTTGAATCGAGAGATGGAGAATCTGGAACACATGTGGTATAGTCACTACACGTGTATTCTTTGCTATGGTGCAGAAGTGTTCATCAGGCCAGGAAGAAAGACCTCACAAGATGATCTACTTCACATTACTGTATTCAACTAAGTACCAATTCAACCCAGCCAGATAGTGCTCATGCTGAGAAATAGTATGAGTACTCTGAATAAAGGGCAAGTTTTCTAACTATGGTAAGGATATCCTCATGGTAAATTAATATAGTTTGATGGTTTTTACATTGGTCACTTCTGAGTGTGTATTAGTCACTGAGGCCAGCTGATTGTCGTTTAAGTTACTGATGTTCAGTTTCTAGACCTGTACCACTGATGATCATCAGACCTTAGATGATAATAACTTAACTAAGAAAAGACTATAGTGGGAACCAGTTTTGTCCCTCATCTTCTGATTTCATAACTTCTATCATACCTCTGAATTAAAAAACTGACATTAGGTTTATGATCATTAATCAAGGCTATATTTTATTCTATCTAGCTTTATCTAGCTTGTTTTATTCTAGCCTTATGGCTTTCAAATATGCTTTCCTAAAAAATAGTTTGTGTCTGGCTTGTTTTTTAGCCAATTGATATTGCTACATGGCATAGTGGCAGTTTAATAGTGTATCAAACTGAAGGATTATCAGCTGAATGTAACAGTTATGCTGCCCTTGTTTTGTTTGTCTTGTTCTTTTTTTGATTGTAGGATAAATGGCCAATAAGGCTTTGAGAGCTTCAATTGCCCAGCACACTCTCCTTCTTTTATAAGAGAAAGAATGAATAGTAACTAGGAAGGAAGGTGTAGTTAGTCCTTCCGTAAATGAAAAGGAAAATAAGTAAGTCCTAATAATTTGCCTTTTAGCATTAACCTCTCTAAGGTATAGCTGTTTTCTAGTACCTGAGTGAGTGATTTCCCTGATTGGTTTACATTATGTTGGGGACAGTATTAATAATCAGTAATTATTCTGTTTTTGGTTCAAAGGTGACTATGTCTCAGTGAAAAATGTGTTTTTATTTCTGTATACCTTTACTTTTCTGTTAAAGCTATTTTCAGTTGAATTTTTCTTTGCCCTCACTATTTAAATGTCCAAAGGATATTTAAAATTATTCTTTTTTATTTAAACCAACATTTTTCCTGTGATGTTTTTCCCCCAAACGGGAAATATTGTGCAGAGTCCAGATTTTTGTTAACTATTGTACTACATCATTGCTTTGACTAAAATAAATTGCAAATACATTCATATTTAAATTGTTTAGTATTTAAATGTTTGGGGGATGTGCTTTACTATGGCAATGTGAAATTTTATACTTGAGGTACTTGGAATACAGATTTCTCTTTTTGAGAATATCCTCTAGGCTTAGGTGTAAACGTAAAAAATAAGCCGAAGATGAGGGGAAGTGTACCAAGCTGAACATTTTTACTATGTTAAGTGGAAATGTTTTGCTTAATAAGCAGTCCTAATTGACAGGGCAGGACAGAGACATCTTACAGAAGGGAAGTTAAAGAGCTTCCCAAGTTGTTTTTTTCTTCCTTTCTTCTTACTACTGCCCCTTTTCTTCCTCCTTTCTTGTTTTAAAGCTCTTGCCTTGACATGCTGGAAGTATGAAACAGTGTTTTATTCAGATAATCAATTATTCTTTGACATGTATGTTAATCTTGTCCCTTGGGCTAGTATTGAAGTTATCTAATTTATGTTATCTGGTATAAATCCAAGTAGTCTTTAACAAATTGGTACTTCATGTGTTCAAGAGGTGTAACTTAAGATCTGTTTTGTCTCTAATAAAAATCTGGAAAATGTAGTTTTAATAGAAGTTAACTGGATCTCTCACTGCAGAAGTTTTAAAATGCACTATGCCTTATAATCTCCTAAGAGTGAGATTCTACTATGCTGCTTTTCTTTTCCTATTCTTCTCTTTTCTTTCCCTTTCCCTGTGCCTCCTCTTTCATTTCTTTTGTTGTACATTAAATAACATCTCATTTTCACAGAGCATTGTTTGGGAAATTTTATAAAATGAAAAAAGATGCATGTAACAATATTTTACTTTCCGTAACTTTAGGAAATAATACATATTTTTTCCATTTACTAGGAAGTTTTTGGAAACTTCCAAAAAACTTACTATATTTTGGAAATATAGTAATCGAGAAGATTACTATATTTATAGGAAAATAACTGAGAGTACAATCTTGTGATATGTAATGATTTTTTATAAAACAATTTATTGTCTGGTTTGGCGCCCATAGCACAGTGGTTATGGTGCTAGCCACATACACTGAGGCTGGTGGGTTCAAACTCAGCCCGGGCGGGCTAATCCACAATAACAGCAGCAACAAAAACTAGCTATGCATTGTGGTGGGTGCTATACTCTCAGCTACTTGGAAGGGTGAGGTAAGAGAATGGCTTGAGCCCAAGAGTTTGAGGTTGCTGTGAGTTGTGATGTTACAGCACTCTACTGAAGGCGACAAAGTGAGACTCTTGTCTCTAAAAAAATCATAACTATGATAATAATAAAGGAATTAAGAAGAGATTATTTAGAGGCAAGTGTCAATATAATTTAGAGGAAAGTGTATCAGTTCCGTTCTTCCCTTCTAACATTTTCTGACTTCTTCTCTTGTATTATCTCCCTGTTTCCTACTTTTTTCTTTATTGAGATGACATTCACGTAACACAGAATTAATCATTTTAAAGTGTACAGTTCAATTAATACTTTCACAATGTTATGGAACTACCACCTGTATTAAATACCAAAACATTTTTGTCACTCCAAGAGAAACCACTGTGCCCATTGGCTGCTGTCCACTTATTGTGTTAGTCTTATTTTCTTACAAATGGGGAACCTTCATGAATTAGATGCTGTTTATTATCATCACCAATCTGGGTTTTGTTTTTTGTTTTGTTTTGTTTTTTTGGTATTTTAATATAGGTAACGTTTTGAGCATTTATTTGCATATTATTTACACAAGTAACTGTTATGTAAGCCTATGTCATCTTACTAAATCTGTACAGTAAGTCTGTCCCTATTTCATAGATAGCTTAAAAGAAGTTAATTTTCCCATGTGCCATAACTCTGGTAAGTAGTGAGGCTGAAGGTTGAGTCCAGGTCTTTTAGATTCCAGAGCTGATTTCCTTAGTAACTGTATTTCGTATATATCAAAAGACCCAAAGTGGAAATTCTTGAGCTTATCTAGCCTGTTGATATCCTTTGTTTGGTCTAACAAAGTGTTGGTTCATGTGGGGCTTACCACTGGAATTTATTGCCTATATTTAAAAATCAAGGGACCTCACATAAAAAGCCATATTTCTAGCTTCTGTAAAGTTGGTGGATCTGGACAAAACTTAACTTACATTGCTGTGTGGCAAAAATTAGCAGGAGTTGTGTAGTGCCTGACTTATCCCTGTTTGTTGCCATTTAGCTTCTATACTGCTCTTTCCTTAAATTGTTTGAACAACTACCAGGCATTTGATTCTGTATAATTAACAGAATCAGTATGTAAACCTGTATGTTTAAGTTACTACATTATTGGTACATGTAAAAAGACTGCTTTAGATGTTTAGTACAGTATTATAGAATGTTGTATGCAAATTGTATCTGTTAAAATGTACTTTAAGTCTGGTAGCCAATAAACAGAATCCATACAGAGAAAACAAAGGGGAGAAATCAAAAAAATAATAACTAGAAAATTTCTTTAGGATTTGAGTCTTTAGGTGGTACTAACTGTAGTAAATGAAAGAAGTTTCATATGAGGCAAATTATTATGAAATTTCTTTGACATCATTGGGAGTAAAGACAATATAAAGAAGGCTTTTTTTTTTATTGTTAAATCATACCTGTGTACATTAGTGTAATCAAGGGATACAATGTGCTGGTTTCATATACAATCTGAAATATTCTCATCAAACTGTTCAACGTAGCCTTCATGGCATTTTCTTAGTTATTGTATGTAGACATTTGTATTCTGCCTTTAGTAAGTTTCGCCTGTACCCATTCTAAGATGTACCGTAGGTGTGGCCCCACCCATTACCCTGCCTCTACCTTAACCTCCCCCTTCCCTTCCCCTCCCTTGGCCCTTTCCCCATATTCTTGTGCTATAGTTGGGTTATAGCCTTCATGTGAAAGCTATAAATTAGCTTCATAGTAGGGCTGAGTACATTGTATACTTTTTCTTCCATTCCTGAGATACTTTGCTAAGAAGAATATGTTCCAGCTCCATCCACGTAAACATGAAAGAGGTAAAGTCTCCATCTTTCTTTAAGGCTGCATAATATTCCATGGTATATATGTACCACAATTTGTTAGTCCATTCATGGGTCCATGGACACTTGGGCTTCTTCCATGACTCAGCAATTATGAATTGGGCTGCAATAAACATTCTGGAACAGATGTCTTTGTTATATTGTGATTTTTGGTCTTCTGGGTATAAACCTAGTAAAGGAATTACAGGATCGAACGGCAGGTCTATTTTTAGGTCTCTAAGTATTCTCCAAACATCCTTCCAGAAGGAACGTATTAGTGTGCATTTCCAGCAGCAGTGTAGAAGTGTGCCCTTTTCTCCACATCCACGCCAACATCTCTGGTTTTGGGATTTTGTTATGTGGGCTACTCTTACTGGGGTTAGGTGATATCTCAGAGTAGTTTTGATTTGCATTTCTATGATGATTAAGGATGATGAGCTTTTTTTCATGTGTTTGTAGATCTTGCGTCGGTCTTCTTTAGAGAAGTTTCTCTTCAAGTCCCTTGCCCACCCTGAGATGGGATCACGTGTTCTTTTCTTGCTAATATGTTTGAGTTCTGTGTGGATTCTGGCTGTTAGACCTTTATCGGAGGTATAACCTGCAAATATTTTCTCCCATTCTGAGGGCTGTCTGTTTGCTTTACTTACTACATTCTTGGCTGTGCAAAAGCTTTTTAGTTTGATCAGGTCCCAGTAGTGTATTTTTGATACTGCTTCAATTACCTGGGGAGTCCTCCTCATAAAATAATCACCCAGGCCGATTCCTTCAAGAGTTTTCCCTTGAAGGGGAAAAGTATTTTTATAGTTTCATGTCTTAAGTTTAAATCTCTTATCCATTGAGAGTCTATCTTAGTTAATGGTGAAAGATGTGGGTCCAGTTTCAATCTTCTACAGGTTGCCAGCCAGTTCACCTAGCACCATTTGCTAAATAGGGAATGTTTTCCCCACTGAATGTTTTTAATGGGCTTGTCAAAGATCAAATAATGGTAAGTAGCTGGATTCATCTCTTGGTTCTCTATTCTGTTCCAGACATCTACTTCTCTGTTTTCGTGCCAATACCATGCTGTTTTCATCACTGTTGATTTGTAGTACAGTCTCAAGTCTGGTAGCGTGATTCCTCCTGCTGTGTTTTTATTGCTGAGTAATGTTTTGGCTATTCAAGGTTTTTTCTGATTCCATATAAAACCAAGTATTATTTTTTCAAGATCTTTAAAATATGACAATGGAGCTTTAATAGGAATTGCATTAAAATTATATATTGCTTTGGGTAGTATAGACATTTTAACAATGTTGATTCTTCCCAGCCATGAGCATGGTATGTTTTTCCATTTGTTAACATCTTCAGCTATTTCTTTTCTTAAAGTTTCATAGTTCTCTTTGTAGAGATCTTTCACGTCCTTTGTTAGGTATACTCCCAAATATTTCATCTTCTTTGGCACTACTGTGAAAGGAATAGAGTCCTTGACTGTTTGTTCGGCTTAGTTATTGTTGGTATATATAAAGGCTACAGATTTATGGGTGTTGATTTTGTAGCCTGAGACATTGCTGTATTCCTCGATCACTTCTAAAAGTTTTGTAGTAGAATCCCTAATGTTTTCCAGATATACGATCATATCATCTGCCAAGAGTGAAAGTTTGATCTCTTCTGACCCTATATGGATACCCTTGATCGCCTTTTCTTCCCTAATTAGCAATGGCTAAAACTTCCATTACAATGTTAAAGAGCAATGGAGACAATGGGCAACCTTGCCTGGTTCCTGATCTAAGTGGAAATGATTTCAATTTAACTCCATTCAATATGATATTGGCTGTGGGTTTGCTGTAGATGGCCTCTATTAGTTGAAGAAATGTCCCTTCTATACCAATTTTCTTAAGTGTTCTGGTTATGAAGGGATACTGGATGTTATCAAAAGCTTTTTCTGCATCAATTTAAAGAGTCATATGGTCCTTATTTTTTAGTTTGTTTATGTGTTGAATTACATTTATAGCTTTACGTATATTGAACCATCAGCCTTGAGACCCTGGGATAAATCCTACTTGGTTGTGGTGTATAATTTTTTTGATGTGTTGTTGGATTCTGTTTGTTAGGATCTTATTGAGTATTTTAGCATCAATAGCATCAATATTCATTAGTGATATTGGTCTGTAATTTTCTTTTCTTGTTGGGTCTTTCCCTGGTTTGGAGATCAAGGTGATGTTTGCTTCGTACAATGTGTTGGGTAATATTCCTTCTTTTTCTATATTTTGGAAGAGGTTTAGTAATATAGGTACTAGTTCTTCTTTAAAGGTTTGGTAGAATTTGTGACGTAAAGCCATCTGGTCCTGGGCTTTTCTTTCTAGGAGATTTTTGTATAGTTGATGCTATTTCAGAACTTGATATGGGCCTGTTCAACATTTCCACTTTGTTCTGGCTAAGTCTTGGTAGGTGGCGTACTTCTAGGTATTGGTCGATTTCTTTTGGCTTTTCATCTTTCTGAGAGTAGAGTTTCTTATAGTATTCTTTAAGGATTTTTTGAATTTCTGAGGAGTCTGTTGTTATTTCATCGTTACCATTTCTGATTGATGAAATTAGAGATTTTACTCTCTTTTTCCTGGTTTGGTTGGCCAAAGGTTTATCTATTTTATTGATCTTTTCAAAAAACCAACTTTTGGATTTATTGATCTGTTGTATAATTCTTTTGTTTTCAATTTCATTTAATTCTGCTCTGATTTTGGTTATTTCTTTTCTTCTGCTGGGTTTGGGGTTGAAGTGTTCTTCTTTCTCCAGTTGCTTGAGATGTCCCATTAAGTTATTAACTTCCTCTCTTTCCGTTTTCTTGAGGAAGGCTTGCAGTGCTATAAATTTCCCTCTTAGGACTGCCTTTGCTGTATCCCAGATATTCTGGTAATTCGTGTCTTGATTGTTGTTTTGTTCCAAAAATTTGGTAATTTCCTTCTTAATCTCATCTATAACCCATATATCTTTCAGCATAAGATATCCTTATCCTATCCAGCATAAGGATATTGCTGGATATACGTGGTATCCTTATGCTGAAGTTAGGTAAGGTTGTTTAGCTTCCATGTTTTTGTACGGGTATGTAGGTTCCTATTGTTATTGAGTTCAACTTTTATTCCATGATGGTCTGAGAAGATGCGAGGAATAATTTCTATTATTTTAAATTTGCTGAGGTTAGATTTGTGGCCTAGGATGTGGTCGATTTTGGAGTATGTCCCGTGGGCTGATGAGAAGAATGTGTATTCAGTTTTGTTGGGATGAAATGTTCTGTAGATGTCTGTCAACTCCAGATGTTGAATGGTTGAGTTTAAATCTAAAATTTCTTTGCTTAGCTTCTTTTTGGAGGATCTGTCCAGCACTGCTAAAGGGGTATTAAAATCTCCCACTACTATGGAACTGGAGGAAATCAAGTTGCTCATGTCTGTTATAGTTTCTCTTATAAATTGAGGTGTGTTCTGGTTGGGTGCATAAATATTAATAATTGAAATCTCATCATATTGAGTATTACCTTTAACAAATATGAAGTGTCCATCCTTATTGCATCTGTGAACAGGATTGCAACGCCTGCTTTTTTCTGCTTTCCATTTGCCTGGAGTATAGATGACCATTGCTTCACCTTGAGTCTATATTTGTCTTTTAATGTAAGATGCGATTCTTGTATGCAGCAGGTATCTGGCTTGAGTTTTTGTATCCAGTCCGCCAACCTTTGCCTCTTTAGAGGACAATTTAAACCATTCACATTAATTGAGAATATTGATAAGCCTTTCGAGAGTCCGGTGGACATTTTTAATCCTTTTGTGACTGTGGAAGTTGGAATTTCAGCAAAATTTTCTGGGTTGGATTACTTTTGTGGTGGAGGATTATGCTGGTCTGTATGGAGGATAGGTCTGAGAATATACTGGAGAGCTGGTTTAGTTATGGCAAATTTCTTCAACATGTAAATGTCATTAAAGTATTTAATTTCTCCGTCATAAATGAAACTCAGTTTAGCTGGGTACAGGATCCTGGGTTGAAAGTTATTTTGTTTTAGGAGATTAAAAGTCGATGACCATCCTCTTCTAGCTTGAAAGGTTTCAGCAGAGAGATCTGCAGTTATTCTAATGTTCTTGCCCTTGTGGGTGATGGTTTTCTTTCGTCTGGCTGCTTTCAGAATTTTCTCCTTCATTTTAACTTTAGTGAAATTGATTATGATGTGTCTGGGGGATGTCTTATTTGGGTTGAGTCGTGCTGGAATTTGAAACTGTCTGCTATCTGAATTTCGGAATCTCTTGGCATGTCTGGAAACTGGAAAGTTCTCCTTCATAATCTTATGGAGAAGAGACTCTGTGCCTTGCAAAGCCAGTTCGCCGCTTTCGGGGATCCCAATAAGATGAATATTGATTTCCTTCGAATTATCCCAGAGCTCTCAGAGAGAGTGATCTGTTTTTGCCCTCCATTTCTCTTCTTCTTTGAGAAAACTTTGTCTTCAATGTCAGAAATCCTTTCTTCTCCTTGCTCCATTCTGTTACTGAGTGATTCTGCTGTTGTTCTCTGATCTTTGAGGGCTGCAACTCCTTGTCTCAATGTGTCAGAAATCTTTGGTCATTTGGTCTTTGAATTCGTTGAATTCTTGAGACATCTTTTGGGTTACTGCTTGGAATTCTAATTCGATCTTATTTGCTATCCAGATTCTGAATTCGATTTCTGATATCTCAGCTATTTATTTGTGCATGGGATCTTGTGCCGTATCTGCCTCATTGATCCTTGGGGGAGTTGATCTACTCTGATTATTCATATTGCCAGAGTTTTTCTGTTGATTTCGCCTCATGATTGTTTTTCACCGTTGCCTCTGACTGTCCTCAGAGTTGGAGGTGTCTCTCCAAGATTAGACCCCAGCGGGATCACTCTTATTGTTGCTGGATCTTTGTAGGGAGTGACCCTTTGTAGTTTTCTGGGGCTGCCCCAGCCAGTGATTTCTGGTTGTGGAAGCAGCTCCGGAGTGTGACACCCGGATCCAGCAACAGGGCGGGAGGTGGTGTGCACGGTTCTGGGAGTGCCTGGCGCCCAGTGACTTTGGCACAGAGAGCCCAAGGCTCCAGCAGTCTCTGTCGGGTTGAAGGGCTCTGCGCAGAGGCAGGGAGGGCTCCGGAGGGCATGCGGCTGCCAGAGTCCCTGTCCAGACGAGCAGGCTGGTGTGGAGGCAGGGAGGGTAGAGGAGGGAGGACGCAGGGTTGCACGGCTCCCGCAGTTCCTGGTCAGGGCATGCGGAGGCCCAGCGGGTGTGGGTCAGGGGTCGTGGTGCAGCTCTTATGGAGGTCCGGGCGGCGCCAAGCCCAGGAGTTTGAGGTTGCTATGAGCTGTGATGCCACGGCACTCTACCCAGTGCAACAGCCCGAGGCTCCAGTCTGCCAAAACCAGTCTCACTCTGCCCCTGAGGGTGAAGGCTGTAAGCAGGTCAGTCCCCGCCTTTAGGCTGCTCAGTCACTAGGTTAGTAGCTTCACCTCCAACCTTGCTCTGCGAGCCTGAGTGCGGAGCTTGCTGGGGCAGTTCTCAGAATGGCTCCCTGCGACCCACAGCCGAACACTATTAGGTCCGTCCGGCTCAGCGGCTCAGTCTGGCACCCTAGACAATGCTCAAAGTTCTCTGCACTCCTGCTCAAGCTCTCCCCAAGGCAGTTCAACTGAGTGCCAAGTCCAAAAACAGTGTAACAGTTCACAGGTGAGGCCTTTCCGGTTTGCAGTCTCATTGCTGCTTGTACTTACAGCTGCCGACAGGATTAGGTTGATGGAACATATGCAACCCCTTGCCAGTTTTCCACTGTTTTTGTCCTCCTCTTGGGATCCAGAAGTCCCTTACTGACTCTGTATCCTCACAGGGATGATTATAGGCAGACCCCACCAGCCAGAGATGCCCGGAGTCTTATCTCCCCCGACTCACCGTGCCCAATTGCAGGGAAGCTGTTACTTGGCCTCCATCTTGCTCAAAGCCCCCCCCCACCCCAAGAGGGCTTTTAGGCTCTTAGACTCGGTTATGGCGCTAGCCACATACACTGAGGGTGGTGGGATTTGAACCTGGCCTGGCCAGCTAAACCACAATGACAACTCTAACCCACCCACCCCACCCCACCCCAAATAAAATAGCCAAGCTTTGTGGCAGGAGCCTGTAGTCCCAGCTACTTGGGAGGCTGAGGCAAGAGAATCACTTAAGCCCACGAGTTCGAGGTTGCTGTGAGCTGTGACGTAACGGCACTCTACTGAGGGCAATATAATGAGACTCTCAAAAAATAAATAAATAAAAATAAAGGCTTTTGGGATCATTTAGGAAGGATTATCATTATTAATAGCATCTAACTTCTTGGTTAGATGAAAGGCAAAAGATAATGAAACACCCCTTCAAAAGCTGTATGTTCAGCCTATAATTCTGTGTTCAGCCAAACTGTCAATCAAGTGTGAAAACAGAAAAAAATATGTATTCATGATAAACATTTTTTTAGGAGAGTACTAGGTGATATGCTCCAGCAAAACAAGGGAATAAACCAAGAAAGGAAAGAAAAGGGTTTGAGTACACAGTCCAATTAAAAGCTACCAGTTGTGATGAGAGCAAGAGAGGGCTTCAGTAAGAAAATTCTGAACTGATAGATGAATGTTGAAATATTTGGGGGAAAATGCAATAAATTCTGAGAAAACTAAACAAATTTTAAAAAGTAAGCAAATATTAACATTGTTCAATTGATTTAACCCCAAATCGTGATATTATTACATTGAGGAGAATAAAAGAAGTGAAATGTATATGTGGAGTACTACTAGTTTCGGAAGCTTCTGTCGTGGCAGGAAATGAATAGGTAACAAATCTATGAGAAGCAGTATTAATATTTAGAAACTGAATTAAATACAAGGAAAAAGAATCAGTAGTTAAGAATGGTTGCATGGGGGGAGAAACAAGAATAAGGGTTTGAAAATGGAGACAGAAATGAGTCGTTTGTGTTTTTTTAATTATGATAATATATATATTTTTATATACGTATAAAAATGTAACACTATTTCCCATCCCCTCAGCTCCTGGTAACCACTGTTGTACTTTTGTCTTTATGTATATGATAATTCTAGGTACCTCATATAGGAGGAATTGTACAATAATTTGTTTTTTCTTGTGACTGACTTATTTTACTTACCATAATGTCCTCAAAAATCAGTTGTGTTATAACATAGGACAGGATTTTCTTTTAAAGGATGAATGACATTCTATTATGTGTATATGCTACAAGTTTGTTTATATGTTCACCGATGGACACTTGTATTGTACCTTTTGTCTATAGTGAATACTGCTGCTGTGAACATGTGTGTGTAAATACCTGTTTGAGTTACTTGCTTTTATTTCTTTGTGTTTGTATACCCAGATGTAACATTGCTGAATCAAATGGTAATTCTGTTTCAATTCTTGAGGAACCACTGTACTGTTTGCCACAGTGGCCACATGATTTTGCATTTCTACTAGCAACGCACAAGGGTTCTGATTTCTCCAAATCCTCACCAACCATTTTATTTTATTTTTTTGAGACAGAGTCTCACTATTTTGTCCTCGGTAGAGTGCCATAACATCACAGCTCACAGCAACCTTAAACTCATAGGCTTAATTGATTCTCTTGCCTCAATCTCCCACATAGCCAGGACTACAGGTGCCCGCCACAATGCCCAGCTATTTCTTTGTTATTGTTGTTGTAGTTGTCATTGTTGTTTGTCAGGCCCTGGCTGGGTGTGAACCCGCCAGCCATGGTCTATGTGGCTGGTGCCCTAACCGCTGAGCTACAGGCTCTGAGCCCTCACCAACATGTTTTATTTTGTTTTTTTTTATAGTAGCCATCCTAATGTATGTGAATTGGTATCATTTTAATTTTGTTTTTCATTTCCCTAATGATTAGTGATTTGAACGTTTTCCTGTGTATCGTCTTTGGAGCAATGTCCAGTCAAGCCCTTTGCCAGTTTTTAGATGTATGTGTGAGGGGGTTGTTATGTTTTAGGGGTTCTTTATATGTTCTGGATGTTAATCTCTTTAATGTGATTTGCAGATACGTAGTTGACCATCTCCCTACATTCACCATCTCCTTAAGTTGACCTCATTTTCATAGACCAGACATGCACCACGTGTACTCAGTGGAAGTTTCTTATGTTGGCCACATCCGTATGTTGACCAGTTTGTTAAAATCCTGTAGATGGGCAGTGCCCATAACTCAGTGGGTAGGGCTCCAGCCACATACACCCAGGCTGGCTGGTTTGAATCTGGCCCACGCCAGCTAAACATTGACAACTGCAACAAAAAAATAGCTGGGTGTTGTGGCTGGCACCTGTAGTCCCAGCTACTTGGGAGGCTGAGGCAAGAGAATTGCTTAAGCCCAGGAGTTTGAGGTTGCTGTGAGCTGTGACTCCAGAACACTTTACCAAGGGTGACATAGTGAGACTCTGTCCCCAAAAAAATAAAAAAGAAAAAGCCCCTACATGGTCAACTTACAGAGATTCTACTGTATTTTTGCTAATTTAGTAGGTTGCTTTTTTGATGTTTGCTTTGCAGAAGCTTTTTAGTTTGATGAAGTCCAACTTGTCTGATTTATTTTCTGTGCCTTTGGTGTGACATTTGAAAAAGCATTGTCAAATTCATGCCATGAAATTTTGCTCCCATGTTTTCTTATAAGATTTTTATATTTTTAGCTCTTTCATTTAGGTCTTTGATACATTTTGAGTTAATTTTTGTATAAGGTGATAGCAAAGGGTCCAGCTTCACACTTTTGAATGTGGTGTCTAGTTTTCCCAGTCATTTTTGTTGAGAAGACAGTCCTTTCCTTTTTGGATTGTCTTGGCACCCTTGTTGGATATCATTTGACCGTAGATACCAGGGTTTGTTTGGTCTATGTTTGTCTTTATGGCACTACCACACTATGTTTATTACTGTAAGTTTTGAAATCAGGAAGTGTATGTCTCTAACTTTGTTCTTCTATTTCAAGATTTTTTTTGCCATTCAGGAGCTTTTATTAATTTTAGGATGTATTTTTCTATTTATGAAAAAAATTGGTATTTTGATTGGGATCTCATTTAAAAATTGGACTAGGTAGTATCGACATTTTAATAGAGTTAAGTCATTTATTTCATCTATGAACTTAGGATGTCTTTCCATTTATTTATGTCTTTAATTTCTTTCAGCAATGTTTTATAGTTTTCAGCATGCCAAGAAATCACTTCTGTGGTTAATTCTTAAGTTCTTTATTCATTTTGATGGTATTGTAAATCTAATTGTTTTGTTAGTTTCCTTTTTGAATTCTTCATTTGTGGAGTATAGAAATGAAACTTATTTTTTGTATGTTAATTTTGTGCCCTGCTTCTTTGCTTAATTAGTTAATCAATCATGGAATCCTTGGGGTTTTCTACGTCTGAAACCGTGCCATATGAAAACATATAATTATACTTGCTCCTTTCCAATTTGGGATGACTTTTATTTCTTGTTCTTACTTATTTCTGTTGAGCACTCAATATTATGTTGGACAGAAGTGGTGAAAGCAGGTATCCTGTCTTGTTTCAGACCCCAGAGGAAAAGCTTTCAGATTTTCACCATTGAATATAATGTTAGCTATGGGATGTTCATATATGGTATTACTTTATTGGCATAATTCCTTTTTATTCCTAGTTTGTTGAGTGTTTTAATGATAAAGTGGCATTGAATTTTTTCAAATGCTTTTTCTGTGCTAGTTGAGGTGATCTTGTGTTGTTGTTTTTTTTCTTCTTTCTGTTAACATGGTGTATTGCATTGTTTTTCATTCTTGCATTACAGGAATAAATTCCACTTGGTCCTCATATGTAATCCATTTAATATGCTGTGGAATTCAGTTTGCTGGTATTGTGTTTTTTTGAGACTTTTGCACCAGTGTTCATAATGGGTATTGGTCTACAATTTTCTTGGAATGGCTTCATCTGATTTTGGTATCAGAGCAATGTTGGCCTCATAAAATGTGTTGGAGTTCCCTCCTCTTCAATTTTTGGGAGAAATTTGAGAAAAATTTGTATTCTTTTAATGTTTGATAGAATTCATGAGTGAAGTCATCAGGTCTAGAGCTTTTCTTGCTGTGGAAGTTTTTTATTATTGACTAAACGCCTAACTAGCTATAGGTCTATTGAGATTTTCTACTTTTTTGTGATTCAGTCTAGGTAGATTTTGTGTTTGTAGATATTTGTCCATTTAATCTAGATTATTTGATTTATTGCCACACAATTGTTCGTATTACTCTTACTATCTTTATTTCTCTAGTATTTCTAGTAATAGTGCACTTTTATTTTGGATTTTAGTGATTTGAGGCTTCTCTTTTCTTTCATAGTAAATCTAGCTAAAAGTTTGCCAATTTTATTAATCTTTCAGAGAACCAAATTTTGGTCTCATTGATTTTTTTTTCTATTATTTTTCTATTCCCTATTTTGTTTATATCTGCTCTAATATTTATTTCCTTCTTTCTGCTAGCTTTGGGTTTATTAATTCTTTGTCTCATTCCTTAAGGTTTGAAGTTATATTGTTGACTTGAGCTCTTTTTTCTTTTGTAATGTATAAATTTCCCTCTTCGTACTGATTTCTCTGTATCCCATCACTTGGTACACTGCATTTTTATTTGTTTTTAAGTATTCTCTAAGTTTCCTTGTAATTTCTTCTTTAAGAATATTTTTTGTTAATTACCACAATTTTCTGAATTTTCTAGTTTTTCTTTTTTGATTGATTTTTAATGTTATTCTGTTATAAAACAGTGATTCTCAACCTTCCTATTGCCGCGACCCTTTAATACAGTTACTCATGTTGTGGTGACCCCCAACAATAAAATTATTTTTAGTTATTACTTCATAACTGTAATTTTGCAATTGTTATGAATCGTAATGTAAATATCTGATATGCAGGATGGTCTTAGATGAGCCCCTGTGAAAGGGTCGTTTGACCCCCAAAGGAGTTGCGACCCACAGTTGAGAACTGCTGTTATAGAAGATACTTATATGATGTCTATTAAAATTTTATTGAGTGTTTGTGGCCTAAAGTCAGTCTATTCTGGACAAATTTCCTATATTTAATCCCCTAAAATTACAACACGCTAGTTTTGTTTGTTTCTTCAATTTTCAGGGTATTTCTGTCCTGGAAATCCAGCTTACAGTATAAATGGAAGATCTTCTCAGCCTGTGTTTTTTCTCTGGGCATGTGGAGTGACTGTCTGAAATCCCTGTATACATGGTTCCTTTCCAATGTTACCAACTTTAGATGTCTGGCTCCTAAAAGGCTCCTAAAATAACTTTGAATCTTTAAGTCTCCTGAAAACTATTTCAGCTGGTGGAGGTTGCAACAGTGGCGGCCTGCCCCTGTGTTGATATATCCATGATCAGAAGCAGCAATTAGCAATCAGAACATAGATTCCTGGTATTTGGAGGACAAGGAAGATCCTTTTTGCCAGCCTTGACTCTTACAAGCTGGATGCAGGCTGCTCCAGAAACATGTGCATGGCCGTCTATTGTGGAGGTCAGGGATGTGTAGCTACAACTGCATTAATTGCTGAAATTGGCTCATGCTAACTGTGATTTACCATCCAAACCTTCCCTAAGGAGCTGACAACCTTTGCAATGACTCCATAGTTCTAAAATTGTTTCACCAGATAGAGTCTGTCACTACATTTGTTGTCTAGGTGGGGAGATGGGTTCCTTGTGCTTCTTACTCTGCCATATTTATTTGACTAATTTTTTATTATAAGCTTTTTATATAATTTGAATTATGTACATTTATATATTTAGACAAAAGTAATTTTAAAATGTACTCTTGCAGCTTGTTTAAATCTTTTTCATAGTAACTCTTTAAAGCAAGTAAAGAATTATTAAAAATAGTGTTCTCAAATGTGAGTTACTAATGAATTCTGATTTTTTTTATATTGAAATTACTTCACGTAAGGTATAGTTAGAAAGATTTATATTCTAGATTATCCAAGTTCTGAGAGATTACCTCTCTGCTTTTGTCTATCTAATTTTTTAGTTCTGCTTTCCAAATATCTATAGGCAGATTTTCCCATATCCCTTTGGAAAGTGCTGTTTTCTTGTCCCGTCCCCCCCACCTTTCCATTGTGTCAGACTAATAAGGCAATAAGCCAACTGTGGATATGAAATCCTTGGGAAGAGTGTGGAGGAAGAGGGAGGGGCAGCCATGGTGAATGTTTTCTTAAGTAATATTCAAGTTTTTTGAGAGATTAGCACCTCCCCTTCTTAAAATGCTATAATATACCCTTTTAAATAGATTGTTTAATTCTCCTGTTGCCCACAGTGCTATATAAGATACCAGAAAGCTCACATATTAAAGGAAATGCCCAAAAAAGTGTGTTTTCACCATCTCTTGCTCACACCAAAATTACAGAAAAATAAAACAAGTTAGCGTTCTTGGTTTGCAGATGATATAAAGTGGCTCTAATTTACATAATCAGAAAGGCATTTTTTTGAAAAGTATTTGGTAGCTCATAGCTTAAGAACCAATCTTAGAAGATGTTTAAAAAGCTTAAAAGCAAAGGATGGTCAGGAAATTGCAACAAGAGCTCTCTGCGCAGGTCACTGCTGTTTGGACGCCTGATGTACTAGGTACTGCTGCCATGACTCAGTACTGGTGACTCTGCTTATGAACTTTCAGCTCTTTTGGTGATCTCCATGGACAATCTCTGACTCTTCTGTACCTTGTCCTCACTCAATAGGATTCAGTGTCCAAAGCAAAAGGGCATAATTAGTATTAGCCCTGTACATGTGATGAAAGAAGAATGAGGAAAGAGATATCTGTTTCTAATCCCTGGAAATTATTTCCAAATTGGAATGGTATTTGATTGCTGAACAGACTAAAGATGACAAATATCCCCTATAAATTTTTCCTACTTTTATGTTCCCTATCCTTTAAATCTTGTTTCCAATTACACCTACAATGAAAAGCTTTATATATTTTTTTACAAATTATTTTGTTTACCCACTTTAAAAACAAAAATGCAAATAGGAACATACTGCACACTGTTCTATACCTTGCTTTTTTTTTCATTTAATGTATCTTAAGACTCTTACATGTTGATGTTGATACATAATCTGATTCTTTTTTTTGTTTTTTTTAATTGACACAGAGTCTTACTTTGTTGCCCTAGAGAGAGAGAGCTTAACAAAGTAAGCTCACAGCAGCCTCAAACTCGTGGGCTCAAGCGATTCTCTTGCCTCAGCCTCCCAAGAAGCTGGGACTACAGGCACCTGCCACAAGGCCTAGCTAATTTTTTTTTTTTTTTTAGCAGGCCTGGGTCCCAGTTCAAACCCACTAGCCCTGGAAGCCCTGGTGCATGTGGCTGGGACCCTACACACTGAGCCACGGGTACCGCCAATACCTGATTCTTTTATTGTCTACCTTTTATTCTACTGTATGATCATATCATAATAAACAGGTCCTTATGATGGATATTTTGGTTATTTCCAGTTGTTTGCCATTGAAAATAGTGTTCTGATAAACATTTTCGCACTTGTATTTTAGTGTTCTTTTCCAAGTACATTCTTAAGGTAAATTCTTAGTAGTGAAGTTGCTAGGTCCACTGCATAAACTTTTGCCTTCAAATATGGTATTTTATATTCTCACCAATATATTTAAGTGCTTCTCTTCCCACTCCCACCAGCAAACTGAATATTATCAAACTTTAACTTTTTGCAATTTGTTGACCAATAGTGGTATCCTATAATTAGATTTCTTTTCTTTGTGAGGTCAGGCCTCTTTTTGATATATTTTTAGGGTATTTGTGTATACTACATATATGTTTAGTGACCCTATCTTCAACCTGCTTTTCTTTTAGGTTATTTGTTGTTTTTCTTTTTTTTATTTTTATTTTTTTTTGAGACAGAACCTCAAGCTGTTGCCCTGGGTAGAGTGCCATGGCATCATAGTTCACAGCAACCTCAAACTCCTGGGCTCAAGCGAGTCTCCTGTCTCTGCCTCCCAAGTAGCTGGGACTTACAGGCGCCGCCACAATGCCCGGCTATTTTTTGGTTGCCACCATCATTGTTGTTTGGCGGGCCCGGGCTGGATTCAAAACCGCCAGTTCAGGTGTATGTGGCTGGCGCCTTAGCCTCTTGAGCCACAGGCGCCGAGCCTTTTATTTTTTTTTTTTTGTAGAGACAGTCTCACTTTACTGCCCTCGGCAGAGTGCCATGATATCACAGGACTCACACAGCAACCTCCAACTCCTGGGCTTACGCAATTCTCTTGCCTCAGCCTCCCTAGTAGCTGGGATGACAGGTGCCCACCACAATGCCCGGCTATTTTTTTGTTGTAGTTTGGCCGGGGCTGGGTTCAAACCTGCCACCCTCGGTATATGGGGCCGGCGCCCTAGTCACTGAGCCACAGGCGCTACCCCATTTGTTGTTTTTCTTAATGAACAATAAGGAAACTAGTTGTACTCTTTCTTCAATTTTATCATGACTGCCTCAGTTGCTATTTAAATTTTGTGATTACAAGATTCAGATGAAGCAGTGTATAGTATAAAGATCTTGGTGGATCATCTTTTGGTTTGAATTATTGATTGCTATCTGCTGTACTAATATGTATAATAATAGAATATCAAAGATTTTTCTATTGATAGCTATTAAGAAAATTCTTTTAAAAATAGCTTTGCTTAAATTAGCACATAGAAAATGTTTTTAATCCATAGAAATGTTATGTACTCATTACTCCTGATTTATTGAATTAGAGGAATATTCTCTTAGAGAAGATGGAAGTAAAAGAAGAATTTAGGAATTCCTGCTTTTTTTTTTTTTTTTTGGAATTCCTGCTTTTTTCCCTGTCTCTAGCATTATACAGCTGTTTAACTTATGGAATTCTAATTTCTTTATTTTCTTTTCAGTCTCCCCTCCTCCAAGCCTTTTCTTTTGTTTTTACCATTTTGATATTCCTTTGTGTATGCTGCTGTTAAATATATTCATCTGAATATTCTCCCACTCCTTTTTGCATACACACACACCCTTTAAACCTGAGCTTTGTGTAAATTCTCTGCAGCTATGTTGGTTGGTCTTAGATAATTTCTGTTTTTCCTGCTTTGTATTTTTAAAACTGGAATCTTTTGTTTTATATAGAATTTTAGGTTTTAAAGCTTCTAATGTCTTTTAGATTGAGTTATGAATTCTTAGTCTGTTCCTTAAACGAAGCTTTTGAAATCTGTTTTACTGATCTCTATCATATCTAACTATGCCAGTATTTCCTTCCTTGTCTGACGTGAACTCTAAAATTATATGAACACTTTCTCCCTGTTTCCTGGCATTTGCACTTCAAGTTGTTCCTCATTCTAAGTTAGAAATAGGGCTAAAGTTGTAGTTTCTTTCTGCTCTAATGACAAAAGAAAATGAAGTATATTAAGAATTTGTTAGAAAACTGCATATAGTTAAAAGTATTTTGGTAGATATTTTGAGAGGTGCGAAGTCCTTGTTATTTACTGTTTCTATGCTCTATTCTAAGATTATATCCATTTCTACTACCTGAGGAGACGTGTATTGTGCTTCAGTGGATTTTTTTTATATATATAGATATGTAGCAGGGTGTCTAACATGCAGCCTGTGGACCCCTTGTTGATTTTGGGAGGACTTATTTTGCTTGTCTATGGTGTCAGGTATCACAAAAAGTTGGCAAGGACCTTTTTTGCTAATCAGCTTTCGTTAGTTTTGTTACCGTGAGGCCTAAGACAACTCTTACTCTTCCAGTGTGCAAGAAAGAAAAAGGGTCAGACACCCCTGTAAGAGCTCTATCCAGTTGGTAGCCACAAGCTACGTGTAGCCATTATATTTAAATTTAAATTAGTTAAAAAAAAATAAATTTACTTATTTGCATTAGCTACATTTCAAGTGCTCAAAAATAGTAGCATGTGGCTAGGGACTACCGTATTGGACAGCATGGAGACAGAACATTTTCCTATTGGATAGTGCTGTTCTAGGCAATTGGTGCTATTCTGCTTTTCATTCCAAAATGTTCTAATTTCTGACGATAATGTATTCCTTTTATTTCTGTTCTCTGTTGTTAATCAAAAGAAATTTGAGGTTTGTTTGAATGTAGGCTATATTTTACAAACTGATACTTACAAATTAATTTTTGAGGTATGATTTGTATGTAATAAAATACCCATTTTAAACTTAAAGTTCACTGAGTTTTCACACACACCCATGTAAACACCACCAAATTAAGATTTAGAATATTTGTTTTATAAAAAGTTGCCTTGTGCCCATTTGCAGATAGTCTCCAAACCTGGTCCCAAGCAGTCTCTGATCTGCTTTCTATCACTATAGAAAGTTTTACCTGTACTAGAATTTCGTATTAAATAGTCATAATATATGCACTCCTTTTGTCTTCTTTCTCTTAGCATAATATTTTTGAAATTCATCTTTTGCTTGTATCAGTAATTTTTGTTGCTAAATAGTATTCCTTTGTATAAATACAACACATTTATCAATTATGGTAGACGTTGGAGTTATTTTCAGTTTGGGTTTATTATGAAGAAAGCTGCTGTGAGTATTCATGTACAAAAGTTTTGTGGACATACTTTTTTATTTCTGTTGATTAAATACTTGTGAATAGAATGTTGAGTCATATGAATCTATCTAAGCACAGGAAAAAAATTTTGTGACCTTTGGTTTAAAGATATCTCAGACAGACCATACATAATTTACCATATAAGAAAAAATGGACAAATTAGACTTCATCAACATCAAAACTTTCGCTCTTCGAAGATTCAATTAAGAAAATGGAAAAGCAGCCAGGTACTGTGGCTCACACCTGTAATCCTAGCGCTCTGGGAGGCAAGAGAATCGTGCCAAGAGTTTGAGGTTGCTGTGAGCTCTAACACCTTGGTACTCTACCCAGGGCAACAGAGTGAGTCTCAAAAAAAAAAAAAAAAGAAAGAAAGAAAGAAGAAGGCAATCACAGTTTTGTAGAAAATATTTGCAATTTGTATATCTTACAAAGGACATGAACCTGCTATATATAAACTTTCTGAATTTCCTCAGTGAGTTACAGGTCTCTTCTTCCAATGTGTTCTTTTCCTTCCAGTTTTATGCCTCTGTAGAGAGAGTAGATTTTCTTAAGTACTAGGAATCACTAGTTTGGAGCAGAATCATGAGTACTGTTCTTTTTTTTCTTTAACCTGAGGTGATGTAAGAGAAAGTAGTACTGTGCAAATAAAGAGTTACAAGTCCATTTTCAATAAGATAGCTACCTTCTTGTATTGGATATATAACTGATAAAGTAATTCTGACAACTGGAAGGTGACCAAGAGCCAGGTAAAGATTAGAATGTTGGAGCAGTGTTGAGGTGTTTTATTTCTTTTTAATGACCCAAGTCTATGTATTAGTAACAGCAGTAAAAGCTGTAGTTATACTAGGGTTCTAAGATTGATTAAGCATGAATACAGCAGGAGAAATATGTATGGTTACCAACTAGTAAGTTCGCTATAGGAAAAAGCAAATATTTTGTTTTTTTCATTTACTGATTTTTCTTTTTCACCTTTCTTAGGATTAGTAGGAGCTGTCCAATGTCCGTTGGTTGTTTTGTTAAAAGCTGGTTCTCTACCAAGTTTATTATGATGCTAGGAGCATTCATTATTGTGGTTGTCATTAACTTGGAGTTACCACTGTGGCTACAGTAGTGTTTGTCACATAGCAAGTGCTCAATAGATATTTGTTACATTATTTTTTTGAAAATATAGTCTGCCACATCTTTCTTCTGCAATCTCCAATCTTCTTTAAAGATCATTCAGTGGATTTTTTTCCTCAGATATTATATTTTTCAGGCCTAGAATTTCTGACTTTTATATTTTCTTCATCTTTGTTAAGACTTTTCATATTTTGACTCATTATAATCATTTCCTTTACATTCTTGTATATATTAATATTAGCATCCTTTAACATCCTTTTCTGCTAATTCTAAAATCTAGTTCATCTTGGAAACTGATTGTATTGACTGCTTTTTTTTTCTTAGTAAAAAAAGTGACCTTAGTAGGTCACATTTTTCTGCTTTATTTAGTAAATTTTAATTATGTGTTGAATGTCATAGGGATTCTGGATTGTTCCTTTAAGGGTGTTAAGTTTCATTTTGGCAGGCATTTAAATTAGTTGTTGATCTAGTGTTGTTGTAGTTGGTGTTCCTTGTTAGGGCTGGCCTAATTCAGATTAGTCCTTTATCCTACTGCATGGTCCTTACTTCCAAGGTGTGGCCTTTCTGGAGTCTCAGCTGAATATCTGAAGAGCCCAGGCTAAAATCAAGGAGTGGAGTGTTTTTTTCTTAAGGATCATAGCTTATTTGCAACACTGTAGTATGATATAAAAATAAGTTAGAAATATGCTTGTATTACTGTATAACATAATTTTTCATATTAAAGTTCATGAACTCTTTTTTGTTTTTTCTTCATCTCACCACATATGTGTTTTAGGACTTCCTCCCAGTAGTTTTATTGTAATTTTGGTTACACTGTGTATCAATATTGAATTTGTATGTGATTATATAAATACTATTCACTTAAGCATTGTAGTATATTGGGACTGCTTTTTCCTGTATGTTGTTTTCCCTGGAGTTGTAATTGTCTCTTTTTTCACTTGTTTAGTTTTCACTGTTGTTAATTTTAATTAATAAACTTACCTTTAATTGTATAAACTTCAACATATTTGATCATACTTGGTATTATATCCATTTCATCTTCTTCAGAAGCCTTCTGATCTGCCTAATGTGCTTAAGTGCTCTCTAGACTCTCTGTATGACTGTTTGAGATGTCCTTTCACCATCATTCTGGGGATTCTCTTTGCCTCTCCTTCAAGTTGAATTCTTCACTTCCTAGAACCTATTGTCATTTTTTATGGTTTCCCACCTTCATTTTGGTGGAACACATCTTTTAGTCACTTCAAAAGTGTAATGAAACCAAAATTCTTAGAGATTTTGCCTATTTTAAAATGCCTTTAGGGCGGCGCCTGTGGCTCAGTGAGTAAGGCGCCGGCCCCATATGCCAAGGGTGATGGGTTCAAGCCTGGCACCGGCCCCATATGCCGAGGGTGGTGGGTTCAAGCCCAGCCCCAGCCAAACTGCAACAACAACAAAAAAATAGCCGGGCGTTGTGGCGGGCGCCTGTGGTCTCAGCTGCTCGGGAGGCTGACGCAAGAGAATCGCGTAAGCCCAAGAGTTAGAGGTTGCTGTGAGCTGTGTGATGCCACGGCACTCTACCGAGGACGATAAAGTGAGACTGTCTCTACAAAAAAAAAAAAAAAATGACTTTAGTATATAGTCACACTTGAATCATCTTGGTATAGAATTCTAGGGTGAGAATAATTTTTCCTCAAAATTTTTCTCTATTATTTTTTAGCTCCTAGTGTTGCTGTTAAAAAAGGTAATGTCATTTTGCTTACAGATTATTTTTATGAAACCACTTTCTTCTCAGGCAGCTTTTGGAATCTCTTATTTGCTTCATCAGTACTCAGAAATTTCACAAAGATATGCCCCTCTTTGGGTCTATTTTCATCAATTTTGCTAAGTACTAATGCATCCTTTCGGTGTGAAGCCATGTCCTTTTAGTTTGGAATATTTTTCTTGAGTTATATCATTGATTTATTCTCATGTCTATGTCTCTGGAACTCCTAATTATGTGTTGAACATCCTGGACTCCAAATTTTTTTTTTTTAGTCTTTTGTTTTTTATTTATTTCTTAGCCTTATAGTCTTCTAATCCTTCTATTGCCTACCTCATTGGATTGAGGATTAAAACATTAATATATATAAAGTGGTTAAAACAATGGTTGGCATGTAGTAAGTGCTTGTGTTAGCTGTAATTGTTGTTCAGTTTCTTAACTATCTTGAGGGAAAGGTTTTTGGTCTTTATTGTTTGACTTATTAGCTGTACATGACCTTGGGCAAGTCCTATAAATCTCTTCGAGACCTGCTTTCTTCTTCTGTGAGTAAGCCCTACCTCTCAGGTGTTTGTGAAGGTCTAATGAGAATATATATGTGAAAAACTTAACAAACTTTTTACAGAGGTAGTAGTTAGTTAATACTTGCATCTTGAAGTATCAAAAGTCTGATTGACAGGGTTATATATTAAGAAGTATTTGCTATGACTTTCTTGAAAATCTGTGTGAACTAGGTAAACTTGAACTAAATGTTAAAGCTGCTTTTTAAAGAAATTATTTCTTTTCAGTCTTACATTAGATTGAAGACAGGATTATGAAAATATTCTATGAAAAGCTGTGTCTTTACTTCAGATTGTATAAATCTATGTAATGTAATAATTATATGAGAATGACATGATTACCAGCCTAAAAGCATGGAATATTCAATTATTTATTTGGATTAATAAATTGTTTGGATTATTTATTTATTTTTGCTTAAATGGTATTGAGATTAGGAAAAATAGAATCTGTCTTTTGGTTTTTCTTGATAGTATTAATATAATTTCAAATGTTAGCTCGTTTTTGTTAATGGTGCCTTTTTGTTTGTTTTGTCTTAAGGTTTTTGGATTCAAAGCATAAAAACCATTACAAGATATACAATCTGTAAGTATGTTTTCTTATTTGTATGCTTGCAAATATCTTCTAAAATAACTATTACCTATAAGTTATTTCCTTGTTAGAATGAGAGTTAAATAATATTCCTAAAGCAATTAATTCAAAAAGTCTGATTGAAAAACATTGTCTGATCATTGTTAGAACATTGTTAGATTTAGAAAGTCTAGTGGTGAGGTAAAACAATGTTGGCATAGATTCATGTTACTTGATCTGCTTTAAATGACTTGTCATCCAGCCCATCTTTGAGCCTGTAACCATGTGGTAATTTGAAGTATTATTCACAGGAGAGCTTCTGTTAAAGCATTAATGGCATCTTCCATGGAGGTATGCTCTAGAACAAATGTAATTTTGTTTATTCTGTGTCTCTAGGTCAATGACCTGAAAAGCTATCATTAGGATATTCTTTAGCTGTATATAAGAGAAATATGTTATCTAAAAATGTTGAATTGGGTGGTTTCTGTTGTGTGGGAAGGGTTTTAAGGATTGCCCACTAGGTAGAGCTAAGTGACAATTAACTTTTCTTTTTCTTTGACTTTGGGGGTAAAGATGTGAAAAGTTAAAAAAAAAAAAAAAAGGAAGGAAGGAAAAAAGAAAATCTTCAATTATGAAGATATAGTTCTTTCCCGAAATACTGCCAATATTCTAAATTTTTTATTAAATTTAATAAAATAAAAAATTGAATGTTAAATTAGCACATAAAATGTTATTTTTCTCCCTGGCCCTTATCTTTACCATGTGATACCTATAAATTATAAATAGGAAATTTTAAAATGAAAAGTTATGTATACTAATTCGCTGTTAAAATTTTTCTGTAGAGTTTATTTGTGAAGTGTAAGAACAAGATTCTCCTCTGTCTCTGGTGGGCATTTAAATCTTCACCAAAAAAGATGAAAGCTTCTATGTGCCTTGCTGGCTTGCAGAGTGGTTTTTTTTTTTTTTTTAATCTTTAATTCAGTAATCTTTCTGTTCTTAGTGTACTTTCCTCAAAAGTACTGAGAATGAGTAGACACTGACGTTGTTAGTCTTAGTGAGCTTTCACTCATTTTCTCAGATTCATAAAGAAGCAAATATTTGTTGAGTGCTTACTGCATTCTAGAAATTGTAAAACACGTTGAGCATGGAGGTAAGATGTAGTTCCTGTCCTCATGTAGCCTTATATCTAATGTGAAAGGTAGACAAAATATTATAGAAGAGGTAATTCTTGTATGGAAGAGAGCTGTGAATAGTGGAAATGGTAAATAGTAATTCTTTCACTAGCTCATAGTGAAAGAAGGTTTGATGAAGAAGGCTTGTTTGAGCAGAGGTGAAAAGGATCAGTAGGGGTTGATCCTCAGGAGAGGAAATGGATGGCATTCCAGGCTGAAGGAATGGCAAGTAAGGTTATTTGCATAATAGTGTTTAGATTTTAGAATATGGTAGGTAAGTCATTATGATCAGACTGTGGTATATGTGTGGGGAGAATTACAGTGTTAATAGATAACAAGATAAAATAAAAGGTACAATAGAAACTTAAGTTTACGTGGACCGAGCTTATAAATTGCCGGTGCATTTAGGGCGTCTTCCTCTTTTCCTCATGAACCTCTATGAGCCTCATCGCAGGAGTCATAGTGTTTCTTTAGAGGCAAATAACTACCACAAAGCTGTGTACTTTTTGCACAACTAGATTCAGCCCAGTTAGATTTAAAAGAAAAAAAAAAAAAGGACAACTATCATAAGCTAGAATTCACTAAACAAGTCACTTAGACTTAGATTCTCAGTATTGGGCGTTTAGAAAGTGCCAGAATGGAGGTTGAAAGACACTAAAGACAAATTCTTCCTTTTTCAAAATGTTATTCTAGTTTTACATATCCAGAGAAAGGGAAGGAAATTCTTTTCATTACTATATGTATTAGCTTCCTGCTTCTAGAACTTAAGACTTAGGCTCATAGTATCAGTATTGTAAGCCGCTTACATTATTATGGTTAAAATTGGTGTTGGGGGATAGCCAGGGAACTTGACTGCCTATTTGTTTTTTTATTTCCAAACATTAGACTGCCAAGTTAATGAACTATCTCTTTATTAGCTGAGTATAATTTTTGTTTGTTTTAACGTCTCCAAGTTTTACTGACTTAGAAGTTTCTAGAACTACCAAATTGTAACATGTTTTAGTTTCTGATGGCACTTTCTCATCTTCTCTACCTTCTTTCTGCCCCTGTTTATATTTCTGATTCTGGTTGAGTCTGGCAAGCAGCAGGTGTTTCTGTTTTATTTATTTTATTTTTAGAATTAGAATTCCATGTGATGTAAATATCTTTGCAAACACACAAATTTGAACATCTGAAAATATTTATGCTAGGCATAACTATAATTAACAGTGTTAAACTTTTCATAGGAATTATGGTATATATGGATAAAGAAGAGTTGTTAATGTAGACTTTCTAATAATTTAACCATATCTGTTTAAATCTCTGTATTTTTTCAGGCATTTAAGAAAGGAAAAAATTAGCTCCATAACATTAATCAGATTTAGGCATACTGATAGTTAATCAGTTTGTTTTCTGCATATATATTTCATTTTTGTTTCTTTCATACAACCTGCAGTCTAGAAGGGATGCGGGAAGAAGGGCAGGTTGGGAATAAAGGCAAATATAGTTTTTTTGAGGAACTTAAGTATGCACTGGATACTAATTTTTAAAAGGCATTATACTGCATATTCTATTTGACATACTCTTCATCATTTTGTGGTAAACCTTTGTTTAGCTATTATTATCTATTAAGTTTTCTTTTGAAAGGTAGGAATAGCTTCGTTGAAGACAGCAAAGAAGAGACCTATCTACCTTCCTAGCTAATTCTGTAGCAAGTCTGCAAGTCTTCACTTCTCTGGAAGCTTTTCCTATTAATCTCATCCCTTCACTTTGTCTATTAATTCATAAAAACTCGTTTCCAATGCTTCTTCATTTCTCTTATCTCATATAAGCAAGTATGAGGTAATGATGAAAAAAGTAGTATCTTTTGAGTGTTAGTTACAAGGAAATATAAATGGTTAAGCCCTATTCGCTATTTGTGTATCTTTAATTTCAGTTTGTTGAGAGACTTATGACTAACATACAACAAAAAATGTTAAAAGAATATGTGTGGGGGGGAGGAAAAGCAGGAAGAGGGACGAAGGCGGGGGTGGGGCCTTGGTGTGTGTCACACTTTATGGGGGCAAGACATGATTGCAAGAGGGACTTTGCCTAACAATTGCAATCAATGTAACCTGGCTTATTGTACCCTGAATGAATGCCCAACAATAAAAAAAAAAAAAGAATATGTATGTATGTGTATAAAGAGGACATTTATCAGACAAGGTTTTAATTAAGAATGTCTTCATCCTCACCCTGTCAGTTCTGCCCCTGAGTTCATTTATCATTACCAGTCCCAGCATATGCACACCTGTATTCCCTATGCTTATCTGTAAAGGTTTTCCTAACTTTTTCTTATTTTCTATTGTCACTGTTGGTTCTTTTTTGTGATAAATACTGCTAGGAAGGCTGGCTTTGGCAAAAATTTATTATTGCTTTTGTATAGAAAGTTTTTGTACATTTTGTTAAAAGTGGAATTATGGAGTAAGTAGTAGAGAAAGTTTGACTTTTGTAATTAGAGATACTAAGCTTTAATATTGGTTCTTTGATTTACATATTGTGATTTGGAGCAAGTTTTTAAATGTTCTAAATCTCCACTTTCTCATAAAATGAGGAAAACATTAACTATTATCACATTTGTGAAGATGAAACAAAAAACATGGAAACATCTCTGTAAGGCGTGTGCATGTAGTAGACACTTAGTGGTCATTATTTACACTTTTCTTCTAGATACTTCTCTTAACAGTAATATTTGAGAACCATTTTATGAGGGAGAGCTTAAGCAATATTTGCAAACCAGACATTCTGAGATCCTGAGAAAGTGTGGGAATTTTAGAGAACTGAAGCTGCTCAAAATTATGTTTATTTTCTATTGTGCTGTCGTAAGACCAGCTAATTAGATTCTGTTTCTTAGCCCTACAACTCTCTTCTACCCTCTAAACCTTTACATTATTCCTTATAAAATAATTATGAATTCTTCACAATTCTTAACTATTGACCATTTTTCCTCTTTAGTATGTACCCAATAAAACATAAAATATGAGCATTTTCATGGCCGGTCCTCTTTCCCTGTCATATTTTTCATTAGTGGGTATGAAATTATTTAGCAAGGATGCATATATGTGCATGTGTCATAATTAAATAAATTTTCTTTCTGGCAAAGCTTAATATACTAACTTATATCATGCTAAAAGGAAAAAAAAACTTGTTTTGAGTGGTAATATGAAAGTTGATTTATTTCGGTTCTGGCCAGTTAGAAACCAATGGATTGCAATTTGTTTATAATTAGTTCAGCCTTCATTCAGAGTTGGTTTTGAAACTGTATAAAGTAGAGAAACTATATAGATGTTTTCAGAGTTTCTAAATGTATAATACAAGTCCACAATCACTTACTTGAAACTTTTGGGGCCAGGATACCTTTCAGTAGTCAGAATTTTTCAGTTTTCAAAGTATATGTATTACATAAACACCACAGTGGTGTTTGAGACAGTACATAGAATGAAATGGGTTCACTGAGTGCATTAATTTAAGACTGTACACAGTCGCATAATTTCAGATCAGGATTTGCTGCAGTTGAGTCTGCCAGAAGCTTAGAAAATGTTAGATGTTTTGAACTTTCAGAATTTTGAAATTGGTTAAGGAACTTATGAACCTGTATTGGTTTTTAAAATGCTATGTTTTTATTTTAAATAACTTTAAACTTTTTGTTTTCATTAGTAGTTGGAGTTACCAGGATGCTACTGACCCCAGCTGATATAGAACCTCTTTCTGTGCCTTTTAATGTTTATAAACGTGGCCAATTAATTATTAATAAGCCAGTGCACAATGACAAACATGACTATTAAAAGGACAAATACTGACATATTTTAGTAATGCGAAATAAGCATTTTACTCTTCTGTACTGATTTTATTTTTTTTTTCATTACTTCAGACTTTAATTAAAACTTGTAACCTGACAGATTATTGAAAAAGATGAACTGTAGCTTTTCAAAAAGGAGAAAGATCTGGCTTTAAAAAGTTTAGGGAGCATTATGTACAAGTAGATTAGCATCATTCAGTTTTCTTTACATTTCTTTTACCTTTCTGCTTTTAACATACATCTTTTTGAAGAATAGTTTGAGAATTGTATATGCTCAACTCTGAGGTAAAGATAATACTGAAAATAGTTGTTTATATTTTCTTGTGAAATGAAAATAGATTCCTTAAAATAGCATTCAACCTACTAAAAAAAAAAGAAAAGGAAAAATACATCCCAATAGCCCGCAAAATTTCATAGAAGAAATCTGAAGGTATAGATACAGCTGAATTTGCAGTATTTCTTATTAATAGCATCATAGGTTTTTTTCTTTTTAACATAACCTTTAGTAGCTATATCGCAAATTTTGTAAGCAAATGTAGAGACTCTTGATTGCATACTCTTAACCTTTTAAGACTCAGTTTCTTGAATTATAAAATGAGGCTAACAGTATCTACTTCATAGAATTCTTGAGATTAAATGAAATAGTGAATGTAAAACACTTAGCAAAATGCATGACACATTATAAAAGTTCAGGAAATGTTTGTTTACATTGATACTCTCCTCTCCAAGTACAAAAGGTAACTTTATATCACATTTAAACTTTTCTTTTAGATGTGCTGAAAGACATTATGACACCGCCAAATTTAACTGCAGAGGTAGGTATAAATGTGTTGTGAAACTTAAAACCAATGAACTATATCATAACAATAATGAATCCTCTAGATTATGGAGGTATTTATCTTAAGAATGGTCTTAGATAATTTGAAAAAAGAAGTTTAATTTTGCTGTTGTACTTTTGGAACAAGTATCACATAAACCTGTAATATTGTCAGGAAGATTAAAGTTCAGAATAGCTGCAATTCCTAGATTTACAGTAGAGTAAGGAGAGAGTTTACCTATTATTTGAGGCAGTTGGACTAACAGTAAGTGATTATAGAGAAGAAACAAAGCTGCTTAACTCTTACGTGTTGAGCAATGATACAAAAGTTGAGAAAGAAAATTATAAGAAATATGGATAAGAGGAGCTTGATAGATGAGAATAAGGATCTGCTTTATAAGAGCTTTACTGTAGATTGAATAAATTCTACATCAGCGCCTGCAAAAAACTTCTATCTGTGGAACCCCTTAAAGCATGAGAGAACTAAAGAGTTGAGAATCTTGGCAGATGCTGCATGATAGACAAAAAGAGAATACAGGTGCCACAAGCTACTGCTGGATATGTTTGCCATTGATCTATCCTAAAAATCTAGAATGGACTTTAAATGGATGTTTTGAGAATTCTAAGTCACTGATGATTGAGGTTGAATATAGATTAACTAAGAATGATTCTTTTTTGGTGGATTTAGGCTGTTGCTTGCTAGGCAAAAACATGCTTTCATTGAGGTTTATCTACCTTTAAATAGATGTGTAGCAGACTTTCGTGAAATTTTTTGTGTGCCACTGGCAAAATGAAGATGGAATGATGGTACTGTTTGTTAGATACTAAGTGAAAACTGTCCTGCTGAATACCTACAATGGTAGTTGTCTACCTGAAGAGCTTTTCTATCACACCAAAGGACTTCACTGTATTTTGTACCATGTTATATGTGACTTCAAGATATAAGACATACTTTTCATATATTTAGGCAACACTATCAGTTATTTTTAAGGATCTTAATAATAATAAGTTATTTTTAAGGATCTTAATAATAATAATAAGGTGCAGCCAACATGGATACTAAGAAAATTTAATGGTGATATAGCTAAAATCCTATTTTTAGACACATTTTTAAAAACCTCACCTCCGACTGTAGAAGAGAGAAGTCTTAGATTCTTAATAATTCATGTGAAAAGATCTGAAACTTCATTTGATAAACTTTACCACGATTTTATACTTTTTACAAGTAATTTTTTCCAGCGTCATTTGTAAATGCCTTTAAAGTCATATGTGTATAACACTAACATTTGCAGGACTACTTTTAAGTAGCACATTTAACATTTTTATTTTATGGTATATGAAATGCAAGTCCTCCTATAGTTGAGTCTATGAATAATTTATAATTTCTTTGGAATATGTTTTGTGATGATACAGTATTATAAATATTATTATTTTTGTTAGAAAATGCATTGAGAGTCCTGGCAAAAGACCATGTCACATTTCTTTTTGAGTTCAGCTCACCTTTTGACATGTTTTAACCTGTGTTACCTCTCTGGATAGTATAAATTCCCAAAATTTATGCTCCTACATAAAGTACAGAAGTAATACTTGACTTCCCTGTCTAATGAGTATATTTAAAAGTTGGTGAGAGGTAAGATTCTCTATTCAAAAATTAGAACACTAACAGGCAATAGATTATTTTTCTCTGAAATCTAGTTTTTAAATACATTTGTTAAGTTAATTTGCAACATTTCTAAAGTTAACTTACTTTTAAATAAAAATTCAGGAGAGATTTTTTTTCTCATTCTGAGGTTATCTTTTTGCCACAGTTGCACAGTATCCTTTTGAAGACCATAACCCACCACAGCTAGAACTTATCAAACCCTTTTGTGAGGATCTTGACCAATGGCTAAGTGAAGATGACAATCACGTGGCAGCAATTCACTGTAAAGCTGGAAAGGGACGCACTGGTGTAATGATCTGTGCATATTTATTACATCGGGGCAAATTTTTAAAGGCACAAGAGGCCCTAGATTTCTATGGGGAAGTAAGGACCAGAGACAAAAAGGTAAGTTATATTTGATATTTTTCCTTTCCTTTTCCTAAATCTGAGTTTTGTTGGAAAAGAGATTTTGGTATTGTTTTTTCTTCAGCTTTATCGAAGTACGTAATTAACAAATAAAAATTGTATATATTTACAGTATATAATGTGATGTTTTGATATATCTATAAATTGTGAAATGATTACCACAGTCAAGCTACTTAACCTATCTGTTACCTCACATAAATGTTCTCACCGCTCCTATTCCTGTGGTAAGAACATTTAAGACCTCTCTTCAGCTTTCAAGTGCAATAAAAACATTATTATTAACTATAGATCTAGTAGATCTCCAGATCTCACTCATCTGACTGAAACTTTGTGCCATTTGAACATTTCCCTATTTTCCCACGAGTCCCTGGAAAACAGATTTCAAAAGATAATTAATAATCTTTATTTCTTCTAAATTTTTTAGTCCCTCAATTTTTATAGGGGCAAACAAGTGATTTCATTCCATTTTTCTGTTCATGCTACGATTTTCATAGCATGCTAGCAAATCTTGCCCATTAACCATATTACAAATTTAGTCTTATAAAATCCTTCTAAAATAGCATTTTAAAAAGCATATTGATCAGAAAGTGAGCTTTATATTTGTGAAGCTTGCTTGACAATTGAATGCCTTTGGATAATAACTCAAATGCCATTACCTAGTAAATACAGTACGGTCCTTTTATAATACATAAACATTTTTCTTCAATATGAGTATTCATAAATGTAGTTCAAAATAGATTAATCAAAAATTATCCAACTATTCAAAAATAAAGACTATATTTAAAATTAGTGACAAATTTAATTTGTGTAGTATATTTGAAAGCAAGAAGAAAACTCTTGTAAGAACTTTCACAATGATTTTCAAAGGATCTATTTCTTTGGATATTAAGTAATCATGTTAACATTTAATACAAAGAGATTTTGTACATTTCTCCCATTTCTGAGAAGGGCAAAACTGAAACCGCTCTAAGTAGGTGGAACTCAATTACAGAGTTCTAAGGAGGAAGACATCATCACTTTTTTTTTTTTTTTTTTTTTTTTTTGAGACAGAGTCTCAAGCTGTTGCCCTGGGTAGGGTGCCATGGCATTGTAGCTCACAGCAACCCACTCTTGAGCTCAAGCGATCCTCATGTCTCAGATTTTCTATTTTTAGTGGCGACAGTGTCTCGCTTTTGCTCAGGCTGGTTGTGAACTTGTGAGCTTAAACAAATCCTCCCGCCTCGGCCTCCCAGAGTGCTAGGATTACAGGTGTGAGCCACTGCACCTGGCCAAAACATTATAATTTTATGTGAAAATTTTATTCTAGTTTTAATAGTTTTTGTAATCAGGAAGGTTCTATAACAGATTAAGCAAATTCTTAATTCAACTTCAGGAATGGAGGTGATCATATCCATCATTTTAAAGTGTGTAGTTACATTGATTCTTTGTTCCTTTACCCCTTCCTCATTTCTTATTTTCTAGCTCTTTGTCTTTGTGACTTTTTCGAATTAAATATAAGGATGCCAATGTACTATTTATTGGTTTTAGTTTACAAAATTGAATCTTAGTAATTTTGTGTAATTTTGGTAAATGTTGAAAATTATGGTAGATTGGCCTACATTTCTGCATACTGTTTGCACCCTGGGATGATTGCACTAGAATGAATTATAGAACTGAGGATCTGAAGATGTTTACTTCGGTTTATGCGATCATCATCTGGAGGAAAACAATTGCTTTTGCTGATTAAAAGTATAGAAAGTAAATTGTCCTACGTGCAAGTGAATAAATGTAGGGCAGCACTAGGAAAGGAGATTGATGGGAAGAAAAACATAGAGAAATGGATAAAATTAAAATATAATAGCAAAGGTAGTAGTAGAAATTTAAAACAAGGTTGATGAGCAGCAGACATTTTTGTAGTTAGAAATTAGTAAAAAAAATTTTACTAAAATAGAAAATGAGAATACTTGATTTAACATCTTCATGTCATATACCTTTTAAAAATATGATGAAAGGGCCAGGCACAAGTAGCTCATGCCTGTACTCCCAGTGATTTTTGGAGACCCAGGCAGGAAGATAACTTAAGGCCAGGAGTTCAAGACTAGCCTGGGCAACATAGTGAGACCTTGTCTCTGCAAAAAATTTTAAAATTATCCAGACACGTTGGTATGTGCCTACAATCCTCATTACTTGGGAGGTTGAGGAGTATCACTTGAGCCCAGGACTTTGAAGTTACATTGAGCTGTGATTATGCCACTGCACTCTAGCCAGGGCAAGAGAAAGACCTTGTCTCTTAAAAGAAAAAATGGTAAAAGCTATAAATGTTCTTCTAGATATACATAGTGTACATAAACAAAATTTTGCTTATAGTATTTATTGTACTGAAACTTACTTTTTTAAGCATAGAATGTAATAAGAACCTTCATAAGAATTATGTCACACTTTTCAAGGCAAAAACCAGTGCCCACTACTTGGAAGCAATGAATAAATCTAAGTGGTACAAATTAACCAAAGTTAAGCTTTTAGTTCTGCTCAGAACTAAACAGAACTAAACTAAACTAAGTCTACACTATCAAGTCTCTTAATGAAAGAATTACCAATATTTAACTTTCAAAATAACAAGTTGAAACTACACCATTGGTTTTGATTTTGCAAATTTTATCTCCTCTTTGATAAGAATTTTGACTTTGGTTTTAGTGAAAACATACCCTGAAAACCCTATTTCATGAAAATGTAAATGAAATCTGTGCATTCTTTTGCCCAGTGAAAGTAGGCTTGTGTCATCAAATAAGAATTCTCTTATGAGTTTTCAGGTAGGCTCGGTGCCTATAGCTCAGCGGCTAGGGCACCAGCCACATACACCCGGGTGGGTTCGAAGTACCAGGCCTGCCAAACAACAATGACAACTACAACCAGAAAATAGCCGGGCATTGTGGTAGGTGCCCGTAGTTCCAGCTAGTTGGGAGGCTGAGGCTGAGGCAAGAGAATCACTTGAGCCCAGGAGTTTGAGGTTGCTGTGAGCTGTGATGTCATGGCACTCTACCCAGGGCAACATAGTGAGACTTTGTCTCTCACACACAAGACTTTTCAGATAAATTCATAATTGCATCATTTTGTTCGCCTTTAAGTTAATGAGATCGTTTTTGACAAGATTCATTATCATTGGTGTTATGTTAGGAAGGAAAGGATTATGACTCCACATTTTAGTTTAATGTTGAAGAGTTAAACTCTTCACACTTGATCTTAGCCAAAAGGCCAAGAAGCAATTCGAAGAGTTAAACGCTTTTTAAAGAGTTTGTATTTTATCCATTGAACCAGCAGTATTGGGCTATAGAATATGTCTTTGAAAGCCATTGAATTTTTTTTTTTTTTGAGACACAAGCTTTCCCCCTGGGTAGAGTGTCGTGACATCAAAGCTCACAGCAACCTCCAACTCCTGGACTCAAGAGATTCTCCTGCCTCCCAAGTAGCTGGGACTACAGGTGCCTGCCACAACACAACACAACACCTGGCTGTTGTTTTTTTTTGTTTTGTTTATTTGTTTTTTGGTTGCAGCCATCGTTGTTTGGTGGGCCCAGGCTGGATTGGAACCCGCCAGCTCAGGTGTATGTGGCTGGTGCCTTAGCTGCTTGAGCCACAGGCACCGAGCCAAGCCAGTGAACTTCCGTGTAGCAAAGAATTTCATAGTTGCTCCCATTTCTTAACAAAGCCTCTTGATAAGTCCTTGATTGAACATCTTGGCTTTTATAAATTTGGCAACTTCGCAACAGTAGATTTTTTTTTTTTTTTTTTTTTAATAACAAATCCTCTTACACAGGCTGTAATTCAAGGCTTGGCATTCTTAAGGGAGAATAGTTTGACAATAGATAAGATTCCTTTCAGGATTGATGATAGAGACTTGTACCCCACTACATACTAATGAAGAAAGCAGAAGGCAACAAAAACATGGAGAGCTTTTATCTCTACTTGTATCCCAGAACCACATGTGTTGCCAGACATTAAGGTGTACTATCTGTAGACTACTGAGGTTTCTTCAGAAGTTTTTTTGGCAAAGAAAAACTTTTTACCATTTTGGAACTGTCGGCGTTTCACGAAGTTTCTGAAAAGGACTCCAAAATAAGAATTATTCTGACCGGGCATGGTGGCTCATGCCTGTAATCCCAGCACTTTAGGAGGCCGAATTGGGTGGATTGCCTGAGCCCACAAGTTCAAGAACAACCTGAACTAGAGCAAGACCCCGCCTCTAAAAGTAGCTGGTGTTGTGGTAGACGCCTGTAGTCCCAGCTACTCAGGAGGCTGAGGCAAGAGAATCAGTTGAGCCCCAAGAGTTTGAGGTCAGGCCACGGCAGTCTTCCAAGGGCAACAAATTGAGAATCTGTCTCAAAAAAATGAATTATTCTTTGTGTCACAAGCATGCATTTGATGAAAATTAGTCGCTGGCTAAACTGAGAAGTCATACATGGAAAGGAATGGTATTTCCGATCTTTTCATGACCTGCTTCAGTGTTTTTTGATATTTTTTAATGTCTTTTTGGAATGGATGAAAATATTTGATAGAAATACTATATCTCTCTTTTTCTGTTTCAAGCTACAAATGTGTTTGTTACTGAAATACTTGGCCTTCACCATGGGTTTTGATTGTATGATATTTTGAGTTGGGGCAAATAAAAGGTTTTTGTAATGGTCTAGGCTTTTTTAACTAAGCTGTACTCTCACATGTTCTTTTTTCTCTCTGTCTCCACTCACCCACACTCTGATATAGGTGTTTCTTCAGAATAGTTAGCTATATACTGTGCTGTTGATAGGTTAGAATCTCTCCCAAGTGGAAGGTAATGTACTAAAAGAAGTAAAAAATGGAGATCTGTACATACTGTTAAGGATGTATTTGGTAAAATTCTTATGTTTAGCTGTTAGATGAAGATGATCACTTTTAGCATCTTAGAGTCAAATCACTGAGATCTACTGTGCTTAGCTCATGCTTAATTAATTATATACCTAGAACATGTTTTAGATGAATTATTCACAGGATCCTAAAGGAGTATCCTAATTTGTTCCTACTTCTATCTCTGTGTTCATTTAAAAAATAATTTTATGAACAGATAAAGATATTGATTTTATTTTATTTTACTAAATGGTAGCATTTGCATTTTAGGTTGAAATAGCATTAGAAAGCTAGATAGAATGAATAAAAGTCTATGTTGATTTTATTTTATTAAATGGTAGCATTTGCATTTTAGGTTGAAATAGCATTAGAAAGCTAGATAGAATGAATAAAAGTCTATGAACGGGGTCCTTCCCTCAGGAATGTTTCTTTTTTAAAATAGATAATAAAACAGGCCCAGAAAAGAGAAGTATTATGATCAATGTTATCCACATAGTTAACATTCAGAGTAGAATTTGAGTTGTACACTACACTTAAATTTTTTTCTACACTATCAAATCCACAAATCGTGGCACAGCAAAAGAATTTTGAGACTGTTTAGGATGATTAATCTCTGTCCAGGGGTTAGGCTTTCTTACAGGGCTGTGTAATACTAAGTAGCTCTTTTTTTTTTTTTTTTTTTTTTTGGTTTTTGGCCGGGGCTGGGTTTGAACCCACCACCTCCGGCATATGGGACCGGCGCCCTACTCACTGAGCCACAGGCACCACCTTAGTTTGTACTCTCCCTTACAAGTGGTAGAACATTTAATGACTGCTGATTAAAAGAGAATGAGGGTTTATTGAGGCTGTTGGTCTTGAAAGTATAATGCTGCAGTCTCTATTAAAATCTTTGAAATTTAGGGCAGTGCCTATGGCTCAGTGGGTATGTTGCCGGCCCCATATACCAAGGGTGGCGAGTTCAAACCCAGCCTTGGCCAAACTGCAACAAAAGAATAGCTGGGCGTTGTGGCGGGCGCCTGTGGTCCCAGCTATTCTGGAGGCCTAGGCAAGAGAATTGCCTAAGCCCAGAAGCTGGAGGTTGGTGTGAGCTGTGTGACGTCATGGCACTCTACCAAGGGCGGTATCGCTACAAAAAAAAAAACAAAAAACTTTGAAATGTAATTGTCTTAAAACTTGCAAAGACACTACTTGTTGGGTGGCGCCTGTGGCTCAAGGGGTAGGGCACCGGTCCCATATGCCGGAGGTGGTGGGTTCAAACACAGCCCTGGCCAAAAACCAAAAAAAAAAAAAAGACACTACTTGTTTATCTGATGGTTAGAGTAGTGGCAAAATAATGAATTTTTAACCTTTGATAAAATAACTAATTTTATCATAAGAAAACTTTGCTAAGCATGGTAAAGCCACTACACAACTGCACAATCCTTTCTGAGAAGTATCTTGTAATTGATTATCTAGGGGTTTTTTGTTTGTTTTGAAACAGAGTCTCTCTTCCTTCCCCCCCCTACCCCCACCCGTAGAGTGCTATGATGTCACAGCTCACAGCAACCAGCCTCCCAAGTTGCTGGGACTACAGGCACCCACAGCCACGCCCAGCTATTTTTGTTGTTGTTGTTGTCATTGTTTAGCAGGCCCAGGCCAGGTTGGTACATGTGACCAGCACCCTAACTACTGAGCTAGGAGTGCTGAGCCCCCGCTATTTTTTTTTTAGAGATGGAGTTTCATTCTTGCTCAGGTTGATCTGGAACTGATGAGCTCAAGCTATCCACCCACCCTGGTCTCCCAGAGTGCTGGAATTACAGGCGTGAACCACCACACCTGGCTCTCTCAAGTAGTTTTATTATTGAAATGTTCAGTAGTAGGTTTATCTTCTTTTTGCCAATGTTTCCTTTTAGGTTGAGTTTGTGGAATTGCATTTTTCTGATTGTGAGTATGATTTCTGAGTATGTGTTTTGGAAGGACTTCCAAAGCTTCACTATTACATAAGATGCAGGTACTTTGTCCATTTTGTAATTTACTAATTTTATTAGAACTATCTTCAGTGTTATTTTATTTGTACGCTTGATTTTAATTATAGAGAAACATTAAGAAGCCAAAGAAAATTGTGTTCTGGTGACATACAGAAGCAGAATCTTTTTTTTTTTCTGTTTGTTTTATTATTTTTTTTTTTTTTTGAGACAGAGTCTCACTTTGTCACCCTCGGTAGAGTGCTGTGGTGTCACAGCTCACAGCAACCTCTAACTCTTGGGTTTATATATTTTATTTTGTTGTTTTAAAAGAAAAAAGGTAGTTGTCATGTTTTGGTGGTGAATTTGTAGACTTTGCAGAGACTCTTCAAAATAATCTGGCTCGGGGTCTTGATATATATATCTTCAGCAGACAAGGTGCAAATTAGGTGGCAGAGTGATGGGTGCAAGCTAACCATAAAATGTGGCGTATTAGTAACATCCAAATAATCCTTTAGGTTTTGAATTTTGCAGATTAGTCAAATAACTGATGTGTTGTAGAAATAAAAGTGTTCTGAGAATGAGGCAAATGCTTGAGGGAAAAAGATTCCTACTTTTTCCCCCATGATTTACAAGAAGGCAACTGTGTTACATTTCCTTAAAAGTCATTCATGAACATTTGGCAAATTATTCAAAAGCAAGCTGTCAATAGCTTTTTTTTCCTTCAAGAAAGCATGCTGCAGGGCAGTTCCTAGGGTTGGTTCTTTTCTAATCCTATGCCTCACACTATTTGCATGTGCACTTACATTACACAGTTATAATAGATAGTCACACATTTTTTGTAAACTATGAAAAAAACATTTAAAACATCCTGAAAACGCTGGTAAATATGTGTTTTGGAAGGACTTCCAAAATTTCTTGAGTTTAAAGATGTGATCTATTAACATGACAAACTTACCTAAATTCACTGCTGTTCCCCTTTCTTGCCCATTCTTCCCCCACCCCATTGCACACATAGTAAGTATTAATATTTATTTTCTTAGATTCGTCTTTTAGGGAAAAAATTTAAGCAGTTTTCAGTTTTCTTTGTCTTTGTCTTCATTTGTTATTAGAGATAAAGTTCCTATATATGATAAAGTCGGGGTACATGAGCTCATTGAGTTTACCTTTAATGAAGACTTAAATCTTTTAAAAATAATAAATGTTAACTTTAAATGATATAAAGAAAAGGACATTTCAGCCAGGCATGGTGGCTCATGCCTGTAATCCTATGTAATCCTAGCACTCTGGGGGCCAAAGCGGGTGGATTGCCAGAGCTCACTAGTTTGAGTACAGCCTGAGCAAGAGCAAGACCTTAAAAACAGCTGGGCATTGTGGCGTTGTGGCCTATAGTCCTAGCTACTCAGGAGGCTGAGGCACAAGAATCTCGAGTCCAAGAGTTTGAGGCTGCTGTGAGCTATGTCTCCATAGCACTCTACCGAGGGCAACAAATTAACACTTTGTCTCAAAAAAAAGGAAAGGAAATTTAGTTTTTCTGGGGAATTAATTTTTGTATTTTAATCTTACATCAGATTTTTTAATTCTGTTTACTAAATTTCCTTTTATTGTAAATTAATTTTTTTTATTTCTTTACTTAAAACAGGCTGTCTTTCTCTTTTAAAAAATACTCTAATGTAACATTGTTATTTTTTCCTAACATTAATTTTTCTGTACTAAACCGTGTACCTCTGATACATACTCTTTAAGCTTTTTATCCAGTCTACAGATTCATAAATCATAGAACATTTGTACCTTGAAGGATCATAGCAGTTATTTAATTCACACTCATTCTAATATAATCAATAAGACAGATTTGCAAAGATTACCCTGACTTAAATCATATAACTTATCAGTTTAACAACTCAAAACCCTAACTTCTCACCTCAAAACCAGTGTTCCTTCTGTTGTACTATGTTATGTACAAATTATTTTTCTTTGTTATTTTTGATTCCCAAAGTAAAAATAGAAACTTAAAAGAGGGGGGGAAAGCAGTTACTTTATAATGCATGAGGACTCTTTTATTGTCAAGTCAGAGAAACTTAAATCAAAGCAGCTTAAATAAAAAGAGACATTTATTGACTCGTATAATCTAAAAACTCTGTCCTGGAGTTAGATACTCAACAGATATCAGCAGTGCCTCTCGTTTTCTCTCTCTTTGTCTTTTTCCTTCCCTTTCTCTTCTTTTCTCTCTTCTCTATATACTTTATTTTCAGACTATATACAGTATTTTAAGTCAGTATTTTACTTTCTATCTATTTTTGCATCTGCAATGGGAAGAGAACTTCAATTTAAGCAAATATTGGTTGGGTTGATTCTGATTTCCCTGGGATGGGGTATGTGCCCATTCCTGAACCAAATATTCTGGCCAGGAAATGGAATTCTCTGATTAGGACATGTATGTGAAGCTGAAGAGTATGGTCCAACTCCCCACCCTTAAGCATTTTCTTCCAGAATAATAGCTTCCCAAAGAAGGAGGGGAAAGGATGCTGGGCAGAGAAAAAAATATTAGTTGTCTACTTTACCTTTATTCTCTAGGAGTCTGTGCATCATATGTAACTATTTAATACATAGTTACAGTTAGATTTGTAGAACTGAATATACTGTAACACTCTAAACTTTGAATATTCTTTGGAGGCAGGAAAGAATAAGACCTCAAAGAGGTTGTAACTCCATTCAAATCACGTAATTATTGTACATGCTATTAGTAAAATCCAGGACACCTGAGTAAAGAAATTTCTAGACTCAGGTTCAGATCTTGGTGTTGAGCAAGGTAATTGATGTGCAGTGGGGCTGTTCTCCTTTTTCTTTTTTTTTTTGAGACAGTTTTAGTATGTTACCCTCGGTAGAGTGCTGTGGCGTCAAAGCTCACAGTAACCTCCAGCTCTTGGGCTTAAGTGATTCTCTTGCCTCAGCCTCCCACGTAGCTGGGACTACAGGCACCTGCCACAACATTCGGCTATTTTTTGGTTGTAGTTGTCATTGTTGTTTGGCAGGCCTGGGCTGGGTTCAAAACCACCAACTCCAGTGTATGTGGCTAGAGCCCTAGCCACTGTTTATTTATCTTTAAGGTAGAGATGATAATATCTATCTTGTAAAGTTGTGATAGCATTAAGGTTTATTTGTTTATTTGTTTTTTATTTCAAAATGTTAAGGAAATACACATTTTTTTTTACATAGGTACCTTTTATAATGCTTAAGTCGGGGCTTTTAGTGTGGCCATCGCCTGAACGTATTTATTGTACCCAACAGGGAGGTTTTTACCCCCATCTTTCTTGATTTCTTATGACCGTTATATCTCTTGTGATCATTAGAGATTTTTGTAGAATGTTGGTAAATACTTTAACATACAGTAACTACTATATATGCTGTAATTGTAGCAATAGTCATTCCTAAGAGACATATTTCTTCCTTTATTTGAATTACTTTCCCGTGATAATCTTAACTGTGATCATTTTGAAATGTAGATTTCTAAGCTTCAAGCCAATACTATTATGTTGAAACATCTACATTATTTCTGATTTTAGATGTGTCAGTGAAAAGTTTACTGAAATAGAAAATTACTCTGAAGAGGTTAGATTGTGAATTTGTCTTAGAAGAACATCTGAGAGCATTTCACAGAATATGAACAAAACGTTACATACCTTGTGTTACAGTGTTAAGGTGGTATTCTGTTCTGGTAGTATTATTACAGTATTTTAAGTCTGAAAGATATAGCCTATACTAAATCTCTGTTTTAATCATATAAAAGGGATTTACATAAAACAACTCAAGTTTAAATGGTTGCTTAATATCAGGCAAATTTAAATTAGGCAAAAGCAGATTACAAGATCTCAGTATCATTAGCATGTAAAGCATAAAACTGGATCAAAAATATCAGTTCATACTGACAGGGCACACTACATGTGAAGGCTTAGCATTTATTCATATTATATATGCTAAGCATACTGTCAAAATTTATTAAGAAAAAATTATTAAGCAAAATCTAGAAGAAAAGAAAAATTAATAGAAAAGCAATGATTGGAATCTTTAATGCACTTGAAGAAGGTAAGAAAATGCAGTCATGTGCTGCCTAATGATGTTTGGGTCAACATCAGGCTGCATATACAGTGTAGTCCCACTGTATAGGCAGAAGCTGAAAATTCCTATCACCTAGTAGCACATCACATTACGTATGTGTTTGTGGTGATACTGGTATAAACAAACTTGGGTTGCAGTCGTAAAGAATAGTAATTATAGTTATGCGTAGTACATAATTCTTGATAAAGACACTAAATGAATGTTATTAGTTTGTGTATTTAGAATACCTTTTATTGTTATTTTAGTGTGTACTCATTCTACTTATTAATAAAAAGTTAACTGTAAACCACCTCAGGCAAGTCCTTTGGGAGGTATTCCAGAAGTCATGGTTGTCATAGGAGGTGACAGCTCCCTGCATATTACTGCCTCTGCAGACCTTCCAGTTGCACAAGATGTGGAGTTGGAAGAGAGTGATAGTGACGATCCTGACTCTGTGTAGGCTCTAGCCTAATGTGTGTTTGTGTCTTACTTTTTAATAAAAAAAGTTTGAAAGTTAAAAACATTTAAAATAGGAAAGACCACACAGAAAGACATAAAGAAAAAAAAAATTGCAAACAAATTATAGAAAGCTAAGATTAATTTATCATTGACAAAAGTAATATTTTTAAATAAATTTAATATAGCCAGTGTGTACAGTGTTTATAGAATGTACAGTGGTGTGCAGTAGTGTCCTAGGTCTTCAGAGGCACCCACCATTTACTTACTGGCTTATCCAGAGCAACTTCTGCCGTCCTGCACACTCCTTCTGTGATATGTGCCTTATACAGATATATCCTTTTTTATCCCTTATACTGTATTTTTACGGTTCCTGTGTTTAGATATACAAATACTTACCATTGTGTTATAGTTGTCTACAATATTCAGTGTAGTAACATGCTGTGCAGGTTTATAACCTAGGAATAATAGGCTATGTCATCTAGGTTTGTGTTCAGTACACTCCATGATACACATACGCTAACAAAATCATCCAAAGAGGTAATTCCTCTTAATAATTGTATATAGGTATTATGAATAATATAATAAAATTGGCCCATAGAGTTTCTCTTTTTTTCTGTCATTCACAAAACCACTTACCAACATTATTCATTAGGCAGACTACCAAAAAAACTCACTTGCAAGTAAACACTATATAAGCCCCTAAGGCCAAGTGCAATGGCTCATACCTATAATCCCAGCACTTAGGAGGCAGAGAGGTGGGTGGATTGCCTGACCTCACAGGCTCAAGACCAGCCTGAGCGAGAGCGAGACCTCATCTCTAAAAATAGCCAGGCATTGTGGCAGGTGCCTGTCATCCAACTACTGGGAAGGCTAAGGCAAGAGAATCGCTTAAAGCCCAAGAGTTTAAGGTTTCTGTGAGCTGTGACGCCACAGCACTTTACCGAGGGCTACAAAGTGAGACTCTTTCTCAAAAAACAAAACAAAAAAATATATATATAAGCCCCATTCCTTGATGACAATTCTATCGAACTAGAGAGTTTTTTTGTTAAAGTTCATATTTATACGGAACTACACTCTTAAATAATTTTCAAGTGAAAAAGGAAATAGAAATTTATATTAGAATTGATAAAAAATAAGTTAGAATTAATAAAGGCAAAAGTATTGATTAATGAAGTAGGAAATAGTAATCTACTTACATAAATACATCCAAATATTGATTGTGTCAAAGTGCTGATAAAACCAATACAGCTTTTGAAAAACTAATTAAGATGAAAGAAAAGAGGGAAAACAAAACCAAGATGTTAAATATGAGAAAGGAAATAAAACTACAGTGTGAGGCAATGGTAAAAATGATTTTCAGGTCTGTGATAGTCAATTTGAACATGTCAATGGGAAACAGGCAATTTTCGGTGAAAACATCATAAATGATTGAAGATGTGATACAAAATTTGATAGACTTTTAAGAACGAAAATGTCTAGAAGCCCTCAAGAAGTATCTGGTTTGAATTGCATTTCAGGTGACTGCTTATCAACCTGGAAGCATCAAGTGATTTTGTTGCCGAAATTGGTGCAGGTATTAGAAAATATGTGAAACTTCACGGGGGGCTGCTTGTAGAACCCTTATACCTTAATTTGATATAGGTAGCATATTTTAAAGAAAGAGAGAAAGCCAGAAAGTGCAATTTAGGGGAAATGAAATACTTCATCTTGGCCAAAAGTAAGAGTACATGCAAGGCAATTGTGAGAGGTAAGAGTAAAAAAAGAAGTTGTGGCTATATATTCATTTTATGATTGAATTATAGTTTTTGGCTAGATACAGGATACCATTTTGAATTAATAGGTAATGGGATTAATCTTATGCTTTTGTAAAATTAATCCAAATGTAGTATTAAAGATAGATTGGAGAAAGTCTGATAATTAGTTGGCTATGGCATGTTGTAGGAAGAAACAGAAATAGGCCACAGAAAACCAGAACTGATACATTTTTTTTTTTTTTAGCCAAAACTTTTTTTTTTTTTATTGTTGGGGATTCATTGACGGTACAATAAGCCAGGTTACACTGATTGCAATTGTTAGGTAAAGTCCCTCTTGCAATCATGTCTTGCCCCCATAAAGTGTGACACACACCAAGGCCCCACCCACCTCCCTCCTTCCCTCTTTCTGTTTCCCCCCCCATAACCATAATTGTCATTAATTGTCCTCATATCAAAATTGAGTACATAGGATTCATGCTTCTCCATTCTTGTGATGCTTTACTAAGAATAATGTCTTCCACGTCCATCCACGTTAATACGAAGGATGTAAAGTCTCCATTTTTTTTAATGGCTGAATAGTATTCCATGGTATACATATACCACAGCTTGTTAATCCATTCCTGGGTTGGTGGGCATTTAGGCTGTTCCGGCATTTTGGCGATTGTAAATTGAGCTGCAGTAAACAGTCTAGTACAAGTGTCCTTATGATAAAAGGATTTCTTTCCTTCTGGGTAGATGCCCAGTAATGGGATTGCAGGATCAAATGGGAGGTCTAGCTTGAGTGCTTTGAGGTTTCTCCATACTTCCTTCCAGAAAGGTTGTACTAGTTTGCAGTCCCACCAGCAGTGTAAAAGTGTTCCCTTCTCTCCACATCCACGCCAGCATCTGCAGTTTTGAGATTTTGTAATGTGGGCCATTCTCACTGGGGTTAGATGATATCTCAGGGTTGTTTTGATTTGCATTTCTCTAATATATAGAGATGATGAACATTTTTTCATGCGTTTGTTAGCCATTTGTCTGTCGTCTTTAGAGAAAGTTCTATTCATGTCTCTTGCCCATTGATATAAGGGATTGTTGGCTTTTTTCATGTGGATTAATTTGAGTTCTCTATAGATCCTAGTTATCAAGCTTTTGTCTGATTGAAAATATGCAAATATCCTTTCCCATTGTGTAGGTTGTCTCTTTGCTTTCTCCTTAGCTGTACAGAAGCTTTTCAGTTTAATGAAGTCCCATTTGTTTATTTTTGTTGTTATTGCAATTGCCATGGCAGTCTTCTTCATGAAGTCTTTCCCCAGGCCAATATCTTCCAGTGTTTTTCCTATGCTTTCTTGGAGGATTTTTATTGTTTCATGCCTTAAGTTTAAGTCCTTTATCCATCTTGAATCGATTTTTGTGAGTGGGGAAAGGTGTGGGTCCAGTTTCAGTCTTTTACATGTAGACATCCAGTTCTCCCAACACCATTTATTGAATAGGGAGTCTTTACCCCAAGGTATGTTCTTGTTTGGTTTATCAAAGATTAGGTGGTTGTAAGATGTTAGTTTCATTTCTTGGTTTTCAATTCGATTCCAAGTGTCTATGTCTCTGTTTTTGTGCCAGTACCATGCTGTCTTGAGCACTATGGCTTTGTAGTACAGACTAAAATCTGGTATGCTGATGCCCCCAGCTTTATTTTTGTTACAGAGAACTGCCTTAGCTATACGGGGTTTTTTCCGGTTCCATACAAAACGCAGAATCATTTTTTCCAAATCTTGAAAGTATGATGTTGGTATTTTGATAGGAATGGCATTGAATAGGTAGATTGCTTTGGAAAGTATAGACATTTTAACAATGTTGATTCTTCCCATCCACGAGCATGGTATGTTCTTCCATTTGTTAATATCCTCTGCTATTTCCTTTCTGAGGATTTCATAGTTTTCTTTATAGAGGTCCTTCACCTCCTTCGTTAGGTATACTCCTAGGTATTTATTTTCTTTGAGACTATGGTGAAGGGAGTTGTGTCCTTAATTAGCTTCTCATCTTGACTGTTATTGGTGTACACAAAGGCTACTGACTTGTGGACATTGATTTTATATCCTGAAACATTACTGTATTTTTTGATGACTTCTAGGAGTCTTGTGGTTGAGTCTTTGGGGTTGTCTAAGTATAAGATCATGTCGTCAGCAAAGAGGGAGAGTTTGACCTCCTCTGCTCCCATTTGGATTCCCTTTATTTCCTTGTCTTGCCTAATTGTATTGGCTAGAACTTCCAGCACTACGTTGAATAGTAAAGGTGACAGAGGTCAACCTTGTCTGGTTCCAGTTCTAAGAGGAAAAGCTTTCAGTTTTACTCCATTTAGTAAAATATTGGCTGTGGGTTTGTCATAGATAGCTTCAATCAGTTTTAGAAATGTGCCACCTATGCCTATACTCTTCAGTGTTCTAATTAGAAAAGGATGCTGGATTTTATCAAATGCTTTTTCTGCATCTATTGAGAGAATCATGTGATCTTTATTTTTGCCTCTGTTAATATGGTGGATAACGTTTATAGACTTGCGTATGTTAAACCAGCCTTGCATCTCTGGGATGAAGCCTACTTGATCATGATGAATGACTTTTTTGATGATAAGCTGTAATCTATTGGCTAGGATTTTGTTGAGAATTTTTGCATCTATGTTCATGAGTGAGATTGGTCTGAAATTCTCCTTTTTGTTTGGGTCTTTTCCTGGTTTTGGTATCAGGGTGATGTTTGCTTCATAGAATGTGTTGGGAAAGATTCCTTCTTCCTCAATTTTTTGGAATAATTTCTGTAGTACAGGAATAAGCTCTTCTTTGAAGGTTTGATAGAATTCTGGAGTGAAGCCATCTGGACCAGGGCATTTTTTGGTTGGAAGATTTTTTATTGTTTCTTTGATCTCAGTGCTTGAAATTGGTCTGTTCAGGAGCTCTATTTCTTCCTGGCTGAGTCTAGGGAGAGGGTGTGATTCCAAATATTGATCCATTTCTTTCACATTGTCAAATTTCTGGCCATAGAGTTTCTAGTAGTATTCAGAGATGATCTCTTGTATCTGTGGGATCAGTTGTTATTTCCCCTTTATCATTTCTGATTGAGGTTACTAGAGATTTTACTTTTCTATTCCTCGTTAGTCTGGCCAATGGTTTATCTATTTTATTTATTTTTTCAAAAAACCAACTCCTTATTTCATTGATTTTCTGAATGATTCTTTTGTTTTCAATTTCATTGATCTCTGATTTGATTTTGGATATTTCTTTTCTTCTACTGAGTTTAGGCTTAGATTGTTCTTCTTTTTCGAATTCCATAAGATCTCTTGTGAGATTGTTGATGTGCTCTCTTTCTGTTTTTCGAATGTAGGCATCTAAAGCGATGAATTTTCCTCTCAAAACTGCTTTTGCAGTATCCCACAGGTTTTGGTAGCTTGTGTCTTCATTGTTGTTATGCTCAAGGAAGTTAATGATTTCCTGTTTTATTTCTTCCTGCACCCATTTGTTATTCAACAGAAGATTGTTTAATTTCCATGCCTTTGGGTGGGGTCGAGCGTTTTTGTTAGAGTTGAGTTCCACCTTTAGTGCCTTATGGTCTGAGAAGATACAAGGTAAAATTTCAATTCTTTTGATTCTGTTGATATTTGTTTTGTGTCCCAGGATATGATCAATTTTGGAGAATGTTCCATGGGGTGATGAGAAGAATGTATATTCTTTATCTTTGGGATGGAGTGTTCTATATGCGTCTATAAAGCACAGTTGTTCTAGGGTCTCATTTAAGTCTCTTATATCCTCGTTTAATTTCTGTTTAGAGGATCTGTCCAGCTCTGTAAGAGGAGTGTTAAGGTCCCTTGTTATTATGGTATTATCAGATATCATATTGCTCAGACTGAGTAAGGTCTGTTTCAAGAATCTGGGAGCATTTAAATTGGGTGCATAGATATTTAGAATTGAAATGTCTTCTTGTTGTATTTTTCCCTTGACCAATATAAAGTGACCATCTTTGTCTTTTTTGACTTTAGTTGCTTTAAATCCACATGTATCTGAAAATAAGATTGCAACTCCTCTTTTCTTTGAATTCCATTTGCCTGAAAAATTGTCTTCCAACCCTTGACTCGGAGCTTTAATTTGTCTTTTGAAGCCAGGTGTGTTTCTTGCAGACAGCAAATGGATGGCTTGTGTTTTTTAATCCAGTCAACCAATCTATGTCTCTTCCGTGGGGAATTCAAGCCATTCACATTTATTGAGATAATTGATAAGTGTGGTAGTATTCTATTCGTCTTATTTGGTGAGAGTCCATTGCTTAGTTTTATCTTTTCCATCAGTGTGGAGGTTAGGTTCTGTCCTTTAATTTCTGAGTTCTTACTTTGCTGCTGATCCATTGTGGTGGTCCGTGTGCAGAACAGGTTGAAGTATTTCCTGTAGAGCTGGTCTTGTTGTGGCGAATTTCCTCAATGTTTGTATATCCGTAAATGATTTGATTTCTCCGTCAATTTTGAAGCTTAGCTTAGCAGGGTACAGAATTCTAGGCTGGAAATTGTTCTGTTTAAGTAGATTAAAGGTAGATGACCATTGTCTTCTTGCTTGGAAAGTTTTATTAGAGAAGTCTGCGGTCACTCTGATGGATTTGCCCCTGTAGGTCAACTGGCGCTTACTCCTGGCAGCTTGCAGAATCTTTTCTTTTGTCTTGACTTTGGACAGGTTCATCACAATGTGTCTTGGAGAAGCTCGGTTAGAGTTGAGGCAACCTGGGGTCCAATATCCCTCTGAAAGCAGTGTGTCGGAATCTTTGGTGATATTTGGGAAATTTTCTTTTATAATATTCTCTAGTATGGCTTCCATTCCTCTGGGGCATTCTTCTTCCCCTTCTGGAATTCCCATAACTCGTATGTTGGAACGCTTCATAAAGTCCCATAATTCTGACAGGGAACGTTCTGCTTTCTCTCTCTTCTTTTCTGCCTCTTTTACTATCTGAGTTATCTCAAGAACTTTGTCTTCTACCTCTGAAATTCTTTCTTCTGCATGGTCTAACCTGTTGCTGATACTTTCCATTGCATCTTTAAGTTCCCTGATTGACTGTTTCATTTCCTTCAGCTCTGCTATATCCTTTTTATGTTCTTCATATCGTTCATCTCTTATTTGATTCTGTTTTTGAATTTCCTTTTGGTCATTTTCTACTTTATTAGCAGTTTCCTTCATTGTTTCCATCATTTCTTTCATTGTTTTCAACATGTGTATTGTAAATTCCCTTTGTGTCATTCCTAACATTTCTGTATAGGTGGAATCCTCTGCAGTAGCTACCTCATGGTCCCTTGGCGGGGTTGTTCTGGTCTGGTTCTTCATGTTGCCTGGAGTTTTCTGCTGATTCTTCCTCATGAATGATTTCTTTTATCTGTTTCCTTGCCCTAATTTTCCTTTCACTTCCTCTTGCTCTTTTAGTTCTCGTGCCTGTGGACTAAGGGTTACAGGACCAGAAGGGTGAGAAGGTTGAAGAGCAAAAAAGGGAATGAAAGAAAGGAGGACCAAGTGATAAGAAAAAAAAAAGAAAAAAAGAAAAATAGAGAAAGGAGAGGGGGTGGGTAAAAGGAATATTGACAAAAAGAAGAGAGGCACAGAAAGAGGGAGACAGAGCAATATAGGTGTACAGTAGGGTACTTTGATACAACCTTAAAAAAAAAAAAAAACACCTTCTGGGGGTGCCCAGTTGGGTGGTTCCCTTGAGGTCAGCAGCTCTTTGCTAACCTGATCAGACACAGTACCCCACCTCCACCAAGTAGAGAGGAAAGAGAAAAATGCTATAAATCAAACCAAAACAAGCAAACAGAAAACTTTACGGGATAAAATTGGCTGGAAAAACCAAATAATAGCGGTAGAAACACTAACAAAAATGAAGTTCTAATTATTGAAATAGGCAGCAATGGGAAATTATAATTAAACTAGAAAAATTGAGAAAGAAAAAGGATCTGTATGGAAAAGGTTGAACTTAAAAAACAAAACAACAATCAACAACATCAAAATAAACAAAAAAAACAACCAAACCAAAAAAAAAGACAAACAACCAAAAACAAAGCATTATGTATATGTTATTGAATATTGTCTGGGCAACACGTGGTCTTCTGGGGTATGAGATGTTAATCACAGTTCTGATATGACTGGAGGCTGCTAGTTTCTCAAACCCCAGCAGGTAGACACCCTAAATCTCTCTTCAGCCCACTTAAAAGGCACTTTGAACTGTTCAGTTGCTGAGCAGAAGCTTTCCCAGGGAAGTGCTTGTCGCTGGAATCTCTGCTGAAGTGGCTATCCACTTACCCTGTGTGCCAAAACTGGTCGCCCTCTGCCCCCAAGGGTTAGGTCTGCAAGGCGGCTCAGACCCCGCCCTTAGGCTATTTGGTCACTGGGTTACCAGCTCCCACCCAATTCCAGCTCTGTGACCCTGAGGGCGGAGCTTGCCGGGGCAGATCGCTCACAATGGCTGCCTGTGACCCAGAGCCAAACACTTATTAGCTCCGTCTGGCTCAGCGGCTCAGACTGGGGCCCTAGACAAAGGCCAAAGTTCTCCGCACTCCCGCTCAGGCTCTCCCCAAGGCAGTTCAGCTGAGTGCCAAGTCCAAAGACACCAAAACAGTTCACAGGTAAGGCTTTCTTGTTTGCAGTCTCGCTGCTACTGAACTTACAGTTGCGGGAGGGTTTAGACGGATTGAACATACGCGACCACTTGCCGGTTTTCCACTGTTTTAGTCCTCCTCTTGGGGTCCAGAAGTCTCTCGCTGACTCCCTGTATCCTCTCAGGAGTGATGATAGGCAGATCCCACCAGCCAGAGATGCCTGGAGTCCTATATCCCCAGACTCACGGTGCCCAGATGCAAGGAAGCTGTTACTCGGCTGCCATCTTGCTCCGCCTCCCCCCAGAACTGATATTTTTAAAAGTATTTCAGAGTCAAAATCTGCGTAGATTAAGTGGAATCAAAGATGAGTATACTAAATGAACTTAATCTCTGGTTTATTTCCCATGGTGTGTATGCTCTGTGTGTGTGCATGTATTTATGTATGTCTATAGAGGACTGACAATTAACATGCTGACTGGGTCTGTTACCTGTACTCTGCTGCCTGGACCTAAAGACATTCGTTGAAGGAGACAGGTTTTACAGTTATTGTGTAAGATTGGTAATTAAAGTACTAGAAGAGATGGGATATACATAGAGAAGGGACAGAACTTTTGAGATATACCTACATTTAGAGACAAGAGACTAGACAGCCTGTAAGGGTAGGAGGAGAAATTATTAGATAGTAAGTTCTATTACAGAAGCAGGGATTTTCACAATGGCTGCCAAAAGATCAGCCAGGGTGAGACTAGGAAAACAGTAGGAAATCGAGCGTTAAGAAAGTGATCATTGCCATTACTAAATCAGCCTCATAATAACCAGTTTTTCTGCCTATTAACACTTGATTTCCTACTAGGCACAGTGGCTCACGCCTGTAATCCTAGCAATCTATGAGGCCAAGGCCGGTGGATTGTCTGAGCTCAGGAGTTTGAGACCAGCCTGAGCAAGAGCAAGATCCTGTCTATTAAAAAAAGGGGGCGGGGAGTGCGGAGGTAGGTGTTGTGGCAGGCACCTGTAGTCCCAGCTACCAGGGAGGCTGAGGCAAGAGAATTGCTCTAAGTCCAAGAGTTTGAGGTTGCTGTAAGCTACGATTCTGTGGCACTTTCCTGAGGGTGACAAAGTAACACTGTCTCAAAAAAAAAGCAGAAGAAAAGAAATGGAGAGTTGGAGTAAATAGAGTATGGTCATCAATCATTGCAGTCAAGAATTTAATAAGTGCATACTACAAGAGTTACTGAGTGATACGGATTTGAAATAGCTGAAGCTGTGAAAAAGTGGGCTTCAAGGAATAGTGAAAGTAATACCATATGTATACTTCTGAGTTGTACTTCCTAGTCTGTGAACATAAGAGAATTGAAGAAGCAATGGCTGACTTTTTGAGATGACGGCCAGGAACATAATGCTAAGTCAACCAGAAGTACACTAACTTTAGGTAAAGTTTAGAATGTATTGAAAATTGAGGGAAAAAAAGTTAAGACTATAGTTGACCCTTTAAACAATGCGGGGACTAGGTGTGTCAATCCCCACATAGTTGAAAATTTTTGACTCCCCCAAAACTTAACCAGTCATAGTCTATTGCTGACCGGAAAGCTTACCGGTAACACATATTTTGAATGTTTGTATGTTATATATGTTTATATACTGTATTCTTACAATAAAATACTAGGTAGAGACTAGAACATATTAAGAAAATCATAAGGAAGAGAAGAGTACATTTATGGTACTGTACTATATTTATTGATACCATAAGACTACATTGTGTGTTTACAAGATAGAATATCTGTCTGAAATGCCAGGCAACCACAGCTGCTGAGCTCAATCTATACTACATAGGAAGCAATTCAGCTTTTTCTCTGCTTCTTGGAGTGTTTCCAGCATCACTGGTGGCACTTCATATGGGTCCCCTAGTGTTATTAAAGGTTTACAGTATTGCATTTAACATGGTGAAAAATATGGGAGAACCACAAGAAATTGCTTTTTTACTGCAACATGCAATTTACTGGAGAGACAAACCACTCAGTCAGTGTCATATGATGTTTTAAATAGATTCTTGCAATACTTGATCTCACCTCAGTAGCAGTAGGAGGTAGCTGCAAAGTTATTACAGTAGTAGAGTGTGTACTATAATTAATTTATGTGGTTATGATAAAATAATGAATCTTTGTTTACATTTCTCTCAACTGCACGTGTAGCCATGTATGGTCTTCTTTAAGTGTTTGTGTACATAAATAAGATAAATTATAACTCTTTATGACCTATTCATGTATGTTTCATAATAATGAATGACAAAATAGACTAGTATCAACATATTTTTTCTTAATTGTTTAAATGTTCTATGGGCGGCGCCTGTGGCTCAAGGGGTAGGGCGCCGGTCCCATATGCCGGAGGTGGCGGGTTCAAACCCAGCCCCGGCCAAAAACCAAAAAAAAAAATAAATAAATGTTCTAGACTATGTGATTTGTTTGCAAGTTTTTTCAAATTGTTGCCCATCTCCAAAAATTCCCGGGATGTTTATTAGGGGTAAAAAACACTTTTAAGTGAACCTGTGCAGTTGAAACCCCCATTGTTCAAGAGACCACTGTGCAAATAATTTTCTTCACAATTAGAGTTACTAGTGGTGGAAAGTAAACCTGTGTCTTTGGCATGTGATTGTAGACCAGTTTAACTTATTGGCTAGAAAATAAAACTCATTTTTATTAATTGTAATTTAAATGGAAAATAGAAAACTTGAAAACATGGACTATTTTTTAATCTTAAGAGTTTAAAAGTTCAGCCCTTTTCTCATATGTATAAAATAGGTTTTTGGAGATCAGTAAAATTTTAATTTCTTAGATTTTAAAAAGGTAAATGTTTTAAATTTTGATAATCAGAATGCTATAAGTAAATCATACACATAAATCATGGTTTTCAATTTATGTATTTAAGAATGATGATATTTGAAGTATAAGTTGCATTGTTAACTTAGTGTGGACTTTATACGCATTTTATTTGAAATCTAGATTGCGGAGTATTAAATTTCAGTGAACATACCTTATGGCCTAGAGAGATAGGACTAGCGTGAGGAAGACGTATTTTTGACTGTGGCGCATACACACATGGGCTGTCCAACCTTTTAGTTTTTTGTTGATCAGGGCATATTGAATTTACCTTGCTGGCAAGGTTAACAGGTGGATAAGAATTGCAAAGTTAAGAAATGGAAGCCTAAGTATGCATTATTTTGATAGTAAACTCAATTTTAAAACGTGCTTTTCTTTGAATTGCATCAGCAATTTTGGTTTGCCTGGGATTCACACGTAAATTATTCGCCCATTGTTGAGAACTAGAAGATTCATATATTCTTTATATGTTTGCCTAGCCCTTTGGGGGGAGGTTTAACTAAATGTATAAACACCTGCACTAGAGACAAGCTACCAATCCTTGCTACTTGGGAAAACTCAAAGCTTTGAAAACCTTTTATTGTACACAAACTTATACCAAAAGTGGAGATAAAAGGAAAAAAATCCACTGAACCACAGCACACGATAACTTGACAGTCTGGTTTTCTTACAGATTTGCATTGACTTAAAAATGTGTTAAATTTATTTAATTTTTGAGTAGATAATAAAGTCATATAGTCTGAAAATTCTCATGGTTTAAAAAAGTACCCTACCCACCCATGTTCCATCTGCTCTTTCCTCTACCCTTCCTGCTAAGCAATGTTATATTCTGTCTTGATAAACATGAAGGGTAGGTTGTTTACCAAAGTTGCATTAAATAATGGGGTATGATAAAAATTAAATTTAAATATTCTTTAAACTTTAATGATAATTTTTAGTTTTTCAAAGTTGTTTAATTTTACTACTTTTTCTTTAAGAAAAATACGTAGAAGTAAAATTCCAGCTATTTCAAAACTATATCTTAAATATAGGTAGAAATTGTAAAACTGTTAATTAGTATTTGTGTACCATTTTATAGTTTTAGCATGTTTCATATAACTGCATTTGGTATTTGATGCTCATGAGAACATTGTTGAGAAGGAAGGGTATATGTCATTGTCTTCATTTTCCTGAGGAAACACATTAGAGTTTGTGTTTTAATTGTCATCATTCAAATTCATATCTCTGACTACAAAATATATGGTCTTCGCACTATGGCCAAAATCTTAAATCACTTATCATGATTTGAAATGGTTTATATGTATTTTTTGATACTAATTTATATACACGTATGTTTGTCTATAATAAAATTATGCTAACCTTAAAAAAACTGAGAATACTGCAGTAGATACCTAACTACCTGTTTCTATTCACAATACCTGTTATAAAATTCACTTAAGTGCACTTTGTACTTTTCATTAGGGGAAAGAAGGATCTTTGTGTCCAGAATTTTTAACACATTGGTGAGATTTAGATAGTAATAGTAACTTAGAGAAATTGAAAATTATTTTTCCTCCTGAGTATTACTTATATTTAAGGTGCAGTTTTCTGTAAGTCACTTCTGTTAGACTTCTTAATTTTGTTTATTATTTGCCTTATATATGTAAATTGAACTTTGTATCATAAAAAAGAAACCTTAGATAATCACCCTGTTACCTCATTTAATCCACATTATTAGTGAATACATCATTGCACATATTTGATTTTTTTTTAGTTAACTAAAGTTTCCATTAAATACCACAAGAATATATATATATGTATGTATGTATGCCTTTGTAATACTTACATTTTCTAGGCATTTTATATTTTTTTCTCTGGCTTCTTTAACAAAAAGATACATGTAGGATAGGGATATTTTTAAGTACCCTTGTTAGTGGGTTGCTGCACAAATATATATTACCTGCATATTCCTGTTTTTGTTGGGCTCTAAGGCTTGCATCACTTTTTGCTACAGTTTTTTACACCTCTGAAAGGCAGCATGCCTCTATCTACTTTGCTGATTCTGATATGCTTTTCCCTGGTAATTGTTTGTGAGGAATTGTGTGTTTAATAAGAGTTCATAAATCCTTGTGGAGAGCTGAAGGTATAAAGAGCATAACTGTCATACAGAGGCCTTTGACAGTTATTTGGGATATGCAGTGGCCTTTATAATGGGGTTCATGGGTCAAAACATTGTTGTGGCCTTTGAATAAATAGGGTGTTATGTATTGTATTCTAAGGGAGGGAAGTAATTTTGATACTGTCCTCAGTATTGATGTTACTCTGATTTACTCTTGTTATTGAGCTGGATTGTTCAAGGTCAAATCTCTAATGTGTACATGTTCTTCGCTAGCTACCACCTGGTTACTGTAGCAATTTAGTCAAGTAACTATAATGAAAATTTTTTTTTGAATTTGGCTTCTCTCTCTCTCTCTCTCTCTTTTTTTTTTTTTTTTCTGTCCACCAGGGAGTAACTATTCCCAGTCAGAGGCGCTATGTGTATTATTATAGCTACCTGCTAAAGAATCATCTGGATTATAGACCAGTGGCACTGTTGTTTCACAAGATGATGTTTGAAACTATTCCAATGTTCAGTGGCGGAACTTGCAGTAAGTGCTCAAAATTCTCATCCTTTCGTGTATTGAACATGTTTCCTACCATATCTATAAGTTTATATTAAAAATCTATAAAGAAATTTACCAGGAGAGTGTATTTCTGAGGTATTTGAACTAATTAATCCATTGTTCAGCTCATTGAGCTAAGGAAACCAAGTCACATTTATGAAAGAAATACCCTTCATCCACCGAAGGCAGGCTAAATTCTGACCAGATGATTAAAAAATCTATTCCATCAGATGTCTAGCATGAGATTAACAGTGGAATTCATCAGTTTACTGATCTTTGGGCAGGGACCAATTCTCTTACATCTTGGGAAGACTAGGTATTAATGGTAATGTTGAAAAGGAATGGAAAGGAATTATACACAACAGGCTGAAATATAATGAGTGAAGAATAGGATTGAGTCAAAACTTGTGGGGTATTAGAGACGACCTGGATTTAGATTTGGGTTCCAGTCCCAGTTACTGTTCTTTGTAACCCTGGGCATATTATCTGTCTCTCTTTGAGTCTGCTTATCAATAAAATGAAGAGACTTTGAAATCTGGAACTTCCTGCATAAGTGCTAAGTATAGATCATGTCATTAGTGTCTGCCTCTAATTATTTTTCTTTAGCCTAACCTCTGTAATTATTTTTATACACAATATGATATATATGCTGTCAACAAGTAGTTATCTACTATAAGCAAAATAAAAGTTTATTAGCTTATCTAGAAACTATAAAATTGTTTCTTAACAATTTAATGAAGGAACATTATTTCTTTTAATAATTCAGTGATATTTTATAGTTTGCTAACTGATTTTTAGCTTTCAGCTTTAAGTTTTGCTTTTCAGTATTTATGTAATTAAAAAGTTTTCTATCCCCAAATTAATTTATGCCCAGAAATTGATTTCTTTATGTTGTTTATCTTTGTCAACTAGATGTTATCACCTTCCTCAGATCTTTCCTGTATTCTCAGAGCAAGAGAACTTTATCAAAGACCACAGATTTACTCTTACTGCATGCTAAAGGCTTTTAAATAGTCTTACTAATACTTTTTTCACCTCAGTACAGTTTTTAAAACTGCTAAGTGCAAGGTACTGAGCTGTTGGAGGTAATTAGGAATTTAACAGATTTATAGAAAAGGGAAAAGGGAGAAAATACCCATTTCCTATAACACAGATAAGAGCCGATAGAAAGATATAAAATAGTATGGAGGTAATAAGGGAGAACATTCAGCTCAGTAATCTTATCTAATATAATTTCTTCACAGTGGCCTCTCTAGCAAAAATCTCTTGTCAATTCTGCTCTGTTTGCCTACGTTTATTTATACTCCATTTTATTTTTTTTCTTATGGTTTCATAGTATTACATTTAAACTTTTACTGTTACTGACTACTGAAATCTTGTTAATCCTTGCTAATTTTCTAGTTTCCTATTTATGCTGTGATTTAAAATACTATGTAACAAAACGGTATTATAATACCAGTCTTAAGTACTTAGTGAAGATTATATGTGTAAATAATAAATGGTATGTTCAAAAAAATTTTTGACAAGGATTGTCAGTTTCATGGAGGAAATCCACCTGTTTATTGAATATTGGACAAAGCACACATTTGATGACAGATTATCGTTAAAACAAAAGGAAGTATTAGAGGCAATGGGAAATAGCTTGAATTAAAGCCCAACAGAAGGAAATGAGTTGGGTAAGAAACGTAGTGACAGAGAATAGAGTGGGAAGGAAATGTGGGACTTAGTGTTAGAGGATCATGAGATGACAGGCTTGGTTTGATAAATACTATAATATCATGGTACTACTAGAGACTTAAACCATGTTTTAAGGACAGTGTATATGAAGTTGTGATTGTAAAGGGGGGAAAAATAGTGAAAAGGAAACTAGTGATGAGACTTGCCTAAATCTAGAGCAATTAAATGGGATTTTGCCAAAGATTTTGTCGAAGTTTTAATCCTCGTCAGGTGAATGATTGCACAGAAAGGAGAATATCAGAATTAGAGACATGAAAGCTGATATTTTAGTTTTAAACGTATTTTAAATTGGCTGAAAGTGAGCCATTCATGTGAGATACTCAGTACTTGGAAGTATAAGTTTGAATCTAGGTGATAGATACCTGATTATTTTGAGGAAGTATCAGGGAGAAAGTAGTTAAACCTATCATGTAAATATGTGTGGAGTTAGGGGAAAGAAGAGCGTGAGGACTGAGATTAGAGGAATGGTAGCTTGAGTTCAGGAGGAAGAGGAGAAATCATGAAGAAAACTAAACCAGGGGTGAAAAATATAGAGTGTGGGGCTGCACCTGTGGCTCAGTGGGTAGGGCACCGGCCTCATACCAAGGGTGGCAGGTTTGAACCCGGCCCTGGCCAAACTGCAACAACAAAAAAATAGCTGGGCATTGTGGCAGACGCCTGTAGTCCCAGCTACTTGGGAGGCTGAGGCAAAAGAATTGCTTAAGCCTAGGAGTTGGAGGCTGTGAGCTGTGACTTTATAGCACTCTACAGTGGGCAATAAAGTGAGACTGTGTCTCTAAAAAAGAAAGAAAAATAGAGTATGAGACAACTGCAAAGTCATCAGAGGTGTTAACTTCTTAATTAATTGTCTTAATATTTTTAAATGAAGGAAAAGTTAACTATAGGATTAAAAATGTTAATAAAAGATGATCAATGTGATTTTTTCCTCAAGATTATATCAATATGTATATATCCAAGAAAAGTCAATTTATATCAAAGGATATATATGAGAATTGTCTGAGAAGTCCACAGGATCATACTAATGTTGGACTTCTTCAGGGATCCTCAAACTTTTTAAACAGGGGGCCAGTTCACTGTCCCTCAGACCGTTGGAGGGCTGGATTATAGTTTAAAAAAAAAGAAAAACTATGAACAAATTCCTATGCATACTGCACATAACTTATTTTGAAGTAAAGAAACAAAACAGGAACAAATAGTCACACCACCGCATGTGGCCCGCTGGCCGTAGTTTGAGGACCCCTGATAGGTATATGTATAACGTAGGATTCACATAGAGGTAATCTCGTAATCTCATGTAGAAATTTTCTTTAGTCATTTAAGCTTTACTGCTTATTTTTATCAAAACAATTTTAGCTTAGTTTTATAAGAGAGGTTTTAAGTAGTATTGATTTAATTAGGTTATGAATTATTAATGCAATCCTAAAATTCTTGAATTTCAGCTGTAGTTTACTTAAAAACTGGCTATACTGTTAGTTTACTTTCTAAAGTCCTACAATCAGGATTCAGATTCTGAATTAGCGGAGTTGAGATTAATAAGATGTTAAGATAAATAAGAAGTTAAGATTAATAAGGTGTTTTTGTCCCTGTTAATTTTATCACAGCTATGAAATCAGACCTTGTTCATTTGCTTCTTCATACTAGACTTCCCAGAGAAATTTTCAGTATCACATAAAGTTTTGTGAAATGGCCCATTGCACTTTGAACCTTGAGTCAAGGAAGTAAAATTTGTAGACAGATTGTTGTTGTAATATTTCTCCTTTTTGAGGTAGCTTTTCCTCGTAATAAATGTTTTATAAATCCATATCAGAATAACCCTGCATGCTTTTATCAAATATATTTTTTGACTGATATTGCTTTAGATATCACATAGATGAGGTAGTAGGTGTTTCTTAAATTAAAATTTTCATTACTTTGATTTAGCTTTTACCTTGTTATTGGTCACATGATACTTCAAGTGTAATGACACCTTTTGATGCTAAGTATTTTGTTTACAGGTATAGGTATATATTTCTTACATACTTTATTCAAGCTTGTGTTTCTGTTTCCTGATTATCTTGGCATATTTTCTTCAAAAGCCACTTTCTAAAGTTAATCAGTTTCTTTTTAAATAGACTTTTATAACTCCTTGGTGTACTACAAATGAATTATATTGTGTCATATTATTTAGGTAACTTTAGATTTTTAAATCTTAACATTCATTAGTCTTTAATTTCTTTAATCATTAATGTTAGCTAAAAATGACTTATTAAAAAAATAAAATACATACTCCTTCTCTTTCTATACTTTACCCCCTCTTGGTTGAATTGCTAATGTAAAAGTATGAGGGATTTTGAGAATTTATTTTACCAGTTATTTTAAAACAGACATGTGCCAAAACCAAAATAGTTACTAATGAAAATGGTGTGTTTTGGAGAGAAAGGAGGTTGGGTTGCAATTTTTACGTGAGGTCTGTTGCATTTTTCTGCAGACATTTCAAATCTCTTCCTTCCTGTTTCTCGTGATGGTGGCTTTATACACCTTACAAAATGAAATACAGGCTGTAGGTAAAATGAATGTTGGTTAATATTTTTATGAGTATTTAGATGTGTGGTTTTTTGGATTTATTATAACTTCCTCTTGTGAGCATGTAATGATAATGTATTTGTGATTTTTGTTACATACTAGAGACTTCAAAATACTACAGCAAAGGGCGGCACCTATGGTTCAGTGGGTAGGGCGCTGGCCCCATATACCAAGGGTGGCGGGTTCCAACCCATCCTGGCCAAATTGCAAAAAAAAAAAGCCGGGCATTGTGGCGGAAGCCTGTGTCCCAGCTACTCCGGAGGCTGAGGCGAGAGAATCGCCTAAGCCCTGGAGTTGGAGGTTGCTGTGAGCTGTGACTCCCCTGCACTCTACTGAGGGTGATGGAGTAAGACTCTGTCTCTTAAAAAAAAAAAAAAAAACTAAATACTACAACAAATATTTGTTTTAAAAGTTACTTTTCTGCAGTTGACAAATGTGCCAGAAAATCATTTTTAATGCTTACGGTAATTTATATTAGAATTTTTAGGATAATTTTAATGTTAAAGTTTTGATGTCATACTGCTAGAAATCTAATCTTGGGATTTGCTGTTCGTCAAATAGGAATTGATTTTTAATATCAGCAACAGAATTTTATTTTGAAGGTTCAAACATTGGAGGAACTCTTGTATTGATTATATTTTTTATCTAATTTATTTCCATTGATTTGTTTAATCAGGATAACAGATGCAGAATCACTATTTTGTATATATTGCTGATATTTGTCATTAAAATCATTTTTGATGGTAGACAATTAAAGGCATTTCCTGTGAAATGATGCTAGTATGTATTTAACCATGCAGATCCTCAGTTTGTGGTCTGCCAGCTAAAGGTGAAGATATATTCCTCCACTTCAGGACCCACCCGACGAGAAGACAAGTTCATGTATTTCGAGTTCCCTCAGCCGTTACCTGTATGTGGTGACATCAAAGTAGAGTTCTTCCACAAACAGAACAAGATGCTAAAAAAGGTTTGCATTTTACTTTTATTGGGAAAAAATATCCAAAATAGCCATATTTTGAAGAGTAACCTCAGATCTTTTGCGTAAAGCCTTTGGTTGGGCAGAAATCATTTTTTATGACTGGCCTCTAATGAACTACAATTAGTTTTCTTTTTCTTTTTTGGAGACAGTGACGCCCATTCTGTTGCCTGGGTAGAGTGCCATGGTGTCAGAGCTCACAGCAACCTCAAACTCTTTGGGCTCATGCGAGCCTCCTGGCTCAGCCTCCTGTGTGACTGAGACTACAGTTATATGCCACCATGCCAGGCTAGTTTTTTCTATTTTTAGTAGAGGCAGGTTCTTTCTTGGACTAGTCTTGAACTGCTGAGCTCTGGCAATCCACAGGCTTTGATCTACCCGCTTCGGGCTCCCAGAGGGCTAGGATTACAGGCATGAGCCACCTCACCGGCCTACAATTAGTTTTCTATTAGATCTGCAGGTGCTTTGCTTACTGTAGCATTGATGAGGCATTATAATGGTAATAATCCTGTTAGAAGGAAGCGGCCATGGGCAGCATGTAATACATGAGATGAATTTTCCTGAACAAGAATGGTTAATTAGCTGAGGCCCTAACTTTAAAAAAATTTTGTTCTATAGGTAGGAATAAGATTTGTTCTGTAGTCTTATACAATGACATAAACCACCTTTTCCTCCATTTTGGTTTATGTTTTTTTAAGACTGAGTTATTTTAGCTTCCTCAGATTTATTGATTATTTAGTTTTTTAGCTGAGAGAGAAATCAGTATGAAGAGGAAGTAATAAAGAATGAAAAAAATGTTCAAATATGCAGGTTTAGAAAATTAGTCAGGTTTGTCTTTTACTGAGCTATATTTAGAGAAGGCAAGAGCTCATTTTAAAACAAATTATCTTTGTTTAAAATATTAAATGTGACTATTTAAAATGACCCTAGGTATAGAATTTTTAGTTAGTAATGAAGCAAAGGACTAGCTTTGTATAGTGTTGTTACCTTGTTAAATATGTTATATGTTGTTGGCTTATTGGAAGCCTTTAGACATACTTAGGAATACCATTAAGGTTTTTTTTTATCTTTTTCTTTTGAAAGAAAATAAGAGGAAATTTCATTTACTGAAGAAATTTTAAATGCTACTTTGACATTAACCAGAAGTCAAAGAAATATAATTTCCTTTATTTAGAATCCAATTAGCTGGAAAACCCACAAAATATTAAACTGATTTTTTTCTTTTTTTTACCAGAAACTCATTTCCTACCTTTTCTGTATAAATTAGTTAAATATATCTCAGTAACTTTGAAATGTTATTTTTATTCCCAGAGGTGTTAGTAAATGTTTTAAAATTAAGATAATTTGTATGTTTGGGGATTCCCCCCCATTCATTATAATACTTAATATACATAAAATTTTACATTTTGCATTTAAAAATAGTCAATCCAAATTACCATTTTCCTACAACTTTAGAATGTACTAATTCTTGTTTTAGTTCTTATCACCAGTACATTAACATATTTAAAATTAATTAAATAATTTGTAATGTGTATGTGTCTTAAACTTCCATTTTAATTTCCCTGCCTCATTTAAATGTCTGCTGTGATTTAAACAAAAACAATTTTAATATAATCTGTGCACATAAGAAATTGACATTTTCAATTTTGACATTACAAAAGTAAGTAATGTTAGCTTACTTTCTTCTGACTTTAAGTAAAATATAAATACTAATTCAATGACTTTGCTAAAATACTTGAAATTAACAGATTAACTTGTCAGGTATAAAATGGCCTTACTAAGTTCTGTTAAAAGGATATAATGAAATTTAAGGCATAGATCCTTAAGACTTTTACTTACATTCTTGGAGAAAAACACAAAACTTGAAGATAAATTAGAATAAAAGATTTAAATGGCACTTTAAGACACCAGATAAGATGACACATATTCCATTATTGTTAAATGATTCATGTCAGGCCAAATTTCTGTGTTGGTCAAGAAAGGTTTGAAGTAATGAACTTCTATTGTGGTTTTTGATTAAGAAAGCTTCCATATTACTGCTATTTTTTTTTTTTTTAAGAATAGGCAATTTTATAACATAAGAAATCAGAGGCATTCCTCCCTGACCCCTCATATTTTCCATGCTTCATCAGGGAAGTCGCACTAATCTTCCAAGAACTTTTGTCAAAAGAAATTTTGAAATAGCTCATTTGAAATATAGACAAAATTAAATCCATATCTGAATTTTTTTGTACATCCACACAAATATTTGTTTATGCTAGTATTAGAGTAGAAAAGGTATTTTACTTTAAAATTTTAAGACAAAAGTAGGTTATCTTCATTCTTGTGAGATTATATTTTGGTCTAGAATATGATTGCCAAAAAATACTGTTTGGGTTTACCTTAATTCAAAATATCAAATGATACATAATTTCTTTGTTGAATATAGATGACATTTTCTTTATTAAATATTTAATAAAAATAAGTGTCTTTTTTTTTCTTAGGATAAAATGTTTCATTTTTGGGTAAATACGTTCTTCATACCAGGACCAGAGGAAACCTCAGAAAAAGTAGAAAATGGAAGTCTATGTGATCAAGAAATTGATAGCATTTGTAGTATAGAGCGTGCAGATAATGACAAAGAATATCTAGTACTTACTTTAACAAAAAATGATCTTGACAAAGCAAATAAAGACAAGGCCAACCGATACTTTTCTCCAAATTTTAAGGTCAGTTAAAACATTTTGGTGAGGTGATGGTGATATGTGTGTGTGTATGTGTGTGTTTTAAGACATTGTATCTTCATTGAGAAAGGTGTAGAGCTAATGAAGAACTTGCTTGACTAGTTTTTAAGTTATGTATTATTTAGAAGCAATATTTATGTATTAATAGCAGTAACCTGAAAGTTTCTAATCAAATACCTTGATGCATACGTAGTCAAAAAAGCTGCATTTTTCCTTACCTGATTCTTTGTTGCTATTGTTGTTTGCTGAAATCTGGTACAGAGGTACAGGAGGGGAGTTAAGTAAGTAGGAATCAAATTAGGAATGGGGGAAGAAAAATGGATGGAACTCAGTTATTTGGGAATGTTTTCACTGCTTCCACTCTTGTCTCCTTTCCAAGTTAGTCTCCACTTCCTTGAGTGATCTTAAAAATAGACTTGATTGTGTCACTCCTATTGATACTTTATAAAGACCTTGTGGGGTTTTTTACCCTGACCTACAAGGATGTGCATCAACTCCAGCTACCTTCTCTCCTTGCTCCCTGAGATTCTATTGTACTGGTCTCTCTTCAGATCTTCACAGTACTAAGCTTCTGCATCTGGTCTTTCCACTTATTTTTCTTCTTGTACCTTTCCACCCCAGTCTTTCCCCTGTCCTTCACATGGCTGTTCTCATCTTTCCACCCTTCAGTCTGTTCACCTTTCAAAGGCCTTCTCTGATTGTCCTCACCTTTTATTCTTTTTCTATAACCCTTTTTATTTCCTCATGTTGTATCTTGTTTCATTTCCATTTCATTGTATCACTCATTGTATCTCTGTTTCATTTTTATATATTGTGATATATGTATTTCTTTTTATATAGGCAAGAATTCTTCAGATTAAAAGATCTGATATGTAATTACTCCCAACGGTTGTCATTTTTTCTTCTCCTTTTCTATTTTATATACTTCCTGATTTTTTTACCTTTCCATTCACCATACTCTTCTCTTTCTTCTTTTTGATTCTCTTATTTTTTATTCCATTTTTATAACACGTAACAAACTTAACCATAGCTTATAAGCACAAGAATATTGCTAGTCATACTTTTAAAAAATGAGGCAGGGCCTTAAGCAAAAATACATCTAAAATTAAATGCCTCTGCATCTTAAATTTAAGTATTTCAAAGTTTCTTCTTTTTTTTTATTTTTAATTGACATGTAATAGTTGTACATATTTGGGGTTGCAGAATGATATCTCCATGCATGTATGCAATGTGTAATGATTAAGTCAGGGTAATTAGCAGACGCATCACCTCCAACATCTGTTATTTATTTGCTTTGGGAAAATTCAAAATCCTCCCTTCTGGACTCGGCACCTGTAGCACAGTGGTTACAGCGTCACCACATACACCAAGGCTGGTGGGTTCAAACCCGGCCCAGGCCAGCTAAACAATGATAACTGCAACAAAAAATAGTTGGGCATTGTGGCAGGCGCCTATAGTCCCAGCTACTTTGGAGGCTGAAGCAAGAGAATTGCTTGAGCCCAAGAGTTTGAGGTTGCTGTGAGCTGTGACAACATAGCACTCTACTGAGGGTGACGTAGTGAGCCTCTGTCTCAAAAAAAAAAAAAAATCCTCCTTTCTGTTTATTTAAAAATATACAATAAATTACTGTTGACTATAGTCGTCCAACAGTAGTACAGAACACTAGAACTTACTTCTCCTAGCAAGGTGGAATTTCGTACCTGTCAACCAGCCTCCCCCTCCACTATTATTCTCACCCTGTAATAACCACAATTTTATCTCTACTTTTAGGGACGCAACACTTTTAGCTCCCGCATTTCAGTGAGAATATGTGGTATTTATCTGTCTGTGCATGACTTAACTTTACTTGACATAACGTCCTCCAGGCTAGACATTTCTGTTAGAATTGATATTTCCTTTCTTTTTTTCTAAATCTGCATTTTTCTTGAACGTTAGCTTTTAAAGTATCTTTTTTCAAAAAGTTTTATATTTGCAATTACAAATAAATTGCAAAAAATTTTTTTGGTTATTAAACAAATTTTTTTTTCTTCCTTTTTTTTTTTTATTGTTGGGGATTCATTGAGGGTACAATAAGCCAGGTTACACTGATTGCAATTGTTAGGTAAAGTCCCTCTTGCAATCATGTCTTGCCCCCATAAAGTGTGACACACACCAAGGCCCCACCCACCTCCCTCCTTCCCTCTTTCTGTTTCCCCCCCCATAACCATAATTGTCATTAATTGTCCTCATATCAAAACTGAGTACATAGGATTCATGCTTCTCCATTCTTGTGATGCTTTACTAAGAATAATGTCTTCCACGTCCATCCACGTTAATACGAAGGATGTAAAGTCTCCATTTTTTTTAATGGCTGAATAGTATTCCATGGTATACATATACCACAGCTTGTTAATCCATTCCTGGGTTGGTGGGCATTTAGGCTGTTTCCACATTTTGGCGATTGTAAATTGAGCTGCAATAAACAGTCTAGTACAAGTGTCCTTATGATAAAAGGATTTTTTTCCTTCTGGGTAGATGCCCAGTAATGGGATTGCAGGATCAAATGGGAGGTCTAGCTTGAGTGCTTTGAGGTTTCTCCATACTTCCTTCCAGAAAGGTTGTACTAGTTTGCAGTCCCATTAGCAGTGTAAAAGTGTTCCCTTCTCTCCACATCCATGCCAGCATCTGCAGTTTTGAGATTTTGTGATGTGGGCCATTCTCACTGGGGTTAGATGATATCTCAGGGTTGTAGTAAACAAATTTTAAAATGTCATACTGTGCTAAGTGCTGTGAAGAATAGACTTGAGTCAGAAAATAGTCTTGGTATGTGTTTTTGTTTGTTTGTTTGTTTTTTAAGCTAGGATGATTAGAGGAAGTCCTGACCAAGCAGACGACATTTAAGCAGAGGTGTAAATAAATACTAGTGAGCTATACTGATATCTGGGAATAGAGGGAAGAATAGAGATGCAAAAGCCCTGACGCAGGAATGAGCTTGGTATGTGTATATGAAGAGTGACAAGTCAATTTTGACTGAAACAGAGTAGGCAAGAAAACCAATCCAAGTGTGAAGATACTAGAGTGCTTTCAGTAAAGGAGAGAAGTAATCCGAATTCTGTCTTTAAATGTCCACTCTGTTCAACATCATTAAAATATAAGCTGGCAAGGAAAATAGGGAACAAGAATGGAAGCTGGAAGATGAGTTAAGGGGTGAGAGATAGTGGTTGCTTGCGCTAAAATAGTGCCAGTGAGGGATAACAAGAAGCTGTCAGATTAACTCAATTTACTGGAGTATGGATGAGGGTTGTAAGAGAAGAATTGATAATAATGCTTGAATAATAGGGGAGGGGCTTTGGATAGAATGAGAAAGGGATTTCAGTTCATTTAAATCTCACATCCACTGCCTGCTTTAGCAAGTTCCCTAACCTTTCTGGCCTTTAACTTTCTCTGCTTTAAAATGGAAATACCTAACTTGTAATGTTGTTTTGATAATTATTCTGACTATGCATGTAAAGGTCCTTGGCTTGTTTTGACCGCTATTTTATGTTAACTTCCTTTTTCTCACTTTAGTTGAAGTTTTTAGAACTAATAGATCCTAAACATCATTGTCGATCACATATTTTGTGTGTTGTAATGTGTTGTTTATATAAAAAAAGAACATTTGAATTTTTAGACAGGTAGTAAGAGAAATATTCTTTTGGAACACAATCATTCATGGATTGAAGTTGGTAATCGAAAAACTATTGATGACCTTCAAACTGCATATGTTTCATAGAACTATTTAGTTAATACTTGGAGCTTATTTTTTTTAATAGTGTATTAAAATCTCATATCCACTGCGGTTGCCTTCTAAAGATCATGTTTGGTATACTACTTAAAAATCAATCTTTTAAAAATACATGTCTTCACTAATTTATAAGATTACTCATATTCGTGGATTTTCATTTTAAATTTTTTCTTTCTCTAGGTGAAGCTGTACTTCACAAAAACAGTAGAGGAGCCATCAAATCCAGAAGCTAGCAGTTCAACTTCTGTAACGCCAGATGTTAGTGACAATGAACCTGATCATTATAGATATTCTGACACCACTGACTCTGATCCAGAGAATGAACCTTTTGATGAAGATCAGCATACACAAATTACAAAAGTCTGAATTTTTTTTTTATCAAGAGGGATAAAACACCATGAAAACAAACTTGAATAAACTGAAAATGGACCTTTTTTTTTAATGGCAATAGGACATTGTGTCAGATTACCAGTTATAGGAACAATTCTCTTTTCCTGACCAATCTTGTTTTACCCTATACATCCACAGGGTTTTGACACTTGTTGTCCAGTTGAAAAAAGGTTGTGTAGCTGTGTCATGTATATACCTTTTTGTGTCAAAAGGACATTTAAAATTCAATTAGGATTAATAAAGAAAGATGGCACTTTCCCATTTATTCCAGTTTTATAAAAAGTGGAGACAGACTGATACGTATCCGTAGGAATTTTTCCTTTTGTGTTCTGTCACCAACTGAAGTGACTAAAGAGCTTTGTGATGTACTGGTTCACATCCTACCCCTTTGCACTTGTGGCAACAGATAAGCTTGCAGTTGGCTAAGAGATGTTTCTAAAGGGTTTTGCTACATTCTAATACATGTAATTTGGGTTAGGGGATTGGACGGAATGCTCAGAAAGGAGTATATTTTATGCTGGACTCTGGACCATATACCATCTCCAGCTATTCACACACACCTTTCTTTAGCATGCTACAGTTATTTAATCTGGACATTTGAGGAAGTGGCCGCTGTCACTGCTTGTTGTTCGTGCATTTTTTTTTAAAGCATATTGGTGCTAGAAAAGGCAGCTAGAGGAAGTAAATCTGTATTGGGGTACAGGAATGAACCTTCTGCAACATCTTAAGAATCCACAAATGAAGGGATATAAAAATAATGTGGTCATAGGTAAGAAACACAGCAGCAATGACTTAACCATATAAATGTGGAGGCTATCAACAAAGAATGGGCTTGAAACATGAAAATTTGACAATGATTTATTAAATATGTTTTCTCAATTGTAATGACTGCTCCATCTCCTGTGTAATCAAGGCCAGTGCTAAAAGTCAGATGCTATTAGTACCTACATCAGTCAACAACTTACACTTATTAGTTTTCAATCATATACCTGCTGTGGATGCTTCATGTGCTGCCTGCAAGCTTCTTTTTTCTCATTAAATATAAAACATTTTGTAATGCTACAAGGAAATTTCAATTTGAGATTCTTCAGTAAGTATTTTTTTCTTTGAAGATTTATGATGCACTTATTCAATCCAATAGCTGTCAGCCGTTCCACCCTTTTGACCTTACACATTCTATTACAATGAGTTTTGCAGTTTTGCACATTTTTTTAAATGTCATTAACTGTTAGGGAATTTTACTTGAATATTGAATACATATGATGTTTATATTAAAAAGGATATTATTTGTGTTAAAACGAAAACTAGTGTTGCAGTACATTTTCAACACTGCACAAATACTAAGACATTTAATTTTTTAGTAGAAATTGTCCTACATATGCTTTATTGATTTCCTATTGAAAGAATAGATTTTTCTTTTTAATGTGCAGTGTTGTATCATTTCTTCATAGTGCTAGAGTTGGGACTAGGGCTTCAATTTCACTTAAATATCATCATATATTTGATATGCCCAGACTGCATACAATTTTAAGCAGAGTACAACTACTATTGTAAAGCTAATGTGAAAATACTATTAAAAAGGATTTTTCTCCAGAAATTTGGTGTCTTTCAAATTATACTTTGACCTTGACATTTGAATATCCAGCCATTATATTTCTTAGTGATATAAAATTCCATTTTCAATAATTAATGGTGCTGAAATTGTTCACTAGCTGTGGTCTGACTTAGTTAATTTACAAATACAGATTGCATAGGACCTACTAGAGCAGCATTTATATGGTGGTAAATAGATTAGGCAGAACTTCATCCAAAATACTTTCCATCAATGTTGACATGTTTTCCATACCTCATCAGTTTCATTCAACAAATAAAATTTTTAAATTTTTAACAAAGCTCTTAGGATTTACACCTTTATATTTAAACATTGATAGAGTTGTTGATTGACCACTCATAAGTTAAATTGGTAAAGTTAGAGATGACTATTCTAAGATCTCACCACTGAAATTTATATACCACCTTGTTTTTCATAAAAGGTGAAAATTGTTGACTAAAATGAAAATCAACTTCATGTTTTGAAGATATTAATACTGTTCTTTATTACAATTTTGGGCACAGCATGTTAAGTCACAACTTGTATTGTTCCAATATGTAACATGGAGGGCCAGGTCATAAATGATGACATTATAATGGGCTTTTGCACTGTTATTATTTTTCCTTTGGAATGTGAAGGTCTGAATGAGGGTTTTGATTTTGAATGTTTCAATGTTTTTGAGAAGCCTTGCTTACATTTTATGGTGTAGTCATTGGAAATGGAAAAATGGCATTATATATATTATATATATAAATATATATATTATACATACTCTCCTTTATTTCAGTTACAATTCCCATAGAATTTGACAAGAATTGCTCTGACTGAAAGATTTTCGAGTCCTAATTAAAACTTTATTTATGACAGTATTCATAATTAGCCTGAAATGCATTCTGTAGGTAATCTCTCTGAGTTTCTGGAATGTTTTCTTAGACTTTTTGGATGTGCAGCAGCTTACACGTCTGAAGTTACTTGAAGGCATCTCTTTTTAAGAAAGCTTACAATTGGGCCCTGTCCCATCCCAAGTCCTTTGTAGCTCCTCTTGAACATTTTTGCCATAATTACAAAAGGTTAGTTGAAAAAATAGCATAACCATTCTTTGCTGTGGCACAGGTTATAAACTTAAGTGGAGTTTACCGGCAGCATCAAATGTTTCAGCTTTAAAAAAATAAAAGTAGGGTACAAGTTACATGTTTAGTTCTAGAAAATTTGTGCAATATGTTCATAACGATGGCTGTGGTTGCCCCAAAGTGCCTCGTTTCCCTTTAAATACATTACTGTGTCATGCATGCAGATGGAAGGGGTGGAACTGTGCACTAAAGTGGGGGCTTTAATTGTAGTGTTGGGCAGAGTTGCCTTCTACCTGCCAGTTCAAAAGTTCAGTCTGTTTTCATATAGAGTATATATACTAAAAATTTCAGTCTGTTCAACAGCCTTACTGATTCAGCCTCTTCAGATACTCTTGTGCTGTGCAGCAGTGGCTCTGTGTGTAAATGCTATGCACTGAGGATACACAAAAATCCCAATATGATGTGTACAGGATAATGCCTCATACCAATCAGATGTCCATTTGTTATTGTGTTTGTTAACAACCCTTTATCTCTTAGTGTTATAAACTCCACTTAAAACTGATTAAAGTCTCATTCTTGTCATTGTGTGGGTGTTTTATTAAATTAGAGTTTATAATTTAAATTTCTCAAATCCATTGAAATTTTAAATAATGGGCAGCCAAATGCGATTAAGAAGTTTTCTGTAAGTTTTTTTTTCCCCTCCCTGTTGTCCTTCAAAGCCTACCATTATAAAAGCATGGCCTTTGTCAGCTTGGGAGTAGAGTATCTTGTCTACTCCTGTCTAAGAGAAGCATTTTTAGGGCTTTAGTCATAAGCACATTAAATAGCATTCTAATCCTGAAAATTCGAGAATTTGGGGAAATTGTGCAATTTTTTATTAAATAAGCCAGGTGTCTAAAGATAATTCCCCAGAATCAGTTTTCAATTTTGTGGCTGTTCCTTTTAATTTTATGCTCTGCCATCAACATATGGGGCGCTTTATCTACTCATTGTGACTTGTGCCATATAAAAATTCGTATTGCAGAGTAGTTAAAGGACTTTTGTGTACTTGAATTTAACCTTGTTTCTAACTTTCTTAAAAGCTTAAAGACGAAATCATATCCTTTCAACAAAGCATAGTAAGGTAGTTAAGTGGAAATGTAACTTGTTACCAGTGTTTTGAAAATAAAACAGACTATTAATGTAACAATGGATTTAATGTTATTAAGTTTACATCTCCATGTGACTTTTTAAAAGTAAATGTGAATAATGTGCAATAATGTAAAGAAGTATAAAGTGTATAATTGTGTGTGTGTACACACATTTTATTTTTAGGTATCTTAGGTAAAATTACGGTTGGAAAGTATACTTGAGTCTGAGATTATTCAGATTTATAAGAAGATATTTTGGTGATGTTTGAAAAATAGGAATTTTCTGACAATTTTGTTTTTATATCATGCCCTCACTACACTGTAATTTGAGCTGGCTTGGTTCAGTGAATGCCATCACCATTTCCATTGAGAATTTGAAAATCACCAAGGTGTAACATGCAGGCTTCCAAAGGCTTCCCCAAAAATCAAGACCCTTAAATCTGGTTGATTTGCTGCTAACATGAAACTTTTGGTTCTTTTAATTTTGCCAGATAATTAGCCACACTTCTAAAGCTTAGTCTTGAATGGTTTAAGTATAACTTGATTAGCAGTGCTGTTGCTTGTGAAGAAACACGAGTGTAAACAAAAATATTCAATCCTCATGTAGGAACAGTACATAAAAGCTGGCAAGATAATGGAGAAAAACTTTTAAACATGAGATGTTAGAGACTCAATTTTCCTATAGATTTATATACCTATAGGAAGCCTAATGATTAAGTTGCTTATCAGCTTTTAATTTTAGAGCAAATCATTTATGCTATTTTTCCATCTTTGGAGAGATCTTTTCTTTGAATACAGGTAGCCACTCTGACAAATTCACATTGGTTTGTAGCTTTAAAAAAATTGTAATGTGAAGACAGGAAAGGACAAAATAGTTTCATTTGGTGGTAATGTACTGGCTTTTAAGTTAGATATTTTGAAAATACTTTCCCGTTACAACAGCGTAATCCTACCACCTGGAGACATAGCCATTATTAATACTTAAGTGATTATACAATCATTTTTTTCTCCTATATATGTATATATTTTCTTTAAAAGGTTTAAATTTATACTGCGCATACTCTCAAAGCCTTTTAGCTTAGTATGTCTGTCATGAATTTGTAGAATGTTCCATTGCCTTGGAAAACGGGCAGTTAATTTGATTATTTTCTAATGCTACAGGTGAAGATTATGTGCAGTTACTGTGAGTCCTTTCCAATTCATTGGGTTATCCATAAATGTTGAAATACTTTTGGCATAGACATATATCTAAGCAAATGAAACAGTTACATTAATTTAACATAGACAAGCTTAACGTTGTAGATAACTTCTCTTCAAATAATCTTAAAACATTTGCATCTGGAAGTTTGTGTTAAATAGTTCAACAGAATGTGTGAAACACTATATTAGTAGTTAACTTCATCACCTTTCTATTTCAGGTTGGAAAAGAAAGATGAGCTTTTCAGTCTTTATAGTTCCCAAATAGTTGCTCAATTTAGATCAAATTAATAATAACACCTGCAATAAAAAGGAGGTTACTGCTGGTTTAGCACTTAGTTGTCTTTAAATGTGAGTGCTCATGTGACTTCCATCACATCAAAAACTTAGTAATTCATAATGATTCACCTTTAGTTCCAAATTTATCATGTTTAGTATTATGGTAGGCTTAGAATGTGCAAGTTTTTTTGACAGTCGTTTGAGAAGGTGAGAAAACAATTAGCTGAGGTCAGTATATAATTTATAAACCAATGTATGGATATTTTAAAAACATTTTACAGATGAGTGAAGTTAACTGCCATCTTTCAGCATAAGTACATTTAAAAATAAAGCTGCATATTTTTAAATGAAGTGTTTAACCAAGGATTTATATTTTTCATTTTTAAAAATTAAAAATAATTTATATTTACTCTGTTGCATGTGAATTCTCATCTGTCCTTATAATAGTTAGAGATTTTGTTTGTGTAGAATGGAGCAAGGCTTATAGTCCTGGTTCTAGTGTTTCGGTTTGCCAGATCTGTTCACTACAGTGGAATTCATGACATGTTTAGGTATGGTTTTCTGTAGCCTGTCACTTACTGGGTAATATTTATATGCACCTTTAGGATTGCTGCCTGTTCTATCCAGTTGTCCAAATAATAGTCCCACGTTTACAAATGCCCTTTGAAGTTTCAATTTTCGTTTTCCACTAAATTGCTCTCATGCCCCAATGAGCAGTTTATAAGTGTGTGTATACATGTGTTTGTGTGTGTGGTTGTGTGTGTTGTGTGGGGGTGAATTAGACTTTCAAAAGTTTTGAACTCCAGCTTTAGAGATTACTAGTTTGATTCAGGCAAACATTTCTCACTGGAATTTCACAGTTCATTGTAATAAAAATGTTAACCCTGGATGACCTCTGACCTGCAGTACTGAATCTTTGGATATTAATGAATTTGTTAGTAGCATCTCGGTGTGTGCTTTAATGAGTTATTTTCAAAGTTGTGCATTAAACCAAAGTTGGCATATTTGGAAATGTTTATATAATGTTCCATTTGGCTACTGATGGACATAAAAATAGAAATGCCTTCCTATGGAGAGTATTTTTCCTTTAAAAAATTAAAAAGGTTAATTATTTTGACTATTTGGTTTTAAACTTTTTATTTATCTAACAAATATTTATCAAGTCTGCTGCATATAACTGGTGTTTGAAGTATATTGGTGTTCAGAACAGACATTCTTATCCTTGCCTTTGGAAAGTTTACCCTCCAGTAAAGGAAAACAGACTTTACCAGAATAATTATAAACTATGATTGCTGTGAAATATGAGATGCATAAGATAAAGTAATGACCATCAAAACTTCCATATGCCCCTAAATGTCCACCCCCTTGGAGTTAGATGAGGCTTATGTAACTTACTCAATAAAATAACAGTGAAAGTGACTGACACTTAAAGGCAGTTTCTCTCTTCCCTGCTGCTGTGGCCAAGGTATGGCCAAGGCCAAGACCCACTGTCATCCTGGGTCTTGACTGACCCCTTGAAGAAGCAGAACTTCAAATTCTCCCTCCCCAACTTTGAACTTTTTGCAAGATACTAACAAGAAATAAAGTATCTACACTGATACTTGGGGACAATTTATTATCATGGCAGACATTATGTCCTGACTAATATGGTGCTTTGGAAAGATGAAGGGTTTCTTTTTTTTTTTTTCTTTTTTTTTGAGACAGTTTCACTATGTCACCCTTTGGTAGAGTGCTGTGACATCACAGCTCACAGTAACCTCAAACTCTTGGGCTTAAGCGATCCTCTTGCCTCAGCCTCCCAAGTAGCTGGGACTACAGGTGCCTGCCCCAACACCTGGTTATTTTATTTATTTATTTATTTTGTTATTGTTGTTTGGCAGGCCCAAGCTGGGTTCAAACCCACCAGCCCCGGTACATGTGGCCAGCTCCCTAACCACTGAGCTACAAATGCCAAGCCAAGGGAAGGGTTTCTTGAGCAATAACAAGGGAGTTTAAAATGAAGCAAAATGAAAAAAATGGCATCTTTAGAAAACATGATGCAATTAATTCTAAATTGCAAGTAATTCAATAGTTACTGACCACCCGCCTGGTGTCAGGTGCTATTCTAGATGCCTGCATACAAACGAACAGCAGATCTTTGCCCTCCTGGAGCTTACATTCTAGCAAGGGAAAATAGACAATAAACAGTCAAGGTGGGGGGATGCCGAACAGTTAAGGGAGATCAGGATTGCAGGGTAGAGTGATTGCAGTGCTAAATAGGGTAGTGAAGAATAGGCCTCATTGGAGAGGTAAGATTTGAAGACTACTGAACGAGTGAGTTAGTATCTTCTTTAACCCTTTCAACCAGCAAGATGCACTCAGAATCCTTTATAAAACTTTATTTTCACCTTACACAATTCTGTACCTTAATTTCTGAGTTTTAAAGATTATTATTGGGCGGCGCCTGTGGCTCAGTCGGTAAGGCGCCGGCCCCATATACCAAGGGTGGCGGGTTCAAACCCAGCCCTGGCTGAACTGCAACCAAAAAAAAATAGCCGGGCGTTTGTGGTGGGCGCCTATAGTCCCAGCTACTCGGGAGGCTGAGGCAAGAGAATCGCTTAAGCCCAGGAGTTGGAGGTTGCTGTGAGCTGTGTGAGGCCACGGCACTCTACCGAGGGCCATAAAGTGAGACTCTGTCTCTATAAAAAAAAAAATAATAATAATAAAGATTATTATTGGTGTATCTAGGGAGGATTTTTAAGAATACCACCCAAAATGTCACAATATTCTGAATCACTCTCTCCTCTCCTCCCTTCTCTTCTTCCCTCTCTTTGCTGTTTTGAGCCAGAGTCTCACTCAGTTACCCTTGGATAGAGTGCTGCGACATTATAGCTCACAGCAACCTCGAACTCTTGAGCTCAAGCCATCCTCCTGCCTCAGCCTTCCAAGTAGCTGGGACTACAGGTGCCCACCACAATGCCTGTCTAGTTTTTCTATTTTTAGTAGAGATAGGTTCTTGCTTTGTTCAGGCTTGTCCCGAACTCCTGAGTTCATGTGATCCACCCACCTCGGCCTCCCAGATTGCCACAGGATTACAGGTGTGAGCTACCTGGCCCAGCTTGTATTATTATTATTATTTTTTTTTTCTTGTAAGAAATGATTGTTGGGCGGCGCCTGTGGCTCAGTGAGTAGGGCGCCGGCCCCATATGCCGAGGGTGGCGGGTTCAAACCCAGCCCCGGCCAAACTGCAACAAAAAAATAGCCGGGTGCTGTGGCGGGCACCTGTAGTCCCAGCTGCTCGGGAGGCTGAGGCAAGAGAATCGCTTAAGCCCAGGAGCTGGAGGTTGCTGTGAGCTGTGTGATGCCACGGCACTCTACCAAGGGCCATAAAGTGAGACTATGTCTCTACAAAAAAAAAAAAAAAAAGAAATGATTGTCACTCTTTGGTCCAGGCTCACAGCAGCCTCAAACTCCTGGCCTCAAGTGATCCTCCTGCCTCAGCCTCCCAAGTAGCTAGGACTACAGGTGTGTGCCACCACAATTAGCTAATAATGTTTTTATTTCTATTTTTTGCCCAGACAGGTCTTGAACTGGCTTTGGGTATCTTTCTACCTCAGCCCCCCAATTTGCTGGGATTATAGGAATGAGCTACTAGGACTTGCTCTTTTTTTTTTTTTTTTTCTTTTCTGAGACAGAGTCTCACTCTGTTGCCCAGGCTGGAGTGTCCTGGTGTCATAGCTCACAGCAACCTCAAACTCTTGGGCTCAAGCAATCCTCTTGCCTCAGCCTCCCTAGTAGCTGGAGCTACAGGTGCCTGACACAACACTGGGCCATGTTTAGGCTGGTCTCCAACTCTTGAGCTCAGGCAGTCCACCTGCCTCGGCTTCCCACAGTGCTAGGATTACAGGCATGAGCCCCTGTGCCCGGCCTCATTTTGTTTTCTAAGTTGTTTAGAAAAATATATACAATCTGTTGCTTTTTACTGTCAGAGCTGAATTTATTTTTAAATTTTAATATTTAAAATATTTTTAATTTTTCTTACGCTTTTTAAAGTGTATATTTTGAAAAGATTTACTATCACTTTTCAGAATAAGTTAAAGTTCTCTCATGGCCTTAAATATCTATAACACTGGAAGGAAATGTCATTTATGATTTATTGATGGGAAACGAGTTATAAATTTTGAGTTACTTGAGAAACAAAAGGGATGAGATTTATAGCCTAAGTGTGTATGTTTTAATTCTTAGTCTGTAAGCAAAATCTCTGGAAAAGTACTAATATCTAAACAGCAAAAGAAAAACTTTTTCACAAAGAAGGAACCTCTCTTCTCCCATTTCACTTCAAAGTTTCGAAATTTAAATTTGTGATCAAGGGAAAATGGTATAATTGAATTAATTTGCTACAGTAGACATTGCAACTATTTATTTATTGAGGCATTTTTCTTTTCTTTCTTTTCTTTTTTAGAGACAAAGTCACATTTTGTTGCCCTTGGTAGAGTGCCATCACATCACAGGTCTCAGCAACCTCAAAATCTTAGGCTTAAGCCATTCTCTTGCCTCAGCCTCCCAGGTAGCTGAGACTACAGGCGCCCGCCACAACACTCAGCTAGTTTTTTGTTGCAGTTTGGCCAGGGCTGTATTTAAACCTGCCACCCTCGGTATATGGGGCTAGCACCCTACTCACTGAGCCACAGGTGCTGCCCAACATTTTTCTTTTATTTTTTATTTATTTATTTATTTATTGCAGCTTTTGCAGTTTTTGACCAGGGCTGGGTTTGAACCCGCCACCTCTGGTATAGGGAGCCAGCGCCTTACTCCTTTGAGCCACAGGTGCTGCCCTTAATTTTTTTATTTTTTGAGACAGAGTCTTAGTCACCCTGGAATTGAGTGCTATGATGTCATAGCTCACAGCAACCTCAAACTCTTGAGCTCAAGCGATCCTCTTGTCTCAGCCTCCCATACAGGCACCCGCCACAACACCTGGCTATTTTTACAGACTGGGCTTCCCTCTTGCTGAGGCTGATCTCGAACTCCTGAGCCCAGGAGATCCACCTACCTCAGCCCCCAGAGTGCTAGGATTATAGGCATAAGCCACCGCACTCAGCCCACAAAACTGTATTTAAATTTCACGAATGCATGTGAAAATTACCAAACTTTTTAATTTTATTCAATGTTTCCATGAAGATATCATTGGCGAGAAAGCCCAACCTTTGTTTTACATGAATACCTTTAACAAGGGAATTATAAGCGGTTCTTTAAGTAATGGATTAATATTTTGTTTACTGTAAATAGCCATCATAATTCACGTGACTAATATAAAAGCCTCTTAGGATTATTAGTACTGTGTATTACATGGATGTTCAAAAGGAAAAATAACTTTTAATCTTTGGTAACAGAGTAGATATACAGTAAAATTTCCCTTTTGTCAGACTCAGCAGACACTAATGTGTTTAGCTGTCCTTGGAAAAGACTGCAGCGATTGCTTCAATAAAAATCCAATAAGGTTAAAAGTAAAATATGACTTTGAACATGATTTACTGAGTAAAATCTTGGGTAAGAGGAACTTGAAAGCCACAAGCAACTTTGAATCTTTCTCCAGAAAGTTGAACACAGTTCTACCCAAAAAAACTTGAAGACATTTAAAATTCATAGGAATTCCGTCATGTCAGCTCATCTACTTAGAGACCAAAAATTATATAGGAGCACCAAGGAAAGAAAGCTGAAGAAAGAAGAGAAAAGAAAACAGGAGGAAAAGAAGTGTGGGAAGAATCCAAACTAATTCTGACTGCTGAAGGCTACTCCAAGGATGGGCATCTGTTCTGAGCTGGCAGCATGTGCCAAACACTGTAGTGGCCATTTCACAAGCTTGACCCACCCTCCAAGGTGGGATTTTATCTCATGTTAAGCACAAAAACTAAAAGCCATTGTATCTAAATTACCCAGGTCTCTCTCACAACTAGAAAGTAGGGAACTGGATTTGAACCCAGGCAGTCCGCTATTTCTACCATACTATGAACCACTAGTAGTTCCCTATTTAAAGGTAGTCATGTTAACTCTTTAATCAAGCTTTTGCAAAAGGACCTTTCTCCAAATGTGAACTTATTATAGAGATGGCATACAAAAGTTGATTTGTCGGGAAGGCACAATGCTGCTTTTCAATTTTACAACAAAAAAAAATGCAGTGTTTAAGTAGGAAATGACATTGAGGTAAGTTCAGAGAAAAATTGAACTGGTAATATGTTTAGAGAAATTACTTCCTGATGAAAAAAAGAGAATTTCAAGGCTTTTGGAATCTCCAATTGTTATATTAGAACCATATTACTTTCCTTTTTATTTATTTATTTATTTATTTGAGACAGAGTCTCACTCTGTCCCCTTGGGGAGAGTGAAGTGGTGTCCTCATAGCTGACGGCAACCTCAAACTCTTGGGCTCAAGTGATCTTCTTGCCTCACTTTCCCAAGTAACTGGGACTACAGGCACCAACCTAATTTTTTTTTTCTATTTTTAGTAGAGACAGGGGTCTTGCTCTTGCTCAGGCTGATCTCAAACTCCTGAGCTCAAGCGATCTGCCCATCTTTGCCTCCCAGAGTGCTAGGATTACAGGCATGAGTCACTGCGCCCGGCCAGAACCATTTTACTTTTGAAAGGTAGTATAAATTTTTGTAAGAGCGATGATAATTTGGGGTTTAAGAGTTGAACACATGTTGCCATTTAATTCCCATAAGGCGGGAAGTACAATTATATCCATCTTATACATGAGGAGCTGAAGTATAGAAAGGTTTAATAACTCGTTGAACATAGCAGGGCTAGTTAAGTGGTAGAGCCAAGATTTAAATCCAAGTCAATTTGATTGCCAAGCCTAGGCCATTAACTACTATGTTGTATGTGTTACTTCCTGTAAAAACTTAATGAGACCTTTCATTTTCTTTAAAATGCATAGTTGTTTCTTTTTTTAATTAATTAATTTTTTTTCAAGTGCATAGTTTTCAAACTAGAATGGGCAGAGCAGTGGGGTAAGTAGTGGTTCTCAAGCTTTTCGGCCTCAGGACTCCTTTGCACTTTTAAAATTTATTAAGGACCTCAAAGAGCCTTTGTTATTGACATTTACCATGTAAGAAATTAAAACTGAGGCATTATCATCTGGCAAATAGTCTAAAATAACATTAATAAACTTATTATATGTTAATATAAATAAGAAGGCTCACGCCTGTCATTCTAGCATTCTGAGAGGCTGAAGGAGGTGGTTGGCTTGAGCCCAGGAGCTTGGCTGAGCAAGAGTGAGACCCTGTCTCAACACTAAAATAGAAAAATTAGCCAGGCACTGGTGGTGGGCACCTGTAGTCCCAGCTACTGGGATGGGGTGGGAGTTGGGGTCTGAACCCAGAAGTTTGAGGTTACAGTGAGCTATGATGGTGCCACTGCATTCTAGCCTGAGTAACAGAGCAAGACCCTGTCTCAAACAAAATAAAACCAAAACAACATAAGTAATATTTTAGTAAAAATAACTATATTTTCCAAAACAAAAATTTTATTGATAAAGTATAGGTTTGGGTTTTTTTTTTTTTTTTTACATTTTTTTCTTTAATGCCTGGTTTCATAGAAAACAGCTGAATATTTCATATACGCTTCTGCATGTGATCTGTTGTGATCTGTTGTTTTGGTTATAGCATATGAAGAAAATGTGATCTCACATAGATATAAACTTAGAAAAGAGTGTTTTTTTTTTTTGACAGAGTCTCACTTATGTCACCCTCGGTAGAGTGCGGTGGTGTCACAGCTCACAGCAATCTTAAACTCTTGGGTTTAAGTGATTCTCTTGCCTCAGCCTCCCAAGTAGCTGGGACTACAGGCACCCACCACAATGCCCAGGTATTTTTTTGTTGCAGTTGTCATTGTTTAGCAGGCTCTGGCCGGTCTTGAACCCGCCACCCTTGGTGTATGTAGTGGCACCCTACCCACTGAGCTACGGGCACCAACCCGAAAAGGGTGATATTTTCAAAGCCTTTTCAGATAACTATAGATGATCTTCTTTGATACTACCAAACTGGTCAGTTTAATTTTTTAAAGGTTAGTTGCAATAATGGAATTGAAACCCCTCAATAACTTTTTGTACTGTGTTTCAGTCAAACCCACTGGTTTTCTTATTTTTTTGAATAAGTCTTTTACCTATGCATGATTTTGTGACATCTAGGGATTAGTTGGAAAATATTAGTTTACTGAGTTTTGCAGATCTCCCCAATGTTGATGCATTTTATTATAGTATAATACGTAAAAGAAAAATCATGTTTGTTAATATCACCACTGAGCTCACCAGAACAGTCTTTAAATATTGGGAAGCTGTCAAGTTCATGCTGCCAGGTACAAGACTTAACAAATATTAATTTTCATGTAAAAGCTTGAATTTTATCACTGATAACAAATAATGCTAATTGTTTTTCTGAAAGGGTCTCGGTATCCTATAGGGGTCATGGGCTACACTTTGAGGATCACTAGTAGGAGGTTTGATTAAAGAGATGTAAGTAAGAGAACATTTACCTTCTAAAAGGCCCAAACATATCAATTTTCAGAGTGCTGAAGGGTTTCAAAAATGAGGCCTCAAAATCACTAGTAATAATCTCTGATAAATTGAGAAAAAAGAGAGAGAGAGTTCAGACACTTAGAAATGAGAAAATACTGCCTCAGCTCTTCAGAGGGATGAATTCTGGGTAACAAAGGCCAGTACATTTAACACTGATTCCCAGAAAAGGTCTTTAATATATTTGGTAGCAGGTAGTTTAAGGACATTAGAAAATAATTTAGTGATTACCAGATGTCAGTGGAGGTAGGTAGGTCATCTCAAAATCATCTCAAATTTCTTTCTTTCTTTTTTTTTTTTGAGACAGAGTCTCAAGCTGTTGCCCTGGGTAGAGTGCTGTGGCATCACAACTCATAGCAACCTCAAACTCTTGGGCTTAAGCGATTCTCTCGCGTCAGCCTCCCAAGTAGCTGGGCTACAGGAGCCCGCCACAATACACGGCTATTTTTTGGTGTTGTTGCAGTTGTCATTGTTGTTTTAGCTGGCCCGGGCCGGGTTTGAATCCCCTAGCCTCAGTGTATGTAGCCGGCGCCCTACCTACTAAACTACAGGTGCCACCCTCAAATTTCATTCTTCCTTTATGATCATCTGGCACAATGCTTTACATACTGAAATGTTTGAATAATCATGTAAAATAGTTGAATAATAAATTGTGTATTGCTTATATGAACTGCACAAATCTCATTTGAATAAAAACTATGTGTAGACTAGTTAGGGCAGGTCTAAGAGGCACCTATAAGGAAAACTAAAAGAATTTGCCTTGAGAACAGAAGTCCAAGGGTATTTTCAAGTATCATAAAATATTTGTAGTCTACCTTGTGAGAAAAGGCGGCACTGGATTGTGGGAAGAACACAGGTCAAGGAACAGGTCAGAACATGAGTGCTCCTCCGGTTCCACTATCAACTTAATGGATTCAGTTACTTCATTTCTAACCCCAGGTTCTACTCTGCAATGTACGAAAGGCTAGATAATCTTCACTAAGGCCTCTGAAAAGGACAGAGTTGTATTCTCTCACTCTGTGGAACATAACAGAACTCACAAACAGAATTTTGGAGAAACCAAGTTTGCCTCATGATGAGTAACTTCCTGGCTCTGCGCCATCTATACCGTAGCCACTAACCACGTGTAGCTCAGGAGCCCTGGAAAGTGAGATTTGCTGTAAGCATAAACTACACTCCAGACTTTAAAGACTTAGTATGAAAAGTAGAAGGCAAAATATCTTGTTAGTAATTTTTGTATTGATTACATGTTGAAATAGAATTTTAGATAAATAGTGGATAAATTAATATATTTTAAAATTCATTTTACCTTTCCTTTTACTTTGAAAAATATATGGCTACTGGAAAATGCATATATGGCTTAGATTATACTTCTAATGGACAGAGCTAGTGTACCTAATAGAGTTTCCAACAAAAAAATAATAACTTGAAGAAGAACCTAATTTTACTGTTAATTTTACCTTTTGAAGTACCCAAGCAGAGGCTGGGTCACAAGACAGCCTCGCAAACAACTCTACTTGGTATGAATTTGGTATATATTTGTATTCTCAGTCTGCGCTCAGAGGAAATGCTAAGGCTCCTTGTTAGTCTACTTGTGTTGCTATAAAAAACATGCCTGAGGTCAAATAATTTATAAAGAAAAGAGTTTTATTTAGCTCACCAAACTGAGGACTGTACAGGGAGCATTGTGCCAGGATCTGAGGGCTTCGGGAAACTTACTTTAAGGCAGAAGATGGGCAGGCCCGTCACGGGTGGGAGAAGGAGCGGGGGGGGGGGGGGGGCGGAGGTAGTGCCAGGTTCTTTGAAGCCACCAGCTCTCCCATGAACTAATAGAGGGGGCACTCGCTCATTATCGTAGGGAGGGCAGCAGGGCATTCATGAAGGATCAGCCCCCATGCCCTCGATACCTCCCATGCGGCCCCACCTCCAACACTAGTGACCAAATTTCAATGTGGTACTTGGAGGAGACGAACCTCCCCCATCAGACCCCACCAGCACTGCTCCCAGCTTTGTCAATGATGGAGTGGAGGGGACAAAGGATGATGCCGGTGGTGGGTGGGTGGGGAACTGATCAGGATACATCAACTGAATAGATGAATGAGTATACAAAATATGGGTAATTCAGGTAAGATGGATGATGGTTTAGGGTTGAGGTTTAGGCTCAGGCCACCAGTTCGACTTTCAGCGCTACTGCTTACTCGCTCTGTGACCTCACTCTTGTGCCTCAGTTTCTTCATCTGTAAAACGTGGGGCTCACATGAACAATTTTGCATACAGTATGGTACATTTGCCTAGAAACATGGCTTGGGACTACACACTATTTGGCTATGCTACCGCATGAATCTCATCTTGCAAGACAAACCTACACACAACAACAAGAAACTCTTTATAAAATATCTTGCCTATAAACAGGTTGTTAAACACGTTCTCACTTCCTTGCCTTCTGTCACCACCTGTGGAGCAAGTTTCTGAAGCAGTTCTGCAGTGGTTGTGATTAAAGCAGATTTACACACTGCCCGGACACCCTTAGCAACTTGATCTTATGGTAGGAGAACCTTTCCTGAGAACCGGAAACGTCATATTCAGTAAGGTGCAAAATGATTCAAGGTGCTCTCTCTCTACTTCTGCCTTCCCCCTCAAACATGACCCTGCCATCTGGCAGCAGGGAAAGGGGAGCTGTTTATCCCATACACCTGCTATCTGACTCTCAGGATTCTGAAACTTAGGCCTGCATGGTGAGTTGTGATGACTTCTGTATCCCAGCACCACTTGGCAGCCTATTACACTGCTCTGGCCAGCTCTCTCCGTTTCCGCAGATCTTCTCTGCCCTGCTCAGTGTATCCCTCTCACCTGTGTTTCCACTCGCAGAACCTAATCTTGCCTTCTATTGAATGGAGAAAATTAAGGCTACCATACTTCATAGCCTGCTTCAACTTCCTGTCCTCTCTATTACAAACCAATCCTCAACCTCCCTCACCTGCTTCTTTCTCACTTCATTTTATTTATTAATTAAATTAAAAATAATTTTTCTTTTTGCCACAAGATCTTATTCCATTGCCCAGACTAGAGTGCAGCGGTCTCATCACAGTTCACTACAACTTCAAATTCTTGGGCTCCAGTGATCCTTCTTCCTCAGCCTCCCAACTAGTGAGGTCTACAGGCATGCACCACCACACCTGGTTAACTTATTTTATTTTATTTTTTGTAGAGTTGGGCTCTTGCTATGTTGCACAGTCTGGTCTTGAACTCCTGGACTCAAGTGATCCTCCTATCTTGGCCTCCAAAAGTGCTAGGGTTTCAGGCATGAGCTACTGCACTCAGCCTCTTCCTCTCATTTTACAGGAAAAAACACCTCCCTTCTTGTTTTAGTCTAACTTTTCTACCGTACTCTTACTGCTTTCTTTGGACAAAGATCATGTTTATTGGATTAGCTATTCCTTAATCCCTCCATTATGTTTTTTTTTTTTTTTAATAAAAAGAGAAAGAAGAAAGCCTTCTCTACCTTATATTCTAATTATCACTCTCTCTCTCTCTTTTTTTTCTTTTTTTTTGAGACCGAGTCTCAAGCTATCATCCTGGGTAGAAGGCCATGTCATCATACCTCACAGCAACCTCAAGCTCTTGGCTCAAGCGATCCTCTTGTCTCAGTTTTTTTCTATTTTTTTCAGTAGAGACGGGAATCTCGTTTTTTGCTCAGACTGGTCTCGAACTCGTGAGCTTAAACAATCCACCTGCCTCGGCCTCCTAGAGTATATCACTTTTTTTTAAAAGTCAAGTTCAAAAAGGAAAATCTACCCTGTCTCTACTTCTTCCTCACATCTTCTTTTATTTTTCTTATCATTATATTTATTATTTTAACTTAGCTACAAATGCACATTCAAAAATCACATATGTAAAATAATATGTCAATTAGGAAACATTCTATACTTCCTCAAATTATCAGTCAAGTATACAACAGTAGAATATACACATTTTCAGATATTTAGGGATTCAGAAATATTATCTCTCATGGAATTTTTCTTGGAAAGATGTCAGAGAATATGTTCCACCAAAGAGGATGGCATGGTATCCAGAAAAGGTAGAACAACAAAAGGAAGCCCTAAGTTAGCCCACTTAGAGAAAAAGTGGTCCTGATCAAAGGGGGAACGTGGAGAGCTCAGGGAGAAAAATTGCCAAGTGAAAAAAATATGAAACCAACATACTTGAATATATGCAAAAGGTGTTCTTTTTTTATTATCTGGGATTCATGGAGGGTACTAAGAATTAGGTTACACTGATTGCATTTGTTAAAGTCCCTCTTATAATTGTGTCCCACCCCCAAGAGATGCGCCATGCACTGTGACCCCCTCTCCCTCCCTCCTGCTCTCTCCCTGCCCCCTCATTCCCCTACACCCCACCCTTCGTATTAGCTCATCTACTGCCTTCATATCAGAATTGAGTACATTGGATTCTTGCGTCTCTATTCTCGTGATACTTTACTAAGAACGTGTTCCACCTCCATCCAGGTTAATACAAAAGATGTGAAGACTCTGTCTTTTTAATGGCTGAATAGTATACTACGGTGCACATATACCACAGCTCGTTAATCCATTCCTGGGTTAGTAGGCGTTTAGATTGTTTCCACATTTTGGCCATTGTAAATCAAGCTGCAATGAGAGTCTAGTACAAATGTCACTATGATAAAATTATTTGTTTCTTCTGAGTAGATGCCTAGTAATGGGATTGCAGCATCAAATGGGGGGTCTAATTTGAGTTCTTTGAGGATTCTCCATATTTCCTCCCAAAAAGGTTGTATTAGTTTTATGCAAAAGTTTTTTTTAATAGGTACGTGATAGAGATGTTGGAGGATTTGTGTGGGAATGTTAGTGGTACATTGAAAATCAAACAATTGAGCCAATGGCTGAGTGGCTAAGGCATTGGACCCAAAAATCAAACAATTGAAAATAATCCACTTTTGTTTGTTTGATTTTCAATGTGCCACTACAATTCCAACCCGAGGAAAAATGAGGTGCTAGATAAGACTTGATGTATGGAAGCTGGGTCCTCAACCATCATAACAGGAAGTCAATGACTACTACCATAAACCTAAAACTGATGAATCCAGAGATAGAAGCATAATGTTTAGCTAAGAATATGACAGCAAATACTAGAAACAATGAGACTAATTAAGAATGGATTTGGGAGATTGTCTCTGGACAGTCAGGCTGGGGTACGAAGTGGGTTAGTAGTAAGGATTCTTTTTTGTTATAATTTTTTAAATATTACTAGGGGGTTTTAAATTATGTGCCTGTGTTATTTTAATAAAAATAGCTAAACATTAGACATAATATTTTGGTGTCAGTGTTCTCCATGACTCTGACCATTTCTGTTTTCTCTTCTCCACTGAAAGTCTGCCTAGGTGATTTTTTCTGGTTAGGATAGTAACTGTCCTTAGTACTCTGTAACTGATATCTGGCTTTCCCCAAGAGTCACTGCTTCTCCCCGTGGCCCTATCAAGTGGATGCTAATTTTACTTTCACATTTCAGATAAGTCAAGATTTGGCTGGGCTGGGGTGATAGGTAGGTAAGGACCTTGCTTTTACTGTCACTTCCAAGTAATTCATCCTTCTCTTGTCCTAAAGAAAATCACATCTCCTCTGAAGCCTGTTAGGGCCATTAGACTTTACAGTTCAGTACTCCGTGTTGCAATTTCTTGGTGATCTGCTCTTCTTCACAGATGTCTCAAGTATCCAGCTTACTATTCCTCTACCCATCTCTTTTTTTTTTAGAGACAGAGTCTCACTTTATCACCCTTGGTAGAGTGCTGTGGAGTCACAGCTCACAGCAACCTCCAACTCCTGGGCTTAGGCTATTCTCTTGCCTCAGCCTCCCAAGTAGCTGGGACTATAGGTGCCCACCACAACACCTGGCTATTTTTTGTTGTTGTTACAGTTTGAACTCGCCACCCTTGGTATATGGGGGCAGCACCCTACCCACTGAGCCACAGGTGCCGCCCCCTTTACCTACTTCTTAATCCTGTTGCAATTCCTGGTAGATTGTCTAACTAACACTTTGGACCCATAGTTCTGTGACATAATCACTTCCATTGATGTTTTCCTTTCCTCCACCTCAACCAACAGCTATCATTGTCATAGGCTTGATCCTGCCATTTCCAATTAACAGTTATCTCCCAAACCTATTTCTGAGCATCTTCCTACTCCAGCATATCTGAATCCTCTCCTACTCCAGCATATCTGAATCTCTTCGGGCTTCTGGTCCATTGACTCTAACTCTTTTTCATTATTCACTCCCCTTACATACCCTCATGCCCTTCATGGCCCAGTCAAGTTGACACATAAAATTGACCATCATGGGCAGTCTGCCGGCAGAATTCCTTCTTGCTCAGGGGAAGTCAGTTTGTATTCTGTTAAGGTCTTCGGCTAATTAGATGAAGCACACTCACATCAAGATAGGTAATCTGTTTACTCAAAATCCACCAATTTAAGTGTTAATCTCACCCAAAATATATTATCACAGAAACATGTAGAATAATGTTTGACCAAGTATCTGGGCACTGTGTCCCAGCAAAGTCAATATGTAAAACTATCACAATAATTAATAATTTAAAATATAATAAAAACATAATGTAGAATTTATTCTATATATATAGAATCAAAATGTGTGGCAAATAGCAATACAAAGGATGGGCAAGAGGAAATGGAAGTATAGGTATACTGTTGTAAGGTTCTTATACTATACTTATTGTGGCATAAAGTATTTGTAGATAGATTATGATTTGTTAAAGATGTACTTTGTAAAGCCTACAGCAACCACACCAAAACCAAACTAAAAGGTATAGCTATTAAGCCATTAAGAAAAATAAATGCTATCATTAAAAAATTCAAATCATTCAAAAAATGCAGAAAAAGAGAACATAAAAACAGTTGGAACAAGTAGAAAACAAATAGAAAGAAGATTGATTTAAAGTCAACCAAATGAATAATACATCAAGTGTAAATGGCCTAAATACTCCATTTTACAGGCAGAGATTATTGGATTGGATTAAAAGAAAAGCTACACTGAACTACATGCTGTCTACAACTAATATTTTATATAAAGATGCAGATAGGTTAAAAATGGAAAGAATAAGAGAATATATACTATGCAACTCCTAATCACAAAAAGCTGAGGTGGCTACATTAACCTCAGACAATATAAAATTAAGAATAGGTAATATTACAAGGATTAAAGGGGACATTTCCTAATGATAAAGGAGTCAATTTATCAATAAAACATAATTATTTTAAGTGTGGGTGCTTCTGATAAGAAAGCTTCAAATATATGAAAAAACTGAAGAACTGAAAGGAGAAATAGGCAAATCTATAATTATAAGTGGAGACTGCACTTGCAAATATGAAGTACACTATAACTAGGCAAAATTAATTTAATTTCAATTTCTTTTAAACAAGTATTCCATTCACATGGTTTAAAATCAGAATGATATACCTTGACGAGTCTTACTGCATTGTCACACATTCCTTAGCCAGTTCTCATTGGAGGCGACTACTGTTAGCACTTTTTATGTATTACCTAAAGATACTTTATGTATGTGCAAAAAAGTTTATTTTCTTAAAAAATATTTTTTTTTTCAAGTGAGGACAAGTGTGGTGGCTCATGCCTTTAATCCTAACTGAGGCTGAGGCAGGTGGACTAAGTGGATTGAGTGAGCTCAGGAGCTCAGGAATTCCAGAGCAGTCTGAACAAGAGTGACACCCTCTCCACCTCCATCTCTACTAAAAATAGAAAAACTACCTGGACTTCATGGTGGGCACCTGCAGTCCTAGTTACTTGGGAGGCAGAGGCAAGAGGATGACTTGAGCCCAAGAGTTTGAGGTTACTGTGAGCTATGATACTACAGCACTGTACCAAGGGCAACAGAGTAAGATTCTGTCTCAATACAAATAATAAAAAAATTCAAATGGTAGCATACTATACACATGTCAGAACAGCTGTTTATTTTATTACTTAATATTTTAACTTAGATTAAATAAGCTTCAGGGCTTGGCGCCAGCTGCAAAGACCATGGATTCTTCTTTTGCATGCAATTGCAGGTGCTATGGCTTAAAATTTGTCAACAGGTCCTAAGTACCCAGGGAGATTAGAATTTTTTTGTTGAGCTGTCATTCACATATCATACAACTTACCTTTTAAAACAGTATGCTCTTGTGGTTTTTACTATACTCAAAAGTAATGCAATCATCACCAAAACTAGTTTCTAATTCCAAAACATGGTCATCACCTATATCCTTTAGTAGTCACTTCATTCTTTTTTGTAACTGATTATTTCATTGTGTGAATATACTACATTTTGTTTGTATTAGAATTTTAAACATCCTTGTTAACATTTGTATAATTGAATCAGTATGGGACCATGTGGTACTCTACAGCATACATTAAAACATAGGGCTTTTTAGGTTGTGAATTTGAAAAGACCTATTTTCAACATACTGCTGTTAAACACTTTTTACAGAAATATTTAGATATGACATAAACACACTTAGGAGAACCAAGAACCTTGCCACAAGTTCCTGGGAAAGACGGTAGGTATGTGTAAGTTTTTGAAGCTTTTCCCAGAATTGGAAATAGCCAAGAGACATTAAAAAAATGAAAAACAAAATACCCCCCAACTAATTTGTTTTGAAACCAGGGAATGGTGCCAACCACATTCCACACAATTCAAAGAATTTCTATTAGATATGGTGCAATGAGAACAGACTGAAGTGACAGACAGGAAAGGAAATCCTGGAAACCCTAATGGACCTTTTACTTTAAAGAGATAGGGTGAAGACTGAAGGTAGACGTGGCTATAAAAGTATGACACACAGCTTATAGCAATGAAAAAGCAAGTTGAGAATTTTCTTTGTTCCATTTTCTTAGTAACTTAGAGCTTCACATAAAGGCAGATAAGGATTTTTCCAAAGAGGAATAGTAGCAGTGCTCACTTTCCCATTGAGAGAAGGGAGGATCCAGCTGGGTGTGGTAGCTCATTAGAAATCCTAGCATTCTGGGAGGCTGAGGCAGGTGGATTGCTTGAGCTCAGGAGTTCGAGACCAGCAAGAGTGAGACCCCATCTCTACTAAAAAATAGAAAAATTAGCCAGGTGTTGTAATGGTCACTTGTAGTTTCAGCTACTCAGGAGGCTGAGGCAAGAGGATCCCTTTGAGGTTGCTGTGAGCTGTGATGCCACACTGCTCTACCCAAGGTGACAGAGTAAGACTGTCTCCCCAAAAGAATAAAAAAGAGAGAACAAGAGACCATTCCAAATGGGTGGATGTGCCCAGAGTGGCCATCACATAGCAAACTAGACAAGGAAAACTGCCTTCCTAAGAAAGAGAATCAAGTATGGAAGTTAAATAACAAACTCCCTTATCCTCCCCTGATCCTAGGAAGGTCATCTGACCTTGTTTAGATTTCTTTTGGAATGGTTTTGAGAAAACACACCATCAGCTCTTCAGCTGGATTTAAGAGGTGCTTTTAAGGTTCTGCACTGTGGCTCGTGCCTGTAATCCTAGCACTCTGGGAGGCCCAGGCAGGTGGATTCCCTGAGCTCAGGAATTCGAGACCAGCCTGAGCAAGAGCGAGACCCTGTCCAGGCATTGTAGCAGGTGCCTGTATTCCCAGCTACTCGGGACCCTGAGGCAAGAGAATAGTTTGAGCCCAAGAGTTTGAGGTTGCTGTGAGCTATGACACTAAGATACTCCAGCCTGGGCAAAAGGGTGAGACTCTGTCTCAAAAAAAAAAGAACAGGCTTTAGGTGGTGCCCAGGGTCAGTGAGGAGACATAGGAGAACCCACGCATTCTATTTGGGGTAAATATCAGTCTGATGTTTACTCCCATATTTCTACTAAAGCGTATGTCAATACTCTATCTTTTTAATTTTAGAGATTATATTCACCTCCTATTTTGGTAGATGCTCTTTAGCACACATGTCTCCCAACTTATCCCTTTTTAATCCACTGGTATTATTGCCTCACCATTTTTAGTTAAATCACTATTAAATATTTGCATTTCTGGACTACAAGTTATTGCATTCTGCTTTGCCAAGTAGTGTGCCTTCATTTCCTTTCCTATTCAACTTTTTCTTTTCCCCTTAGTAATTTTCTAATTTAGTTTTATTTGTTCATTTCCTTGGACCTTGAACCCTTTGCTAATTTTTTGTCTGCCTTTAGTACAATGTTCCACATGGCCAGATTCGGCAAGAATCCATCCATTTCATTTATTTTCCTAAAAATTTGTCACTAGTTACCCTCTAAACCTAGTATCCTGCCTTCATCTTGAGAATTTCCTTTGCCTTTCTCCTGTGTTAGATTCCCTATTTCCTGGCTAGTGTACCTCTTTTTTCCTTCTTGGTTTAAGCCAGCGGTTCTCAACCTGTGGCTCGCGACCCCTTTGTAACAGTGAAAATGCATCTCGGCATTAGGAAGGTTGAGAACCACTGGGTCCCTATGTTAGTGATGTTTGTAAATGTGGAGCTTACCAAAAAAAGGTACAGAGGAAGTGAGTTTTTTTTTCTATTCTCATACCCGTTTGGAAGATGCGGTTTGTTAGGTATGGATTTCTGGGTCAATAGGTACAAGTTATATATTGACTTCTAGATCTTTATATAACTCTGTCACCCTGGGTAGAGTGCCAGAGCATCATAGCTCACAGCAACCTCAAACTCTTGGGCTTGAGCGATCCTCTTGCGTCAGCCTCGTGAGTAGCTGCGACTTCAGGCAGGAGCCACTATGCCTCGCTAGTTTCTTTTCTTTTTTTTTTTTTTTTTCCTCGCTAGTTTCTTATATTTTTAGTAGAGATGACTAGTATTTCTATTTTTAGTAGAGGGGGGGGCTTGCTTTTGCTCAGGCTGGTCTCAACCTGAGCGATCCACCTGCCTTGGCCTCTTAGAGTGCTAGAATTACAGGCGCAAGCCACTGTGCCTGACTTTGTTTTATGTTCCTATAAAAATTAACAAATAGAACAAAGAGGATTATTGTTTCATTGCTAGCATATACAAACCATACTAAACACGTAACTGTAGTGAAATTGTATACACTGAACACAATAACAAAATACATAATGCAAAATAATGTATGAAAAAAATATCTGTTATAAGGGAATATTAGCATATTCCTTTGAGTCCTTCACTAACCAACCAGAGACAAAGTATATGTGTGTGTGATTATAGAGAAATTGAATATAATTAATGATCTTTATTTGAATATATAACATTTCATTCTTTGCTAAAAGCCATTCTTTTTAATATTTTATGTTTATAAACTAATCTATTTTTATGTATATCTGTAATATAGCTTTTATCTATAGGAATAAATACATATACTCATATAGATAAACATTGAGCAAGTTGGAGACTAGTCTTTTTTTTTTTTTTTTTTTTTTGTAGAGACAGAGTCTCGCTTTATGGCCCTCGGCCCTCCTCATACAGCTCACAGCAACCTCTAACTCCTGGGCTTAGGCGATTCTCTTGCCTCAGCCTCCCGAGTAGCTGGGACTACAGAAACCCGCCACAACGCCCGGCTATTTTTTGGTTGCAGTTTGGCCGGGGCCGGGTTTGAACCCACCACCCTTGGTATATGGGGCCGGTGCCCTACTCACTGAGCCACAGGTGCCACCCTGGAGACTGTAGTCTTAACAGTGATTTTTTTCTGGGTACTGGTATTTCTAATTATCAATAGTTTCCTTTTATTTATATGTGTTTTCTAATATTTCTACAATGAAGGTGAATTGCTTGTATAATTAGAAGAAGGGAAGGGATGTGCTAGCCCATCCGTGATAAATGAAGTAGAGAGATCCCTGTAAGAGAGAGGTGATTAAGAAGGAGGAGGAAATGTGTACAGAGGGAGACAAAAACTTCAGGGTGCTTTTGGAAGCTTTAATAAACTATGAGAATTGACTGGCTGGGCGTGGTGGCCCATGCTTATAATCCTAGCCCTTTGGGAGGCTGAGGTAGGTGGATGGCTTGAACTCAGGAGTTCGAGACTAGCATGAGCAAGAGCATGACCCCATCTCTAAAAAATAGCCGGGCGTTGTGGCAGGCACCTGTAGTCCCAGCTTCTTGGGAGGCTGAGACAAGAGGTCACTGGAGCCCAAGAGTTTGAGGTTGCTGTGAGCTATGATGCCGTGGCACTCTACCAAGGGCAACAAAGTGAGACTCTGTCTCAAAATAAATAAATAAATAAATATAAATATGTCGCGACCGCATAAATGATCACTCGAGAGTCACAAGAGATTTCCAGGCTTGCCAGGAAATTGTCATGTTCTCAGCAATTCCTCAGATGAGTTATCAGATTTGTGGCTGTTGTAGTAAGTATGATTTTTAATCCTCTGCATAAATAAATAAACTACGACAACTGAGAGAAATTCAAGAAAAATACATTATTAGGTCGTATATGCAAAGGGAGGCCAAGGTAGAGCAAAACAAGAAAGAAAACTCTCATCACAGGCAGAATGTGCTCCCAAGCAGAGTAAGCCCAGGGTAAGGAAGAAAGAGAAATAGACCTCAAAGGAATATAGATATTAAAATAAATGCTGACTCTGGAAGGATTGCATTACTACACTGCTGATTTTGGAAAGTGAGGAAGATTTCAATCCTCCCAAAATGATAAAAGACTCTGTGGTGTATTAAAAAGAATCCCATGGAGTTGGCCTTGGGATTCTAACTTGAGTTAGAATTCAAGGCCTGTCACTTAACCAGCTTGTAACTTGATCACTTACGGGTCTCTGACCCTCATTTTCTCATCTATAAAATGGGGAGAATATGTTTACTTTGGATGATCGTCCTACTGAGTTATCCAAAGAAAGTAGATATACATACGCATACGTGTGTGTGCATGTGTTTGAGTGCATGTATATACACAAAGGAGAAGCTTTTGAAAGTGATCAAGTGGGGTCTTAAAGGATTAATTTGGTAATGAATAGGTATTGAGTACTTGATACATATCAGGCACAGGGGATTTAAGGGGAAACAATATGAACCTGGTCTCTGCCCTCAGGAAGCTTAATTCCAGTGACAAGGATTAATTTTCTAAGCAAAGATGGTATGCCCTTGAGGTAGAGAATAGTGGAAGTTGGATTAAATGATATATATCAAATACTGTATGAATAATTATGAAAACCTTGTCTTAAGCCAGGCACAATGGCTCACGCCTGTAATCCCAGCACTGTGGGAGGCTGAGGAGGGAGAATTTCTTGAGCTCAGGAGTTCGAGACTTGCCTGAGTGGGAGTGAGACCCTCGACTCATTAAAAAAAATAAAATAAAATACCAGCCAGGCCAGCGGCGAGCGCCTGTAATCCCAGCAGCTTCTGGAGGCTGAGGCAGTGGGATGACCCATAGCCCGAGTCTGAGGTTGCAGTGAGCTATGATGCCATTGCACTCTGCTCAGGGCATAGTGTGGGACTCTGTCTCAACAACAACACAACAACAACAACATCAAAAAAGCAGAGAAATAAAAATTAAAAAATAAAAACTAAGCAAGGAAATTAAAAAAAAAACCTTGTCCCAATCTATCTTAATTCTTCATTAAAATCTTTAAAACACCCAGTTAGCTAACATAGCAGTTTATATGCAAAAAATTATTCATTTAACAAACACTTGATGAGAACAGTCTGTACAGTCAGTAGTCTGATAGATCCTTAAGGAAATAGCAGCATGTGTATTTTTTTTTTAAGAAACTTGTAGTGCAGGAGACAAGAGAAAAGTTAAGACGTGTGTAGGGCCAGGCATAGTGGCTCACACCTGTAATCCCAGCACTCTGGGAGGCTGAGGAGGAGGCGGCCGATTGTTTGAGCTCAGGAGTTCAAGACCAGCCTGAGCAAGAGTGAGACCTCGTCGCTACCAAACAGCTGGGTGTTATGGTGGGAGCCTGTAGTCCCAGCTGCTTGGGAGGCTGAGGCAAGATAATCACTTGAGCCCAGGAGTTTGAGGTTGCTGTGAGCTATGACATCATGGCACTCTACCCCAGGGTGAGTGAGTGAGACTCTGTCTCCAAAAAAAAAGGTGTGTAGTAACATCCATGATGCAGCATAAAATACTATAGAAGGGACTATATTGAGGACAGAAAGATTACGTTAGGATCCAGGATCGCAACATGGACATTTCATAGAGAGATATGGCATTCAAACCAGGCCTTTGACTAAAGTTAGAATCTGTATATCCTAACCCCTGGGCAGGAGGCAGTGTGATAAAATACAAGTGTGGGATATAAAAAAGAATGAAAAAAGGCTAGACAAGAAAAATAGGCTAGTAACAATCGAATAATTGAATTTGATTAGATCAATAATAATCACAGCATCATTTTTTTCTTTCTACCTAATTTTGAAGATTATTGCTTGGGGTGATGATGCAGGCATTAGACCTGAGTAGGTGATTACAGCAAGCTGGTAAAAATCAAATTCGTAAGTACACAGATTTATTTCTGACAGCCTGCTTGCGACCAGCATTTCTCAAAATGAGTGGAAAATTAGTACCCACAAGCTGAGTAAGATGTTCACGGGAATGTCAAAGAGCCTGTTTGTCAACCTTAATTGACAACTGATGTTTAAAAGACAATAGAGTAATTCTCATAATTTAACGGGAACATGTTACTGTTTAATGCGGGAAGAGGAAGAACTAATATATGCAAAGGCCTGGAGAAATGAGGAATATGGACAAAATAATCCCCCTTTTGTTTTAGGAAAATGTAAAGCAGTGCCCCGGGGATTGTTGGCAAACATTGTCATCGTTGAAAGCTACTGCTTAACACAAATTCTGGGAAGCTGGAGGCTTCTGGGTAATATGAATCACAAGGAAAGAATGCCCTGTTTTGTGGTTGAAACTTTTTAATGGAATACTGGTTGATCTTAGTAAAGAAGGCCAAGGGTCATGGTTAGTTTGGAAGAATTTTCAGTCTGTTCTTGTAAAGGTCCTTATGTAGGGCCCTGAATCTGCTCTGCTCTTTTTGGTCTATCTGGTTAGAACGTTTCATGTGAACACCTGTCTATGGGAGCCACTTCTATTTTTAGGGAAACAGCTTTCTTTCTCCCTAATATATAGAATTATAGGTCCAAGAATTTCGCTAAGACCTTGCTTAACAGGACTCTACTCATCCTTTTAAACCAATGATTCTCAACCTTCCTAATGCCGTGGCCCTTTAATACAGTTCCTGTGGGTCATGACCCACAGGTTGAGAACTGCTGTTTTAAATGAGTATTTACTAAGTACTGATTGGTTTTTGCCTTTGAGGATTTTGTTTTAGTGGTGAAAAGTGTGTGGGTGTGTATCATGATCCAGTCAGTAAAAGGCATAAACAATAATTAAAAAATTATGCTTATAATGTGATCAGTGGTGAAGTAGTTCTCTACAGTAAATGCTATGAAAATGGGTTGTATGAACCTCTGTGTGCTGGAGGTGACTTTAAAAAATATATTATTTGAGCCTCTTTGTGAAAAAATGTTTATGGTAGAAAAAGGCAAGGTGTGAGGTAGGGGGAAAAGGGCACTTTGAAAGGGAGAGTGAAAGACTTGGAAGGGTAAAGCCTCTGCTATAGTCAAGGAATTACAAACAGCTCTGTGGGGCTAGAGCATCAACGAATAAAAATAGCACAGGGGATGTGGCTGGAAAGGTTTTGGGACGGACCAGGACTAGACTTGAGTTTAGGACTAGGAGTCAGCATTGGCTTGGACTGGCTAGTGTCATTGAAAGCTTCTCCCCAGATCTACTCCACATGAAAATGTGTAGAGTAAGAGACTAAGAGACAGAAGAGAGTTAGGAGGAGGACAAGGGAGAAAGGTTTAACTTGCCAGGGAGCACACAGGGGGCAGGGGAGCTCAGCAATGCAAGGATGTAGCATGCCTAGGACTTGGTGATCTTAGTGTAAACAATCAGGGGAGATAAAGGGAGGGCTGCAGTTCCACAGCTGATGGAATTTTAAATGAAGAATGTTAAAGGTGGTCGCAAATGTTTGCAACCTCATTGCTGACTGGGAAAGAGTAGATGGCTCACCTCTTAGCCAGCTTGCTTCCCAGAGAAGGGTTCAGCAAGCACAGAGTAACAAGGCAGAGTGACAGTTGCTAAGATCCCTGCAAGGTGCTTTTAAAAAGCTGTAGGAAGAGTTGGCCTCCAATTTAGCCTGGGTTGGAAGCTGAAGTTAAGGTGTTAGTAAAGGCTTCCTACAAGGAAGGGACCCTTGAACTGAAGCTTCAGAGATGAGTGGGGATTTTGTAGGTAGAAAAGCAAGAAGAAAACGACATGCAAACATATAACAAATGAGGGAACAAGGTTTATTTGGGCAATGGCAAATGGTCTAGTTTCTTTAATCCTAGTGTGAGAGGGACAGAATGACATGAAATGAGGCTGGGAAGGTAATCAAGGGCAGAACAGTAAAGGTCTTGATGCAATGATGAGAAATTACAATTTTAACCCTACTGTTGATGAGGAGCCATTGGAGATTTTTTTTTTTTTTTCCAGAGTCTCACTCTGTTGCCCTGGGTAGAATACCCTGGTGTCATTTAGCTCACAGCAACCTCAAACTCTTGGGTTCAAGAGATACTCCTGTCTCAGCATCTTAAGTAGCTGGGACTACAGGCACCTGACAGGGTCTCACTCTTGCTCAGGCTGGTCTTCAACTCCTGAGGTCAAGGGATCCAACCACCTCAGTCTCCTGGAGTGCAAGGATCACAGGTGTGAGCCATCACGCCCAGCCTTGAGGAGAATCTTTATAGCTGCCAATCACCTGCTCACTGCCTCTTTCACTCACTCACCAAATAAGATTTAAGTTCAATGTCGGGCCACTCTGTTGGCAATGTGAACAATGAATAAACAAAAGATATTTGGCAGAGAACACCAGCTGTTTTCTAAAATGTGCTCCTGCCTGGATAGACAGCTGGATCACAGTTCTCAATCTCTCTTGTAGTTAGGTGTGGCTATATGACCTTAGGCTGCTCTATGACTTGTCTGCAAAAGGAAAAGTGTAACATTTTGTCTAGGCCCATGAAAACCTCTCATACTGGTTGGGTTTTATGCTTTTCCTATACTAGTTGACAGGGTTGGGACTTTGGAAACCAAGTCGTGGAGATACTAATGCTACTATCAGTGTAGGTTTCCCTACTGTCTTGAAACACACCCTGGACTGTTATGTGAGCCAGAAGTAAATATTTATGATGTTGAGTCATTGTGTGTTTAGATCTATTGCCATAGCTTAGCCTACCCTAATAATACAAAGTGAGATAAAAGGTTGGGTGAGAACATGAAGTTCTCAGCTGGGGGACAGTGGAAGTGGGGACAGAAAAGAGGGAGAGATGATAAATAGCTACTTAAGGCTGGCTGGTGGCTCATGCCTGTAAACCGATCACTCTGAGAGGTCAAGACAGGAGGATCACTTGAGTTCAAGAGTTCAAGATCAGCTGAACAAGAGCGAGACCTTATCTCTACAAAAATACCCAGCCAGGCATTGTGGTGGGCACTTATCATCCCAGCTACTCCTTGAGTTTAGGAGTCTGAGGTTGCAGTGAACTGTCACAAGGCTACTGCATTCTAGCCCAGGAGACAGAGTAAGGCCTTATCTGGAAAAAAAAAGGGCAGCTATTCAGGCTGTAGAACTAATAGGACTGAAATGTTGAAATGTAGTCGCCTGTACTGGGTGAGAGTGAAGGCAAGTCCAGCATGACTCCCGGGTTTCTGACTTGGTCAGATAATGGTGACATCTATGAAGGCAGGATATACCATAGGGAGAGCAGGTGTGGGAGGAAAGATGTTTGATTTTAAAAATGTTGAGTTTACCATGTTAGATCTGCAGATCTGGCTTAGCGCATAAGTCTGGGATTGAAATAATATTTGGGAGACAATAAGATTATGAAGATACAAAATCATTCATTTAAGTATACAAATGAGTGGAAAGAAGAGGTTAAATAATGGACTTCTTTTTTTTTTTTTTGAGACAGAGTCTTGCTTTGTCGCCCTGGATAGAGTGCCCTGGTGTCACAGCTCACAACAACCTCAGACTCTTGGTCTCAAGTGATCCTCTTGCCTCAGACTCCCAAGTCACTGGGACTACAGGTGCCCCCCACAACGCCTGGCTATTTTTGGAGACAAGGTCTTGCTCTTGTTCAGGCTGATCTTGAACCTGTAAGCTCAGGCAATCCACTGCCTCAGCCTCCCAGAGTGCTAGAATTACAGGCATGAGCCCCTGTGCTCAGTCCTAGTTAATGGACTTCTAAGAAACTCAAATATTTGTTTTTGAATTAAAATATATTCTTAAAATATATTCTTATGAAATTTCAAACATGTATAAAGTTGAAAGAATGATATAATGGACTCCACGTGCATCCATCATCATGCTTCAACTGCTTAATTTAATTTATTTATTTTTGAGACAGAGCCTCACTCTGTTGCCCCAAGCTAGAGTGGAGTGATGTCAGCCTATCTCACAGCAACCTCACACTTTGTGGTTTAAAGGGTCCTCCTGCCTTAGCCTCCAAGTAGCTGGGACTACAGGTGCCCACCACAATGTCCAGCTAATTTTTCTATCTTTGGTAGAGATGGGTCTTACTCTTGTTCAGACTGGTCTTGAACTCTAGAGCTCAAGCAATCCGCCTGTCTTAGCCTCCCAGAGTGCTGGGATTATAGGTGTGAGCCACCACAACTGGCTTAACAATTTTATTTTTTACTAGCTACCTATTGCTCAGAGAAAATTACCAAAATCTTAGTAACTTACCACAATAAATATTTATCATTGCACGCGGTTTTAGTGGGTCATAAATCCAGGAGAGGCTTAGCTATGTGGATCTGGCTCCAATAGGGACTGTGTTCATCTGAAGGCTCACCTGGAGCTGGAAGATCTTCTTCCAAGGTGGTTCATTTGCATACCTGGCAAGCCAGTGCTGGTTGTTGGCAGGAGATTTCCATGTGGCTTTCTACATATGGATCTCTCCATAGAGTTGCTTGAGTGTCCTCATGACATGTGAGCTGCCTTCTCCTAAAGTGAGTAATTTTAGAGATAACAAGGTAGAAGCTATGTCAGAACCTTCATTTCCATAACAATGGAAAATGTTATGGACAGGTCAACCCCATTCTATGTGGGAAAAGATTACTCAAGTTCATGAATATCAGGTGGTGGGGGTTGTTTGTGCCTTTTTTCCTAAATAGGCTGTCATTCTATAGCCTGGGCTAGAGAGCAGTGGTATCATCATAGCTCACTGCAACCTCAATGCCTGAGCTCATGCAATCTTGCCTCAGATTCTTGAATAGGTGGGACTGCGGTCACATACCACCACACTTGACTAATTGTTACTTTTTGTAGGGGTCTCATTATGTTGCTCAGCCTGGTCTTGAACTGCTTGCCTCAAGTGATCCTCCTGCCTCAGTATCCTAAAGTGTTAGGATTTACAGGTATGAGCCACTGGCCTGGTCCTTCTGGGCCATCTTTTTGGTGGCTATTTCACCTATGCAATCTTTTTTTTTTTTTTATTTTGAGACAGAGTCTCACTTTGTCACCCTCACTAGAGTGCCATGGCCTCATAGCTCACTGTAATCTCAGACTTTTGGGCTCAAGAGATTCTCTTGCCTCAGCCTCCCAAGCAGCTGGGACTATAGGCACCTGCCCAGCTATTTTTAGAGATGAGGTCTCACTCTGGCTCGGGCTGGCCTTGAACTGTGAGCTCAGGAAATCCACCTACCTCTGCTTCCCAGAGTGCTAATATTATAAGTGTGCCCTACCTCACCTAGACAATCTTGTTTCATCTATACTCCTATCTCACTCCCTTCAACATTGTATTATTTTATTAATAAATATTTCAATAGTTAGCTCTAAAAAAAACTCATACCATTTTTATACCTAAAAAGTTAATATTCTCTTATTGGAATCTAGTATTCAGTCACCATTTAAATTCTCTTAACTATTTTGTATACACTTATATAAATACACATACACATGAATCTTTTAATTTTACAATTTGTTTATTTGAGTGACCCTACTAAATTCTATATATTAAAATTAGTTGGTATGATTATTAGGTCTCAATCTGTGGGTCCATCCTTCTTTTTTTTTTTTTTTAAAGGATTACATTTGTCTGTTAAGGAAACAAGGTTATTTGTCTTGTCCCATAGTCTGTATTTTGATGGTTGCATATTTCTTTCCTCCCTGTATTTCTTGTAGAGACATCAATATCTAAGGGGTGATCAAAGAAAGAGGGGTAAATAAATAGACAACTTTGCTGAATGGCCTAGTGTGAGGATTCATATTTGGCCTAAACTTAATGCATTATTCACAGAATGAAATTTTGACCTAAAGAATAAATTTGAATTCTTATTTTGAAATGTAATTATTGTCACTGTTTTATTGCTTAAAAATTGAGCATTAAATTTGAAAAACTTGATATTTGTGAAATAGAAACAATCCTTTCTGAGAACTATCTCTTCCTAGATGTCTTCTGTGGTCAAGGATCTGTCCGTTCATAATACGGAATTTTTATTTGTTTTCAGTCAAAGTCAGTGGAGAAGCAAGGTATTTTGGGATACCCTACTGTTCTCTAATATTTTGTCTTTGTATGCTTCAAATTCTTTCCTATGTTTGCATCAGATGGAACTTGTTGTGTCTGGATTTTGAAGCGTTTTCTAATTGCAAAATTTTGAGGTGGCAAAATTGACATTTTCCTTTTAATGTAACCTTATAAGACACAAAAGGATCTTGAAAAGGACTATTTCTTCAGATACTCATGGCTTAATGCAATTACACAGTGGAAAATTAAATATCATTCTCTCTCTGTCTTTTTCTTTTTTTCTCGAGACAGAGTCTTGCTTTGATAACTCTCGGTAGAGTGCCATAGCTTCAATGGCACAGCAACCTCAAACTCTTGGGCTTACGTGATCCTCTTGCCTCAGCCTCCCAAGTAGTTGGGACAACAGGTGCCAGCCACAAGGCCCAGCTAATTTTAGAGAGGAGGTCTTGCTCTGGTTCAGGCTGGTCTTGAACCCGTGAGCTCAGGCAATCCACTGCCTCGGCCTCCCAGCGTGCTAGGATTACAGGAGTGAGCCACTGGGCCCGGTCTTTAAAAATAGCATTCCTAAAAGTAATTTTATTTATTTTAATGAATGCTAGTATACCAAGAAATCCCACAAAAGGTAAATTTATAACTTATCTTTACTATTTTGACTTATATTATTTTTATTTAAAAATTTAGAAATATTTTACTTCAAAAGATATGATATTCTTACTAAAGGTACCTAGGAATATATCTTTTACATTTATAAGCCATTACAAATCAGTTAACCAAATATATTTCCTTTAAGTATTTGAAAGTCTTTGTTTTTGTCATGAAACGGACAGCTTTCACAACGGTTATTATGATTTTACTTTTGTAGTGACACATCATTTTCAGCTGTTATAGAGCTGATGCATCCACAGCACTCAAGGTTTTCATTCTAAGTTACATCAAGAGTGTTTATATTTGAAAGTCAATATTGTTCATTAATAATAATAATGGAAAGTAATAAGTAATAAACCATTAGAGAGTTCAAATAAAAAAGATACTGTGTTATTCATAAAGCAACAAATTTTGAATAAATCCAATAAGAAATCTTAAACAATGATATGAATAACATAAAAGAAAACCTGAATAAGTGGAGATATATCATTGTTTTCAATGGTAATATATGATACTTTTTAAAAAGTGAATCAAAATCTCAACAGAAAAATTTCTAGAACTTGACAAACTGCTTTTAAATTCCTATGAAGAAAAAAAAAATGAGAGGCTCGGCGCCTGTACTTAGTGGCTAGGGCACCAGTCACATACACCGGAGCTGGCAGGTTTGAAACCCGCCTGGACCTGCCAAGCAACAATGACAATTAAAACAAAAAAATAGCTGGGCATTGTGGCAAGCACCTGTAGTCCCAGCTGCTTGGGAGGCTGAGGCAAGAGAATTGCTTAAGCCCAAGAGTTTGAGGTTGCTGGGAGCTGTGATGCTACAGCACACTATGGAGGGTGACATGGTGAGACTCTGTCTCAAAAAAAATAAAATAAAATAAAAAAATAATGGCAAGGGAGAACTTGATGAATACAAAAAAGCTAAGGTAAAATATGTAATATTAACTAGTAGATAAAGAGCCCACTGAAACAAAATACTCAAAAATGCTACATATACATGTACACTTAAAATATTATAAAGGTTAGTAAAGTTAATAAAGGATAGTTGTGATATTGTAAAAATAAATGAATATTAATTGGGTCACTACCTCATGCCATGCTAAAATTAAATTCCAGATTAAAGAACAAAATATTAAAAAATAAAATTTAAGTTTACAAAACAGGAACTATCTTTCTGAAAAATCTTATGAATATTTAGTGTGGGACAGAAAACCCAGAAGTCAAAAGCAAAAATAATGGTGGAGATTATATGAAAATTTTAAACATCTGTATACTGATAGATACCATACAAATGTTAAAACACAATCAACAGACTGAGAAAAGACACAATTAACAATAGCTACTCATAATTCAGAAAAACCAATTACAAACGAGTAAGGAAATGCCAGACCACCCAATAGAAAATGAGCATAATTAGAACATACAAGTCATATAAGAAATACAGATGGATGGTAAACGTGAGATTTTGCTCAGCCTCAAGAGAGTCGGGGAAATGCAACTTAAAACAATAAATTTGTTTGGCCTAAAATGAAAAGAATGAAAAAGATTAATAACATCCAATATCAGCAAAGCTATAAGGAAACTTTATCGCTATAAGTAAAATAGAAAATCCATGGCAAAACCCTTCTGCAGAAGAATATGAAAGCGCGCTACTAGCATTTCCACAATTTGTGAAAATACAAAGAGCCCTGCCTAACGATACTGTGTTTTCTTTCGTTGGAGTACATGTACAACTATCTGATAGATGCAAGTTGGCTGCTTCTCTGTACCATTCCTCTGCAGGGCCAGAGATTTGAATGTTCAGCTTCTATCGCCAAAAGCCCAGGAGTGTAAGAGGCATAGAAAATAACAACGGAAAAACTCACCCCTTGCTTCCTTGCCCACTCTCAGGGGCAGTTTGACTATTTGAAGGGTCAACAGAGAGGGCCTGTACCAGCCAGGATGGCCTCAGTGTGAACAGCACTGTGACCGAGTGGATGGCAAGAAATTGGAAAGTGAAGTGAAAATCCACACCGTACATTGTAATTTCTGACTAAGGGTGCGATTCAACTCAACAAGCATTTACGTAGACACTGTTCGGGGTCATGTGCTGGGAATATGTGGATGAGCAAGACACAATTTATGACCTCAAGGATTTCTGTCTTTGTTTTTGCTTTCTACTGCAGACACGTAGTGATAATTGTGGCTCCCTGGATCTCACAGTAAGGCCACAGCATCAGCAGAATCAGCATCTCCTGGAAATATGTTAGATGCGCTGGTTCTCAGACCCAACTCCAAATCTACTGGATCAGAGTTTCTGGGGTAAGGGGAGTCCTCCAAGTGACTCTGATGTACCATTACATTTGAGAAGCACCACTACTTACTATTACTACATTTTAAGCATCTAAGCAATGTCTAGATTGTTTTCCTTGTAACAATTTTGCTTAAGATCACTTGCAAATACAAAAGAAACCACTGTATAATTTGTATATGCTCTTTGATTACAAAACAGTGGTACCGATTTTGTGCATATGACTTCTGAGACCACCCCATTATTGTAGAGCTGCCCTCTGTGTGAAATGTTCCCATAGCAGAAACCTAAATTTACTGCTAGATCAATGCATAATTACTTCTTGAGGTCCTATTATTTATCAGACACTCTAGATAACGTTGTAATGAACAATTTCATATATTAATAGGTAGCTTAAAAATTTCCAGACATGGGATAACTGTGTGGGGAAAAAAAGAACAGGAACATCTTTATAGCTCTTGGTGCGTGTTGCCATACTGGTTTCCAAATGAGTTTGTCCTCAAATGATGCCAGCTGTCCTAGGAGTGTAACAGTTTCATCACCCACTTCCCCACACTGGCATAATCCTTCAATTTTGATGTGTATAAAATGTTGCCTCCAGGCTGCCCTATTCTACTTTCTTTGTTTTCTAATGAGGTTGCAGATTTTTCTCATGTGTTTCTTTAACATTCTCATTGCCACTGTGTGACTCATCTGTGGATGACTCCTTGGCTATCAGAGATTCACTTGAAAATACACCCACTCAAGAAGTCCCTACTAGACTCTGGGAACAGAATTGTGTTCTGGGTGTAGGAGAGTGTGGAATTAAGCTTCCAAAAGATAAGGAATCATTCCCTTGTCTGAGTCAGTGGGCAGAGCTTCTGTACCAGGAGCTGTTTGAGTTTACCCAGGCTGCTGTTAGCTCCTGTAGGAATTTAGAAGTCTTTTTAAAGAAGAAGACTGGGGCTGCAGTCCCATGCCCATGCTCCAGGTGGGAGGCTTGGTGAACAGAGGGTTTTGGGTCCCCATTTGTACCCTAGCCCAGATGCCCTTGAACAGTGAACAATCTGCTTGACCTTATCCTACCACTCAGAGGCTGTGACTCCGAGTTCCTATGCAGAACTTCCGATTTTCTGGAAATCAAACAGAGCAGCAGGCCCACTGCCATTTCCTCATTTCTACGGCCTAAGCTTCTTGCTGGTGGCTTCAGGATTGAGGGACTCTTACCATGTCTGAATGTCCTTTCCGCAGTTTGGAGAGAAGCTCTGTGCTCAGGCAGTTTGGCTCTTAACAAAGACCCAGCAGTTGGAGGTCATCACCTGCCATGGCTCTTGAAAATAAGTGCAATGGGTGTATGTCGCTGTTTCCTGACAGTGAAATGGAGTTTATTGATCGGGTCATGTCAGTACAGTCTAAGGAAATGCCCTACATCACTGGCACCTTCAAAGAACTTTCCACCTAACATCACCCCTGATCACTGGCCTCTTCCTAATTCTTTCTATTCTTCTAGATATTGATGCTCCTTTGTACCATCAGCATAATATGCTCACGCCTTTTCTAGGTCAAAACAAATATCCTTTCAGCCCTCCTTCTAGCTATGCTCTTTCTCCTCCTTACGTCTCAACTTCTAAATGATCCTATACAATAGTCTCTGTGCTTATGGTCTGAAAGTTTGTGTCCTCCTTTCCAAATTCATGTTGGAATACAAACATGTGAGGTGATAGTATTAAGAGGTGAGGCCTTTTGGAAGGTGATTAAATCATGAAGGCTGAGTGCCTGTATCAAAGAGTTTGAGTGGCATTGCCTCACCCTTTCATGTCAGGCAAGGATATGAAGAAGGAGCCATCTATAAGGAATGGGCCCTCGTCAGACACTGAATCTGGTGGTACCTTGATCTTATGTCTCAGCCTCCAGAATGATGAGAAAAAAGGTTTTGTTGTTTATGAATTACTCATTCTAAAGTGTTTTGTTATAGCAGCAGGAACAGACCAAGACACTCCACTTCTGTGCCTCCCATTCACTACTCAGCCCTTGGTAATTTGGCCTCCAGCACAATTCTTCTAGAACTGTTCTTACCACACCTACCGGCTTAACTTCTTCTTCCTTTTTTTTTTGAGACAGAGCCTCAAGCTGTCATCCTGGGTAGAGTGCTGTGTCATCATAGCTCACAGCAACCTCCAATTCTGGGGCTCAAGCGATTCTCTTGCCTCAGCCTCCCAAGTAGCTGGGACTACAGGCACCTGCCACAACGCCCGGCTGTTTTTTGGTTGTAGTTGTCATTGTTGTTTGGCAGGCCTGGGCTAGATTCGAACCCGCCAGCTCAGGTGTATGTGGCTGGTGCCTTAGCCGCTTGAGCTACAGACACTGAGCCATGGCTTACCTTCTTAACTGTCGAACCTAATGGACATTTTTCAGTCCCTTTTTGAGTACTAGCCATATTTACTCTCATAGGATTTTCAGAAATTTCTTAGTTTATGTAGACCAGGGGTCCTCAAACTGTGGCCCACGGGCCACATGAGGCGGTGTGATTGTATTTGTTCCCATTTTGTTTTTTTAATTCAAAATAAGATATGTGCAGTGTGCATAGGAATTTGCTCATAGTTTTTTTTTTTTTTTTAACTATAGTCCGGCCCTCCAACGGTCTGAGGGACAGTGAACTGGCCCCCTGTTTAAAAAGTTTGAGAACCCCAATGTAGACAATCATATTATTCACAAATAATGAGCATGTCTTTTCCCTTCTCATATGTATATGTATATTTCATTAAAAATATTTTCCTCTCCTGTTTAATTTGTTATTACAGCTAATAAAATATTTCATGATTGCAGGGATGGCAGGTTTTCTGGTATTTTTTATTTTAAAGAGAAGGCTTTTAATGTTTTACCATTAATATGGTCCTTTCTATGGGTTTCTGCTATCTCCCCTCTATAATATTTGTTAAGTTAAAGAAATTTCCTTCTATTCCTTTTTTGAAGGTTTTTTAAATTTTCAGATTGGAATGTGTATTATAATTTACCAAATGCTTTTCAAGTGCTATTAAAATTTGTGTATCTTTTACCTTGATCTTTTATTATTTTAGTACACATAGAATAAATTCTACTTCATCATAACATTTTATTCTCTTATTATTCTGCTGGATTCAATTTTCCAATGCTCTATTTGTATCAGTTCATAAGGGAAATTTGCTTAGGAAGCATTAATCACATACAGATTGACCGAGCCCTCTCCTGCCCTCTGTGTTTGTTCAACCCCAGTCGAGGTTCTATGGGCTTTCCTACTCTTTGTGGAATTTTTATTTTGTGTGTGTTTTGATTCTCAAACAATTACTCATGATTTCTAGTCACTGAGGAGACTTTCTCCTATTCTCCTGTGCTTCTTGGGCTCATCGCTGTAATATTAAAAAAATTTTGGTGGGTATCATCTTGATCCCATTCCAATATAGTTGGGGCTGTATTTAGAAAAAACGGTATGCCTGTGTTATAACTTTCTGCCCTATTAAATTATCTTTTTGAACTAGTAGGCTTTTTTAATTGATTGCTTTGAGTTTCTTAGTCAATGATATTATATACAAACAATTTTATCTCCTTCCCAAAAGCTACATATTTATTTTCCTTTCCTTGTTATATTTCTTTGGCAAGATATTTCAGACCCTTTTAAATGCTCATGGGGAGAGAGGGCATCCTAACTTTATTGCTGATGTTAATAGGACTCAATTTTTTACCATGTATATAATCTTCACTGTTGATTTTATATAGACATTCTTTATCTTATTTGGTATATATCTTTGTTCCCTTTATTTCTAAATTATTAAGCAATCTTTTTTAAAATTAGGTATCAGTATTAAGTTTTTATCAATATTGATAAAAACAAGGAACAAATCCTGTTTTGTTTTGGGTTTTTTTTTGGAGACAGAGTCTCGCTCTGTTGCCCTGGGTAGAGTACCCTTGTGTCATTGTAGCTCACAGCAACCTCAAACTCTTGGGCTCAAGCCATCCTCTTGCCTCAGCCTCCCCAGTAGCTGGGACTACAGGTGCCTGCCATGATGCCCAGATAGTTTTTCTATTTTTAGTGATGGGGATGGTGGGGGTGTCGCACTTGCTCAGGCTGGTCTTGAACTCCTGAGCTCAAGTGATCCACCTGCCTCAGCCTCCCAGAATGCTAGGATTACAGACATGAGCCATGGCGCCCAGCCAACAAATTCCTTTTTGAACTTTATTCGGGAGGTCATTTTCTCTCCCTTTTACTTACTGAAATAAACACATACCTTAAGTGAGGGAGGTCACCGTCCACCCTTTTTGCCTAGTTTTGCTTCAGTTGTCCTATTGCCACTGCATAGCAAGATGAACAGCAAACCCTGACAAGTGAAGATGACAAGGTGAATAGACTGAAGTATGCTTTTCTAGGTTATTTTTTTTTCTTTTTTCAGTAATGGTAAGGCATTTTCATCACTCTCCAAAACCTAACCCATCCCAAAGAGAATAAAGGTCTGTTGCGAGTTAGCTTCCTGGCCATGGTGCTAGGTACACCGTGTAGCCATTGCACAAAATGAAGCCAACTGGGGAACAGGATAGAAACCACAGCCCTGGCCCTTCATCAACTTAATAACCAGGCACAGACATCACAGACAGCAACATGCCAAAAGGGGGTGCGGGGGCAAAGTGAACTAAGATTCTCTCCCATGTAGCTTCCATGCTCCCTCCCATATTGTTTGTTTGGTCTTTGAACAGGGGATTTATTCTGAAATACCCCATATTTGGCAATTTTTCTTTATGCTTAAACTCAGAATTAAGTCTCAGGATTTCAGGTCTATATGCTTTTCTTGTGGATACTGTTTGTTGACGGTGCCCAATTAACTTGTAGTCTCACAATTATTTCCACAAGGAACATCCTGAACCTTTCTAATGGAATACAAGGATAATAAATTATGTATGTGGGATCTTGCTCTCTCTTTCTCTTTCAAGTATTTAGCAGAGTCACGGTAGGTGAGCCATCTTTCCATGAAAGTGTGATTGTCAAGGACTTTTTTAGTATTTAAGTACAGGATAAGACAATAGCCTACAAGTTGTGTCCTAGTGATGAGCTTAGTTGACTAGGTGCTCAGATTTTGAAAGAGTATTTGAAGTGTTCTTGCTACCGAAAAATATTCTCAATGAGGGGAGATCTAGAAAACTCTAATACGACCTCAAGGTTGCCACACTCAAGACATCTAGCACCTTTGCCATTTGGACCAACAAAGAGTCTCATAGTCTACCCCATAGCTCTCTTCTAAAAGGCAATGCTGAGTGCAGCAAGCGGTCACAGTTATGTTACATGTATTTGTCCCCATTACTACTGCTCCATCACATCGATGACCCAACGATGGGCAAGTTAGTGACCTTGCTCAAAATGTTTTGGATAAATGATATTGCTTTCCCAGCAAGGAAGAATCAGGGCACTGTGAGACCAAACCAGTGAGAGATCGTAAATAAAGTTGGGGTAAGAGAAGTCTTAGGAGGCCAAGCACAAGTTAAAGTTATGAAGGAAGAAAGACTGAAAAAACAGAGGTGAATGGATGGTAAGAAAGAGCAGGAAAGAACAGATGTGCTGAGAAAAGCAGATAAGTCCTAAGAAATAAAGTGATGTTGGATCCTGATGGTCCCCCAGCACATAAGGCACTGGGATGTGTTATAGTTTCCTGTCTTTGGGCTTCTGTGCGATCCCCATGTAGTCTCATAATACCCATCCTTTCTATGTGTCAACTTGAGTGTTCTTGAAATCAAAAAAGACCTGGCCTGAAATACTGGCAGTGTGAAAAATCCACATTTAGTCAAGCAGCGGAACCTTTAAAACTCTACTGCCAACCAGTTATTCTTAATTAAACCAGTCTTTCTCCTTATAGGAAACCTCATGGAATTAGAATGTACATTTCTTGGGGCAGGATGGGAGTGCCCAGAGATTAAGGCCTGAAGGTTTACTGGTAGGGCTGAGAGGTCTTCACACTTGTATTCTAGAGGCATGGCCATCTTCCACCACCTCAAGAAGGTTTCATCTAATGCTTTCAAATCGTGAGCGATTCCTTACCAACGATGCTGGATAGACAGTCTCTGACATGTCAACTTACACCCCCAGAACTGTTTATGGGGATAATGTCACTCATTTCTCCTTTCAATTATTTGGTCAACAAAAGATCAAAGAAACAAAAGGTTACATTAATTGTAGGGAGTGAGCATATTATGAAAATATTTCTGGAATCAGCTGAGTGGAGATAGGGAAAGCCAGAACAGGATAGAAGTCAGCTCTAGGAATTTTCTGAACCCTAGGATTCTTTTTTTTCCTTTTTCTTGAGACAGAGTCTTACTTTGTCCCCCTCAGCAAAGTGCCATGGCATCACAGCTCACAGCAACCTCAAACTCTTGGGCTCAAGCAATTCTCTTGCCTCAGCCTCCCTGAGTACAGGCCCCTGCCACAACGCCTGGCGATTTTTAGAGATGAGGTCTTGCTCTGGCTCAGTCTGGTCTTGAACTCGTGAGCTCAGGCAATCCACCCACCTCAGCCTCCCAGAGTGCTAGGATTATGGGCATGAGCCACTGTGCCCGGCCTTGAACACTAGGATTCTTATGAACGTGTTGTCATCCTTCAAGGTCCAATTTATGAAGTAGCTTTCCTTGAATTTCAAATTGAAGGGTGGATGGGTTTAGGACACGCAGCCTTGAGAAGAATGGCATTCCTTGTTGAAAACAACAGCATCACCAGAGAGATATGTGCACTATACACGTGGAAAACTAAGGACAATTCCAGTTGGCTGGGGCACCAGGTACACATAAACGGGGGATGATGGGCGTTGAACCAAAAAGGTAAATTGAGACCAAACCCTGCAATGGGCCCTGGGCAGGCAAAGTGAACATCAGAGATTCATGAGCAGGGAAATGATTCATCTGCTGCCCTTCAGAATAACTAGGGGCCAGCATGGTGGCTCACGCCTGTAATAGTAGCACTCTGGGAGGCTGCGGTGGGTGGATTGCTTGGGCTTGGCAGTTTGAGACCAGCCTGAGCAAGAGCAAGACCTCGTCTCTAAAAACAGCCAGGTGTTGTGGTGGGCGCCTATAGTTCCAGCTACTGGGAGGGGAGGCAAGAGGATCACTCTGAGCCCAAGAGTTTGAGGTTGTTGTGAGCTATGTCAACAAGGCACTCTATCTAGGGTGACAAAATGAGACTTGGTCTCAAGAAAAAACAAAACAAAACGATATTTATGAGGAAGCACCATGTTGTGAGGGTCAAAGGAAGAAGGGTGTGGAAGTCAGGAGACCTGGTGGGAGATAAGAAGAAAATAGTATAGTTTTTTAACAAAAGGAGAACAAGGAGAGAAAGAGTCTGTGTTACCCTTGGAAGTTGCCTGCTTACATTGTGGGAAGGATGATGAGGGGGCTTTGAGGAGAGTTGGGAATGCCAGAGGAGGAGGGGAAAGGAAAGAAGAGGAAGAAGACATGGGGAGAGGGAGGCCATTTCTGAATCAATTTAAGAAGCTTCGAAGACTCAACTGATGTGTGAACATCAGATTTAAACACACCCTGTGTCTGTTAGGGACAGACCCAGAATGCCATGCTATGTCATGGCTAAATTAGGCTGAGCATCTCATGTCTGCACTGGGGGAAGTGTGTTGGTCTATGTCTGTAACATGTATGTTATTAAATTCTCCAATGTGTTTGCCATTCATATAAAAATTTCATCTCCCCCAAACAAACAAACAAACAACTCTGTCTCCCACCTGTCCTCCAGGAGATTAAGCTATCCTATGTTCTATAGCCTTGGATTTTTATTTCATTGTTGATAATTTTCTGATCGCTTACAAGTTTCCTGCATATTACCATGTTATGACTTCAAATTAGAAAAATCTAAGGCTTTCTGTCTTAACATACTGCATCTCTGATAAGACATCTTTCCACAAAGACATTTGAAAGGTAACACTGATGAGACAGTAATTTTGAGTGGATTTAGAGTTTTAATTACTGTTTTATTGAATTGCAAGTGGGTTCTGTGGGGGGGGGAATCCATCAACAAAGGAAATAATTGTTTCAAAGAATTACATCTGCACTGTAGTCTGTCAAAAATTTCTCATTAAAAATGTGTTTCTTCAGAAGTAACTCAAAGCAGCTGATGAAATACAAGAGCATGGAAAGTTTCAAATCCCAGTGCAAATTTGGATTCATCAAGGATCACTTGCTAGAGACTGGACTCAATGGCAAAAGAGCGTCTCACCATTTCTCACATCCGTTAACTGGATTTCTTACTTACATTCAGATGGTGGCAGTTTTATTTCTGTCGGTGGGTGTTTTACGCTTGAATGCTCTCTTTTCATAATGCTTTTGATGCCTCTGGGGTATTATCACTGTTCGACTTTTCCCAATAATAATGACACTCTGACTCATGTTTCTTTCCTTTAAGAGAGTGGATAAAGAAATAAGCTCCACCCAGCTCTCCCAACAAGGTGAAAGTCCCCAAAACCATCCCACAATGTCTGGACTGTGTGCGAAATGGTATTATAGTTATTGAGATTGTCCCCAAACATTCTTTAGTTTTTGGGAAACTACAAAGATCAGGTTTGTTTGAGAGGTCACTGGGGTAAATCTTACAAAAGAATAAGGCCATGGCGGGTGGGGGTGGGAAATAGAATAACCATATGACCCAGCAAACCCTCTTTTGGGCTTATACCCGAAGGAAATGAAATCGCCCTCTTATCAAGGCATCCTCACTCTCATGGTCACTGCGGCATTATTCACAATAGGCAAGATATGGAAACAACCTCAGTGTCTGTTAATGAGTGAATGGATAAAGAAACTGTAGTGCTTGTCTAGTCTATACAATGGAGATTAGTCAGCCCTAAAAAGGAACGAGTTCTTACTACTTCCCACAACCTGGATGAGCCTGGGACATTATGCTAAGTGAAGTAAGCTAGACATAAAAAGACAAATGATGCATCATTTCATATGTGGAACAAAAATATATTCAAATATACAGAGATAAAGAAGGAAACAGTGGTTACTAAGGCAGGGAGGAAATGGGAAGATCAGAAGATGCAAAGTAGCAGATGTGCGGGAGAAACAAGTGTAGAGCTCTAATATACAATGCGAGGACTTCAGGTAGTGAAATTGTGTACGGGATTCGTGTGAAATGAGCAGATTTTAGCTACTCTTACCACAAGGACCAAAAAAAATTATGAATAACCGTGTGAAAGGATGGATATGTTAAGATGCTTCACTGTAATTACATTTACTTTCTAAATGAATCCCATACAAATATGTACCTTAAGTATATGCTTAGGAAGATATTTCCTGAAGCTGGCATTGGTGATGAAAGCTAAAACAATAGGTGGAGGAATAAAGACAAGGTCACATCTCACATTTGGGCTGATAGTTTCCAAAAGGAAGGTGGCTACCTCATCCACAAATTTGCTGACCACCTATTATGATGTAGGACAGATTGTCAAAGGCTATGGGAATCCCTGTCTTGAGGGTATATAATTACAATGTCTATTCAGGGAACAAGGCACATATATACCAAAATGATTTATTTTAGCAAAACAATTTTTTTTTTTTTTGACACAGGGTCTTGCTCTATTGCCCGGACAATAGTGCCATCAGAGCTCGGTACCTCCTCATACTCCTGGGCTCCAGTGATCCTCCTGCCTTAGCCTCTGAGTAGCTGAGCCAACAGGTATGTGCTACCATGTCTGATTAATTTTTAAATTTTTTGTACAGACTATGTTGTCCAAGCTCATCTCCGACTCCTGGCCTCAAGTGATTCTCTTCCCTTGGCATCCCAAAGTGCTAAATAATTTAAATGGCAAGATAACAGAAATGGAAAGATTACCAGTAGCTACTGAGCACTATACATACCTTGCTTACTTAATATTCACCAAATCAGATGACGAAGTAAATGTGTTAGTTGGAATGTATTTTTTGGTTAGCAACAGAATAGCCAGAAAATACTGGCTTAAATGGGGCAGCGCCTATGGTTCAGTGAGTAGGGCACCAGCCCCATATACCGAGGGTGGTGGGTTCAAACTCGGGCCTGGCCAAACTGCAACAAAAAAATAGCCAGGCATTGTGGCAGGTGCCTGTAGTTCCAGCTACTTGGGAGGCTGAGGCAAGAGAATCACCGAAGCCTAAGAGCTGAAGGTTGCTGTGAGCTGTGACCCCATGGCACTCTATCAAGGGTGACAAAGTGAGACTCTGTCTCTGAAAAAAAAAAAAAAATACTGGCTTAAACAAAAAAGGGGCTTATTTATATCATGACACCAAAAGCCTGAAGCTTATTGCCTCAATCATGGCTGCCATGGTCATGGGCTGCTCTATATTTCTTCTCCATAGTGGTTATCCCTAGAGTCCCCGTTGCTGCCTTTCTAAGGGCCACATCTGTGTGTAGGGCAGGATAAGGAAAAATAGAGGAGAGTGGGGCACTCGCAGAAGAAAGGCAATGCTATCCTGGAAATCTCGACAGTGCCAGTAGGCCACCACCGGCTTCAGGGGAGCCAGGAGATTGAGCATTTTAGCTGAGTACATTGTCACCCTGAATAAAACTGGGGTTCTGTAAGAAAGGAAAATAAGAGAAGACGCTATGGTGGATTGACTATGCCATTTTACAGATAAGAATTGGAGGCTCAAAAAGGTCGAAGTGGTTTACTCAGCCAGTAAATGGCAGAGCTAGGGTTAAAATCCAGATGTGGTGAGTCCAAAGTTTTTGCTCTTAATTCCCATTCAGGACTGTCATGTGACAGTTCAAATGACTGACACAAATAAATTGGTAGTAAATTCAGGGTGGGAACAGATCAATACGATTTTGATAGGTCAACAATAGGGAGCAGGACCTTTCAGAAAGAAAGACTTTTCCTACTTTTGGGGGGCACTGGAAGGACAGGAAAACGTCCCAGTTGATTACCAAAGAGTTATTGTTAGGCGAGCATGAAAGGGAGGCTCAGAAAGAAAGGCTGGGACTCCATGATTATGTGATAGCCCCAAGCTAGCAAATCCAAATGGAATTTCTGATTTTTCTGTTCCCTAACCTGTTCCCACCCCACCTTTTCCCATCTCAGTAAATGCACATTTGTATACCCAGGCGGTTAAGCAGGAAATCTGAGGGTTAGCATTTGTCTCTGCCTCGGCCTCACTCCCCATCAGTAAGTCCTACAGCATTTGCCTCCAAAGTGTCCCTCACATACATCCCTTCAGTCACTGCCACTGCCTCTTGCCTCGACCTCATACTCGGGAATTGAAAAAGCTTTCTGAATTTTTTCTTTCTTCTTTTCTTGTCTCCTTTAGCCAGTTCTCTGCTTGACAATCATTTTTTAATTTTAAATTAATATGAGAGTACAAATTTTTGGTTACATTGTTCTCACTTCCCGGGTAAAGTTCCATTTGTAAAAGAGCCCCTCACCCACGGGGTGTGTTACACACCCTCACAAGGTGCACATTAGCTGAGATTCCACCTCCTGCCCTCCTTCCTTCTGCCTATAGTTTTTTCCTCTGTCCTCTGCCCCTCCCCCCGCCTCCCTCTACTCCCATACTAGACTATATTTGTGTCTTATTGTTCACATAAGCATGTAATTTTTATATATTGGTTTCATATTAGTATGGAGTACATTGGATATTTATTTTTCCATTCTTGTGTTACTTTCCTAAGAAGAATGTATTTCAACTCCATTCAGGTAAATGTAAAAGATGTAAAGTCTCCATCTTTTTAATGGCTGAATAGTATTCCATGGTATACATATAACACAGTTTGTTGATCCATTCATGGGTTGATGGGCACTTGGGTTGCTTCCACAACTTGGCAATTATGAACAGAGCCACAGTAAACATTCTGGTGCAGATGTCCTTGTGGTAAAACAATTTTTGTTCTGGGTAGATACCTAGTGGTGGAATTGCAGGATCAAATGGAAGGTCTACTTTTAGATCTTTGGAGATTCTCCATACTTCTCTCCAAAAAGGCTGTATTAGTTTGCAATCCCACCAACAGTATAGAAGTGTTCCCTTCTTCTGCCCGAGAATTTTGGCTGAACCTTAAACATTAACAGCCAGATCACATCACAGCACCCACTCACATCCCTCCAGTGGTTTCCATGTCACTTGGAAAAGACCCTGCTTATGTCTTTGGCTTTGACCCCGAGTATGTGTGAGACCCTGCAGAGTCCAGCATTTCCTAACCCCCTTTCCAATCTCACCTGTGCCACGTTTCCTTTTCTCAAATTACAGTCTCCTCTTTGCAGTTTTTGAAATGTTCACTTTCCTGCCCATGATCTTTCTTTATGCTTCCAAGCACTTTGCCTGTGGTTGACTCCTGTTTCTTAATATTTGTGCTTAAACATCCTCTCCTTGGGCAGGGTTCCCCACGTGCTCTCTCTTTATTCAGAGTCCCTCTTATTCTTCTCCATTAGAACAGTCTGATTTTCTTTTTTTTCTTTCATGTTTAGAGCATTTTTCTACATATATAATTGTACATTTATTTGTTTACCTGTTTCTGTTGTTCCCTCCATCCCTTTTAAGAACAATGAGGGCAGGGTGGGTGTGGTGGTTCACACTTGTAATCCTAGCACTCTGGGAGGCTGAGGCAGGTGGATCAGCTGAGCTCAGGAGTTGGAGACCAGCCTGAGCAAGAGTGAGAACCCATCTCTAAAAAAATAGCTGGGCATTTAGGTATGTGCCTGTAGTTCCAGGTACCTGGAGGCTGAGACAAGAGGATTGCTTGACTCCAAGAGTTTGAGATTGCTGTGGGCTATGACACCATGGCACTTTACTCAAGGTGACAGAGTGAGACACTGTCTTAAAAAACAAAATAAGGGCAGGAATTGTATTTATTTTGCTATTGCTCTGTATCAAGTAATTAACACAGACCTTGGCACAAAGTATGTGCTTAATAAATGCTTTTTTGAATGACTGAGTGAATGAATAACCAAATAACCAGATTGACTTGGAAAAGTCTCAAATGCCAATAGAATGCGGCATATGGGCAACTAGGTGTGAAGCTTGTTAAAGCAAAGTCTGGCAAGCAGGGCTGTTTTACTTACCAGAATCAAGTCCCAATGGCAGGTGAGAGGAAGCTCTGTAGCAGTCCCCACAGGGGCCTAATCGCCGAGGACTTTCTGGAAACAACACAAGAATCAAATGATGACTTATCCATGCTATTAATAAAGAACTACATATATATAATTCTGCAATAACTCAACCATTATACTATATTCAGAGGGTGGAATTTTGAGGATGGCAACCACTTCCTCTTCCCTGAGGAACTGCTGAGAAACCTTTTACTATATGGCTCAGGGGACAGTTTCTGTTCTGGCTCCATCCAGACTCCTCTTTTGCCTGCATCTGCTGACCTCCTTCTGAGTCTGACGTGGGTCCTTAACCTTCTCCGCTCAGGACTTCCTTGTTTCAGAGTCTTTATGACTTACTATTTGTACATGATTCTCAGTGTCTGAAAATGTGATTGCTCAAATTTCACTTTACATACAATCTGTATCAGTTGGTATTTATAGAACTTTGACTTCCCTCTAATATACGCTACAAAAAGCTGTCTGCTAGTTTGAAATCTGTATCTGAGTTTTTGCCTCAGTAATAACAATGACAATTTCAACCAAAATAATAACATAGCCACTATTACTTAGTACTTATTGTGTGGCAGGCATTGTGCCAGCTCCAGTAAGTGATTCATTTTATCTTTGCCATAGATGAAGAAGCTGAGGCCTACAGAATGTATTACTGAATGGAGTGGGAGAACCACTGTACCACACAGCCTAATTTTTTTGCTTGGTCCATGAAAGTTAGTGGTCAGTGGTGTCTACTCCCCATAGTTATTCAGGGATTCATTCAAGCTTCTTCTATATACATGTGTAATCATACTTTAGGTCTCAGAATCCTCCTTTAGATCCTCTGAATCTGGTCACAACAAATAAGAGAAGGGACAGAGAATGTGGACCCACACACAGGGTTCAGGGCCCAGGCCTAGACATGTGTAGCCCTTCTGTTCAAATTCCATGGGCTAGAAATCAGTTACAGGGCCCATATAAATGCAAAGGGTCCGGGAAATATTGTTTCATTATATACCTAGAAGAGAAAATTATTTGGGTCAGTATCTAGCTAGTTTCTGCCATGCAGAGGGTAAGTGACTTGTCATACCATAAATAAGTACAGATCTGAGATTCAAACCCATGTCAGTTGGACTCCAAGGCTAGCCTATTCCCACTTTTTTTTTTTTTTTTTAATACTGTGCTACAGCCACATCATAAAGAAAAGGTTGTAATCTGCTCTTCATCAGGAAGACTCACTACCTGGTTAGGGGCCAAGGTGACAAAGTCTTTGAAGGGACAGAGAAGTGGATGCTGTGACACCTCGTGAAGCTATAAAACCTTCCTCTTTATGTCACCAACTCACGGGTGATGGTCCTGCTTAATTAAATTCCTGCCAGGTATTGGGACCACCTGCCAGGACTTTGGACCTTACCCTGTGGTTGACCACTGTGGAGCCAACAGTGGGGATACTAGTAAAAAAAAAAATGAAACTCTTAGTTGGATGTCTTTAGACTGCAAGTCATCGGGTCTCACTGCTGTCTGGAGAGGGCCTTACACTTGTGTAATGGGCCTAACTCTGTTCTACAAGTTTAGGGGAAATGTACTTTAATTTTTAAAATTCAAATTGCCATACATTTAATTAATTAATTCTTTTTTTTTTTTTTTTTTAGTTTTAGAGGACAGGGTCTTCCTCTGTAGCCTCAAATTCCTGGCCTCAAGTGATCCTCCTGTCTCAGCTTCCCAAAATGCTGGGATTACAGATGTAAGTCATTGTGCTTGGGCCATTAATTCTAATACATGCGTTTTTGCATGGTAACATCTCTGAAATCAGAATGTAATAATTGCTGACATTTTAGAATTGCTTTTGGTCAGTGATATTGCTGACATTTTTGGCATTGCCTGTGCAGGTGGGAACTGGGCCATCGGTATTTATACATTGTCTAATCTCTAGTTGAATTATATACATTGTTGATATTACCCGGGAAGAGAGAGAGTTTAGTTGCTGTTTGAAATGTTTTCAGAAAGATGATTCGGAGTTTGAGTAATGAAATGAAAAGTTGCAGTGAACAGATACGATATTAGCAAAGAAAAACAATTTTTAGAGGAATCACTTCAAAGTGACAATGTCATAAAGGGTGAGGGAGGTAGGTTACCACAAGTATATGAAACCCCGATACATTTTGTTACTGAGTTACATAAAAAGGCATTGCCTGTTAGTACATGCCAAGCAAAACTGCCTCCACGGTAGCATCTTGGAAGAAAACCTGGAGCCAACAGTGTGTATACTAGTAAAAAATGTTTCATCACCAACACAGAGGATGATAGTGGAGTGAAAAATATGAACATCGATGCAGAAGAGTTAGAATGAGAAGATGTTTGCAGGAATTTCTTAATCTATTTGTTTTCCTTATATATGCAAGGAATGATACACTCTTATACTTTATGCTCCAACAAGTCTTGTTTTTTTTTTCATTTTACTATAACCCAGGCGAGACTTCTGTGACACAAGTCTTAAAGAGATTTTTCACCAAGTATAAAATAAAAATTCTAAGTGATGAGGAAGCGTTGTTTCACAGATTAATTGGAGGCATCCTTCTTTCTTCGTGTTACGTACACTACTGACGCATTTTATAGTCTGTGGCATCTCGGTATCCATGAAGTAGGTAATCAGCTATCTGTGTTCCTGTTCCCCCGGGTATTGGAAGCTGAACTTGAGTCAGTTCAGCCGCTCCTCTCCTCTCCCCCTGGTCGTTACATTGCGTTTCCTGGAGATGGTGAGCGTTCTGCCTGATCCCGGTTCCTGGGCCGCAGAGATCCCTTCTCATCCTGGGGCTCCGTCAGAGCTGGCTGCTCTTTGCGCTACTGCACTGTCCCAACTCGGAGACTGCTAAGGCCCGGCCACTCGGCGAGCTCCCAGGCCCGCTGCCGTCCTGCAGGGCGGCTGGGAAGCTGCGGGCGGCTACCGTTCCCGCCTCCCGGGCCCTCCTGGCCTGCGGGTCTCCGGCTTCTCTCCTGCATCATTGCCCGGTGGAACCCCCTGCAGGCTCCTTGGACTGTTGCTCTCAGGCCAGGTCGTCTGCCCTGGCGTTCTGCCAGCGTGCGGCTTTGCCCGGGAAAGGGGAACACACGCCCTTCAGCCTTCACGGGTTTGAGGCCTTTCTCCTCCCACTCCCACCCAGTCAGGAGAGGAGCCAGGCTGGGGGACTCTCACCTCCCTCTCCACATCTCCCTTCATCCCAGGTCGGGCACTGCTTTCTAATCTTGGGAGATCAGCCTCTCCCTCACTTGAGGCCCGAATTCTCCTCCTCAGGGGAAAAAAAAGATTTTCTCTTCTTTTTCTTTTTTTTGCAGTTTTGGCCGGGGCTGGGTTTGAACCCACCACCTCCGGCATATGGGGCCAGTGCCCCACTCCTTTGAGCCACAGGTGCCGCCAAGACTTTCTTTTCTTTCTGACAATGGAAGAAATGACTGGGACTGGGTGAAAAGAAACATGAGAAAATCACATTGGTTAACATTTCAAAATAGGGCGGCGTCGGTAGCTCAGTCGGCAAGGGCACTGGCCACATACATGTGGGGTGGCAGGTTCGAACCCCACCCGGGTCTGCTAAGCAACAATGACAACTGCAACAAAAAATAAATAACTGGGTGTTGTGGTGGGCGCCTGAGGTCCCAGCTACTTGGGAGGCTGAGGCAAGAGAATATCTTAAGCCCAAGAGTTGGAGATTGCTGTGAGCTGTGATACCACAGTACTCTAACCAGGGTGACAGCTTGAGACTCTGTCTAAAAAAAAAAAAAAATTCAAAATAGTATCTGAAGGCAGGTCCTCAAAGTGTCTACCCTTTCATCCTTAACATGTTCATTTTGGTCCATTTCCCTTCCCTTCTCTTCAAAGTCTTTCTCTGTCTCCCATGCTAGAATGCAGTGCGGTCATCATAGCTCACTGCGACCTCAACTCTCGGGCTCAAGTGATCCTCCTGCCTCAGCCTCCCAAGCAGTGAGAACTGCAGGCACCTGCCACCACACCAGGCTAGTTTTTCTGTTTTTAGTAGAGATGGGGTCTTGCTCTTGCTCAGACTTGAGGAGCTTGCTCTTGCTCAGACTTGCTTGAGGAGCTCAAGCAATCCTCCTGCCTTGGCCTCCTAGAGTGCTAGGATTACAGGTGCGAGCCACTGCGCCCGGCCATTTGGGTTCATTCTTACCTTGCTGGTTTTTCTCACACTGCTGGTTTTCTGCCTTCTGTGTTCACAACCTGGTGCCTAATTTCAACGACCCCTCTGGTGTTCCTAGCTTTCCCTAATCACCTCAGAAACCAGGGTGAAGGTAGAGTTATTCTTTTCCTCCACCTCCTTTTATATTTATAATATAAAGTTTGTGATTTTGTTCCATTAAATTGGTAACACAAAGAGAAGTAGAAAAGTGGGGAAAGTCGTTCAAAATCTCACTACTCTAAGACATCCCCCAGTGGTGACATTTTGTTGTTTTTCCTTCTGGTTGGTTTTTACTTCTCCTTTTGTGTGTGTGTGTGTGTATGTTAACACACAGTTAACATTACACCAGAGAACTGTCTATCCTGCATTTTATTCATTCAACGCTAAGACTATTTTTTCTTCTTCTTTTAAAGTCTTCAGAAACATTAGTTAAATAATATAGCAGAGTTTACTCAGACCATTTTTCTAGTATTGAGCATTTAGCTTATTCTGATTGTTGTTACTATAAATAAATAAGATGGGTGTATTTGTGCATGAAACTTTTTACATTCCTGATTATTTTTTTGAGATAGACTCCCGGAGCTGGTATAACTATACAGACTACAATTTGAAAAACAAGACTTGATGCAGTGTCTTCTTTCTCAGTAGGGAAATCTTTTGCCTGGGCACACTATATCATATCAGGGTTTTACTTGATATTTCCTAGAGCAGGGAGGGGAGGGCGAGGGGGAACATCCAATTGCTGCTGATGCAGATCATTGTGTATCTTCATGAAAATAGGATTGATTATACAAAAATGTAGAGGTAAACCTTTGTCTATTCTTTCCCCATTTGTCAGTAGTGATAGTGACGCTTATCTGAGGGTAATACAGAGGGTGCCAAAAAAATGTAAATACATTTTAAGACATTTTATCTATATATTACTTTTTGAAGTTGAATTGAAGGTATCATTCCTGGCCAAGCGTACCTAGACGTGCTTCACACAACCATTTTTATCTGCAGTTCATATACATTTTGGCAATGATTGATTTTAGTTCCAATAAGATGTCTTAAATGTGTAAATTTTTTGGCACCCCCGGTATATACTGTTCAGCTGGAAGTTTCCACAAGCTGCTTTCTTTCATCTCCAGCTTCTGTGGATCTTGTTGGCTTTTCTGATCTCATTACAATAATTGGACATTTATTCATAGAAGGAGATGTACTCTGCCTTCAACTACAAAACCTGACTGAGGTACATCTGAGTATTATTATTATATTTTTAACCTAAATTATTGATGGACAACCCTTGGTATTAGAACTAGAGGATTGTATTGCATGTTAAAAGTTATGCAGTGGGCCTGGAATGGTGGTTCACAGCTGTAATGCCAGCATTTGGGGAGGCCAAGGTGGGTGGATGCTTGAGCTCAGGAGTTCAAGACCAGCCTGAGCAAAAGCAAGACCTCATCTCCAAAAAATAGCCAGACATTGTGGCAGGTGCTTGTAGTCCTGGTTACCTGGGAGGCTGAGGCAAAAGGATCACTTGAGTTCAAGAATTTGAGGTTGCTGTGAGCTGTGACACCACTCTACCTAGGGCGAAAAAGTGAGACTCTTATCTCCAAAAAAAAAAAAGGGGATACATCGTGGGTTTTGTTTTAAACAAACACCCAATACCCAAATCTGATACATTCCAAGCACTATGCTCTCTAGGCAGCTACTGTAGATGGCTGTTATTCCAACAAAGTGTCATCCATCATGTTTTAGCCTCCTCTTTTGGAACTACACTCAGAATGTCTGGCACATTCTTTTGAATATCCTCAATAAAGACAAATCTTAATCCTTTGAGGAAGAAATGGATGTTTTGAAACTTTCAGTGGTATTCAGAAACAATCTGAGTAGACAATGAGTGGGCAAATAGACAAAATTTAAAGAAATAAAACACCAAAGTACTATCATAAAACAATGAGGCTGACTTTCTTGGATGATGGGTAAAATAACACACATTGTGAGAACAATGCTCTGAGGTTAAGGAGTTGGATTTCAAGCTGTGGCAGGATCATTTTGATGACCAAGTTTAGGTGCTTATACTCCAAAGTGTATGTATATATGGGTGTATTTAATCTAGGTTCATTCTTTACTAGTGATACGGTTTATTTATTTCTTTTACTTTTATTTTTAAGACAGAGTCTCACTTTGTTACCCTTGGTAGAGTGCCATGGCATCATAGCCACAGCAATCTCAAATTCTTGGGTCAAGCAATCCTCTTCCCTCAGTTTTTCATTTTTTGTAGAGATGGGGTCTCACTCTTGCTCAGGCAGGTCTTGAAGTCCTGAGCTCAAAGGATCTACCTGCCTTGGCCTCCCAGAGAGCTAGGATTACAGGCATGAGCCACCCCATCTGGACTCTAGTGATAATGTTTAAATTAAAATATTGACCTTTTTTTTTTTAGACAGAGTCTTACTCTGTTGCTCTGGTAGACTGGCAGTGGCATCATCTTAGCTGTTGGGAACCTCAAACTCCCCTGGGCTCAGTGATCCTCTTGCCTCAGCCTTCCAAGTATCTGGGACTATGGACAGACATCACAACACTGGCTAATTTTTCTATTTTTAGGAGAGACGGGGTCTTGCTCTTGCTCATGCTGGTCTGGAACTCCTGAGCTCAGGCAATCCTCCGGCATTGGCCTCCCAGAGTGCTGGGACTATAGGTGTGAGCTACTGCACCCGACCTAATATATATACTTATTTTTAAGCAAAATCCAGTTTGAAAGAAAGACGAAATATAAAATCTATGCATTTGAAATCCATTAACTGGATTAATTATAACCACTTAGAGAGGACTCTGCCTCTTTTAAAACAATGTTATTTTATTTATTTGAAATAAGTAACACAGACTCATTGAAAAGAATTTGGAAAACCCAGAAATTTCATCACTCAGAGATATTCCCTCATAATATGTATATTTTTAAATTGACAATTTTTTAGAGATGCTTTAGGTTCACAGCAAAATTGAGCAGAAGATACAGAGATTCCCATATTCCTCCTGTCCCTTTTCCCCATTGTCAATGTCCCCCACCACAGTGGTCCATTTATCACAGTTGAGGAACTACATTGAGACAACTTTATCTCCCAAGTCCATAGCTTACATTAGGGTTCATTTCTATTGTTGTATGCATATTCCTTAGATTTGAACAAATTCTAATAACATGTATCCTGCCCAGAGTGATGGCTCACACCTGTAATCTTAACACTTTGGGAGGCCAAAGCTGGTGGATCGTTTGAGCTCAGGTGTCCAAGACCAGCCTGAGAAAGTGTGAGACCCTGTGTCTACAAAATAGAAAAATTAGCTGGCATAGTGGTGGGCACCTGCAGTCCCAGCTACTCGGGAGACTGAGGCAAGAGGATCTCTTGAGCCCAAGAGTTTGAGGTTGCGGTGAGCTGTGACGATGCCAAGGCATTCTACCCAAGGGGACAGAGTGAGACATTGTCTCAAACAAAACAAAACAAAACATGTATCCACTATTATAGTTTCACTGCCCTAAAAATTCACCATGCTCTACCTCTTTATTATATTTTGATGTAAAAGTTTCTTAGACTGGGTTCCCCGGAAACAGACCTTGAGAGCTGCCTGCTGAATGTTTATTACAAGAGTGCCATCAGGAGATGCCCCTGTAAGAAAGCAAGGGAGGATGCCCAGAGGGAGACTCTAACTCCAAACGCTGTTGCAACTCAGACTTAGTTGATGGGGACGGGGCTCTGGCCTCCACCCCTTAGCACTGGCCCATGGTAAGGTGGGAGGGCAGGCCTTTGTATCCTTGCAAGTCATCGGCCCCCTAGAGGGGGCTAATTTTGGATTAGTCTATGTCCTAGGGCCAAGAACAATTCCCAGTAGGGGATGCAGCTGTGAGCTATCAGCAGCAATAGTCTCAGCAGCTGGGGAGGGACGTGGCCTCCACAGAGGGGATTTGGGAAAAGACTGCATTCATTATCCACTGCTATGTATGTCAAAGTCCAGATCATTCAGTACATGCAACTTCTCAGCCTACTCACTTAACATCAGTCGATAAACTTTTCCCATTTCATTACCTTCTGCCTGAAAACAACATTTAAACCATCTACCTATTTTATTATATGCGAGTATCATTTACTTAACCATTTCCTTATTGTTAAACAATTATTTTCTGACACATTTTTGCTATAATAATAGTATTGCAATGGACATCTTTGTGTCTTTGTAATGTACATGATACTAATAAAAAGAGCATTTGTTTAGTTGAATGCTTATTCTTTGTTTAATTGAATGCTAACATGTCAGGCCTAATATTCTTCTTAACCTTCCTTGTGCAGTTTTTGCGAGAAATTAATGAGAAAAAGATATGTAAATTATATTACACTTTTAAACTTACTTGATCCTGTTAATAACTTCATGATGCAGGAACTATTCTCATTTCCATTTGGCAGATGAGAAAACTGATTTTTTTGCAAAGAGGTTAAGCAGCTCATCTACATGAGCATTGGAATAGTGCAGGCACTGTAAATCCAGAGCTTAACAATACACCAGGGGCACCCCACCTGGGGTCCTCTGGCTTCATGCTGAGGTTGTGAGAACTTTTGCTTTCAGTGGTGTCCAGTATCAGGACAAATATCCACAGACCATTTTTTTTTCCTTGCTAATTAGCTTTCATTAGCGTTTGTGTATTTAACATGTGGCCAAGACAACTCTCATTGTTCAAATGTGCAGCAAAGGAAAAAAAGGTTGGACACCCCTGCAATACACGCTACAGGGTGCCATTTCTCTCAACCTGTGTTTCTGGTGCTTTTCCTAAGTTTATATCCTTAGCAGGAGAATTCCAAAGTCAAAGAGCTTGACTTATTTTCACGTTCATGATAAGAATTGCCAGATTATTTTTATGAAGTAGTGAGAACTTCTGCCAGTGGAGTATAAGAGTCTTATTTCATCATAGTCAACAACAAAGAACCCAGGTTCTTAATTAGAACTAAGATAAAGAGCAAGTAATCCATTTTTCTGTCTTCCACCAGACTTGATGAGCATTGGTTGTTTTTAAGTAGGACTTCCCTTTTGTGTTTTAGTTTTTAGATCACCTTCTAAGTGTTTACTAAAATGGATCCCTATCTTTCAGAGAAGGCTTTTCAAGCAGGAGATCACGGAGAGCCTGGATCAGTGACCTTGTGTTGGTATATCAGGTGCTCCATAAAGCAGGCAAGTGGGAAACTTGTCGAACGGAGTCCTTCAAAAACTAGGGAGTGTTTTTCAAAAATTTTTTACTGGGGTCTTTTCTAATTTCCGTTTAATTACTCATGTAACAAACAATTACTGGAGTCTCTTTACCTACCAGACTCTATCATGTGCATGAAAACATTGCCTTTTAATTCTGGAAGGAAGTTTGGGGTCATGTGACTCCTTATTACACAGAGGAGGAGCTTGGAGCCCTCAGGATGGTTTCCTTTTCTGGGGGCGTGGCTACAGGTGCTGAGGGCGGGGCTACAGGTGCTGGGAGGGCGGGGCTACAGGTGCTGGTGGGGGCCATTCTTCTTCCTCCATTTGAAGTCAGAGGAACTCTTCAGAAATGTGCTGGAAGGCACTTGGAGTTAGGTTATATTATTTTAGCATTGGCTTAGACTGCTCTTGCCTTTAATAGCTCAATATTTAACTTATTTCTGAATCCTGAGGGATTTCTTTGGAAAACCCAAGTTTTTCTGCTCACTTCTGACCTTTGCCATTGTATTGAACCTCTCAAAGTTCATTTACTTACCGTCTCGTCTTCCATTTAGGTTGTTATGAGGCTTCAATGAGCCAAAGTATGTAAAATTCTTAGAATAATATTTCCACGGAGTAAGCAATCGATAAATACTGACTTCAATCCTTCCCGTCTCCTGTGCTGCCTGTGTTTGCTCTTTCCCAGAAGGGTGTACAGCGATGTGACCTTTCTGGGCCCCAGTTGTCCTCATCTGAAAAAGTACAAATCATACTTCACTATATACTCACCACGTGGGGTTTTAGCGGGGATCAAATGAGGTGATCCATCTCCAGCCACTTGCATAGCACCTGGCACAGAGCAGGCAGTCAATAATTTGTAGCTGGGATTACTTTAAAACCTGTTAATGTGCTGCAAGTCAGTTGTTGAATTCGCTGGGCTGTTTAGAGAAATGGATCAGATGCACTTGATTAATTTGTGGCCCTGTTGAATTTATTTCCCCTCCCTCCAGCTTTATGGATGGGACAAATGAAAATGATGTGTATTTGAGGTGTACAACGTGATGTTTTGATACACAGTAGTCCACCCTTAGCCACAGCTTTGCTTTCTGTGATTCCCTTACCTGCAGTCAACTGAGGACTGCAAATAGTATAAGAAGATATTTTGGAGAGAGAAAGACACATTCAACTTTTTTTTTTTTTTTTTTTTTGTAGAGACAGACTCTCACTTTATGGCCCTCGGTAGAGTGCCGTGGCATCACAGCTCACAGCAACCTCCAACTCCTGGGCTTAAGCGATTCTCTTGCCTCCCGAGTAGCTGGGACTACAGGCACCAGCCACAACGCCCAGCTATTTTTTTGATTGCAGTTCAGCCGGGGCCAGGTTTGAACCCGCCACCCTCGGTATATGGGGCCGGTGCCCTACTGACTGAGCCACAGGCGCAACCCGACGCATTCAACTTTTATTACACTACATTGTTATACGTGCTTTGTTTTTTGTTGGTTAGCATTGTTAAACTCTTCCTGTGCCTAATTTATGAATTAAATTTTATCATAGGTATGTATGTATAGGAAAAATCATAGTATGTGTAGTGTTCACAGTTTCAGGCATCTGCTGGGGGTCTTGGAACATGTCCCCTCTAACAAAGGGGGAAAGCCTTTACATACACATTGTGAATGGAGAGATTACCGCAATTAACATATCCGTCCCCTCCTATGGCTCCTGTGCCTGTGTGTGGTGAGCACATAAAAGACCTATTCTTGAATGTTTAATATAAGAAATATACAAGTATTATTCTTAACTATAATTACTAGGTTGTACATTAGATCTCCAGAAACCAATGATCTTATAACTGAAATTTTGTGTCCTTTGACCCAAATTCCCCCATTTCGCCTATCCCATGCCCCCTGGTCAGCACCTTTTTCCTCTGTTTCTATGATTTCTATTTCTTTAGACCCTGTTATGTAAGTGAGATCCTGTGCTGTTTGTCTTTCTGCATCGGGCTTGTTGCACTTCGCATAACATCTTCTAGGTTATCCCACATTGTCTTAAAATGGTGGGATTTCCCTGTTTTAGATGAAGTATAGAACTGGTATAGAATTGATAGATTTTATAAGGCTGGGCGCAGTGGTTCATGCCTGTAATCCTAGCACTCTGGGAGGCTGAGGTGGGTGGATTGCCTGAGCTTACAGGTTCAAGACCACCCGGAGCCAGAGTGAGACCCCGTCTCTAAAAATAGCCAGGTGTTGTGGCAGGCACCTATAGTCCCAGCTACTCAGGAGGCTGAGGCAGGAGAATCGCTTGAGCCTAAGAGTTGGAGGTTGCTGTGATGCCAGGGCAATCTCCCAGGGGTGACAAAGTGAGACAGACAAAAAAAGATAGATTTTATAGGTGAAATGTAATGTCGCCCTGTATCTTTGATTTTTGTGTTTTCTCATCCTTTTTCCTTGATTTCTTCTTTCCCTTTTTCTCAGTCTTCACTGTTTTCTATGGTGGTAACTGAAGTTCCCTCTTCCTTAGGGTTTGGTTTGAGGAACAATTTGTGCCAGTGAGAAGCCACTGAATTCCTGTCACCAGGCCATGTGGTCTCTTGGTTGTTAAATCCACGGGATTGATCCCCATGGCCTCTGCCAGCGTTTAATATTGCTGGACCCTCCTCCCTCCTTTTTTCCTCTTTGAAAAAACTTCAGGGACTTTACCTCTTCCTGCACCCACCACTCCAGTTCTGAAATCCCCCTGACTCTTACACGCGGCCATCTCCTCTCCTCAGTTCTGGAGCCAGAGGTCTAAAGCCAAGGGCTGCCCACTCTTTCTGAGCAAGCTTCTCTCTTTGTATGATGGCTTCGCCTTCATTATGTTAAGCTCCACCTGGACTGCTCAGTGACGTGCAGAGTTTAGACATGGCCTCTTGGCGATGCCACTGCCCAGTCAAGCTCAGGCTGTAGAGAACTGACCCCATCATCATTTCCCCCCAAACTGGCTCTACACCTTCAACCTTTGACCTCTGTGCCACCACTAGACAAAAATGGTCAGTCCACATGGCACAGAATGAATAAATATGAATCTTGCCTTTTCTGAGGAAAAGTTCTCTTACTTTTCAAATGTCACCTTCTCCATAAAGACTGATTGGACCCATTATTTCATTTTCTGCACCTATCTGTGCTATTTTACATTTTGCAGAACTTATTGTATTCTATTGCTATGCTTCACTTATGTTTCTTTCCTTCTAGACTAGAGGTCACTAAAATTTTTTGGTGAAGGGCCAGAGAGTAAATATTTTAGGCTTTGCAGGCCATATGGTCTCTGTTGCAATTACTCAACTCTGCGGTGATAGTGTGAAATCAGCCATAGACAAAACAAATGAGTGAGTGTGGCTGTATTCCAATAAAACTTTATTTACCGAAACACCAGAAGGATAGACCCACAAACCAGGGGTTTATGGAGCCCTGTTCTGGACTCCCGTGGACCCCTAGAGGGTTACCTAATAAGAGTTCAGATTTTAGAAAGCCTTTTACCTGCCACATAATGCAAGGGGCCTGAGGAATACAAGGTGAATGAGACTCGGTCCCTGACCTTAGGGGTCTGGCGTGGAAAGCAAGCACACATGCTGTGGTTGAGGTGTGGAATAGTCCTCTGGGCCTGCTACCACAAACTAGGTGGCTCTGTATAACAGTGATGTGTTGTCTGTATAATAGTGATTTTGAGCCAGAGGTCCAAAATCAAGGTTTGGTAGGGTTGTTTCTTGTGAGGGCCGTGAGAGAGAGGTTCTGGTCCATGCCCGTCTTCTAGCTTCTGGTGGTTTGCCAGCAATCCTTGGCTTAGAGGCGCATCACTCCACCTTCACCTGACGTGCACCCAGTGTCCTCTTTGCATGTGTGTCTCTGTGTTTACATTTCCTCCTTTTACAAGAACACCAGTCGGATTAGATTAAGGCCCATCCTGGCTGGGTGCAGTGGCTCACACCTGAAATCCTAGCACACCGGGAGACTGAGTAGGGAGGATTGCTTGAGCTCAAAGTTGGAGATTAACCTGAGCAAGAGTAAGATCCTGTCTCTGCTAAAAATAGAAAAATTAGCCAGTGTCATGGTGGGCACCTGTAGTCCCAGCTACTTAGGAGGCTGAGGCAGGAGGATCACTTGAGCTCAGAAGTTTGAGGTTGCTGTGAATGGGGCTGATGCCACAGAACTGTAGCCTGGGCAATGAAGTGAAATTCTGCCTTAAAAAGAAAAGAAAGAAAAGGCCCATCCTAATGACCTTATTTTAATTTAATTCAATGACCTATGTGAAGACCCTCTATTTCCAAATAAAGCGTGTGACTTTATTTGGATTGGTTCACATTGGGCCAGATATTTTGACATCAAAATATTATCTTTGCGGAACATAATTCACTTCATAATAAGGTGTATGTATTTACCACTTATATGCCAATGGGACTGAGGTGAGGGAGAGTCATCCTACTACAGCGGTGGAGAAAGAAATGGGGGGAACAGAAACCAATACGGCATTTGGCCTGGATGGATGACTAACATCTTACTAGAATAAAGAAGTAAAAATGGGAATTCCAGGTTGAGCAAATAGCTTGAGCAAATGCAGGAGGGCAGGATCATAAGAGTGAGGAATGTTTATTGAATAATTAGCCCGGTGCGGCTACAGAATGACAAGGTTGCTGGAAGGTGCTCCAGTTGATGCCAGAAAGAAAAACTGGAGCAAGATGGAGTGTGTGGTGCCGGCTTCAGGAGTTGCTTAAATAATGCTTGCTGACTGCAGGAAGTATTAAAGTTGAAAATGCAAAGAGTGGTTGTGACAAATTGACAGCTGTGAGTTCCCACTCACTTAACGCCTGGTATTCACTAGCATCTGGATGGTTGGTCCACGGGCCCTTCTTTCAATGCTGCTTACTTGGGCTCATAGCTACTTTGTAATTTTTGTGTTCCTGTGTGTACTAGAAGAATTAAAGGACAATAGAACTGAAGATCTAACTCATAAGTAAAAGTTCTCTAATGGAAATATATAGCATACTTGTCTTTCGGTAATAATAATTAGCCAACATTTGTGGACTGTCTACTCAGAACTGGGTACTGTTCAGAACTGGGCACTGTTCTAAGCATCTTACCAATTAACTCCTTTAATTCACATGCTCCGACATGAGATGCCATTGTCTCCCTTTCATACCCCACATAGTTGGGGCTCATCATGATTAACTGGCCCAATGTGAACCAGCTGATGAGTAACTAATCTCTAACCTCTAGGCTGTACTGTGTCCCCGTCTCTCTACCCTCCCCAACCCTCTCTCCTGCCATGCTATCTCTCTGAGGTCCCTCTTGGGTCAATCATCCTGTTTCTGTTTGCTTCCACCCACCTGTTAATTAGTATCTGACATTTTGATTCTTCTCTGTCTCCCACCTTCTCTTCCTCCCTTATTCTCATGCTTTCCCCATTTCTTGGTCTTTCTTTCACTCTCTCTACCTTGGCTTATTGGTCTTTCCTACTTCTGGTGTCGGCCATAGATGTAATTATTTTAAAGGACTTTTCATTATTCTTGATTCTCGACGTCTAAATTCTTTTTTTTTTTTTTTTTTATTGTTGGGGATTCATTGAGGGTACAATAAGCCAGTTACACTGATTGCAATTGTTAGGTAAAGTCCCTCTTGCAATCATGTCTTGCCCCCATAAAGTGTGACACACACTAAGGCCCCACCCTCCTCCCTCCATCCCTCTTTCTGCTTCCCCCCCATATAAACTTAATTGTCATTAATTGTCCTCATATCAAGATTGAGTACATAGGATTCATGCTTCTCCATTTTTGTGATGCTTTACTAAGAATAATGTCTTCCACTTCCATCCAGGTTAATACGAAGGATGTAAAGTCTCCATTTTTTTTAATGGCTGAATAGTATTCCATGGTATACATATACCACAGCTTGTTAATCCATTCCTGGGTTGGTGGGCATTTAGGCTGTTTCCACATTTTGGCAATGGTAAATTGAGCTGCAATAAACAGTCTAGTACAAGTGTCCTTATGATAAAAGGATTTTTTTCCTTCTGGGTAGATGCCCAGTAATGGGATTGCAGGATCGAATGGGAGGTCTAGCTTGAGTGCTTTGAGGTTTCTCCATACTTCCTTCCAGAAAGGTTGTACTAGTTTGCAGTCCCACCAGCAGTGTAAAAGTGTTCCCTTCTCTCCACATCCACGCCAGCATCTGCAGTTTTGAGATTTTGTGATGTGGGCCATTCTCACTGGGGTTAGATGATATCTCAGGGTTGTTTTGGACGTCTAAATTCTTACCAGCTGCATATTAAAACGCAGCCCCTACAATCTCATAGCTACCCCATCCCTGTTTTGGAGGGGCGGAGGATAGTCAATAGGCTATATGTTCAAATATAAAAATAGGAAATGTCATTGTAGCTATCAAAGTCCCACTGGAGAGGATTATGGGAATGCTGAAAAGAATAAACTTTTAGAATAGTCAAGAGTGTACAAAACACTTTTGTATCTTGTGATAACAGCATCATTTCTGGATTACTATTATTCTGACATTTTACCCATACATGTTGAAGATTGAGCATATTTTCCTAAATTTGTCATTTCTGATTCTATCAGAGGACTAAGTTTAGAGGGACGTCATGGCTAATCACCCAACAGTAGCTTGCTAGAACAAAGGCCATGAACTTTGTACTGAGGGAAGCTTTGGAACTTCAGAGGAGTTAGTTTGAGAGGAATTCTGGGATGATGGTGGGTAGGAGGTGGGGTGGGCACTGGGGCTGTTTTCAAAATCATCATGCTAGATTAAGTTAGATTTTTTTCCTGTAAAGCCTTCTTCTGGGGCCCTTGTGCTTTTACCAGAGTAATTTTCTTGGATAGAAAATAAACAGAAGACTTCTGGTTCCTGACCACCGCTGTACCTACAGAAGCAGCTTTTTAGAATTTGCGAGCGGCTTTGTGTGTGTGTGTGTGTGTGTGCGCGCGCGCGCGCGCGTGTGCATGTTGGGCAGGAATTTTCTGGAGAGGCATGAAGCACTACTTTAATTCCCATGGATGCTGCTTGTTCCCCAGAATGGAAAATGTTCTATTTTTAGCCGCATGAATATTTCTGAGGAAAAAAAAATTAAACAAAGCATGGCCACAAGTTCATATGTGTAGTTTCCCGAGTTTTATGAAATTACGAGTTTAACGGGTTTGGGGGAAGAAGAGCAGCTTCGTGGAGGCAAGAGTTTCAGAGCAGTAACAGAAACTGCTTCATTTGGATTCCTGAGTTAGGACCCAATGCCTGGGCAGAGGCAGCACGGCTGGGTGGGTCCTGGCTGTGAAGACAGCAGCCTGGCCTTTGATCACAGGTGACAGATCAGCTGGCCTGAAGAAAAATGTCTTCTGCTTCTGAAAACACTTGAAGTCGGGCCTCCTGGGCCCAGGTGACTGTAACGAACAGCCCACTGGCAGCCCTGCCTCAGCATTACTGTCAGCCACAAACCTTTGAGGGGAAGACTTCTAGGGGCAGGTTTCCGGCAGCCTGTGATCTCCAGCCGTGTGCTGAACACAATCTTTTTTGGTCCTTCCCCTGTCAGATACCTTTCCAGGAAATAGCTTTTTATTGCCATGCTCTCTTTGGCTACTGTTTGATACCCTTGATATGAAAAGTGGGAACATAGATAAGCACCCCGTTAACCAGTCCCTCTTAAGGACCATCATGGCTGGCTGAGGGATCCTTCCAGATGGGGCCTGATGCACAGCCTGCACCACCCAGGGGCTTATGGCATAATCCTGAAGGTAAGGGCTTCGTGCTGAAGTAGGTGGAGTAGCTGGGAAGACCAATCACATAAACTGTAAAACCCTAAATGCCAGGAAACCGAGCTGTGCCCTGCGGCTCACATCAGAAATGCAGGCCTGTGTGGAGGGAGCTGTGTCATTTGATACCCTGAGGCAAACCTGGGCGGGCCCTGGGAGGCAGCCCGGGAGTTTCTCTCCCCAACGGTGCTGTTGAAATATTCTCCAATTCCAGCTGGTTGTTTCTTTCATGTGCTTCAAACCTAGCCCTTGGGCACAGACGCTGTCCTCTTTCTGGGTAGTGTTGCATTCTTGGTAGGAAGGGCTGTTGTCTTCTCACGAGAGATTCCATATCTCTGGAGTTACGAAATGAGGTGCCGGCGAGGAGACCTGTTATTACTTGTCGTTCCTCAAGCAGAGTGTTTCTGAGGAGGGCTATTCTTGAAAGCAGCTCAGCTGATGGCCGCTGAGCTTGGGAGTTTTTCTGCTCGGCTCCAGTCTTTTGAAATGTGTGCTGGAGACCGAGGCGCTCACAGAGACAGATTCAGAAAGGTGTACAGCCTGCGTGGCCACCTTTGCTGGGAGCCAGCTGGGTGTCTTGTGCCTTTGCACTCATTTATTCAACAAATCCTGTTATGTGGAGCAGGGCAGTCTGCTGATGTGGTGCTGGCAGTGCAATCAGGGAGACAGACAATGTATAAATCCATTCTGGGGAAAGCTTTGAAGAAAAAGAACAAAGTGCTCAGAGATAGAATAATGATAATAGATTTTAGCAAGGTGGGCAAGGACAGTCTCTCGGGGAAGGAAAAATTAAAGTGAACATAAGTTATGTGAAGAAAGGAAATGGAACTTTCAGGCCCACGTGCAAAGGTCCTGTGGTGTCTGGAGAGCCTAATAACACCTGTGCAGGTGGAACCAAGCGAGTAAGGAAGAGAACGTCCTGAGGTGGGTTTGGAGAGGTAGCCATGGGGCTGGGTCACTTACTGCCTCCCAAAGGCCAAAGAAGAGTTTCTGTTTTATCCTCTGATGTCTAGAAAGGCCCTGGAGGGCATGAAGTAAAGACAGAATGTGCTCTCCCTACAGTTTCGGAACAACGCTCACTGCCATGTATAGGAGTGGAAGCTTTAGAAGGCTCTTGCTGATGTCCAGCCAAAAGGTGACAGTGGCTTAACTTGGAGGGTGGTAGCCACTCCTCCATCTCCATGTTCCTTCTGGTCTCCCACACATGGATTGTCCTTCCTGCCAATGTTTTCTGGGGGGAAAGCTGCCCTTCCTGACAAACTCCAGGGAGGACTGGTACTTTAGACTTCCCCAGTGCTCTTTAATTGACCCATTTTATTTGATTTTATTTTGTTAATTAATTTTTTGAGACAGAGTCTCAAGCTGTCACCCTGGTTAGAGTGCTGCGGCGTCACAGCTACAGAAACCTCCAACTCCTAGGCTTAGGCGATTCTCTTGCCTCAGCCTCCCAAGTAGCTGGGACTACAGGCACCTGCACAACGCCTGGCTATTTTGTTGTTGCAGTTGTCATTGTTGTTTAGCAGACTCGGGCCAGGTTCTAACTCGCCAGCGGCGCTGCCCAAATTGACCCATTTTATTATCTCAATGACCATGTGAGGGAGTCCAGAGATCAGGATATTGTTCCCATTTGACAGATAAGTAAAAAAGGAGGTTCTAGGAAGTTCCTGGCAGAGCCCTGATAGCCCCGGGCTCCCTGCTGCTCTAGGCCGCTTACCCTGTTGCCCTTCTGGTTTTGTACTATCACTCAGAACTTCCACTTTTGTTAAAAAAAGTCCTTTCTAAAACATTAAAATGTGACTCAGAAATATAAAAAGAGCAAGTCAAGAATTTTGTTTAGCTCATTATAAAGCTAAATTATCTTGGTCCATTAAGACATTATAACCCATTCAAAGACTAAGAAGTAAGGATCTTTTTTTTTTTTGAGACAGAGCCTCAAGCTGTCGCCCTGGCTTTGCGTAGAGTGCTGTGACATCACAGCTCATGGTAAACTCCAACTCCTAGGCTCAAGCAATTCTCCTGCCTACACCTCCCAGGTAGCTGGGACTACAGGTGCCTGCCACAATGCCCGGCTATTTTTTAGTTGCAGCCGTCATTGTTGTTTGGCAGGCCCAGGCTGGATTTGAACCTGCCAGCTCAGGTGTATGTGGCTGGCGCCTTAGTCACCTGAGCCACAGGTACCGAGCCAAAAGTAAGAATCTTTACAAGCAATTTTAATAAAAAAAAATTAGAATAAGATTGCCGAATTAGATATAAACTGGTTAATGTCCAACAAGCCATAAATATTTAGGGTAAGCTATTCCACCAGGCAGAAATTATTAATATCACTACTGGACAAACATTTATAAGATAACAGGTAACTTCAATAAGTCAGAGACCTTTTAGTCAATAGCAAACAATGAGATGAACTCCAAGGAAATACTCTCCAAGGAAATCCTTGGGTGGCCTAGGAAAGATGTATTGCTCATCTTTCTTTTTTCCTTATTTCCAAGCTTTGACTGATTGTTATGACACTGTTACTCAGAGCAGTGAGTCCCCTGGTATAATGCCACTATGATGACGCTAATAGAGAGCCTAGGAATACAGATCAAAACTGAGAGGTCAAAGACCGAAAATAAAAATGATTCCGAGACATGAGGGGAAAGGAAAACGGAATCAAGGCTCTGTGCGGGCAACAGTGGCCTTTATTTTCACGCTGGTGAGGGCGAGCTGAGTTTGAAAAAGAAGTCAACACATGGGTAATGGTGGATGGGGTTTTAAAGGTTGGAACGATAGGAGGATTGGCCTATTCAACTTTCTTAGGTGGGACTCTATGGGGAGAGGGAGGGGGTTGGCCCATCCACCTTTCCAGGGTAGGACTTGGTCCTGGAGAGGGTGGGGGTTGATCCACTTAGGCATGTCTGCTCTGTTTGGGCAGGGTTCCTACATATGACTGTATTAAAAACCAGTAAGAGACTGATCAATTAAAATACAACCCATCTCCCGAGAATGCGTTAGAACTCAGTCAGTTCTTTAATTTTAGAAAGACCTCTGTTGAGCCTTGCCCATGCATATACAGAACCCTGGGCTGGGGCTGTGGGAACACAGAGCTTAATACAAAACAGTTCCTGCCCTATGGACCTCAGAGTCTAGACAGGGAGACAGACACATAAATGGACACATTCCAATTCATTGTGGTAAAAGCCAAGCAGAGATGTGGGGATTGTGTGGGCGCTGGAGAAGAGAGTGGTACCCTCACCCTGGGAACTCAGGGATACTTCCTAGGGAAGGCGCGTTTCAGCTCCATCTTGAAGGATGAGAAGAGGATTGCCAGGCTGAGAAGGCCCCTTAGACAGGATATAAATGACGGCTCTGAAACGTGGTGAGATTTACCGTCTTAGTATGGCAGATTTACAATTTTCTCCTTAATTCTTGTACTAGTCACAGAAATATAAGTTTCTGCAGAGTGGTGAGGGGATGGGAGTGGGAGGAGAAGTTGGAGTCTCTTGGGCAAGCTTGCAACATTTTCTTTAAATATTAGGTCAAATTCTCTATAAAAACCCTATTTAAAACTTTTTCAAAGACTTTGAAGTCCCAGAGAAGCAGGAAGTTAATTAGAGTGGCTTTGATATCTTAGGGTATGTTTTAACAGCTGCTTAAGACAGTTTAAACAATAAGAACTTATGTGGTTTGGGATATGTCTGTGATAGCCCTGGCCAGAGTGAAATATCACTGCATCTGAGAATTAACAGCAGTTGGCTTTAATTTTAGAAAGACTTCAAGCCAAAAAGTTCTCTAAAACTCAAGAGAGGAACTTCTAAAGAGGAAGATTGCTTCTAGAGAATGTGTTTGGAGGTGAAAGATGAATCGAGTAGGGAACAAATGATCTTAACTTGGTCCTAGGAGGAGCACTGAATGTGCCCATTTCTGAACAATTCTCTTAAAATGGATTTAAAGGATATTTGTGGGCAGCTGCCATTTGTAAAGAGATCCAAATGGGGGTGGATTAGCATCTGTAAAGAACACTTGAATAACACAAGAGGTGTCCAACCAATTTAAATTTTCTGGGGATTGTCATTGTGCTAGGATTAACACTTAATTTGTTTCCCTCCTTAACACCTGTAGCGCTCTTAATTGTTTAAAACTTTTTTTAACAAATGGTTTCTCACACTCTGGCCCTGAATGGATCTCTCCGGAGTGGAGAGGAACACATTCAGGAACACAGCAATGAATAATAAGGATCTGCCTGGGGAGTGGGGTTTTAGAGATTAGGGAAGGCTTGCTCTGGGGGCCCTCTGTTGCTGCAGCTGGTGATGATGGTTGACGGTGATGGTGGTGGTGGTGGCAATGGTGATAATGATTTTAACTAACATTTGGAGAGCCAATGTTTATATAACAGGCACTGTGCTGAGCATTTTATACCCATTCTCATGTGTTAGGTATTTTTACCCTCATCTTACAGATGTGGAAACTGAGATTCAGAGAGTTTCACTGACTTGTTCATGCATCCTTTTCATCTGCTAACTCTCTGGTTTCCACTGAGATTTCAGTTTCTAGCTATTTACCTATTAGTGTATTGTAGCCTCCTCCCCTACATGTAAAAACTGCCTAAACTCATAAAAGTGGTTTGTAGAGAGGTGCTTTTGGTAATGGGCCAATGGCTGGCTGACAGATGACTATATCATCCCATTCAAGAGAGACAAATTTATCTTCCAAAAATACTGCCCTGGGCATGTCATGCCTATCTTCCAAAGACTTACCATTTTCCAAAGAATAAAGATCTAAAAAAAAAAAGTACCATAAGCACAGTTTATTTTTTTTTTCTGGAGAAAAACTGGGATTAATCAATAAAAGAAAATGAAATGAAAACTGCAGAAGACCACATTTTGGCAGCACATACAGTCATACTAAAGGGATTGAGAAAAGATTGCATGGATCCTTCCACAAAGATAACAGGACTGTTTTTAAAAAGCTCCATTTCTGGTGTAGTCACTGCCTGAAGAGCTTTAAAACATCCTCGTGAGCGGTGTGCATTTGTAAATGGAGAAATTTTATAAAATGTCCATGAACAGACAATAGTTTTCCATAATTAGTGAAGATTTCTTGGTAAATTGTTGACATTAAACTACTTAATTTTATTTTGTGATATGTACCTACCTTCTGTCCCTTTTCCCCACCCTTCCTGCCTTCCTCCCTCCCTCCCTCCCTTCCTTCCTTTTTCTCTATTACCTCTATAAAAGGTACACATGGGCTGCCCAAGTCCAGTGGGGAAAAGGGTATAAGAGATGCGTGAGAAAAGCATCTAATACCCTTTGTAAAAGAAGAGGCACTTCCCATATAAAGGAGAGGGCTGTGGCAAGATGTTCTCCAGCTCAATGTCTGTCACACATTCGCTGGAGGTGGGAGTTACAAAAACCTGGGAGAAGAGGAAGCCCGGAAGCTTCTCTTTTGCTCTTTACTGAGATGTAGTCTTGCCTATTTCTCAGGAACACGCTTTGGTGTTCACTGTATGTGTGTGTGTGTGTGTATAGGGGCTGTTCTTTGGAGTCTCCGTCTCCTCTGATTTTATCCCATATGGTAGGTCCTAACATTCTTTCATCTTCCAACCTTTGGTGTACAAATTTGGGTAGAAAATTTTGTCTGAGGTCTACACATTGTCTCTGGGAAACAGAGCTTGGTTCTTCCTTCCTTTTGGTTTTAGATTTGGCTTTATCTTACCATTTGGCACCTTGAAGTGCCACCAATTATCTTTAGATAGATAACGGCATGATCTCACTTCATCACAAGCAGACTGAATTCTGGCTTGGCACCCGTAGCAAAGTGGTTATGGCGCCAACCACATACACCAGAGCTGGCAGGTTCAGACCTGGCCTAGGCCACCTAAACAACAATGACAACTGCAACAAAAAAATAGTCAGCACTGTGGCAGGCACCTGTAGTCCCAGCTACTTGGGAGGCTGAGGCAAGAGAATTGCTTAAGCCCAAGATTGGAGGTTGCTGTGAGCTGTGACATGACAGCACTCTACTGAAGGTGAGATAGTGAGATTTAAAAAAAATAATAATAAAAGCAGACTGAATTCTGCACACTATAGGGAGCCCTCTGGAGTTCATTACTGATTATAAGTTTCTTGCCAGAGAGATCCCGTCAGCAGTGCTGTGTTAGCAGCCAGCTAGTGGGATGACTCCTAGTGGGTAGGGAGTGCTGCTCTTAATTCTGAAAGCTTAAAAGAATGGACTCTTGACAATGCAAAAGGATCTATTCCACTCCAACCATCTAATTTAGGAATTCTAGCGTTTTCAAATTTTCAACAGATATTACTCTTTGGCTATGAGAAATCATAATTCCAAGAATGCTTAGAAATTTACTTAAAAAGAAGTTATTTAAAAAATATTTTAACATTATTTATATTTTTTATTAATTATGGGTATTCAAGAAAATGTATTTAATACATTAGAACTATTAAGTTTAGTAGTACAGGTGGAGTATATCTTATCTGAAATGCTTGAGACCAAACATGTTTTGGATTTTGGAATTTTTAAATTTTGTAATACTTGTATTATACGAGTTCAGCACCCCCAATCCAAAAATTTGAAATGTAAACTGTTTTAGTATTTCCTTTGAACGTCAAGTTCCAGATTTTGGAGCATTATAGATCTTAGATTTTCAGATTTGGGGTGCTCAACCTATATTTACAAAGAACTATAGCCTACATCAAATATTAAAATACTTGAAAATGTCAGCAGTTGGGTGTATTATTGGGAAATGTTCAAAATTGAAATTGTCAGGTTAAGAACTTGTTACCAGGGCGGCACCCGTGGCTCAGTGGGTAGGGTGCCAGCCTCTTATGCTGAGAGTGGCGGGTTCAAACCCGGCCCTGGCCAAACTGCAACAAAAAATAGCCTGGCATTGTGGTGGGCACCTGTAGTCCCAGCTACTGGAGAGGCGGAGGCAAGAGAATCGCCTGAGCCTGAGTCGGAGGTTGCTGTGAGTTGTGTGACACCACGGCCCTCTACCCAGAGCGACAAAGTGAGACTCTCTCTACAAAATAAAATAGAAATACAATAATAAAATAAAATAAATTAGAAAAAGAACTTGTTACCAAAAATTTGTATTTTTTGAAAAGCCACTCACAGGATTTCTATAAAGTAGATTTATATAACTTTATTATTATTACGTTTTTTCCCCCCAAATGACAGCGTTGCCAGCTAATAGGATCATGCACACACATTTATAACACAGCAACAGCTACAAGGAAGGTCGACTGACTGGGCTGTCCTGTACCAGTTCCCAGAAATGTGCACTTGAACCTCCAGCTGTGTGTGTCGCCTGTTCCTGCTCTTGCTTTCTATTCGACATCAGTAGATTTCTTCAAACCAGTAATGTTTCTATACTGACTGCAAGCTTTAATTCTCACAGTAAAATAGAATACTTTTTCCCATTTTCCCAATTTCTTGTCTGACTTTATTGCCATTTGGGATTCAGAAAAACATACATTTTCAGAGATATACAGGAAAAAAGGTCTTTCATGGACACATTATTCTAAATTAGTTTCTGAATTATGCCCATTCATTACTGCATGTCCAATCTTGGATAGAATCACTCTTTCTGGGAATAATCCAGGACACCACCACTCTTCAAAATGGGAGGGTCAACTCAAAAAATCCCCATTAGCTGACCATGGATATTAACCACTGTCTATTATCAGTTGTGTTTGCAAGGTCTTACTCCAACTAAGAGCTGCTTTAAACAATATAAAACCTGGACCCTAATAGGCAGAAAAAATTCATAACCAGAATGAGTTAGAATATAGCATTGATCTGGGAGCCCTGTGGGCCTTTGATGAAAATAGCTGCCTTGGGCCATGTTGAAGACTTAGATGTTAGTTACCTCATTTTATCATGGAAAACAGAATGACAGTAAGATTAAGAGCCTCAGACCACCTCATTTGAGACTCCGACACTAACTAGCTATGGAACAATGAGCCGTGACTTAGCTTCTCTAGACCTCAGTTTTCTAGTCCACGTGGGCCTCATAGGGTGGGTGTGAGGATTAGATGAGACCACCGCCCGGGCACATGGTAACTCTGCACCAGGAGGAACCTGTGTTGTGCTGTTTTCTTCTGGGAAAGGACACACGAGGTTACTGAGAGTTCACCCAACCAGCACTTTCACTCATTATTGGGGAGTCTGAGTTTTATTGCTGGTGGCCACAGCTAGAGCCCTGCTGTCTATCTTGGCACTGTAAACTTCTAAAACGGTATCGCCATGATCAGGCTGGAGGCCTCAATCCAAAACCAAACAATGGTATGAGGAAAGGACCTTACGTTTGGTGACTTCTCATCTTGACGTCACAGGTCTTCCAGAGGCAGCTGTGGACTTGTGCTGTTGGGCACTCACGGGCAGGGAATGGACTGCATTGGTAATGGCCCGGCAGCCTTGAGACCAACTGCAGAGCAGAGCAGACTCCCCCACTCTGAGGCAGGTCTTTGGGGGTGTTTTGCCCACACTTCTCTGTAATTTTCAGTGGTGAGCACAGATGTTGTAAAGGAATGGGCCACTTGGGAAGGGCTTGTCCTCGGAATCTATGTCAGAGATGTAGGACCTCTCAGAGATGATCACAGAATCTGAAGTCCGAGCCCCTTGAGTTGTTTTGTCATGGGGTAGCCCGTGACCAGTTTGCATTGGTTTATAGAAGGTTGTAGATTAAGAGTCCAGGTACAGACTTTAGCACTTCTAAGTTTAAAAACCACTTTCTTCTTTTACTAGCTGTGTGACTTTGGAGGAGTTACTTTTTATCTCTCAAGTCCTGTTTCCTTGGCTGAAAAATGGTTATAATAATTATACCCACCTTTAAAGTGATCTTGAAGGTTAAATAAAATAATACATGTGAAAATGGGTATAGAGTTTCAGTTTTTCGAGGTGAAGAGTTAGGGAGGTGGGTGGTGGTGATGGCTGTACAGCATTCTGAACGTACTGAATGACAGCAAACTGCTTAAAAATGAGTAAAATGGTACATTTTATGTTATAGGTATTTTACCAAAATTTTAAAAATTGGAGGAAAGAAAGCTTTCAATAGAGCTTCTAGAACACAGTAAACACGCAAGAAATATTAGCTATTTTTATTATTGCACTGAGATAAGTAGGTATATAAATATTCCTTGACACACTCCAATGAGTCATCCTTTTTGTTATTTTGTAATTAACAAAATTTTTTTAAGACAGAGTCTCACTTTGTCACCCTTGGTAGAGTGCTATGGCGTCGCAGCTCACAACAACCTCGAACTCTTGGGCGTAAGCGATCCTCTTGCCTCATTCTTCCAAGTAGCTGGGACTACAGGCACCCACCACAATGCCTGGCCATTTTTAGAGACAGGGTCTTGCTCTTGCTCAGGCTGGTCTTGAACTCCTGAGCTCAGGCAATCCACCTGCCTTGGCCTCCCAGTGAGGTAGGATTACAGGCATGAGCCACCATGCCCAGCCATGAGTCATCCTTTTTAGAACATCAAAAACAAATTTCTCGTAAGAACATGGTAAAAAAGAGAGCAAGATGAGTTTAGGCACCCTGGGGGACCTCATCATCTCTCCTACGGGCCTATGTTTGTACAACATGGTGTTTTTGGATGTGGATGGCATGGAAGTGTGGGGTGAGAGCACAGGAAGAATGGCTATAGGAGAGACCCCGGGTGGTTAAATGAGGAAGGGTGTGTTGTGGAGACTCCTGCCAGCTCTACCAGAGGCTGAACGCTAGAAAATCTCCTTCAGCTGTTCCCTGCCAGTTATTTAACTTATCTAACCTGTTTAACTTATTCCAATCCTGGTGCAAGATTTTTATTTTTTTTCAGAGACTTCTTGAGTAGTCTCTTCTGAATAAGGCTTTTAAACAGCACCCCATCCACTCCCTGCCATGTCTGCTGGGTAGGAACAGTTCTTTGCAAAGACCAAGTTTATCTGATCTTTTTTTTCAAGTACCATTGAAGAGATTTCAAGTGATGAAAATATCACCTTTCACTGGGGCCAGGTGGAAAATTATTCTTCAGCATTTTTTTTTTTTTCTGATTAGAGACTGGTAGAGATGGATCTTCCTGAAAGACATCATTTCCTGATCCATCCTTCAATTTCTGATCCATTAGCTATTAAAATGAAATAAAAAGAAGTGTGAAATTAGAAGCTTTCAGGGCCTCTTTTTCAGACTAAATTGTCTGTTCCCACCACTCATGAGAATGTGCAGTCAGCAATGTCTTGTCAAGATTGTGAAGTTCTCCCTTTTCCAGAGAGCAGGATGGATTCCCAGCCTATGTAGACCATGTGACTCCCCCCTTCCTGGAATGATTTCTGATTTGGAGCTTGTATGAGGATAATCAACATGACAGTAACAAAAGAGGCTATTTTGAGTGCCTTCTATGTGTCAGGCACATACATCACTAGATACTTAGATTATTTCACTTAATCCTCACGACAGGTTAAGTATCATTATCTCAAGCTTACAGAGGGTGGTACAGTGGCTTGGAGAAGATCAATCATTTGCAGTGAATGGAACTGAGATTTAAACCTAGGTCTTTTTAACTCCAAGGCTTTTGCCTTTTACCACTAAGCAGTGGCTGAAATGGACATGGCCATGGCATCGGCTCCTCATTTGGGAGGATTGGAGCAACGTAGGAGTGAATGTACGTGGCAGAGGACTCTCTCTCCTTGACACCAGCCATGCCCTAGGAATTTACACTGAACACAGGTCTCTCTTGGTTCTCTTTTTAAGACAGATGCTATTCCTTCTTTTTTGCCCCCAGATGGAGTGTACTGGCAGTTCTTATATTAAGCTTATGACATTCTCTTATTGGCTGACATTCTGATCTTGTGGTTGTTAGCTAGGAACTCGACACTGGAGTCAGAACCAAACTACAGTCCTTCAGGCAGCTGCCGTGGCTCACACCTGTAATCCCAGCACTCTGGAAGGCCAAGGCGGGTGAATTGCTTGAGCTCAGGAGTTTGAGACCAGCCTGGGCAAGAGCGAGATCCCGTCTCCAAAAATAGCTAGGTATTGTGAGGGGCGCCTGTACTCCCGGCTACTTGGGAGGCTGAGGCAAGAGGATCACTTGAGCCCAGGAGTTTAAGATGCTGTGACATGAGCTATGACGCCATGGCACTCTACCAAGGGTGACAAGTGAGACTCTGCCTCAAAACACACAAACAAACTACAGTCCTTCTACTGTGATCTGTGACTCTAGGAAAGTTACCTAATTTCTCTCAGTTTTTACATCTGTAAAATGGGGACAGCAGTAGCACCCATTCTTAGGGGGTGTTATGTAGTTTAAATGAGGTAGAAGAGCCAATGGCTGACATAAGCTGCTTAATATAATCATTCAAGGGCGGCGCCTGTGGCTCAGTGAGTAGGGCGCCGGCCCCATATGCCGAGGGTGGTGGGTTCAAACCCAGCCCCGGCCAAACTGCAATAAAAAAAAAAAAAAATAGCCGGGCGTTGTGGCGGGCGCCTGTAGTCCCAGCTGCTCGGGAGGCTGAGGCAAGAGAATCGCGTAAGCCCAAGAGTTAGAGGTTGCTGTGAGCCATGTGACGCCACAGCACTCTACCCGAGGGCGGTACAGTGAGACTCTGTCTCTACAAAAAAAAAAAAAAAAAAATAATCATTCAAACTGGGGAGAGTTCACTGAACCATAATTGTAACTAAGAAGATGCTAAGCATTTACACACTGCCCACGACAACGTTTCATTGCTTGAGCCTGGTTTGGTTCCTTTACACATTTATTGATTGCTTACATTTTTTTTTGTAGAGACAGAGTCTCACTGTACTACTATGTGTCACCCTACTCATGGAGATGTCATGGATACAGAGGAGAATAAAACACCAGTTGTCCCTGTTCCCAGGAAACTCAGAATGCAAAGTTCATTAGGAGCCTGTAAGGGGGGGATACATAAATTAATCTGGTTTTTCAAGGAAGGAAGAGTAAGAGTTAGCTACATGTAGAAAGATGGGACAGGGTTTTTATGCAGAGAGAGTGTGCACTGAAGACACAAATGTGGGAAATAAGGTAGTGGAGAGGACGTATGAGTGATTTCTAGATGTTAGAATGTACATTGTAAGCGAGGAGATGAGGCTGGAGACAAATGTAGGGGATGTGGAGCTTGCACTGAATTCTGTAGGGCGTGGGAGAGCCCAGTGGGATTTTAGCAGGGTAATTACAGTGCGGGGGATGGGGACAAGGGTGCAGGAGGAGGGGTCAAGCTTGGAGCAGGGAGACCAGCTAAGAGGCTTTTGAGAGTCAGAATGGTACAAATGGGAGCAGCCAAAGTGGGATGCGGTGGAAGGGCTGAGTGGAGACACATTTAGGAGATGAGATTGCAGGACACATAATTGACTGGATACCCGGCATGGGTGGAGACGGTGATGACTGCCTTTTGCTGCTGTCAATCCTGAGTTAATGCATCCATTCCCTGGGAAGTCTCCTCTTAGAGGATAATTCTTATTCCATGTTTTCACAAGGATCAATTTAGACAATTAATTGTATAGGCTCTTAATGGCCAGTAGAGAAATCGCCTGAGAAGTGGAAGTCAGTTTTAAGTAGTCAACTTAAAAAAAAAAAAAAAAAAAAAAAAAAAAGGCCGGAGATACTGTAACATGTAGGGTCTCAGTGTCCAGCCCGTGAGAGTAGGGCTTGCTCCATCAGGTCGAGATGAAGACTAAAGGACACGAAGCTTTCCCAGCAGCATCTGCCACAGAGCAAGTCCTCAACGGAGGCGAGGTGGGTTGCTGTGACTCTTATTTATTTTGTAGTACAGCCTCTGACTACCCAGATTCAAATCCACCCTCTGCAAAGTTGAAAAAAAAATTATTTAACCTCAGTAGGCCTCAGTTTCCCACCTGCAGTACAAGGAAATAATAGATAATAACAAAAAAAGTCCTTAGTGCACAGCTTGTGTGCAGATGGAATGAAGGAATATACACCAAATGTGTACTTGAGAGCCACACTCGCATCATCTAAGGGTGGTGATGTGCTCTCCATTTTACAGATGAGGAGATTGAAGTATGGAGCGTTTAAGTCATTTGTCCAAGGCTACACAGTGGTAGCTGAGTTGGCGTAGCTGTTCCCTTTAGAATGTGGTGATACTTTCAGGATCTTTAGGACAGTTCCTCTAGGTCCAAAGGGAAAAAGTTTTCAGTTATACTCAGTTTGTGCCCATATTGATTTCTACCAGAAGGAAATTAGAAATCATCATAAAAATTCGAGTTGGAAGTAATTTATTGAGTACCTGGGAAAATGAACGGCAATCTTGTGTGAGTCTCCCTACTGGTTGTTAAAAACAAAACAAACTGAAACAACAATAAAATATGATATACTACAAAACTTATACCAAAATCCAGTATGAAAAACAGATAATGTGGATCTATCCCGGCTAGAAGGAAGGTCGGAGAATTTGAGCCCTTGCCCCATCTTTCGAAAGGGTCCAAAGCCCCAAGAAATACACTTTGAAAAACATAGATTAGTCCCTTCTTTGACTGATGAGAAAAAAGTAGAGGAAAAAAGTGACTTTCCCATGTCATGCACCAGGGGCTCCTCATCGAAGTCCAAGTTAGCAACTGATCTCTGATGTCACCCCAGCTGTGGGGTCACCCCCCTCTACATACCATGCAGAGCCTTGATGAAGGGTGCTCCCTTTTAGACAAAAGCCTATATTAATGCTTACAGTACTGATATTCTCTTTTATCATTTTCTATGCATTCCAACTTTTTTATAATAAGCATACATTACTTCTATAATCAGAAAAAATTTTAAATATTAAATTTGGGCTAGTCATGGTGGTACATATCTATAATCACAGCACTTTGGGAGGCTGAGGTAGGAGGATTATTTGAAGCCAGGAGTTCAAGACTAGCCTGGGCAACATAGTGAGCTCCTGTCTCTACAAAAAATAAAAATGAAAAAATTTAGCCATGCATGATGGTGTATGCTTGCAGCCCTAGCTACTTGGGAGGCTGAGGGAGGAGGATCACTTGAGCCCAGAAATTTGAGGTTACAGTGAGCTGTGATGATGGCACTGCACCCTCACCTGGGCAACAGAGTGAGACCTTGTCTTTAAAGAGATAATTGTTTAAGAGGGAGGAGGTGATTTGAATGTCCAGTATAGAATAAGCCCAAGTTTGTAGACATTTCTCGTCTTTTGATTTCTCTGACAAGCTTGTTGTAGTGACTTTGGGTCGCGTTTGGGTGCTGCTCCAAGGGATATGGTGCTGTTCTGTGAAGGTGTGTTTGTTTTCCATTTGCTCATTTTTAATGCTGCCCAAAATGAGGCCCAGCATTGAAGATCTTTCCTCACTTGTCACCAATCTTACTCCTCTAATATCATCTGATATCATTTCCCATGATCCTGATCAAAAATGGCTAATTTTGCCTGTCAACCACACCAAACCAATTTGCGCATCTGTTTTCTTTGCCCACATAGCCCGCTCTGTCTAAGAAAGACTTCTTTCTCTCTCTCTGCTATCAAAGTACTGATATTGTCTTTCAAAGGCCTATTTCACATCCACTTCACTCATTCATTGATTTATTAATTCACCCACAAATATTTATTAAGTTCCTCCACATGCTAGACATCGACTGTTCTGGGCCCTTGGACTAGAATGGTGAACAAAATGTACATGATTTCTGCAATTACAGAGATCAATCTTTAGTGAGAGACTGATATTAAGCAAGTGAACTTAAGAATCCGTCCATCCATCCATCCATCTATCCTTTCTTCCATCCACCCATCCATCCAGTTCCAAAATGTACTATGTGCTATGAAAGAGAATACCAAAGTGGTCCTAGTTCAAAATGGGTGTTCAAAGAAGGTATCTCAGGAGAAGTGACTTTGAAGCTGAGACCCAGAAGATACAGAGGAAGGCTGCGAGAATGGGGAGGGAAGAGCATTTTAGGCAGAGGGGAATCTCAGGTAGTAGAGTTGGAGGAATTGAAGAAAGCCCAGGGAGGCTGCAGCAGAGTGAGCAACTAATGACCATCCAACATGCTAACTCTTTTGCTCACATGTTTTATTTTTGTCTCTCTGCTAGAGTGTAGACTTCAGGAAGCAATGTGTTTTCATCTGATCGGTTCACTACTTTATTCACAGTGTCTAAAACAATGCTTTGAACGTAATAGGCACTCAATCCCTGTATTTGAGTGTGAATGCAGAAATGAATGAATAAAGAGTGTGATGAAAGGATACTAGAGAGGCAGGCAGGGGTGAGATCACACAGGAGAGCTTTCCTCACTTGTCACCAATCAGACAGGGTGTGTGGGTTATGAACAATCTTGGATTTTTTCTTCATGCAGTGAAGTAACAGAAATTTTAATAGAAGAATTACGGAATCGGATTTATACTTTTTTTTTGGTAGTTTTTGGCCGAGGCCGGGTTTGAACCCATCACCTCTGGTATATGGGGCTGGTGCCCTACTCCTTTGAGCCACAGGCGCTGCCCCTGATTTTTATACTTTTAAAAGATATTATTCTGGGGCTGGGCATGGTGGTCATGCCTGTAATCCTAGCACTCTGAGAGGCCAAGGTGAGAGGATCCCTTGAGCTCAGGAGTTTGAGGCCAACCTGAGCAAGAATGAGACCCTGTCTCTACCCAAAATAGAAAAACTAGCCGGGTGTTGAGGTGGGTGCTTCTAGTCTCAGCTACTGGGGAGGCTGAGACAGGAGGATTGCTTTTGCCCAGGAGTCTGAGTTTCTGTGAGTTATGATGATGCCATTGCACTTATAGGGCAACAAAGTGAAACTTTGTCTCAATAAAACAAACAAACAAACAAAAAACAAAAGACGCCTGTGGCTCAGTCGGTAGGGTGCCGGCCCCATATACTGAGGGTGGCGGGTTCAAACCCGGCCCCGGCCAAACTGCAACCAAAAAAAAAAAAAAAAAATAGCCAGGCGTTGTGGCGGGCGCCTGTAGTCCCAGCTACTTGGGAGGCTGAGGCAAGAGAATCGCTTAAGCCCAGGAGTTGGAGGTTGCTGTGAGCTGCGTAAGGCCACGGCACTCTACCGAGGGCCATAAAGTGAGATTCTGTCTCTACAAAAAAAAAACAAAAGATATACTTTAACTTTTAGGTGGAGAAAGGGTTGAAGTCGGCAGTTGGAGAATCAAGTTGACTTAAGGGTCTATTGCAGTAACTTGGAAAAAGGCATTCTGGTGCTTCTGGTAGTGTAGACAGAAAGAGATGAATTCATGATGTATTTTGGAAGAAGCAATAGCAGGACTTGCTGGCTGCTGAATTTTTGGCAGAATTCCCAATATCCACTACCTCCTCTTCTTTACTAATATAATGCTACGGAATATAAATTATATAACATTTATAGTATAAATGTTGTTTGAGGTGACAATGTACCTAACAAAAAAAAATTCTGTATTTTCTGGCTTCTCTTGCCATTAAGGGTAGCCACTGACATTGTTGTAGTTGACAAGGTATAAGAGGGAATTGCTGGGCAGGATTTTGGGAAAGCTCTTTAAAAGAAAGTGGATTCAATTACCCAGATAAACTTTCCCATTGGTCTTCCCCTTCTTCTTGTTTGAATTATAGATGCTGGTGCAAAGCAGCCACTTTGAGGGCAAGAGGTAATATGCATGAAGAGAAAGTCACCAGTGAGGAAACAGAAAGATAAGAGCCTGATCTCTGATCCAGAGCTGCCATCCCATACTGGACTGCTTTTTTCTGGACTTCTTTTATGAATAAATAAATAAAATAAACTCCTAGTTGGTTAAATCATTACAAGTTAAGTTTTGTTTATACACGGTCAAATTTGTTTCTATCTGATTCAGATTAGATGTGGGAGAAACAAGAAAGGAGAATTCTGCTTTATTTGGTTTTTCTTTTCTTCAAACGACTTAAGTGGAAGATTAGGTGAAGAACAGATTTTAGGTGAGGGTCTGGGTGTCAGTATGCATATGTGTTTATATATGTTTGTGGTGGGGGTGGTGGAGGAAGAGAGAAGACAGAATCTAACTTCGGGACTTCGGTTTTGGATATGTTAATCTTGAGATTTCTGGAAGATATCCACGTTGTGAAAGTTAACCAAACACTTGGTTATACAGCCCTGTCCTTCAGAGAAGAGTCTGGAATAGAGATAGGAATCTGGCAGTTGTGAGCCTAGAGATGGTATTTAAAGTCATATAAATGGCTGAGATTTCCCAGAGCCGGAAAGTCCAGAGATGGAAAAGAAAAAGGCCCATGGCGAAACCTGAGCGTGTCCACATTCGCAAGGAGAGAAAGAGCTGCTGTGAAAGAGACTGAGAAGGAACAGCCTAGGGGATAAGCAGGAGGTCCAGGGTGGGCTTCCTGGCCCTGTGTCCCTTTTGCCCTGTGCGTTTGTATGGTGGACCACCCACCTGGCACTTTCCACATCCTGTACAGGGATGTTATTGCCCCTTTTGTGTATAGCCTGCTTCCCCGCAGGATGAGACCTGAGGTCTCTAGGGCCCAAGGCGTGTCTGTCTGGAACTCCCTACACCAGACACAGCACTTCCCCTCCCTCAAGGTGATGGTGCCTAAGGCAGTGACAATCTGTGCTCACTGGGGTCAGGGAGAAAAAAGAAGGTGCTGTAATAGAAAACTGGTTCGGAAAAGTGAAAAACTTGGAAAGTGTGCTCAATCCCAGGTTGGAAGACTTGGACAGAGCAGCAGAAAGTGATGCATTATCCGACCAGAGAGGAGGCTGTTGGAATTTTGAGAGCATAGGTTGACTGTAGGTCCCAGAGCTGAGGAAAAATCAGAAAGCTGAAAGAAAAGTGATGTAAAATCCAAGAATTCCATTGTTTCAGGGTTTGGGTGGGGAGGGAGGCTTCAACCAGAAACACCAAGGGCTTATCCCGGAAGCTGAGCTGGAAAAGGCAGCATGTGCTCAGGGCTGGGGTGAGCTCATAATGGCTGCTGGGGTGAAAGAAAGAGGAAGGAACTATAAAATCCAGGCTCCACGTGACCCACAGTCATGGCATTGGCCGACTGGAGAGATTTCCTATAGTGGTCTTTGGCATGAGGCGCTGATGCCCAACTATGGAAACCTAGGTGGTGGGAGGGAAGTGACGCCCTGGGCTAGAAGGCCAAACTCCTAATGATTCATTCATACTTGATATGCAATTACTATAAACAAGTCCTGGGGATAGAGTGGCATGAAAGATAAAATATATACCTGATTTTATGCAAGTCGTATTCTAGGAGGGGTGATTTGTGTGTATATGAGAATAATATAATTAGAAAAAATAAGAGCTATGATCAGACAACCAGACATGATGATATGCTGCAGCCAGAGCTCCCCAGAGCATGGTCCTTGGAGCAGCAGCAGCACGTTGTCTATGAGCTTATTATAAACAATCCCAGAACTCACCCCAGACCTCTGATTTGTAACCTGCTTTTTAACAACACCCCCGTGAGTTTCCTTTGCATGCTAATGTTTGGAAAGCACTGTGCTAGAAGGTCCTTGGGAAGGGGGATCCTTTAGGTTGGGTAGTTATGGAGGCTTCTCTACCTAGGTGAGCCAGGAGCTGAGACCTGTGGGAGGAGAAGCGTCCATGTAAAGATCCAGGAGCAGAGCACCACAGACAGCAGGAAAGCAAAGTGCGAGGGGCTAGAGGGGAACCGACAGATCTATTTCTTCCTCCTGGAGCCGCTCTTCTCTCCTCTCCTCACCTGGCTAGTTCTCTCCGGCTGTCAGACCTCAGCCTGAACCTGGTGCCCTCTGAGAGCCTCTCCGAACCCCAGACACTCTCCCTCTCACCTCCTCACTCAGCTCCGGTCCTGTGAGAGTGGTCTGTTTGTTTGCCTCCCCAGCATGGCTATGACCTTACTGTAGTTTTGTTTAATGACTATTTACATGAAAGTGAAAAATCCAGAAAGATGGGAGAGGAAGGCTGTACCTGTAGTTCATAGCTTTGCTGAAGGGCATAGTTGGTAACTCTTCAAAGCTCCTGGCCTTAGCCTGAGCAGAAGCACGCCCAGCCAGCCCTCTGTGCCAACAGTCCTCACCATCCCCTTCCCCTTGATCCTCAGACTCCCTTAATACTTACTTTTAGTCAGGGATTCAGGGTCCGGCAGAAGATAGGGGCTCTTGGAAAGCATGTGCAACTGAGTCAACTACAATACAATGTGCTGGATGCAATGACGTGGCTGAGAACAAGCAACCGTGGGAGCTCAGAGAGGGGCTGGGAACCAAATGCTGGGGGTTTTTAGGAAGTTCCAATTCAGCTGGATTTCAGGAGAAGAAGAACTTATTTTTCAAGTTTAGGAGGGTGATGGTGAGAGCCTGAGTGGTAATGGTGATGGAGGACAGTGATGGCGACACTGCTGGTTTGCAGAGGTTGTGGTGGCAGCGATGATGGTGGTAACAAGGACAGTGATGGTGAGGTGAGCGGCAGTGGTGAAAATGGTGATGGCATTTGTGGTGATGGTAGTGGTCACAGTAATCATGGTGTTGGTGAAGTATATTCCAGACAGAGGCCACAGCATGCCCATGAGCAAAAAGTCATGAAAGATCTTATTAAGGGTCTTGTGGCAAGATGGGGAATCAGGAAGACCCTTCTGCTGAGCTCTGCTAGGACAACTGAGAGATGGGGTTAGCCGGGCTGTGCTTGGTGTGGAGAATTCTGCCTGGAGCTGTGGCTCGGGGTGGGCTGCAGGCAGTAGGGTGCTTGTTGCTGTGTGGGAACTGGGGTGGCCGGGTGGAGTTCTGACACACTAGGCAAGTCTTGCACCAGCTGGGGAGAGCCGCAGGCGGGGGCCACTGGGTCTGACGGGGAGATCTGGGACGTGAGGAAGCCTTTTTGCAGTTTTCAGTTTTGGGGGGAAGCTGCAGGTTGAGCGGAAAGCCTAGAAGAGTGGGTGCACCCGAACAGGGTACAGCAGCCAGATTTGATTTCTGGCCATTCTGGGATGTCCTGGCAGCAAGGGGGCGGCAATTGTAGAAAAGTCATGAGAAGGTCATGAGGGCAGGATATCCGTTAACACTGTAGTTTTAGGGAATGGACAACACAGCTAATAACCTCTCTCTAGATCCCAGCCATAGACCTGATCCCCAACTTAAGTGTCCACAGTGTTAACTGTGGTGTTAACTACAGTGTTAACTGATATCCTGGCAATATATTGCAACAGAAACATATTCCTACTAAAGTCCCACCCTCCTGCCATTTATATGCTATTATATATGTACATAATTAGTTTAAAAAATTTGTTTTCTTTTTCTTGTTGTTGTTAGTATTTCTTTCTTTCTTTTTTTCCCTTGCTCCTTTGTTTATTTGTTGCTGAGGTTGCTTGTTTTTGGTTATTAGACCTTTTCGTTATTTTGTATTGACGTGTTTTGCTTCTTGCTTATTGCTGTGGTTGGTTCTTTCTTTAACTTCTAATTTGACTTTCATTTCAAGAGCAAGGACCCCTGTATTTTTCGGTTACAGTATTTTAGACTCATTTATTCTCTCTCCCTATTTCACTCCTGTGCATTCTCTCTTTAGAGACTTCTACCTTTCTCATTGCTCCCCCATTAATCACTTCTGTAAAAGCTAAGATACCCCCTACATGTTCTCCTCTTTCTCCTTTCCACTCCTGCCCCCCCCATATTAGATACAATGTTGTTTTTAATTTCCTTTATCTATTCTTATCTTATTATTTCTTTGTTCTTCCTCTCTTTTTTTTCCTTTCCTTTTTTTGCTGATAGCTGGGGGAACAAAGCTGTGGTCTGGCAGGTAGGCCTCAGCAGTGGTCTGGCTCAAGGGGGCTAAGAGACCTTTCTACCTCTAGTCCTAGGAAGAAAGTATTGGCAAGACCTCACTGCAGAATTTTTTATTTCATTTTTATTCTTACTTAATTTTTCCTTATTATTTTTTGTTTTTGCTCTTCTCCTTTTCTTCCTAGTTTTTGCAGAGGAAGAGTCTGGCTCCACTCAGGCTGGTAAGGAGTGCCTGATTTTGAGGAACCCTCCTAGTCCACCCCCCCCAAAACCCTTGAGTTACGAGGGCCTTAGTGCCATGCTGATCAATACCATTTCTTCCATCACTCTCAGCCCCTCTTCCTGATCAACTCTGTCCTACTTTTCAAGGTTTTTTTTTTCTGTTACTCCTCTTTCCTTTTTTTCTCCAACTTTTTCTTTTACTCTTTCCTTCTTTTTTCCTTTCTTTCTTTTCTCCCTGTTTCTCCCTTCTCACTCCTTATCTTTCGCCTCCTTTCGACCTCATGCCAAGAGGCCTCTTCATCCCCTAAACTCTGAGACAAGGTAGTTTGAAGCAAAGGAGGAAGTATGAAGGAAAAAGGAGCACAAGGAGGGGAACAAGAAGAAAGTACACATGAGAAGGAAGCAACAGAAAAATTCAGGCACCGTGAAAAACCAAAATAGAGCACTCCTCCAAGGGACCACAAAGTTGCTTTTACAGAAGACTCCTCCTATAAAGAATTAATGGATCTGACAGAAAGGGAATTTAAAATGTGGATGATTAAGACAATAAAGGGAATGGATGATAAAATGGAAAGACAGAACTGAAAGTCAGATGAGAGATACGTAGTATGTAGAAAGGACACGGTGGAGCTTAAGGAATGAAGGAGACAATCAGGGAATGTAAAGAAGTATCAAAAATAGATTAGACCTAAATGCCCGTCCATCCAGGAGTGGATTAAAAAACTGTGGTAGGGCGGCGCCTGTGGCTCAGCTGGTAAGGCGCCGGCCCCATATACCGAGGGTGGCGGGTTCAAACCCGGCCCCGGCTGAACTGCAAACCAAAAAATAGCCGGGCGTTGTGGCGGGCGCCTGTAGTCCCAGCTACTCGGGAGGCTGAGGCAGGAGAATCGCTTAAGCCCAGGAGTTGGAGGTTGCTGTGAGCTGTGCGAGGCCATGGCACGCTACCGAGGGCCATAAAGTGAGACTCTGTCTCTACAAAAAAAAAAATAAATAAATAAAAAACTGTGGTGTATATGTATACCATGGAATACTATTCAGCCACTAAAAAAGATGGTGACTTTACATCTTTTGTATCAATTTGGACGGATTTGAAATACATTCTTAGAAAAGCATCAGAAGAATGGAGAAGCAAGAATCTAATGTACTCAGTTCTGATATGAGGACAATTGATACTAGCACCTGGGGGAGGGGAATGGGGGACTGGAGAGAGGGGGTAAGGGGGTGTGGGGCCACATTGTGTGACACACCTCTTGGGGGTGGGACACTATTATTAGAGAGACTTGACCCAGCAAATGAAAGCAGTGTAACTTGATACTTTGTACCCTCAATGATTCCCCAACAATTAAAAAAAAACAAAACAAAAAAGATCTCATTAAGTCTAAAAATTGCTAAAAGTTCACTTGGTAGGTTGGCTGCAGGCAAAACAGACAGTTAAGTCAGAGCCAGATGTAAGGGCCTTATGGACCAAGATGGACACATCTTCATTAAAGATTTACGAAAATGATGAACTTGGGTCACTTTTGTTTTAGGAAAAGAATTGGCTGCACCGCAGGGAAGGGGAGGTGATAGTTGCTATTACAATTGTTTCCCTGTTTGGTAATTGTCCAGTTAAACCCCAGTAGGGAAGGGCCAAAGGAGTGCATGGAAATGCACAAATCTGCTTCTCCTTAAACCCAGCATCCTAGGAGTGGGTAGAATTTCCCCTTTTGGGTAGGGTAGCATTAAAATTACTCTAGAAAGAGATTTGGTTATCTCATTTACGTGCTTTCATCTACTCAATCATTCATTAATTCCTTTACTCATTCAAAATGTTTTTATTGATGCTTGCAAAGTTCACTGAACAGGGTATGACAAGTCAAAAAGAACAATAAATGGCTTCTGAAGACTTTGAGGGGCTTACAATGTAGTGGATACATGAGAGGCAGACTGGGAGCACACAGAGCCAAGAGTCAGGGGTCCTGTGTGCAGATCCCCACTCTGAAGACTAGGCAATTCTTTTTTTTTAAAACAGAGTCTCACTTTGTTGCCTGGGGTAGAGTCTTGTGGTGTCATAGCTCACAGCAACCTCAAACTCCTGGGCTTAAGAGTGATTCGCTTGCCTCAGCCTTCTGAGTAGCTGGGACTATAGGCGTCCACCACAATGCCTGGCTATTTTTAGAGTTGCGTCTCTGCCCTTGCTCAGACTGGTTTCGAACTCGTGAACTGAAGCAATCCACCCTGTCTTGGCCTCCCAGAGTACTAGGATTACAGGTATGAGCCACTGGGCCAAGCCTTAGGCAACTCTTTAACTTGCTTATTCATCACTTTCTTCCTGAGTCACTATCATGTTCCTAGTAGTGTGTTAAGGTATGGAAAGACAAGCAAAAGAATTGTTGTCCAGAGAAACAAGACGTTTATAGCTAGGGAGGAAACTTCCCCAGATGTCTGCACTCTTCGTCTATATTATTTATGTGTTTGTGGATGGGTGGGCAGGGAGAGGTTGACCAGATGATCTTTTAAAGTCTTACCTGAATTTCTTATTTTATGACAAAAAGATTCAAGATTTGTAGAGAGCCCTTTCATAATAAATAAACCCAAATTAAGTCCTCTATTTTATGCGCACTTTTCTAGATGCTCTAAAAACTCATTACAGAAACTCAGCCCCTCCACACCCACATACACAGAGTAAGTTATCCTGAATCCTTGTAAAATGCTCATGGTGCATCTCTGAGGGGTCGTCAGTTTTCATATCTAGGTGCAGAAGACAGGGCCATCCAAGGGAATTCAAGGGCCCTGAAGGATGGGGAGGTAGTCACATGAGGAAAGTCATTCTGTATTCACACCACAGAAGGACCGTGGTTTGAGCAGCTGTGGGAACGTAAACTTTCTGATTTTCTGTGTAACTGGCATCTCAAGCCCCAAGTGTGTGGAAGTGACTTCTCTGACACAGCACATGTAACTTGGCTCTCTTCTGACATCTGTTTTTCTTGCTTTTAGGAGAAGAAAAAGCCTAAACAATCCTCATGGACCAACAGTTGAAAAAATATTTGTTTTGGTTTTACTGAGAGTTTTGACGAATGTTTGGGGGGAAGGGAGACCCCTATTGTGTGCGTTTGATTCATTTATGCTTAGCAAATTGATTGTTTTGGGTAGAGACTTTATGTCCAAGAAGGCTATAGAAAACTGTATGGCCCTTTTCCTTTCAAACAGGAAGTTGCATTTTGCCAAAAGTAAACAAATGTGAACCGGGGAAAGTTTGTTTAGTTCCTAATGCTGACTTCAGGACCTGAGAATGGAGTCTGTGCTTGGCAAAAAAGCCTTCTCGGGGATCTCTCTGGGCCAAAATATTTTCTGCTTAGGACCTGGCCTTTGCGCTGTGGTAAACATCCTCCTCTCACCAGCCCCTGGAAATCGACTGGCAAAGTCCCTCAGCCGCTTCGTTGGTTAGTCGGGAACATTCTAAAGGTGATGGTGACTTACAAACATACTTTTGTGGGACTTAGCTTTCTCGAGAGTGGATACTTTGTAGAAATGGCCAGCAATTTGGAAGTCTTGGGGGTGTACACACAAGTTGACATTATTATTATTATTACTATTTTTTGAGACAGGGTCTCACTAGGCTACAACACTGTGGCATCACAATAGCTCACAGCAACCTCAGACTCTTGAGTTCAGGTGATCCTCTTGACTCAGCTTCCTTAGTAGCTGGGGCTATAGGCTCCTGCCCCCAAACCTGGCTAGTTCTACTATTTTTAGGAGAGATGGGTGTCACTCTTACTCAGGCTAGTTTTGAACCCCTGAGCTCAAGTGATCCACCTGCCTCCACCTTCTGGAGAGCTGGGATTACAGGTGTGAGCCAGTGAGCCCAGCCCAAATTGCCATTTCTGTGCTTGGGTGTGGGCTAGCTCTTCTGGGCAAAGAAGCTTCTAGGAGAGTGACTGTCACTACTCAGCTAACATTGTTGTGCTAAGCTCACTATGGGACTGATCTCAAGAAATCCTTACACAAACCCCGAGAGGAAGGAACTATTATTATCTCTAATTTACAGAGGAGGGAACTAAGCCTTAGGAAGGGTAAGAAACTCATGCAGCTAGTCAGGTAATGAAGCCCTTTGATCTTTCTGCCTCCTGGTTTGGAGATTTTAACTAGTGCAAGGTCAATATCTAAACTCCAGGAAGTTACAGAATATCTGGGGAGACAGATATATTGATATCAGGTGAAGATCAATGTAAGATCATTTATCATTACAAGTCAAAGAATTGAGCAAGTAGCGTTTCAAGCTTTTAATGAATGACCTTAATGTTCCAGGAAGGATTTAACGCAGCTGAAGTAAACCTGGGGCACGTCAGAGTAGGCAGAGACAGTGAGGGCTACAGCGAGTGACTCTGATTGGCCCCTGGAAGAATGAGTGGGATTAGATAAGTAAAGAACATTTCAGATTTGGGGAATCTGAATCAACTATTTTTAGGGAGGATTACATTAGAAGATACTCAATTAAAATGTTCTAAGTACACAGAGAGACCTTCTTTGAGCTGTGATACTGTACTCTCTGAACTAGTGTGTGAGAGATACTTTATCAACCCAAACATACAAACATTTGACCTGTCAAGTAACACATTGCTGAGTGCCCGTGACAAAGCTAGTCGGTATTAGGACAGAAACCCCCCCCACTCTACTTCACCCCAGTCTGCCCTGTCACTACAATGAGTCCCCTCAATGTCCCACATCCTAGTGTTCCTAGTCTTGCCGCGGCTCTGAAAACATGACATTGCTTAAATGCATTTCTCTGCTGTGCTTTATAAGCATTATTACTTATCCTCATCATTGCTCTAACATGGTGAATGAGATTAGGCCCATTTCATAGCTGGGAAAACCAAGACTGAGAGGACTTTGCCCAAGTCCTATGACTTAGTTGGTGGAACCAACTAATTGCTGGGACAGAAAGCCCGTGTTCTATCCACTCTACCACATACTCTCCTTAGAGCAGAATGAAGACTCCCCAGGCAGCTTTTAGCTAGTATTCTGGATTTGTTTAAAATCCTTATGAGATGTGAACAGCTTTAAGTCCTGTGGCGGTATGGGAGATCTGAACACCTGGGTGCATTTTCTATTATTCAGTCTAACAGGGACAGAGACCTCTGGCTTCCTTCATAGAACCCCGCTTTTGATGTGTCTCTGTTTTCTTAATTCAGGAGAACAGATCAGCATTTCTCATGCAAGGCTTGGTTGGCTCTGTGCCCATCTCACTTTTGCAATGAATTTAGCAACATCTGCTTTGCCCATTAAAGTGATTTTTTCTCTTCCTGGCCCCAAGCCTGTATGCTTGCTGCAATTGATTACCAGGAATTTCCTTCCCAAACCAGAGGGTTCAGTGAACTCTAAATTGAATTCTTGCTCACTGGTCTCCTTTGGACCAATGCATATGGCTTACGTGCAGAATGGTCAAGCTGCTCAGTTCCTGAATCTATAGGCTGACGATTCTGGTTACATACGGAGGGTGGTGGTGGGGGACCTGGTGAGTGACATTTCCCATTTTTGAACATAGTGGCTTAGGGCTGTGGTCATCTCTAGATTTCTCAATTTCAAACCTAAGGTGGGGGAAGGGTACGAAGCCACCTTGCTTACAGACGGGCTGTTTCATTGCACCCGCCCTCCTTTCTTTCAGTCAAATTGCAGCACCAATGTCCTCAGATATAGCTGACTAGAGGCCTTACCTAGAAGATGAGAAAAAAAATCTTGAGCTTTAGACATAGCTTATAAAGACCTCAGGAAGATGCGAATCATTATATACAACCATGGGTCCCTCTAAGCAGTTCAGCCTTTATTTGAAAATAAAGCAAAGTCAAAATTGATTCTGGGCAGGCCTACCAGGCCTGCAGCTCCGTTTTGCTAACCCTAACCCCTAACCCTAACCCAACCCAGGAAGGCTGCCTCTTTTTCTCCCCCCCCACCCATAGTCCCACTACCTAGCACCTCAAGAACACTGAGTGTGCCCCCCATGAGAAGGATGAGTGAGTGAAGAATGCTGCCTGCCTTGTGAGAAGATTTTACATGGGCACTTTGCTCTGAGTTGTTCCTGAAGTGTCTCTCCTCCCCCACAGCTGTGCCGGTTTTACACAAGGGTAGTGAAGTCTGTTCATCAAGCAGACACGTAGGACTCAGCAGTCTCTTCTACCACGCACATAATCCTAAAAAAAAACTAATTAAAGGAACCCATCACTGATCAAATAGCTGCTGTTTATTAGGGTGGTTAATTTAAAGCTAGGTGTCTAAAAATAAGACAAAGGTAGCATAAATGTCTAAATCTAGTAACAGTGACAATTGCTTGAAATTATTTGAGTCACCACATGTTCTTTCTTTGAGACAATGTTCCCTATTTCCACCACCATTGCTGACAGCAACCCACCTGTACCATCAACTACTTCTGAAATGATTATCACCAAGGAGGCTGTTAATACCCTATTCTTTGCAGAACTCTTGCGCAAACATCTTTAGCATTGAGCTTGAGGCTCTTTGCTTTTATTTCTGGAAGAGATCTCATTACTAATAGTGAGAAATATTAGAAAAAGCAGAGTATTCCAAAATGTATGGCTCAGCTTGAAACTGTGAGATCGATATCTCTTAGGCAAACAAATTCTGAGCTGAACCTCCAAAGTATTTAGGGATTCCCAGGGGTTTTTAGCTTCTAGAAAGGCCTTAGGTCTTTATTTCTTTATTTAACCTCTGCACATTGGTAAGTGGGCCCCATACACCTACTGAGGAAATGAGCTAGTGAACATCAGGGGAAACTTAGCTAGGCCTTGCGTGACGATATGTAGTTAGGGAAAAGAGAACCCAACAGAAAAAAATGCTGGGAAAAGGTTCTGATTGTCTGCCTTTGCTCTTAACCATCCGTGTATCAGATGCAATTAAACCAAATCCTCTTCCCGACTCCAATCCTGGCAGTGGAGAGGGAGAGACCTCAGCCGCCTGCGTTACTGAATGAGATGGGCTATGCTTAGTCAGGCTGTTTCAGTTCTGCTGCCTGTCCCCTGGTAGCTGGGATTAAAACACATCCTTCCCCTTTCCAGAGTTTCTGGCTCAGGCTAACAGGACTTTTCCAAGAGAAATGGGTTGCTCTAAGATCCAACTCATCGCTCCCAGGCTGCGTCCGAAATTCCAGGTCGAATAAACTATTGGGGTTAGGGAGGTGTTAACAATTGATCCAGCGCTGACTAAACCTCCTTAACCATCAAATCCCCACCACTGCCACCAAAATGGCAGTTCACATTCAGTGGAGACTTAGGTACCAGGCTCTGGTAAGCACCTAACATACTCGATTTCATGTGGGATCCTCACACGAAGTCACCAAGTAGGTTTCAGAATTCCATTTTGTAAATGAAAAAACAAGGCTCTGAGAATTTACTTTCTTTTTTGAGACAGAGTCTCACTCTGTCATCCTGGGTAGATCCTCTTGCCTCAACCTCCCAAGTGTTTGGAACTACAGGCACCTGCCGCAACGCCGGGCTAAAAATTTACTTTTTTTTAAAGCAACAAGTTTTTATTGAGAGTATTAGGCACTGTGGTAATGCTGAGACACAGTGGTAAATTAAATAAACACAACTCTTTCTTTAGAAATTTTATATTTGGCCAACAAATATGATACAGCCAAGACTGGAGCCTCTGTTAGCCTGATTCTCAAACTTACTTTAAGCCGTATGTACAATTCTTCATAATCTAAGATACCTCGTGGGGACTCTCTTTAAAACTTAGCCTGCTCAGCATAGATATTGCATAGGCAGAATATAAACTAAGTTTGTCCTGACAATCCTTCTTTTTTTGTGTGTGTGACAGAGTCTCTCACGTTGTTGCCCTCAGTAGAGTGCTGTGGCCTCATAGCTCATAGCAACCTCAAACTCTTGGGCTCAAGCAATCCTCTTGCCTCAGCCTCCTGAGTAGCTGGGACTACAGGTGCCCACCACAACGCCTGGCTATTTTTTTTAGAAACTGAGTCTTGTTCTTGCTCTGACTAGTCTTGAACTCCTGAGCTCACCCAATCCACCTGTCTCGGCCTCCCAAAGTGCTAGGATTACAGGTGTGAGTCACCATGCCTGGCAAGTTTGTCTTCCTAATGTTATGCCCCATGAAATGTAAGCTCACATGGGCAGGGACAATGTCTGTCATCTGCTGGATGCACAGTTGTCCCTGAGTCGATCTATGTTTGACTAATGAATATTATCACTCACATTTTGGTTTTGGTCTTCTGCCTGAGACTGGTCCCTGCCAGGTTCTCAGTGAGAGCACATTGAAACCCATGTGCTGTAACAGGCTCTGAGCCCCTTATGTGTAGTTGGTCTAATTCTTCTTTTTTCTTAATTTTCACATGCCCTTGCACTTCCTGGGCTCTTTCCTGGGACTGGAAGCAGAAGTACTGAAACACTGATACAAACTGTTCTTATGGTTTTTAGAGGCTGGTTGAAACCAGGAAGAACAAGGACATCAGAAGCTGGCTCTCTCTGGGTTCTTTCTCTCTTAGAGACCAAAGCTTGGTCTTGGGACACTTGGCTATGTCTCTGCTCCTCCACTGAACTGGTTGGACTTGATCTTAGCTGTAGCTTTGCTGTTCAATGGCAGGTGGATTTTTGTTCTTTTGACTTTATTTCCTATCTGTATGGGAAAAGACACACCTCTCTTGGGAGGCAGAGCTGACACTTATTTCCCGGTTATAGATCTGTGTATGCACTGATTTATTCATCCAACAAATATTTATCAAAGTACCTAGTTGAATGTCCTTCATGAAGAGCCCTCATGGAGCTTACATTCCAATGGAAGAAACAGAGTAAACAAAGAATTGAACATATAGTATTTTAGAAGGTGAAATTAAGAGTTGAGGAATGGTTGGTTGGTGGGTATTGCATTTTTTTTTTTTTGTTTTTTTTTTGAGACAGAGTCTCACTGTATCACCCTCAGTAGAGTGTGATGGCGTCACGGCTCACAGCAAACTCCAACTCCTGGGCTTAGGCGATTCTCTTGCCTCAGCCTCCCGAGTAGCTGGGACTACAGGCACCCGCCACAATGCCTGGCTATTTTTTTGTTGCAGTTTGGCCGGGGCTGGGTTTGAACCCGCCACCCTCGGTATATGGGGCTGGCGCCCTACCCACTGAGCTACAGGCGCTGCCCATGGGTATTGCAATTTTAACAGCGTTGTGGAGAAGGCCACAGGTAGGAGGTAATACTTTAATGAAGATCTGTAGGAAATGAGGGAGCAAGCTATGTGGACATGGGAGGAGGGGGCTCTAGGCAGAGAAAATAGTAAGTGCAAATGTCCTGAGGTTTGAAGCTGCTTGATGTGCAAGTAAGGCCCTTGGAGCATCATCAGCAAGGGGAAGAGAAGACGGAGATATGGTCAGAGAGGAAATGGGGTTAGATTGTGTCATGAAGACCTTGAGAACAGAGGAAGTCTTAGGTTGTTCTGTGAGTGAGACAGGGAACCTCTAGAAGTTTTCAAGCAGTGAAGGGATGTGATCTGATAAAGTAGTATTGAAGTAGCTATTTTTGCAGAAGCAATGATATGCCTTCTGACTGGCCTGTGCATAAGAAGCAAGGAATAACAATTTGAGATCTGATTGAGTCTCCTGACCCTCTGTGGCAAGGCATCACTCCCATTTTAGTTGAGACCCAGAAAGCTCAGAGAGTTTCAGAGACTTCCTCAAGCTATTAGCCATACAAATAGTAAGTGGAGGAGGCGGGCAGCATCATTGTAGAATGCCTCATGCCCGTGTTCCTCCTGGAGGCTCAAGGACAGAATTGTGCCCTTGCTTTTTCTCATGTCTAGAGCAGTGTTTTCTAACCTTTTTAAAAATCTCACAGCACACTTGAACCTATAAACTTCCACGGTACACTTAAATTATGTTGAAAAGAAAAAGAGTAAAATGAAGAATTTATTTGTTTTGAACGTCTTTGGAAAATAATTTAATTAATGATCTCTAAAAATTTTCTCAGCACCCCTAAGATCCTCTCCTGACATATCAGTGGGCCTTGGCTCAATGGTTGAAAATCACTGGTCTAAAGGCTGAACATGTTCCTTGGCTGTGGCCCGCTTCACCTTTAAAGCCAGTAATATCACATCTCTATGACCTTTCTTTCACTCTCCGTCTCTTTCTTCAATCCTAGCCAGGGAAGGTTCTCCACGTTTAAAGATTCATGTAGTTAAGTTAGGCTCACCCAGATGATCCAGAATATCCTCCCCTTCTCATCCTTTGTAAATTTAATCATATCTGCAAAGTCCTTTGCCATGTAAGGTAACATATTGACAGGTTTTGGAGATTAGGACATGCACAATTTTGAGGGACCATTTTTCTGCCTACCACAATTATTAAGCACTTTCTATGTCTTATTGCATTTTATTTATTTATTTATTATTTATTGAGACAGAGTCTCACTTTGTCACCCTCGGAGAGTGCTGTGGCGTCATAGCTCACAGCAACTCCAAACGCCTGGGCTAAGGGATTCTCTTGCCTCAGCCTCCTGAGTAGCTGGGACTACAGGTGCCTGCCACAACACCCAGCTATTTTTTTAGACAGGTCTCTCTTTTGCTCAGGCTGGTCTTGAACTCCTGAGTTGAAGTGATCCACACCTGCCTTGGCCTCTCAGACTGCTAGGATGATAGGTGTGAGCTAGTACACCTCACTGTCTTATTATATTCAAACAACATGGGAAGGCAAGAATGTTTGCTTATTCCCCCCCAACATTAAACACCAGAGTTAGCACCTGTCAAGGAAGTTTAGAAGAGGCTGGGATGATTAAAGGCAAGTCAGTTTATTAAAGCAGCTCAATGCCTTCAATTAAGTAATATGTTGTGAATCTCCAGAAAACGTGGGTGCGTGAGGGAGTCAGGAATGGAGAAAGTAGATAAAGAATCTAACACTTGATTTTGGGTCCTTCCAAGTCTTTAAATAGAATTTTAAGTGCTTAGTGATATGTTACCACACTTTACAAATGCTACCCTTGTCTGAAAACCTTCCACAGGGCAGGACTCATCATTTGCTCATCTTTATACCTTTGGGTCCTAACAAAGGGTCTGGCCTATTATAGGTGCTGAATAAATATTTTATTCCTGAACAAAATTTTCTTCATTCTTCATGCCCTACATTTGAAGCTTTGAAATACCTTTAATATCTTTTTTCTACCTCTAACCAATTATGTACTTTATTGTATATCATTCATATGCCTTGGGTGGTGGTGATACCCAGATACGTAAGATAATCCCTTATATTTTTGTAGACTGTGATAGATACAAAGTATATTTATTTGTATAACCTTGAAATAATTCTGCAAGGCAAGTATTATTAGCTCATTTTATGGACAAGAAAATGGACTCAGAGAAGCTTTTAGCTCATCTGCTGTTAGACAGCTGCTTCTTCGGTATCTTAGCTGAAATCTCGGAATTCTCATTTTATACTTGTTAGTAAGAAATATTAGTTTCCTGTGGCTTCAGCAACACATTTCCACATACTTGATGCTTTCAAACAACAGAAATTTATTCTATCACAGTTCTGGAGGCCAGAAGCCTGACATCAGTTTCACTGAGTCAAAATCAAAGTGTTGGCAGGATACTCAGCAGTTTCTCTGGAGACTTTAGGTGAGAATTCATGCCGTTTTCTAGCAGTTTCTGGGGGGGTGCTGGAACTCCTTGGCTTGTGGGTGTGCTGTTCCAATCTTCGAGGCCAGTATCTTCAAATCTCTCTGGGCGGTGCCTTCACACAGCCTCCTCTGTGTGTCTGCTCCTCTCTGCTGTGTCAAATGTCCCTCTGATAAGGTCGCATGTGATGGCAGGTAGGGCCCATCTGAACAGTCTTGGACAATCTTCCTAACTCAGGATCCTTAACTGAAGCACATTTGCCAAGATCCTTTTTCCAAATAAGACAACATTTACAGGTTTAGTGTCGGATATCTTTTGGGGCCTAGTTTTCAGGGGCCACAATATTCATAAAAATGTTCTCCCCCACCAAAAAAAGTTTCTTTATTTTTGATATTTTGAAGATTATAAAGTAATTTAAGTTCTTTAATGAAACAGTTCTTATTGATAAACTCATAATTGTAAATAGAAACAATAATTAACTAATTATTAGCGTTTGACGTAATTTGTTTTGTTTTGCTTTTTGGTTCTTTTTGCTGTGCCTAAATTTGCAGGTGAATCAAATAAGGATTATCTTCTTGGTCTTCTGTTCTTTTCTCTTTCCCTGCTCTTTTCTCCTGACCACGCTCTTGAGGCCAGTAGAAGGCATTTATGTCACAGAACTTGAAAGTGTTTGCTTTGCCCTGCAGCTTCAGCATGTATGTATCAGAGGAGCAGAAGGGATCTGGTTTCTGGTTATCCTTGAATCTTCCCTGTCCATCTCCCTCACTTTTAATCAATCCCAAGGTTCTAGAGATTCTATCTACAAAGTAATTTTTTTTTTTTTTAAGACAGGGTCTCGCTCTGCTGCCCAGGCTGCAGTGCAGCGGTGAGATCATAGTTTGCTGCTGCAGCCTCGAGCTCCTGGGCTAGGGATCCTTCTGCTTCAAGCTCTCAGGTAGCTGGGGCCACAGGCACACACCACCATGCCTGGCTAATCTTTCTATTTTTTGTAGAGACAGGGTCTCACTCTTGCCCAGGCTGATCTGCAATTCCTGCCCTCAAGTGATCCTCCTGGCTAGGTCTCCCAGAGTGCTAGGATTACAGGCGTGAGCCATCATGCCCAGGCAAAAACAGTTATTTTGATCTCCCAAATTGACATTTTTTATCACATTTCTGCTAGGTGGTCACAATAACCAGAGCTGGGGTGACAAGAACCCTACTTTCATGCCATTTCCAGGCTTACATCCCCTTGTGTAGCTCCAGCTCTGCTTTCAGCTCTGTGTCCTGGCGTCCCCTCCCCCAACCCCCTTCCCTTTCCATCACATGAAGTGGAATACGCTCAGTCTGCTATTCCAGGTCAGTTATACCATGGTCCCACCCAGGCATCTCACTGACTTATGCCCCAGCTAAACAGACAGCAGGGCCTGTCTGCCCTCAAGCACGTCCAGCTCTCTGTACCATTGCCTGGGAGTTTCCCCCTCTCTGGGACGTCTCCTGTCCCTCCCTGCTTTCTGTAGGGTTGTTGAAATTCTATCCGTCTTCGGCTTATCTCAATCGCCATCTGAAATCCCCGTGAAGTCCTTGCTGACTCGCCCAGCAGGCGTAACTTATCCCTCCACTGAGCCTTTGCTAGGGGACTTGGTGCCTCTACTTTGGGGCTTATCCCATTTTACAGTTATTTGTGTGCTTGTCTTTTCTTCTTACTAAATTATACTCTCTTTAGAGCAAGGAGTAGGTCTCACTGTCGGTTAAGTTCCCCGTGGGATTTGCACACGCTCAGGGCCTTCTGAGAGCTGAGGCTGAGCTGCTGGCAGGAGCCCACACAGTGAGAACACCACCGTCCAGTGCATCTCTGCCTGGGAGAATGAGTGAGCGGAGGCGAGGGGGGATTAGAGCCCCTTCTATTTCTACAGGCCACATGGATTTTCATTTTCACATGTGTTCTCTCAGTGATTCATGAGTGTCATTCATTTGAGTTGTCTTTTCACAGCCTTTGCTATTTCTTCATACCACCCCCACTATTATTTCCTGCGTTATTTTTACATTGACTTACTTTTTTAAACCGAGCCTTGTCTTAAGCCATGAAAATCCACAAACATACTGGATTTGATGTGATCCTTAGACACAATGAATAATTGCAAAACAAGTAAGCATCTTCACTGCAGAATAGTTAAATAAAAGGACCACACTTTGGAAAACACTGGCTGAAACCTGGATAGGAATTAAGGTCACTGAGCTGTTCTTTTTCCACTAAACTAGATGTCCTCAAAATGCAAGGCCTAGAAATAGAACATACAGAGTCCATGACAATGCATGCTCCATCAGGACCGGAACCAAGAAGGTCTTGCTTACCATCGTGTGGTAGGCACGCAGTAATTATGCATCCAATCAATACAGAACATGGACTCACAGCCATGTGTAAACTTGCACGCATATTTAAAATTAAAGTGAGTGGCTCTGTGAGGCTTTTGGGTCACTCTTCCCTCTCCTCCTCATGTTATCTTCAGACTTTATTTAAGGGGTGATGTTAGTTTTCCATCACCCCGCAGCCTTTGGCTTTGCCTGTGAACCTTAGCGCGCTGCAGCTGCAGGGGCTATGCTGCACCTGCCAGCCAGTCCTTGGCTTGGTGCTCCCTCTGCTCCCTCCTCTGGGCAGCTCCCTTGCGTGTGCTGTTCAGTCCACTCACATCTGCCACCCTGCTGCGAAGCTCTTCCCAAGAGGCAGCGCCTGAGAAAGGCTTCGTGATTTGCCCCAGGCCTTTCGAGACTTGCTGTGGCCAGTCACTAGAGCATCTGTCTCTGAGAATCTCTGAAGTGTCTTCACAGAAGAAAATAATTGCTCTGAAATGATATTAGAGACAGGAAATGGGGCCATGGCAGTGTCACTCCAGGGTGACCGGGAAGCTCCAAGTTCCCTTTCTCTGCCTCACTTCTCAGCCCTTGCCTTTCCCCTCAAAAGGAAAGAACACATTAAAATGACTTAAAGACTTTGTTCACCGTTAAGTGTCATTTCATGTCAGACCCAGACTGGGACAAAGCAGATACCTGTTAGGTTGTAGCTGATTTTTAACAAATTTCTTCAGTGGAGCACGCTGCCTCTCCTGTCACTGAGGAATCATGTTCTGCAGGAGTTTGACGGCTTGTGAGAGAGACTGTCTGATGTGAGAAGTGAGAGTCTCTGGGACACCTCAAGCCATGATGAAGAAAGGGAACAGGGACAGAGAGGCTGCAAGCTCTCACTCAGGGCGAACACCCCTAATCTGAAACTCCAAAATCTGAAATGCTCCAAAATCTGAAAAGTTTTTGAGTGCCTATGTGAGGCCACGAATGGAAAATTCTGCCCCTGATCTCATGTGCTGGGTCACAGTCAAAATGCAATGATAACTTTGTTTTATGCAAAAAATTATTAAAAATATTGCATAAAATTACTTTTGGGCTGTGTATATAAAGTGTATAAGGAAGGATCAAATGAATTTTGTTTTTAGACTTGGGTCCCATCCCCAAGATATCCTATTATGTATATACAAATAGTCCAAAATCTGAAAAAATCTGAAGTTTGAAACACTTTTCTGGCCCCAAGCACTTAGGATAAGAGCTACTTAACCTGTAGGAGCAATGTTTGCCAGTTCAAATCTCGTCTCTGCCAATGTTAGCGCAGCCAGGGGTGAGGAACTTTTCATGTTAGAAGGCCACATTAATTTAACGGTAATCAAATAAGGCCTCATTCAAGAAACTTCAATAAGACATACTTAACAATGTACATTATTTTGTTAAAATTGAACTACTATGTACTTAATTTCAAAAAATAAAAACTATTTGTTAATTTTACAGTTAAGTCATCTTTTAATGACTTTGCTGTGTTTGCTTTTTGTTGGAAAGCATTTGAATATTTGATTGCAGCATGCAAGTCTGCAGTTTCAGTTAACCCTCTAGATGGGCATCAGTCACTTGTGACTTTAAGGGCATCTTGATTTTGGTTAGGTAGGAGAATACAGATTCACGGCAATAAGTGGTTGAAAATCAAGAAAACATTTTTTGGGTGGGTTGCTGAAGGCATAGGTATTCTACTGCATGTTTCCACTGGATCTTTCTTAGCATTAAAAATGACTTTGAAATGCCATCTACTGAGATCTATAGTTCAACTCCACCTGCAGTTCTTTTTTTTTTTTGAGACAGAATTTCCCTCTGTGGCCCTTGGTAGAGTGTCATGGTGTTATAGCTCACAGCAACCTCAAACTCTTAGACTCAAGTGATCCTCTTGCCTCAGCCTCCCGAGTGGCTGGGTCTGCAGGCAACCACCACAACACCTGGCTATTTTTTAGAGATGAGGTCTTAACTCTGGCTCAGGCTAGTCTCGAACCTGTGAGCTCAGGCAATCCACCTGCCTCAGCCTTTCAGAGTGCCGGGATTACAGGCGTGAGCCACTGCACTTGGCATTCTGCCTGTAATTCTTAAGGTGCCTTGGTGATATCAACAGGAGAGGCTGAAATGCTAACAGAGCATGATGTCATGGTTCTCAATGTCAGTGAACTTTCAACATATTCTCCAATGACTAGGTCTGGAACAGCTGGGTACTCTTCAAATGGTTCACATGTATCATCCTGCCTATCAATGACCTTTGCTAGCTGGGAAAATGTTCATCTAAAATTTCCTTTTGAAGAAATGTTTCGAAAAAAATAGCTTTTTTCCAAAATGTTTGTTTTTTTGTCATGTATCATATATGGACTTAGTTTTACCTTGCAAAGAAATATTCAAGGCATTTTGATTTGACATGATATCACACAGAAATGCTGCATTCCTAGAGGAGGAATCTTTTATCAGTAATTCACATTGCTGATGCTGATCTCTGTTCTCACAGAGATAAAATTTTGGCTAACACCTGTCTTGACAATAGCCAATGCACTTTAGAATGACAGAAAAAATCCACACTGAGTACCTCATGGTTCAACTTTAGCTTGTTATGAAACTGACAATGCTATGTCGCATATGCACAAATATAGTTAACAATATATATATCTTGTTGCCAAGGGTCACTTAAAATAGTAGCTTTAGAAGAGATATTTTGGGGTGGCGCCTGTGGCTCAGTGAGTAGGGCGCCGGCCCCATATGCCGAGGGTGGCGGGTTCAAACCCAGCCCCGGCCAAACTGCAACAAAAAAATAGCCGGGCGTTGTGGCGGGCGCCTGTAGTCCCGGCTTGGGAGGCTGAGGCAAGAGAATCGCTTAAGCCCAAGAGTTAGAGGTTGCTGTGAGCCGTGTGACGCCACGGCACTCTACCCGAGGGTGGTACAGTGAGACTCTGTCTCTACAAAAAAAAAAAAGAGAGATATTTTGTTGATGCACGATAAGGTGAAAAGAAATGAGAACACCCAGATTTGTTGATACTTCTTCTTATCTATGCAATAGCCCTTTTTGTTTTCCTGTCATGGAAGGTGCACCTTCTGTATGGACACTCACTGAATTTGCTGAGTTCAGTCCAGCTTCATAACATTTGTCTTGAAAGTTGTTTAAGATATTTATTCACCATGTTTTGTTTGCAAGAGACCCTCCAATGAATAACTCTTTGTAACAAAGAAAATATTCTATTATGATCCAAATGAACTACAACACCTGCACAGAGTCAATAGTATCTGTTGATTCATCCAGAGAGACTGAATAATGTATATTTTCCTTTTGAAGTACTGCATGAAGTTGTTCTATGAAGCTGAAAGCTAATTCATGCCACCTTTTTGTGAAAGGCAGTTGTTTGTACTTTGAAATGTTACCAAGGTCTAAACATCCTACAGCTTTGACAATGCGTGCTTTCACACTGTCTACATCACTGAGGAGTGTCCCCTTTTTTCATATATAAGCTACTTTATAAGTTGCTCTACTGGAATTATTTCCAGGTCTTATTTCTACTTGAAAGAATTGTCTCTGCTTTTGCTTTTTATCTTTAAATGTCTGCAACACAACCTTTCATACCTCTATCTCTAATTCAAAATATTTACAATATTTTGATATTGTAAAAATATTGTAATATTTACAATATTTTGAATGGAAAATTCAAAATATTTGAATTAGACTTATTTGTGGTCCTTATGAGAGTTATAATGCTAATGAGCATTGAATGTCTGTAATGTTGATATTGTACCATTACAAAGCAAGCAAGTCATCTTATCTTTAGTGGAAACAAGATAATATTGCAATTCCCAATCCTCATTTAAAAATCTGCTTTCTTCTTTCAGTGTTCTCTTGGTCTCCTTTGACACGATGGGTTGTTAAATAGACGGAATTAAAAAATACTGTTGAGATGTGCAGCTATTTACAAATTTCATTTCAAATAGAAACACAGTGTGTGGTTTTCAAAAGCTGATAACAGACCAGAGTACTCAACTCCCATAAACTCTCCCCAACCAGCCTTATGTGGAAGTGGTGTCAGTCAGGTGGGGGAAGCTAGAAATATATCCTGAGTGCCGTAGCCCTTATGGCTTACTCCTGTGCTAATTGTGTCCATCAATCTGGGAGGATTATTTTGTTGAAACTTATTTTATTCTTCGGTATTTTAAATATATTCACTTAAAAAAGAAAAAAAACTATAAAGGATGAACAAAAATGTATTAATAAAAGTGAAAGAATTTATTCTGTAAAATTTGAATTCAGTCAAAAGGGTGAAATGGAGCAGCTGGAAGGCCACAGACCTTCCTTGCTTCTGTGTTCTCACTTGGAGAAGGGGAAATAATTCCTGTTTCCTGACATTGCTCCCAACTAGGATATACTGGAGGGACAATATCACAGAGTATGTCACATAGAGGGTACTCAGGAAGGCTAGTTCTTTCCTCTTTTCTGCCAAATACTGTAAGTCCGCATCATGTGAGATCAACTAAACCTGGCCTCCTCCTCTCCTTCATTAATGTTTATGTTGTTATCCAGTACTGTGAGCTGGACAAAACACATAGCAGACAAGACAAACACAGAGCGGGCCAAGACAAAACACATACGAAGCAAATTTATAAAGCTGTGAGCCCAAATGTGCTGCTTACTAGGGCTGCTGTGATATTTACAGAGGCATCCTAAGCGCTGTTTGGGAGGTTAAAGGTCTTTGGCCTGCCTTTCAGTTTAGAGATTCTGTAATTTGGTTATCTTTGATCTCATGTCATAGATAGGGTAGCCATATAATTTATTGTCCAAACTTGGAAACTTTGAGAGTGCAAGGGGTACTACTAAAGTTATACTTCAACAGCAGCTATAAGTTAGGAATGTCTTAGGCAAATGGCGTGTATTTTTACCCTAATTTGGGTGCACACATTTGGCCCCAAACTCTGTGCGGGTTACTAGAGTTTATGCTTCTCCAACTTCTACGCATTTTTTAATCATGTCAGTTCTTTTCTTCTTCAGCCAGTGATGCTTGTTATGTAGGCAGGGACTTCTGGAAGGAAGGCTGTAGGGCACATGGTACATGTGGATAACATGTCAGGTATACAGAAAGAGAACAATGAAGTCAGAGGGTGAGCTGATCCAGGATCTAGGTAATCCTGCAGCTCCCCCATCCTACCTCTACCCTCCAGGCCCTCCTCGTGGAGGCTGGCAGTCTCCACAACAACTAGCTGTAGAGGAGAGTATCAGGCTGGGGAAAGGCCAAGCAGATACTACTCCCAGCAAACCCAGGCCAAATCTGACATCTGTTCACAGATTCAGTGATTGGCTCTGATGCTTCAGATTCATGAGGAGGGGAGACTTTCATCATTGTGGTCCTCAGGTATCAAGTGAGCATCTTAAATGTCTATGGAAGCCAGGATGCTGCAGCAGGTAAATTTTACAAAGGGTTCTGCCCTCATGGGGAGAGGGGTGTAGGAGGTAGGCTCCAAAGCTCAGACTATGAGCTTCAAAGGGCCCTTGGAGATGCTCTGAGGCAAAGAGGAAGGAGCTCTGTGATTCTAATTGGTAGATCTGGGTTTTCCTGTGTGCCAGAGAGGAACCTCACCGTTCTCACCTGCAAATTGGAGATGACCAATATCCCCACCCATGTGCACTGTTCAGAGTCATTGAGAAAATAAAATGAAGTAATGACCTTGGAAGGGGTTTACAAACCACAAATCCCTATACAAATGCCAGAGGACCATCATTATTGGAGGTCCTCAGTTCAGACTCCTGAATTTATAGATGAAAACCTGAGGTGCTGGGGGTTTAAGGCTCAGTGTTGACAAGTCCCTTGATAGGGGGCATGTCCTTGGCAGGTGTGTGATGAGGAAGGACACAAGTCCCTTTTCAGAGAGCATGCCCCTGGCAGGTGTATGATGAAGATAAGTTGGCTGATAAGGCAAAATTTAAGAAAAATGGAAAACCAGGAACAAATCGAGGAGGCAAAAAGATTTTCAAGAAACTTAATTTAAATCTGTGTTAGATGAGATGAGAAAAATGATGCTGTGGTTATTCTTTTGGGCAGCAGGAGCCTTCACATCTTTATTTCTCACTGTCCTGGGCAATGACTGCAGTTGATTACATCTGGACCTTTTCATCCAGCAGCTTTGAGGCCACAGTCGATTATACTAGTAATCCAGCTATGCGTCATTCTCTGATTAAAAATGCTCTTTTGGTGCACCTTTGGTGCATCAGGCCTGGCCAGGTTGGAAAATGACATGAGGGTCAGAGTGTATCTTAAGTAGGAGGGGCTGAGGCAGCTGATCACAGCAATTAAGAAGCCCAGGTTTGCTGTTTGCCAGCTCTGCCACCCTGGACAAATTACTTAACCTTTCTGTGCCTTGATTTTCTCATATGTAGAATATGAATAGTCTTCACGGAATGTGAGGCTTAAGCGAGTTAAAACATTTAAAATGCTCAGAAAGGTACCCAGCACACATTCAACTCTACTTGTTTATTAAATAAAAACGAAACAAAGAAAGGGGTCATTGATCACACAGCTGAGAGGCTGTGAGTATTAGGAATAGCGTGAGCCTTGCTATCAGACATTCAAATCCAATAACATAACCATTTTGTCTATCAACATTTATATTTTTCTAATTATAAAAGGCGTATGTGTAGAAAATTTAGAAAATATAAGAAGTAAAGACCAACTCTAAATCTACTACTTGTAGATGGCCACCGTATCAGTGTTGACAATGACGTTTGCATTGGAGTCTGGTTTTGATGCTGGTGGCTTATGGGTTTTTATTATTTCCCTTCTCTTTGTATATTCCTCAGGGAGATATATAGGAATCATTTAAGGTCAAGTAACAGGGAATGCCTAGTAAAGAAAACGTTTTTTGACAATGCTGAGACTTTTGATATGTAATGCAGCACCTTTAATCTATACACTTTTTACGGCTCTCTGTTCCTGACATTTAGAAGCTCAGTTTTCTGGTGATATAGCATGCCAAGCATTTAGATTGAAACTCATAAATTTCTTCTTCCAGCTTCCTTGCTATAATTACTTGGCCGCCCACATTATCGTCGTCAATTGCCAAGTGTGGCCAGTGAGTGACAGGTAGATTATTTGTAGCTGGTGTGGGTCACACTTTTGCTTGGTCTGAGAGCTTTTGTTTAATGCTCCATGAGAAGGCCATCGATGGGTAACAGAGTAGAAGTAATAGGAGACGTCTACTGGGCGCTGATTTGGCAGCTCAAGAAAAGTTGTAAATTAAGCTGTCAGGAGGGAACTTTCTGGCAAACTCCGTGAACAAACACAAGGTGTGAGGTGGTCAGAACTTATAATAAGCTAGCTTTCTCTTTCACTGGTGGTTTCCTCTTGTTGGTTTTTTGGTGAAGTGGTTAGACGTGTTAACTATCACTCAAACAGAATATGGACTGTTTTGGGGGTTGGGGGTGTGGTGGTGGCCACCAGTGGTGAAGAGGAGGGGTGCAAATGTACAGATCCACAAGTCAGAGCAGTCTTCCACAAGCTTGGAGGATGGCTGACCAGGAACCAAATCTATTCTGGGTCACTGTGAGCACGGGCACAGGAACTCAGTGTCCCTGTCACTTGAGCGACTCAGTCAGACTGTTCCCAGTAACCCTTTCTCTTTGCTTTCAACCTCACTCATGACACTGATATTACAGAAACCTCAAGGAGCTTCATCCCTCCTCTTTCATTTAGTGAGCAATTAGGCCTTGGTAGGTCCAGTGAACCCAGTTGTATTATTGGGTTAATTTCCTTATCTTCTTTAGTCACTTTAACAATTCACACTGATGGGGAAGCTTAGAAATGGGTCTGTCTTTCCCACTATGGCCCATGTTAATATGGCCATGTCCCCATTTTAATTAGGTTGACCAAACATTTTGATTTCAGGGCAGTCATAGTTTATGCCAATACACAGTTATAATGCTCCACTTCATTCACAAAAATGTCCCAGTTAGAATAATAAATTCAATGGCCCCCCCCCAACCTGAATGAAATCAGGGAGATCCCCCAACCCACAGGCCTATTTTTTTTACACTGTCACTTTGCTCAGAAAAAGTTCCATTGTCTCTAAAAGACTGCTGGCCCTGGGGTCATGCTCTGATTTCTTTTATTTCTTTAGCAACATTCCTCCCCAGCCAGGGACCACTGCCTCTTACTTAGCACATTGTTTTTCATACTTTTTTCAGCAGCAGAGTCTATTTTTTCAGTTGAAAAGTTAGGCAGAGCTTCAATGTTTAAAACAGATAAAGTGGAGGTTTTCCTGGTGAAGTGAGTGGGGAGCTCCAATACCCATACATTTGGCCTCTCCCCTTCATTGATTCTGGGATGGGTTTCTGTGAATGCCATGGTTTTGTGGCGTGTAAGTTAAAAACCACTACCACAGAATATGCTGCCATCAGGCTAAAGTGTTGCCACTTTGTACAGTGAAAATTTTGTTCCCTAGTAAATTTAGGTTAGCAATACAATACGTACTGAAGCTTGGGACGGGTTAATAGTGATGAGCCTCCTAAAAGACATTGCCCCAGGCCTCAGCCTCAATCTAAGGCTGGGTCCTCCTGTGGCCTTGACTGCTTGCTTTGAGGTCTTTCCCATGGAACATGGCTGAGAAACAGCCACAGTGAGGCCTGTTTTTACCAACCACAGGTCCCCTGGATGGAGATCCTGGCCATTCTCTGATCTCACCTTTCTGGGCCCTCCGGCCTAATCCTGGCTTTATGATTTCTCCTCAGGAACCTTATCCTTTATCCATGATTTGAAATGCTGTTCCAGCAGACATATTTTCTCCCCATCCTCTCAAATCTTGAGCAGACCACCCTAGACCCACTCTTTTGTTGAATTTTCAGTCTATTTTAAAATTCCTTGAGTCTTTAAAAAGGCTTTCATTGAACTCACCCATACACATCAATGAATCAAAAACTTGCCTTTGTTGAATCTTGGAAATCTCCTCCAGCTTTGCCAGCTCCATTACTTCGAACATCTTGTCCAAATACAGGCTTTCATCAGAAACAGCCACATACGTACTACTCCACACCTATATTTCAACGGCAGTTGACCCATGAGCCTAAGGACCCCCATTAACTCTCAACAATTCTAGGGATTAGATTATTTTTCTTGGCACAGATCCAAAACATTGAGGCTAGAATTCAATATTAAGCTGGTCTCCCTAGGATATCATTAAAAAGGTTTAGTTACTGAAACACCAGAGGATATTTTCATAATAAAGCAATTTCATTCAAAATGGCCTCATACCCCAGATTGCTGTGACATTAATTTCTAGTGCCTGGGAGGCATGAGGAATGGGTGCCTTTGCTTATATGTTTGTTTATTCAAACATGTTTGTAATGATTTCTTTTCTTGACAACTAATTTGAGGGACTAGTAATTATTTCTGATGTATAGAAAATTCAAAGGTTTTCTTCAACTATTTCTTTCTTGGAACATTTGTGGAAAAGTCATTTAGTTATACTTTATATTGCACTTTGTATATAGTAAAGTTGGCTTGCATTTTTAAAAAAGGGACAATTTTTATGTATTTAATAATTTTTTTGTCATACAATTTCTCAGATTTAAACTTACACACTCTCATAAGGGGAAAGAATCCATAAACACTTTCAATTTAAACCAAAATAATAGGGTGTCTCAACTTCGGCTCTAGGTACATCATGGGCCAGATTATTCTTTGTTGTTGGGAACTGTCCTGGGCATTGCAGGGTCAAGCCACATTCTGACATCTCTCAAGTAGATGACAGTGATACCCACCTAGTGTGACAACCGAAAATGTTTCCAGATATTGTCAAATATTTGGGGAGAAGCAAAATCACCCCTGGTTGAGAATCAGAGAGAGACAAAGAAAAGGCATAAGACGAAGAGTCAGAGATGGAAGATCCGATGGGGCTATAGAGACTTCAGCTCTCTCCCCCTCGTCAGTGCTGAGGAGTAAGGCCTGCTTGTTGAATGAGGCCACGCAGAGCTAGGAGAGGATTCCTCTCCACTGATCCTCACACACCCCCTACATTTCTTCTTTTACAATTTAAGGCAAACCTTAAGAAGTAACTCCATAGGGATAGCATGCAGAGTTCTAAAATGCTAAGGAGCTGGTATTATTTTTCTTTGGGTAAAACCAATAATTCAGGATTATGCTTATATCAGTTACCTTTTGCTGCTTCTTTTTTTCCCCTTGGTGTTTGGAAAAGACACATATTATTTTGCTCATGCATCAGGTTGGCTGGGGTTCACCTGGTCTAGGCTTGACTTGACTGGGCAGCTGTGCTGCTCAGGGTCTGAGGGTCAGCTGGGGCTGCACAGCTGATGGAGCCTTGCTCTGTGTCCTCATCATTGTCCTGGGACTAGTGGGAGACTCAGGACAGATTCATCTCACGATAGAGCAGAGGTAGAAGAGGACAAAAAGAAACACATAAGGCCTCTTGAGACCTAGGCTCAGAACTAGGTCATCACCTCTTGTCCAAAGCGAATCACCTGGTGGCCCTTTTAGTGGGAAGAACTGCAAAGGGGTGTGGGAAAAGGGGTATGGGTTTGCGGGGGTTGGGCAGGAAGGACATACACATGGATCTCAGCTCTTGTTTTCAGGGGAATAGTTTTGCTTTTATGTAGTCTTAGAACTGAATTTCTTAATTTTGCCAGACACTTCTGTAATGAGAAAATATAATCCCAGGACCATTTTTAAGAATGGAATCATCTGGTAGGGAAAAGTGAGTCAAACGAAATACCTGAAATTTCATTTTAATTCCAGTTTGCTCAACCTTGTATGAATTAAGCAGCATTATATTTCTGTGGTATTAGAAAATGGAAAAATGTGGATTTGTCCAACGCAGAGGCCGAGAGGAAAGGCATTTTCAAGAATGTTTGGGAGATTAAGACGCAAAAACACCTATTTTTAAGGATTGGTAGATTGCAGATGTGTTGGCCAGAGGAATGTTGAGTGAAAATCTCTGGAATGTTTTAGCAACCTTTTAAATTTATTGCCAGGAAATGTGTGCTGCTTGCCTTCTCTGCATCTTTTCAAAAGGTCCCTTGTAAATCCAGTCAAGACCAGTCCAGGTAGGGAGTTTTGGAAAGGGTGATAAGTGAAAGGCATTCTCTGCAGCTGTGCCTCAGCCCCAGCCTGACCAAACACCGTTAATATGTAACCTGAACCTGACCACTTCTTTTATGTTTACATTTGGTTTCAGTATTATTTCTAACTGGTGAAAGAGCAGTTCAAAGCCTTTTTTTTTTCTCGGCACTTACCATAATCTGTCAAGGCTCAGTAGCAGAATGGCAATAAGTCACATCAGGGGGGTTTAAATCTGGTGGAATTAAAAATCACCTACATTATTACACATGTTAATGTGCTAAAGATGATGGGTCAGTGTAGGAGGATAAGACATTGTATCAGGGGTGGCACCTGTGACTCAAGGAGTAGGGCGCTGGCCCCATGTACCAGAGGTAGCGGGCTTGAGCCAGACCCTGGCCAAAACTGCAAAAAAAAAGGACATTATATCAGAAATAGCATTGAATTGTTTGCACTGAGACTCTTGATTTACAGGACGATCTTCTATACATTCGGCACAATTTATCCAAAATGGGTGTGTACTATACACCTATGGAAAGGGCTGTAAAACCATGAAACAAAATAAAAACAAAATGCTGACAATAACAAGTGCTGGAGAGGATATAAAGCAAGGAGAACACACAGGTACTGCTGCTGGGAATGCCAAATGATTCAACCACTTTGGAAAACAGTTTTGTAATTTCTTATTAAGTAAAGCATATGCTTACCACAGACCCCAGGAATCCCATTCCTAGGTAGTAGTCCCAAAAGAAATTAAGACAGTGCTTACACAAAAACCTCTATGTGAATATTTATAGTAGCTATATGCACAATAATGAAATGCATTTTGTGGATGGATAAACAAACTGTGGTCCATTTATGCAGTGGAAAGTTTTTCAGTAATCAATAGGAATGAACTACTGATTATAAAATAACATGGTTGAAGCACAAATGTATTATGTTGAGTAAAAGAAGCCAAACTCTAAGGCTAAACTTAGATTCCATTTATATGACATTCTGAAAAAAAGACAAACCTATAGGGAAAGAGAACATATTAGTGGTGGCCAGAGGCTAGGGGTAGGGGCCATCTATAAAGGGGCTTATGGGAAATTTGGGGGCTGATGGAATTGTTCTTTATCTTCACTGTGGTGGCTGCATGATTGCACACATGTGTAAATACTTAGAAAACCGTGCACTAAAAAGGCTGAATTTATAGGACCAATTTTTAAAAACATATGTGGTTCATTGAACCCCGAGTCTCCTATTTTTACATTTGTCAATGTAACGTATATAGTGGGATGACCACCCAACTCACACCTGCTTTTTGGAAATGGTTCCTTCCCCCCTGTCCCTGCTAAAAGAGTGGGCTTAGACTATGCTTCTCCCAGGTGACTCTATTACTTAGACCCTATTTGATGGGCTCATAGGTAGGTATCTACCCTGAGCTGAAACAGCAAGATGATGTCTTTTGAGACTTTGCTCTAAGAGACATTGAAACCGCAGTCCAGAGGGTGTAGATTTTGGCCTACAGATATGTTTTGTTTGGCCTGCACCGTGTTTAAAAAAAATTAGTTGCCAACATTAAAAAATAGAAGATTTCACATAAAAACTCAGATTTCCCGCTTCTCCTTAAGAAGTGGGAGGATCCGGTAAAATGGACCCAAATTCCCAGAAGGACACAATGGCAGCAGCTGAGATCCACTGGCTCCTTCACACCAGCGATGAACACTTTCCATCTGCAGGTTCCTACCCCTCCCTGCAGAAAGCCCAGTGGTAGCTGCTCTCGTGCTGTGAGTTGGCATATACAATAGTGTTAAAGGAAATAGGAAATAGTTTTTGTATTTTCTATTTCTATCAACACAGGCAAAACAAAAGACAGACCATATTTTATGAAAAATGGGAATAAGTATATTACTCTGCGAAAGTAAGGACTGTTCTAGTGGTTTATAAAACAAACCAAATGTGTCTGCTGAGAGAATACACATTATGATTCTTTCTGAAATGAATGTGGCTTTCTGGACTCACCTGAGGTGCCCACCTGGCCTCTGGAGGCATTTGAGTTAGCGCTGCCCTCCCCCAGTCAAGGGGTTTTTGAGTAGTGGGGTGCTAGGGTTGCATAAAGTTGAAGATAAATAGGCACCATGGTGACCTACACCCATGTGCATCTTGTCACTGGGGAGGAGAATTAAGAGCCTTATAAAGAAGCAAGTCTATAGAGTTTTACAGAGGCGAGTGTAAGTGAATTTGCTTAAATCAATCCCAGTAAAGAAGTTGGGATTATAACCCAGATCCTCCAATCAGTGTTTCTCAAACCTTAATGTGCACACAAGTCCCAAGGAGCTTGTGAAAATGCTCGTTCTCATTCGGTAAGTCTGGAGTAGGGCCTGAGATTCTGTTTTCCTAACAAGATCTCAGGTGGTTTCAAGACTCCTGACTGAAGGACCACATTTTGAGCAGAAAGTTCCTGAGTCATACATTCTACAAAGAAGTGATACAAATTTACATACCAGTCTAAACTTCGCCTTTTAACCATCTGTTCTCCATTGAGGAAGTCCTGGTAAAATCAGTTTATAGTCCCTTATGGAAGAATATCCCTCCCCTTGAACAAGGAGCTATTTAAAAAATAGTGCATGCTGGCACTCTAGGAAGAAAGAATAATTTTGTGATGAACTAGCCAGCAACTCTGAGTTAGCAGCCCAGCTAAGTGACTGTGTCTCCCTGCTTGGGTCGTCTGCTGTGCCCTGTGGCCTTCTGGCAAATCACCACAGTCTCGCCTTTCTCTCCACTCAACCGCAGGTGAGTTTTTGACCTTGTAGGCTATTGTCAGAGATTTAATTAGCATTTGTGAAAGCTTGCAAGATCTATGGAGGAAAGGTACTTCAGAAGAACAAAGTAATTTACAGTTGCTATCATCATTTCATTACCAGTTTAGCTGATATGCCAGGAGACTTGGTCTAAAAGGAGCAGTCTCCACAATCTACAACTCCCTCATGGTTGAAAATCCTGCAGCGAGGAACGTTACAGCTCTCTGTAGAAGGGAGATAAATTGTGCTTCTTTCACGGTCCTTGATATTACTCAGGTCTCCGCCACTTCAAGTTTCAATGTGATCATTTGTTCATGTAACCAAGGATGATTCTCCTTTTAATTGTCCCTTCCTTCCAAATACAGGCCACTGTGATGTCTGTTTAAAACTTTGGAGAGAATAAAAAATAAATAAGTAAAGATAAATTAAACCTTAAGCCCTGGCTTGAAAGGAAATATGTTTTCTCCTCTTTTATTATTATTATTATTATTATTATTTTGAACTCTTATTTTTTGAGACAGTCTCACTCTGTCACCCTCGGCAGAGTGCTATGATGTCATATGTCACAGCAACCTCAAACTCTTAGGCTCAAATGATCCTCTTGCCTCAGCCTCCCAAGTTGCTGGGGCTTAGGCATCTGCCACAACACCTGGCTACTTTTAGAGACCGGGGTCTCACTCTTGTTCATGGTGGTTTCGAACCTGTGAGCTCAAGCAAGCCACCCACTTCAGCCTCCCAGAGTGTTAGGATTACAGGTGTGAGCCACTGTGCCTGTCCTTTTGTTTTCTTATCTTTTTTTTCTCTAAATTATCAGTTTTGAGAAGCTCTGTCCAATAGCAATGCACTGTGGCCACATAAGCAATTAAAACATTCCAAGTAGCCACATTAGAAAAAGAAAACAATAAGATAAAAATAGTTTTAATAATTTATTTTATTTAACTACCTAATATTTCTAAAATATTTTTCAATATGTAATTAATGTAAAATTACATTTTTTACAAAGGGATAAGGATACATTTTGCTCTTTTTGATACTGCCTTTGAAATTCGGCATATTTTATGCTTACAGCACGTTTCAAATAGTTTACTAAACTTCCATTAAGAAATAGTTAATCCATGTTCAGACTTCCTGAAATTTACAGTTAAAAAGTAGATTTATATATCCAAGTTGTTCCAAACGCACTTAAATTTTTTCCAACTGAATCAAGTATTGGTTTTTTAATATAAAATGAAATAACATTGAAAAATCAGTTTCTTGGTTGCACTGGTCACATTTCCAGGGTTCAATGCCATGCGTGGCTAGGGCAGGGCAGGGCTAAACCCTCAGGTGAGGGCTGCTGATGCCATGGGATTATAGAGGTCCCATTCCCACTCCAACACTGGCAATTTATATTGTTCTTTGTTGATGGAGTTGCCTCAGGGCAGACAAGCCCTGTCGATGAGGTGAGAAGGCCTTCTTTCTGTCAATACACATTATTTGTCTTCTACTATTGAGAATATTGGTGTTTATGGGCTCTTGTCTCTCAGAAGGGCTCTGTTTTCCAGAGGAACCTGCCAATATCCAAGCTGGACACCACTAGACTAAACCAGCAGCTTCCCATTCATCACTTCCCTTACCCATTTAACAAATATTTATAAAGCAATTCTATGCCCAGCCCTACTAAGCTCCAGGGACTGCTTCAGCCATGAGAAAGCACAACAGGGTCACTGCCTTCATGAAACTTAATGCCTAAATGTGGTAGACGTTAAGCGGAATCACACAGATAATGAATTAACAAGATATTAAAGAAAAGTATAGGTCTCCACGAGACCATGTGATTGGAGGATCTAATCCAGTCTGGAGGTTCAGTAAATCTTCCTTAAAGCCATGATATTTCTCTTGAGACCCAGAGAAGCTGAACAGTGAAGAGCTGAGAGAGGGACTCTTCTAGGCAGAGGCCACGGCAGGCTCAGAGAGAGGCAGGAGGTGGGGTGGCGGGGTGCTCTGTGCCGAGAAGGATGCAGAGACAGGCAAAGGCAGATCTAAAGGGCTGGAAGGCCTCAAGGAGAAATTTAGTCTTTGGTCTAATGGCCAAAGGCTTTGAAGAAGAATGACTTAACCAGACTAGGATTTCTCTTTTGGGGGTTTACGAGGTGGCTTGTGGCTGCAGGTCTTCTTGTGACTGCCACCTGGAATCTGGCTCCTGCTGACAATGACTGTGGGAGCAAAGCGACAGCTTCATCTCTTTGCCTGGTCGCAGGCCATGCGCTTCAGAGCTCTCTGAAGAAGAAACAGCTCTAAGGATAGTCAGGGCAGAGGCCGTGTGAGTGCTCCAGAGGAATAGGGTACCAGTGAGACAGGAACAAGACACACAGCAAACACACCCTGTCAGCGTTCCAGCTGACATCTAAATCGGATGTGTAAGGGCTAAGACTCATGAATGGTGCTCCTATAATAACAATCATCATTGTTACTAACTGAGGGCCCACGGTTTGCCAGTGTGTATATATTTTACACACATACACAGAGCACCAAAAAAGGGTCCACACACTTCAAGAAAGGAAAAGAACAAACTGTGTCCAATTTGTAATACTCAAGTCATGTTTGATGTCTGCCATTACGAGAGGTGCTCAATGTAATGTGTATTCATCTTTTGTCATTGGTATATATGGAGTCTTACAATTTTAATATTTTTTTTCCTTTCTTAAAATAGGCATACTTTTTTGGCACACTCTTTGTTTATGTATATATATTTATGTATATAAATGTACATCTTAGTTTTAATCCAAAATATCTCTGCCTACAAAATGGATATTATCATTCCCATTTCATCTGCTATACAAAGAAGGGATGTTTCACAAAGGTTAAACTTCTTGTCCAGAGTTGGATTTGTAGCCAGGTGGTATCGGAAGGCATGTCTGTTTGACATCCAAGCCCTGATGTGACCAGCTGCTATCGCCTCTGATAAGTAGAGTTCAGGTGTGCGCTGACTCGAGCATCTGAGAAACAAGATACATGGGCTTAGACAGGAACAACGCAGCTCGCTTCTGTGGCAGAAGCCAAGGATCAGTGGCAGTGTTTGGATATTTGATATTTAATGAAACTTTGGATAGACTCACCCTCAGAATGTTCCTTCCAACATGAGTCTTTTCCATATGTCCTCTCTTCTCCTCTAAGTTTTAGCCTTTTCTTTTCCCCTCTTCCTGAGGTACAGGTCAGCTACTTTTGCTAACTTGAGCTGGGCTCTCTTTTGTAATTTGTGCAAATAGCTTGTCAGTCTCTCCATCTGGCATGACCTCTTTCCTCGGCTAGGCTGGTTGTGTGGCCAAAGTCTGCTGACACAGGGCAGACACATGCTCTAGGCCTAGGGCCTAACAGATAGAACTGACAGACAGCTGAAGGACCGGCTCCCAGTACCAGGAGGTGTTGCTTGCACTTGGGTAACGCCTCCTTGCCAAGTTTGCAGAATGCTCAAGCTCTTAATCTATTAAGCGCTAACAAAGCTTTCAGAGGGAGAGAGGTATCCCCATTCCCACAAAAAGAAACTAGCTGGATTTAACAAAGATGTAAATCAAAAAGGCTTTTATGAACTTCATTTTTGACCACCTAATATGGTCCAGGACTTCATCTAGGTCAGCGGTTCTCAACCTGTGGGTCACAACCCCTTTGTAACAAAGAAAATACATCCGGCATATCAGACATTAACATTACGATTCGTAACAGTAGCAAAATTACAGTTGTAAAGTAACAACAAAAATAATGTTATGGTTGCGGATCACCACAACATGAGGAACTGTATTAAAAGAACTGCATTAGGAGGCATTAGGAAGGTTGAGAACCACTGATCTAGGTGCTAGGCTATAGCAGTAAACTAACCTAATTAAAAACAAACAAGCAAGCAAGCAAACAAAAAAATATTTCCCATCCTAATGGAGCTTTTATTTCAGTAGGGAGAGACAGACAAACAAAATAAGCCATAAAACACACAGTATGTTTGATAATGGCAACAAATAAAGGAGGGAGATAGGAGTAGTTAGGGCAATCAGGGAAGGCCTCACTAATAGGCTAGAATTTGGACAGAGACCTGATATAAGTGAGGGAATAAAAGGTGAGGAAACCTGGGGGACGTTTGGCAGAGGAAACAGTAAGTGCAAAGGTCCTGAGGCAGGAGTGTGCTTAAGAACCACAGAGAAGGCCAGTGCGGCTGGAGCTACGTGCAGTAGGACATGGGGCTGGGGAGATCACTGCAGGCACACAGGGCCTTGCAGTCATTGTGAGACCTTTGTTTTTTCCTCTGGAGGTGTCTTGACAGAGGAGCAGCATTTTTCAGGACCAGCAGTGTAGAAAACAGATAGTATAGAAATAGGAGGACCAGTCAGGAAGCTACTGCAATCATGTATCTGAGCAATGGTGAAGCTTAGACAAGGTGAGAATATATTATATGTTTTCAGGGAGAGCTAATGGGATTTGGTGATGGTTTGGATCAATAAAGTGGATTATTTGAAATCATAGTTTTTTCTCCCTACCCAAACGTTTAGCTGTTTTCAGGATATAGCTAGAAAGCTACCTCAGTTGTTTATTATCCTTGGTTAGATACTTTGTACCTTCTTTTCTGTTTTGATTTTTCATGTTAGATAAGTAAACCATTATTCTATCCATTCTGGCCTTCCTATAAAAAAACTTATATGGTACAAAATAAAAACTCCCATTTGCTCCCTCACCGTTTTTATTTTCTAAGACATAGATAATCTCTTCTTATGTTTTTTCTATGCATCCACCTGCATGAAAATTAATAGTTCTGTTCTTTTATGAAAATGGGATCATGCTGTTCTCATTGATTTTTCTTTGTTATGTCTAGATCTTTTCAAAGCAAATCTACATAGAGATCTACTTTATTCTTTTCAATTGCTCGGAAAGTCCTCCAGAAATGTGTCTGACTCATTTCTCTCCTCTCTCCTAATGAGGGTCTAAACTTGGGAATCAAAGACAGGCATCCAGACGCCCTGGGCAGAGTCTCGACTTACAGCAAACATCCACAGGATGACATTTTAGAGTTGAGGTAATGAGCCCAGCGTGTGTAGCCAACCTGTTTGAAATGTCTGTCTTGTTGTTGAAGGGGATCACAGGTGCCTTGAGTTATTTTAGTTTGAAAGTGCTTTGCTGTGGAAAACAAATTGGGCATTTTGTGCTCCTGGTTTCCCAGCATAAGTGGCATGAGCGTCTAGAGGAAGTTAAAGAGCCAGGGTGGCAGGTTGGCCTGGCATTAGACTGGAAGAGGATTCACCAAACCAAAATGAAAGCCTCTGGCTCAACAAGCATAAGGAATGCAAATGGGTGGGAAGAGTTCTCCATATACAGATGGAGAATTAGTAGAATATTGCATTTGTTGTTATTTATTGTAATTGTTGGTAATGCATGAAATTGTAGGAAAATTAGAAAATACATAGAAAAAATAGAAGTTAAATGATAATCACCAGAAATCTCCCACTTGAAGACCCCGCTTGGGTGTTCACGAGAGGGTTGGAAATTAAGATTGTTTGCCGTCTATCTGTCCTACACCATCCCCACAGCACAAGCTACTAACTGTGCCTGCTTTCTCTGCCTCTGCACAGAGTGTGTCACGAGGCAGGTGAGAGGGAACGCACACACGTGCTGTTGGAAAAACAACTCCCGGGTTCTGTTTTCCAGTGCTGGGGCCCCTTCATGTAGGAAGCAATGTTATCCTGCTAGAGGAAGTCCAATTGGTTGCCCAGGATTTCCAGCAGAGGGACAATGCTCAAAATTCAGCAGCTGCCTTTTCCTGTGTTCTTCTAGCCCCCCCATAGAGGGAGTTGGAACATAATCATGCCTTTTTCTTATGTTGGTTTACCTGGTTTTAATTAATGGCATGATCTAGTCCCTTAGCTCGGTGAGGTCTGTACTTCTAGGACAGTGGGGAGGAGGAACTGGGCCCAAGATACATGGAACTCAGCTCTTCCCAGCGCAGCTCAACACCCCTCATATAGTTCAGTGATAGGGACAGAATATGGGAGAGAAATAGTCCTTCCAGGCAGCAAGTGGTGAGTGCCACAGGAGCAGAACAAATGATGAATGTTTCCGGTGGTCAGTGGTCAGACATTACCAGGAGCTAAAGTGGACATGAGATTAAAGCTTCATGAAAAAGGTCAAATTTGGTGTGGGACTTAAAGAAAGCTCAGGGTTTAGAGAAATGGAGGGGAGAGAGCTGGGAGGGAGCACCAGGCAGCAGGCTGGCCCCGGGAAAGGCCGCAGGGGTGGAGATGTGCAAGAAGTGGTGCTGATGAATGTTGCAGAGGAGGAATCCCAAAGCATGAATAGCGGGGAATAGGGAGGACAGGCAGGAGGACTTTCACAGTTGTAAAGCCAGATTCTTGGTGAAATGTTGCCACTGACTAAAGTTGGGGACTTCTGGAAGGGTCATAAGTTTTGGGACAATGACTTTGGAACTTGCTGACTCGAAGGATGAGAATACACGCAAAGGGGATTGTCTAGTTCAAAAGGGCAGAGAGGGCTGGAGAAACATATTTGAAGTCACTTTCAAAGCTTGTTAACACGATGTGATTGGGTGAGGGCTCCAAAGATGGCACAGCAGAAAACTATTGTCTGGTGTATGTACCCATGTCCAGGTGGAAGTGGGAAGGGGACAAGAGACTTGGAGCCCTGGCCCGTGCGGTCACAGTATGGCTAGAAGGCTCAACAGGAAAGGGAGAAGGCAAATGCAAAGGGGGTACCCTTCCCTTCTTCATTGGCCCAGAGCAGCCAGGCAGGACCACTGAGAACATGACCCTGAATCTGGCCGTTGGAAGTCACTGGGGCTCCTCAGAAAGCAATTTCAGTAGTGAGCCAGTTAGCCTAGCAGGTGTTTGGAGTGTGGAGTGATTAAATAAATATAGGGCATATAGACCAGTGGTTTTTAAACTTGGGTGAACATTCAAATCACTTGGAGGAATTTGAAAAAATACAAATTCCTAAATCACACTCATATCAGACCTCCTGAGTCAAATCTTTAGTTGATGGACCTAGGAAAAAGAGTTTTCACAGATGATTCAGATGAAGCCAACATCAGCGAGCCCCTGATAGGTGATAAAAGGTGAGGAAAAAAAAAGATGGACTTGAAGGGACCGTAGAATTGAGAAAGTTTTCTTGGTAGGTTTTTAAATTTAAATTTTATTTTTAGAATAGAGGAAATCTGAGCTCTTTTTCCAGGCCATGAAAACATGAGAGAAATTAGAGATGGGAGGTGATGAATTGTCCTCATGGAGAAATCAGCTGTGGAAAATAGGAGCGGGCCTGCCAAGCCCCAGTAGGAGTTGCAGCTGGGAAGAGACGGCAAGGGGGTGGGAGGAGGAGATTAAGGTGAGAATTCAAGGAAGCAAAGGCGAAGATTTGTGTAGGCCTCAAAGGTGGATTAAATTCACGGGCTCACCTTGCTGATTCCTCTTCAGGACTTAGTTGAGCAAATCACATGGCACTTTCATCACACCGGCTGCCCGGGAAGTGCAGGTTATGAAAGTGTGGAATTATGAAATGACAAGTGATGTGGTTAAACACAAGGTTCTATTTTGAAAGTTTCTGTTTCATAGCTGCTGAGGGGATGCACTCTGCATGACATTGAGCACCAAGGTTTTCAGGAGACTAGAGCTAAAAGGAAGGCTTCACCAAGTACCTGTTTTAGCTCTGGGGGGGGCATCACCTGAGTCATGCCTGGGGCGGAAGGGAACACTCAGGGCCTGGGCCCACGGAGCATGTTGAAAATGGGTTCTCAGCATGGTGGTAGGAAGTATTGGGTCACAAATCACTCTTCACACCTTTCCGTGACTGGCTGTATCTGATGTGTGAAATCTGGGTCTGAAGTCTCTCCTTCTCCCTTCTACAGTGTCTACACAGCCCGGCTGCCATTTGTCAATTATCTTTGCATCTTGTATAGCCCTTCCTTCCTTCCTCCCTCCTTCCCTCTCTCTCCCTCCCTCTCTCCCTCTTTCTTCCTTTCCTTTCCTCAGATCATTGCAACCTCAAATTCCTGGTCTCCAGCTATCCTCCTGTCTCAGCCTCCTGAGTAGCTGGAAGGCACACACACCACTAGCCAATTTTTCTAGAGACCAGGTCTCGGTCTTGCTCAGACTAGTCTGTAACTCCCAGGCTCAAGGGATCCACTTTGGCTTCCCACAGTGCTGGGACTATAGTTGTGAGCCATCACACCCAGCCCTAGTGTGTTCTTACAATAGTAATAAACTTAGCCGTCCAGGTAGTGAATAACAACCACTACAGTCTTTTGAACTCTTATTATGTGTATTTTATCTAGCACCTCTCTTTGGAATGTGCCTTGGCCAAACTTCTATTTTAATACCTGTGACAATTACGTAATTTTTTTTATTATAAAAGACAATACAACAAATATTATAATAATCATGCTCATTGTATGGTGCGCATGTCATAAGTATTTTATGCATCTTGTTGCACTTAAACCTTACAACCACCCTCTGACATAGTAAGTTAGATCCCCATTTTACAGATGGGAGAATTGAGGCTCAGAGAGGTAGACATGTTGCTTCAAAATTACAGAGCTAATGAATCATGATGGCTCAGGGGTTTGAACCCACATCTATCTGCTACCAAGGCCAGAGATCTTAGCCTATACATGATGAAATATTAATGGATTGAAATGTAGTCAACTAGAAGAGGAATGAATCTTTGCAGATTAACTGCTTATCCATGTTGCTCCCTGGGTTTTTTTTTTTTTTTTTGAGACAGAGTCTCAATTTGTCACCCTTGGTAGAGTGCTATGGCTTCACAGCTCACAGCAACCTCAAAATCTTGGGCTTAAGCGATTCTCCTGCCTCAGCCTCCCAAATAGCTGGAACTACAGGCACCTGCCACAATGCCTGGCTATTTTTTTGTTGTAGTTGTCATTGTTGTTTAGCAGGCCCAGGATGGGTTCAAACCTGCCAGTCCTGGTGTACGTGGCTGGCGCCCTTGCCGCTGAGCTACAGGTGTTGAGCCTGCTTCCTGGTTTTTTAGTACAAGCTGTCAAGGCATTCCTCAATAACCTCAGCGGCGATGCCTGCCTGGAGGATTGAAGGTGTTTCATTTTTATCTTCCATGTGCTGCTGAGGTTTAGGAAAGCCAGCTGGATGAGCCTCTGAGAGCCTGTCCTACTTTCCGCGGTCCTGCAGAACCTGAGAGTGAGGCCAAGGCTGGCCCTGGTGCTCACATGTCAGAGAGTCTGCAAGTAGGAAGGCCACTCATTCACTCAAGAAATAGTGCATATATTGCATGCCCCTGTGTGGCAGGTCCCATGTTTGTGTTGTGGAAACAGAGGCAGGGGAATATACAGTCTAGGAGGGGAGACTTGCAAGGAGACAAAGAGAACCAGTTGGGGCAATCCCCCCATGACAGATGGACCTTCAGAAGAGGGCCCTAACCCAGGCAGCCAGCGGAGCAGGAGGTATTAGTTTCTGTGAACGGAAGTTTATCCCCTGATCCTGGGTGAAACCAGATCGCAGACTTGTAGGATTCAGGGTGGGAGGATGGTGCGTTCCCATGTTGCTGGGCCACACAGGTGCTGGTGACTGTGATTTCTCCCTTGCACATGGAGAAAAGTGTGACAAGGGCAATGTCCCTGATAGCTGCCTGGTGAGAATGTGACTAGCTGGCATCATACCAGATGCACAGCAAGAGCTGGGGATGGAGGTTGAGGCTGTCCTTGATTGGAGGTGGCTGAGTGGCTTCAGGCCAGGTATTTACCAGTCTGAATCTCCGTTTCTTTATTTGTAAAGGTGGAGATAATACCTACCTTCTTGGGTTGTTGGGAGAATTAATGAGCCTATGAACACAAAGTGTTCAGTATTACTTCTAGCAAATACTCAGGACACACTGCTAGCTGACACTTGGCCATTGCTTACTAAAGGACACGCTATTATTTGTGTGTCAGGGGGTTATTTTGCCCCCAGAAGACATTGGACAATATCTGTAGCCGTTTTTGGTTGTCATGAGTAAGGGAGAGGGTGCTGTCAACTTTTAGAGGGTAGAGGCCAGGACTGCTGCTAAAAATCCTTGCAAGCACAGGCCAGCTCTCCGCAACAAAGAACTACGTGACCTAAGTGTCTGCAGTGCCCAAACTGGAAAGTGTTCTACGTGTGTGTCAATGCAAGTAATGACCGCAGGAACCCCTGTGACAGAGTACTATTATTATTTCCTTCTTTTAGACCAGAAAATTTTAGAGAGATTAAATGACTTACCCATGCACAGGCAGCCAGTAAGAGCTAGAATTTGAACCCTGACCGTCATGCTCCGAAGTGCTTACATTTAACCAGTTTCCCTAGATGGACTCCTCTGGGAAAGGGAGGATCAAAAGGCAGTGTATGTGTGTATTGAGAGGTTTTCCTTTCCCCAGGCCAAGGATTTTTAAACTCCGAGGAACATCCAAATGACCCAAAGCTCAAATCTGATGCGCCGATTCCAGGGCCCTACACCCAAGCGGTTCTGATGCAGCTGTGTTTGGGATCTTACCCCAGTGCTCAGGAAGCTTCACATCCAGTAGGGCAGGATCCTGGGCTGGACATCTTGCAGGTTGCTTTAGGAATCTCAGCTTTTTCAGTAAATACTATATGCAGAGATTAACATAATTTGAGGATGCTATCTAAGAAAAAAAGTTTCATCTTTTGAAGTTAGGGGCCGCAAAGTCTCCTTGCCGAGGACCCAGTGTCTGCTGTTTGCGCCTAGTCTCTTTTTTCCATATGAGGACAGAACAGCTGCACTTGGCCACTTCCCATCACCTTAAGTGCTCGACGCAGGGACACAGGACTTGTACCTCGCCCTCCCCGCTGTCACGCTTGCTCCTGATGATACCGCCCTCACCGTGTCTCAGATCCCTGGGCTCCCAGCCTAAAGCACTTTGGAACTCGCCTTCCATCCGCTATGCAGCCAGTCTCGAGTTCTTAAAATTCTTTTTCATCACATTACTCATGTTGATCATGACCTCCATTGCTCCCACACTTCCTCTAGTTTAGTTCTTTATCACCCCAAGTGTTGCAGTCACCTCCTACCCAGGCTGCTGGCCTCAATGCTTTCCTCCAAGGCACCCAGCCAGATAAAGCATCTGAAAGTTGCATTTTATTTTGTTTCTGGGTACACTGATTCACTTGTGGGTACTTACCGAGCACTCCTTGGTGCCAGGCACTGTCCTGTGTGTACAAAGATGAACGTGACCTGATCAGGTCCCTTTCTTGCTCAGGGGTCTCTGGCTCCTTTGCTCTCCTCCCCCACACCCCTCTCCCTGCACAGCCTCTCAGCCCTACCTCTTGCCCACTATCCCACTGCTCATTCCTGCCTCTGCAGCTTTGCCGTGCTTGACTCTACTCAAGGCATCCTTGCTCTCCATCCACCTATCCAACTTCTGTTCATCCTTCAAAACCCGGATCAAATGCCATTTCTTCAGTGAATGCTCTCCTGCACACCGCCCTCATCCAGGACAATTTCTCTTGTTCTGTGGTCTTCCAGGATCTAATGTCACATTATGTTTGGAACTGCTGCTTATGCACATATGGATTCACTTTTGTGCATGTCTGGTAGGGAGATAGAGGTTGCAATCTGGAGCGGTTTATTGTAAAGGATTTAGCCACTCTGGGTGGCATGGTAGATGTAGACACAAAATAGGCATTGGTCTGCCAATTGTAGTTTTAAATTCCTGTGGATGAATCTCAGAGGCCAGATCTGCAGGCTACGTGCCTGGCTTACCTACTTGGACCAAGTGTTACTGCTCAGAATGGCCCAAACCCACAGAGGCCCTAGTTAGTATCTGTGTCTGGCAATAATTCCAAGAATTTCCGAATTTGTCCTTCAGTGATTCTTCCTGGAGTTCTGTCAGCTGAAGAAAAAAAAGGAATGCTTTAGCAATAGCTAATATTTACTGTGTGCTTATGATGCACTGGACATTGTGTTAAATGCTGTGCATGCAACATCTTGTTCAACCCTCATGTAACCACAGGAGGAAGGGTCTATAACTCCATTTAACCTTTGGAGAAGTGGAGGTTAAGAGTTCAGTAACATGTCCAAGTTCACACAGCTGGTATAAGGTGTAGTCCTGGTGGGGAAGGGGGGCTATTTCTACTCCTTTAACCCTTCTGTGCACTCAAGCATTGGCTATAAAAATGTCTTAGACCCCCAAAACTTTCTGATTTTTTTTTTTTGTAGAGACAGAGTTTTACCCTATGGCCCTCGGTAGAGTGCTATGGCATCACACGGCTCACAGCAACCTCCAACTCCTGGGCTTAAGCGATTCTCTTGCCTCAGCCTCCCAAGTAGTTGGGACTACAGGCGCCCCCCACAACACCCGGCTATTTTTTTGTTGCAATTCACCCGGGCTGGGTTTGAATTGCACCTCCTTTTTTGGGCCCGCGCCTTACCAACTGAGCCACAGGTGCTGCCCACTTTGATTTTTAAATGAACCTGGACAATGAGAATCTTTGACAACTGAAAGGCTTTGTATTGAAATGAGACTTATTTTAGAAATGACACAGTTCTAAACTAAAAAGATTTGTAGTCATATTCAGTAAAAGAGGATTTAAAATAACTTAGGCTGCTTGGTCATAACCCCATTCTATCCTGAAAGCCCAGATCTGGACAGCTAGTAAGATAGTGTGTATAAGGGTACATGGGTTACACCGTTTTCTAGGAAAACTGGTGGGTGAAAGGCTTCCTGAGAAATTTCACACTGGAAATGAATATTCTTGTTGGTTGTATTTCGAGGCAGATAATGAAATCTTTTCTTCTGGGGACATAACCCTTGACCCTTGTTTATGGTATTCCCTAGTTCAGGTGTCCTGAAATGCCTGATGTTGGCAGCACTTGCCATTTCAAAGTCCTCTTTGGTCCTGAGAGGGTGAAGGACATCTGATAGTCTTAGAAAGGACAAAGTCATATGACTTAGATGGAATTTGTACCCATGGCCAGAGATACAGGTTTTCATGCTTTTTAAGTGCGTCTATTTACAGGGGCAAACCTGATGGGAATAATGGTTGCATAATTTTTTAAATTTGCTTTCGGTTTGTTTAATAAAAATCCAGATTTTGAGAAGCAAATAACTGTCGTGAGATAAGTCAACATTCTGGTCCAGAAAAAAAAAAATGCAGGAAAGAAGGAAGCTCTTGGTGATTCTGAATATTGCGTTTTTCTTTGAAGTCAGTTATAACTTTTGTGCCAGTTCTTATTAAAATAATAGCAGCTACCATTCATAATGAAACTTTATTAAAGGTGGGTGAGTCCCTGAGGGAATGACTAACAGTAAGAAGAATAAAAATTTCTTGATTGAAGCTGTTTTTTAAAACCTCCAATGTTGCAATTCTCTTAGTCTTTCCAAATGTGGCTTCTCCCAGAAGAATGCCTCGCATTTAAAATTTCTCTTAATCAAATGAAATCTCATGTCATTCTTACTCGTTTTAATTTTAGAACTGAAGGTGCCTTCTATCCTTGTCAAGTTTTTACAGTGAAGACACTAGGTCAGAGAAGTGAAATTTTGTTTTTCTTTCAGAATTTGCTGATATGAAAAAAGCATCTTAAAAAATATTAGACTTAATGAGAGGCCAACGTTTGCTTTAATAGCTCAGAAATTGAAAGCAGTGGAATAAAATGATCGTTCTTCCCCAACTCTTGTGTTAGTTACTTCTTTTCTATTTTCTTGTTTACTGGTCAGTACAAGGATACTATTTTGAATTATGTGACAAGGTCTGTGCTAAAAACAATGATGTCTATTGCTAGTAACTGAAATCAAGCTACAAATCTAAACATACAGGGTTTAATTCTTTTAAATAACAACACAAAGGTAGGATGGCTTGGATTTGTGCAACACCATTGTGTCATCCGGGCCCATCCTCATTCTATCTTTCTGCACACTGCCCTTGGTTGGTGACTTTTATTGTTAAGGACACCTGATGGTCTAAGATGGCTGCACGAGCTCTGGTCATTATATTTGAATTATAGTCAGGAAACAGGAGGACTTCCTGGAAGACCCATTAATAACTTCTGCTTATATCCTATTGGCTATTCCTAGCTGATGTGATGTGATGTGATGTGACGTGATGTGATGTGATATAAGGTAATATATTTTTTCAGCTGGGAATGTTGCCTAAGATGCTGTTAGTAAGGAATAAGCAAAGAATGGATTACCATCAGCAGTCTCTGTCACAAGATCTATGTTTTAGTCTGACTATGCAAAATTGTGCAGCAGTAACTAACTCCCCAATCCTAGTTACCTGATGCAACAAAGACATATTTCTTGCTTATACAAAGCCGAGGGCAGTGGCTCCCCAGGGCAGCATCCTGGCCGAGGGATGACTGCTTCCTTTTTTTGTTTCTTCTTCTCAGCACGTGGCTTCTGGAATGCTAAGATAACAGTAGGTATAACTGGAGAGTCTCACAGTGCTTCCCACTGTCCCGGCCTGTAAGTGACACACAGCACTTATACTTACAGTCCTTTGGCCAAAACTAGCCACATAGCTGCTCCCAACTGCGACGGAACCAGGAAGTCCCATCGTTTGTGTGCCTAGGAAGGATTGGGTATGATGTTTGTCTGCCTATGGGATTGAGTTCTAGTTCCAAACTAAGCCAATTGGATTAAATTAGTGCTAAGGCAATACAATATCCCGTGTTCAGCAACTTTTTATCCAGTGGCTACTGCGTGGCACTGCCTGGTATCAGGTGCTAGGAGAACAGATGTGAAAAAGGTACAAATCCCTTCCAAGGAACTTCCTGACTGATAAAGGAGATGTAAGTACACCTGAAAAATGATAAGGGCGATAATGAATTAAAAATAAGTGTGATGGGGACTGAAGGTTGAGAGAAGTTTTTCTAGTTGATGTACAGGTTTTTGGAGAAGGTGGTATTCAAATGGATCCTTGAAAGATTGGTAGAATTAGCCTAGGTGACATGCTCCGATCTGCAGTGTCTCCCTCAAGGACTTTGTGAATTAGTACCGACGTTGGGCTGTAATTCCAATGCTGCCGGTATCTAGCTAGTCCATCCTGGGCAAGTGTTTCTCCTCTGTAAGACGAGAGAGTTGGATGAAATGGTCTCTGTTGTCCCCATCACTCTAATAGTCTTTGATTCTCTAATTCTGTCTCTCTCTCTCTTTTTTTTTTTTTCCGAATTAGTTTCATTATGTCACCCTCAGTAGAGTGCTTTAATGCTACAGCTCACAGCAACCTCTAACTCTCGGGCTTAAGCTATTCTCTTGCCTCAGCTTCCCAAGTAGCTGGGATTACAGGTGTCCACCACAACACCCAGCTATTTTTTTGTTGCATTTGTCATTGTTATTTAGCTGGGTTTGAACCTGCCAGCCTCGGTGTATGTGGCCAGCGCTGTAACCACTGTGCTATAGGCGCCCACCCTGATTCTCCAATTCTTTTTTTTTTTAATTAAATCACAGCTGTGTACATTAATGCAATCATGGGGTACAATGTGCTGGTTTTATATACAATTTGAAATATTTTCATCACACTGGTTAACATAGCCTTCACCACATTTTCTTAGTTATTGTGTTAAGACATTTATATTCTACATTTTAGTAAATTTCACATGTACCCTTGTAAGATGCACCGTAGGTGTAATCCTACCAATCACCCTCCCTCTGCCCATCCTCCCTTCCCTTTCCGTCTTCCCCATATTCTTAGGTTACAGCTGAGTTATAGCTTTCATGTGAAAGCCATAAATTAGTTTCATAGTAGGGCTGAGTACATTGGATACTTTTTCTTCCATTCTTGAGATACTTTACTAAGAAGAATATGTTACAGCTCCACCCAGGTAAACATAAAAGAGGTAAAGTCTCCATCTTTCTTTAAGGCTGCATAATATTCCATGGTATACAAATACCACAATTTATTAACCATTTGTGGGTCGATGGGCACTTGGGCTTCTTTCATGACTTAGTAATTATGAATTGGGCTGCAATAAACATTCTGGTACAAATATCTTTGTTATAATGTGATTTTTGGTCTTCTGGACATATGCCTAGTAGAGGAATTGTAGGATCAAATGGCCAGAATTCACAGAGAATTCAAACGTATTAGCAAGAAAAGAACAAGAGATCCCATCTCAGGGTGGGCAAGGGACTTGAAGAGAAACTTCTCTGAGGAAGACAGGTGCACAGCCTACAGACATATGAAAAAATGCTCATCATCCTTTATCATGAGAAAAATGCAAATCAAAACTACTTTGAGATATCATCTAACTCCAGTAAGATTAGCCCACATCACAAATTCCCAAAACCAGTGATGTTGGCATGAATGTGGAGAAAAGGGAACCCTTCTACATTGCTGGTGGGAATGCAAACTAATCCATTCCTTCTAGAAAGATATTTGATTCTCCAATTCTTAACTCTGAAAGCCTCGTGAGGTGCTTGTGGAGCAAACAGACAACAAAGTTTTCCCAGCAGAAGGGTAGTTCATGTTACTGAAATACACTTGGAAAATAGAAAAACATAGAAGAAAAATCTAAATATCAGGCAATGTTCACTCTCATTCACTCATTTTATTGAGGTTTCTTTCAGGATTTTTCATGCATGAGTTTAAAGATTTTCCTTTGCTTTGCTCTGTTTTGTGCATAGTCTTACAGCGCATGGGCCGCACTCGAGCATTCTTTATTCTCTTAGTAACATTTTTTCAATGTTATTGCTAACTCTTTAGAAACATCCCAAAATAGAATAAATGATATCTAGGTTCATTTCTATCCCTCTGTTGGATGAGCTATTTAAAGGCCAAGTTACCCTCAGGTACTAATGAAACTTAGTAAAAAGAGAATAGTATTATATTAATAGTAACTTTAATCTTGTTATCACAAGCAGGGGGTTACTTTTCTTCTAGAGTCTTCATTAAAATATTATACCTCACATTTGTTGGATGCTAAGTATGTGGCAGCAACTGTAGCACGTGTTTCGGACATGGGATTTACCCAGTACTCCCAGTAGCAGATATGCTTGGCTTCCATTGTGCAGATGAGAAAACCTCCAGTTTAGAGGGATGATGTGACTCGCTCAAGGTCTCGTGACTAGAAAGTGGCTGAACCCGGATCAACAGTTAGTTTCTGTGTTTTCAGAGAAATCTGCATAACCACTGCTCGGTACTGTCTCATTACAAGTGACAGACACTGAACTTAAGCAAAAAGGGTCACATTTGGCAGTACCTGGGTTTCCCTTGGGTATCCCTCCTGCCCGTCCTTCTCTTGCTCTCCAGCTTTTGGTCCTTTGCTCTGCCCTATGTTGCCTTTGAATGGAGAAACTTACAATTAGGCTCTCTTCCTGTGATGGGCCTGGTAGCGTCTCATAGCTGTGACTCAGGTGGAAAGACAGCTTTCTTTCTCCAATTGTCCCAGTATACATTTGGGGGTTTGAATCTCAGTGGCCAGGCTTTTCATGCAGACGTTCTTTTAATTTTTTTTCTTTGAGACAGAGTCTCACTTTGTCACCCTCAGTAGAGCACCATGGTGTCATAGCTCAAAGCAACTACAAAGTCTTGGGCTCAAACGATTCTCCTGCTTCAATTTCCTGAGTAGCTGGGACTATAGGTGCCCACCACAACACCCGGCTATTTTTAGAGATGAGGTCTCACTCCTCAGGCTGGTCTTGAATTCCTGAGCTCAGGCAATCACCCGCCTTAGCCTCCCAGAGTGCTAGGATTCCAGGTGTGAGCTACTGTGCCTAGCTACGTGGCCATTCTTGAATTAATCACAGTGGTAGGAGATGGAATATTCTATCAAGCCTCAGTCACGTGATTACAGTTTGAGTTGGTTGGGAGGAGTGATAGATTTCAGTTCTGTCCAACTTCCAAGGACTGAGAGTGGTGGGTGTACTTCGAAGAAAAACTGGAGCATTTTCTATCGAAAAAGTGGGTGCTGGGCAGGCCAAACCAATCCTTGCCCCCCGCCGCCTCTGCACTTTCTCTTCATGAAGTTGTTTTTTAATTTTTTTTTCCTCTCTCTGCCTCCAAAAGAGCTTACACTTTGCCATGTGGTGTTACCTCACAAGAACACTTCACGTATGTCTTAGAAAAATAAATACATGGCCAATTTACAGATTATTACCTTCCTTAGTTCTGCTATAAATTATATGACTTGTTTTTGGCAAAGCCTGAAGTCAAAGCTGGCTACCCTCATCCCCTCACCATCTCAAAGAATGAGTGGCATTCACTGGGGTTGTGTATCCAGGGATGACTTTGCCCAGCTGAAGGGGATAGCTAAATTTATGAGAAGAACTGCAACTTTTCAAATAGCTCCAAGCATCAATGCCAGGGTGAGAAACCTCTGGGCAAGTACGAAGTAAATATATATATATATATATTTTTTTTTTTTTCTGCTGAACTTGGGCCAAATCTTCACTTACGGTATTTTTTAAAATTTGTGAATCTGGAGGAAATTCATTACGGTCACCTTAGCCGCATTAAAATTCCAGATTTTTCTCAGTGTATCTCACATGGTTTGAAAATAACACAATGTATAGAATTCTGGCAAAAGCTGATTAAAGAGGCATTGGGAAAACACAAAACTGGAAGCCAGGCAGTCTGGGTTCTAGGCTCAGCTCTGACCCTAACCAGCAGGGCGGTTTTGCCCTGGTCCTTTTGTGTTTCTGGTTCTTTGTTTCCTTCTCTATAAATTAAGGACTCGGTTTACATGGGTCATTAGGTGCTGAGGAGCCGTGTCCCTGCTGGCTAATTCTGTGGCGTTGAGTTTTCGTTTTGGGGGTTTGGCAAAAATGAGCCTTGACAGCCATGGGAGTATAACTCACTGGGCTTTTAGAACTGCTTTCTAGAGTTGAACCAGTCTCACATCAAATCCTTCCAATACTGATAATTTAAATCTTTTTGGAGTTGCTACTCCTGGTTGTAATTTGCCTTCTTGGTACTATGTTCTTCTCTACCTAGATGCAGCAGAACCTCCATAGTTTCTCCACCTCCCTACATTGACCACATCTTTAAGGTGGCCAAATTCTTATAGACCAGATGTGCACTACATGTTCATATCAGGGCAGTAGGCCTAGTTCCTTATGTTGACCACCTCCATGTGTCGACCAGTTTGTTACTCTGGGTGTTAACTTACAGAAGTTCTACTGAAAGGAATAGATTTTCTTTAATCTTTTAAGAATGTCCAGTTAATTTTATTTTGAGAACTTTAGAAAGACTTGAAGATTTTACTGGATAAAGCTAAAAGCATCTTAAAGTTTGGGAATTTCTGATTCAAGTAATTCATTGTGTAAAACTTCTAATTTGAGAATATTCTCCAGCCTTGAGAACCTTCTAGTCCAAGGATCCTGTGTTCATTCTATTTTTAGTTGGGCCAGTCAGTTGGGTTTGTTGATTCTTTATAATTTTGGGAGCAAAGTCTGGCAAGCTTTCCTGCTATTTTAAAAACATGATGCATTGAAAACATCTTGTTTATTAGATAATTAAACATGTATTCATCCATTCACTCATTATTTATTGATGTGGATTTTCTACTAGGTTCTTTGAAAGGAATAAAGTTACTAACACAACAATTCATAATGGCTAAGTCATAGAAGAAGCCCAAGTGTCCATCGACCCATGAATGGATTAATAAATTGTGGTATATGTACACCATGGAATATTATGCAGCCTTAAAGAAAGATGGAGACTTTACCTCTTTCATGTTTACGTGGATGGAGCTGTAACATATTCTTCTTAGTAAAGTATCTGAAGAATGGAAGAAAAAGTATCCAATGTACTTAGCCCTACTATGAAACTAATTTATGGCTTTCATATGAAAGCTATAACCCAATTATAACCTAAGAATATAGGGAAAGGGAAAGGGAGAGGAAGGGAGGACAGAGGATGGGAGGAGGGAGAGTTGGTGGGACCACACCTACTGTGCATCTTACAAGGGTACATGTGAAACTTACAAAATGTAGAATATAAATGTCTTAAAATAATAACTAGGAAAATGCCAGGAAGGCTATGTTAACCAGTGTGATGAAAATATGTCAAATGGTATATAAAACCAGTGTATGGTGCCCCATGATTGCATTAATGTACACAGCTATGATTTAATAATAAATAAATTGAAACAAAAGTTACTAACACAAATTTAAACAGCACTGGCAAAAGAAGGCATCACTGGGAATTAATTTCTTTAAGGTTGATTCAATAAAATATAATTCACTTGTCATTCCCAACTTCCTGTTTGTTGTAACCTTTTATGCTTATTTTTTTTACATGGTGATATAATTAAAATAACCTAAAATTCGTCACTTCAAAATGTACAGTTCAGTGGTTGTGAGTTTGTTAAATGATCACTGTCCAGTTCCAGAACATACCCACTACCCCAAAGAGAAACCCCACACTCTCTAGCAGTTAGCTCAGATATCCACCCTTCCGTCTCTTGGCAACACTCATCTACTTTCTGTCTCTATGAATTTGCCTGTTCTGAACGTTCATATGATGAAGTCACAGAATATATGGTGTATTGTGTCTGCTTTCTTTCACGTAGTATAATGTCTTCAAGGTTCATCCATGAATAGTGCTCCATTCCTTTTTTACTGCTGAGTAATATTCCATTGTATGGATAGACCACATTCTGTTTTATCCATGCATCACTTGATGGACATTTGGGTTGTTTCCACCTTTGTGCTATTATGATTAATGCTGCTTTGAACATTTATGTACAAATTTTTATGTGGACATATGTTTTCAGCTCTCTTGGGTATATACCCAGGAGTGGAACTGCTGACTTACTTGTTAATTCTGTGTTTAAATTTTTGAGGAGCTACCAAACTGTTTTTCAAAGTAGTTGTACCATTTTATATTCCCACTGGCTATATATTTATATTAGAAAATATTTGTAACCTCCCCAGGACTTAGAATACTAGTTTTCTTTCCTGTTTATTGATGTAACAGTAAGGCAATAAACTGAAAAATGTCTTCTGGAGCCCAGCTCCTAGGTTTATTCAGTGAGTCTCTGCTCTGCTTCCAGTTCTGTGGCTACAGAGATGAATGAAACATGTTGTCTGTGAAATATCAAGTCTCAAATCTATGACAATTTTGGGGGAATCTTTAAAACTGTTAAGACTCTCATTGGTGTGCTTTGTTTTAGGTGGAATCTACCTAGAACAAAGGCTGAAGTGAACCCAATATGGCTCAATACTAGACAGGATTCAAATGGTGATTCTTAAATGTAGATCCAACTTCCCATACTCCGTGATAAACTATCAATTCATGTCACATTTTCTTAATGGGGAAAATGTGTGAGCACTTGGGATTTGCTGTCGCTTCATAGCGAGATCACCTAATCCCCAGAGTCTGGGAATAAATGTATAACTTACGATGAGAAAAAAATAACAATCATGATCATTTGTATAATTCTTCACCTTTCCCAGAGTCCTTTTGGGTGTGTTAGCATGCCTCGCTTGACCACTGCCTGCAAGGTGAGGCAGGACTGGCAGGGACACGTTATTTCCATTTCATGGATGATAAATGCACCTCAGAGAAGCAGAGAAATTTGCCCCAGGCCACACAAATGATCCAGAAGGAGACTCTCTGCTAAAGCAGTCATTCCCAAATGTGACTCCCTGAAATGCATGGGATGGCATTTTCACTGGCGTGTAAGTAAATGAGAAAGTAAGGGCCAGGCAGGGAGGTTTCCACATCACTACATTTATTCAATTTTAAGAACTGTCTTTTATTCTAAAATTAGACCCCTTTTAGTTTTATGTTGGTAAAATACCTCTTTTCTTTACTGAAACGTGGTGATATTGGATATAACTTTAATTTTTATTGGGCAAAATAAAATGTTGGTAACCTTAATTAAATTTTTAAAATCTTTCTTTTAAAAAAAAGCTATTCCATAAAATCTGTCTCAAAGTGTCAGGACCAGTCAAACCTTTTCTGATTAATCAGTTTGCTATTTTTTTCTAACCACCTGTCCTGGGTAAGATAGAAACGACATCCTCTTTCAGATCTGGCCATCTTCCATGTATCTCATGCAATCTGGATATCCAGTCTCCTGTGTTTAGCTAAATCCTGGTTGGCTACTGTATTTTACAGATTTATAAACTTTTGGGGAAATTTATCCACTTGTAGGTACAATGACGTAAGCTTTCCGTTTCTCATTGTGGGTAAATACGTCTTACTGCTGACTTTGTTAATTATTCTTGTGACTTTTTCAGAAGAGGTGTTCGGTACGACATCTCAAGCAAAGTATAACTGGCTTGTATTTGAAAGAATGCAGCCATTATTCATTTCACGCATGGTTCTCTATCTGGTAGAAAGCAAGACTTGACCCAGACAAGTTAATTAACTTGCCCGTATAACATACCAATGAGAGGAATTAGAAGCGGAATGATTTCCACTCCTACATGTTACTCATCAACTTCAGAATGTAATCATGGGGCCAACGTACCAGTGGGAAAGTCTGCTGGACTCTTGAGAAATGTCGAGCAGTAAGATGCAGCAGGGTCAGAGCCTTCTCAGGTTTCCTCCGGATGCCCCCCAGGTTCATGTGCAGAGAGGGGTCACTGAGGGCCAGACACCTGCTGCTCAAAGGACTCTCAGAAGAGCTAGGTGAGGAGGGATGCTATACTCAAGTGAGTTTGGAAAAAAGAGCAAGGCAAACAAAAATTCCATGCTGTAATGTAGGACTTTGGATTGATTTATTACGGGGAACTGAAAGTATCTAAGGGTGGTAAGCTGGAGCCTCCTGCACCTTTTTGACTCCAGAATCCATCTTGTTTGCTGAGTTTTTCTTCCCTCCTTCCTCAGAACTAGTCTTCTGCAGAAGATGCTGCCTTAAGTGTGTTCTAACTGCCTTCGCATCTGATCCTCATAACAACCATATAGGTGGTAAGACTTTCACTTCCATTTTACAGATGAAGAACCCAAGGCACAGAGAAGCAAGAAGCTTGTGTAAGGTCGCACAGCGGTGGGGTCTGCATTCAAACCAGACAGTGAAGCCTTGGAGGTGGTCTGTGAACCCCTATGTTTTACTGCCTCCTGCTACTAAGCAGCTTTCTTCCCTGCTGTGTCCTTTTCTCTAAGTGCAGTGTGTTTCCTCATGTAAATAAGGTTTCCTCACTCAAGGGGACAGTACACTGAAAGTTTCCCATGTGCTCGCCATGCTGGTGAATCCATTGCAGGGGTGATAGGGAGACCCTGGACTTTGGAGTGAAGCAGGTCCGAGCACCCCCGTTTGTGCAGCACTTCCTAATGGTGTAAACTACTTAGTTAATTCTAAGAGTCTCAGCATATTCATATGCACATTAGCGATATGAACAATAATGCCAGGACGCGTCAACCTGAGAATACAGGTCAAGGCTCAGAAAGAGGACAGGGCATGGCCCATGCTGCACGCTCAGCACGCGAATGTCCTTGTCTTCCCCTCTGTCCCACTCCCTTTCTCCTACTCACATGCTCATGCATGCTCGGTTTCCTCAAATGACAGATTTCGTCCTGACTTACGCTCACCTGCAGCTTTATATAGAACCAGGCTCAAGGGGCCGTCTCCTGAGAAGTGGAAGGGCGTAGAATAATGAATTCATAAGGGAAGCGAGTGGGCAAATGTAATGTCCTCTTAGGAAACTGGAAACACCATTGAGCTAAGACACTGGGTCCAAAGAACCTGGAACTGTCCCGGTGGGCTCTTATACTAAAGTAGAAAATTGGGATTAGAGGACAGACCCTCAAAACAGACCCCATTTCCCATATGCTATCGGAAGAAGCAGGAGAACTGTGGGCGAGGGAGGCCCCTCCTAGGGGGCGATCACACCATCCAGGTATTATAGGTCTCCCATCCTTGCCCCTCTCTGCTCCTCTCGACCCTCTTCAGACAACCCTAGGAATCCATTAAATCCAGGGAGATGCCTTTGCTCCCCTAATTTTGTTTTAAGAATGTGAATATGGATTATTCCTCCCATTACTCAAATACTAATCACTGGGGGAGAGAACATCAAATGCTCAGTGCTGAGTGCTCTGTGCCGCCCGGGCAAAAACAAACATGAAACTCAATGGCAAAGCAGATGACTTAAAGAACCCAGCATTAAAAACAAAATTCTTTAATGCTTTAAATCAAAGGATGAGGCAGCAATATCAAAGGTGATTTGGAAAATTATTTTAAAATCTCAACCATGATTCTGCCATCCTAAATTTCTCTTCTATTTTATTTTTGTAGATTAGATTTTAGGATTTTTCATCCCGTACAGGTATTGTTTCATGATTTTAATCATAGCATACGTGCATCTATTTTTTTAAAATAGATGGCTTATGTGGGAGAGGATGGCATAGATGCCTCTGAGGAACTGAGGAAGAACGACTCCCAAACACAGTTATAATGATGTGACATCATTTCTAAACATGTCCTTGTTGGTGATGAGTTAGCAGTTTTTTTTTTCTGTTTTTTGTTTTTTTTGCAGTTTTTGGCTAGGACCATGTTTGAACCCGCCACCTCCGGTATATGGGGCTGGCGCCTTACTCCTGTGAGCCATAGGCACCGCCCCTTAGTTAGCAGTTTTATGCAGTTGTAGATAATCTTGTATAGTAGTTAAGATATGTTTATAGTTACTAGAAATAGAAGCCCATAGTATCTTCAGCATATTAAAAAAAAAAAAAACAACAAAAAACAAATGTAGGCTGCTCAGGGCTGGTCTGGGGTTGCAAGAAGACATCAGTGGCCCAGGTGTCTAATTTTTCGGCTTGCTACCCTTTTTACTTTGCTTCCAAGTTTAAAGCCAAAGCATGGGTGCTCGCACGCCAGCCAAAATGTCTGAATTCCAGGCAAGAAGTGGGATTAAGAGAGGAGTCAAAAAATGTCCCTTTTCCCACCCACACCACACTGTCTGTTCCCTTTTAAAGAGCTTTCCGGAAGTTCCATGTTAAAGTGGCTCATTAGCTATGTGGACTTAGGTAAATTACAAAAACCCTGAAGCTCCATTTCAGAGTAGCAATAATGCCTACCTTCCGTATGTGAAAGAGTACAGCAAATCCACAAAAGGTATGCAAATTCGAGAATTTAAACAGCACTCACAGTCCAAAGCAGGCCACAAGAGCTGAAATATTTAATATTCTGTGTTTTTACTGCAAAAGAACACATTATAATCATTTACGAACACCACCTTCCCCCCACCCCTCACCCCACTACATTTAGGAAGGAGAGAAAGCGGAACTAGACCATGTTTGGTTAATGTCAAAGGGAAGTTTGTGAACTGTGTGATTCCAGGCAGTGGTAGAAGCCATCAGACCCCAGAGTCACTCCATGTTCCTCTCTGTCTTATCTTTGCTGTCTGGGAGAGGAATATTATGGTGGAAACAGGCCTCTCCTAAGCTCAGAGACAGAAAATCCTGACACAGGAATCTCCCTAAGAACCCACAGGCCTCCAGACCAATGGGCAAACTCCCTCATGGGTAGAGTGGTCTTGGTCTCAGTAACAAAATTTATAAGCTATCTGAAGACAGGGGGCCTGTCTCTATTTTCCTCTCTACCCAGTGCTTCATACCTAGAAGTCCCTCCGTAAAAATTTATTTATTAATTTTGCTCCACCCTGAAGACTGTCAGTCTTACATGTGACTTACTTGCCATTGTGCCCCTTAGCCCGCCATTGTTGACTGAGCTATGTAGGAATACTTTGGGGTGATGTCTATTTTTGAATTAAAAATAATTATATTGATAGTTACAGCTAACCTACTGAGCATTTACCACATGCAGGCACTTAGTCCTTTACGTGTTTTTAACTCATTTACTCCTTCCCTACTACTTTATGACAATAGTAGGTATTATGTTGTGCCCATTCTGCAGAAAACAGAAGCTCAGAGAGGGCAAGTCATTTTTCCAACATCACAAAGCTAAGAACAGGAGAAACCAGCTCAAAAATCACTAAATCTAGACATAGCTTTTCCTGGAAAATTACTTTTAATTTTTCTCAAATAGACCATAAGTGACCTTCATGGACCTTTATTTCCTTTAATTTATTTGTTTATAAATGGCCCACCTTAGTCTTGTTAAGCCTGAATTTCCTCATCCAAAGAATGGGAAAATAGTACTACCCCCAAAGAGTCTCGATGAGGATTAAATGAGATAACGCACACAACATGACTGAGGTATATTTTAAGCATCATTGGTTAATTTGAAAAGCAGGTCTTAATTAGTGATGCACACCAGAATCACCAGTGGAAACTTTTCAACATATTGGGGTCTTGGGTCCCAAGTAGGGAATTTTTTAAAAAGGTCCCCAAGTGATTCTGATTCACATTCCTGTATGTGAATCCCTGCTGAATGTGACCATATTCATGAAAAAAGCATTTTGTTTAAGACACTATGTTGTGTGCTAAAAGGAAGGTAAAGTGTGTAATACCTGTAATGGAAAAGTTCACGTAAAAATAAGTCTGTTCCTATGAGAGATGAGCTGGTTCCCCCCTGCTCCAGCTGTGCAATCAGAGAAGGCGATCGCATTGGGCTAGACTTAAGGCACAGCAGGGTTAACCTGCCAAGGATGGTGGCTGGGAAGTGAGGGAAGGTACGAGGCATGAAAAACAGAGAATGTCAGTGGTGACACGACTGGCTGGAACACAGAGAGTCTGGGGAGAGGTAGGGGATGAGACCAGATGGTTGGTTGGAGTCAGAGATGGAAGTTCTTGGATTCCTGACCAGTTGGGTTTGTACTAAATTTGGAGGACCATGACAAGCCACTGAGATTTTTTTGAGCCAGAAAGTGAAATGCTCAGAACTGTTCTTTCATCTGGTAAATCTGGTGCTGTAATAAATTAGAAAGTGAAGAACCCGAAGGGAAGCAACAAGCAGAGCCAGAAATACGTATTGCATCAGCACAGGCCTCAGAGTGAGAGCTTAGCACCAGGCAGGGTACTGGCAGGTGGGCAGGGTAAAGGAACTATTATATAAACCTGGGGACTCATTAGATGTTGGGGGAGGGGCGGTGAGAGGAAGAAGAAGTGAAGATGACTTTGAGATCTGAGGCTGGGTGATGGGAAGAACAGTGCTGTGACAGAAAAAAGGGAAGTTGGGGTTATTAGCCGGGTTGGGGGTGGGTGGGAGGAGGATGACAAGTTGAAGGTGTCGAGTTGAAGGCATCTGGGGAATAGGTAGCCACATCAAGAACTCAGGTGGCAATGTGGAGTTCGAAGGGTGGGATCGGACTATATACAAATAAGACACAAAGTGAGTCGGCCCTGGTGAGGGGTATTTCTTACAGCCCTGGGAGTTGATGAACTCTGTAGGAAGGAGGGTAGAGAAAGGATTCTTAACAGAGGGTCTGTGGAGAGGATTCTTGTTTCAGAGGCACCTGTGAACTTTTTAACATTTTAAACAGAATATTATGTGTATTAAGAAGTCCATAATCTCATAGGATTATTTACTCTAAATAAGGATCAACACCATTGGTATATGTAAAAAGTGGTGGGCTGAGATGGTGCTCATAGAATTTTCACATAGTAGGTATTCAACAAAATACTCTGTCCAATCTCTGCATTCCTGACTGTCATACCTCAGACTGTGGTGGTGGTGATTGTCTTTACCACAGCCAGACTGTTGGATTAGTGTAAGGTTATTTTTATTTATTTGTTTGTTTATTCATTCATTCATTCATTCATTCATTAATTTATTTATTTATTGAGAGTCTCACTCTATTGCCATGGTGTCATCATAGCTCACAGCAACCTCCAACTCCTGGGCTCAAGCAATCCTCCTGCCTCAGCCTCCTGAGTAGCTGAGTCTATAGGCACTTGCCATAATGCCCAGATAGTTTTTCTATTTTTAGTAGAGATGGGGTTTTACTCTTGCTCAGGCTGGTTTTGAACTCCTGAGCTCAAGCAATCCACTCGCCTTGGCCTCCTAGAATGCTAGGATTAGGGGCATGAGCCACCATGCCTGGTCTAAAATTTTTTTTTCTTGACCAGATAACTCAATGGGAAAGAATGATCTTTTCAAAAAGTGTGCTGATATAACTGAATATCCACATTCAAAACAGTGAATCTGGACCCTCTGCCTCACACCAAATACAACTTAACTCAAAATTGGTCAAAGACCTAAATGTAGTAGCTAAAACCATAAAACTCTTAGAAGAAAACATCTTCCAAGATGTCAATCTTTGTGACCTTAGATTGGGCAATGATTTCTTAGTTATGGCACAAGCAACCAGTGACTAAACTGGACTCATCAACCTTCAACTTTTGTGTTTCAGGGACATGATCAAGAAACTGAAAAGACAGCCCATAGAATAAAATAGGTAAAAATATTTGCCAAATCACATATCTGATAAGGGTCTAGTATCCAGAATATGTAAAGAACTCTTGCAACTCAACAATAAAAAGACAAATAATCCAGTTAAAAGTAAGCAAAGGATTTGAATAAATATTTCTCCAAATAAAATATGCAAAAGACCAATAAGCACATGAAAAGGTGCTCAACATCATTAACCATCAACAAAATGCAAATCAAAACCACAACGTGATACTCCACATGCACGAGAACGGCAGTCACCATCATCCTTGTTGTCATCGTCATCATCAGATAATACCATGTTGTCAGAGAAATGAGAATCCTAGACTCCTCAGACATTGCAGGTGGGACTGTAAAATGGTTTAGCCACTTTTGAAAAACAACTTTTTGGTTTTTAAAGAGTTAAATAATAGAGTTACCATTATGACCCAACAATTCTAATCCTAAATATGTACCCAAGAGAATTGAAAACATACGTTTACAGAAACAGCATCATTCATAATGGCCCAAATAAAAACAACCTAAACTGCCATTAATTAGATTATTTTAAGATTATTATGGAGGTACAAACATTTTTGTTTCATAAATTGCTTTTGTACCAGTTGAATAAAAATTATAAGTGGGCTCATAATCCAGACAGGGTGTGTTCTACCCATTAGGTGTGTGTGAACTGACCCATTACCTTCTCCCCCTCTAAACAAATATTTAATTCGATTCCAGTTAAGCAATTATCAGGGTGTGAAGGGGTGGAAGTTCAGAGTCATGAGGAATGCTACTTGGTATGAGGGAGTCCTGGGAGGTTTTCCAGAGAAAGCTGAGAAGGGTCTGGAGTCCAGACCAATGGGTTTTGACTGAATATACAGCAACTGGGGGTCACAAGGGGGCCATGCCTGGGGAGGTGTGTGATTAGAGCCATGTCACAGCAAGACTAAGCCAGTGGTGGCTCTAAACTCACCATATGAACCTCTTCAGGGTACCAACCTTGCCCAAACGCCACATGCTACCAGGAGAGCAGGGCAGAGATGAACTTCCCTGCAACCCGGTTTGTGGGCTGTCTCCAGAGGACCTTGCTGTTATGCTTCACCTCCTGGAAGTTATTGGAGGAATGAGACTGGTGACCTTGCCCGAGAAGATGATGGACTAGCATAGCAGGCCTCTCCGCCTCCTTACTTACCCATGAAGGCAACTAACCAAGGGCGCTTCCTGCCTTTTCTTAGTCAGGCTGGCAGAAAAGTCCTCACACAGCTTCACCTTCCAGGGTTACACATTCACCTTCAATTTGTCCCAGTGGGAGTTGTCAAAATGAATTATATCATGACATATGTCCTTTAAGTGTGTGTGTGTTCCTGTGTTAGGGAGTTGGAGAATGCAGTGTTGAGAACAATAGTGTTAAATATATACCTTACATATAATGTAATAAACAGATACTTGTTTTATAGGTATATTGAACAGTATTGCTCTCTCATTCATCACTGCCCTTTCTCATAAGAAGGTCCCCAAGTTCTAGTATAGATACTGACAAAAAGTAAAACGGCAGCCTTCAGCCCCGTGCTTTGCTGACTGTCTGCTGCGTTACTCTTGATGTATAGACCGGAGGCCTATACAAAAGGAGGCCCAAGTCTTAGTCTTGATGTCCAGAGGTGAAGGGAGTGGTGTCATTCAAACCAGAGCATGGCTTCCTAAAATTTGTTTTTTAGTGCTCTCCAGATCCTCTTGAGTCAAGATCCACTTGATTCCCCATCACCTACTTGCCCCAAGATCAGTGAGTCTCAAACATGACAGCAAGAATCAGTCGGGGCAGTTTATCCAAGTATCATCCTCACTCCCCAAGATTCTGATTTAAGTAGGTGAAACCTTGGAATCTGCATTTTGAAGAGAATAGACGATCCTGCTGTAGGTTGCTGCTTTAGGAAACTCTGCTGTCTTTCCATGCCATTAGGGGTTGCCTCCTGCAGTGGCAGTAGAATTATTTTGAAGTTAGGTCTTAAATCCTGACTTATCCACTTAACAAGCTGTGTGACATTAGCCAAGTTACTTAGTCTCTCTGAATTTTGGTTTCCTACTTTTTAGTAAAGGGGTAATAATACCAAAATATGCTGTCCTTTCAGATTTATATCTAAGGTAGGTCCCTTCACTGTCCTAGCCCACTAATTTGACTCATGCAAGGATAATAGGCGTAATGTTAGGGAGAGGGGAGGGATTTGAAGGCAAAGGGACCTTAAAAATATATATGTATGTGTTAAGCTTCTCAAATCCCACTGCATTAGTGGAAAAAACAAACCAAGATAACAAAACACCATTACTCAGGACACTGCATGCTGGGCCTTGCCTGGGCTAAGGAGAGTGCTCTCCAGACCCTATTTAACTCATCCCTTTCCCTCAGGTCCCAGACCCTCTCCTGGGCTCTGTGGCTGTACTTCCTGTTACCACATCAACATTTAGTTCAGTGAGCACTTGAGATGGGCCAGCCAGGTGCCAGGCGCTGTGGGTGTGCCCTGGGAAGGGGGGGCATAAGTGTGAGTGACAGGAAGGCCTGGCCTCAGGGAGCACCCCAGCTGGTGAAGACACAGGCCCAGACATGACTAATAGGTGCTAAGGACTGTGGGAACTCAGGGGAGGGAGAAGCTAATTTCAACAGATGAAAAAGGAGGAAAAGAATTTCAATGGGCAAGAATTCCCATGACTAGCATTAGATTGTGAGCTTCATAAAGATGGCCTGCTTTTTTCTCTTTCGACTCTTCAGAGTGCTCTGAAAGGCCCCTGGGCTGTGGCACCTTGATGAATTGATGTGGCTCCCTGACGAGTGTTGCAGACCCTGCTTCCTGATGCCAGCTACGTGCTGAAGTCCCTTTCTTTCACACAAAACAACACATTCTAGGGCATGGGTGTGTTAGGCAGTCTGGAACAATTCTTGCTTTTATTTAATAATACATATAATTGCAAGCAATGATGTGAAAATAGCAAACTCCTGTCTGCCTTTTTATTCTTTTTTTTTTTTTTAAACGTTCTTTCTTTTTTTTTTTGAGACAGAGTCTCACTTTGTCTCCCTGGGTAGTGGAGTGTCATGGAGTCATAGCTCACAACAACCTCAAACTCCTGGGCTCAGGTGATTCTCTTGTCTTAGCCATCCCCAAATAACTGGGACTACAGTCGCCTACCACAACGCCTGGCTATCTTTTTGAGATGGGGTCTTGCTCTTGCTCAGGCTGGCCTGGAACTCCTGAGCTCAAGGCGATCCTCCCACCTTGGCCTCCCAGAGTGCTAGGATTACAGGAGTGAACCAGCTCGCCTTTTCATTCTGAAGCTTCTCTCACTCTCTCATCCCCCATATTCTCTCACACACCATCACCCCAAGTTTTTTAAGTTCTTAGATGTCATTACTGTTAGGGAATCTGCTCCTTTGAGGGTTGGTGTTTGGCCTGTGTCTGTTGTTTGCTGGCATTTCTATTTTCCTGGGGCTGTCTATCTGAACAGGAGGGTTGAGTTGTGGTGCTTTGAAAAAAGAAGAGCATTGAGGAGCTCCCTGGTTAATAAGAGTTCCTTCTTTTAGCCATCAGGATGGAAAAGATGACTTAGACATGGCTGCCCTGTTGGCCTAGTTGTTATTGATTCCTTTCGTTAAAGAAAAAAAGGGAAAAGAAGTGTTTGCTAAAGGAGCTTTTGTTCAGTGGGGAAAAAATGCTTCGGCAGCAAGGGCGGGAGGGAGCAGAGTGGCAGGCTCCTCACGGGGCCACCTGGTGGCTCTGCACAGTAAGGTCAGCTGCTGACCTTGCCAAGCTCACTCCACATTTCTCTTACTGGAGAAATGGCCTCCCTGCTCAGGAGAGAGACTCCTCTCCAGGACAGGGCCCAGATGGCCGCCCACGTCAACTAGCCTCATTGCGACTGGCAGGGACCTGCAGGACCTGAAGGACCTGACCCTGTGCTTCTAGGCACCCTCCCTCTGCAGGCCCCAGGGCCTTTGCATTTGCGGCCTCTGCTCAGGCTGCCTCCCCCTAGCACCTTCCCCAGCTCATTGCTCCCTTTGCAGTGAGAGGCCTTTCCTGATCCCCCTCTCTAGGGCAGTCCCTCCCCCAAGTCGTTGCTTCATTTTACTCGCAGGGCACTTGGTAGTATCTACCATTATTTCATTTTCTGTGTACTTTCCCTCGTGTTTGCAGTCTAAATTTGAGAAAGCAGGGCTGGCCTGTATCTTTCCTGCCCGTATCCTGACCATGGAGACCCGTGCCTGGCTCGTCTCGGGTGTTCAGTGAACACCTGGAGAAATGAACAAAACTGAAGACACAGAACACGTGAAGAGGGGGAGATTTAGGGCCCAGGCAGCCTGTGTGAAGTTGTGCTGAACCTTCCTCACTCCCTCAGTTTCTTTTTCCGTCTATGGAAGGGTCTATTTCCACGGCTAGGACCCACTCCCCGACCCCGGAGATTATATTCTGTTCCCAGGAATTTGGTTCTTTCCCACCACCTAACCTTCCCCGCTCCCCTTATTGGTTCGATTTTTCCTAATGTACATTCACGCACTCTTTAACAGCTCTAACAGGGGCTGTATTTATACGGTGAAGCCAGCTTCCACCTTTGAGGCACCATGATTTTTAGATATTTCCAAAGATTCTATGTAAAAGCACTGAACCATCAAGAGAAATTCATACCTCATCTGATCACGCGCTCCTGGTCTGCTCCCCTCCCCGTGGCAAGCACTTGGCAGGCACATCCAGACCCCACTGCGGCCAGCAGCTGCCTCCCCTCCTGGTGCCGACTTCTCCAGCAACCAGGACTCTGCTCAGATTCTGGGGAGAACCAGCTCATGGTTAGCCCGGGTTCTCCTGTATCTGTACCAGACTGGGCCAAATACCCTCCCGAGTTCTTCCAGTGCGGTGTGTGTGAATCTGCGCATGTGCGGTGTGTGTGTGTGTGTGTGTGTGTGTGTGTGTCTGCGCATGTGCACATCACACACAATGCACGCGGAGTATTCCTTCCCCCTGATATTTGCAAAAATGGGCCCAGACCACCAATTCAATACACGTGAACATGTGGCAGTTTCCCCAGTTCTTTGAGGGTTATTTTCTCCTGCTTTTTTTTTTATCTCGTGGCTCTACTCCTTCTGTTGCTCCAGTTCACATGGACACATACCTGAAATTGAGCCCCTCCCTTGAGTTTTACCAGGACAAACCAACTCCAAACCCCACTCACTCATGGACGTTTGGAGAGAAGATTTTATTTTATTTTATTTATTTATTTATTTATTTTTTATTAAATCATAGCTGTGTACATTAATGCAATCATGGGGCACCATACACTAGTTTCATAGACCGTTTGACACATTTTCATCACACTGGTTAGCATAGCCTTCTTGGCATTTTCTTAGTTTTTGTGCTAAGACATTTACATTCCACATTTACTAAGTTTCACATATGCCCTTGTAAGATGCACCGCAGGTGTAATCCCACCAATCCCCCTCCCTCTGCCCACCTCCCCTGGAGAGAAGATTTTAGAGTAGATTCAAGAGGAAGATGGAAGGGCTTTTATTGCAATAATATATAACCCTGTATTGAAAATGGACATCCAAACTCCAGCCTCCCATCCCTGACAGCTTTCACTGGCCCTTGCACCCCTCATGGAGCCCCAGCTTCAGCCACTTTGCTGGCTCTTCTCTTTATCCTTCTGTCTTCTTCTCATCCCTTACTTTCTGGATTCTCCTCACAAATTCCAGTTTTTCTTATTGGTTTGTAAAGAAATTCGACTCTTCCCTGTCTCTGTTCCTACACTTGGCTCTGGGCCCATTTTGCATGTCCTAACTCATCTAGGTCCCCAGCAGATTCAAAGGGTTTTTTTTTTTGCAGTTTTTGGCCAGGGCCAGGTTTGAACCCACCACCTCCAGTATATGGGGCCAGGGCCCTACTCCTGTGAGCCACAGGTGCCGCCCCCAAAGGGTTTCTTATGTGTTCGGAGCCACTCTCCTTAGAGGGCAATCGTAGTTTAGATGGCATTTCCTTCTCCTTTGAAAATGACTTCTCCAGGCAAAGGCCAGTGGGAACCTGATGCCCTCTGTGCCATTCAAAGAAGGAAAATATCAAAGTCGGGGTGGCTTTCCTGAGGCCATTCCTTGTATACTTACTGTCTACTTACTGAGATGGTGAATAGCTCAAGTATCCATATGCACTTCTGCAGTCAAACCCACCAAAGTTTTTAGACTAGCTTTTCCTCCACAGGACAACTCAGAGCCCCTTGAGGCCTGTTTGTCCTTTCATTGGGGAGGGGGGAAAGGTTCTTTCCATCTTGGGTGAATCAGCAGTTTTCAAGAGCTTTTCTCAGTACGCAACTTAATAAAAACAAAGAAAAGAAAAAGAAATCTTCTTCCCACCTTTCTATTGGCAGAGGAAGAGCTGTGTTGGTGAGCGGAGATTTACTGGGCCTGGGGTTGGTTTTGGAGCAGGCTGTCCTGTGCAGGGAGTCCAGGAGGCGGAAGGAAATCAGAGAGCCACAGAGTGGGCATGTGGAGGGGTCCTCAGACAGCCCAGAGAGAAGCCTCTCCCTTTGTAGCTGGGGGATCCCAAGCCTAGAGCAGAGAAGGAACCTATTTGCTCAAGGTGGCACATTCAGGAGGTGGAATTTATAGTCCATTGTTCAATCTGGTAGGGAAGTAGGAGCCCCCTTGGTCTTCCGGGTGTCAGGGCTGCTCTAGAAAACCCCTAGCACTTTGAATCAAGGAAAAATGAGTCAATTACTCTTTCTTGTTAGTTCTTGAACTTTAAAAAGTGCGGTTTAGTATTTGAGGAGGTATGTGCATTTGGTTGAGGGGGTGGAAGGTGACAGGGGTTTCAAAAGAGGAGGATTCGATTCTTTGAGATGTCTGGGGGAGGAGAAAGAGCAGGGAAGGGGGGGGTTCCTCCCTAGTGGTGGAAAAAGAAATGTAAATGGGTCAAGTTGGTCTGGCTCTTGCATTCCTAGATTGTAGTGAAAATAACATGCAGTAAAGATTTCCTTTGTCAGAATGACAACTGTGTACGCTGGAATCAGAGAAAAACATTGTTGCATAGGGTCGTTTGTGACAGAGAGTCTCTTGTGACCAATTTAATTCAGGTCAACAAGAAATTCTCAGGCCGTGATGATATGTCCATTGCAAGGTCAGATGTGTTTTAGGAACAGGCAGGCTTCCCAGTATGACTACAGCAAAGACCTGACATCTTACTGAGACATTGAGACCCGCCGTCATGGGGGGTACAGGGCAGACAGAAATGAGACTGAGGAGCATAAATGCCAGAAGTCACGGTCCTGACAGCACAGGTCCGGAATGTTATGGGAAAGTGGGTTGGGGCGGGGTTACGAGGAGGTGGGCTGTGATCCAGAGTGAAAGCTGCTTGTTTAGGGGACGGGTGTCTTCTTCTGTGTCTTCACTACAGCAAGATTTTGCCCATCATGGCCGGGTGTGGTGGCTCACACCTGTAATCCTAGCACTCTGGGAGGATGAGGTGGGTGGATTGCTTGAGCTTAGGGGTTGGAGACCAGCCTGAGCAAGAGTGAGACCCCCATCTCTACTAAAAAGAGAAAACACACACACACACACACACACACACACACACACACACACAAGCCAGGTGTAGTATCTCAGTGTCTCAGGCCTGTAGTCCTAGCTACTTGGGAGGCCAGAGCAAGAGGATTGCTCAAGTTCAAGAATTTGAGGTAGTTGTGAGATATGATGCCATGGCACTCTACTCAGGGCAACAGAGTGAGACTCTGTCTCAATAAATAAATAAAAACGATTTTGCCAATAGTCCATCTCAATAAAAACCTCCTCAGCGATGGAGGGGGTAGGTGGGCAAAAATAGAGGAGCAGATGCTGGGGTGGCCCAGAGGTTTGCAGCTGCAAAGTCCAGACCAACCCAGCAGAGAAGGGAGGGTACTTGGTGGACTTTCAGAGAGAGCCAGGAGGCTGGAATGTCTGCAGACACAGGGTTTGGACTTGCTCTGCAGCCCAAGGGAATTACAGCAGAGGCGAGGGCAGGTGCTCTGAAAAGCATGCGGGGCTGCAGGTCTGCAAGGGGTGCAGGCCAGCCTGGCTTTGTCCTGGTGCAGGCTTGCATGATCGGTTTGAGTCTCTCTGCCTTAGCTTTGTTACATGCCAGATGCAAAGTTGTACTGTGAATTCTCTTTCAAATCTACACTTTTAGAAAATTAACCAAGGGTAATGTGCAGTGTGGACCCTTGGAGGCACAGAAACCTTTTAGTTCTGGGAAATTCAGGGGCTGAAGGCCTGGATCAGGGTGGTATTAAAGGTTATAGCAAAGAAGGGAAGGATTTGAGAGATTTGGAAGTGACTCTTAGGATGGTTTGGGGTGTTGTTCAGCAGAGGAGGAATTACCACAGTTGGTTTTAAGGCGAGGGAGATTTTTCTGGAGGAATATTTGGAGTCTGAGGTAACTATGGGATGTCTCAGAAGCAACCAGAAATGCAGGATTAGTGGTTGGGAGGGTGAGACAGGGTAGTTTAAGGTGGGGCCTTAGAGTCAGAGGGGATGGTTTTGAATCCTGACTCTGATGTGAACCAGCTGGGTGGCCTCAGGCATCTGACTGCAGTAGGGTGACCAACTTGTCCACTTTATTATACTTGGGGATTTCCCAGTTTTAGTACTAGTAGCTGGGAAATCCCCCAGTCCCAGGCAAACTAGAATAGCTCTCCTGGGACGGTCCTGGTTTGAAAACCACAAGGCCTGTGTCCTGGGAACTACTTTAGTGGTGGGCACACTGGGATTGTTGGGGAACCTACTGGCCCCATTTTAGCCTCAGTTTCCTCATCTGAAAAGTAGGGATAATAATATAGCAGAACTTCTGTAAGTTGAACACCCAAGGGACTGTAACAAACTGGTCAACATAAGGAACTAGGCCTGCTGTACTGATATGTACACGTGATGTGTGTCTGGTCTGTGAAGATTAGGTCAATTTAGGAGGTGGTCAGTGTAGGGAGGTGGCAACCTCTGAGGTTCTTCTGCAGTAGAATACAGGTGGAATATTGTATGGATTAAGTGAGATGGTTTTTCAAACACTCAGTGTCAAGGTTGGTAAAAAGAGGCATGCAATGAATATGGGTTGCTGGGATAAGTTAGATGAATCCAGTAGATGGACCAGGTGGGTGCAGAGGGGAGGGTGAAGAATCCGGCATCTTCACATATGCAAAGCCACAGGCAGAGTCAGTGGTTTTGTATACAGAACTGTGGACTGGGATTCCACTTGTACTTTTAAAAGAGGGTTTGCCAAGAAAATTAGTCACGTAAACAAGGCAAATATTAGCCCATGGAAGAGAGAAAACCTGAGCAGCAGCGTTTACCTTTTATTAGTACTTATGCTAATTCTAAGTGAATACGTATTACTACCTTCTCAAGGATTTCTAAGTTTCTTTAAAGACAGACATCTTTACTTTCTGGCTCCAGACACTGTGGCCATATATGCTTAAATGAAATAAAACCGCATTTTGTTTCCATGTTTTAATTCCCTGATAGAGGCACTTAATTAGTGTATATATATATATATATATTTTTTTTTTGTAGAGACAGAGTCTCACTTTATCACCCTTGGTAGAGTGCCATGGCGTCACACAGCTCACAGCAACCTCCAACTCCTGGGTGTAGGCGATTCTCTGCCTCATCCTTCTGAGTAGCTAGGACTATAGGCGCCCGTCACAACGCCCGGCTACCAACTAATATTTTTTGTGTATTTTTTTTTTTTGCACCAGATTGTTTATTGCAGCCAAATTCATAATTGATAAGTCATGGAAGAAGCCCAAGTGCCCATCGACCCATAAATGGATTAATAAATTATTGTATACGTACACCATGGAATACTATGCAGCCCTAAAGAAGATGGAGACTTTACCTCTTTTAGGTTTACATGGATGGAGCTGGAACATATTCTTCTTAGCAAAGTATCTCAAGAATGGAAGAAAAAGTATCCAATGTACTCAGCCCTCCTATGAAACTAATTTATAATCACCCACCCTTTCATATGAAAGGTATAACCCAACTACAGCCTAAGATGAAGGGGAAAGAGGAGGGGGAGAGGAGGGAAGGGGATAGGATGGGTGGAGGCAGGGTAATTTGTTGGCCCAACTCAAGGTGCATTTTATAAGGGTACATGTTAAATCTACTAAGTGTAGAATATAAATGTCTTAACACAGTAACTAAGAAAATGTGATGAAGGCTATGTTACCCAGTTTAATGAAAGTATTTCAAATTGTATATAAAACCAGCACACTGTACCCCATATTTGCATTAATGTATACAGCTATGATTTAGTAAAAAAAAAAATTGAGTATTTTTTTTTGTGTTCGGCACAATGCGAGGCCCTATGGAAACTATTACTATAGTATACTATAAATGTAGGAAATAGTCTGCATTCTTAGAAAATTTACAACAGAATTGTTTTATCATTATACTTACTTTACTTATTTAAACGTGAACCACTGTTTTCCCTACTGCTTTCTTTCCCCACCAACAATGAAGCCTTTTGACAGCTACCAATAAGATTTTAATCTCCTTTTAAAGTTCTAGAAGCTAGAAGCAGAGAAGGAGGAAGTCCCTGTCAGGGCATCTTGAAGGGACAGACGAGGAATAGGAAAGTTAGATAGACTAGGAGAGCAGAAAGAGAGAGAGGGCGGGGAACTGAGGGAGAAAGGGGGAGAGGCAAAGGCAGGGAGTGGGGAGGAGGGGTGTCAGAAAGGAGGGTAGAGGGAAGAAGGGGGTGAGGGCGGACGGCTAGTGGGGAGGACAGAGATCAGAGGAAGAAGGGGTGGAGGAGGGAGATCAGAGGAAGAAGGCTGGGGGAGGAGCAGAAAGCAGGGGCAGGAGGGGTTTGAACCAAGGGGTCTGGGAAGGGAGCAAGTCGAGAGAGCTGCAGGAGGACTGAAGGAAGGAAGGAGAAAGCAGAGACCCAGTGCAAGGCAGGTGGGGAGGACAGAAGAGCTTGAGCTGAGAGTAGTTGAGGGCTGGAAGAGCCTCAAGGCCTGTGCCTGCTGAAATGTTAAATTACACACATGAGGAGTTTTTTCTGTAACCACAGCTAAGAGGAAACGGTGAAGACCAGAGCTCGTGCAGGGGGATGGGGTCGCTAACCCAGCTGGCTCTGCCTCTCTGGATTTTGCTGGGGCCTTGTCTCTGCTCCTGCTTATGGCCCATAGCCTCTTCCTGACATCACAGGAGCCGTAGCAACGCTGCCCTCCCCGTGGCTGGCAGAGGCTGCGTGTGCTGGCAGTGGCCCCTCCTGCAGGAGTCTGAGCTCCTGAGCTCTGCAGACCAGACTGCTGCTTCCCCAAACTGCTTCTTCCTCAGAACAGCTTGGGTGCAACCTTGACGACACCCTTCCTCTTCCCTCACCTGAGGGGCTGAGCAGAGAGTCAGGGGAACATTCGTTTTCTCTGCCTTCCTTTCACTTTCCTTCAATGCTCATTCCCCTGCTCCATTTTCCTGTCTTATGTATCCCTGAGGCTCTCATAAAGTCAGAAATTCAGGATAAAAATGTCTAACACACCCCACGCCTTAAAGTCCAAGAAAGAAGAGTTGTGTGTAAATAATCAGTTCACTTGGTCTTGGAGAATGACCAGGCTGGAAGGGCCTTCAGAGGGCATAATCGTTAGCCAAGAGCTGGAACCAGAAAGTTGAAAAATTCCATGATATGAGCCAAGTGGTCAGGTCACTGGCTGCCTCCATCAGCAAAACTCTAAGGCCAGGTCTGGCCAGCCCAAGAATGGCTGCCCTGCCGGGCATCTCAGTAGCTCAGATTGGCTTCTTTCTTGGGTTACAATTTCAAGGGACACAGCCATTATAGACAAACCATTTATAGACTGAAAGGAAGCTGTGCTATTGAATATAGTTTTGGGGCTTTTTTTTATGAAAAAAAAAAAAAGATAACCACCCTATTTGAGAGATGCTAAGCTATTAAGTACAATCAGTCAAGCAATTCCTTTGTGAACACCGCTCTGCTGTACATCTTAGGTCCCTTTGAGTCCCGGCTGCTACATTTCTGACTCATTTTTGCTTCGCATCATTAGACTCTTAGGATGCTTTTAGTTATTATTCAACTGCCTGGACAGTCCATATTCTGAGCAAACTCATGTAGATGGCATCCGTGCAGTGTTTCCAGAGGCCCGGGGCTAGCTTAGAGATGATTATGTGAAATTATGCTCGCATATCACAGAATGGTTTGCAAGCACTTTCCCCATGAAGTAGCTCCTGAAACAACTCTGCCGGACAGGTATGATTATCCCCAATTTGTTGATGAGAAAATGGAGGTCCAGAAAGGTGAACCGACAAGCTGTAAGTCTTAGAGCCAGTAGCAGATCCACCCTTCCTGACTTAAATCACACTCTTTCCCATCCAACCTGTTGCTTGCCAGTAACATAAAAATGATTACTCATATGGCCTGGCCATTTACTGTCCAGCATACTGAGTGCTTTAACATGCACTATCTCATTTAGTTCTCCCAACAGGCCCACAAGGAAACTGATGTTACTATCCCCATCATACAGATGAGAAAACCAAGGCTTAGAGGGATGAAGTAGATTGCTCACGGTCACATGAAGAGGGACTGGTAGAGTGGGGAGCTGACCTCACTAGTCTAATCCCAGAGCTGGTGCTCTTAGCCCCTGAACACTCACCCAGCACGCCCCAGGGAGGGCATCCAAACTAACTTACTCCTCTGCTTTTAATTGTGCATTCATTTTCTTTCTCTCTTGTTTAAAGACATATCAACCACCTGGATATCAAAAGTCCTGCTAACCACGTCCTCTGCAGAGAAATGGGAATCAAATTGGTCGCTAGGTCTCATGGGTTGGGACGTGAGGGAGGAGCGTGAGCCTGGAAGGGAGGGGGAAGAGGGGTCTCTTATTCCAGCATGGCCACAGCGGCAGGGCCTGAAGGGCATGGCAGTGTCACACACAGGCAGGGGACACAGGGCCATCCTCCTTCATGCCCACATGTGCTTCTCAGTCTTTTTTATTGCGCCACATATGGCACTTCCTTAATGGCATTTCTCATAATAATTGATCTGACCTGTATCGTTCTGTTAGCTTTAGCAAAACAAATTTTGACAGGTCTTGATATTAAAACTAAAAATATGTTTTCCACTCACCGAGGAGCCATAAAGCAGGCTGAAATCACACTGATGTTAATGGACAATCTGCTTCCTACCATCAAGTTCTTATTATTTACATGAAGCAAACTATCCAGAGATGATGTGACCCTCGAGGCTCCTTCCAGTTTTGACTGATCTCTAGTTTACCAAATATGGGTGGGGGGGTAGGGGGCTAAAGAAAGGCTCTGATCACCTTGACGTGTGACACCTCCGTGCGTCCTGGAGAGCTTTTTGGCTGCAGCTGTTCACAAATCCCTGGGCTAACTGTGCCCAAGGGGGCTGCAGGGAAGACTCCATTAAAAAGCCAGCAGTTCGGGGGAGAGGGGAGGAGAAGGATTTGCAATCTAATTGTTGCAGATGTTTCTTTTCAGGCATCTTCCCTGAAACAATCCTGGTGGCATCCAGAGGGACAGAGGAGCGGCACTGGCCTGGAACCTGGGCTCTGCTGTCAGAGCCTGCTCTGGGCCCCTCCTGCTGTGTCTGTTCTTTCAGGGCAATGAGTTTGCAGGGCTGAGGGGACTGCATCCATCTGCAGCCCATGTCCCTCCATACTTGGGTGCTTGAGAGCCCTAATTCTGCCTAGAGAGCCCTGGCTCTGAACCCACCTCCACTCATGGGTCGGATTCTGCACCATGCTGTCAGGCTGCACACTCCCTAGTTCTAGGGGCCGTTGGGAGGCCGCCATTGCAGAGGGCTGTGGCTGAAGTGTGGACATGTAGCCAGAGGGTCCATGTACATGCAGAAAAGGTGGTTTGCTGTGTGGGATGGAGCCAGGTGTGGGAAGAGATAGGGTGTGGTGTCGGACCTCCTCTCCTCACACTCCCTGCGGAACTCTGAGGGGTTCACAATTTGAACTTGGCCCTTCAGGTCATTATGAAGGGCCAAGGCAGGAGGAGAGACCCTGCTACTATAGTTTTGACCTGTTACTTGTACTCAGACTTGTGGTTCTCCACTTGAATTCTTGCTTCAGCCCCTGATGTGTGGGGATGGGCCTGAGAGGACTGTGGTCAAGCCTGCTGGACTAATGAGTGGCACATAGGGCACGTGGACATGGGACTTCTTTCTCCAGTCCCACGGGCATGGGTTCACGGAAGGAATCTCACTGCAGTGTGGGGGAGCAGGGCAATGTGGTTCCTCTATTTGGATTTGTTAGTGTCATATTTTACAGGTATGGAAACCAGGGCTCAGAGGGACTGAGTAAGTATCCCAGAATCAGGAAGGAAGCCTTGCCCCTCATTCTGGGCTGAAGCCCTCACTCATCCCCAAAGGATGGCTCACCACCTCTTTTGTCCCGTATAGGTCATTAAACCATCTTATTTGTCCTTTTCGCCTTTGGTGGTTATCACTATAGGCTCACGGTGATCCCCAAGGTATTTGATGTTTATTAGAAAGAAGCTATTTCCCATTCTAAACATTTTACTAAGTTGAAAAAAAGATTTTCAAGCAACATCAAATGTACATATGGCCAATAAGCACAGAAAAAGGTGTGTGATGTCGTTCGTCATCAGGGAAATGCAAATCAAAGCCACAACACCATTTCGTACTCACCAGGATGGCTATGATCAAAGAACCAGCAAAGGAAATGTTGGCAAGGATGTGGAGAAATTGGAGTCCTCATTTACAGCTGGTGGGAGGATGAAATGGTACAGTCATTTTGGAAACATCCTTGCAGCTCCATGAAAAGTTAAACATAAAATTACCGTATGGACCTGTGGTTTCATGCTAGTTACGTACCTGAGAGAAATAAAGATCTGTCTACACAAAATATTAATGCATTAACATTAAATATATTAATGTGTTAATCATTAATATTAATGCATTTAATATTAATTAAATATTACTATAAATGTACATTAATGTTTATAAAAGCATTATTTGTAATAGCCCAAAGGTAGAAGAAACAAGCAAATGCCCAATAACTTGTGACTGCATAAAGAAAAAGATCATATAGCCATACAATGGACTATTATTCAGTCATGAAAAGAAATAAAGTACTGGTACATTCTACGACTTGGGTGAACCTTGAAAACATTATGCTAAATGAAAGAAGCCAAACACAAAAGAGCACATATTAGATGATTCTATTTATATGAAAGGTCCAGAATAAGGAAATCTATGGAGACAGAAAGCAGATTAGTGGTTGTTTAGGGCTGGGGAGCGTTGAGGGTGTGGTATGGAGATTTTGTGGTAATGAACTTGTTCTAGAATTAATTGTGGTAATGGCTTCACTACTCTGTGAATATACTACAAACCCTTGTATTTTACACTTTCAATGGATGAACTGCAAAGTATATGAATTATATCCTTTTTTTTTTTGAGACAGTCTCACTTTGTCACCTTCGGTAGAGTGCTGTGGCGTCATAGCTCACAGCAACCTCTAATTCTTGGGCTCAAGTGATCCCCTTGCCTCAGCCTCCTGAGTAGCTGAGACTACAGGCACCTGCCACAGCACCCAACTATTTTTAGAGACGAGGTCTTGCTCTGGCTCAGGCTAGTCTTGAACTCCAGAGCTCAGGTGATCCACTTGCCTTGGCTTCTCAGAGTGCTAGGGTTACAGGTGTAAGCCATCGTGCCCAGCTAAATTATACCTCAGTAAAGCTGACTTCCCTACCCTTAAACTCTCCACAATATTAAAAACAATTTTGAAAGAGATCAACTCCATTACCGTAACACCATAGTCTTCCATCTTTTATCTTTTCTTCTTATCTTGGGGCTGCATTGCACAGAGTGTGTATGCATTCAATTATTCATTCAAATTAGAGAGTCGGGGGGGGAGGTAGGGGGCGTGATGTTGTTCTTGGATTCCCTCACTGATTTACTTGTTGACTGTTCTTTCATTTATTCATCCATCCAATGCACGTCTATGGAGCCCCACTATGTGCCAGGCACTGTGCTAGGTTCTGGGATGCAGCTGTGAGTAAGGTAGACAATGCCTCAGTTGAAAAAGAGCTCACAGTCCACTTGGGGCAACTGGCGATTACATGGTCAATTGCAACGTGGTGTGATAATGCTGAGACAGAACCTTGCAGTAGGCAAGGTGGTGGAAGCCTCTCAAAGAAGTGATACCTCAGCTGATTGCTGAAAGTGACATATTTAGGAAACTTCTAAGAACAACACATCAGAACCAAGGCAATTAGGGAGTGGAGTGAGTTAAGGTTGAGGGATAGGTAGAGACCAGACAAAATGAAGCCTTATGGCCATATACAGATAATTGTATGGCCACCGAAGACTCTGAAGCAGAGAATGACGTATCTGCATTTGAGTTAAGTGCTACATCTTCATTGCTGAACATCGTGACAGTCACCTGCAAAGTACTCTCCTTGCCAAGCCATGCACTGATTCCAGCACCTAATCAATCCTTCAAAGCACTTTTTCTAGGGTAAGTTTGCAAACTTAATTGTCAGATCTTTTATGATGACAGCTCTGATGGGTCATTGCAGGAAGAGTTTCAAAAGCGTAGACGAGGCACTGGCATCAGTGCTGGGCTTCAGAAGAGGAATGCTTTGAAGGTGACCATAGTGCCAGTCAGCAATGAAGTTTGTAGCACTTTTTCCAGGATGAGTTCTCAAACTTAGTTGTCCTACGTCATATTCAAATTATTGTCATTGAAACATATGTATTGTTTCATATTCTTCAATGCTTTAAACATTTTTTTTTTTTTTTGTAGAGACAGAGTCTTACTTTATCACCCTCGGTAGAGTGCCATGGCATCACACAGCTCACAGCAACCTCTAACTCTTGGGCTTAGGCGATTCTCTTGCCTTAGCCTCCCGAGCAGCTGGGACTACAGGCGCCCGCCACAACACCGGCTATTTTTTTGTTGCAGTTTGGCCGGGGCTGGGCTTGAACCCACCACCCTTGGCATATGGGGCTGGCGCCTTACTCACTGAGCCATTTTCTGTGTCTTTACACAAGTGTCATGATCATTGTTTCTAATGGCTATATATTTAATCACATCAATGCTACATTGTATCTCTATTGTTGGACATTGTGACTGTTTTCAGTTTTTATTCCAAAATTTGCTCCTATTTTGTTCAACATGACAATAGACATCTTCATTTTCTCATGCATGTAACTCCCTACTCCCCATTCTAGTTAACATTGCAATGGATAGTTTACCTACATGACTTTTCTAGGAGTTATTCTAAGAGTGCCTGTCAAAGGGCTAACAAACTTTTTGGTTCAAACCTGGTTTGACCACTGTGCTTTCCAGATGGGCTGTGCTAATTCAAACTCTCTTTATTAGCACTAATTAATTTATTTCTTCTCTTTTTCTGTCTCTCTCTCTTTTTGTTTTTTGGCAAAGGGACCTTTTTTCTGCATCTACCATTTGTCTAAATTCACCTGATAATTTGTCTAAAGGCTGATTTATTCTTTATTAGAATAAAGGCTACTTATTCTAGAGAACTACATGCAGAAGACTGAAACTGGATTTATTCTTTATTAGAATAAAGGCTACTTATTCTAGAGAACTTGCAGAAGACTGAAACTGGACCCGCACCACTGACAAAAATTGATCCTTGTTGGATAAAAGATTTACATTTAAGATGTGAAACAATAACAATTGTAGAAGAGAGTGTGGGGAAAGCACTTGAAGATATTGGCCTGGGAAAACACTTTATGAGGAAGACCCCCCTAGCAATTATAGCAACACCAAAAATAAATAACCGGGATTTGATCAAACTAAAAAACTTTTGCACAGCTAAGGGTACCACAAATAAAGCAAACGGACAGCCTTTGGAATGGGAGAAGATTGTTGCATGTTATGAATTGGACAAAGGCCTGATAACTGGAATTTATAGAGAACTCAAATTAAACAATAAAAGAAGCACAAAACAACCCCCTCTATAAATGGGCAAGAGATTTGAACAGAAACTTCTCAGAGGATGACAAATGAATGGCCAACAAACACATGAAAAAATGCTCATCATCTTTAATCATCAGAGAAATGCAAATCAAAACCACTCTAAGATATCATCTAACCCCAGCAAGATTAGCCCACATCACAAAGTCACAACACACCAGATGCTGGTGTGGATATAGAGTGAAGGGAACACTTCTACACTGCTGGTGAATCGCAAACTAATACAGCCTTTTTGGAGAGAAACGTGGGGAATCCTCAAAGATCTAAAAGTAGACCTTCCATTTGATCCTGCAATCCCATTACTAGGTGTCTACCCAGGAGAACAAAAATCATTTTACCACAAAGACATTTGCACCAGAATGTTTATTGTGGCTCTATTCATAATTGCCAAGTTGCGGAGGCAACCTAAGGGCCTATCAACCCATGAATGGATCAACAAACTATGTATATGTATACCATGGACTACTATTCAGCCATAAAAGGATGGAGACTTTACATCTTTTACGTTTACCTGGATGGAGTTGAAATACATTTTTCTTAGTAAAGTATGGCAAGGATGGAAAAATAAATATCTGATGTAGTCTACACTAATATGAAATCAATAAACAATTACAAGCCCCTAAGAACAATAAAACACAAATATCGTCTAGCACTGGAGTAGAGGGAGATGGAGGAAGGATGGAGGAGGACTCTTGGCAGAAGGAGGGAGGGCGTGGGGAAGGATCTCACCTAACATGCACATTGCGAGGGTGTATGATCGGCCTCCTGGGTGAGGGGCTCTTTTACAAATGAAACTTTACCGTGGAAGTGAGAACAATGTAACCTAAAAATTGATACCCTCATATTAATTTGAAATAAAAAATAAATTAAAAAGATCATCCCTACAACTAAGATACAATAGTAAAAAAAATGCCGACTTATTCATATCTTAGGCATGAATTATCAAAAGAAAACCACATAGAAACGGAAACTATTAGTAAGAAATGAAGTATTTGGAGAAGGAAGGTGTTGGGGCCATGAGTTAAGGTAAAACCAAGTTTAAATCACTAACGTTCTTCATGCAATTTGGCCAGGCTACTCCACGCTACACTATTCCGTCAGAATTAAAAAATTTTTTTCCCGTAAGAACCATAGTTGCTTAAAATTTTTTTCCCCTGCTATTTTGGAGCCTTTTGTCCATCAAGAAAATCCAATATGGAAAGGCACTGGCCTTCAGTATAATAAAAATTTAAACTGAATGTGGCATTAATGCCTTCTTCTGAAACACTATCAAAATAAAGATGACATTTAAACATTCTTTCTACTACTTCACATAAAAAGAGAATTACCTCTCATTCTGTAGAGTCTTACCAGTAATAATATATACTTATAACAGGAGTAGCAGTTACTTTAGCTGGATTCATGTTTGTCTGTAGCAGGAAAAGTTGGTCTGGGAAGGTTTCAGTGGAAGGAGGTCTAGGCTGATGTTAGGAAAGTAGGAAGGGATATTATAGGGTGAGTTGCCTTTAACATGCTTGGTTTGAGTGTTGGATGTTGAATTCATCATTTCCTCTCTGAGATCTCTCTGCAGAAACATTGGGGCATGGGAGACCTTAAAGAAGTAAAAAGTAAACTGTACAGGAAGTCAGAAGGATCGGAATCTGGTCTCTACTCTGCCTCTAATTATAATATTCATTATCTGTAGGGTACTGGGTAAGTAACTTTTTGAGCCTTCTGATAATATACTGGTAGGAAAGTAACAAGAGGTAACTAGTACTTGCATAGAAAAGAACATTAACTTTTTTTTTTTACCAGATTATCTGAACTATTGGATAAAACATATTGCCAAAGCATGAGGCCACCAATACCAGACAAGATAGATGAAGAGGCTGTGGGATTCAGAGTGGGATTGTTTGATGAGAGGCGGGGTGGGATGAGAATACAGTGGATGGTAGGCTACCTGAGTCCTGGCCCAGAGCCTGTTCCCTGTTGCTGGGACTTGAGCTTTTCAAATCTCTTCTCTGACTTATAGAGAAGTATCCCTAGCTATCAAGTGAGTTAGCTTTTTAGTGTTGTGGTCTTTAGGAATTCCTTTCAGCTTGGGCATTTGGTGGTTCTATGATTTCTTTCTAAGATCTAGCTGCTGCTTCTTTTTGAGACACAGCCTCATTCTGTTGCGCTTGGTAGAGTTCTGTGGTGTTATGGCTCACAGCAACCTCCAACTCTTGGGTTCAAGTGATTCTCTTGCCTCAGCCTCCCAAGTAGCTGGGACAACAGGTGCCCACCACAACACCCAGCTATTTTTAGAGATGAGGTCTTGCTCTGGCTCATGCTGGTCTCAAACCCATGATATCAAGCAATCCACCCACCTTGGCCTCCCAAGTGTTATAATATCGGGCATGAGCCACCGGGCCAGCTTGGAAGATCTAGTTTCTATCTTTGCTGCTATGTGGAACTTTCATGGTCTTTAATGGACCAACTCCTAGAATTTCATCCCAAATAACCACCATTTAAGTTGAAGAGACCCCCGCTGTGCTGTTCAGATCACACTCCTTAAGTGCGGGTGTGATGGCATACATTATCATGCATTGTCAAGTGACAACCATTTTTAGAAATACAGGAAGAAAAAGATAATTTTCATATTTCATTCAGATTTCTATATGGGGATATAAATGGTCCAGTGACAGAAGAGCTTGGAGAACTGAGGTTAATTACGTAGTGGTAGAATTATTCTTTCTGTGAAATAAGCTGGATATCAATAGGGTATTCACAGATTAGGAAGTAGGAAGTTGGAACTTAGGAAAAGTTGCCAGTGGTTCTAGTAGACATAGGATATGGTGGTCCTATGTCTGTTGAAAATAGACACTGGTTGATTTTTAGCTCAGAGGTTTCAAATAATGTCTCCTCACTGACAGGATACAGAAGATTTAGTATCTCGTGAACATCCATTACTTTTCAGAAATCATGATCAGCATTTGGCAAGACACTTTTTCTTGGAAGGCATGTGTGCCTTATAAATATTGTCATTTTTCAGAAGCAAACACTCTCCTCCTGATGCCTGAGCTGTCCATGTAAGCCAAGGCTTGCTTCGTGCTGGTCGCATGATTGAATCAACACAATGAAAACTCTTCCTTCCTCATGTCCCTCACTGCTGATATGATTTCTTTTTTCACATGATTAGATTTTATCTAAGTCTCAGAGTTATTTGGAAAGGAAATGTCTGGGGCTCTCCAATTAGCTTTGAGAAAGGTAGGAGTTGGAGAAGAGTGGGGAAGTGAGGAGGGGTCATTGGGTCCCAGCTAGATTCTCATCTGTGAAGATGATTTAGATGCAGAATTAATTGGGCCTCAAGAGTAGAAAAAGCATATTTTCTTCTCTTGATTTGTACTCTCCATGTGCATAAAACCAGCTTATTAGTACTAAGCCCAGCTCCAAAATTTAAGGCCTAATGAATTTATAAACATTCCATGTGGAAGTGGTTCTGGCTTCAAAGAGCTTAGCTCAGTGAAGAGCATCAAGTCCAGCTTCTCTGGGTTCTCATGACAGCCACCCACCTGGCTGTGCAATGTGGGAGGAGTTTGTTGTCATACCCTGAGCCTTCTCTGCAGGCTCAGGTGGCAGGTCACGAGGTTCTTGCCATCATTAGTACAGCCAAACCACAGGAGAGGAAGCTTAGATAGTGCAGTTGACATATGTGTGCTGGTTAATAGTTAGGGGATCCCTTGGTTTCACCCATATTCTTCCTAGGCATAAGTCAGTTGCTGCATTAGGGGAATGAGGATAACATACTCAAGCCTCATCAGAGAACCATCAAGGCCTTTCATGAATGCACAAGCATTCATGCCCTGATCACCTAAAATGTGTCAAGCATCAGGGATACCTACAAATCAAAGACAAGCGCTCTTCAAGGCATTCTCTCCCTCTGTTTCTCTCTCTCTCTCTGGTGAGGCAGATTGTTGAGCAAACCCAAAATTGCAACGGCATAATATAGGAGCAAGAAATGACTGCCTTTACTTCTAGGGATTAGGGAAGATCATTTAGAGGAAGACAGACCTGAGCATCCCCTTGAGGAACCTGTTGGCATCAATAGGAAAAAGACGCAAACGAGACATCCTGAGTGGAGGGTGAAACATACACAAAGACGTGGCCATACGAACAGCACATCTTTCTAGGACCACAAATAGTATGGGATGGCTAAGTTGCAGGTTGGATGTGTGTGTTGTGGTGTAAGGTAGAATGTTTAAGTGGTGAGACATGAAGCTGGGGAGGGAAGCAGAGACTGAGTCATGAAGCCTCTGCCTTATGCACCATTTTTAGAAGTTTGATCTTTGTCCTTTACTGATAACATGGGGAAGCATTAAAGATTTTAAGCATGAGAAGGACATCCACTCAGTTATTCAACAAATATTACCAGGTACCTACCATGTTCCAGGTGTGGTTTTAGGGACTGAGGTGACAGCAATATACCAGACTACTGGGTTCATGGCAGACATAATCTGATGTACCTGTGGGAAGGAAGTTGCGTGGCAGCAACGTGGGGGATAGATTGGGCCTGCACCAGAATGAGAAGTGAGAATCCCAGACTCACATTTTCTACCAGCATTGAGACCATCTGGGCTGTGTTGACCATCATTTTCAGCAGTCCCCAGAATAAAAGTATGGGATGGCTGAGTATTTTATTTTATTTTTTAAGTATGTGTAATACTTAAAATTATCCCAAACACCATCACCTGGGTAAGTACCAAGGAGAAGCCTGATGAATCAACAAGGTAGGACATTTATAGAAATAAAAGGTGTAATCTTTATATAATAGTTTATTACAAGAAACACATGAAAGATAAAGGAAAGGGTGCAAGGAGTGTGGATAGTAATCCTGGGACATACCTGTGGGGGAGCAGGAAAAGGGACAGGGACAGGGGGGATGTTGTAGGGCCAGTTATGACCATGGGCAATGAAATCTGATCTCACTGGGGATTTCTGGGAGATGGCAGAGAATTATCTCAACTAAGGGTCTCGGAAGCTGGGGCATTTATCCCACTTGTTGTCTGTCAGTGTTTAAGGTCTCCTTCCCAATGGCATTGACTTCCAACTTGCTTTGTGCAGACGACTTTACTCTGGGGCCAGAGAATCTCAGTGTTCGTGGGCAGTGGCTGTCTGTGTGTGGGGGTGGAAGGCGAGGGGATGTGTGAGGAGCAGGACCAGCATCTGCCCCAGAAGTTAATAATTCTCTGGTGCTTTTCTTTCATTTATCCATAGGCGCTGGACTCTGTATTTGCAATTATATGTAAAAAACAACAACCCTAAGGATTAGGTTAGGTTAGTGGTTCTCAACTAAGAGCACGTTAGCCCCTCTGGGTAATAACAGGCAATGTCTAGAGCTGGTTTTTTGGTTGTTGTCACTGAGAGGGGGAGAGTGCTACTTAGTATCTAGTGGGTAGCACAGGGATGTTTCTAAACATTCCTGATATTGTACAGGATAGCTTTTCCTCAGCCCACCCCTGCAAAAAAGTATCATGTCCAAAATGCCAATTGTGCTGAGGTTGAGAAACTCTGGGTTAGATTAATGCTATTTCACAAATAAGAACTCCAAGGTTAAGAGAAGTTGAATAACTTTCTTAGGTTTATAAACCAGTGCATAGCCCAAGCCAGGATCTGAGTCGAAGTTTATCTGCTTCCAAAGCCCGTGCTTTTTGATTTATGTGGGTCTGCCTTCCAGAGAGAGAGAGACAAAGAACCTGAATCCCAGAGGCTCACTGAAAAAAGCCCAGCCATGGGCTAGTACTGGCCATGCCTCCTGGCCCCCGACTTCAAAGGAGCCTGGAACTGGCTGGAACTGGAAGGAGGTGGGGGAACAAACACCTTTCCCATCTTTCCTTGGCCTCGCTCTCTCCTGAGCAAGTCGGGGCATGCTGAGTGGGCACAGGTCCTGGGTCTGCATACCAAGGCTGGCGAGGTGCCCTTAGCTGGCAGTCCTGGCTCCTTCTCAATGCACAAGGATGCCCTTCTGCTGCCAAAGCCGGCTGGTGGTTCTTTCTGGAATGGCAGCTCGACCCATCCCCCCCCAGGCTTGGGATGATCTTCTGGCAAGCAAATGTATTAAAGAGTTACAGGTGGTGCAGATATGGTTTGGAAAGAATCCCAGCTGGGCCTCTTCCCAGGAGCCTTCTGATCACTCACCAGATAATTCTAGCTGCTTGCAGAATCCTGAGAATCTTAGCTGCTCCAGGAAACCAGCTTCAAGGGCAACAAGAGCTTTTTAGGAGTTAGAGTAATCTTGGAAGCTGAAACCGCTTTGTCCATTTGCCTCCTTAGGTTGGGAATATTTTTGCCATGCCGTTGAATGCTCCATTTTCCCCCTTATGATGAGGGATAAATGCAATAAGGAAAGGGAGGTGGATGTATGCAAGGAAGAAGGACAGGCTCAATATCTGATGGCTTGGTCCAAACACTTCTGCGTCACTGAACTTGGGTTGTTTCTTTTCTGGAGGCGAAGTACACATCGTTTTCCTCTGGGCGTAGGACATCAGCTCTTTTTGAGAACTTTCAGCTCCATCGTGTTGTCTTCTGGTTTCCAGACCCACATCCGGCCCTGGGGGGAATTGACATCCATCACACGTGTTGTTCCTCGTCTGTTTAATCAAACTTTCATTTGATGTTGCCTGGAATTTCACATGTGGACCAAGTGTAGAAAAAAAAGTAAGTGATTCCAGCAGCTTAACTCTAAAGGGAAACATTAACCTTTGATATTAAATAAATTAAAACATAGTACATCTCAATAATCCGTTTTTGGAGGTACTAAACAGTTAGTAGCCAGTTCATTTGTTCATTCTTCGTTTTTTCATACATTCACAAGGAATCATTGATGCTTACCAGGTAAGTACTTGTGATAGGTCCTGTGTAGGATACTAAGGTAAGCATGAGAAAATTCTTGCCCTTGAGGAGCTTAAAATCTAATGGGAAAGAAGAAATAAATTAATAGCTCACATTGCAGACTATGAATATTATAAAAGAAGTATGAAAAAGTACACTGATTCTATTTTTTTCTAGGCTATGAAATGGTTCTGGTGTGGTGATGAGGCAGCAACCATGGGCTGTATTTTAAGAAAAATAGGTCCTAGAGAGAAAGAGAAAGATAGTCTTTTAGTCTGAGGCACAGATAATGTTTGGAGAAAACATATCAATCAAGTAGACTTGTTTCTCCAGTAATTTAAGTTTCTTTAAAATCTTGTCCTCTCTTCCTACTCTTAAAGCAACTAACTTACTATAATACATAAGAATTCTATTCAGAATGTAGCTTGTGGACCACTACTGGTCGGAGAACTACTATGATTCTATGATGAGAAAAGCACGGAAATTGGTGGTAAGCATTCAGTAACAGTTATAGCAATTTGACAATAATTTTGTTTTTGATTCTAATTACAAAAAACTGCCGTTTTCATTTGTATATCTATGTATACTTTTATTTTTTGAAGTAGCTTATTTTCATTATGTTTTCCAAAGTTATCATTCTTTGACACAACAGAAAGGAAATGATAAAAAAAAGTTCCTTACCAAAGATGCTCTGAAGATCACTGAATAAATGGTTGCTTTCCTCTGTCTTCCCACTAAAATATAAATTTCCCCAGGGCAGGAACTATATGTTTTACTTTGTATTTATGTAATACTTTGTATTAAGGAGCACCTACTCAGTCTCGGGACTAATTATTTGTTGAATTAAATGAAAACATAAATGGGAATTATTTCAACGTTTAGAAAGCTCATTTATATTGGTCAGCTTAAATTATCTCTTAGATCTGCACATTCATTCACGATAAAAGCAGTGCTTTATTTTAATGTTCTAGTGAAACTTCCAAAGCTTCAAGGCTGTAGGCCTGAGTTTCAATGTTCTGTTACTGTGTGAATGTGGATTTACTTACCTTATCCATATCCTCTTATGAGCCTAAGAAGTGAAGGCTTACCACTCTATCCTTTCTTCCTCACTCTACAAATTTAGTGTATTAAACTTGTTTTGCTTTTATATTTTTCTTATTGTAGAAATGGGGGCCTTTTACATTATTGCCCTTCTTACAATGCCCATTGTTTTACTGACATTTATTTATTCCTTCATCCATTCACCACATATTTCCCAAACACCTATTAAGTACTCGTATGTGTTTGACACTGTGCTAGGCACTGGGGATATAAAGAATAATGAACAAACTTCCCATCCTCAAGAAGTTTACAGTCTACTAGGGCAGCCAGGCATATAAATACATAGATATAATAAGGAATTTCAGTTATTAGGATGGATAAGAAACAGGGAGGGCTACAAAATTGGGAGTGGTCAGTTCTATGTTGGAGGCCAGGAGAAGGTTCACAGAACAGGTGTTCCTTAACTTCAAGTGAAAATCAAGTGGTTGTTTGCCAAGAAGACAGCATTGCCGGCAGAGAGCTGGCATAGAATTGTGGTTGGGAACACTCCACCACCACCATCACTCACCATCATTATAACCACTAATACCATCATCACCGCCACCACCATCCCCATCATCCTTCTGACCACTTTACCATCATGTTCACCGTCACCCCCATCCTGACCATCACCACCACGAGCTCTCCTAACGTTGTTGTTCTCATCAACATCCTCATTGTGACCATCTCACCACCACTATCGCCAATGCTAACATTTGTTGGTCACTCATTTCGTTTAGGCCTAGGGCCGAGGAAGGACTTCATTTGCATTGTCTCATGTAATCTTTACAACCTATGAAGCAGGTACTCTTAGAGAGGAAAGAAAAGCATAGTGTGGTCAATTAATTCGCCCCACTTCATGTAGCTAACCAGAGACAGGAGTCAATTTCAGGTTTGCTTGATTTCAACAACTAAGCTTTAAGCCAGGTCTCTCATATGTCTTAAACTTTAGGCCTGATGTTTAGCCTTATCATTTTGATAAGTATTGTACGGCCTAGAAATTCTTTATGTTATTGCAGGCATTTTAAAATCTGCTTTTTTAGGTTATCTGTTAAAATGTTAAACAAGATTATTCAAAGAACAAATCTCTGGGGAACCTCAAAGTGAGCAATTTTCAACACAGTGAAGTGTGTGATTATTCCAATCTGTTGTGTCCTATTTTTAAACAGATTTGAGGTAGTCAGTTCCCTGATGTTGCGTGACCCAGTGTGACCACAGGTATGGAATTTTGTCAAGGTTTTTTGAAAGTCTCACAAAATTGTGTGTTACAAGTTTTGCCTTAGTCAAAATTTACTTAGAGCAAATATTAAAGTTAATCAGAGATAGGAATGAAGATTGTGTTCTTTAGTGCATAGTAAGTATCAAGAACTATGCTGAGCACTTAATGTGTGTTGTCTTAGTTAATCTTCTCAACTAACAACCCCATTTTTCAGATGAAACTATTGAGGTGCAGACTGGCAAAGTAACTTGTGACAGGTGCTACAGCTGGAAGTAGAGAAGCGGGGATTTGATCACCGCTCCAGGTGCCTACAGAGCCTGCATTTTTAACACTGCTACTTAGAAGTAAGAGTAAAAAATAGAAGAGTGGGAATTTATGGACAATGTCTACTTCCCAAATGGTTCTGTCTTCCAAATGCATTTATTATATTTGGGCCTCCTTTCTAAAAATCTTTAGAAACAAGGCAGAGAAAACACCCAGACGCATCCCCTGTGCCCCAGAGTCTCCAAGCTGCATAGGGTGGTGCTGGCTCCTGTCCCTGTGGGTTCATAATGCACTTTTCCTTCCCTCCACATTCAGACGTTGCTCTGAACAAAATGGCATGTCTGTTTTCCTTCCTCTAATGGGTAAAGTTGTCGACTTACTCTATCTTGACAATTACTGTTTTGAAAGAAACTACTAAAAGTTTAATTATAGGGAATGCTTAGTCACTGAATATAATTTCAAAGAGATTTTAGAAACAAAATAAATAGTCCCACCTCACCTACCCCCTAAGGTGTTGTGGTAATGAATGGGACGATGTACTCAGTTTTGGAAATTATATGCTTTTGTTCAAATAAATGTAGGATATGTTATTGGGTCTTGATTTTTCTGTCTTATACACTAAGACATCTTGCTACAATTTTTTCCAGAAAGAAGATAAAGAATTAAAGTCTGGCCGGAGACACTGCAGAAGAGGAATGTATAGTGGGTGTGGTGTTAATCAGACATAGCAGTTTCCTAGTTCTGTTACTTTGGGGCTAATTTTATGATACCTTTATGCCTCAGTTTTTTTTTTTTTTTTACTTTGAAACATGGGGATATTAATAGAAACGCTTCTTAGGGTTACTGAGACTATTAAAATAAGATACTATGTGTAAAGTGCTTCACAGAGGAACTGCCTCAGAGTCACTGGCAGCAGAAATGTTAGCTATTCTATTATTCTCGGTCAATGCCTTGGTCGCCCTGGCTGATAATCTGTCAGACCAGAACAGCTGGGTGAGCCTCAAGTTGTCAACTGCTCTTCAGCACAACTCTTCTGATAAAAAGCTAGATGGCTGCCAGGTTGCTGACCAAGGGATGTCTTTTGCCCATTAAAAATGCGATCATTTTCTCCGTGCAATTTATAAACAGCTGACAGAAAATAGAGCCTCGCCCTCCAGGTTGCCATGAGCCCAGCTCCCAGCAGCAGCAGCTCTTGAGGCAAAGGAGTGGTTTTACCTGACTTAGAGAGAAAAGACTGCTGAGTTTGTAAGTTAGGGAACTCTGAGATTGGTTGAAGTGCTGCCCCTCACCTCACCTATGTTGTTCTCAGAGCCTCCTGAGAAAGAAAAAGGAAACTAAAAAGAAGAAGGGGGAAAAAAAAACCCAACTATTCTTTTTTCCCAGATTGCTTCTTTGATTGGCAGGTTTGAATGTGGCCAGGTTTGCCCAGTGGCTATGTTAGGGCTTAATGACTTGATCAGTTGTTTACATTAGCGGCTGTCCTAGTTATTGGACACTTTTTGCTGTAGGTCAAAGTGACTAGATGTTCTAGTTTTGGAGGGACTTCCTCCAGTAACACGGCTCAAAGTTTCTTTTTAGCCACCGTATGAAGCCCTGTATTTCTCCCCTAGCTCCACAAAGACTGGAGACATGAACTGATTGCTATTACAAAATGTTAATTAGAAGGATCAACAATCATTAGGGGTTTTTTCCTTTCTTTTTTTTTTTTTTAATTAAGGCTAAAATTAAAATTGAGAAGGTACAGGATAACCAGTCATTGATTGCAATCTGAAAAACCTCCAGGTTCTGGAAAATCAAACTGCAACATGATTTCTATAGAAGGCGGCAGAGATTTGGGCAAACTAGTTTAGGAAGGCGAGAGAGAGTGGCTTATTAGAGCAAGTTGAATATTAGGAGTCTGGGGAAACAAAGCTCCGGGAAAGCGAGTCTAAGTGCAAAGAAGGAGATTAACCAGATGAAAGCTCTCAAAAGAAGTGGCTCATGAAATAAAGTCCCACCTTACCTTCACTACAAAGTTTTAAATAAACACCCTGCATAGACCTTTGTTGATTATTTATTTTCAGTTTGACTTCTTACAATTGAACATACTATTAAATGGAATACCAGTGTTCCTGGGTTAGAAGGAATGTTGGAATGTCCTAATCCCTGCTGAGGATATTTTGAAGGCTTTTGTTTAGGCTAGGTTGTATCTGTATCTCATCAATGCTTGTTATACTGAGATCTCCGTGTTACACTCGAAACTCTTTGTCCATTTGTGATATGCATTTATTTTATTTGTTTGTTTATTTGTTTATAGGCAGGGTCAAGCTCTGTCACCCTGGCTGGAATGCAGTGGCCTGACCAGAGCTCACTGCAGCTTCGAATTCCTCCTGCCTCACCCTCCAAAGTAGCCAGGACTACAGGTGTGTACCACCACAGTGGGCAAAGTTTTAAATGTTTTGTAGAGACAAGGCCACATTTATTTTGCCCAGGCTGATCTTGAACTCCTGGTTTCAAGCCATCCTCCCACCTTGGCCTCCCAAAGTGGTAGGATCATAGGTATGAGTTACTGTGCCTGGCCGTTTGTGAAGTAAAAATTTTTCTTGACTAAGTTTCTCTCCAAACCCATTTCATAGAGTTGGAATAAGATAAATTATGGTAGGAAAAGGTACTTGAACATTATCATTGAGTTTCCTATCTTCCTTTGAGATGTGACAGTTTAAATGGTTCAGTTATGGGCCAAGAGAGTACCTGCTATTTTGGAAAATAGTGTCTTATAGTGTGTGTAGGGGGGTGGACTGGGGAGGTGTCTGGCTTAGCCTAGATATTTATGGCTAATAGAAGCTCACAAAATGTTGAGTTAACTGGTAACCATTGTGTAACTCGTGATACACTTTCTCCTACTGGACTCTTTGGGTCCCATGTGGTAGGATGTATGAGGTTGGATAATTAAGTTTGCAGACTCATCCTTGAGTTCAAAGCACTTTTTCTAGGATGAGTTTGCAAAGTTAATTGTCAAACCTGGTATGAGGACATCTCTGATGGCCATTCCAGAAAAAGAGTTCCAAAATTGGTTTGCGGGGTGGACTAGGTGCTGGTAATATAGCTTCCCAAAGGGAGTGTTGAAGGTGACCCTAGGGATATTCAGCAATAAGGTAGGTAGCACATTTTCTAGGATGAGCTCGTGAACTTAATTGTCTGGCCTCATTTACAAACACACACAGTGTGTATGTGTATGAAATTACTCACTTAATCTTTTATACCATTTAATCTTTATAATGTTTTTTAAGTTAGGAACTATTATCCTCATTTTGCCAATGAAGAAATTAAGAGATGGAATGATTGAGTGACTCGGCCAAGGTTATTCAATCCCAAGTTAAATGGAATCATATTTTAAAAAGATAAGCTCAAGATCCCATTCATAAGCAGGTATGACTGGACCACAGGGGATAAGTAATTTTCTCCACAGCAGAGGTGGAACTGAAATGCTGGTCTACTCCTTTGCAGCTTCTCTTTCTTCATGTCACACCTTCCACCTGCTATTGGCCAGGAGTGAAACTAAGTGATTTCTAGGATTCCTCAGTCCTTAAACTAATATATTTCAATGAGTCAAGCAAATGTTAAATTTGGATGTTGTCTTGAAACATTCTCCTCCACTTAAATTTTTTCTTTCAGTGGATAGACACATCTCTCCAGAAGTAAACTTCAATAGAACCAGCTACGAAGTGACAGTAAAAAAAAATACTGAGATGACCCTTTCATGTTGTTCACCTTGTATTCATTAAGCAAATACTTAGCATGAACACACATATGTCATTCCTTGCTAAAAGAGTAAAATCAAAGAAGGTTAGAGAAGGTAAAATGAAAAACAGAATGGAATAAATCAAGCAGACAAGCTGGAACACTGAATAATTCTTCAACTGTCCCCCATTCATTGCTTTGGTAAGTCTATCAAAGTCAGGAGTGTCTTATTTTAAGGTGTGCTCCCAAAGATGTGCTAGGTCTTATTTTCAGGGGACATCTTATCTTTCCTGTAAGTAAGTCTTCTTTTCGGAGGATGTCTTATTTTCGGGGAAACAGGGTATCTCCGAATGAGATAGGTCTGTAGCTTTGTTCTTAAGTTGAATTTGTACATATGTGGAAACAGGTACATTTACCTATCACTTGTAATAGCCTTCATTCATAAGTGTGAGTTGTAACGTCAGTTGGATGTTTATAACTCAGGGACTGCTTATATTACAATATATGGATGAAATAGGTTATTTTTAAGGGGAGTTTTGACTACGTTTAAATTTCTCCTTTATGTGAAGACTTTAAAGCCTAACCACTAGAATAAAAGTATGCCAACTTTAAATCTACCTGTCAAATTTATTGGCTTATAAATTCAGTTAAATAACAACCACAGGACCTTTGTCACTAAGAATTGTTCAATGGATTGTTTTTGGTGTTGCCCAAAGGAATCTTGATAGTATATGTCAGGGAGAATTCAAAGTTATTAGATTTAGAGTTTTAAAAGTTTAGGACTTTCCATCCAATCAACTGACCTGCACATCATTGTCACGCGTTCCTGGATCATGGAACATATGTAATTTCTTTGGTGAAGATGTCTTTGCTTTTTTTTTTTTTTTTTGAGATAGAGTCTCACTTTGTCACCCTGGGATAGAGTCTCACTTTGTCACCCTGGGTAGAGGGCTGTGGCATTATAGCTCACAGCAACTTCCAACTCTCGGGCTCAAGTGATTCTCTTGCCTTAGCCTCTGGGGCTGGGACTACAGGCACCTGCCACAGTGCTCAGCTACTTTTAGAGATGAGGTTTCCATCTGGGTCAGGCTGGTCTCAAACTCCTCAGCTCAGCCTCCCAGAGTGCCAGGATTATAGGTGTGAGCCATTGTGCCCACCTCTGGTGAAAATGTCTTTGACTTAATTGCTTCTCTGGTGATGTCTCTGCACTTAATACAAAAGTCTGTAAAAGTGATTATTCTTGTTGTATGTTAAAGATTGTTTGTGTATGACTACCCTCTTAAGTATCTCCCAAAGTAGGATCTCTGTCTTTTAGTGTTGTTGCCCCAATTCTTAGTAAGGGTGTCTAACTCATACTATTTGCTCAAACATTGCTTATGGATTGAAGCAATTAATCTTTCAGAGGGATGGCAAGAGCTCAGCCATGGCCTAAATTTTTGGCATACACTTAATTTACATCATGCTAAACTTTCTGTTGAAAAAGGAAACATCTGCCTACTCCAAGAAGAGCTGAAGAGCTGAAGTATCCTGCTTTGACTAGCTGGTTTATTCCTGAAAGGTCTCTCAGCAGAGCTTTGATAAAAGAGTCAGTTGCCAAGAAGAGGTTACTGTTTTTTTTTTTTCTTCTTCTTAAAAAAGGATAGTTAGCTGACCTCAGGGTCTGGTTTGGGTCAGGGCCTGCCTCCTGGCCTTTAGCTTTCCCAGAAAGAACCCAGGCAATTCAACCCTAAAGATTGAATTATCTCTTTTCCCTGCAGAGCAAAGGGGACATTCTGGAATGAGAGTTATTCTCAGAAATTTTCAATTTTTCTTATAGATCTGAAACTTATAGGGCCTTCTAAGTGGGTTAGTAGCTACCTGTTGACTCTGAAAACCAGATCATCCAACAGGGAACATAAAGTCTCTTCTCCCAGATATTTCCTTTTTAACCTGTTAACACCTTTCTGGTTTAGAGTTTAAATGGAAAACAAAACACAGCAAAAAAAGAGGATTCAGCGATAGAAGAGATCTTGGCAATGATGGTGTCTGGTAACTTGTTGAGTCTTTTCCTTCCTTTCTTTAACTTAAAAAAATTGTGAAATGTAATGTACATATGGAAACGTGTATAAAACAGATAAACAATGTGAATAATTTATATAAAGCCAACACCTGTGTTTTACCCCCAGGTCAAGAAATGGAATACTGCCAGTCTTCCAGAAGCTTTCTGTGTTTCCTTCAGGGTGGCAGCTCTCTCCCTTTCTGCCGGAAGGAGCCATAACCCTCAATTTCTTGTCATCATCTCTTCGACCTTCTGTGTAATGTGACTATCCATTGGGCAGAGCTAACATTTTCTTTATATAAATAGGATCATATTAGGGTATACTGTTTTTGTCAAAATATTCCTAAATGATTCACTCATTGTGTGTAGCTATCATTTGCTCACTTTTATTTCTCTTTAGCTTTCCAAAGTGGTAATGTAAAGCAACACAATTTACATAGGTGTTAGACGTACTGCCAAAGTATATTTGTGTCATTCCTTTTTGGTTATTGTGGCCATGCTGTATAAAACATCCTTTTTTTTTCAAATTATCAATATTTTTATGCATCTAATTTACAAAACACCTGGCATAAAATGTTTTTAAACATTTATCAACTTTTTACACAAATAATCTGAATTATCTGTAGATACATTTGAAAATTACAGGTACGTATCTTAGTTTAAGTATCCCCGAAGCAAATGAGACAAAGATTTGAGTGCAGGAAGATTATTTGGAAAAAGCACAACAATTCAGGAAAATAAGGAAGTAATCTAAGAAAGAGAATCCAGCCAATGATGGGTCCTGGTGTACACATACATCCGTTTCTCTGTCTGGGGTGTATACCCAGCAGTGGGATTGCTGGGCCATGTGATGTGGGATTGGTATGCGTAATATACAGTCAAGTTATTTTGCAGAGTGAATGTATCACTTTTCACTCCCATCATATTCTGGCCAATTCTTGGCTTTGGTGCATTTTCATCTCTCGCCAGTCTGATGTATGTGTTTGGTAGTGGTATTCAGCGGTGGTTTTGATTTTCATTTCCTTGATTATTAATGTTGTTGAGCACCTTTCCACATATTTTTTGACCATTGGATTTGCTCTTTGTGAAGTGTCTGTTGCTGACTGTCTTTTTGCCCATTTGATTTTGGTTTTCTGTCCTTTTTAACTCAGTTTGTAGATGTTCTTTCCTAATTCTGGAATTACATATTTTCGAAGAATTTTTATCATTCTGTAGCATAATCTTTTCACTTGCAATATGCTATCTTATGACAAATTGAAAACCTTAATTTTAATGCAGTCAACATTTATCAGTCTTTTTCAAGATTAATATTGTGTTTTGCGTCGTTTAAGAAATTATTTCCTACTCCAAAGTCATGAACAGCTACTGTGTTTTTTTTTAAAGTCTTTATAGCTTTGTCTTTCACATTTAGATCTGTAATCCTGAGGGGGTTGATTTTTACATGCAGTTTGAGTTAGGGATCTATTGTCATTTCTTCTCCATAGATACCCAAATGCTCATTATAATTTATTCAAAGACCATCTTTTCCTCATTCGTCTTCAGTATCACCTCTCATAAGCCAAATCCATACATGTGTCTGTTTCTGCATGTATTGTGAATGTATAGTGAATTTTGTTGAACAATGCTTCTTTTTCTTTCTGAGATAATTATAAGATTCTTTAATCTGCTAATGAAGGGAATTATATTGATCCATTTTCTAATATTAAATCTTGGATTGTTGGAATAAAGCCAACTTAGTTATTATATATTACTCTTTTTCTGTGTCACTTTAGTTAGTTAGAAATTTTCCTTGAGATTGTGAACTGTTAAGTTTGCATGTAATTTTCCTTTTTCATACTGAATTGTTTTGCCCCCCTTGTCACTTAAACTGAGAATTCTTCTGTTCCTCACACTTTACCAGCATAAGATAGAAGTATAAGATTGAAAGTTTTTCTTGCCTTGAATGTTGGTCTAGAATTTTTTTTTTACATATGAGCGTGTTTTTAGTACCAAATCAGTTTCTTCAATGCTTATGAGATATTCAGACTTTGTATTTCTTCTTGTGTTAATTTGGTTATATTTTAAAAGATATTTTTCTATTACATTAAAAAATTCTAACTTATTGGTATAAAGTTATTTATAAAATTACCTCATTATCTTTGTGGTGTATGCAGGATCTGTGGTGAGGTCTTGTCTTTTCCTTTTCTGGTATATCTTTTATCCTTTCTCTTTTCAAAATGTCAGTTTTACCAGTGGTGTATTAATTTTCTTAGTCTTTTCAAAGAACCAATCTTTACTTTTATTGATATTCTCTGTTGGCTGTTTGTTGCATATTTTACTGTTTTTTTTGTTTGTTTCTATCTTTACTATTTCTCTTCTTTATATTTCTTAGGGCTTTGGTGATATTCCTTTTTTAACTTCTGGAGAGAGATTTTTAGTTTATTGATTTGAAACTTTTATATTAATATGTTTTACACGGTAAGTGCCATATTTTGTGTATTTTGATGAACATTTTCCACATTTTAACGTCTTTGAAACTGAGATGCATCTTATAACCGATGGCATGTTGTAATTCAATTGTAAGCATTTATTTTTCTTATAGTAATAGCCGGGCATTGTGGCGGGTGCCTGTAGTCCCAGCTACTCGGGAGGCTGAGGCAAGAGAATTGCTTAAGCCCAGGAGTTGGAGGTTGCTGTGAGCTGTGTGAGGCCACGGCACTCTACCGACGGCCAGAAAGTGAGACTCTGTCTCTACAAAAAAAAAAAAAAAAAAAAAAATTTTCTTATAGTAGCATAGAAAATAAATATTGACATATCTTATGATAGATAATATTACAGATTCAACAAAAGGAAATATACGCACTCAAGACTGTAAATATTCCTCCAAATAATGCTTCTGCTTGGCTCCCACCAGCTTGTTTTATTTGCTCCTGTCTCAGGGCTGTGTTCTGGGTTGTTTCCTCCATTTTTCCTTCCAGTTTATTCTTTCTCTTTTTAGCCATGTACAATGTGGTGCTAAACTTGTTCATTTAGGGTGGTGCCTGTGGCTCAAGGAGTAGGTCGCTGGCCCCATATACTGGAGGTGGTGGGTTCAAACCCAGCCCTGGCCAAAAACTGCAACAACAACAACAAAAAAACTTGTTCATTTAATTTTGATTGTTAAATCTTCTGGTTTTAAAAGTTTGTTTTTCAAGTTGGCGATGCCATTTATTAAAGTTTCCTATTCTCTGAAGTATTTTTATTTATTTATTTTTTTATTAAATCATAGCTGTGTATATTGATATGATCATGGGGCATCATTCACTAGCTTCACAGACCGTTTGACACACTTTCATTACGCTGGTTAACATAGCCTTCCTGGCATTCTGAAGTATTTTTAAATTTATCTTTATTTATTTAAATATAGTAAACAGTTGTTTTATAGCCTGTATCTGACAGTTCCTTACTCTGACATCCTCTTTGTTTGTTTCTACTCCCTCCCATTTTTTCTGGTTCCCTCTCATAGATTTTTGTTTCCCTGTATGCCTATCTTGACTGTGCTGGTCATCTGACTTCAAAAATAGTTACAAAAAAATCTAAATATAATATACATTAACGTGTACAAATCTTAAGGGTGTAGTTCAGTGTATAGCCACATAACCACCACACGGATCGTGATACAGAAAATATCCAATTCTTCAAAGAATTCCTGCTCCCCTTCCTGGTCAATGCCACCATCTCCTCTCTGGTAACTGCTCTTCTTTCTTTTATTGTCATAAATAAGTCCCAGTCATTGTGCAAAAGGATTATTTATAGCAATAAGTTGGAATTGGGATTTAGATGCAATTACCTTCTTTTAGAGGAGATGCCACTTGTTTTTCTGGGCATAGATGGAAGACCAGTGCAGCACAAGCTAAATCCAAGTTCAAATTTGCTGTATACCCAAAGGATATAAATAAGCCCCAGCTACAAATTTGTAGGAAGGCTGGTTCATTTTCAGGGGCCCCAGTTAAAGCGGTAGGTGCACTTTGACCTCCCTTACCCACAAGCCCATCACAACTGTGGTTCCGATTTATAGCTTTTACTTTATACTGGCAAATGCCCTTCAGACAAAGCAACTTGAATGCTGGGCTTGTTTCTCTGGGTTCTGCCTTTTCCTAGGTATCCTCCCAAGAATTTCTTACTGTTTAGTGGTTCTTTAATACTTTTAATATGAATATTTTGTTTTAATGTTTTATCCAACAGTTTAAAAAATTGTTCTCAGGAGGAAGATTTTTGTGATAATGGTATTTATCTAGTATTTTTAAACTTATTTTTTTCAGCTGTGGAAATATTTTTCAAATGAAAACTTGGGCAGATTCATGATATATAAAACCCATAAAACAAGAGAGTCTTGCTTAAAATTGTGCCGATGTCAACGGGCCGTTTTACTTCTGGGTCAGGAGCTGCTTTGTATTTTCTATGTGGTCTCGTTGGCATCGTTGTATCCCCATCTTCTACCTTAATGGCCTTAACCAGGGCCTCTGAGTGGGCCTGATATGTTAAAGGATTAAGAAGAAATCGTCAAAGGGAATCACAATACTATGATTTATTTAAACTATCTAACAAATGAACACTTGGTACAAAGGTGAAGTGTTGAGTCCCCCCTTAAACACAAGGCCTGGATCCATTGCTCCCCACCCACCTTGATAGGGCCTATCTTAATTTTTTTATCACTTATAATATTCTTTTGCTGGTATGAACCCTACTCCTTCTTTTCTACCATTAGGAAGATAGATTTATATACCTTGCCAGCCACATGACCTTTCTTCCTCCCCCACCTTCCTTCCTTCTTTCTTTTAGTAATTTATTGATTTTTGCTGTTAGTTTCGCAAACCAGTCCTGAACTACTGATGTATCCTAACTCCCCTAACTTCTTTTCTGTGAAATAGCTGGTGAATAAGGATTTTTTTAGGTGATCAGTTGGCCAATTAAAAAAATTCTTTCCCTAGTACTGAGGGAGGGTGGAGAGTGACAGTAAGGAAAACACACATGCCTTGACTCAGTATAATTCATGGCAAGGATCTGGTGTCAATCACATGAAACCAGAGAGAGAGACTCACTGGATATTTTTGCTTCATGAAGCGGCTCTTCCCTCAGCTCTTTGCCTCTGAGGCAAATGGAATCCAGGTGGGTGTGTAAGGATTTTCAACAACCCATCAGAACATAATTTGTCCTATTTTTCTCCCTTCCAGGCCATTTAGGGAGAAGAAAACCTAGGTTTATTTCTCTCTGAAGTGGGGAAGATAAGGAATGAAACCAACAAACCAAACACACACCTGAAATTCAGTGACTAAAATGATGACTTGGAGTTTTGCAGAGTTATTGTGTGGATTTGAAAGCTTGGAGTTTTGCAGAGTTATTGTGTGGATTTGAAAGCTTGGAGTTTTGCAGAGTTATTGTGTGGATTTGAAAGCTTGGTTGTGGAACAGAGGCTGACAGGTAAACACATGTTTCTCCAATCAACTCACATGTATGTGGGGCAGTCTTTCTCAAACCAACTTGTTTATGCTAATGTCCTGCTAGCAAAGATGTTCTTACCAAGCTTTACTTTCCAATCTGCACTATGAAAGCAAGGCCTTTCATTTTTATAACACTGTATTCTGTTACATAAATATAACACTGTATTATAGTATTGAATGTGCTTTTTCAAAATACTCCTCCCACCATATGTCCCCTTCTAATTCTCACCCTTTGATTTGATGATCACTGAGCAACACAGTTCAACTGCCCTACTCCATGGTACTATGAATCTGTAGCTAATTCTATCCGTGCATCTCAGACTATTCTTCACAGGATGTCTAAGAGCAATCTTTGCAATGTTTCTTTTAAAGTAGGCGAGGATTTGGTATTTCTTTAAAAATATAACGCATGTTCAATGGCTCAAGTTTCTTAGTCAGACACTATTTCAACTGTCACTCTGACATGAATTATCTTGTTTAAGATCTGTGAGATTCAAACTGGTTATTTATATAGTTGTGATTTTAGACTGAATAGAACCTTTTATCTATCTCCCCACAAGCCTCAGAAAGAAGCTAATTTTTGTTTGGTGTGTAGTGGCCAGAGAAATAGGTCATTGGCAAATGAGGAAGGGGACCAAAAAGGCAAATTTTTTTCCAAGTCAAAGAATAAGTCAAACCCAGAATTCTCTTTTAAGATTCCTCAGGCCTAATATCATGCTGGGTATACAGGTAGCAAGTAAATATGTTTAGCCCAACCACTGCAGCTCCTTGTGTAGACATACATACTTGAGGGCTGGTCTTGCTGCTTTGGGGGAAGATGATGGGTGAGGTAACAGAGGTGTAGAGAAAAGAGGAATAAGACCAGTCTTGATTTCAAATTCTATCTCTGCCTCTTCTTATGTAACCTAAAAATTATTGAAATCTTCTTTGCCTCAATTGTGTCCTTGTAAAAAGGAAATTATAATACCTCAGGGCTTTATTATTTATCAAGATTGGAATAGTGTTTGCAAAGTGCTTGGCACATATTCATCTCTTGTTAAGTGGTTGTTACTATTATTATTGATAATAAAAGGACAACAATACTGACTTCAGAAAATTTTCTTAGAGAAAAGCATCTCTGAACTAACTCCCTTCCAAATCTCTGTAGCAGGGTCTGGCTTTACTCCAAGTTTTTGAAACTTGTAGCCTTAGTGTGAACTTTGTACCCAGTCCCTTTTCTGCAATCCCTGTAGACCCCAAATTCTGCTGACCCCAAAGTGCTTTAGTCATAGGGGAATTAATTGGACATTTGGCCAAAACCTCCAAATGGAGATCTTCCAAGGACAGAACATTCTGGATACACATAGCGTATCTTCTTCTCATAGTAACTGAGGTCAAAGCAAAGCTATAGGGAGCATTGTCTGAGAAGGCCTAAACCCAAAGGAAGTTAAGAACATTTTTTGAATTGTGTATTGTAATTGATATGTGTTTAGGTTTCTCTTGGCAAACTGGCTGGTCTTAATCTCTTATTTGCTGCCTGGTGAAGTTAATTTGAAGAATGAAGTAACTTTCGATGAGTTAACAAGTAATGCTTTTAGAAAGTTCACTTTAATAATTTTAATATTCATTTTCTATGCTATTATATTAATTTTATAAGCAATGACTCACGTGAAAGTAGTCCCATTTTAAATTTGATTGTCGTATTTGAAATAATTCTTGAAATATTTAATATTGGCAAAAGTATTTTCTATTAAATTCCCCGGGGATGGTGTTGGAAAGTTTTCTTTTCTTTTTCTTTCTTAAATTATTTTGGTTAGAGGCAAGCCTTTTTATTCATCTTTGAAGCAGTAGAACTTATTTAGCAGAGTGACTGACACACAAAAGGTAATAAATAAATACTTGTGGAGTGAATGCAAGAACAAACAAAGACCCATGAGATGGTGGGAGGAATACTCTCCAGGAAACTGGAAATCCTCCATTTTGGCCTAAGCTTTATCACTCATTTGTTGTGTGACCGGGACCATCATTTAACCCTTCTGCAGCAGACTCTTCTGGCTGCCAGGCAGAGCAGTGTAGTCACACTTACCTTAAGGGCTGCTCTGCTTGTCTCCTAAGACTGGCACGGGGTGCAAATGAGATAATGAATGTGCTACGTATGCCAACATATGTGATCTAAATGCTACATGATATAAATGATAACAGAAAAAAAATAGAACTCTTTCTAGCTTATTAAGTTCTTAATCAAGATGCCTTTGGAGAGGCCAAACAGGTCGACCATAGTTCATATTCCCACTTAGGCCATGCTGTACAGGTCGGATAATTAAGTTTGTGAACTCATCCTAGACTAAGTGCTACATACCTCGTTGCTAAATATTGCTATGGTCACCTTCAAGGTACACCCCTCAGAAAACTATGCACCTATGCCGGTGCCTAGTCCACCCTTCAAAGCACTTTTTCTAGGATGAGTTTGTGAACTTCATTGTGCAACCTTGTATAACGGCATAAATAATTGTAATAATATTAATGAATGACTATCATTTACTAAATGATTAGTTCAAGCCAGATCCTGTGCTTGACAGGTTACATTATTTTCAGTCTTCACCACAACCCTGTAAGATAGGCATTGTTATTAGGATTATCTTTATTTTAGGGGTGAAAGAACAGAGGCCCAAGTCCTATCTATCTCTCAGTCTGTCCTACTCCAAAAGTCATTCTCTTTTCACTAAACCACATGGCCTGTCCCCTTATAAAAAGTTTTAACAGATTCTGAAAACCATTAATGTATTTGTCTAACAGATTTCATTGAATCCTTACTACAACCACTGGGGCTGAGAGGTTGTATGAGCCTCATTTTACATGTGGCAAAACTGAGCCACAGAGGAGCTAGGCTACAGCAGGGTCTATGCAATTCCTAGTGTGGTTATGTTGACTACACAGTGTTAGAAGTTGTGATATGTATTATGTGATTATGTAGAAACAGTAGAGCAAGAACTTATAATGTATAATATATTTCTGCCCTAACAGCACACATTTATTTGTATAAAGAGGGCTCCAGGGGAAACCTTTCTGTATAAGGCAAAGGAGGGCCTAAAGCTAATCACAGTGGATGCTGTCAATGGTACTTGTCTTCTACAACTTGTAAATTATCTTTCTGTATCTGGATAAACATCTGTATTATGAATAGTATTGCTCCAGTGGCCACACAGAGTTCAAACCCGGACTTCCAGGCAACTAGGAGGCAGGCAGGAGGCCTATGTGCAGCTAGTCCCATGTTCCTGGAGAGCCATCATTTTGGAGTTGAGGGAGCACAGGAACAACCAGCTTGGTGTGGGGCTTCTGTTTCTGCTGCAGTACATTCCAGCAATCTGTGGGAGCAGCAGCAGAAACACCAGACCCCAGTGAAGCATGCCAGGGTTCAACCAGCGATAACCCCGGGAGCAAAGTTCTGGTCAATTTGGTCTGTAATTAGGCAAAGTCCTTTCCTGTTTCCACCTCTGATACGTCTCTAGGAGATGATTTGCCTGCCCTGGTTCTGTTGGGGGCAGTCTCTCTTCTTCTGGACAGCCTCGGGGTGCAGACTGTGAAGGAGCCTGGGGTGAGTGCAGTCTACATGAGCTCTCAGCTCTTGCTTGGGCTCAGTAATAGCAACCACATGTGCTGCAGTGGCCCTGCCATGCCCGGAGGCCTTGGGCCCTGCTCTTATCCAGCAAGATCTCTGACTGCAGCCAGACCGAAGTGACATGGCCTGCTTAGTAACCCTCAATATCCTCTTACGGGACTCTCTGACTCAGAACCCATAGACAGGGTGTGATCTCAGCTCCTCACGTACCTTCCAGGCACGCGGGCCTGGTTGCATGTTTCCTTCAATTCTAATTGGGGTGGGAAGAAACACTAAGCATGTGTGTGGAGGAGATGAAAAGGAATTTCTTGGGGGGAGGATGTTGAAGAGATCCTCGGGGTGCTCTGGAGGATTGCCTTTTCTTTCTGCCCTTTTGCTCTATTGTCTAGATGTCAGCATTTTACCCTGGGGTGACTGGTCTTCCTGCCTTGAGTCTCTCAATCCTCATTATCTGCACAGAGATAATGAAGGTGCTGTCCTTCAGTAAGGTTTCATCACACCTAGCTCTTTCTGCCCGACCAAGTTTCCCATGCCCATCTGTTCGGGTCAGCAAAGTTGTCTACCAACTTACCTGCGACCCCTCTTCCTATCTCTTGCCATTCCTCCTTTTTGCTTCTCTGCTGCCAGTTGGTCAGTGCCCTTGTAGTTCCCCTCATATCTGGCCAGTTCCTCCAACTCAGAGCTGACGTCCATCCTTCAATAGAACATAATAAATATGAAAGCCTTTATGTTCCACAAATAGCCTCCTGAAAGCACAACCAGCATGGTCACCACCACCATCATCCTGTATTTAGCACATCCTCCACGTCAGGTCCCATGCTAAGGACTTTACATGATTACTCCACTCAATCCTTGTGACAATCCTGCAACATGGGTGCTATTATTATCCCCCGCTTTATAAATGAGAAAACTGAGGATCAGCGAGATTAAGTCACTTGTCCTGGCCTCCGAGGTCTTAAGCTATTGATCAGGGATTTGCGTTTAGATTTGTCTGATGTCAAAGCCAGGGCTCTTAATTGTGACAGTGCTCAGTCCCACTGATCCACATGCTACCTGTGTTGCTTTTCTTTCTTTGAATTTTCTCAGCATTTATGTATGTGTTTGGGGTGCCATCTTAGAGCATTTGAATCATTAGACTAAGAGGAAATTTTTTTGAGATCAAATGGTTTAATGCCTTTTTCTTTCTTTTTTGCTGAAAAAGACTGAAGATTACAGGGACAAAGAGACTGATGTGACATTCTGAAGTGGGTTAGTCGCGTGCTGACTCTCACACAGTCCGGAGTTGTTCTAGTACAGCGTGTATCATCTCTTTGTGGGTTTGAAAAGTCATTCTTCACATATTTCAAAATTCTATATCGTGTTTGTGGTATTAATTCTTTAAAGATAGAGGTGATATTTTATACTTTAAGAAATATGTTTCCAGTATTATGGGAAAAGCAGAAACTAAGGGTTAAGGGCAAGCAAACCAGCAAACTGGTGGACACAGAGGGAATATGAACGATTCGTGGTGGTCATTGTAGGGAGCAGGCCGGAGATGCTGACAGTCCCCAGCGTTTAGTAAGCACTCAGCGAGCACTTTTCAGGTGAATGAGTAGATGAATGAAATGGTGTTAGGAAAAACTGGAGTTGAATTTGAACTTGGGGATATTTCCAGGAATATGGATTATGTTTTGTAACGAAAGAGAATGACCCTCTAGCGCTCTAGGAGGCAGAGGCGGGTGGATTGTTTGAGCTCTTGAGTTAGAGACCAGCCTGAACAAAAGTGAGAGTCTATCTCTACTAGAAAGGGAAACATTAACCAGGTGTGCTGGTGGGCACCTGTAATTCCAGCTACTGGGGAGGCTGAGACCGGAGGATCACTTAAGCCCAGGAGTTTGAGGTTGCTGTGAGCTATGATCCCATGGCACTCTAGCCTGGGGCAATGAGTGAGACTGTCTTAAGAAAAAAAAATTGAAAAAAAAGAGAGAGAGAGAGAGAGCGAGAGAGAGAAAGACCCTGTTTTGAATGCTGCTGACAAGCTGGTCTTTAAAGAAAATTACCACACATGTTCATGAAGAGGTGAGTCACTGCGGAAGAGTTATTAAGCCTGGCAGGCCTGGTGGAGGAACAGCAATAATCTCAGACAGTCATCGAAAATGCTGAATACCTGCTTAGTGTCACCAAGACCATCTCTATCTGCTGGGTGTGGGATGTGCTTTTGTGCCACATGGGGGCCTCTTGTGTCGGGCATTATTCATCTAAGGGCTCTAAAAGCTATGATTAGGTAGTGGGTGAAGCACCAGGTGTTTCAGGCAGGCTAGTGTGCATTATTATCTGGATCAGTGCTCTTCAAACTTTAATGAGCATATGAATCACTCAAGCATCTTGTTAAAAGGTTGCTTCTAATTTAACGATCTTGGGTGGAGCCTTGGATTTTTTGTTTCTCATACACTACCATGTAATGCTGCTGTAGTTTTGAGCAGCCACGCTTTGAGTAACAAGGTCCTAGACACTCTATGGAAAAGTACTAGGGAGGGACAACTGAAAGCAGCTCTCAGTTTACTGTCCAGCGTTCCCTTCTGACCAGGGATCCCCACTCTATGGGCCAGCTCTCCAACAATGGGCTGGATTACCCATTTGGTTGGTTATGACGCATCTCTGGGGACTGATTGGATTAGGGGCTCATGCAGTTATTGTGAGAAAAAATCCCAGAAAGCAGTAAAACTCACACTTCCCAGAAATTCACACCTAAAAGCCCCACCAGGGGCTTGTTTGTGAATCATATTCAAGTTTATTCCTAGGGCCTGGCACATAGCAGACCATCCAGAAATCCCGAATGAATGGGCAAAGGATGAGGGAGGAGGCTTTAATCAAAGACTCTATACTCCTACTATGTCTTACTGAAATTAATTTCATCTATAGGAGTAAGAACTAAACCAAAAACGTACCTAAGTAAACAAAAATGTCTCCAAGGCCATATGTTAACTCTAAGGCATATTACTTCTGGAGTAATTCTAAGTCCTTACTCAGCACCTATTTGGGCTTTTTAAATTTTTAAATAAAATAGTGGAATAGTTTATTATCAATATAAACAGAGTGATGTGATTTCTCTCCTTTTGTAAGAGTTTATAGTTTGCAAAGCGCTTTAAAAATGGCTTTATTGAGATATAATTCATATATCATAAAATTCCCCCTTTAAAAGTGCTATTTGTACTTATTTTACAACTTTTACAAAGCTTGGCTGTGTATAGTAGATGAGAAAAGGCAAGTTAAAGGGGTTTGGAGAGAACAAAAGACAGATATAGGCAAGCAAGGGCAAGATAGTGCTCAGGGTCAAAGACAAGACAAAAATAGTATAAAATGAAGTTCAGAGACGTGCCAAGAAAGGCCTATCAGGGATCTGGAGATATTTAGTTTAGTGGAAACCTCTTTCTGACATGCTTCATAAAACATCCCAAGAGGATGAGTACATACAACCCAGTGTGGTAATGGATGTTCATGAAGAGTGGCCAAGGTGAGACCTGGTTCTACTCTAGTCCATGTACTTGGCGTTGAGAGGCGGGAATGTCTGTGATCCATTCACACATTTTTGTTACAATGGTAGCAGTAATATTTTGTCAAATTTCAGGCGCTTTTAGGAGTAAGTTCTCAGCTCTCTCCATAATGGGTCAGTTTACAGGGGGTCCAAAGAGTCAGCATTTCATGGTATAGGCTGAGAGATCTGGCCTGAGGGCGGCCACATGCACTTGGCTCTGCTGGCTTGTGACGACAGGAAGTCCCCTGCCAAGCACTTCCATATGCATGAATGAGGGTGTCCAGGCTTCCAGGGTACACCTTTCTCCCAAGGACAACACCACTCCCTACTTTTCTTAGGCCCGGCTTTCTCCTGAGAGCTTTTTCACCATAAAACTTAAGCCTTTCTGGATGGGAATCATGAAGGCCAGACAAACACTAGAAGAATTTCTGTCTGATTTTTCCTTTGGTTTAAAAACGTGAAACTTATTTGCTCCTCTGACCTTCCGCAGCTGTGACAGGGTGCAAACACATGGATAGATAACTCCAGTCAGAGCTCCCTTATTTTTGATTGTGCGACACATTTTCTCACCTCTCTGAGGGTCTGCACCTTCACGGTATTTGGCAAGTCACTTTCTGAACTTTAGTTTTCTTAGTTTCCTCACCTGTCACCTGGGATGATAACTACCTTTTCTGGGCACCTCACAGGGTTGGTATGATGTCTATGCAGAACGCCTAAAAAAATACATAAAACATATAGAGTACTTACTATTTTTTCAGGTGCCGTGTGAAAAGCTTTGCATCTATGATCTCATTCTAATACTTAGAAGTAGCCACAAAACTTCAGCTCATAGAGGTGACTGGCCCAAGATCGCTGTGGTTAAGCATTGGTAAAGACTGAATTTGAAGACAGGTCCTTTGATTTCAGAAGAAATCTGTAAAGGTCTATAGACATATCTGGGATTAACAGTATTTCTAGAATTACACTACAGGACCACATTAGTGTCAACCTCCTACATTCATCTTCCTAACTCACCTTCCCTGGCTGACCCCCTTTGTAGGCCACCGTGGACTCTATGACCTCTCCCATAACTTGTGCTGCTTTTCCTGACAACACTGGACCATAGGCATCTTCGGCTACAGAATCCTGGAGACCAGGTTCCACTTGAGTTTTTGACCTTGCTGGTATTTGATAGATCACTGGCGTTGGCCCAATCCCAAATCTTTGGTAAGGAAGTGTCCAAAATGGTTGCTTTTAAAATTTCCTATCATTGGGAAATGGGACCATGTTGCTTATAGAATCAAAGTGACTTCATGATAGCTCCCACAGATTCCCAAGGGCTGCAATTTTTCTCTTTCCTGAGTAAGAACTTCCCAATGACCATCTCCGATTAAAAAGAGCTCCGAGCATGGCATATGCTGCCCTGCTCTAATCTCTGACATTCTACAGTAGAAAGCACCAGGCTGATGGGGCTTCTCATGCTTATTTAAATAATTTCAGGATGTGTGAATATTTGATGTCATTTCTACACTGTTTCTTTAGTGTGAAATGTCCGTTCCCTTTGGTATACTTCTTGTGTGCAAAGAAAACAAATACTCAGCCCCGAGATTGTTCCTGGATGCTTCCTATTTCTTCCTGATGGTCAGCTCCAGTCACCCTCACCCTGGTGTATGACTCAGTCTCAGAGTAGCTCTGTATTATCCAAGTTTATCCAGCTTGTAAACAAAAATTACTTTTTTAAAAAAACTGTATTTCACACAGACCATATCAAACTTTTAGCATGGTTTTCTATTTAGGCTCAGAGCCAAAGACCTTGCAGTCAAAGTTTGTGTTTTTGACTCTTAGTCCTTTTTGACTTCCTCCAGTCAATCAGTCCTTTACCAGCCACTATCCACATAAGCCTTGGACATGAAAGAGTCTTTCTGACCGCCATGGCCAATTCTTGTTGCAACACCATCTTGATAGGACTCCATCAGCACCACACCCTCACCATTTCCTTGCCAATCCCACCTGCTCCAAGTTCTGTGTCTTCCTTCCTTTGACATGATACATTTGCTCCTCAGACAGAGGCTAGATAGAGCCGGTGGTGAGCACACAGCTGGAACCAAGGAAGAAAACAAGGCATCTAGGCTGACAGCATTATTTTTTTCTCTAATCAATAATTCATTTTTGACCAGAATGGTTGAGAAAATTGAAACCCAGCTCTCAGTAGTTCTTCACAAGCTAAAGAAAATAAGCAGAAGTTTAAAACAAAATACAGCTGGGGATGTGGAGCAAATAAAACGAAATGTCTTACAGAGTGATAAAGACCATGTAAACTTATTTACGATTCATTAGGATTTTGCAAAGTGCAAGGGCATGCCTCATGTCTTGTGTTGAAATGTATCTGTATTACACAAGCACAGTCACTATGGCTTTTGAGTTATCCTTGTATGAGTGGTGTACCCTAAAATCTTACATAATTTGAAGCCTGCCATTTAATGGAAGGCGAAGGCAAGATGGCACTTTTGCACAGCAAACAAAATGCCCAGCAAAGGAGGCTATTACACACGCACAGGGAGATAGGCCCTATTTTCCTGTGGAGAAGTTCAGCAGGATCAGGAATTTCAGGAATGGACTAGCTGGCCTCAGATGTCCAGGGTGCCCACAGACGAGGATGACGCACCCTCCCCACTCTCCACCACAAACGCCCCTTCTGTTCCTCTCCAGGCTGCTGCTTTTTCTGCTGTCTCCCCCATGTGTGTATTTTACTCTCTTTGTGCTCCCAGGGGTGCACGTTTACTCACTAGGCTTTGTCTTTCCCATGTTCCTCCTTGACAGGTGACATCCCTGCAGGCCCCCGACTCACTCCTAGGTGAGTCCACCAGCCTCGCTGCAGCTTCACCCCAGGCTCTGGGCCATAAAGGCGTAAAGCCCGCCTGATCTCAGGGAGGTCTGAGGGACTCGCTTTAAGTTCTTCCTGCATAAACCCATCTCAGCGGGATCCCCAAACCTCCCCTGGCCATTTTGGCTGTGGAGGTTCATTCCTTGCATTTACCCTGGATATGTGTGTGTGTATTTTAAGTTTAAAAGGCTTTGCCAGACACTGGCTGGTTTTCTCTGTTTTCTCTCTCTCTCTCTTCATCTCTCGTCCTTTCATCTCTCTTCTTGTGTGTGACACTTAAGAGCTACCCCCTCTACGTGCCTTTTTTTTCTTTTCCTGAGACCAAGTCTCACTCAGTTGTCCTGAGTAGACTGCCATGGCATCAGAGCTCACAGCAACCTCTAACTTTTAGACTCAAGTATTCCTCCTGCCTCCACCTTCCAAGTAACTGGGAGTACAGGCACCTGCCACAACACCTGGCTAGTTTTAGAGATGGGAGTCGCACTCTGCCTCAGGCTAGTCTTCAACTTGTGAGTTTAGGTGATCCACCCGCTTTGGCCTCCCAAAGTGCTGGGATTACAGGTGTGAGCCACCTCACCTGGTCTTCCTCCACATAGTCTATCTTATATGAAGTATCCACTGTGACATAGGAATGTCACTTTATAGTTAATTTAAAAAAAAAACCTTTTCTCTGGGAATGTTAAAGTTCAGGAAACACCTAGAATCTGAGAGTGTAGCCCAAATGGGGATGGAGAAGTAAAGAGTTAGGGGTAGGGGGGACTCCCTGAACTCACTCACTATGGCCCCTTTCTTCTTCCCCAGCTCCCCTCCATTATGGCTATTGCTCCAATCCACAGCTTTGAAAGAGCCCCACCTCCCTGCTCTGTGCAGAGCAGACTCCCTCTCCCCAGCCCTGCAAAATTAAAGTCAGTTCTAAAAAGCAAACTCAGACCAATTTTCACAGCAGGGAAAAGAACTTAAGAAATGGATTAATTATGCTTCTATTAACATTTCTGAGTGCAAAGATAAACATTTCTTTAATTATGGCTTCCCGAGAAAGTATTTGCTAAGATGGGCTCCTGTTTATGAAATAGGTTTCCTAGATCAAAAAGACCAATATTCTCTCGCTGGTGACCGTGAAAACAGCAGGACACATTATTTAAGCAACACAAAATGAAAACAAGAAATCCAGTTTGGAGGTAGAGGCATACACTGAAGTAATTTGTTAATTGTTTTTCCCCTGTTGTGGATGTGCCAGCGTTTAATCTAAAGGGTGTTTTACACACTTGCCCGCACACAAACTCTTGAATATAACTTCTCTTTGTTGCCATGGATTCACTGGCAGTGGGTTCTCTCTACAGAACCACTAGTTTGGGGAAGGAAATTATGCTATTTTCTTGCAAAGAGAAAAGGATCTTATATCAAAGACTGTATATGCTAAGTTTTAAATAGTCTTTACTAGGAGTGACACACTTCTGACAGTTCGGATGACTTTTAAGAACTTATGCAAGGCTGCTATAAATATATTTCCAATCACATTCATCATGAGGATTCCAATACCTAGAAATAGGTTTGATATTAAGAAAATCATTTTTCATGAAGTAGCCTCACTGACACTCTTTACTCTTGTGTTTGTGTGGTCTTATCTCATTGCCCTTGACTTTTCTTTATGCCTTGATTTAGCTGTCGGCACTACGGATTCCCATGATAATCAGATCAAATTTTCAGCATATTTCTTTATTGCATATTTGGGAACTACTAAGAAAACAGCCCATTCACAGCAAGGTCTGCACACAGGATTGTTTGTCTATATAGCATTTAATTTGCCACCTACTTAATGTCTTCACACAAAGTTACGTCCAGAGGCGCCATGGTTTATTTCAGTGACAGATGCCTTTTCAAACTCCACTGTGACAAAGGAACGTATTTTTTTTTTTGAAATGTAAGAGCAATCAAAATTGAAAAATCAATAGCTCATATTTTCTTGCAGTGCTATTGTTTAGAAGCGTTTGAGCAGATATTGTTCAAATCGAGGTCGTTTGATTGGCTTCCTGCCTAGGATCTTCTGTCAGACGTTACTGATTTTCTTTTTGGTTGTATTTGGTATAGTTCTATAGTCTAACAACAACAAAAAGCTTACGATGAAAATAATGCTGAAGTTTTAGGAAGACATTTCATTGTATCTTCCCAATGTTAAAAGAAAAATGATTTTGGAATTATAGATGATGGACAAAGGGAATTAACAAAATGAAAATAAACAGACATTTGGTCCCAGATAGCAGATTATTGTACAGGAGCTTTCTTGAGGAGAATTTCTAAGTGTCTCACGAAAGGCTCGGGATATGGTACTGAAGGCTGTAGCCACAGATCAGCCAACCATGGTTGTTATGAATAAATCATGGATTCTGCCTAAGGCAGTGATCCTGTATCTTAGCATTATCCAAATTATATCTGTATAACATTAATCCTTCAAGATAAATAAAGTTCCTGTGGTCATAGATGCTTGAAATGCAGGCTTACAAACATTAAGTCAGGAGTCATTTAAAACTTTGTTTAGGCCAGGCACGGTGGCTCATGCTTATAGACCTAGCACTCTGAGAGGCCAAGGCAGGAGGATTGTTGAGCTCAGGAGTTTGAGACCAGCCTAAGCAAGAGCAAGACCGTTTCTCTACTAATAATAGAAAAAAATTAGATGGACATTTTAGTGTGTGCCTATAGTCCCAGCTACTTGGGAAGCTGAGGCAGGAGGATTCCTTGAACCTAGAAGTTTGAGGTTGCTATGAGCTAGGCTGAGGCAATAGCACTCTAGCCTGGGCAATAGAGTGAGACTCAGTCTCAGACAAACAAACAACCCCCCTCAAACATTGTTTAATCCAATGTTCCTCAAAGCTATTCTCCCAGTCCTGTTTTCCCATAATACCTATCACTGTTCTGTGGAAGTGAAGTCCCAGTGATCACACTTTGTGAAATGGCTATAACTTTTACTTCCAGTCTCTCTTCTGTGTATATAAAGAGGGTATTGTTAAGGCCAGATGACTTTCTTTCAATGATCCCTTTAGACAGCAGTCCCCAACCTTTTGGTAACGGAGACCAATTTCATGAAGGCAATTTTTCCTTGGAATGGGGTTTGGAGGATGGCTCTGATAATGAGTCTGCAAACAATTGGTTTATTATGGTCTCTGCAGTCCAACCTCTCTACGAAGGATAGTCTGTATAGGATAGTCTTCATTTGCAACTGCTTCCCAGCTACAGCATCACCACCTCAGCTCCACCTCAGAGCATCAGGCATTAGATTCACACGAGGAGCGTGCAACCTAGACCTCTCGCCTGTGTAGTTTCCAGTAGGGTCTGTGTTCCTATGGGAATCTAATGCCACCTATGATCTGACAGGAGGCGGAGCTCAGGCAGTGATGTGAGTGACAGGGAGCTGCTGAAACACAGCTGAAGGCTCCTCACCTAACAGTTCCTAACAGGCCACCAACTGCTACGGGTTCACAGCCTTGGCGTTGGAGGCCACAGTGCTAGACTCTTCTACTTTTGGCAATATGCCATTTATAATTTGTAACTGAAAAAAAAGGGGAAGAAAAGTTGAATACCCCTAAAGAATTGTGGAATCTTCATGAAACTCCTGTGTTCTTCATTCCGTTTCCCTAAGAGTGATGTTAGGGTGCTGAACGCCAGGTTCTCTCCCTTTCCGAGGACTCGTCCAGTTCTGCTAGTCTATAGTCCTGAGACATTGTCACAGCTTCTCACCCCTCACCAGTAGCACCCCCACGTCCTCAAACCCAACAGGAGTTGATGGGGATTGTCTTCCTGTAGATTTGCCGTCTAGCCAACCTCCTCTTCCCTCTGAAATCTCCAGTAAGTCACTAGAGGAGGTCACAGGGCTCTCCTCATGTTTTTGGAAAGTTTCATGTGGACATTTTCTTGCTGGACAATTAGCCTATAATTTTCTGAGCCACTTCGATCCCTAAGTCTGAAATCTAAAATTCCTTCCTGTGGTATAAGTGGGTCACTTCTAAAGGCCACCAACTCAGATGAAATGCCATCGGGTGGCAACAGTTATGTGTCTTCCAGACAGGAGCTGGGATGGCTGTGGGATGCTCTTTCTTTTTCTTTCCCTCTGTGGTTTCATTTGAAATATCCCCAATAATTACTTTTCTTTTCTAATTTATTACATACTTATAATAAACATGGAAAATTACACACATACACACATACACACACACACTCTTATGGAAGAAAATAAAAATCACCCATAATTTCATCATCCCAGAATAACAACTTTTGACATAGGGCCTTTATCCTACATATAGTTTTATCTCCATCTCTGTCACTAGGAGGAAAATTATTTCTTATTCCTGATGTTTCTTTCCACATTGAGAAACACCCCCTACCCGCACTCCAAGGTGCCTGCCTCAGCCCTTGCCTCACTCCTGGGGAGGCGGAGTGTTGCTGAACTGGCAAGTTCGGAAGAGGAACCAGGTCTGAATAGCCCAACTCCTCCTTCTCTTGGTTTATTGGAGTGCGCTCCTGACAGGGACATGTGGTCTCCCTTGCTCTCAGTCACGCAGCAAGCTCAGTGGTAGGTTTACTGGAGGCCTGTGGGGTTAAAACTGGCTGATTGAGTGTTAAGGTTTAGGAAATTCACTTACAGACGTAAGCCACGATGCATCAGAATTCACTATTGCTCAGCAGCCCTTCATCAGCCTTCCCCTTCTGAGTGGTCTCCTCCCTGGTTCAGGCCTCAGCAGAAAATAGAATTGTCATTTATGGTCCCCTTTGAACTCCAGCATCTCTCTCTCCAACTCTCTATCTTACCTTCAGGAACTTTTTGATGGGCAGAGCTGAGGGCCAGATGCAATTAGTGCTAAAAATGTGCTCCTGCCTCTCCCTTCCCTTGGAATCGATTTACACATTCTAATGTGAGGGGAGTGACAGGGAGCAGAAAAGCTGGAGTGAATAATATAGTGTATTATCCTTGCCCAAGCCTTTTATTGAATTTGAACTTTTCTAGTTAGAGGGATGAAGGCCAAAAATCACACAACTGCCCAGGAGAGATGGCCAGTCTCTGGGCAAAGCAGAGCTGCATGGGTCTTAAGTAATACAAGACCAGAAAAGTGTAGAGCAGAATTGGGGAGGGAGCATTTTTCCATCTTCTGAGTCAAACTCAGCAGTATTTTGGCACTCCCAGGATTGAAAGTGACTCTTTGAACGGTAGGTAATTCTGACAGTGACCTTTCATGGTCAGAGGGCATAGGTACGTGGCCAAGAGAGAGAAAGCTGGGTGACTGCTGGGGCTGGCCAGTGCTGGGATTCCAAGGAACCCTCTTCTGGAGATCTTGGAGCACTGCTGAGGATTATTTTAAGAAAGCCTAATTTCTAGAAATTATCCTGGTAGGAGTCTGGCCGCAGCAGCCATCTATTTATCTGATAAATATTTATTGACTATAGATCATGAGCCATATATTTTTCTGTGTTTTAAGAATATCAAGGTGAATAAGGTAGATAAAGAACTTAGATTCTAATAGAGAAAATAGGGAGACAAATTTTATTATTTTTTTGTTCTTTGGTAGTAAGGTCTAAAAAAATCTGTGTGTGTATGTATTTATATATATAGTATGCGTATGTAAATGTACACACGTGTAGTATAAGACACACATGTATCATGAACTTTTAATACATTTAATATATCATAGTAATTTTTGAAATAATTCCATGCCATACTAGAGCATTGTTTCTGGTGCTTCCATGATATTCCCTCTGTGGTCCTGCTCTCCCTTCTATGGTCTGTCTCTTCTGTTGGACATATGGTGTATTGTATCATAAATTAGGAGAGTCAATCCAGCCCCACCCCTCAAGGTCCCCGCAACTTCCTCTGCATCCTTGGGAGTGGACTCACCTGTGCTCAGGGACAGTTCCCTCCCTGCATCTCTCCTGATGCTCCCATGTCTTGGCCATCAGGGTGGCCTCTCCGGGCAGCTGGAGTGGAACTGCAGCTTCTCACACTGTTCCAGGGCCTGTATTTCTCACCCAGTGGCTACCTGGGGTCCTCCCGGTGCTAACCTGTGCGGAGTCTTGGGGCAGGGTGTAAACAGCAACTCTCTCCTTCACATGACTTGCCTCCCCCACAAGAGATCCCCAAGGCTGTGTTCCCTGGGGCCCAGGTGGCCCAGGCAGGGTTCAGTGAACTGATTCCCACAGTTGTCCCTTTTACCTGTCCCTCCTTTTAGGCCTTCAACATGCCTCTAGGGCATGGGTGAGGTCAGAGTCAATATAATAGCCTTCATTCTGCCTCAGCAACCCTCTGAGGCTGAACTTGACTTGTCTGGCTCCTTCTCTCTGAGTTGCTTCTTAGGGTATTTTCAGCCACTTGCTCACCTCTCTCACCATCCCTGACCTAGAACTGGACTCCGGTACCACCCTATCAGTGTACCCTGTGCTTTCTAAACTCCAATAGTGAGCACCGCTCAGGTTCTCTTGTAGCTGGTTCTGTGTGCCCCAGACACACTCAGGTCTTCCCGAACCCCCCAGCAATCAATGTCAAATGGCAACAAGATGTTGGCCATGCTGAACTTATTCATATTATGTTCATATATGTATCTCTGATTGGGGTTTGGGTCCAAGAGTATGAACACTTGGGCTGATAGATAGAAAGTAGATCAGGCTTGCTAAAATTTTCAAATGGTTCCTGGGACTTTCTGTCATTGCTGATCTTGTCAACAGGTTTGAATTTGGTCCTCTGGTTTCCTTCTAGTTCTCATTCTTTTGTGAAGAGGAAAATGGCAAATGCCCACGTGTGTGTGTGTTTTTCCTTCAGCCACTTTTTGTCTGGTGCACTATGGTTGCCCAGATTTTTATGTTGATCAATTTTATGAAATTTTAGTGAAAGGTAGAAATTACTTCAGAGATCAATTTGTCTGGTTCTTTATATTGATAAAATCATTTGGCCTCCCATTGGTCTTTGGAATTGTTTATTAAATATTTGTGTTTGTGACAACCTCTTCATTATAGTTTATTAAAAAAAATAAGTACTGGTTTGTAAAGAATTATTAGCATTATCCATTGCAGTTATGAAGAAGAGGAGGAAACTAACTATAAACTATTTTGTAAAATTAAAAAGAAAGGCATTAAAGGCCCAGAGAATACAGGCCTTGTTTTATTTTGAATAGGAGGGCTTCTAGTGCATAGGAATTATGTAAAATTGACGGTATCAGTCTTTCTTTGGTGGAGTAAACTCAACCATCAAAGATGAGCAATCTCTAAGAACTCAAGGTCATTAGGGAAACAAGTCATCTATAAGTCTCATATTTTTCTGCTTCCTGCTCAACCCACCACCCTCCCAGTGATGAAAAGGTTCTATAGGTCCTCTGTCCAGCCAGGTGGGAGGACTAGTAGCTCTGACTGCCTGGGCAAAATGATTTTAGAGTTCTGATGTAGGACACACTCGGACACAGTTTCTTTAATCAGTCTAACACCAGCGCCTTCTTTGGCCAGTGCTGCAGAAGGATGCCAGGTATCTCATCAAAAGATCAGGTGCACTCTGGGACTTCTTCATTTTTCTGAAAGCATTTGCTACAGGGGTCCTTGGGAAATAGCACCATTGCCTGAGAATGGTGTTTTCTGGTGGAGGGAGAGCATAGCTACAACAGAACGCCTGGTGCTGGAGGTCCGTCATACCTGCTAGGGTGACGAGCTGTCCTAGTTTTCCCAGGATGGTCCTAGTTTCAGCATTGAGAGTACCAGGCAGACTGGGACGGCTGGTCCACCCATCTGCTAAATAAGCACCTAAAATTTCCACCTTTGAGATGCCAAAAAGTTAGACTGCAAGAAGGTAGAGATATTGATTCTGGAGGGTCTGTTTAAAATATGATGAAAAGTCATTTTGGGCTTCGAAACCACACTCTCAGTTCCTGTCTTTCTGTTGTTACAAGCTCTGAGATACTGGGGGAGTTAACACGCCTCCCTGTGTTTCATTTTGCTTACCTGTAAAACCTTAGTGGTGAACTTGCCTTGCCTGCTGAAGGCTGCAGGGATAGAGCATGATAGTGGATAGGGAGGCACTTTGTGAACTGGGAAAACTTGGGCGGTGTAATGTGCTTTCATTGTTCTGAGGTATTTATGTGAAAATGACACATGAGTCTCAGTTATGATTTATTCTATTTATTCTGAATTTTATTTTTTCAACCTCACAGTTAGGGGTAAATAAACACCCATGTCACATGTCACAGAATGTGACTGGGGCAGAATCTGCCTGGAGCCAGAATGAGGCCCAGGGAGCCGCTGGGATGTTTTCTGTGAAAAGGCAATGTCATTAACTTTGGTGCCTACCAGCCTCTCTGCCACTGGTGAGACTCTCCCCAGTGGTGTCTCATAGGACAAAGGATGAGTTGGAGTGAAGGTGGATTGAAGATTATTTCAATTCTGTCAGGCATGGGATAAGCTTTTCCAAAGAGCAATCAGTAAAGGAGTCGAAAATGGCAACAAGGAGATGGGTTGCCTTTTTCTCCTACTCTTTTATTATTTTTTCCATTTTGTAAGAGTCCAATTTAGTGAAATGGGCCTCTAGTGGGATGTGTTTTAACTGAGACAGTCTGTGGAACACAAAACAAGATGGGCAATGTGAATTGCTTTTTGTGTTCAGAGTTTCTGGTGCCCACATTTGCCTGACTGCAGTTCACTACTTAAGAGAGAGGAATAGAATGGAAAATGCTGCAGGCACTACAGAGGGCCCATTATCTCAAAATAATTCTTCCCTTTTAGAATGTCACTGCAGCAAGACTGGGGGCAGAGAACAGATGTGGCCCCTAGTCAAGAATACTTAGAACCCAAACCAGAAATTCAACTCTGGCAGTAGCTGACATCCAGGACGAAAGGCCATTGCTGACACGGTTGGTACTGAGCAATAGTCTACCCCTCAAAATGCAAATGCTGTTGTTTGCAGCACAAAAGCACCGATTTTCCCTTTAACAGAGCTTGTACTATTAAAATAGCATGTCCTGTGTGTAGTTGCCACAAATTCTTTCCATTTTTTTTTCTTTGTGAGTCAGAGTGCAGATCCTCAACAAGGCCTAAAAGAAAGAGAGCCATCTAATTTACATGGGCACAGAGTACCCACATCTGGATAGAGTTAGAGGGAGCGGGAATTACTTGCAGCATTTAAATATAGGCGTGCAGAGCTTCTTTCTTTTGACCATATGAGGCATTCACGTATAATTCCATGAAAGCAAATCCTAAAAGTCTACTTCTCATTAAAAGAGGCTGTTGCTAGTGTGATTCAACCATTACAGGAACTGACCCAAACTTACAGGAACTGACCCAAACCTGGAGGCTGACAATGGGTGGCATGAAGCCACCAGACTCTCACCAGCCTTCAGATGGCCAGAAATATACAATGCTGTTGAAGTCATGCTAGAGCCCACTGTGTGTGTGCCAGAATGCTGGCAGGATCTGAGCCCCATCCCAACTGGAACTCCCAAACATTGTAGTAAGCCATAGACGTGGGAGAGCTGGATGGAAATCTTCCATGGCGTCGGGGCATGGGATGGCACTTGTGTACTTTAATGCCAGCACCAATAGGCATGTTTCCAGTTTCGATAAAATATGGGGAAAGAGAATATGAATAGCAGATACCCAGGCACTAGGAAAGCAAATATGAATAGTTGATGTATAGGGACCAGGAAGATGAGAGCCAAGATAAATAAATGGCTGCTTCCTAAAGCTAGTGGCCCATTAATACCTAGATCCTGGTATTGAAGGGAGAACTATAGATTTTACAACTGAGCAAATGGCTTCATTGATGTGTGCTTGGTGGGTCTGACTAAAGACCTCAGTGAGGAAACTGATAGACAAATAGGGAAGATTATGTTGTTAGAGGGCTAACAAGGCAGAAAATAAGGATCATTCTATGGACTATATTTTCTAAACTACTCACAAAGCATGAATAAGACAAGAGTCAGCTTTTTGCATTTGCAGAATCCCACCTTTCTATCGTAGGTTGTCAGATTACATGTGGCAGACTTCCATCCTTCTCTGGGTTCCCTGACAGTCTTCGGAAGTAGCGTGATAATATTATTGTCTTTGCAGTTGGCTCTATCAAAATTTCTTTCAGGGAGGGTATCTTTATTTAGGAAAAGTCCTTCATAAGCTGTTGATGATGATGGTGAGGTTCCTAAGGGATGGGTTAATGGAGCTAAGGAAAGTGAAGAGAGCATTTTTCTCTGCATTGAATATATGCTGAACACATGAGAGTGTGTGGGGAGGGAGGAGAAGGCAGAGAGGAGGAGGAGCGAGAGAAGACAGTGAGATCAGAAAAGTCCCAGGCACTGTGACGGTTGAGGCATGGAAAGACTCTCAAGAACAGAGATGTTTGCTGTTCAATTTGGAGTTTCTTTCACTGCTGTGATGATGGAAATCTTGCCTCCCCTGTAGTCGTGGCTTCAGTAAAGTCTACCTCTATAGAAGCAAATCGCCTTCAGTGAGTGGATTTGAGGAAACCATTGAACTGATGCAGAATGCTGGTTGTCCTCCAACGTCCATTTTGTCTTTTCCTTCACTTAATTTCCTTTTTGTAGTTGGATTGATGACAGCCCAGGTAATGACTTCAATTCTAGGCCTCTTTTGCCTCTGGTTGTGCAATGAGATAAGTTCTGGGAAATGGAGTCTGAGCGGAAATGATGAGGCCACCTCTGCACTGTGCCTTCAGAACTCTTGGACTTGAGCTTTGCATGCGGTTTCCCTCTTCCTGCAGTCTGGGATGCAGGAGCTAGACTTGAACTCGGGCATGAAAACTATGCATTGACGATCACGGAGTGGCTTTACCTCCCTCGTTCTGGAAACTGCTGGACCATGACTTAAGAGACAATAAACTTCTACTGTGTGTAAGCCACTGCTGTTGTGAGTCCCTTTATTATGGCAACTAGACTGGACTCTAAGTAACACAAGCAGTAACTGAAAGCATAGCCCAAATTGTGAATTGACAGAAAGTTTGTGGAGGACTTCTGAATTAAAGGTTCAAGCTAAACCCCATCTCTATCCCACAGGGCAGGTGAGGAGAGAAGGAAAGATCTAGATCTCCTGTGGACCTTCCATTTCTCAGAAAAATCAGATAGGAAGTGCACATGCTGATATTGCCACAGCAGCCTCGGCACCCAAAGCTGGCCAGGTGGCAATGCGAACCTCACACTGTCCAAAGATGTGGGCATTTTTTATATGTTCAGTGTCATCAGGCCTCTTTCTGATGTTATTATTTGTAAGCCAGTACTTTACTACTGGCAGGGGAAGAAAGACAGGCCAAAACACATATTTTTTTTTTCCCTAAAAGAAAAATATATCTAAAAATGTAAACAAACAGAGATGGAAAAGATATTTCTAAATGCCCAGTGACTGGACTAAACTGGGAAAGTTCTCTTACAGGTTTCTTGAGAGTTCTTGTACAAAATAGCAATTAACATATATTGCGATCCTTGGAGCGACATTTCTATGTATGTCACGTGGATGTTCTACTAGATTCAGGTGAAAAGGGAAATGTCACTTTCCTTGCTGACTGCAGCCAGGCTCTGTCAGAAGCATTGATAAGGGCAACTGAAGCAGTCTAAGAAACTGGGCATTAAATAAATGCTATTCCAATGGCTGACATCCTCATCTACTCACAGAAACATGGAGGTTTTATATCCAGATGAGCCTTGACCGATCTCTTGGTTCTCATTTTGTATTTATGGAATGCTGAAGTGATTTGACCCTAAGGGACAGTGGTAGACTGGAGCATGTTCTCCTGACATCCAGACCACTGTTCTTTCTTTTTAAATTTGTATTATTTAAAATAACTTGGTTGTATCTATGAGATACCGAGTGATATTTCAATACATGTGTACCATGTGTAATGATCAAATCAAGGTAATTAGCATGTCCTTCACCTCAAACATTTATTAGTTCTTTATGTTGGGCATATTCAAAATCCTCTCTTCTAGCTAAAATATACAATGAATCATCATTAACTATATCCATCCTACAGTGCTATAGAACACCACTCATTCCTCCTATTTAGTTGTGATTTTGTATCTGCTATCCAATTTCTCCCCATCTTCCCCTTCCTTACCTTCCCTGACAATTGTACTCTCTATGTGCTTAACTTTTTTACTTTCCACGTTATGTGTGAGAACATGCACTATTTATCTTTTTATGACCAACTTATTTCACTTAACATAATGTCCTCCAGGCATTTCTATATTGTAGCATATGCCAGAATTTCATTTAAAAAAATATCTGAATAGTATTGTATTGTATATACAGAAAAGTACATATTTTACTTATTATCTGTTGATTGATACTTAGATGATACCATATCTTGACTATTGTGAATAATGCAATAAACATGGGGTTCACGTATAACTTTGATATACTTATTTCTGTTCCTTTGGATAAATACTCAGTAGTGGGATTACTGTTCCTATAATGGCTGTAGTAATTTAAATTGCTATCAGTCATGTATAAGAGTTCTCTTTTCTTCAGCCTTTTTAAGAATCTTTTTGATAATATCCATTCTAATGGGGAGTAAGATGATATCTCTTTGTGGCTTTGATTTGCATTTCCTTTATGATCAGTGATGTTGAGCATTTTGCCCATATACTTGTTGGCTATTTATATGTCTTCTTTTGGGAAAGGCCTATTCATGTCCTTTGTTAATTTTTAAGTTGGATTATTTGCTTTTTACTATTCAGTTGTTTGAGTTCATTATATATTATAGAATTTGCAAGTATATTCTCTTGGTTTTCAGGTTATCTCTTCACTCTGTTGATTGTTTCCATTGTTGTGAAGAAGCTTTTTATTCTGATATATAAATGTTTTGTAATGTTTTGTAATTTTCATTGTAGAGATCTTTCACCTCCCCAGAGAATTTTGTCTATTTTTTGCTTTTGTTGTCTGTGCATTTGAAGTCTTACTTGTAAAATCTTTGCTCAGACCAATGTCCTAAAGCATTTCATTTATATTTTCTTCTTGCAGTTTAATAGTTTCGGGTCTTGCATTTTAATATTTGATCTACTTTGAGTGGATTTTTGTATATGGAAAAAGAGATAGGGGTCTAGGTTCATTCTTCTGCATAAGGATATCCTGTTTCTCCAGCCCTATTATTGAAGAAGTTATCCTTTCCCCAACATATATTTTCAGTGTCTTTGTCAAAAATCAGTTGGCTGTTCAAATGTGGATTTTTACTGAGTTCTGTATTTTGTTCCCAGTCCAAGTGTCTGATTTTATACCATTAGCTTATTGTTTTGGTTATAATTAGCATGTTGTTGTATAAGTTGAAGTCACATAGACTTCAAAAAAAGTCTAGATCCCTTCAGTTTCTTTTCCTTTTTGCTCAGTATTGTTTTATAGATTCCTGGTCTTTGGTGGTTACATCTGAATTTTTTTTCTATTTCTGTAAAGAATGTCACAGGGATCTCATAGAATATATAGACTGCTTTGGATAGTATAGTCATTTTAACAATATTAATTCTTCCAATTCATGAACATGAGATGTCCTTTTTTTCATTTGTGTCCTCTTCAATTTCTTTCATGAGTGTTTTGTAATTTTCATTATAGAGATCTTTCACCTCCACAGTAAAATTTATTCCTAGGGGTTTTTTTGCAGCTATTGCAAATGGAATTGATTTCTTGATGTACTTTTCAGCGACTTTGTTATTGGTCTATTATTGTTCAGCTACCAATTTATGTATATTAATTTGTATCCTACAATTTTACTGAATTTATCAGTTCTAGGAGTTTTTGATTGAGTCTTTAGTGTATATATACATATATATATGATTATGTCATCTGCAAATAAAGACAATTCGACTTCCTCTTTTATAATTTGGGTATCCCTTATTTCTTTCTCTTGCCTGATTGTTCAGGCTGGGACCTCTAGTACCATGTTGTGTAAGAGTGGAAAAAGTGAGCATCTTTGTCTTGTTCCAGTCCTTAGAGGTGAGGCTTTACATTTGTTTCCCATTCATTATAATCTTAGATATGAGTTTGTCTGTCATATGTGGGCTTTATTGTGTTGAGGTATGTTCCTTCAATACCTAACTTGCTCAGCATTTTCTCATGAGCAATGTTAAATTTTATCAAGTGATTTTGTAGCATTTATTGAGATCATCTTTTTTTTGTTGTTGTAGTTCTTCATGTTGGTGATGTGATGTATCACATTTATTGATGTGCATAAGTTGAACTATCCTTGCATTCCTGTCATAAATCTCACTTGATCATGGTATGATATCTTTTTGATGTGCTTCTGGATTCAGTTTGTTAGTATTTTTTTTTTTTTTGCAGTTTTTGGCCAGGGCTGGGTTTGAACCCACCACCTCTGGCATATGGGGCCAGAGCCCTAACCCTTTTAGCCATAGGCACCGCCCAGTTTGTTAGTATTTTTTGAGGATTTTTGCATCTGTGTTCATCAGAGGTATTGGCCTACAGTTTGTTGTTTTCATGTCCTTGTCTTGTCTTACTATCAAGGTAATGCTTTGTGGAGTGGCTTAAGAAGAATTTCCTCCTCTTCATTTTTTTTGGCATAGTTGAGAAGGATTGGTGTTAGTTCTTTTTTGAAGTTTGGTAGAATTCAGTAGTAAATTCATCTGGTCCTTAACTCTAATTTTTTTGGGAGACATTTTATTACTGATTCAACCTTATTACTTGTTGTTGGTCTATTCAGGTATATTTCTTCCTGGTTCCATCTTGGTAGGTTATATATGTCCAGAAATTCATTGATTTCCTGTAGGTTTTGTAACTTCTTTGCATATAGGTGTTTATAGTGGTATTTAGTTATCCTTCGTATTTTTGAGGTTATCGGTAGTAATGCCTCTTTTTTTTATTTTTACATATACATGTGTTTATTAGGTTTTCATTTTTTTGCCTTTACAAAATTAAAAAGGCTTAAATTTTAATAACAGTAACAATGTTATTAAAGAACGAATGAACATAAATACATTTGGAAAAGGAATCAGACAATTGTTACATCGAAATATTAAGCAATAATAATGATAATAATGCAAAGAAAGTAGCATTCACATTGTCAAATAAGAGTATGTCTATTATAGAATGCTTTGACTCTGAGATTCAGTATGGAGTCATCAGTTAACTTCTTCTTATTTTTTTTTTAAGTCTTAAAAAAAATAGACAACTAATATTTATAAATAAAAGTAAAAGATAATTTCAAAAAACAGATCATGCCAAATCTTATAGACAATAGAAAAAGAAGAAATACTTCAAAATCATTTTACTTGATCTGTGTACACCTGATATTAAAATTGGAGAAAATATATTATTAGAAAGGGGAAATTACAAACATATGTCACTTATAAATGAGGATATAGTATCCTAAACAACATATTAACATGTTGAATTAAAAATTAATGTTTAAATAGTATACTTTGGTCAAAATTAAAACCAATTTATATGAAGATTAGCCACTATTTTCTTTTCTTTTCTTGTTCTTTTTTTTTGCTCTTTTCTTTCCCTCAGCCCTTCCCTCCTTCTCTGTCTGCTCTCCCCTTCCCCCATGCCCCACCATGTCATTAATTGTCGTTAATTGTCTTCAAATCAAAATTGAGTACATAGGATTCATACTTCTCCACTCCTGTGATGCTTCACTAAGAATAATGTGTTCCACCTCCATCCAGGTTAGTACAAATACTAAAAAATCTCCATTTTCTATGGCTGAATAATATTCCATCATATACATATACCACAGCTTACTGATCCATTCATGGGTTGAAGGACATTTAGGTTGTTTCCACATTTTGGCGATTCTAAATTGGGCTGCAATGAACAGCCTAGTACAGGTGTCTTTATAAAAAAAGGTTTTTTTACCCCCTCTGGAGAGATGCCCAGTAATGGGATTGCAGAATCAAATGGGAGGTCTAGGTTGAGTTCTTTGAGGTTTCTCCATACTTCCTTCCAAAAAGGTTGTATTAGTTTGCCGTCCCACCAGCAGTGTAAAAGTGTGCCTTTCTCTCCACAACCGCGCCAGCATCTGCAGTTTTAAGATTTTGTGATATAGGCAATTCTCGCTGGGGTTAAGTGATATCTCAGGGTGGTTTTAATCTGAATTTCTCTAATAATTAGGGATGATGAACATTTTTTCATGTGATTGCTAGCCATTTGTCCGTCATCTTTGGAGAAGATTCTATTCATCTCTCTTCCCCATTGATGTATGGGATTGTTGGTTTCTATTTGTTTCTTTTTAGTGATATTTATCTCTTTTTAGAATTTCTTGTTCAGATCATGAATTGTTTTCCTGCCTGTGTTGAATTGTCTGTTTGTGTTCTCTTGCATCTCACTGAGATTCCTGAAGATCATTATATTGACTTTTTTTCAGACATTTCATAGAGTTCTTTTTCTTTGGGATTTATTGTGAGAAAGTTAATTGTACTTCAGTGCAGGTGTTATGTTTTCTTGCTCTTATTCTTCAGGGTGTAGAGCACTGTATGAACTCAGATGCCAAGATAATGGCTACACTGCTGGGTCCAACTGGTGTTACAATATTAAAGCCTTCAGGTTGATGTGGCTAAGTATTGGCAATCCTCAGAGACATGAAGATGAAGGAACTAACGGACCCAGAGATAGGTGTACTCCCTCCTCTCGAAATGGCATTGTGCTATAGCATCCTGTGTCCTGGGGAGTGGGAGGAACCCAGTGTGTATTCTGTTTGTGGAATAACGCAGTCAGTAGGCTCAGGCCCTGGGAGGACTGTGGGGCTCTTCTGTAGCTAGGATTGCAGGCATCGGTGGGAATTTCTGGGACTTCTGGGAATTTCCTTCTTTCCATTTCCCGGCAGTGGGGCATCCCTCTTAACTCTAAGATGGTCCCACCATCCTGCTTCGCTTTCTTCTCTATGCTGCCATCCAAGTTTCTGTGCCTTGGAGGGTGTTTGTCACTTCCTTGCTGAATTCCAGGGTTCTCCCTGACATTGTTTTCAAAGCGTGGTTATTTATTTATTGTTCAGGACCTTTATTGTGGACAAGGAAAGTGCTGGAAGCCTTGAGTCTGCAATCTTTATGATCTAGACTACTAATCAGCCTCACTTTCTCTCTTCAGAACTTCTACTGGGGACCTTATAAGGGGAGAGACACGTAGTACCCAGGGCCCCCATTCGGATTGCTTAGGGACCTCTGAGTTGACACTTTGCAAAATCCACCCCTCCATTTTAGACAAATCCTCCAATCTTGAAGGTAGTGGCTATTCACTCATTGAAAATATATTTATAGAGATTGATGATGAGTCAAGTGCTATTATAGGTGCAGAAGATATAACGTCAAGAGGTAGACATAAATCTTTGCACTCCTGGAACTTACATAATAGTAAACACAATAAATAAATTTTAAGGAATGTTAAAAAGCCAATAGAAGAATGGAAGACAATAAGGGGGGTGGAGAGTACAGATTGAATGTAGTAGTGTAATTTTAAATTGGGTGTCCAGAGTGGGCTACACTAAGAAATTATTATCACTCCAAAGCCCTGAAGGAAGTAAGAGAATGAATCATGCAGATAGTTAGTAGAACTTTAGCTTTTTGCACTCTTGGTAAATGGTTGTGATTATTTTAAAGAATCTCTCTCTCTCTCTCTGTCCTCATCACACATAATACCCTAAATAGTACTGCTGTCTCCTTTACATGGTTCTCTTACAGCTGCCATTACTGGCATGTACCAGATAGTGCTTCAAATACTTTATATGCTTCATTCATTCAAATCTCACAACAGTATTAGGATGTAGGTAGTGTTATTATCTTCATTTTATAAATTAGAGAACATAAAAATTAAATAACTGGCCCATGGTCACATAAGAAGTAACAACTAGAGACAGGATTTGTACCCAAGGATTTTAGTAATTCTGGATTTTGGTAGGAAAGCCCATCATTTTAACCACAAATCTATAAACTGTCCCATTAATTTGCTGCTGATAAAACATAGTCTTACAATCTAGTATAGGTAGGGGTCAAGGCCTTTTCTTCTAGAATTAAACCTGCATTTGGTGACATTCTAAGGATGATCCCCATTGTGGAGGTGGATCTTCCATAAGCAGGAATGGTTGCTGAAGGGAAAAGTTCCTCTGTTTTCTTTAAAACAAAACATCCAAGTTACATGGAATGCACCACATGATTTTTGTGAATTGAAGTCAATTTGGCACCAACAGAAATAACCTTAGGAACTAAGTTTGTATACAGTATCTTCTTACGGAAACCGCAGTCAGAGCATAGAGTAAACTGTTAAAGATAGACTCTTCTTTCTGGAGTTGCATTAGCTGTCTTTGGGTGGGGACAGCAAATTGTTTCGTTTATAAGCTTTGTACATCAAAAGCTAGAGCTGCTTATACTTTAAAACCAAGAGGAGAAGAAAGACTTATTTTTAGCTATCTGAAATTTAAACCAAACCCAACATTGACATATGGATGTCTCAGACTGCACCATGTCAGAAAATTTCTCAGAGCTGACATTAAACAACAATGTATTATTGCAGCTGTAGAAAGTCACTGAGGTTCTTCTAACTTGGTTTAATAGTTATGGGGACAGAGAGATTAAAGAATAAAGAAATTGGATTTCCCAAAATTAGAGCAGGCTGACAGGGATTGTGGTTATCCGTGGGAACTGGGTTTTGTCCCAGGGGAATGAGGATGTCACTGTATCTAGCAGAAACAGCTTTTGGTTCTTTGGGCAGGTCAATCAGCTGGCCAAAGGTTGCTTATTGCATTCAGTTTGTAAGAGAAAGCCTTAATTTTTAAATTTTGTGTGTATTAGTACAGATGATATTCTGACTCATTTTAGGTTATATTTAAAAGCATATTAATATTAACCTAAAAATATTCATTGATAATCTCCAACCTCAAAAATAATGCTCAAAATTTTGGGGTAGACCTTTCCACCTAGATACATACATAAATATTGAATGCATATAGAGTTAGACATAGGCATGTAGATATATCAAACGTATTTGGACTATGGCTTTTTACACTATATAAAAAGTGGGATGAAACCATTCATACTATTGAATAATCTGTTTTTTTTTTTCTTTTAAGGTTTTTCAATGTGATATTTTACTTAGCATTTTCCTATGCCATTAATTTTTTTTTAACTACCGTCACTTTCACTTATATTCATCTAAGTTTGTGCATATTCATGCTTTAATTAACTGGTACCTTAGTGTGGTAGGTCCCAAAGATTAACATGCTTAGTTCCTGGAATCTGCCAATTTGTTAGATAACACAAAAGACATTTTACTGATGGAATTAGAATTATTGATCTTCATACAGGGAAAGTATCTTGGATTCTAGGATAGGCTCAGTGTCATCACAGGGACCTTTCCTAATGGGAGAAAGAGGCAGAAACATAGGTGGGAGAGAAGCAACTTGGGAGGACTGGCCCCACCATAAGCCAGGAAATGCGAATGTCTCTAGAACTTGGGAACAGTGCTCAGCTGAAAGCCAGAGAGAAATTGGGGACCTCAGTCCAAATACCAAAAGGAAACAGAGATCTATTCTTCTCTAAAACCTACTAACATCTTTAGCTCAGGGAAGACTTGAAGCCAAGAAACCAAAAAGCCCAAGGGACTACTGAACTACATAACTCAAATAATAAATTTGTGTTGTTTCCAGCTGCTAAGTCCCTGGTAATATGCTATAATAGTAATAGAAAATGAATGCACCCACCTTCGTACATCTAGGACTTTCACTTTTTCACTAACAAAAATGAAGCCACAATGAATGTTCTGACCTTGATACACGTCTTTGGTTATTCTTTTAGAATAAGTTCATTTAAAGGGATCTGTGGGTCAACAGTATATGAAATTTTTAGGCTTTTCATTCAGCTAATATGTGAAGTTGCTCAAAGGAGCATCATTTGCTGATTGGGAGTGAGGCAAAGGGATAAAGAAAGGCACCATTCCCTTCTTTCAGCTGTTGGTTCTAGCTATTTGGTTTCCATAGTGTGTACCATATAACTCTTTCTTCTCAGCCAGCCACAGAAGGCTTTGTATTTTCTGTGTGTATTGAAATAACTGCTACATTAGTGGAATAATGGTCCACTCAAGAGCTGCTTGAGAAGATCTCTATGGTGAAACTGCTCCCTAAAGTTTGGAACGTTAGTTAAAGTGCTTCGGGCCAAGCGTTGGAACTGAAATGGAATTTGCTTTTCAAACACCACTTGTGCTGGCATTGGAAGGGGTAGGGTCACATATCCATTACTGGGCAAACAACTTACAGTATGTTTATTTTATGGGGTTCTCTCCATATACATTAGTCAGAGTTGGTCAGAGGCTAACTGCCTCTTTTATGGGCCTCAAGCCTAGCTTTGCTCAAATACATCAACCACATCAGAACTCAGAATTGTTGATTGGGAGGCAGCTAATGTGGATTGAGGATTAAGAAAAGAAGTGTCACCCCAGGTGACCGGATGTACCTTAGCTGTGTTCCCAGATCTAAGCCAGATCTCATCTTTCATGTTTAGGATGGCTTGAAGTTTAAAACAACATCAGGTTTCAGATAACATAGTTAACATTTTGGCTATTTATTCTTTCCTGAAGCCACACACTGATCACACTTTTTGGATTCAAAATGCATGGGGGTCAGAATTTAGGATAACTCAGCTACATTCATATCTGAAATAATGAATAATAAATAATATAGAGAATAGTCACATTAAGAAATTATTCACTTTTCAAAAAGATCCATTCCAGTATTCTTTAAATATTCAAAATCTCTGGGGACTTTAACATAACACTTCACTTACAAAAAATCAGAATTATACATGAGTACTATACACTGGGGGTCCTCCCTCTCTCTTTTTCTCCTCCTTTGTATATGTAGGATTGGGGAGGAAGGAAGGAAGGGAGAGAGACAGATTTTAAGTTTTTATGATAAAGAACAACTATTGCTTTTGGCAAACCAGAAACTCAATCCTGACAAGTATTTTCATCAACAAGTGACTTTTTAAAAAACATTGGGACTCTAGTCAGTGACCCTGGAAACACTACCATTAGCAAGTTTAGTTGTGGAAAGGAGGTCTAGGATAGTGGAAAGAACCCAGATCGGGTGCTGGACAGACTGGCTTCGACTCCTGCCTCTCTGTCACTCACTAGTTGTGCTTCTTGGGGGGAATTTTCTGTAAACTCTTTAAACCTCAGTTTATTCCTTTATAAAATGGGGAGCATTCAACTTTGCAGAGGATGCATATTTCCAGGCACACTAACTTGACACAGATCTGGAGGTCAATGAAGAAAGTACATGTTAGTCATCTGTTACTCTGGAGTAGTAGTCTTCAGACACAGGTGTCCAAATCCATATTTCCTTTTGGATGCAAGCTATGATGGCTTGAATGCCTTGCATATAAAATGAGGCACTTACTAAATGAATTAATTAATAAAGGAAAGGAGAAGATTTTCTTCACTGAATTTCACCTTATATTCATGTCAGCTAATACATGAAGTTGCTCTGATAGAGGTAATTTGGCAGGTAGATGAAACCTTTTCACTTTCATACAACTTCACAGACATTAAGAAAACTCATTGTATATGAATACCCTCAATTAAATATATGAATTTTCTAAAATATGTAACCTCAATGCATTTAGCAAATTTTCTTCTCTGTAGAAGAACATTTTTAGTTGGATATTTGAAATTAGAGTGTCATTTAAATCCAAAGGCCACTGCCCTATTCAAACATCTTCAGTGATTTCCCATGTTTTGAAGGAAAAATCCATACTACTTTTATTACTGATCTTATCCTAGTACTTCTTTATATCACATTTTTCATTATTCCTTTAAAATATTTTTTGTTCCTCTCAAGTTAGTCCATATAACATCCAAGTGCTATGGTGGGCATCTCTTATTTTGCTTTTTCATTAATATCCAAGAATAGTTACTATGGCCCTAGTCTCTGATCCAGGTAATCCTGCCTTGACCAAGCAGTACATTTTATCCTCCTGGTCACAATGACTGGTTTAGGCATGGTTGGGTAATTCAAGATTGTTCAATCATTAGCAATCCTGAGACTTTGAATGGATCAACTGGAGAAAAGGGGTATTTTTCACTGCTCCACAGAGCAGCTGAGCAGGGAAGATGTGAGCCTCCAGCCACTGTCAGCCATACTGCTGCAACATGTTGAACATCGGCCTGTAAAGTCACACAGAGAAAAGAGCTGAGTGAAGGAGTCAGCATTCTGATGATGGCACACAAGTCCTAAAGATGGATCCCTGCACTTTGGAGTGTAACGAGCCAGTAACTTCCCCAGCTGGAGCCAGTTTGAAATAGATGTTCTTCCTCATCAACAGACGCTTTCCTATTTGAGCTCATGTTTTTTCATTCCCCAAATATTCTAACTTTTGTTCTCTACTCACTCAGGAGGTACCTTTTCTTGAAGGCTCATTCAAATTCCAGCTCCCTGAAGATACCTTATTCAAGTACAGAGGCCTAGGTCACTCACTTCCTGAAACACCCACAGATAATTTGTGCATATTGCCTTGAGCAATCATTTAGCTCTTTGAGTATATGTTCTGCCTCTTATCTCTCTAGCATCTTGCAATTTCTTCAATGAATGTTTCCTAGGGGAGATGTTGCAACTGAATAGTTAGTATATGTCTCCTTTTAAACTTGGTTTGAATAATCGTGCTGGAGAACAGAGATAGGCCTGGCCCCGTCCTTCCCTTGCCTTCGCTTCCCTTCCCTTCTCTTCTCTTCCCTTCCTTTCCCCTTTCATTTCTCCCCCAGGCAAATGACTGAGTAAGAATACTCAGTTTAGTTACCAAGTTTGTCCACACCCTTATAAGAACTATTATTATGTCTGTGACTTTAGTCCACTGAAGTAAGATGAATCATTTTGGGGGGTAAACAAGTCACCCAAGCAATAGTCCAAGAAGATTGCTCAGACACTGCATGTGTTTGAGAGTAAACTGTAAAGTTCTCACTATTTATGAGGATTGTGCCAAGCTAATCTACTGATATTCAAGTTTACTGCTAAAGCTTTACACTATGGAATGCTTTTATTGTGACCATGAATCTTCCTGGGAGGAGGTCCTGCAGTAGTCTGGGTCTTAGGTGTTTAGGTAGTCTGTTGGTCTCACCAAGGTATCCATGTTCAGAGGTCATGGAGAAGAAAGAGTCAGGGTGTGTTCTGTCACCCCATTTTCTTTGTGCATTGCTGCTCTCCCTTTGTCCAGTCTTGAGGCAATTGAGACAAGGGAGGAATCAGGTTTTAAGAATCCCTTGTTGCCCTGCCTTTCCTTTAGCATCAGCTGATCAGAAATGTAGTCACTGAGGCCAAGTTTACATAGTAGACAATAAAGGCAGATTGTCAGTGATCTAGTAGATTCAGACTAGGTGCAAAACAAATGGGAGGGAGGGAACCTGGCAGTATTGGTTTTGCCTTCTGCCATCTGTACACCACAGTTGTATTAATTAATCATTTCTCTCATTTTCATTTTTCAGTCCCTACTTCCTTTGATCACTAAGATCCTTTCATTTTACCTTTACAATATCTCTTAGTCCATCCCGTTTTCTTTGTTCTCACTGCTACTGGGCTAGCTTTAGTCTCGTTTAAAATATATTCTTGGCTGGGCCTGGTGGCTCATGCTTGTAATCCCAGCTGTCTGGGAGGCTGAGGCAGGAGGATTGCTTGAACCCGGGAGTTGAAGACAACAGTGAACTATGATGCTGCCACTGCACCCCAGCCTGGGTAACAGAGCAAGACCCTGTCTTAAAAAACAAAATAGACTTCTTAACTGGTTGCTTTTACATTTATTCCATTTTTACAATCCATTCTACCTAATAGCAAGTTTATTTTCTTAAAACGTAGCTGAAATAATATACTATCTCGGACTCAAACACGTTCCAAACTCCTCACCTTAGTCCTCAGTATCTTCCATGCTGTGGTTCCAACTTAACCTTTCATATCTCATTTGGTCAATTTTGTCACATAAGGACCCATTGTAAATTTGGCATTGTTTTCTGTATTAGATACTTGTTTTTTGACTGTGCCCTATAAATCAACCAAATGTTTTGGTGTCAGTGTTATCCTAGATGTTTTAAGACCTGTTATGTGATGAAGAGTTAGAGGAAAAAGAAATGACAGGCAGTAACTAATAAGGAAAAGGTAAACTACAGTATTAAATCTACATTGTTGAGCTATAGAAACCAATACAATGTTATTAAACACCGTGAAAAATATTGGCCATAAAATAAAAATACTCCCCCTTCCCCCCACTAAAAAATTGGCTGAAGCATCTCTTGGTCTTGACTTTACTAAACAACTTTAATGGAGAGGCCTTTTTCTGACCAAGGGTCAGTTAATATTTCCAGGAAGCAGGTCCCCAAACTCTTCTTTCCTGGAAAGTATTACACAACTGTGCATTTCTAATGAAATAAGCCCAGAGATTATGAGTGAAGACCAGAAGAGATAAGGAACGTAAATAAATAAAATTAAATCTGTTGTTAAAATAAAATAAGAGCTTGATCAGCAAACACAAGGCAGACGGTTTAAGCTGAATTGAAACAAACTCACCATTTCTACATAAATGAGCAGAAATTAGGAAGTGAAGGAAGGGATTTGGGGCCTGGGATTGTGGAAGGAGTTATATTAGAAGACCACTCTTGTTTTATGTATTTTAACAGAATAGAGTAAAATCTGCTTACCCCATTTTTGCAAAGCCATCAGATGGAGTCAACATCTTCCATAAATGACATATATCCTATAAAGGCATGGCCAAGTCCCTCACCATTCAATTCACCCTTTCCTCAAAGAGTGTGTGTTTTACACATGTCATCCCTGTTCATCCCTCACCTCTCTGTGGAAACACAGCAGAAAAATGTGGAGTGACTCAATCAAGGTCACAGCGTGAAAGTGCTCAGGAGCTGGAAGGGAACCCGACACCCATCCAGTGCCATATGTATGAATTCACGCTGCTGGGTAAAGCACATTGCAATTGCACGCGTGTTTAAGTGATATATCAGTGCTAAATGGTAACACATGTAACGCTTCCCACTTAGGATATATTCTTGGCTAACTCTGTTGGAAAATATTATATGGAAATTTCTCCATGGTAAAAAAAAATTATTTTTTTTTTGAACAAAGTTTAAACAAAAAAGAACAAGATCCAAAGCCTAGAATACTCCCACCCCTATTTTTTTCTGGGAATGGTAAGGGCTCCAGCAATCTTACTTTACTGAGGTTTACTGTTAAGGGTAAAGGCAGAATTACACGGTTCAGGTATTCTTTCTCGAAAGAATCATCAGATTAACATAAGCAGAACCACGACTTGAAATAGAAAGTAATGGTACAATGTAAACTCTGCATGGAGAGAAAAAAACCCCTGTGACGACAATGAGATTTCAAATCTCATAGCTGCCTAACCAGGGTGTTCCTGGGGCCAGGGAATGTGTGGGCACCACAGAAGTTGACAGAGAGCCAGCGCATCAGCGCTCAATCCTTTTGCAGGCTGAAAAATACTCATGTCTGCTAAGAATGCTCTTCTGGGAGAAAAAATAAATAAATAAATAAAGCTACGACTTGAGTATCCCATGACAGGAAAGAGCTCCTGAGTGTTTTGTTATGGGTGTGAATGAATCAGTTTCCCACCTTCACGTGGGCATTAATCAGAGTCTAACAAATTACAAAGAGCCCAGAGACAAGCTGAAGAGAATGGGATTAACCTGTATTTCTCGTAGTGTGCATTTTGATGGAGGCAGAATTGAGTCATATGTGGTGGGACAGATATTTACTCCTCACCAAATAGCCACGTGCTTCCCACGTCCCTCAGCCCCCTTGCAGGTAGGTGGACAGCGGACTTAAGAAGGAAGAGCCAATGCATTACCATTAGCGTTCTCTTCTGCTGTCGTGGTGGCCCTGAAACTATGTGTTCCAGATTTCTTAGCAGTAAAATGTAAGCAGACTGAGTCCCTGAGCTGTCCTGGAGGACCTCTGTACACACAGTGGTCTTCTGGGATTGAGAAATAAGCTTTTTGGAGTTAAGCCACTGAGATTTAGGGGCGTATTAGGTCCCTTGGCACCTCACTAATAATACACAGGGGATTGAGAGAACATTCTTGCCCTTAGAGAACTTGAATAATTATGAATAATATGGCTCTTTTTTTCCCAATTTAGCTTATTTCTCACTTTCTCACAGGGTTATAATGATAAAAACCCAGCCAATCAGACCCAACAGACAATAGAAGACGTTTAGTATTAATAGTAGATATTTAGTACTCATGAACATTTAATGTTAAGTTTGCATAAAACAAACTTGCATTCTTGCGTCCTGAAATACTGGTGTGGTGGCATTTATTTGACTCATGCCCTATTCTTTACTAGAAAATACATCCTCAGTTGTTCCTTACCATAACTTCTTTTTTTTTTTTTTCTGAGACAGAGTCTCACTATGTCGCCCTCAGTAGAGTGCTGTGCTGTCACAGCTCACAGCAACCTCAAACTCTTGGGCTTAAGCAATTCTCTTCCCTTACCCTCCCACATAGCCGGGACTACAGGTACATGCCACAATGCCCAGCTATTTTTGTTATTGTTGTTGTTGTTTAGTTGGCCTGGGCTGGGTTGGAACCTGCCAGCCTAGGCATATGTGTCCAGTGCAGTAACCACTGTGCTACGGGATCTGAGCCTACTATAACACTTTTAAAAATGCACTTCAAGTTATTTGATGTTCAGTGGATTTCACGATTCCTCTTTTTTTTGATAAACTATTCAGCCACAGTATCTTTGAAAACATCCCTTCACACCATGATAGCATTAGAGGATTTTTACATTTCTGATGTGAGATGTATTCCATTTCAGCAGCTTTTTTTTTTTTTAAGTAAGGTTTTATGGGGTGGCGCCTGTGGCTCAGTGGGTAGGGTGCTGGCCCCATATACTGAGGATGGCGGGTTCAAACCCTGCCCTGGCCAAACTGCAACAACAACAACAACCAAAAAAATAGCCGGGCATTGTGGGGGGTGGGGTGGCACCTGTAGTCCCAGCTACTGGGGAGGCTGAGGCAAGAGAATCACCTAAGCCCAGGAGTTGGAGATTGCTGTGAGCTGTGTGACGCCACGGCACTTTACTGAGGGCAATAAAGTGAGACTGTCTTTAAAAAAAAAAAAAATCAGGCTTTACAGCAGGCTATTACACCACAGGTGATTGTCAAACACAGACTGAGGTTGCACAGCTTTCTCTTTGGACCAAACTCCAATGGCACTTGAACTCCAAGGACGCATTGTATAAGCTGTCCAGACACTGCAACCTGTCGCTGAAGTCTCACATAATTACAGTCCAAACACTAATTTGTATGTCTTTTTGGGTTTATTTCAAAATGAATTAGTTAGCTTTTTTGAAAGTTAGCTCTGATTTCTAGGAAATACACAAAGACACAGTTACGACTACGGTCACCAGCTGAACAATAAGAACAGAATATTTGAGGATTCATTGTTCATTTGACCTTTGTTTTGTTAGTTAAAATGATCATTCTTTGGGGTCTCCTCTTAATTGCTCTTTGAAATCTCTGTGCTTTTTATAGGTGCCGGAGTCTTACTTTCAAATTAGAGCAAACTCCTAAGATGATGTCAATAGAAACATTCCTTCCCTGGTAGCTAACAGATTTGAGTTCTAGTTCCTAACGTGATTGTTATAGTGTGACTAAGTGATTATCTGGATTTCAGTTTTCTCATCTTGAAACTTTTTGAGTGTAACAAGTTCTAACTTTCTAAGTTTTCATGGTATTGATGTACATTCTAAGGACACAGAGAGAACTACTTTTGTGTGTATGAGTCAGACAAGTTCACAAACTTATCCTAGAAAAAGTGCTACATGCCTCATTGCTGAATATCACTGTGGTCCCCAGACAGTACTTCAAAGGAGGCCATAGTGATATTCAGCAATGAGGTATGTAGCACTTTTTCTAGGATGAGTTTGTGAACTTAATTGTCTCCCTCTTACGTGTGTGTGCAAATGAATGTGTGTGTGTAGATAGATATTAATAGATGACAATCTAAACATTTTCTTAATTTTTCAGATATAACTTTAAAAGCTGTTAAGGGAGGCTAATATTTAAATACTATTTTTCCAAGTTTTTCATCTTATAATTATTTACATTATTTTTCCTTGCGTGATTTTGAAGTGTCAATAACTTAGTCTTTTACTTTATGTATTTTATGTTAGGGAACAAAGAAGAGTAACAGTTTGGATCTCTACAGGGATGTGGTGATAATTTTGCTATATAGCAAACTTGTGGGTTTAACCTGAACTTAAGAAAATTAGTCTTCCAGGCCAGGTGTGGTGGCTCACCCCTGTAATCCTAGCACTCTGGGAAGCCCAAGTGGGAGGATCCCTTGAGCTTAGGAGTTAGAGATCAGCCTGAGCAAGAGTGAGAGCCCCTTCTCTAGTAAAAAAAAATGATAGGAAAAAAAATTAGCTGGGTGTTGTGGCAAGCCCCTGTAGTCCCAGCTACTTGGGAGGCTAAGGCAGGAGGATCCCTTGAACCTAGGAGTTCAAGGTTGCTGTGAGTGAGGCTGACACCATGGCACTCTAGCCTGGGGTAGCAGAGTGAGACTCTGCCTCAAAACCAAATTTTTTTCTTAAAAAAAAAAAAAAAAAAAAAAGAGAAGAAATCTTCCAGGACAATAAAAATAAATAAAAGGGAGGGAGGGGAGGGGAGAAGAAGGAAGAAAGAAAGGGAGGGAGGAAGGGAGGCTAACCAGTAGATAGGTAGGGAGGAAGACAGGGTGAGGAAGCTTCAAGCTGGAAGGGCAGCTTCCTGGTGTCAGGGACTGTTCCTGGGCGTACTTCCCACAGCACGCATGGCGCCTCCCACTGTGCTGGGCACAGCAGACAGTTTCAGAGTGAGTACTGAAACAAAAGTTTTAGCATTTAAACAATGGGCAATTGATTTTAAATTGTTCTTACCTCTTAATAAACCTTTGGCTAGACATGGAAGTTTACGACATCTGTGTTGCTCTCAAGGTGCAAGAAATGTTTTTCTGTCCATTCTCTGCACCTTTTCTGCTGTCTTCAACAAGGATGGCGGGCATACTGCCTGAGTGCCCCCTCGACAGCCCCTCCTTCGAAATATCATAACCAGAACTGTGTCTCCTTCTTGGGGCCAGAGATGGCTGCATGACGGCAGGACTGTGAGCATCAACAAGAGCAGAGGGGTCAGGGCCTCTCCCTGGAACTCGTCCTGTGTTGGCTGGTCCTGCTGGTTGGTGCTCTTTCCTCAACTTCTCCGACCTGCTGACTTCCCCATCTTCCCTGCCCTCATCTTACCTGACGCTGTATTTGTCTCCCTATATATTTAACTCATTGTCTGCTCCGAGGTAGAGGAATTGCCACATTCTTTCAGTCTCAGACCCAGACTTCTCATCCTCCATCTGTGCTGATCTTGGCATCCTGCCTGAGACTTTGTGCCACGTCTGAATCCTTGGCTGTATTCTTCTACTGCCTCCACCCTGGCTTGACCCAGAGAGCTTTCTGTCTAGTTAAGGACACAGTCGAACAGAGGAGAGGCAGCTGCAGAACACAGCCCAGAAAGAGGTGGTCCACATGAATGAGAGAGGTTCCCTGGGGGGGGTGGGGGTGGGGGCTTGAAGGGTAGATTTGTTCAGCTTTTCCTCTTGCTGTTGGTAGGAAATGTTGCACGAACCCCCATGTAACAAAATGGAATTTCTTTAGCATGCTATAATATTGGGGCTCTTCTCTCTTTCTCATTTTCTCACATGAGAAGCCAGCCTTTCTCATTTTCTCTATTTCCCTTGCATGCTTATAAATGCTTGTGGTTTGACTGGGTTGGGCAGAGGGTCCTGTCCATGTGTCCTCCCTACTCCCTCCTCCACTCTTGCACGCGTGCAGCTAGCTCTGCTCGCTAACTTTCAGACTTCTCCAATTATAGTTCAGTCAACAGTCTGGAAATCTCCTCTCAGAGTTGGTTTTACTTTTGGGGAGCCATTGATTCTGCCATATGGTGTGTAGCCATCCACACTGCCTGCTGGGCAGGCCTCTTTCAGCAGCGAGGCCCAGGGTAGGTCTCGTCCAGGCAGAGGCAAGCTCCCAGAGCCAAATGGCAGGCCTGTCCCGGCTCTGCCTGGCCCAAGGCAAGGCTTGGAAGGGGGAAGCACAGAACCGTACCAGGAGCTTTCTCCACGGGCTCCTGTTCTTAGCCCCGGCAGGCTTGACTTAGCAACAGTGTCATGTGAGGGGACAGGATTCCTGCTCCTTTTCTAGGGATTTTGGCTGCTCCTGCAGTGTGTAGGTGGTTCTCTGGTCTTCCCACCCCACTGGCCTCCAAAGGGGGCTCATCTCTTACCTCCCAATGACTCAGCAGCTCCCTTCACCAGATGAGCATTGTGTGGTGTGTCCACCTGCCTTGGCTAGTAGGAGTATTTCAGAGAAATAAGGAGTTCCGGCCTGTGTTGTGATCTCAGGTCTGAGTCGTGGGGAGTTTTCTTTTCTTCTTCTTTTTATTATTACGTGTCTTCATCTATTTATTTTTATGGTAATTATTTTTGCTTGGTAAAGAAAAATTGTATGTATGAATGATGGGCCATATATGTGCCGTAATTATACAGCATGGACAGATCAAATCCAGCTAATCAACCTAGGGAGTTCTATGGGACACAATGTGCTTTGTGCTAAAGAAAAGGATGCCAGATCTTTCCACTTTATTTTATGTTTTTTTCCAGTTGAGGAAACCAAATGCATGGGTGGAAGGTTAAGCTGGTGGGCCGTGCTGCTGGACTATGGCAGCCCTCGCTAACTCCATTGTCAGGAGAGACTAATTTGTGGTTGCTTATGTCTTCGGAGTGGCTCCATCTTATCTACTTTCAAGTTTCTTTTTTTTAATTGTTTGGGATCATTGAGGGTATAAAGAATTAGGTTACACTGATTGCCTGTGCTAGATAAAGTCCCTCTTATAAATGGGTCCTGCCCCCAAGAGGTGTGTCATACACTCTGATCCCCTACTTTCAAGTTTTAAAATGAGCAGCAATGTAGTTATGTATAGGAAAAAGTCCTAGACCAAGAGAGAGGAGCTGTTGCTGTGAGTCCGTGGGCAGGACATACTCTGTCGGGTCCAGTTTCCTCACTGGTGTATAAAGCAAGAGGCCTGGTGGACACTCTTTCAGCTTCCTGCCAGGCTTCCAGTCTGAGGTCTGTGATCTTGACTTTGAGTCCACACTGTCCCTTGATTTGCATATCTGTTCACCGTGTCTGCTGTACCACTTTCAGCCTGGACTTCCTAATATGTTCTCTTCTCTACTTTTGCCTCCGGCTTATGGTGATAGAAAGTTTATTGAAACCACAGCTCAGAAATCTATACAATGGGGCAAGAAGTAGCACAAACAGATGAGAGACCTTCTCCAAAGTCCAAGTCCCTTCCTCTTCTCTCCTGGGGAATTTTCCCTGAAAACACTGTGTGTTCCATGAATTGGTTGAAAAACTCACACACCGTGGAGCTTTGCTTGTTGTTGGAATGATTGGGAACTGCCCTCCACCCCCACCAAGTAGCTCACTTTTCTCATATATAAAATAAAGAGAATAATATTTGTTTTATAGGGCCGGGTACAGTGGCTCATATCTGTAATTCTAGCATTCTGGGAGGCTGAGACTGGTGGATTGCTTAAGTGCAGGAATTGGAGATCAGCCTGAGCAAGAGCAAAAGCCCATCTCTACTAAAAACACAAATATTAACTGGGTGTCATGGTGGGCACCAGTAGTCCCAGACACTTGGGAAACTGAGGCAAGAGGCTTGCTTGAGTCCAAGAGACTGAGGTTGCTGTGAGCTATTTTGACATCACGGAACTCTACCCAGGGCAATAGAGTGAGATTCTGTCTCCAAAAATAGATAAATAAATAAAATAAAAATGGCCTCCTAGATATGAGAATTAAAAGAGTTAATATTTTGTAAAGTGTTTAGGATAGCACCTGGCATGTGGAAAGTGCTTGTTACATAACTAAGTACCCATGACATGTGGGTAGATATGCTACAAAAATAAATAAATAAAAAGATCTCCAAGTAAAATGAGTTTATTTAGAAAGTCTGTGTTGATCTACATCAGATACATTTTTTTTTTAGTACTCAGAATATTTAATGTAATGCTATGCAGAGGAATTTTGAAACTTTATTGGAACCCCCAGAGGACACATAGAGTATTATTTGGAATATCCCAAGATTAATCGACTATGGAGACGTTTTTTGTGAAACATTTGATATTATCTCAGGAAACTTGAATGTTTCATGGACTGCAGTTTGGGGACCGTGGTTCCCAGGATGCAGAGCCATCTCATGAGCTTGTTTAAACGGTCCCTGCTGTTTTGGCCGTCTGGACCTCCGTATTCAGGCAGAAGTCTCTCACTTTTTGTGCTATCTTCTATTTAACACTTTTCATGTTTATACAAAAGCCACCTTTTGTATTTAAACTTTTACTTGAGCAATTACTTGCTAATTTTAAAGATTGAAGGTATGCTGTAGAAAGAAGCAACCCAAAATTAGTCTGTGTTGACATGGAGTTAGCATGGCTGCCTCAGCCCAAGAGCATGGGCAGCTAGCTTACCTCTGTGTCTCCCTCCCGTGGGTACATAGCACTGGCTTTGTGAAGAAGGTGGGGGGGTCTGTGCATTTCTAGGGTTAATGAAGGCCATAAGCCTGGCCCCATGGTACTAAGGGTGGTACTGTGTCTTTTGTATAAGCTAGAAACTCCTCACACTCTTGATATGACCTGCAAACAACCTAATTCTCTTACTTGTCATCCAGTTCAATAGTTAACAGGCCTCCTAGAGAGCCCGCTTTGCTGGTAGAAAACCCAAGTCCAACAGAAGGGGAAGGGTGAAGCTGCCTCCATGGGGCAAGTATGTACTTATATGCCGTATTGACTCTGCCCAAGTACTATTTAGAGCTCCAGGCATTAGATTAGGGCTTAGAATCCCCTGGGACCAAAGACCTAGGTAGCCCCTTGTTACCAACAGAATAAAATCCAAACACATTAGCCAAGAGCCAGAACCTTCCCAAACTGGGTCAACTTCACTTCTTTCCTTTCACACATCAATGAAACCTTCCTCATCACTCATCTGGAACCTCCCTGCCCCTGCATCACTCTGGACTTCTTTGCCTCTGAAACTTCCTTTGAATAACATTGTTTCCATGTATTCCATCAAAATCATAGGTATTTTTTAGTGTCAAACTCATGACATATCACACCTGCTCCCCTGATTCTTCTCCCCATGCTGGAGGTACAGGACTGCCCTCCTCTATTAACCATAGTTTCATATGCTCCATTTGATTCTATCTGTCTCTACATAACACTCAGGACATAATTTATTTGAGGACAAGGGCTGTGCTGTTTTTTTTTTTTTTTTTGGGCAGGGCAGGATTTGAACCCGCCACCTCTGGCATATGGGACTGGCGCCCCACTGCTTGAGCCACAGGCGCCACCCAGGCTATGCTGTTTTTATCCAGGTCCCTGGCCACATCAGAACAACTTAGCACTAAAAAAAGAAAAAAAAAAATTGCTAAAATCAATTAGAGACAGTGATCTACTTTGATGTGGTTTTCTTAGGGTTAAAATTGGACATGCATGTGTCTACTGTTTATTTTGTATGGGTTATAATTGCTCCTCTGGGCTAATTGTTTTGCAACGACAAGTGATTTTTCTTATTCTTTTAAGCTTATTGTCTATGGAACAGTGTCTAAATACCTAAGAATGGCACTCAGGACCCTGCACTGTCTGGGCTCAATATGTCTTTTGGGTATGTGGAAATGGGGGTATAAACTCTCCAAGTTCCCTTCAAAGAATAACTGGGCCTAAAACAGGATTGTTTAACCCAGGCAGGGTTGACATTTTGTGCTGGAGAACTCCTTATTGTGGGGGGCTGTCCTGTACATGGTGGGATTCATTGTCTCCCTGTCTCCCTTCTTTATTCCTCCCACTTGCCCTCATTTGGGATAACCAAAAATGTCTCAAGACATTGTCAGATGCAGAGGGCAAAGTCCTGCTTCAGAAGCACAGGTCTCGAGGTCTCCGATGCTTGGCCCTGAGTCCTGGGATAAAGTGGCTCAAGGTTTCTTCTCTACCAACTCAGGTGATGTTTCTCTCATCTGGGATCCACAGCAAATGAATAAAGCCAGGGAGAGGCCAATGCTTTCTGAAAAGCAGAACTAGGCAGTGCTGTGTCATTCATAGGTATGCTCAGGCGTAGACTAGTACGCTCAGACAAGTGACTAAGAGTAAATCAAAGACAATTAGAAAGGTAGTTAGACCAGGGATGTTCAAAATCTTGCTCATAAACCACATCTTGTAAGGAGAGGATTAAAAATGGAGATTTCTGGTCTATTCACTAGGTCTACTATATTGAAATCTGGAGTTTTGACAAACATATGCACTTAAGAACATGAGGACCACTGCATTAGACAGCAGTGCTTATTCATTTATCTTTATAAAACTATTTACATTTAAGTAACCAGGAACAGTGCAAAAAAAAAAAAAAAAAAGAAAGAAAGGGAAAACAGGCCTTGATATAATAAAAAAGTACTGTACCTTAACTTTAACTTCATTTTCCTTTTTTCTTTTGTAACTGCCTCTTAAACACAAACACAATCCATATGTTCAAGGAAAAAAATAATCCCCACCAGAGTGTGAGGTTAGTCAGGCATACTCAAGTGAGCCTGTCAAACCCTGAGTCCTGGAGGGCGTTGGATCCAGGCCTCCCTTCCGCACAGTGCGGACATCCACTGCAGTCATCACCCCCTTTTCCAACATGCTTGATTTCTGCAGCTTCTTTCTTTGTGATCCAGGAGGTATTTTTGAGACTTAAAAGGAAAAGTAAAAAGGAAAGCAACTTAGATTAAGGTGCTCTTTGGCAAAAGAATAGGATAAAATGCATTGTAATTGCTTCTACATTAGTCACCTTATCTGATTTGGGTCTTTGTTTTTATAAGCAAAGCTGGAAACTCTTAACCCCCGGTTTCCCAGTTGTAGTGCAACTAAAGTCGTGAGAGCTCTGAACCTGCTGAGTGGGTAGACAGTACTGCTTTCTGTGCAGAGAATGTAATTTTTTCTTCCTTTGCCACCCTCCACTGCCTGGTAATGATGCTAGGCACACCACAGGGGGACTTATAGCTAGCTGCTAATTAGAAGGCAGAGCTGCATCATCATATAGGCCCTATAGTTTGGGGCAAGAACACATCTGGATGCTGACCTGTGCACCGGGCTACCTAAAGAATTTTCCTATAGTTCGTAAGAGATCAGAGCAGGCTGCTCATCTGGTTTCCTTGCTTCTTGAGAACCGAAAGGATTGGCACTTGTCTGAATAGGACAGAAGAAAAAGTGATATTAGAGAGACCTCTATGGAAAAGACAGACCAATCCAGTTTTTTACTGATTCAAAAACAACCACATAATTAGAACTTCTAAGTCAATACAATGCAGTGTAAATACAGCTACATCCACTAATGTGACACTGCCAGAGGCTTGCCCTGACTTACTGCGATCAGATCTGACCACAGTTCCTCCCAATTTACACTGCCAGGGTTTTCCTTTTCTGTTTATCAGGATACTCATTCCTATTTGTGGAGCAGGTAAGTTGGTATCTGTGTGTATAGGTCACAGAGGTGTAGATAACAAATCAGATGGGGACCCTGAGACCCAAAAGCAGAAGGGATGCATTTGTCACAGAAATCTCCCAAACGCTACTTTTATAATATGGCTGAGATTTGAAGCTGCTGGGATCTCTTTTTAGCCCAGCTTGCCTAATATTTTGGCATCCTACAATTTTGTAACTTTTTTAAGGAAAAAGAAGAGGAAAGTGGGAGGGTGGGAGGGTTTGTCTTTCATTATCTTTGTTGGAGAAATGAGAAAAAGTGGTGTTTTATTCATAGGCAAAGCCCTTTCTGGCAAATCTTTTGAACATCAGTGGGTTATTACAGATCCTTTCTACCAGGTCCATCCCTTGTATGCTAGCCATCCCCCCAAATCAGAAAACATCTTGGAAAATGGAATTATTGGCCTCAAATCTTCAGCTACCTGGGGAAGCTGTTCTCATAGAGATGAGGGAAGTGATGCCTTTTATGACCCAAGAGTGGAACTGACACCTGGTCCCTACCACACACACTCCCCTGGCCACAGCAAGTCCCACATCGGTGGGAAAATTGACTCTGCCTTATGTGGGAAAGGCTAAAAGGGAAGGGATAAAATGTCACATGGCAAAGTGTGTGAATAAAGGAACAGCTGAACAGCTGACTCTGCCTTTAGCCCTTCCCACAAAAGGCAGAGTCAATTTTCCCACCGATGTGGGACTTGCTGTGGCCAGGGGAGTGTGTGTGGTAGGGACCAGGTGTCAGTTCCACTCTTGGGTCATAAGAGGCATCGCTTCCCCCATCTCTATGAGAACAGCTTCTCCAGGTAGCTGCTTCCTATCAGCCTGAGCCCCAGGAGAATATGTAGGGAACCCACAGCAAGGAGCCAAGTGCAGCCAGATTCACATCTTGCAGTAAAGCCACCTAGCTGAGCACAGCCTGGTGGAGCCAGTACATAGCTGACCTGTAGACCTCGGAGTAAAAGTGATTATTCTCTTAATCCACTGCAGTTTGGAGTGAATTGCTTGTTATACAGTAATAGCCAACCTGATGCCCAGAGAGCAGAGTGTGGGCTCCCATGTTTCACAAGTGGAGAGAGGCAAGATTGTTGTTTTCTTTTTTTGTTGTTTTTTTATTAAATCATAGCTGTGTACATTAATGCGATCATGGGGCACTATACACTGGTTTTATAGACCGTTTGACACATTTTCCTTCTCTTTTTTTTATTAAATCATAGCTGTGTACATTAATGCGACCATGGGGCACCATACACTTGTTTTATAGACCGTTTGACACGTTTTCATCACACTGGTTGACAAAGCCTTCCTGGCATTTTCTTAGTTATTGTGTTAAGACAATTATATTCTACATTTACTAAGTTTCACATGTACCCTTGTAAGATGCACCGCAGGTGTAATCCCACCAATCACCCTCCCTCCTCCTTCCCTCCCCTCCCTCTCCCCCTTCCCCACAGTCTTAGGTTATAACTGGGTTATAGCTTTCATATGAAAGCCATAAATTAGTTTCATATTAGGGCTGAGTACATTGGATACTTTTTCTTACATTCTTGAGATACTTTACTAAGAAGAATATGTTCCAGCTCCATCCATGTAAACATGAAAGAGGTAAAGTCTCCATCTTTCTTTAAGGCTGCATAATATTCCATGGTGTACATATACCACAATTTATTAATTCATTTGTGGATCAGTGGGCACTTCGGCTTTTTCCATGACTTAGCAATTATGAATTGGGCTGCAATAAACATTCTGGTACAAATATCTTTGTTATAATGAGATTTTTGGTCTTCTGGGTATATAACTAGTAGAAGAATTATAGGATTGAATGGCAGATCTATTTTTAGATCTCTAAGTGTTCTCCAAACATCTTTCCAAAAGGAATGTATTAATTTGCATTCCTACCAGCAGTGTAGAAGTGTTCTCTTTTCTCCAAACCCACGCCAACATCTCTGGTCTTGGGATTTTGTGATATAGGCTAGTCTCACTGGAGTTAGATGATATCTCAAAGTAGTTTTGATTTGCATTTCTCTGATAATTAAGGATGATGAGCATTTTTTCATATGTCTGTAGACCGTGCACCTGTCTTCTTCAGAGAAGTTTCTCTTCAAGTTCCTTGCCCAGCCTGTGATGGGATCACTTGTTCTTTTCTTGCTTATATGTTTGAGTTCTCTGTGGATTCTGGTTATTAAACCTTTGTCAGAGACATAACCTGCAAATATCTTCTCCCATTCTGAGGGCTGTCTGCTTGCTTTACTTATTGTGTTCTTGGCTGTGCAGAAGCTTTTTAGTTTGATCAGATCCCAGTAGTGTATTTTTGAAGCTGCTTCAATTGCCCAGGGGGTCCTCCTCATAAAACACTCATCCAGACCCATTTCTTCAAGGGTTTTCCCTGCACTCTCTTCTAGTATTTTTATAGTTTCATGTCTTAAGTTTAAATCTTTAATCCAGTGAGAGTCTATCTTAGTTAATGGTGAAAGGTGTGGGTCCAGTTTCAGTCTTCTACAGGTTGCCAGCCAGTTCACCCAGCACCATTTGTTAAATAGGGAATCTTTTCCCCACTGAATGCTTTTAATTGGCTTGTCAAAGATCAAATAATGGTAAGTAGCTGGATTCATCTCTTGGTTCTCTATTCTGTTCCATACATATACCTCTCTGTTTTTGTGCCAGTACCATGCTGTTTTGATCACTATCGATTTATAGTATAGTCTAAGGTCCCGTAGCGTGATTCCTCCTGGTTTGTTTTTATTTCTGAGTAATGTCTTGGGTATTCGAGGTTTTTTTTTGATTCCATATAAAACATATTCTTTTTTCAAGATCTTTAAAGTATGACAGTGGAGCTTTAATAGGGATTGCATTAAAATTGTATATTGCTTTGGGTAGTATGGACATTTTAACAATGTTGATTCCTCCCAGCCATGAGCATGTTTTTCCATCTGTTAACATCTTCAGCTATTTCTTTTCTTAGAGTTTCATAGTTCTCTTTATAGAGATCTTTCACATCCTTTGTTAGATAAACTCCCAAATATTTCATCTTCTTTGGCACTACTGTGAATGGAATAGAGTCCTTAACTGTTTTTTCAGCTTGATTATTGTTGGTATATATAAAGGCTACCGATTTATTAATGTTGATTTTGTAACCTGAGATGCTTCTGTATTCCTTGATCACATCTAAGAGTTTTGTAGTAGAATCCCTGGTGTTTTCCAGATATACAATCATATCATCTGTGAAGAGCGAAAGTTCAATCTCTTCTGACCCTATATGGATACCCTTGATCACCTTTTCTTCTCTAATTGCGATGGCTAAAACTTCCATTACAATGTTAAAGAGTAGTGGAGACAATGGGCAGCCTTGTCTGGTTCCTGATCTGAGTGGAAATGAGTTCAATTTAACTCCATTCAATACGACATTGGCTGTGGGTTTGCTGTAGATGGCCTCTATCAGTTTAAGAAATGTCCCTTCTATACCAATTTTCTTAAGGGATTCTGGATATTATCAAAAGCTTCTTCTGCATCAATTGAGAGAATCATATGGTCTTTGTTTTTTAATTTGTTTATGTGCTGAATTATACTTACAGATTTACGTATATTGAACCAGCCTTGAGACCCTGGGATAAAACTGACTTGGTCATGATGTATAATTTGTTTGATGTGTTGCTGGATTCTGTTCATTAGGATCTTGTTGAATATTTTTGCATCAATATTCATTAGTGATATTGGTCTATAATTTTCTTTTCTTGTTGGGTCTTTTCCTGGTTTGGGGATCAGGGTGATGTTTGCTTATAGAACGAATTGGGTAGTCTTCCTTCCTTTTCTACAGTTTAGAACAGGTTGAGTAATATAGTTCCTCTTGAAAGGAACAGGTTGAGTTTTCAAGTTCCTCTTGAAAGCTTTGGTAGAATTCTGACGTGAAGCCATCTGGCCCTGGGCTTTTCTTTTTAGGGAGATTTCGTATGGTTGATGCTATTTCAGAACTTGATATTGGCCTGTTCAACATTTCCACTTGATTCTGGCTAAGTCTTGGAAGGTGACGTTCTTCCATGTATTAGTCAATTTCCTTCAGATTTTCATATTTCTGAGAGTAAAGTTTCTTATAATATTCATTAAGGATTTTTTGAATTTCTGAGGAGTCTGTTGGTATTTCGCCTTTGTCGTTTCTGATTGATGAAATTAGAGATTTTACTCTTTTTTCACTGATTAGGTTAGCCAAAGGTTTATCTATTTTATTGACCTTTTCAAAAAACCAACTTTTTGATTTATTGATGTATTGTATAATTCTTTTGTTTTCAATTTCATTTAATTCTGCTCTAATTTTGGTTATTTCTTTTCTTCTACTGGGTTTGGGGTTGGAATGTTCTTCCTTTTCCAGTTGCTTGAGATGTCCCATTAAATTGTTAACTTCCTCTCTTTCTGTTCTCTTGAGGAAGGCTTGCAGTGCTATAATGCCTTTGCGGTATCCTAGAGGTTCTGATAATTCGTGTCTTCTTTGTCGTTTTGTTCCAAAAATTTGGCAATTTCCTTCTTAATCTCACCTATGACCCAGCTATCATTCAGCATAAGGTTATTAACTTCCATGTTTTTGTATGAGTATGCAGGTTCCTGTTGTTATTGAGTTCAACTTTTATTCCATGGTGGTCCGAGAAGATGCAAGGAATAATTTCTATTCCTTTAAATTTACTGAGGTTAGACTTGTGACCTAAGATGTGATCGATTTTGGAGTATGTTCTGTGGGCTGAAGAGAAGTATGTGTATTCAGTTTTGTTGGGATGAAATGTTCTGTAGATGTCTGGTAAATCCAAATGCTGAATGGTCAGGTTTAAATCTAAAATTTCTTTGCTCCGCTTCTTATTGGAGGATCTGTCCAACACTGCCAAAGGAGTGTTGAAATCTCTGACTATTATGGAGCTGGAGGAAATCAAGTTGCTCATGTCTGTTAGAGTTTCTCTTATAAATTGAGGTGCATTCTGGTTGGGTGCATAAATATTAATAATTGAAATCTCATCATATTGAGTATTACCCTTAACAAATATGAACTGACCATTCTTTTTTTTTTTCTTTTCTTTCTTTTTTTTTTTTTGTATTAAATCATAGCTGTGTACATTGATATGATCATGGGGCATCATTCACTAGCTTTACAGACCGTTTACCAAGTTTCACATATACCCTTGTAAGATGCACCGCTGGTGTAATCCCACCAATACTCTTCCCTCTACCCACCTCCACCCTCCCTCCCCTCCCTGTCCCCCTTCCCCATATTCTTAGGTTGTAACTGGGTTATAGCTTTCATGTGCAAACCCTAAATTAGTTTCATAGTAGGGCTGAGTACATTGGGTACATTTTCTTCCATTCTTGAGATACTTTGCTAAGAAGAATATGTTCCAGCTCCATCCATGTAAACATGAAAGAGGTAAAGTCTCCATCTTTCTTTAAGGCTGCATAATATTCCATGGTGTACATGTACCACAATTTATTAATCCATGCATGGATCGATGGGCACTTGGGCTTCTTCCATGACTTAGCAATTATGAATTGAGCTGCAATAAACATTCTGGTACAAATATCTTTGTTATGACGTGATTTTTGGTCTTCTGGGTATATGCCCAGTAGAGGGATTACAGGATTGAATGGCAGATCTATTTTTAGATCTCTAAGTGTTCTCTATATCTCTTTCCAAAAGGAATGTATTAATTTGCATTCCCACCAGCAGTGCAGAAGTGTTCCCTTTTCTCCACATCCGCGCCAACATCTCTGGTCTTGGGATTTTGTGATATAGGCTAGTCTCACTGGAGTTAGATGGTATCCCAAAGTAGTTTTGATTTGCATTTCTCTGATGATTAAAGATGATGAGCATTTTTTCATATGTCTGAAGGCCGCACACCTGTCTTCTTCAGAGAAGTTTCTCTTCAAATCCCTTGCCCAGCCTGCAATGGGATCCCTTGTTCTATTCTTGCTAATGCGTTTGAGTTCTCTGTGGATTCTGGTTATTAAACCTTTGTCAGAGACATAACCTGCAAATATCTTCTCCCAATCTGAGGGCTGTTTGCTTGCTTTACTTACTGTGTTCTTGGCTGTGCAGAAGCTTTTTAGTTTGATCAAGTCCCAGTAGTGTATTTTTGAAGCTGCTTCAATTGCCCGGGGGGTCCTCCTCATAAAATACTCACCCAGCCCGATTTCTTCAAGGGTTTTCCCTGCACTCTCTTCTAGTATTTTTATAGTTTCCTGTCTTAAGTTCAAATCTTTGATACAGTGAGAGTCTATCTTAGTTAATGGTGAAAGGTGTGGGTCCAGTTTCAGTCTTCTACAGGTTGCCAGCCAGTTCGCCCAGCACCATTTGTTAAATAGGGAATCTTTTCCCCACTGAATGTTTTTAATTGGCTTGTCAAAGATTAAATAACGGTAAGTAGCTGGATTCATCTCTTGGTTCTCTATTCTGTTCCAGACATCTACTTCTCTGTTTTTGTGCCAATACCATGCTGTTTTGATCACTATTGATTTGTAGTATAGTCTGAGGTCTGGTAGCGTAATTCCTCCTGCTTTGTTTTTATTTCTGAGTAATGGAAGTGACCATTCTTATCCTTCTTTACTTTTGTTGGTTTAAAGCCTATTGTGTCTGCAAATAGAATTGCAACACCTGCTTTTTTTCTGACTACCATTTGCCTGAAATATGGATGACCATTCTTTCACCCCGAGTCTATATTTATCTTTTAAGTTATGATGTGACTCTTGTATGCAGCAAATATCTGGCCTGAGTTTTGTATCTAGTCAGCTAACCTGTGCCTCTTTAGAGGAAAGTTTAAGCTGTTCGCATTAATGGAGAATATTGATAAGTCTGGTACAATTTTGGGTATTCGATTTATCGAAAGTCCAGTGGACATTTTTAATCCTTTTGCCACTGTGGAAGTTGGAGTTTGATCAAAAGTTTCTGAGTGAGTTTACTTTTGTGGTAGAGGATTGGGCTGGTCATTATGGAGGATAGGTCTGAGAATATCCTGAAGAGCTGGTTTGGTTATGGCAAATTTCTTCAACATATGAATGTCATTAAAGTATTTAATTTCTCCATCATAAATGAAACTCAGTTTAGCTGGATACAGGATCTGGGGTTGAAAGTTATTTTGTTTTAGGAGATTAAAAATTGATGACCACCCTCTTCTGGCTTGAAAAGTTTCAGCAGAGAGATCTGCAGTCATTCTAATATTCTTCCTTTTGTAGGTAATGAATTTCTTATGTGTGGCTGCTTTCAGAATTTTCTCCTTCTTATTAACTTTAGTGAAGTTAATTATGATATGCCTGGAGGATGTCTTATTTGGGCTGAGTCATGCTGGGGTTCTGAAAATGGTCTGCTATCTGAATTTCAGAATCTCTTGGCATGTCTGGAAAATTCTCTTTCATAATTTCATGGAGAAGGGCCTCTGTGCCTTGTGAGGCCACTTCATCACTTTCAGGGATTCCAATGAGGCGGATATTAGCCTTCTTTGAATTATCCCAGAGTTCTCTGAGAGAATGATTCATTTTTGCTCTCCATTTCTCTTCCTCTTTGAGAGTTTGGGAGCATTCAAAAGCTTTGTCTTCAATGTCAGAAATCCTTTCTCCTGCTTGCTCCACTCTGTTACTGAGGGATTCTACTGTATTTTTCAGATCTTTGAGGGCTGCAAATTCTTGCATCAGTGGGTCAAAATCTTTGGTGGTTTTGTCTTTAAATTCATTAAATTCTTGAGACAACTTTTGAAATTTTCCTCGAATTTCTAATTCTGACTTTTGAATTGCTCTTTGAATTTCTAATTCCAAGTTTTCCTCCATTGTATTAATCTTGTTTGCAATCCAAATTCTGAATTTGATTTCTGACATCTTGGCCAGCTGTTTATGAGTGGGATCTTCAGTTACATCTGCCATATCTTTCCTTGGGAAGGTTGATCTATTCTGATTATTCATGTTACCAGAGTTTTTCCACTAATTCTGCCCCATGATTATTTTACACCATTTGACTTTTCCCCTGGAGCTTTGTTGAGGACTCGTACAGTGCAATGGCCTGAGAGACTGGGGACCTGTTTTGTGTTTTGGGGCTAAGTGGATCTGTCTCGTTTTCAGCTTGTCTCTGTTTGACCCTAGTGAAACAGTTACTCTGGGTTGAAGTCTCAGGGGGCCTGCATTTCCGTCCCAGATCTGTTCCATGGTGGTTGCCACCTGAGAAGATGCCTGGCCTCCTCTGGTTGCCCAGAGAGACAGGGGCCGTGACTTTCGAATATGGGGGTGAGCCATATTGTTGCCAAAAACGGCTGCTGCTCTGCGCCTTGGGGCACCGCCGCTCAGGTATGGTTCCCTCTCAGCCGACTGTCCTCTCCTCACTCCCATGCCATAGAACCAGCACTGACCAAGAAATCACCTAAGAACCAGAAATCACCCAAGAATCTGGACTCCTGGGGGACAGGCCTCCAGACCTCAGAGTGAGAGTGGAGGGCAGTACTGAAAGCTCAGAATTGCAGATTGAGAATATATAGTTTTATGCCTGGCAGGAGAATGCCATGGCACCCTACTAGGGGAGGTAGGTCCAGTTTTTAGAGGGTCTCTCCCATGGAGTATAGTGGGAGAACTACTTTGAACTCTGCTCGTTGGTTTGTGGGGCACTGCGAGCTGTTCTCATTGGGGAGGGGACTCAGGTCTGCTTGGTGATGGATTTTGTACCTTTTGTTTGTATCCTTGGGGTCGCAGCTCGACTCAGTGGGGTTGATGTGTGTTCTTTAACCTTCTCTCTTGGTACAGCTCTTATCCACCAGGTTACTTGCTAAATTTCTGTCCTTTAACTCTCCTTCTGGACGGGAGCCTCTGTGGATAGCTGCCTTCAGTCAGCCATCTTGTCTCCACCGAGAGGCAAGATTGTGGCCGTGAAAGGGCTGATTTTGGTCTGTTTAGAACTTCGAGGATCAGCCTGACAGTATTTAGAGGGAAAGCCACCTAGAGGAAAATAAATCCCAAAACAATACATTGCTTTGGTTTTTGGAGTAGCAATAAATTCTTTATAGTGTAAGTAATTCCAATTCAATGCATATTTTATCAAGTCTTATGCCTGGCATAAGGAAAGCAGCTGGTTATGTAATATTTATTGATAGTAATAAAAGTATAATAAGGTACTTTAAAAATATCTCTCAGTTTGTCTTCCCTCAGTGATGTTGGCCTCTCTCCCTACTCAGCCCCAGAGAAGACCTCACAGCAGGTGGTACCTTGCAAAGGGGAAGGAAGAATGATAGTTGGAGAAATATCTGTCCTTCAGGAGGGACAGGAAAAGCCCACTGTGTCTGTTTCACTGGAGGGTGAGAAGGAAAGGAGACACAGGCAGGGTAGGGTGCTCATGTCCTAATAGCCTCACTTCCTCCAATCTCAGAATAGAACTCTGGGCTAGGGGTAGAAACATCTAGACAGGTTTAAGGAGAGTGACAATCTCAAATCTAGTGGTCTGCTAGATTTAGTGTGGCCTGGGGGTGCTGTGAACCTTAAGGACAGATTTTTCTCAACTCTGCACTGTTGACATTTTGAGCCAGATAATTCTTTGTTGTTGGCTGTCTGTCCTGTACTGTGGGATAGTTAGTCAGCAACATCTCTAGCTAATAGTTCTCTAGTTGAGATGGTCAAAGATGCCTTCAGAAATTGCCAAATGTCTCTGGGAGGTGAAATTGTGCATCTTGCCCTCCTTGGAACCCTCCTAGGAGATCTGGCTCAGTGCTGGAGTGACAGTGAGAGGGTAGCTTGGGTAGAGAGAAGTTGTGGGTAGAAGAGCCTGAGATAGGGCTCTGGGCTCCCTGTGGTCTGCACATGGTGAACGTGAGTTCTAGAATGCCCCGCTAATGGGACTGAGGTGCTGGAAAGCAAGTGACACCTCAGGGGTCTGGAATCAGGTGGCTGGGTTTTCAGCATTGTCAATACCAGTCCAGGCCCAAGGCCCACTATAGAGATAAGCAAGAAGCAGAGGACGGTATATGGGTCCCAGGCCCTCACATTCCATTTAGATCCTTTGAGTCCACTTTTTGGTGAGAAGCAGAAGGAAGGAGAGAACATTCACATGAGCTTAATGAGATGGAATCATCCTCTCCAGAAAGCATTCAAGCCAGAAGAGATTGAAGTAACATTAATGGACAGTGGTAGAAATATTATACAACAATGAAAAAAATAAGAAATCACATTACCTTTGCACATTTAAAGAGCAGTGCAAGTCCACAATATGGTAATAATAGTAGTAATAATAGCAGCTACCATGCATCAACTGCTTACCACCTGCTGAATGCTTTGCAGAGATCATCCAGTTTAACCCTCCAGCCAGCAGTCCTGTGAGGTGGATGTTTCTACTGTCATCTTTTCCTTACCTATGAGGTCAAGGTGGTAGGAAGTGACTCGGAACTCCAGCACCCTGCCTTCTTCCTGCTATAGCACTTTGTGTCTATGTATGTCCCAAATTCATTCACTTACTCCTCTAATGGTCTCGCAGGACAAATTGCTCTATCCCATTTATTCTCTGTAGCAATAGTTAAAGAAAACTTTTCTAGCATTTAATTCCTGTTGAGAACTGATTTTTTTTCTCTAGGGAGCTCAAATACTCTGAAGAATTGAGAAGGAACTAAAGAGAGCATTTGTTGTAGTAGATTATTCGTGGTAAAGAATTTGCTGCATCCAGAGCAACAAAGAACTGTTTGTGTGTAGACTGCAAGGGTCACTCTGAATACCATAAGCAGAGCCTTGAACAATGAGCTAATCTCCTGGCCCACAGTAACAATGCTTTGTAGACAGTTACTGGCAACTTCTTAGTGCCTCTTTTTCTGAAACAGCCCAGGACTCCGTATTTTCAATGATAAAAGTCAATTACATTAAAGTGATCTTTCTTTCTTTCCTTTCTCTCTCTCTCTTTCTCTTCTTTCTTTTTTCTTTTTTAAACAACTATCAGTTTCTATTTAAAAACAGCTTTTGGTCTATTTGCAGTGTCTATGTGTCCCTGACCTTTCTTAGCAATTAGCGTCAGCAAGATTTTTGTCTGGAGACAGAGAGCAGAGGCTGCAGAACAACCATAGGATATTAACAATTTTGATGGTTTTAAGACAGCTGAATCTTTAGAGTTTTATGGAGAGAAAAGGCACACATTTTCAAAAATTACTGCTGTTGGTAGATTTAGTCATACTGAAAATTAATTTCTGTTTTCTATTTAAATGCTGATTATGGCAGATGAAAGATGGCTGGAAATTTTCTGATATTCCTTCCATGGAACAGTGGGTTCTAGTTCTTTTCTACTGGAAGCTGGGTTGGCCCGTGATGTCTTGATTGACAAAATACACTGAAAGTAGTGTTAGCAGCTTTTGCTTTGGTCTATTGAAATAGAGCCTCCAGTGTTAGAAGCCTGACTACCCTAAGGCTGTGGTGGCTGCACTGTGAGAAGCTCAAGCCACATGGAGGGAGGGAGGGAGGGAGGGAGAGAGAGAGAGAGAGAGAGAGAGAGAGAGAGAGAGAGAGAGAGACCTGAGGGAAGAAGCTGTCCAGGATCTCAGAAATGGACTCTTCATCCCCAGCTACTACAGCTGACACCAAGGATGAGAGATGAATCACCCAGCTGAACCCTTCCTAAATTCTTGACCCACAAAAATTGTGGGCAAAATAAAATGGTTGCTTTAAGCCACTAGGTTTTGGAGAAGTTTGTTGTACAGTAATGGATAACTAACTTTTCAACATCTAAAGATAAAGAAGAAACTGAGATCCAGAGTTTTTAGAACACCAGGATGCACTGTGGTCACAGGGCTAGAGTGTTAACCATTATTTTATTATCCTCTGAGAGGATGGCAGTGGCAGCCCATCCTTTCAACTGCCATCCTCTCAGTTTATCAGAGAAAGACTAGTTCTTATGAAGATTTTATTGGAGCCACTAAATTCAGAATTTTTTTTAAATTGTATTTATTTAATTTTTTTTTTTTTTTTTTGAGACAGACTCTCAAGCTGTCATCCTGGGTAGAGTGATGTGGCATCAACAGCTCGCAGCAACCTCAAATGCTGGGGCTAAAGTGCTGGGTGTTTTAATTCTCTCTCTCATCATCCCTTTCCCCCACTGGGTACCTGCACTTCACAGCAGGGCTCCTTTTGAGGAGACTCAGGGCTCCCAGGGCCCTGCCTGTGTCCTGCTGCCACCTTATCCATGAGCAGAGTTTATTCAACTTTAGATGAGGAGAGGGCACAAAGGGCCTTGTGATTCGGGTTATCAAATTTCCTTCCTTCAGAACAGGCACCTGAACTGTTCCACTGGAAACCAGGAAAAGGCAAATCCCAGGACAGCGGAATTAGGGCAGCCTCCTGTGTTATCTGCTTCTTCCCTGAGTGCCGGGTCCCTCTAATTCACCTCGCACTTAGACACAGCTACTTACGCCTATTGATCTGAGCCCTGGAGTCCGCCCTTCCCCCAGCACACACAGCCAGCTGTGCTTCCGCGGCCCTGTTGACCACATGACTTTTAACTTAACGGAGAAAGGGCAGGATAATCCACTTCAGCTGACTTCCCTCAGTTTAAACTGCTGTTGGAGAAAAACCCTTCAAGAGAAAACCTTTCTGTTGTTTTCTAGCAGACATTCAGGATAAAGTGATCTATACATTTGCCCCAGTCCTAGTCAAGGAAAAGGCATGTTAGCTTTCAGAGACTAAATAGTTTCCCAAAATGGAAAAGAAAAAAATCTACCTATGTAAATGAGGGGGACCTTAGTGAGAAAATAGAGAAAACTAGTTACAAGGTACTCCCAAATGAAGAGAAGGACAGAAAAAGATAATGTACTTCAAAGAGAGAGCTAAATCTTAGGAGAACATTTTTCTGAGTGGTTCCGGAACCATTTGCATCAGAATTACATGGAATGCTCCACCCTGGACCTACTGCATCAGGCTCTCTGGGGGTGAAAATGTGAATTTTCAGTGGCTCTCCAGGTGGTTTTTGTGCTCCTTGAAGTTTGAGAATAGTTGCCTTAGATTTATTTTACAAACAAACTTCATGAAACATTTTTTGAGACACCAATACAAATCTCAGGTCTGATTTATGGCGTACGCATCTGCACAGGCACCCCGCCCTCCTCCCTCCCCCACTTTTATAAGCTTCTGATGGAGGTGGAGGAAGATAGATCATTTAAATCTTTATGTGCAGTTTTTAGACCTCAAGGTGCCATGCCCTTCCCCCACCCATCCAACCTTATCTTCCTCCTTTAAAATTTCTTTTATGCATGAAACCGTTCCCCGCTTCAGGTTTTCTGGCCACAAGGGAAATTCCCAGGTGCAAGTACATTCAGTCCTCAGCTTCAGGAAGGACTCTGATGTGTATCTTTGAAAATGGAGGAACTTGAATATTAAAGGATCCACCAGGTGCCAATGGAGTGGAGTGAAGCGTCCCAAAGGGGAATTTGATTACAACATAAATACTAATAATATTGCACTTGTGGAGTGAATATTTCTGGTGTCTTGAGTGCTCTGATCAGCTATGCCGCTGCTCTCTTGTGGGATTTCAGGTTGGGCATAAGTCAGGCTAACTATGGGAGAGCAATGGGGACTTCATGCTGAACATGCAGGCTTCTGTCTCCATCCCGCCGCTGTTTGGTTCCAGGTCTCATTTTCCTTAACCCTTTAGCGACAGAGTCTTCTGAAGTGGTTCTATACATTGCAGATTATGAAACTAAGAACTGTCTAGAAACATGGAAAGGCATCAGATAAAAATATCAGTCTCCATTCCTTAGATACTTAATAGCCTAAAATTGTGTAAATGCTACCCCTTCTTCAAGACTTAGCTCAAATGATAAATTCTCCATGAAGCCCTTACCATGTTATAAATAGTATTATTATACTGTTAACTTTTACACCAAGTAGTATTATAATTACATTAACTATAAGAGGGTAGAGATATGTCATAAATGTTAGTTTTAATGTGCTGGTAGTGTAATTATGTCATATATTAATACCTATAATAGTATTACTATTATCTCATTCAAATAATACTAGCTGGATAATAATAACAGCCACAATAATAATGGCATTGTGTTCAGCCTTCTGCAAGTATGTTCTCACTTAATGTTCATCTCCATTCCATAAGGTAAGTACTTGAGTGTTCTCGCTTGGTGTTTGAGGGAATTGAAGTCATTTTTATTTTTAATTTCAGATTTAGAATTTTTTTTATTAAGTCATTTGTACATAGATCCTAAATACATTTATGCCATTATGGAATTCGATGTGTTATTTGTACAAATTGGAGTGCTTACATCCTACTAATCAACATAGCTTTCACCTCATTTACCCAATTACAGCGTTAAGGCATTGGATTGAAGTCTTACCTGGCCAGTAAACAGTAGGGCAGTAAACTGGAGTCCATTCTCCCAATCAGCCGGTCACTCTTCCTTGCATTCTGGGGTCCAGACTGTGGTCTGTACTTTAGCCAGAGCACTCACTCACATTTTGCCTTTCCTTACAGTGATTTATGAGTCAGTCACCAGCTCCCAGAGGGCAGGATCCAGTTTAATTCGGAGCACCTCAGAACCCTAAATCCCACGTCTTGAATGTCTAGATAAGTGTCATTCAAATGCCTGTCTGAATCGGATATTAAAATTCCACACTCCAAACAGGGTCAGACTTGCTGATGACAGTGGCAGCCCATCCTCTCCTGCCTGTAGTTACAGGACAGGTGCCGATTACTCACAACTTGTTTCTAGTGAATGGCAGCAACCCTTTGAGCTGTGTGTCAGTTGCCCCTTTGTATGTGACGATGCTGAGTTTCAGAGAGGTCAGGACACTTGCTGGAGGCCACACAGAGGACAAGTGGCAGGGCTGCTATTATTCAAACCCCTATCTAGAAAATACCCAGGAAAGGGTGCCTTTCTCCGTGGTGGGCAAGATACTTTCTACTAAAAATGTAGTTAAAGTTTTTTCTACCCAAAATTTCACCCCTCCTTACACTTTAGGAAAAAAATGACTTCAAACTCCCATGTTTCAGTGAGTCTTCCTTAGAAGGACGTGACAGATCCCATGTAGTTATTTCATTCTGCTGTAATGGGTTTTGCTAGGAACGTTATTCCTTAGCTTATATTTATTTAGAGATGAAATCTGCCCTACCTTGGATTAGTTGTAAGAATCAGTCACTTCCTTTTTGGCTATGATGACCTGATCAAGGACTAGTGCTAAATACTAAGAGAAACACAAGCAAGCCAGGGTACTTGATTTCTGGTTCAGAATCAAAATCAGCCATGTGAGGTTCCAAGTAGTATCTAGGCCTTAACTATTGGCTTAAGTTGTGGGGCATTTAAACTCTTGCTGGTTTTCCTCTCTCTCTTTTTTTTTTTTTTAAAGAAAAATATAAACATAGTAGCACAAAATGGCTTCAGAGGAGGGATAAGCCATCCTGCTTTGAGAATACCGTGTACGCCCTCAAAGAGGAGATGAAGGAGGTTCAGAAGCAATATTCTCTTTTAAGGGCAAATGGAAAACATCCATTTCTCCAAACAGGGCTGTTTACAGGAGTTCAGTCCTGCTTTTGAAGCATTATTGCAACAATCAACAGAGTAGCAGCAGAGTCTCTAAGGAAAGTTTATGTTTGTTGATCAAAACCAGCATCTCAGCTGTAGTAGAAGAGAAGTTTTATGTGTTTTCAGAGAACCAGGGCTCAATAATTATCTTGGTTTCTTTTGGGCTGCAGTGGTTCAGAGGGTCTGGTAAAGCTTTTTCCCAGTAACTTTCTGCTGAAGTCCTGTCCTCTTTAACCTGTGAACTGCTAGTCTGCCGAGTGACGTCTTTAAATCCCAGCGCTCTCCGGACGCATCACACATTCTGAATGGCACTGTGCGTATCAGGGGTGTCTGATAGCGTTTTTTTTTTTTGGCCGGGGCTGGGTTTGAACCCACCACCTCCAGCATATGGGACCGGCGCCCTACTCCTTGAGCCACAGGCGCCGCCCGTCTGATAGCGTTTTAAAAACTTGTTCCTGTGAGCAGTGTTTGGACAAGAAACAACTAATTTCCTGCATCATGTGTGGATTTCCAGAACAATGCCAGAGGGGCTAAGAACACTCTTTCTCTTTGACTACATAAAAATGTATTTAATGCTCGCCCAGGGCAAGAATTTTATCTCAGTGTATTAAAAATGCTATCCTGAAGAGCTGGGATTAAAGAGAGAGCATTTAATTAGACAAGTGGAAATCATTTTTTGAGTTCTGGGATAACACTGAAGAATAAAGGGCCCAACTGGCAAGCACCCTCATTACCTGAGAGCAAAATCTAAACAGAAAAGTTTAGTTTCTCCTGGCCCTGCCCCTAACTCTGTCTCCTCCACAACTTTCTCATTTAAGTTCAGCAATAGTTGGCTGCTGTGTTAGATTGTTAATACATCTGACAAAATTGAATGCCATTTTTACCTGACCAGAACTCCAAGGAAGTCCAAAGTCAGAAGAACTGAGCCATCATTTACTCTTTTGTAATACTCAGTAAAGGTATCTAGATACCCCAACACTTTTAAAAAAGAAGGCCTTGATCTTCTCTTGCTCAGATGACCCTGAGCAAGACCAACCACAATTTCTTTATGTACTATGGAGCAGTTAAGCTAGGGACCTACTGGTCTTGTATGATATAAAATTAGGGATAGGAGGGACCATTGTATAAGTAAAAGGTTATAAATTGGTGGCCCACAGGCTAGAAAGAGCTTGTAGGTCTGTTTTATTTGGACTACACAGAACTTGCATCAAATTCAAAATTATTTTCAGCATTTTAAAATGGAGAGATTATCTGAAAGAGTGCATAGGAGAATTTCTTTATGACCTTGGGTTAGACGAAGATTTCTTAGACAGAACATCAAATTTATGATCCATAAAAGAGGGAAAAAAAGGTAAGTTGGATGTCGGCAAAATTAAAAACTTAATGCTTTTGAAGGCTGTTAGTAGAATGAAGAGAGAAGTTATAATTGGGTGAAAATATTTGACAATCACATATCTGGTAAAAGACATACAGATAGATTATATTAAAGACTGTCAAAACTCAGTAATAAGAAAATAACCCAATACAAAATGGGCAGAAGATTTAAAGACACCTTACCAAAGAAGATATATGAACAGCAAATAAATATATAAAAAGATGCTTTATTGAATTTGCCATTGGAAGATGCAAATTAAAACCACAATGAAATGCCACTCTACAAATATTTCAATGGTCAAAATTAAAAAGACTGACCATATCAAGTGTTAGCAAGCATGTAAAGAATTGCAACTCTCATACACTGCTGTAAAAGAAAAGAAAAGTTGGTAAAGTTTATATAATCTGCCATAGTTAAAATCACAGTGCCCCCAAATTGAAGAGCATTGGGCAATGCCTGTGGCTCAAAGGAGTAGGGCACTGGCCCCATATACTGGAGGTGGTGGGTTCAAACCTGGCGCCTGCCAAAAACCGTAAAAAAAACCCCAAAAAACCCAAAATTGAACAGCCTTCCCCAACACATCACTCAGTCGAAAGTCCAAAGTCAGAAGAACTTTCTTTATCTTTATGGTGGGATGCTCTTTTGGACTGACTCTATCCCAGTGCCCCGTTGCTGCTGCTGGGATGCCTGTTTGCTTTATGAGGGGCCCTGACAAGTCTCCTTGGACTTCCTAGATTTGGGGATGGGGAGTCCAGGGAGTCCTGCGCTGACCCTCACGAGCACCACTTGTAACCCTTCCAGCCACCCAGTGCAAATGAGATGAGATCTTCCCTCCTTACAAGATCCATGTTTTTCTGAGTGTGACTTGGCTGCTTCATCAGTTAGGGAGGACCACCTAGAATGGGGTGATTGTGTGTTCTCAGGCTGATGCAACCTATTACTTTGAAGGTCAGAGACTGGTCTAGCTTGCCCATACTTAACAGCACTCCGAGTGATGAAGAACTCCCTCCAAACTCAGTACAGTTCCCATCTCTCTGCAGGCAAATTGTATGACCCTTCCTTAAGGGGTTATACAACCCTTTCTACTCAGGCTCTTATTTTCTCCTGGGTTTTTCTTCTATCTTCAGGTACTCGGATTTTATGCAATCTGCCTTCAAGTCCCTAAGTCCTTATTTTTCTAAGAGCTATTTTTACAATGTTGGCTATAGAAATATTTCCCATCATTTTGAAAATTAAAGCTCAGTGATAATCTCAGTCTTCTCCTGGAGGCATCTGCCTCCATCCAAATCCCCCTTTTTCAATGAAAGGATTTTACCCAATACTGGAGAACACCCTTGACTTTCTGTTTGCATCAAAAGAAGTACAAATGCTGCTATCTATAGAAATGTGTGATATTTCTGCAAATGAAAAATGTCTTAACTACACAAAGCTGGGAGAATGGATGTGAAAAAGAAGTAACTCAGCTTGTATCTGTTCTGGCTAGATAAAGTTTAGAGGAATATTTACTTTTATTATTATTCTTTTTATAGAATAGCTCTTCTAGTCCCTTCAAGGTGAGTCAGTTGGTAAGCAAAGGCATGCATGAGTACACCCTCCCTTCCACATTTGTGTTGGAAAAAAAGAATGGTTTAACTAAAGTTTAAAAATCTTAAGAACATATACACAGAATCAGATGCAATGGTTTTACATTAATCACAAAGGTGGCCAACCATATTTTCTATTTTTTTCATGTATACATTAATGCATTTGTGGGGTACAATGTGCTGATTTCATATAGAATTAGGAACTCTTGCATCACACTGGTTAATATATACCTCATCTCATTTATACTTTATACTTATAGATCCAACATGTACCCTTATCATTTGTGTGATCCCACCATTCACCCTCCCTCAATCTGACCTCCCCCCTCCTATTCCATTCCCCTTCCTCCCTCCTTTATCTTGGGCCATAGCTGTGATCTATTCTTCATATAAAAGTGTGAGTGATTGTAAATTGGTTTCATAATAATACTGAGTACATTGAATATTTTTTTCCATTCTTGAGATACTTTACTAAGTAGGATATGTTCCAGATCCATCCATGTAAACATAAAAGAGGTAAAGTCTCCATCTTTTTAATGGCTGAATGATATTCTACAGTATACATATACCACAATTTATTAATCCATTTATGGGTCAATGGGCACTTGGGCTTCTTCCATGACTTGGCTATTATGGATTGAGCTGCAGTGAACAATCTGGTGCAAATATCTTTGTTATAAAGTGATTTTTGGTCTTTTGGATATACACCTAGTAGAGGAATTGCAGTATCAAACAGCATGTCTACTTTTAGGTCCCTGAGTGTTCTCCATACTTCTTTCCAAAGGGGACATATTAGCTTGCACTCCTGCCAGCAGTGTAGAAGTGTTCCCTTTTCTCCACATCCATGCCAACATCTGTAGTTTTGGGATTTTGTTATGTGAGCCACTCTTACAGGAGTTAGAAGACATTTCAAGGTGGTTTTGATTTGCATTTCTCCGATGATTAAAGATGATGAGCATTTTTTCATGTATCTATAGGCCATATGTCTATCATCTTCAGAGAAGCTTCTGTTCAAGTCCCTTGCCCACAATGAAATGAGATTACTTATTCTTTTCTTATTAATAAGTTTGAGTTCTCTGTGGATTCTGGTTATCAAACTTTTGTCAGAAGCATAACCTGCAAATATTTTCTTCCATTCTGAGGGCTGTCTGCTTGCTTTACTTACTGTGTTCTTGGCTGTGCATAAGCTTTTTAGTTTGATCAGATCCCAATAATGTATTTTTGGTGTTGCTTCAATTGCCCTGGGGAGTCTCCTCATGAAGTATTCTCCCAGGCCAATTTCTTCAAGTGTTTCACCTGCACTCTATCCAAGAATTTTTTTAGTTTCATGTCTTAAGTTTAAATCTTTTATCCAATGAAAGTCAATTTTTGTTAATGGTGAAAGTTGTGGGTCTAGTTTCAGTCTTCGACAAGTTGCCAGCCAATTCTCCCAGCACCATTTGGTAAATAGGGAATCTTTCCCCCAATTTATATTTTTGATAGGCTTTTCAAAGATCAAATGATGACAAGCGTCTAGGTTCATCTCTTGGTTCTCAATTCTGTTCCATACATCTACCTCTCTATTTTTGTGCCAATACCATATTGTTTTGATTACTGTAGATTTATAGAACAGTTTGAAATCTGGTAGTGTGATTCTTCCTGATTTGTTTTGATTTCTGAGTAATGTCTTGGCCATTTGAAGTTTTTTTCTGGTTCCATATAAAATGAAGTACTATTTTTTCCAGATCTTTAAAGTATGGTGGTGCTTTGATAGGAATTGAATTAAATTTGTAAATTGCTTTAGGTAATATGGACATTTAACAATGTTGATTCTTCCTAGCCATGAGCATGGCATGTTTTTCCATTTGTTAACATCTTCAGCTATTTCTTTTCTCAGAGTTTCACAATTCTCTTTATAGAGATCTTTCACATCTTTTGTTAGGTAAATTCCCTGCTGAGTTTGGGGTTGGAATGTTCTTCCTTTTCCAGTTGCTTAAGATGTCCCATTAAGTTATTGACTTCCTCTCTTTCCGTTCTCTTGAGGAAGGCTTGAAATGCTATAAATTTCCCTCTTAGTACTGCCTTTGCAGTATTCCACAGGTTCTGATAATTTGCGTCTTCAATATTGTTTTGTTCCAAAAATTTGAAAATTTCCTTCTAAATCTCATTTATGACCCAGCTATCATTCAGCATAAGGTTATTTAGTTTCCATGTCTTTGTATGAGTATGCAGATACCTGTTAATGATGAGTTCAACTTTTATTGTGTGATGACCCGAGAAAATACAAGGAATAATTTCTATACTTTTAAATTTGCTGAGATTAGACTTGTGACCTAAGATATGATCAATTTTGGAGGGTGTTCTGTGGGCTGAAGAGAAGAATGTGTATTCAGTTTTGTTAGGATGAAATGTTCCATGGATGTCTGTTAAATTCAATTATTGTACAGTGAAGTTTAAGTCCAAAATTTCTTTGCTTAGTTTCTTATTGGAGGATCTATCCAACACTGCCAAAGGGGTGTTAAAATCTACAACTATTATGTTGCTGGAAGATATTAAATTGCTCGTGTCTGTTAGGGTCTCCCTTATAAATTGAGGAGCATTCTGGTTGGGTGCATAAATGTTAATAAATGACACCCCTTCATGTGGAGTGTTTCTCTTAACAAATTTGAAGTGAGCATCCTTGTCTTTCCTTACTTTTACTGGTTTAAAGCCTAGGGTATCTGCAAATAAAATTGTCACCCCTGCTTTTTTCTGATTTCCATTTGCCTGGATTAAAAATGCCCATCCCTTCACCCGAGTCTATATTTATCCTTCAAGGTAAGATGAGATTTTTGTATGCAGCAGATATTGGGCCTAAGTTTTTGTATCCAGTCAGCCAAACTGTGCTTCTTAAGAGGACAGTTTAAGCTGTTCACATTAATTGAGAGTATTGATAAGTCTGGTAGTATTTTGGGTGTCCAGTTTTTCAAAAGTCTAGTGGACATTTTTAATCTTTTCACACTGTGGAAATTGGGTTTTGGTCAGGAATTTCAGAGTGAGTTTACTTTGGTAGTAGAGCATTGTGCTGGTCATTATGGAGGATGGGACTGAGAATATCCTGAAGAGCTGGTTTGGTTATGGCAGATTTCTTCAATGGGTGTATGTCATTAAAAGTATTAACTTCTCCATCATAAATGAAGCTCAGTTTAGCTGGATACAGGATCCTGGGCTGAAAGTTGTTTTGTTTTAGGAGATTGAAGGTCAATAACCATCCTCTTCTTGCTTGAAAAGTTTCAGCAGAGAGATCTGCAGTCATCCTAATATTCTTCCCCTTGTAGGTTATGATTTTCTTGTCTGGCTGCTTGCCAGATTTTCTCCTTCATATTAACTTTGGCAAAGTTAGTTACAATGTGTCTGGAAGATACTTTGTTTGGGTTGAGTCATGCTGAGGTTCTGAAACTATGCTATCTGAATTTCAGTATCTGTTGCCATGCATGGGAAGTTCTCCTCAATTATCTCTTGGAGTAGAGTATCTGCACCTTTAGGACCATCCTCTTCTCCTTCAGGGATTCCTATGAGGTGGATGTTTGCTCTTTTGGAGTGGTCCCACAATTCTCTCAGGGGATGATCTGATTTTGCTCTCCACTTGTCTTCCTCTTTGAGTGTTTCGGAGCGTTCAAAAGCTTTGAGCTTTGTCTTCAACATCAGAAATCCTTTCTTCTGCATGCTCCATTCTGTTAATGAGGGATTCTACTATTTCTCAGGTCTTTGAGGGCTGTACTTTTTTGCCTCAATGTGTCAAAATATTTGGTGATTTTGTCTTTGAATTCATTGAATTCTTGAGACAACTTTTGAATTGCTTCTTGAATTTCTAACTCCAACTTTACCTCCATTCTGTTAATCTTATTTGCAATCCAAATTCTGAATTCAATTTCTGACATCTCAGCCATTTGTTTATGAATGGGATCTTCTGTTGTGTCTCCTTTGTCACTCCTTGGAGGAGTTGATCTACTCTGATTATTCATGTTACCATAGTTTTTACACTGATTCCATCCCATTATTATTTTCCACTGTTTGGCTAGAGAAGCTGGCAAGGTGAAATTGAATTGAGGGCTCCTGGAGTTGTAATTAACCATCCCTTTACCAAAGAACTGGGACTGGTGATTGCAGCTTTTCCCTTAGAGCTTTACAAAGGTACCATTCAGAACTACCTCCTGAAACTCTGGGCACCTGCTTGGGGTGGTGGGGCTAGATGCTGCTGACCAGTATTCAGCTAGTCTCTGTCCAGTCCTAGTGAATCAATGGCTTTGGTCTGAAATCTCAGCTGTGGAGATATATAAGCAACTAAGACACGCCACCCCCCACCCCACCACCAGGCAATAACTGGAAGGGGAAAATCCCACACTCCCACAACAACACAACCAGAGTACAACCTTGATGGGTCCCCGGGTGATCGGCCCAGGTCAAGAGTTCCAAACCAATTGTCCTAGTCAACATAAACATCCATCAGGTGGGAGAGTTCAAAAGGTCTTCAGCATCTAGATAGTGGGGGTCCACTGACAGCTCAAATTGACCCCATTGGGAGGGACTGTGGAGCTGCCACCATTGTCAGGGGCAGCACTGCACTGTTTGGGGGGGGGTGTGTGCCACCAGTCTGGAGTACTGCTGTGTGTAGGTCGCAGGAGCCAATGGGGAGCTGAAGGGCATTGCCACTAGCTGCAATGGTCATAGGAGCCAGGCAGGGAACTGGATGGCAGAGAAGCTGACCCTGAGGCTCATGCTGTAGGAGCTAGGGGGCAAGCTGGAGGGCAGAGTCAACTCATATTTTCTAATAAAGCTGCCAGCTACTGCTATCTGAAACATATCTAGAACTCCTTTTTTTCAAATTTCTTTTTGTTTGCTTTTACAAAACCTGCATTGGATTATTTTGAATATACTCAAGAAGGAAAAAAAAAATTTGTTATTTTAGAGTTTGATTTTGGGGACTGTTCTGGGTTGAATAGTGTCCCCCAAATTCACTTCCACTTCGAAACTCAAATGTGATCTTCTTTGGACATAGTAGTTTTGCAGATATAATTAGTTAAGATGAAGTCTTCCTGGTCTAGGGTGGCCTTCAATTGATGATGATCAATGTCTTCCTAAGGACAGGAGAAGAGACACAAATGGAATCACCCATGGAAACCACAGGGATAATGAAGGCAAAGGACTGGAGTAATGTGTCTTCAAATCAAGGAATGTAAGCATTGCTGGCAACCACCACGGATAGAAAGAGGCAAAAAAAGGATTCCCTCCAACAGCCATTAGAGAGAGTGCATAGCCTTGGCCAGACCTTGATTTTGGATCTGTAACCTCCAGATGGTGAGAGAAGACATTTTTGCTGTTTAAATCATCCGCTGTGTGGTGCTTAGTTTTGACAGCCCTAAGAAACTTGTACAGGGATCCAATCAGATGACTGCAGGAGTATTCAAGCCAGGTTAGTTCTGTAGCTGGTCAAAACAAAAACAAACAAACAACAACAACAACAACAACAAAAAAAACCCCTCTATGATTAACCTCACAAGACTGATTTATCTTTTGGACCTAAAACTGAACTTAAATGGCACAATTAATAATGGCTGACTGGCTCTACATAAGCCTTGTCTCATCAATTCTCAAAAATCTATAGAGTGTTATCTCCATTTTCTAAGGGAAAGAATCTGGAGCTGATGAATTAGGAAACTTGGTAATGGTCTGAATTCAAATTTGTGCTTGTTTGACTACGCCATGCTGCCTCTCTCAATGTTTGAAGATGGCCTCCAAAAATGTTTAAGCAATAAACATATCTCTGAACTAATTGTACCATGCCCTGAGGTGATGGATTTGCAGAACAGCTCTCTTGAAGAGTAAGTTCTGGTATTTTTGTTTAAACAATCCCCTGTCATTACTTTACAGCCACACCTTGTCTATATTATGTTGAATTCTTTGCCTGCCTAACTTATATTATCACTGTGCTGGAAGGGACTGAGACTTCTTTTCCATCTTGTACAGAGTTAAGGAAGCTGTCAACACTTAGTAAATAATCAGTATTTAAGCCAGCACAGTGATCCCTACAAATTATGACCCCGAGGCTCTGAAATGAAGAAAATGGTTAGTTGTGCAATTTTCCACTCTTCTAAGAATATTAATGGTGTGGATCATGTTATTCCTAGTTTAATATAATAATCCAAACAACATTTGACTCTGAATGTAGAGGGAGGTTTGGGAATCACCCAGGCCAGTGTATTTAGAGTTAGACAACTCATGGTAGCTGGTTGAACTGCTTTGATTTTTTCCAGTATTTGCAAAGTGGCTAGGCATCTTGTCCCTCCTCTGCTTACATGGCACTTACCATGTACATAATAATAGAACAATTGTAACATTTTTGTGTTTTTCTTTTCCTTCTTTTTTAATCTTGTTAAGAAGGCCCAGCTCAACCATGTAGGTTAGGTAGGGTGAAGCCCAGCTTGCATGCTTGTTGCCATGCTCATTCAAGTGGAGTCCATTTGAGGGTCTCTGTCTTTTCATTCTTGTGTGAATCTTTATCATTCCTTTCCACATCAAGGAAATGGAGCTCACTTCTTGTAGAAAGAGCTCTCTTTTCTTTTTTTACTTAAGATTCTTTAGGCTGAGAAAGGGTTATTTTCACTGTCCATGGGACAGTGCATTCCACTTTTACTATGTGTGTGTGTGGGGGTGAGGCATGTACCAGCATTTATTACGTGGCATTGAAGAGGATGGCCTGCCTATGTGTTGTTTTTGAGGAGCAGCACTGGGTTGAATCTAATCTTAAAAGTCCTCAGGTATTATTTTTTAAGGACCATTTCTAGCCTATACACTTGATTTCATGCCTCTTTCTTTGAAACCCTTTCTTTTCTGTGAAATGAAATCTTTGACTTCCTTCCTCCTCCAAACTTCTCTTCCTATAAAATCAATTGTATCGATTATTTCTGTATCTATTTGAATGTCAACTTCACCATCCCATATTTTTCCACATGTACTCAAAATTGTTTGATCTTTCAAGGCCCACAATTCTCCATTCTGTCCCAATTTATTTGTACAACATCCATATATCCCTCTATCTATCAATAGATAAAGGGATAGATGGAAGTTTTGTTTCAACAAAACTTTATTGGACATCTAACAATGCCAGGCATTGCACTTTGTACTCAGTGCAGTTTGGTGCAGTCAGGCCTGGTTTCTCTCTTCTTGGGGTTTTTGATGTGGTGACAGAAAGGAATACTAAACATGATGGTGCAATGCACAAGCTCTGTGGTTGGGGGTACAGGGTACATAGAAGGGACAAGCAAAATACCTAGACTCTGAAGTCCAGGGACACTTTGAGGAGGAAGTGACATCTGGGCTGAAATCTGACCTGTGAATGGGAGTTATGCAGGTGAAAGATAGGGGAAAGGTTTTCTAGGTGTATGGGATAAAGTGTGGAGCCCCGAGGTGAGACAACATAACACACTGGGGAAGGGAAACAAGTTGAAAATAGCTGGAGGGAAGAATGGTAAAGTAATGAAGCCAGGAAGGTGGGGATTAGAGGAAGAAAACAGGGGCCAGATCCTGCTAGACTTGGAAGTCTAGTGAGCTAAAACTTTCTTCTAAGGTCAGTGAAGTTTCACTTCGAAATTTTAAGGTGGTAGGATTTTTTTTTTTTTTCTTGGCCGGGGCTGGGTTTGAACCCGCCACCTCCGGCACATGGGACTGGCGCCCTACCCGCGGAGCCACAGGCACCACCCCTAAGGTGGTAGGATTTTAAGCAGAACAGGAAACTGAGAAGATTTGTGTTTTGAAAACATCCCTATTGCTGCCTTAGGAACAGTGAATCAGAAGAGGGCAAGATAAAGAGACCAGAAACCCAGTTGAAGACTGCAATTTAGACAAGAGATGATAGTATGATCCAGGCGCCTGGCAGAGAGGACAAAAGATGTGGACAGATTAGAGATATTTAAAAGTCAGTCTGACCCCAAATATATCACATGATTTCATTCCCATCTTTCATTCCCTTGCCAGGCAAGTCTTCCTATCTATGGATTCAAATTCTACCCATATTAATATAATCTCTACATAAAGCCTTCTCTGGCCCTCAGCCCCCAAACTATATGAATGCTTGCAAGATTTTATTTATCTATGCCCCTTATTTCACCAAGAGAACTAATTTATAATGTAAATCACAAGAATTTAGAATTTATCATAGCCTCTTTCTTTTCTTGCGTGGAGGGCAAGCAAGATGAACAAAAACCATGTTGTTACGTTTTACCTCCCCACGCCTAGTACTTGCGAGTTCATCTTGCGCAAGGTGGGTGCTCTGTAAATATTTGTGCTGTTGTACAACCATGATCTTGCTCCACTTCTCAAAATTCCCCGGGTGGTTCTCTTCCAGGTCTGATTTTAAATGACACAACCAATCAATCAACAGAGTGGTTCCGTAACTCATTTATTTATTTATTTATTTATTGTCAAAACTACAAGGGAGTTTTGTTCTAGGTCCAGTTGCTCATTACACAAAAATCCAATTATTGAGACAACAAGAGTTGCCAAGGAAGAAAGGAATTTTTAATATGACAGACATCTTTTTGGGAGGATGGAAGAAGCTGCTTCAAATTTGTCTCTCCAGTTAAAGGATACCATGGGCTTTCAAAAGAGCCATGTGTCCTGGAGTAGATCATGGTGTAAATAACAAGGGGCTACATGCATTGGGGGCAGGTTGTGGGGGATGATGAATCCTGGCATCAGGAAGGCCACCCTGGATCTGTCAGAATCTCAATTCCTTTGTCTTCTAGAAAATCTATCATTTCAGGCTAGGTCTGTTGGCTCACAACTATAAGCATAGCACTTTGAGAGACTGAGGTGGGATGATCACTTGAGGTCCTGAGTTAAAGTACGTCATTTCTGGGAACTAACTCAAAGCATCAAATAATGCATCAAGCAATTAGTTACAACTCCCCTCCTTTTTTAGTTCATTCTTCAATCTTGTGGAATTAGGATGTTGATCTATCTAGCTGCTTCCTGCTGAAATGAGACATAGTTGGGATATGAAGACGTTGGGCCTATAACCAAAACTTTGTGGTACATGGATTCTGTGTTGCTCCCCTCTTCCCACCAAGGTGACCATAAGAAGTACCCATCCCCATCTGGGATCTCTCCCAGGAAATATTGTCCCAGTGTTTTTCATATGGAATCTCCATCCTAAAATACCTTTTAGTCATCTTTTTTCATTTAGACATTTATAAAAACAGTTTTAGGAAGCTGATCCAGAAGTGAGATAGACTAGCAGAAGAGGAAGTAGCCTGATATTTACCCATCTGGCCAGCGGTTAACCAAAAGCTACCCTTTTGTTCTGGTAAGGGCAATACATAATGCACAGCATAAACAGTCACCAGTTGCCTAAGGGTAAACATTTTAGGCTTCCTTTAGCCTTCTCTGAACAAGTGTTCAGGGAAGCAGGGTAGAGGTTGCTTATGATCCCTAAAAGTTTGGGTCCATACCCTGAGTCCAATTCCTTGCCTTTCTTCTTGTTTTTTTCAAACAAAAGGTCTTATGTATTTATGACTGCACCAGCTTATTAGTGAAGAGCATATAAACAAAGAGAAAGATGACAGCGACCGTGATACAGCATAAGTATGTGTCATCTCATGTGCAATTCCTTATAGACTCAGCTTGGTTCTTCTCCAGTGTCTCCTCTTCTTCAAGTTGTACCTGATTTTATTACCAGTTTCCATTCAAATCCACCTGGGAATGGGACTATTTTGTTTTTGTTTCTTGGCTAGAAACCGTACGATTCTGAAAGTCTTATGAGAGGACATGGCAATAAACGGGACTAATCTCATGCACCACATGGAGTAGAGAGTGAGAGAGGGCTTCCTTGCCTTTCTTAAAATGAATAGGTCAAAAGGCTTATATAAATTCAGGAGCCCCAATGTGGAGGCAGTCATTAATTTTTAATAGTCAAGAAAGCATTCTGCAGCCAAGTAAGTAGTTCTTTATTTGAGTAAGTATTCCCTTTTGAGGCTTTATAGAGAAGTTTTGTTATTAGCCTAAAGTTAGAAATCTAAATCTGGCAAAATCCAGCAATACCCAAGAATCCTCCCAACTGCTTGTGGGTGGTAGACTGTTTTTTGATTTACAGCCTCTCTCTAATATGGAAGGAGGTTCTGAGTTTCAAGAGACAATTCAAACCCTAAGTTATTTGGCAGCGGGAAGTGATATCGGAGGTGTTTTTGTTGTTGTTGTTCTTTGTATCCTTTGTTGTCCAGTAAATTCAATACAGTAATGGCATGGTGCCTCAGTTCAGCTTCAGTCTCACTGGCTATCAGAGTATTGTCTACATATTATAAAATAATTTCCTTGCTTAAAATGATTTCCTCCAAATCTTTGCCTAGAATTTTCTGAAGACTGTAGGGGCTTCCCATTCAAAAGCAAATAGTACTTGGAACTTGGGGGAAAGAGGAATGCAAAAGAAAGCATCTTTTCAATCTATTACTGAAAATCAGGCAAATTTTCCAGATGAGAATATCCTCTTTTATTTGGTTTATTGCTCATAGGTCTTAAATAAACTGGTATTCCTGGCTTCGGAGTTCTTTCTTTTTGACCAACAGAATGGGGCTATTACGAGGCACATCTCACATCCCTTCCCTTTATGGCCAGGAACTCAGTTTTGACCTTATTTCCTTGCTTGCCATCCCCTGGGCCAACAGGGGGTCCATTCAGTTGGCAAAGGAGGTGTCTAAGATGTTATTTTAGTTTACATTTTTTCTCTTTTGGCTGAGATTTGCCAGAGGCAACATCAATGGCCAGACTTTTCTTTGTCTTATCATTGCTGGGGTGGTGGACTGTTTTTTGATTTACAGCCTGTCTCCAAAATGGAAGGAGGTTCTGAATTTCAAGAGACAATTCAAACCCCAAGTTATTTGACCTGCCCTGGTTCTATCTTATTCCTCCGTGGGACCCTGTGGCCAAAGGACTTAAGTCAAAAGGCTTACAGCCAACTAAATGTTCTAGGCCCCATAGGAACAGAGGTAGACAGGGATTTATTAAGCTTTAAAACCTTATCAGCAACATAAAAGCAAAAAACTCAAACTCTAAAAGCAGAGTTATGAAATTAATGTGTTTGTTAGCATCAAGCTACTGTTAGTCTTGTAGGAATTTGCTATACAAAACACAATCATTTGTTAAAATCATTTGCACTAAGGATTTAGAGACTCTTGATCAGAATGAGAAAACAACATTTTAAACAAAGGTTATAAGTCCTGTGTACTTCTGACAATGACAAGAAAGTGAAAACTTACAGGAAGCTAAACAGTCAAATTTTCTAGATTTTGTGGACATTTGCCAAAGATGTTAAATGGCTCAAAACATTTGATCAGAACAGAATCACAAGTTAGTGTAAAATAATAGTAATTTGAGGGCGGCGCCTGTGGCTGAAAGGAGTAGGGCACTGGCCTTGGCCAAAAACTGCAAAAAAAAAAAAAAAAAAGTAATTTGTTTAACCAAGAGTGATAATCAGAAGACTTTAAAGGCAATACAGAAAAAAACCTTAGCTTTTTAAAGCTCAGTTTTCCTACATCATCAACAGCTTAAAAGAACAACATGGGAATTATCTTAGTGAAACATAAAATTGTTTCTCAGGCCAGTTACCAAAAAGTAAAGAAAAACCTTCTTTATTGCAATTGTTTCTTCATATGGAAACCCATTTAGACAACTTGGAAGTCAAAGTTCAAGAAGAGGGTACCAGAATTTATCAGTATAAGAAGACTGTGCCCAGGGTCATGAATGAACATTATATTATGAAGAAACAAGAACCAGAACACTGATACCTTGAGAAAGAGAATATATTACAACTCTTAGTAACAGCATAGGAAGATTTGTGATCATGTTGAATAATTCAGACATATCAAGAAGTTGAGAAGAAACATTGTTTTTCAGACCTGTAAAGTAAACATTTCAACATGGGACCTTAAGAGCATACTTAACAACCAGAAGCAGGAAAACGGTACAGGAGTCAACACAAAGCCTGGGAGAGGGTTATCATCTGGGGCCTTCTCAAAGGGAGGAAAAGCTGAAAGCAGGAAGACACAGGGAGTTGAACTCAGATATAGATCTGAGGAGCTTCAAAAGAAGCAGATTACAGAGAACCTCTCGCAATGTTATTACATGTATCTCATTTACATTTGCCTAATTTATTTTAGCAGTTTATGTAACCTCGATAGCCTGTGAATATTACATGTACAACCAATGGGATTAATTGTGCCCTCACATTAATGTGTAAGCAAATTTAATATCTAAACATATTTTCATAAACAAAATTGGGGAATGAATTTTAAAGCATAGAAAAATCTTCACCAAATATAGTTTGAACTACCCTGTTTCTCCGAAAATAAGACAGTGTCGTATTTTAAGGTGTGCTCCCAAAGATGCGCTAGGTCTTATTTTCAGGGGACGTCTTATCTTTCCTGTAAGTAGGTCTTATTTTCAGAGGATGTCTTATTTTCAGGGAAATGGGGTATTACTTTTATACTTAAAAAAAAAAAGTCTTACCACAATAACAAAGTATTCGATCAAGACTTGCTATTCTGAGCAATGTAATATCTTTAAGTTCTATAAATACAGTAGAAGTTTTAGAACACATCCTGCTTAAAGATGTTAATTAATTTGATCTTTCTAAAATACCAATACCTAAAAATAAACTTTATTGACATGATATAACCTGACTATAGTCCAAATAACATTAAATCTTAGCACTTCAAATAATAGCTCAAAGTCATTATATATGGATATATTATATATATATATATAAATTTTCAAAAGGTCAGACCAAGCTACATTAAAAATAATCTAATTGGCCTCAAAACATTTTTTTCTACTTAAGTGGAAATTCAAGTCCATGTACATGTAATAATTCCAAAGAATAAAATTGTTCTGGGATTCTCTTTGGATTCTAAGAATTTTTGAAACAAATTACTATACGAAAACTAACAGGATTCTCTTTTAAAAAGTTTTTCCAGGCAAAGGCCTTTGCTATGGCAACACACAATGTACACGGAACAGACTAGGTTGCAATCAGTACTCAGAAAGAATGACAAAAATTAAAATATCTTCATAAACCTTTGACCATAGTTTCTGTTTTTGTGCTTTCATTTACTTAGAGTTTTACTTACTTACACGTACTGACGCTTATTTTTTATTTAGGCATGTCTTCATTATTGCTTGAGTAATAGCCTTAAACACACAGGTAATTTTGCAGGTAACTTAAGAGATTTAGCTATTTTTATTTAACCAGCAATATTAACTTAGTAAAAATCATACAAACACAGATAATTTATTTTTTGGCTAGCTTCTGACACCTTCAAAGATAAAAATGACCAGTAAAGTCAGGCAAAAATGTGTACTGACATTTTGAAGACATTTTTATTGCTATTTTATCAATAATTTTTAAAACCCAGCTCCAAAGATTACTAAATTCATGTGAACTTGAAAAGTATTGGGGCTTAGTTGGTTAATTTATGAGAGCTCCTTTTATTTGTAAACCAATTTTGATGCCACGTAGACATATAACACATATACATACATAAAACACATTTAAATAATATACAACACGCAAGCAGAATTTTAATAGCTTTTATCTCAGAACTCTAGCCATGACAGCCTCTGAAATTCCACCCAAAAATCTGTACATTTTGCTTTTTTCTGTTCCTCTGTTTCCTTTTTTCAAGGCATTCCAGTAGGCCTTCCAGCATCTCAGCTAGGTTGCCTCCATGGATGGAGAGGTTTTTCAGTCTCTTATACTGTGGGACAGAGACGTCTTCCAACCTGTCACACCTTAGGACAGGTTAACCTTTTAGATCTTAGAAGCTGCTACAAGAGAAATTACCATCAAAGGTGTCTTTCAACATCCCAGACTTTGAACTGTACTTATAATATGATGGGCAGCAAATTTAAAGTAAGGAAAAGGCAAATGGAGACAAAGAGCTTAATAGACCATGTCACACACCAAACATTCAACGTAAAGAGATGTTCAAAAGGTTGGAAACAAAGGAATTGCAGTTTCACCTAACAAGCCCTGGGAATGCCAAATCAAAATACTTAGGTTACTTCCCATTCTCACTAGCCAAAAGGCTGGGGACTTATCCAACCCCAAACAATTGGAAATTCTTTCAGAATTCCCCAAACTGAGAGGTGCAGCCCCCACTGTGCTGTACCTTAGAACAGTCCTTACCTGCTAGGACATAGTGGTTGTTAGCTTCGGTCTCGTGTTTTGTGGGCAGCCTTCTTTCCCTCAGAGCCAATCAGAAAGCAATCACCCAGAGCTTGGAGGCTGGTAAGAATGCAATGGAGGTCAGCAATGGTGCTACGGTGGGATAGTCTAAGCCACTGGCTGGCAAATATGACCAGGCAGTTGCTAAGTGTAGCTTGTGGTTTCTCCCTGCTCCATAGCCACTGGACTATGAGCAATGCCATCCCTGATAAGCCCCCATAATTGTTGTCAAAACCACAAAGGTCTGGGGTCCAGTATCTCATCACACAAAAATACAGTTATTGAGATGGTGAGAATTGCCAGGGAAAAAAGGAATTTTTAATATGACAGACATCTTGCCAGAGAATGGGAGAAGCTGCCTCAAATTATTCTCTCTGGCTATGAGAGATTATGGGCTTTTAAAGGAGGGGCTGTGTACCTTGGGGCAGGTCATGGTGTGTCCCACAAGGGGCTACGTGCATTGGAGGAAGGTTGTGGGGGATGGCGAATCTTGGTGTCAGGAAGGCTGCCCTGGAGCCTTCAGAATCTCAACTCTTTGTTTTGTAAAAATTAATCATTTCAGGGCAAGCTTGATGGCTCACACTTACATTAGCAGCACTTTTGGAGGCTGAAGTGGGAGGATCACTTGAGGCCAGAAGTTTGAGTCCATCATTTCTGGGAAACAACTCAAAAGGTCAAAAAGTCAAGGGGCAGGATTATAAAAAGCATATAGGGGTTCATGGAACCAGTTACACGTTCACTCAACATTAGTTTATTGAGTGGCTGTTATGTCCTAGGCACAATTCTAGGGCTGATTCTCCGCTTTTTACTGAACTGCCCCTTTCATTTTGTATACCATGTTTTCTAACACAGAGACAACCTCTTCTGTTTGTCATATAAAAGGAAGATCAAACATACTGGAAATGTTTTCCTGCTATAAGCACACCTTAGCACCTGATCCCTGATGAGCCATCTGATGGCACGGGAAGGAGCTAAGGTAGGGAATGATTCTTCCTAGTTGGAGAGCTGGTCTCTGTCAGTGGCAAATGTCTTGCTCAAGGGACCCATACTTTGGTATTTGAATGAATGCTAGGCTGAGTTAATACTATCTTGTTTTTAAAACAATTCCTGATGTTTACCCAGTAGAAGCAAAACTAAATAGTGCCAGACACTCCAAATGCATGAGTCAAAAGGATGTGCATCCCGATGCCCAACTCTTAATGTAAAGAAAAATGTTGGCTTTTACCCTGTTGGCTGCCCTGATGGCAGCTCCCAGTCTGCCATCACCCTGCATTCTATCCTGCCAGGAATGGGCACTGGACTAACAGCGGTTTGGGAGAAAAGCTTCTGAATTCCAAGATTCTTCTGTGCTTACTTCAAGTGATTTTTACGCTAACATTGCATCAAAGCTCTTTTTGACAAATAAATTGCCATATAAGATTAAAAATAATTTGGGGGGCAAGATTTCTACCAGGAATTGAACAAGCAATGTACTGTCCTAAGCTGGTTCCAAATTCCTAACGCATCTGCTTTGTACAGTCCCCATTTCATAAAACTACAATTCCTCATTTGTCTGAGTTCCTTCTGCTTGAGTGCTAGAAGAGTCACACCCCTTTATTTCTGGCCCTAAAGGCACCTTCTCAAGTTTGGGAAAACCTCTCAAATAAGAACTCACAAAAGCCCTAAATAATGCAGTTGTTGCGAGAATCCTTGTTAAATATTCAGCAAGCCAACCCCTTGACTTTCCCCATCAGGGCAGATGTAAAACAGTGGCCTCCTCTGCCAGTTTCATGACAAGACCTCTCCAGCCCTGTTCTCTGTTCCCACCAGCACCACCATCTTGAATTCAGATACTTTTCCTAGTTAATTGAACAGATATGGCCACACAGCAGAAATTGATGTTTTACTTGTTTGTTTAACTATTTTTATCTTAAAATGCATCATGATTCTGTGGTTCAATTTATAGAAATTTCTAGATTCAACATGCTGTCGTGTTGGGCCTTAGTCTAACTGTAAATCTTTTCTCTGGTCTGTGCCTAGTTTAAACTTAGATTATTTTTTTATTTTGTTCATTTATTTATTATTATTATTATTTATTATTTTTTTTTGCAGTTTTTGGCCGGGGCTAGGTTTGAACCCACCACCTCCAGCATGTGGGGCCAGCGCCCTACTCCTTTGAGCCAGAGGCGCTACCCTTTGTTCATTTATTTTTGATACTGGATCTCTATGTTGTTAGGTCACTTTAATTTGTAAGTAACACTATACTGACTTCATTGGCTTATATTATTATTAACTGAAAATTGGGGTTGGGCAAGTCGCTGCAGTTGGGGACTGGGAGTGAGGGCACAGCAGTCAGGCAAAGAGCCCTGAATACAAGAAAACGAAAAGAGACACCCAAATCAGCTGCCTTTTTCTCCAGTCATGTGGGAGCTGCAATTCCTTTTTTTCTTTCCTTTACCCACCACAGGTCCCAGATTAGGGCTAAAGGGAGATCTGACCATATAAAACAATGTAAAACTCAGTTATCCTGGTCTGAATGACCCACAGTTACATACATGTGTATAATATTTTTGCATTCAATGGCATTGCTTTGAATTTTCTGTTTGGTTATTGGGGCACTGTTTTATTTCATTTTTTATCTTTACTTTTATCTTTAGTTTTATTTCCATCTTATCCCCTATTTTAGAAAAGGAGTATTCTGGAGTGCACTTTATAAATTCTTCTTTTAAAAAGTTGGTCTGTCATTTTGGGTGCCATTTGAAGAGGCTGAACAAATGAATGGAATCTGTTAGCTTTTATCTTTCCACAAAGTTTATATAACTGTTAAAAGACATTGGTTACTGTTATCTTAAATGGGACATTTTGCTTGACTTGAAAGTAGGCAAAAGTTAGTATACAAAATCTAGGAGTGTTTAGGAAATTTGGCTTGCTCAATGTACTTTGTATTGGACTCAACAAAACTGCCCCAAATATCCTTCCATCTCCTCTCTCTTCCTAATTCTTACATGTCAGGCTAAGACGACACTACGGTCTATGTATGCTAATTATTCTCAATCTAGTTTGTAGGCCCCAAATTCTATTAGCACACATATGAAATTTAAGTAGGCGTGAGCAAATTTCTACTACCTCTATTATTATTAACATAATTACTATTTCTAATTATAGTAATTACATTATGATTAATATTACTATTAATAATACTAATTGATCATGGTTACCCATTATTGAGCACGTACTATATGCTGGTGACCAAAGTATTTAGATTTATAATTTTATTCAATTTACTCAATAACCTTATGAGATACTGTCATTAGTCCCAATTCTGGGTGAGGAAACCAAGGTTAAGAAAATAGGCTGAGAGGCTCATACAATTCAACAAAGCTGAGAGTTCATGTAACTAGTAAATTACAAACTTTAAGATTTAAATCCAAGTCTGTTTAATGTCAAAGTTCATGGTTTTTGTTTAGGTCCTATTAACTGACAGTGTTAGCCCTATATCTAAGGAATAGAAATAACATTATCTGGGAAAGTCCTTTTCCCTGGGCCTGATCACCTAGCTCTGGAGGAGCTGCCCACATTACAGTGTACGTAATGTATCCCTGAACACTCTTGTGGGAACGGGGCACCACCAGTTTTGGGCATCAGACAGATTCCATGTTGCTGCTCCTCACATTTTGACTGTTCATTATCTGTCAGCCCTTAATTTTTACTACTTGTTCAATACTTAATTATGTTTGGGGAAGAAGAAATTAAGGGTATTTATTAAAATAAGTTGGAAATCATGGGAGAAATCATAAGAGCCACATAATTCTATACTGTGTTTTAGTAAATTAAGCAGTGATGAATCTGTTTATGGCTGGATTTTAGCACATCAGTAAGAACAAATATTAAAAATAGGCTCTAAGTCCCAAGGCTTCAGAGTGGAAAGCCTCTTCAATCAGTGCTCAAACTGCCTTAAAGCAAGACAGGGAATTTTTCTGCCTAACATAATTGAAAAGTTCAGGCATAGTTAGCTGCAGGTACAGCTCGATCTAGGGGCTCAAATAATGTCACCAGACATCTGTGTCTCTCCATTTTTCATTTTTGTTTTCCTCTCTTATCTTAGTATGCAAGAAGATTCTCCCTTTAGGGTGATATGATGGCTTCCAGAAGCATCATGCTTACAATCTACCAGCTTTCAAATCTAGCAGAAACATGGCATCTCTTTCCCAATAGGTCCTGCAAAAATCTTGATAATCACACTTATTGACTTGTGCTGGGCCATACATCCACATCCGTAATCTATTACTGAAAGCAGGGAGGAGCACTGATTAGACTGGAGCTGTGTGCTTTCTTCTGGAGCACAGAAGTGGGATGAACACCCTCCAACTTTAGTAAATGCTGGAAATGTGGAGAAAGACAGGAAAAGGGGGGAATCAAAGGAACTAACCAACCAAAGAAACCCAAAAATAAACAACAAAAAACCAGGTGTCCACCATGCTTTTATAGAACTTAATGTCTCCATCTGAAAATAAATCAAACTCCCTGGTGCCCACTGCTGCGAGGCAATGTTAGGGTAGCTAAGCAGGGCTCTGGGCATTCCAGAAGTTCAGCAGGCTAGAGGCTGCAGGAGCTACATGGGAAAGCCTGGCTCAATTCAAGGGGAGGAGGATTATGTGAGGGGTGGCGATGGACCAGGTTGGAGAAAGAACAGATTGGTTTTCAGTCATTCCTTTGGGATGCTTATTAAAAAAAACCTTTTAGATGATTCTAAGGCCATTGGGCAGCACTCCCAAGCTGCAGCTTTGGGAGCTAACACCCACTGTTACTACTGGTGACTAGAAAACAAGGAGGAAGCAGCGAGCTATGTGGGACAATACAGGGCGGTCAGGAACTGGACTCATGTGGGTGGTCCTGAGAGAATTCTAGGTCTTCCAGGAAGGTATGGAGTCTTATGTTTTGAAGAAATCACTTTTTCATCAGTTGGGTAAAAATATTTAAAAACCTCATGTTTTTTGTTTCACCAAAAAAGAAAGGTTAAACCCTCCCATGCCCAGTCTTATCTTCCCAATGGCAGAAAATGATCCTCATTCCGAGAGTGTTACCTGATACAGAAAGCCAAGACACTTTTGGCTTAGAGCAGGGAATCCTGGGTACATCATAGAATAAATTACATGTTATTCAGGAAAATAAGACAGGGTCTCAGCTATAAAGAGAGACCTGAGTTGTGGAGAAACTCTGGAAGAACAGCACTTACAGAGCAAATAAAAATTCTTATGGCTTTTCTGAGCTCAGAAATCTAGTTCAGTTTCACACTCCAGAACTCTTGTTGCCTTCAAATTAAAAAAAAAAGGGGGGGACGAGGGAAATAAATGAGGCTTCTTGTTCTGGTTTCCTGTTCTGTGATTAGTGCCAGAGAGCTGGGCTCCCATGGTTAACTGATGCCACCTGGAATGGTCCTCTTCACCCTGGGCCTGAAAGCAGCACCTCCTCCATCCTGAAGTGGGTGCGGGTCCAAGCAACCATCCTGGGCCTGTCAAAATATAAGCTAAGTATGGCATATGGGATTACAGAGGGATCACAGAACCTCAAACATTTCCAAGAAAAATGAAAAATATCAGGCGAGGTCTTGGACGGTCTGTGTCTCATTAATCGCCCCTTTCCATAATGGTGGGCGGGCTGCCGGGGATGTGGGCTGCAGATGGGAAGCACAGTTTCCTGGGGTTTTGTTGTATTCTCCAGGCTCCTCTAAGACACCAGAAGTATTTGTTTCCTGGCACTAGCAGGGATTGGGGCACTAGTGTCCAATCTACTTTTCGGACAGCCTGGACAGCTGGCTGGACCTGGAGTATTTGAAAGAGTCAATGGGGACCCGCTGTTATGATAGGGTATGCCTGACCCACCTCCCAGTCCTATCTCTTCAGTCTTCTACATGGCTGGGGCAACCTACAGCTGATCTCTCATGCCTCCAACCCCAAGCATTATGGCCAGATTCACCACCTTAAATTACCATTTAAAGCGATGAACTCTGTCTCAAAAGTCAGAAAAGACTCTTCTGTGTTTCCAGGAGGGTGTCTGAATACTTCCGTACTAGACAGACCACTGTCCCATATCCAATAGCCTTCAAACCTCCTCCTCTGACCTCCCCCCAAATCTTTGCTAATCTCTTCCGCTAGACTGTAATGGTCTTTGCACCACCTTCTCCCATCCGCTTGCCCTCTCCAGACATTCCCAGCTCCCAGAGAATTCTCCAGCATATTGCTCACATCATACAGTACTTGTATTACACCTCGGGCAATTAATTGTGTCCTGTTTTCTGTGGGTTTTTATTAAAGCACATTTTCATACATTTCCATTGATGAAATTATCAGTTTCTTTTTCCTCTTGTAATTCTCAAAGGGATGGACACATAGTAGGTATTTAACAATTATTCGTTGAGTAAATGAATCCATAACTAATTGGTATTGAACAGCATTAAAAACATTCTCATTATTTGAGTAAATTCTAGGTTAGAAAAATTATAGCCTACCCCATCCTCATTGTTCCCAAGTCTGAATTTGATCTATCAGTAGGTCATCATGCTCTTCCTACCACTTATTCAAATCTGCGGCAAGAGGAGATAGAAGAAATACCTTTCATCAACAGAATTTTCCTAATGTTCATCCTTGGCTTAGAAACTGAGAGTGATTTCCTATTGGCACTCACATAAAGCGCAAACAGCTCCCCAATTTCTCTAGCACCAAGGATCCTTGTTTTTATCAACTCCCAGGAAACTTAACTGTCTGGTCCTATCTCATCCTATTTTCTGGTTCCCATGTCATTTAGGGGTAGGGCCTATCAGCCAGCCTTTGCTACTTCCTGCCTCCCTCCTCAAATGGCTGCTCTCCCTGCCTCCTGGACACGGAGCTGGGGCCTTCTGAAGTTTTATCTCTGAAATCCACATAAAAGCTCCTCTTAAGCTGGAGTACCAAAAGAGGGGAAAACAGAAATCAGTGTCTGTGACTTGCTGAGATTTAAAAAAAATAAACAAAAGAAGGCATATTTAAAGCATTAAAGACACACCAATTACTTCCAGCTTGTACTATTTCCTTTTGAACTCTCATCTTATGAATGTTACTGTCTCCTGGCTCCTGAGTCCCTTTGTCTCCTTCCGGGGTCTGAGCCCACCCTTCAAGGGAATCTCCTCTGGGGAACAGGAAGCCAAGACTCTCTGAGCTGAGCTGGTGACCCAATTGCTTAGGCACACCCTGCCATTCTTTTCCCACAGGGCAAGCTGGTGTCCACCAATGGGGCAAAGTTGGGGCGAGTTGAAAGGGTCAGAGCATTCTGACTTTCTGCATAAGCTGTGTACTTAGCAGTCTCTGATTCAAGGTTGAGAGGGCTGAAAACCCAGAAAAAGGGCAAAGCTGGTGACACTAGTTCATATGAACAAATAGGGGCTAAAATGTATCCCAGGGCCTCACTTTCACTTGGCTATCTGTTTGCTTGGAATCCGTGCCAAGAAAGAGTGAAGCATTATGGGATTGCTGGGTGGGCAGGGGCAAGACTTCAGGTGTGACTTAGCTCAGAGACAGCTGAGGTCAAGGGCTGCATTCTATGAACTTCCCTGGCACTTTGGTCTCTTCCCTGGGGCAGTACTCAAATCACGGTGCTTTCAACTGTCTGATATACAGATGGCAAAAGAGCATTATTGGTTGAAAGGGACCTGAGAAGCCAGTCTTCTTAGATAAAAGGGAAAACTGGTGCCCAACAAGTTTATGTAGAATCCTTTCTGGATATTTTTACTCATTCAGTAAATATTTACTGCCTCCTGTATGTAAGGCAAAAGGACCAGGGTCTCAGTGAATTTGTAATAGAACTGAGACCAGTGATCAGGACTTCTCATTCCTGGCCCAGTATTGTTTTCACCACAAAATGTATTAAGCCAGCATGTTCATTTGTGACCTGACTTGACCATCTTTTGAGACCCAACTAATGCCACACACCATGTGTAAGTGGTTGACATAATTATCTCACTCAATTTTTAATCCTGAAAGACAGATGTTATTGTATCTTTTTTTATGATGAGAAAACTGAGGCCCAGAGAGGTTGCAGGGACACCTCTGTGTTAGGATCCTGTAGCTAGTAAGTGGCAGAGTTTGGTCTGAGTTGAAGGTCCATGCCAGGCTCTCTTTTCTCTGGTACATTTGATTCTTAGTTGTTCCCAGGACTTCACACACAGCTGCCAAGGGGTTCCATGCTTTTGACCAGCAAGTTTTGTACACACAGTAACCCTACCTGCCACACACTCCTTTCTTCCTGTTCCCCTTTGCATTCCCACTTGTCCCTCAGGGCTAACATCTTGATTAGCTCATACTTTAGGAATGTTTAGAGATGATGAAATCTGGCCACCAAGGTTTAGCTTAGTCAAGCTTGCTGTTTAAATAGCCATCATTCCTTCAAACACCTTTTGTCAGATTTTATGGATAAGCCCAGGTCAGAGTGGTCAACAGTACCTCTACATAAATGTTATTCACTGGCCCTTTCAAAAAAAGAATGCAGACCTTGACCTTCTTCTTTTCTCTTTTCTGAAATAAAGTGCTACTTGCCTGGGGGATGGTTATTTGCTATTATGCAGATGAGTCAGGGAATGCTCTGGATAATCAGATATTCCAATGAATAATAGAGTTACATTACATGGATCAGTAGCTCTCAAGGAATTAGAGTGAAGTATATTCAATACAGATACTGTCTAAACATAATGCATCTCACTTGCTGTTTTTTTCTGGTGATCCTGTGAGGACCAATTATCACTTAATAGGAGTTGAAGTGTTATGGAAAGAGCACTTGAAACCAGGTAACTCTGCCACTAACCTGGAAAGTGATTTTGGACACTCAGCCTTCCATTTTGGAGTCCTTTTTCCTGTTCTATAAAATAAATGTGTTGGATCAGATTCAGGCTGGTACACATGTTGTCTGCATGTCATTTTTCTCCACTCCTGGGACCATATCAGGCATCACTAATCAATTGTGGCACATTTTCCTTTGATCTCTGAGAGCCTAGTGTTTCTAAACCTAGTGTTCCAACAGCCACCCTCAGTGGATTGGGGTGGACACTTAAAATGAAATATATTTGCTATCATTGAACTAGATGATCTCCAGGGTTTCAGCTTTTATAAGCTGCCTCAGACAGATGCATGCTGGATGGAAAGTTGAGTGTAGAAAGTTTGTAGTATTATCAAGCACTAAGCATTTTACTACTCAAATGAGTTTTTTTTTCCTTTGCCTCTAATCATATAGACCTGCACATGGCTACTGAAAACTGTGGCAGGATTTATATCTAATATCCTGATGGGTGAGTCCAAGTGGATAGTGACCAGGAGGTCTAGTCAGCTTTGCTCTGTACCTAAGGTTTAACTCACCTGTTAACTTCTCTTTGAAGCTGTCCTAATAGAGACAGGCAGAAATAATTAAGCCCACATCTGAGTTCCCTCAGCCCACAGCACTAGGCTGGGCTGTGTCATTCTGAATTATGGATAGTGGAATGTGATATACAAATCTCCTGGTGGATTAAAAACTCCTTGGAGCCAGAGATGAGCCTCTAGTTATTGTTTGAATTCACAGCCTGATTCCAGTATATGAGGTTGGACAATTAAGTTCATAAACTCATCCTAAAAAAAAAATGCTGCATATACCTCATTGCTGAATATCACCTTTTAGGTACTCCCCTTGGGAAGCACCAACGCCAGCACCTCGTCCACCCTTCAGTGCAATTTTGAATTCTTTTTCTGGGATGACCCATCAGAGCTCTCATCATACAAGATCTGACAATTAAGTATGTAAACTTATCTTAGAAAAAGTGCTGCATACCTCATTGCTGAATACCACTGTGGTCCTCTTTGAAGTATTCCCTTTGGCCATCTTGTGACCATAGTGATATTCAGCTTTTTGTGGGATAAATTTATGAATTTAATTATGATGGCCATTCCAGAAAAAAAAAGAGTTCTAAAATTGCTTTGAAAGGTGGACTAGACCCTGGCTTTGGTGCTTAGCTTCTCAAGGAGAGCACTTTGAAGGTGCCCATATTCAACAATGAGGTATGTAGCACTTTTTCTAGGATGAGTTTGTGAACTTAATTGTCAAACTTTGTATACTTTAGATGTCTGTCATGCACATCAAATGACATCATTGATGTAAGTGCATAACCCACTCCCTGGATATGGGAGGCAGGAAAGAAGATGGTGGTCTAGAAGCTGCCCACAAGATTGCAGCTTTCATGGAAAGAAAAATAAACTGCGAGCAGGTTTACAACTGATAGCTCAGAAATATAAAACACCATTCATGAATACTACAAATTTCTCTATGAATATAAGCTAGAAAATACAGAGGATACGAACAAATTCCTGGAAACACACAGGACTCAATCAAGAAGAAATGGGACTCCTGAACAGACCAATAATAAGCATATAAGCATTGTGATTAAAGTAGTAATAAAAATTCTATTATCTAAGCAAGGTCAAACTATTGCTTTTCACTGATGATATAATATTGTATTTAGAAAACCCCAAAGAGTACTAGAGACTCTTGGAGTTGATAAATGAGTTTAGCGAAGTCTCAGGTTACAGAATTAACACACAGAAATGAATAATATTCCTACATACCAATAATGGTCAAGCTGAGAGTCAAAAAAAGCCCTGAACCAGGTGGATTATAGCTTAATTCTACCATACATACAAAGAATAACTGTTACTTATACTGCAGCAATTATTTCATAACTTTGAGAAGGGGGGAATCCTTCCCAACATGTTCTGTGAAGCCAGTATCACCTTAATACCAAAGCCAGGAAAGGACACAATAAAAAAAAAAAAAGAAAGAAAGAAAGAAAACTACAGACCAATATTCCTTAAGAATATAGATAAAATAATTCTCAATAAAATACTGGCTAATCACATTTAAAACACATCAAAAGAATAACGTTCCATGACCAAGTGGAATTCAAGGATGGCTCAACATATGTAAATCAACAAATGTGATTTACCACATGAGCAGAAGCAAAAACAAAAACGATATGATTATCTCAATGGATGCAAAAAAAGCATTTAACAAAATCTAGTACCCTTTCATGATAAAAAAACCCTCAACACACTAGGCATAGAATGAACATATCTCAAAATTATAAAAACCATGCGACAAACCCACAACCAATGTCAAACTGAATTGGGGAAAAGTTGAAAGCATTGCCCCCAAGAACTGGAACAAGACAAGTGTGTTCACTGTCATCACTTTTATTCAATATGGTATTGGAAGTCTTAGCCAGAGCAATCAGGCAAGAGAAAGAAATAATGGATATCCAAATTGGGAAAGAGGAGGTCAAACTATGGCTTTTCACTGATGATATAATCTTGTATTTAGAAAACCCCAAAGAGTACTAGAGACTCTTGGAGTTGATAAATGAGTTTATCAAAGTCTCAGGTTACAAAATTAATATACAGAAAGGAGTAATATTCCTACATACCAATAATGGTCAAGCTGAGAGTCAAATCAAAGGCTCAATACCATTCATAATAGTTAAAAAGAAAACAAAATACCCTCAAGGAGGTGAAAGATCTCTACAAGGAGAACTATGAAACACTGAGGAAAGTAATCACAGATGACACAACACATGAGAAACATAACCTACTCATGGATAGAAACGTGGTTAAAATGTACATACTACTCAAAGATATTTATAGATTCAATGCAATCCCCATCAAAATACCAATGGCATATTTCACAGATCTGGAAAAAAATAATTCTGTGCTTTATTTGGAACCAGAAAAGGCCCATAAAGCCAAAGAAATCCTAAGCAAAAACAAATAAACATACTACCAGACTTCAAACTATGCTATAGTCTACAGTAACCTAAATGGCATGGTATTGGTACAAAAATAGATACGTGGACAAGTGGAGCAAAGTAGAGGACCCAGACATAAAACCCTCTACCTACAGCCAACTGGTATTTGACAAAGTAGGCAATAATGTACACTGGGAAAAAGAAACCCTAATCAATAAATGGTGCTGGGAAAATTGGATAGCTGCATGTACAATAATAAAACAGGATCACTTTCTCTCACCACTCACAAAAATTAATCCAAGATCGATAAAAGATTTAAATATAAGGCATGAAACCATAAGAATTCTAGAAAAACCTATGTGGAAAAACTCTTCTAGACATGGGTCTAGGCAAAGAATTCATGACTAACATCCCAATGGCAATTACAGCAGCAACAAAATAAGTAAGTGGGACTTGATTAAATTAAAAATCTTCTGCATAACTAAGGAAATAATCAACAGAGTAAATAGAAAACGTATAGAATGGGAGAAAATATTTGTAACCTATACATATGATAAAAGGTTAATAACCAGAATCTACAAAGAACTCAAACAAATTAGCAAGAAGAAAACAAACAATCCCACTAAAAAGTGGGCAAGAACATTTACCTATATTCTTAGGGGCAAGAACCCATCTAATGGGTACAATGAACACTCTTCTGAGGATGGGCCCATTTATAGTACAGACTCAAACCATGCCTCAAAAACATTTGTACCCCCCTAATATTTTGAAACAAAATTAAAAAATAATAAATCAAACAAAAAGTCATACTCCCTGGCAATGGTTGTTCTTGTTTTTATATTATTATAAAATCACAGCCTAGCACAATGTCTGAACAATAGGTGCTAGTGTATGTAGAATGCTTTAGTTTTCAAATGACCATCAGAGGTAAGTATGTCCTTTGGAGGGACTGGTCCAAGGACCAGTAGGGAAAGAAAAGTAACAGAATCTACCCACAAGACTTTGGGGAATTGAACAACACAGAGTTAGTTCAAGGGCTCTGGATCCACTGCCTCTAAGGCCACCAGAAACGAACTCAAGGGAGTCATGTGGCAAAGGAACACTTTCTAGTCAACTTCTTGAGCTTTGGAGGGATTTTTATTCTTTTAACGACCATCTTCCACTTTATGAAGCATATTTTCAAATCACGAAAATACTGTTGCGAGTGCACATTTTATTTCAGTGTGTCCTCAAACGAACTTGTGAGTGCAAGTTCAAGGTAGGATCACCCCCATATTATTAATGAGGAGTGGCTGAGGCTCAGAAAGGTTATATAACTTGCCTAAGGACACACAGCTTGTGAGGGACAGAGCCTGGGCTCAGACTTCCAACTCCACAATCTCCCTCATCGTCCCTCTTTCCTGTCCTCTCTAGGAACATATTTCAATTCTAGGTTTTCAGCAGTTTTTTCTAAACAGCATCAAGAAAAAACAATTGTATTAATTCTTTAATATAAACAATGGATTGAACTTTTATCTTCCTTAAATCCTCCAACTCTATGTCAAATGTCAGATTTATTTTGTGGCTACAAGAAACTATAATGTAGAAATGAGCAAAAATGTTCCCACAAAAGGAGTTTGCAAAGCATGCCTGGGCGTGACTGTCAAAAAAGAGGACAAGAGCAGCGCCTAATGCTTAATGAAACGTATAAAGGACATAACTGGGCTTTTATTCGAAACACGATCTTCATTTTGCTGCCAAATAAAATAAAACAAGTATGAGACAGGCACAAACCACTGTTGGACGTTTTTCCCAAAAGACTTGGACATAATGTAAAACCAGTAGTTTATATGTTTCCTTTAAAAAACAATTAGGACTATATATCCCTCAAACACAAGAATACTTTGTATGTAGTGATGACTTTTAGTTTTGTTTTCTTCTCCTTTGTGGGGATAGATTTGCAAGGGACTGTTATTAATTAAACCTCCAGTTCTCCTGGAGGCCAGTCCATGCAATAGGCCCATTTTCCATGGCTGCATCCCCACCGTGACCTGAAGTGGAGAAGCCTGGATCATTATGTTTGCACATGTTAGAGCCCAGCTCTCTCTCTCTCTCTGCTATGGCCTCAGCTGATTAAGACCATCCGGTTCTAAGGGGAGCCATAATCTGGTTAAGCCAACCAGATCCCTTCTTTCAGGAGATATAAATCACAGAGAAGAGGGTTCTACTTGGTATAAATACTTGAATGGGGAGAAAATGGAGATTAGGTTTAAATTAGCTATCTTGAGCTATTCCCAAAATGAGCATTCAGAGAAAAAAGGTAAGGAGAGAAAAAGAGAAAAACAGAGTAGATGCACAAAGGAAGTGTTAAGTTTGTTTAACCCGCTATAACAAAGTACCTTAGCCTGGGTAACTTACAAGTAATAGAAATGTATCACCCATAGTTTTAGTGAATGGGAAGACCAAGATCAAGTTGTCAGCAGATTCAGTGTCTGGTGGGGCAACATGCTTCATAAATGGTGTCTTTTTGCAGCATTCTCACAGGGCAGGAGGGCAAGGCATCTGCCTTCAACCCTTAATCACCTCCTAAAGACCCAATCTTTTAATACTATCAAATTGGTGAGTAATTTTCAACAGATGAATTTTTTTGGGGGGGCATACTCAGAACATAGCAAAGAGTAATGAAAGTATGAGAAGACAGAAGAAAGACAATGTAGGTTTGCAGAAAAGAAGGAATGGTTTCTAAACTCCAGATTTCAGCTCTGGTCCATGTGGTCTGGCTGGACTTCTTGCCCTAAAGAAGTCCCTGTCTTGGCAGAGAGTGGGCACTCTGTGTGTTGGACAAATTGTTGATAAAATAACCTTTTTCTTCCTCTGGCTACTTCGAGTAGGTTATTTTTCTTACATTCAAAAGAGCTTTAATTGGTATCGTATAGCTTTCTCTGACAATTTAAAAAATTTATCATTCTTTGTGATCTTTCTCTTTTACACACATGTACACACAGAGTAGCAATTTCTCAGAAAGTTGCAGTTTTTTGTTGTTGTTGTTTGGAATTCATTGAGAGTATAACGAATTAGGTTATACTGATTGCATTTGTTAGGTAAAGTCCCTCTTATAACTGTGTCCTGTCCCCAAGAGGTGTGTCATACACTGTGACCCCCCACATCCTCCTCCCTCCTCCCCTCTCCCCGACCCTTCATTCTCCTACCCCACCTCCTGTATTAGCTCATCTACTGCCTTCATATTAGAATTGAGTACATTGGATTCTTGCTTTTCCATTCTTGTGATGCTTTACTAAGAAGAAGGCATTCCACCTCCATCTCCATGGAGATGTAAAGTCTCCATCTTTTTTAGTGGCTGGATAATATTCCATAGTATACATATACCACAGCTTATTAATCCCTTCCTGTGTTGGTGGGCATTTAGGTTGTTACCACATTTTGGCAATTGTAAATTGAGCTGTGATAAACAGCCTATTGTAAATGAGAAAGTTTCAGTTTTAATAGAAGGCTTCCAACCATTTGATTGGCATTAGTTGATAAAGATTCTAGGCAATTTTATTTTCTATTTTAGTTTGAAAATATGGGAAAGTAATTTCATGAATAAAACATGGCATTTTTGTCTCTTTAACATGCAATTAAAACAGTAACACAAAACATTTTTTGAACACTTATTTTATGCCTGTAAGTAAACTAGTGTGTTATAGTCCATATCTCATTTAATACCCCACCTATTCCCATGAGATAGGACATATTATCATCATTTATAGATTAAGAACCTAAGTCTTGGTAAGAGGAAAAAAAGAATATCCAAGGTCACCTGATAGCATCTTGCTGGAAGCTCCTATTACTAAATTGCCATTCATTTGCTTCATACTACAATAGGAAGTGTATGAACTGAATGACATATGTGAGGCTATTTGGATTTAATTTTTATTTCTCTCACAGTTGAAAAAAACAATTGCCAGTTTCCACACTCACCAAATAAATATACTGATATCTGCCACTTACCAAAATCAAGAGATCGCTTCATGAGTGTAATGCACACCCCCTAAAAGGCAAATGAGTCAGCATAGTTTTTCACAATTTAGATTCTGAGGGGTCAGCAATGACATACATTTTGAACTTCATAGGAAAAAAATCCAGATTTGGTACTCCCTGTAAAACGAACAAATCAGACCAATTAAAGTTTTAATAACTCTCTTTCCTCTTCTTAATTTTTTTAAATATAGAATTGTGGTTTAAAACAACTGGGACCAATATAGGGTTGCTAATGTACTATTTTATTAAGTAACCATTTAATTAAAAATAATGAAATTTAATTATTTAGCATAAAAATAGGGAGGACATAATTCAGACTAAAGGATGGTCCTTTTAAATGAAATGTACGTAGCTATATAAAATATTTACACCAGTGTCTTGATTTTTTTCATCTTGCTAAGAACAGGTATAACCTTGTTATAAAATGAATTTTGTTAATCATTGCTATGGGAGGGTTTATAATTAAAATGGCAGAAAAAAAATTTTTTTAAGTTATTGTGTTGAGTTAATTTTTGTGTGCAGTTTCCTTACTTTTGAACTGTTGGGGTTCTGTTCTGAGGCATCGCTTAGAGGCAAAAAAAAAAAAAATTGGTTACAGTCATTGTTAGCCATTATAATCTAAGATATATTTTATTCAGCTGAATGTCAAGGACATCAAGATGGACAATTTTAGCCCTTTATCTATGCACGGTTCATACAACCCTTAGTGACCTAAATGCATAAAATGTTAATTTCATCTTCAATGACTAGACTAGGAGATATTAACACCCGCCATTAGTGTCTATCCCAACTAACCGTATGCCTCTGAACATAGCTTGAGAAGAATTTCAACTATTTAAGACTCATGAGATCCCAGCTCCAGCTGGGACTCCAAATCATGTTTTCAGAACACAAAGAACACTTGATAAAGTTGGAGAGAAATATTTTTTGAAAATATGTCACCAGGAAGCTTGGAAATAATTTAACAGAACCATCCTACAGGGTATGAATTTAACCTTTGATCTCTGAAATGAAGGTCAGCAAATTTGTTTTTACTCTACATATCTTATAATCAATTCAATGTCTGGGTAAATCAGTTTCTAGAGAAAAGGCTGTGTTGGCAGATAAGGGGTACTTTTACCTCTAATTTTTTAACTGTTTAACCCTCTCTTCTTTGAACTAAATTCTACTGTTCCCCTCAACATTTTTTTTCCCCATTGGGGAAGAGGAATATAAAAGCTTAAGATGCACAATGTTAGAATGGGGAAATACTATACTATTGTCTGCAGAAGGAATAAATAAAAAGTTCAAAAAATGTTAGTTATATATATTCTTTCTAAGAGTTGACTACATGGAAAAATACTATTTTTTAAAATCTGTCTACTCATCTGAAACCTCCTTGAAAACCTGTACCTTTTTGGCGGGGGTGAGGAACCGAGTCTCACTCTGTGGTGTGCTCCATACTTTAAACCAGGGCTGGTATGGTATACATAGGCAAAATCCAACCCACTGCCTGTTTTTATAAATTTTTATTGGGACACAACTATGTTCATTCATTTAGGGATTACCCTGTCCACTTTTGTGCTATTCTGACAGCAGCATTGAGTAGCTGCAACAAAGAGTGTATGGCCCACAAAGCCTAAAATATTTACTATCCAGCTTTTTACAGAAAATATTTGCTGACCACTGCTTTAAATCAGAGCAAAAGACTTGGAGAGGTGAAAATACATCCTAAATCCAGAGATGGCAATGGTTTAGGGGTAAAGAAGAATGGATACTGAGTTTTAATCCAAGTACTCATTTTGTAGAAATAGAGTCTTTGAATAATACAGAGCTGATGAAAAGAGTAATAGCCAGGGATGCGTGGTTAGGACGCAGTACCTAAATCACACCTCGGATTCTCCAGCAGCCTATCTAATGACAACATGCTATGTGGAGATGAACCCAGGATCCTCAGCAAATGTCAGCCATTTGCGAAGAAGAGTTTCTTCTCTGCAGCAGACATGTGTCTCAAAGTTCATCAGGAGTGCACTGGCAGAGGGAGCACAGCATGTGTTGTTCTGCGAGGGGACCAGCACTGGCCTGTCCATGGAATAGCTAATTTAGTTACAGGACTAGGGAAGCAGTGGGGGTGGGGAGCACACAGCTCAGAAAAAGAATAACTTTAACCCTTTCTGGATATGACTTTACTTTTTAAATAATGACAATTCTGTTTAATAAATGCCTGTGGAATTTGAACCAAGAGAATGAAATGCAGTGTGTGTAAATCCTTGCCAGCCATCCCATATGGACAGCTGCCAGGAGGCTGAGGGGCAAAGGTGATCATCACAGGCACTCATCATCCTTTGAGATTGCTCCACTCCAAGGATTCCAGATTCTAGACTCACTCTGCTTGCTTGTCTCAGAAGTCAAGTGCACGGGCTGGTGAGAGTGGGCTCCCTCAACTTCCTTCTCTGCCTAAAGCTGCCAGATATGCCTCCTGGGTCTGGATTTTTTACTTCATCTCTTGGATGAAGAAGGGCAGGGACTCACTTCTTGGTTTATGTCCTGCCATATTTCCTGCTTTCTTTAGACCATTGCTTTGTTATCTTTAGGTTCTTCCCCTCCACCGGTTCTTTCCGTTTTCCTAATAAACATGGTTGGTTCTCACTCATCCTAGAAATAGGAATAATCAAAAACAAACCCCCCAATCTCTTCCTCTCAACTTTGCTATTCTCTTTTGCCACTTTGCTAGTTTTCTTCCTGTTCACTATCTGTTAGTAAGGATAGGACTAGGTTAGGCTGTGAGGACAGACAGCCCCCACCACTCAGTGGCTTTAACAAGAGTTGATTTTTTTGTACATGCAATGGCCACAGAAAGTCAGGTGACTCTCCTGGAGAGTAGTTATCCTCTATTCAGTGACTCAGCATTCTAGGGTCTTCAATCTTTCGGTTTTGTTATCTATGCACAGGGTCCCCTCCCAGACCACTGTGGCAGGGACATCAGACTGGGCTTTTCACTGTCTCAGTCCAGAAAGGGCCCACTTGACATTTTACTAAAGAACTGCCACATGGCTCCTCAAGTGCAAGAGTGATGAGAAGTATCATGTTCCATGTGCCTGAAAGAGGAGTGGAATCAGATATTGGTGAGTACACTGATGCTTTCCACAACTACCCAACTGGGTGTTACTACATCGTCAGTATCTACTGCCTGTCCCCAGCTCATAGCTTCTAAAATCTGACTGTTGTCACCACCACTCCATTAAAATTACCTTAGTTTTTGCTTTATCTTTTCCTTACAATCACTGTAGTCATAGTCATTGTTTATCCAACCATATTATCTTTGCCACTTCTTCCTTGGTTTCTTTATGGAATTTGACCCAAACTATCACTATTTTTTTCTTTAATTCCCTTCATGACAGCATTTGCCACCGTTCATGGCTTTCCCTCATTCTTTTATACCCACGCTTTCTCAGTCTCCTCCACTAATTTCTTCCTCCTCCTGCTAAATGTGGGGAGTTCAGGGAACTCAGCATTTTTTCTTTTTCTTTTGGATTCTCTATGAGCTCTCCTTTGGGCTTCCACCTTAAGCACTGAGCATGTAGCTCCTCAATCAATAGACAATCCCCCCCCATCCATCCTTTTCTTCAGGTCTAAAATTACATTTTTTTCTTTCACTTAGATTACACTTGCACTTTTAAATTGACATAAACTCATAGTCTCCAAAAAAGTAGACTCTCTTCTGACCCAACAATTTCTGTTAATGGAACTGTTTTGGTTCCAATGCCCCGGATACAAGTGACAGAATACCCTAACTCAAGTGTTTGAAATAACGAAACGCATTATCCTGAGTAATGAGAAGTTGAGGTGCTTCTGTGGGGGCTGCCTTGCTGTGTGTGTCAGATCTGGCTTCTGGTGGTTCATTTCATCAGAGTCAGATTCAACAGCCTTGAGAGGAAGAGGGGCTGACTCTTTTGTTTTTCTGTTTGAAAAGTAATTAAACCCTTTCCAGAAGTCTCCCTAGCAGTCTTCCTTTTTCTCCTTAAAAAAAAAAAAAAAATTAGCAACAGCTTCCTTGAGATAAAATTCACATGCCATATAATTCACCTACTTAAAGTACATAATTCAATTTTTTTTAAATACATGAACAACATTGTGCAGCCATTACCACAATCAATTTTAGAACCTTGTCATTGTCCCCAAAGAAACCCTTTATCCACTAACAATCACTCCTTGCTCCCTCTCTTTGCAGCTCCTGGCAACCATTAATCTACTTTTTGATTGTCTAGACTTACCTATCCTGAAGAGTTTGTTTAAATAGACTCATACAGTATGTGGTCTTTTGTGTCTGGCTTTTTTCACTTAGCATAATGTTTTGAGGCTGATCCATATTGTACTATGAATCGGTACTTCATTCTTTTTATTGTTAATACTCCACTGTAATGGATAGGCCACATTTTGTCTATGCATTTCTTGGCTTGAATTTCAAGCCTATTCATTTCTTGGTGGGTGGATATCCTGGTTGTTTCCACACCTTTAAGAATTTTTCTATGGGCTTGTGCCTGATCCACTAGTGATGAGTGGATCACTGACTTGAAAAATCAAGATCCCTCCCTTAACAAAAAAAGAGCAAAAAATCCCATCCATCACTGGGCAAGAGACATGAACAGAAACTTCTCTGAGGAAGACGGACAAATGGCCAACAAACATATGAAAAAATGCTCATCGTCTCTAATCATCAACAAAATGCAAATTAAGACCACCTTGAGATATCACCCAACCCCAGTGAGAATAGCCCACATCACGAAGTCCCAAAGCTGCACAGATGCTGGCATGGATGTAGAGAGAAGGGAACACCTTTACACTGTTGGTGGGACTGCAAACTAATATAGCCTCTTTGGAAAGAAGTATGGAGAATCCTCAAAGAACTCAAATTAGACCTCCCATTTGATTCCACAATCCCATTGATAGACATCTACCTAGAAGAAAAAAAATCATTTTATCATGAAGACACTTGGGCTAGAGATTGTTTGTTGCAGCTCAATTTACAATCACCAAGTTGTGGAAACAACTTAAATGCCCATCAACCCAGGAACTGATTAACAAACTGTGGTATATGTATACCATAGAATACTATAAAAAGATGGAGACTTTATATCTTTTGTATTAACCTGGATGGAGTTGAAATATATTCTTCTTAGTAAAGTATAACAAGAATGGAAAAGCAAATATCCAATGTGCTCAATACTGATATAAAGCCAGTAGATGATCTAATACATGCCCACATAAGAGAAAGACTTAATTCAATCCAAGTTGGGGGAAGGGGGAATAAAAGAGGGAGAGGAGGGGTAAGGGGGAGGAGATTGGCGTGCTCCCACTTAATCGACACAATGTAAGGGTATATGGCACACCTTTTGGGTGTGGACACAACTGCAAGAGGGACTCTACACAAATGCAAATATTGTAACTTAGTGGTTACGATACCACTAAGTTAATGGTACCATAATGTGATGGTAATGTGATACCATCACATTAACACCAAATAAAAAAAAATAAAGACCCTTCCCTGGGGCTGAGGAGGAGTGAATCTTCCCTGAAGCCGTGGACACTTAGAAGAGGATGAATGCTTGAATAAAACTGTATTTTTTGTTGGGAATTAGGAAGGTAAGTATGGCAGGAAATGTGGGCTGATGGAAAACAGGGTCTGCTACATGTAGTAACCAATACTTTTTTTGGTTCTGAAACTTTGGCCTATTCTTTTTCCCAACCAGTGATATCCTTTTGGCAGCCAAGTGTGCGCATTTGGTCCCCGCAGCTTCCTCTCCAGCCCCCTTTCCTTTCCTCATCCTCCTGTGTTGCCCCTCTGGTGCACGCTCATATTACTTCTCTTCTTTCCCAACAGCCTCCTGCTTCCACTACTCCTTTCCCCTCTAATCCACCTTACACATCTGGGTGAGGACAACCTTCCCACAGCGTGTGTCTACTAGCATTAATGCTGCAGCCCCTGTCCAACTCTATTGCCTAGAAAGCTAAGTCCAGATTCATCACCCACACATTTAGTCGGCCTCAGTGTTTTATCTTTAACTTTCTTATGCTATTTCTCCTATGTTGCTATCCGCCTTGTTAGAAGAGAGAAAGGGAATTAATATTAATGACATGCTTACTATGGATCTTATCTTCCTTTATGTTTTTTTTTCTTTTTTTCAGCTTTTGGCGGGGGCTGGGTTTGAACCCCCCACCTCCGGTATATGGGGCCGGTGCCCTACTTCTTTGAGACACAGGCGCCACCCCTTTTATGCTTATATTTACCTTCCTCTATTGTCCCTCCTGGTTCATGCACCAGAGGGTGGGCCTCACCTTCTCACTTTATTCGTGCCCATTACAGTGGGTAGCAGTGATGGTGGTTGACAGGGTGGTTTCTGAGGGCCTCGCTGGGTAATGAGAAAGGCAGAAATGTGAGTAATGCTGGGCTTTGGATGCACACAGATCTGAGAGTGAATCTTAGCTCCTCAGTGGACCCAGCGGTATGACCTGTGAATTACTTAATCCCTCCATTATGGGCTGAATTGTTTCCACCCCCAATTTGTATGTTAAAGTCCTAACCCCCAGTACCTTGTATTTGGAGCTAATTAAGTTTAAATGTAGCCTTTGGAGTGGGCCCCTAATTCAATACGACTGTGTTCCTTATAAGACAAGGAGATTGGGACACAGGCATGTGTGTGCACAGAGGACAGAGCATCTGAGGACTAAGGGAGAAGATGGCCATCTGCATGGCAAGGAACAATCCTGCCAACATCTTGATCTTGAACTTCCAGCCTCCAGAACTGTGAGAAAACAACTGTCCATTGTTTATGCCACCTGGTCTGTGGTGCTTTACAGCTTCTGAGCCTCAGTCACCTCCTCTGTAAGATGGGGCTGCTGGAGGACTTAGTAGATTAAAATTCTCAGCACAGCTCCAGGCACTCCCTTGTTTAACAGCCAATAGCAATTTTCCCCTTATTGTTGTCCTATCGGGACACCTTGGGAACAGGAGTGTCAGGATTGGTAGAGGCTTACGCCTGAACCCACTGACCCTGGTGTATAAAGCAAGTTCAGAGGAGCCCACAGACTGCTGGTAGCTGCACAGCCCCAGCCCTGGGCCAGCAGAAGGGGGCGGGAAGCCAGGGAGATGTGCCGCCTCTCAATCTGCAAGTAACAGAAAGTTTGCCGCACACAGAATTAAACCAAACACTGGAAGCATTGGGGCCTGGCACTGAACGGTTTAGGGGTGGATACAGGCCCGCGAAAGTTGTCTCAGGAATTTCTCTCTCGTGGCTGGGTTCCTTCTATTCCACTCCGGTCCTTCAACAGACTCCATGTTTGTGGTTGTAAGATGCCTGCCGAGAGTCAGTCACTTCCTTTCAGTTTCAGTGTGTAGGAGGGGACTGATCATACTTCTTTTAGTCACCCAGGCAAGATCTGGGACTAGCTCCTCCGGGGTCATGTGTACCTCGCTCTACACCTGCCTCTTGGCTATGGGGGTGGGGGATAGTGATGGGGGTGGGGGACACAGAGATCTGCTTGGCTTAGGCCTGGGTCACATGGGCCTCACCTTAACCTGAACCACCCACCAAATGAGGCCCAAGGGATGGGGACCATAAATCACCAGAAGAATGGTGACTGGATAGCTGCTCTGAACAGTGGCCACCATACCATGTAGACAGTTTTAAACAACGACTCTTACTTTCATGTCTTAAAGTAGACTTCTGACCCCCAATGTATTTTCGTGATGACCTAGTTCAAGTCCATTTGTTGATCTGATCATTGGATTTGGAGGTGGTCAGCCCAGGAGACTGACCAGGAAAAAGCCCTTAGGAGAGTGTTGGGGCTATCTTTTAAGCTAGTTATTCCTTCCTGGTGCACAAGTCTTAACAGCCTTCTAAGATCTCTGTTTCTGCACTTCTAGGTCTGGGGCTCAAGTACATTCAATTCCAGGTGTCTGATGTGATGTGTGACACATGGAAGAGACAGAAAAGTAATGCCAGTGGTTAGTATTCCAGGAGAAGCTACTACACACCAGGCACGTGACAAGCACCGCATGTGCTCCCATCTCTTACTCTCACCCCAACCCTGTGACACCTTCATTTCACTGGTGCAGAAACCGAGACCCAGAGAGGTTAAGCAGCTTGCCCAGTGTTTCACAGCGAAAAGCGGCACAGCCAGATTTCCAAACCAGGTCTTCCTGCCTCCAAAACTTGACCTCTTTATCACTCAGGCCCGACAGGCTGCCTCCACAGTTGGCAGGTGGGACTGGACTTCAGTCTGCAAGCAATTAGCATAAGCAGCTCTCCAGCAAATCCAAGGAACAAGCAAATCTCTAAAAGGGGAGGAGGAAGCCCTCTTAAAAGAGAAAGCTTTTTTTCATGTCTGCTGGTCCAGGGGGAGCAGTTTGCCACAGGCTGCTGAGGGCAAGGAAGGGGCAGAATGTTCACTGAATGTTCGTTCTCCTAATTGTTTTTCTATGACATTGAGCTCACACTCCAGGGAAAACGCAGGGCCTGAGTTGAAATGTCGTCCAAAGCCATTCAGCTAGAGCTTTAAAAGAAGCTTTTGTTGGTGGAAATCTCTTTACTGTCCTGACTTTCCCTGGGCTTATGGGTTGCCCAACATAGTAAAGGATAACAGGTTAAATTTGACTTTCAGATCAACAAAAAATAAGATTCTAGTATATGTATGTCCTATGTAATACTTTGGATATACTTACACTAGAACATTATTTGTTGGTGATCTGAAATTCAATTCAACTGGGCCTTCTATGTTTTAATTTGTTCAATCTGTCAACATTGCCTGGATTTCAAGGAGAAGCTTGTTTCCTTCCATCTTGCTGCCTGCATAGAATCCAACAGGTTATTTTATTCTTGCAAAGCAGAATCTAAGGTGCATTCTGGAAGCTTCAGGCTTCTGTTTGCTCTATCTTGTTCCTTTAAGAAAACATTTTAAAAATGGTGTGGGCTTTGTCAATAATACTAACAATGATAATAATAATCCTTTCAGGATCTGGGAAATGTCCTGAGGGTTTGGGGGGAATTGACTTTCCACTACAGTTCCTGGAAACGGGTCAGTACAATTTGTATTTAATCAAGAGCATGAACGTTGCTGCCACAGCGTCTTGTGAGAGCATCCCACGGAGGAAGTGGGTGTTGGCCCTGACCTCTCTGGAGCAGAGGCCCCTCCCTGGGGACGAGGCTTGAATTCCAAGCTCTGCAGGACCAAGTGACAATGGGGAATCAAGTACAGGGGAGGGAGACGGGAGGGTCAAGGAGGAATAGAGAGAAGGAGAGGGAGGAGGCTGTAGTGCAAATTCAACATCATTTCCTCCACTGCAATGCTCCCTGCTTCCCTCTCATTTATAAATCTGAGAGCACATTCTTGGCATTGAGGCTCTTGTACTTGGACCCTCCTCTTCTCTGGGTTCCTGGCACAGTGAATTTGGCCATTTGCTTTGCAGCGAAGGGCCGTTGCAGGGGGTGCCCCATCCAACCATCAGCAGGCCAGCTGTCAGAGGAGTGTCTTCAAAAGGGAAGACACCCTGGGAGGGCGAGTATTTGCCAAGTAACTAAGTGTCCCCTTGTTTCCAGGTGCTTGGTACATGTCTGTGGGTGTGCACAGCAGTGAATACAAGGGCCTATTGTGTTCTGTGTTTTGGAGCTGGCTGAGGGCCTGGCAGCCAGGGCGGGTCATGATTTACTGCAACTCAACACATTTTTATTGAGCTTCTAGGTTCAACACTCTGTGCTCAGCCTGTAGGAAGTGTGAAGATAAGCTTGGTCCCAACTTTCAAGGGACTTAAAATCTAACAGGGGGATAAGGCAAAGAGACAGTTCTAAGGCAGGCAGAGCAGGGTATGTATCATGAGAAGGGCAAAAAGCCAAAGTTTTCCAGAAGCCCAAGACAGCAAGGAAAGAAATCTGCTCAGAGACTAGATCAGGAAAGACCTACTGCAGGGGGTGACATACAAGATGAGTCTTGCAGAGTGGGTGAGATTTCATTAGCTTGGGCATGGAGGGGAGGACATATTTGACAATTGGTGTCATATTGTGTTTCACATAGAAATAAGTCCATCCAGAGCATAGATCCAAAATGAATTCCACTAGCCATAAACACGGTCATACCAGGAGTACTCTCCAAAGTAGACAAGCATGACCAATTTTATTATAACGTTTTTTCTTCTTGGAGTATCCTAGGTGATATCAGTGACTCACATGGACAGCTAAACCAAAATACCAGACCAATAGGCAGACATTGTGTTGTGTGGTTTCCACATAATATCTTACCTAATATGATGAATGGCACCTTTCTAGATAATATTAACATCTTAGCTGCAAGATTGAGAATGTGGCCAAGTCGATTTATTCATCCCCACCCTCTTGCATTCCCACACCAGATTTGTGAATTCTTCTTTCCCTGCAAATTGTTTTCGTTGATGTGCTAATTTTACCATTGTGTGGATTCAATAAAATGACCAATATGAACTAATATGTAACTAATTACTTTTTCCCCCTATTTATATTGCAAAAATATTGTATGAGAGTTTTACTATAACAGGTTTTAGATGTGGGAATTGTGTGCCATTTTCCGCTCTTGTTCTCGCTATGGGTTGCTATGTATGTAAATGTAACATATTTACTTCATTAAGAAATTATGTCAAGTAAGGTTTTGCTTTTCTCTGATCAATATGTGTCTACCTCTTTAGAAAATTTTGATCTTTAAGTAGAGTATTTATATGATGATTGTACTTGCTACTGAACACTGTATTATTTAAGATATTCTAAACATATTCTAAGATATTGTGGTGTCATATTCTAAGACTGTGGTGTAACATTGAAAATGGCTGGGTTTTGCTTAATGGTATCATAAGTTCTGGAGAAGAAAAAGGCAGGCTTCTTTAAGAAAGAGGTGGAGGCTTTGGAAGCCTGTAAAAATTACTGGCACACTTCTTGTCATAGGAACTGCTTTGCAAGTCAAGGAAGTCTTGATAAAGGAGGAGGTAGGGTTCTGAGCTGGCTTTATGGGGGCCTAAGTAACTATTTCCTGATTTAGAAAAAAGGTCACAGGGAAAAACAATTTTATAGATCTTGATGGTTTAGCTTTTTTTTTTTTTTTTAAACTAATGCTCAAAGGATGCAAAGAGTTTTTTTTTAACCTAGCAGGGAAAGGAAAGGCTACCCTTGAGAATAGCCCTTCAGATTTAATGAGGAGGGTGGCCCCTAGGTAAATGGTTGCTCAGCACAGATGCTCGGCAACCATGATCTAAGGCAAATGACTTAATGTCTTCATACTTCAGTCTCCCTGTACGTTGAATGGGCATCTTGCTGTTATTTCATAAGGCTATTATGATAATTCATTTATTCAATAAGTATGCATTGGGCAATCACCACTTGCTGGTCCTGTACTAATAAAGCAGACAGCCCCTGCTTTGATGTGGTGATGAAATGATGCGATGCCTGGAGGGTCCACTGCAAGGCATCCCTGACTGCCATGATGGATGCCATTGCTTGGACAGTGATAAGTGCAAACATCTAGAGCAGTGATTTCAACTGGTGTGCCGTGAAAAATTTTAAATTTAAATTAATTTTAATTTTAATTAGCACAGTAAACATATTCTTTATTTGTTTATTTATTCATGTATTTATTTTTTGATCCACATAATTTAAGTGGGCTGTGGAAGTTTAACTATAGGTTCAAGTGTGCCGTGAGATTAAAAAGGTTGAAAAACACTGCTCTGGACAGACCTGTCTTCTAAGCTTCCCGTTGAAGAAGATCCCTTTTGAAAGCATTGGCAGGGACAGGGCTACTTAGAAGTTCTAAAATTTAGATAGACTCCCGGAATGAGTTTTTCTTAGGCTTGGAAGTGAGATTGGGGGGGGGCAAAGTGGTCATTGAAAACACCAAAGGCTTATGAAGAAAAGGTCCTCACATTATATTTCAGGGGTTGGTATTTCTTTCTTTTTTAATTGTCCTGTATTGGCATACTTGTTATGTGTGCATGTCAGTAGTTAACAAGTGGTTAAGTCTTGTGTGCATCAGGGTTCCTTCTTTTTTCTTTCTTTCCCTTTCTTCGTTTCCTTCTTTTCTCCCCTCCCTCCCTCCTTCCCTTTCGGCCTTCCCTGCCTCCCTCTTTTTACTTCTTTCTTTTCTCCCTCCCTTTTTTCTGTCAATACAAAAAGCACCATAGACTAGATCTTGTGCTCTGAAAAGCCTAATCAGTTCATCTACAAAGTAATTGCCACAAGTAAGGCTCCCCATCTACTACTGAAGTGGCTGTCATAAGACCCATTAGAAATTTACCAGCGTCTCGTAACAGTAAATGTCACAGCAGGATTGCAATATTTTTGGTGATAACATTTATACATTGCAATCTTATTAATCTTATTTTACTTCATAAAACACATTATTCCCTCTTAAGTACTGGTGTCCAAAGCTAACTTGGGAACACAGAAAAGATTTTCTAAGACAACTTATCTTCTAAGTACAAGCTTACGATGCAGCCTGCGTATTGCAAGCTTAGTTGCCATCTGGTACAAACCGGACTGTATTTCTATCATCTACCAAAGAACAAATTGATCAGGTGATAAACAGTTCTTTAGCATCTGCTTTGTGTAAAAATCTATGTTGGATCCCAAGAAGTTATCAAAAAAAAAGAAAGAAAAAATTTTAAAAAAGGTAAGTAAGTATATATATTTAGACAAAATTCTTCCCTTTGAGAACCAGGTAGTTGAGGAGATAACAAAAAGTTAATTAACTATTAAAAAAGCAAATGACAGTTTTACCCCAAAAAATAACAAAGGGGAGAATTTGAGGAAAGCTTTGTGAGGAAAGATATTTTTCAAACATAGGCAGAGTTAAGGCATTTCATTTTCTAAAACTTGTATAATGACAAAGTAAGGACAAATGTCTTCCTAGCAACTTGAACTGCCATGTGGTACAAACCAGACTGTATTTCTCATATTTATCAGCTAACACGTTCAACAGTCAACAGCATTCCTTGAATATCTGCTCTGTACAAGAACCATTGCTGGATTTTTAAAATTTGTTTTTAATGTTGGAACTTAATGACTTTTAGAACATATGTGTTGAATATTGGAAGACAGATTTGCAACCTCTGTAATGTTCTGGGAGAAGTCAAGCCCAATTCCCTTAGAGCCAGCAGCCTCCCCCACTTCTCAGAGCCTCAGAGGCTGTGCGTTTTGTGTCCCCTGCAGCATGGATGAAACACAGACATCATCTGAAAGCCCAAATTGAGAGAAGGATGGCGTTCTGCTGAGGTCTTCTCTGATCACAGGAATTTTGCAGCTGAATAAGGAGGAAGTGGAGGCTAGGAGCCTGATGAATCTGGAGGGGCTACTTTCTTAAACTTTAAAGCAAGCCATATTCCTTTTATCAGATAGTGGAATTACTTTGGTTTGGAAGGAACTTACACACAATAACCTTTTCCTGTTCATTTCCAAGCCTGTGGGTCCTGAGCCATGAATGAAGAGTTTTGGCTCATTAGGAAGAAAAGATTGTTGGGCATGCTGTAGAGACACAATGTTTTATGAGACTGAGAATGGGTTACACAAGGGGCCACAGACTAAGAAAGGAAGATGTTTGGAATTTTTTTTTTTTTTTTTTCCTGCTTAAAGCTCTGAGATTGTGAGGGTTTTCTTAGCTTTGTGGAATTTCTCTAACTGCCTGGGGATTTCTAGGTTTCTAAGAAGCTTGAGGTGGCTGTTAACCTAATACACAGTGGGAGGGAGCCAAGAGAGCCTCCCTATGCCAGCTGTGTGGTAGGATGTCCTCTTAAAAGGCTCTTTAAATCAGGCATGTAAGGGAATCCTTTTTTCTTGAACAAGGGCCTCTGAAACCAGGTCAATGGCTCTCATCCTCATCTTTCTGCTTGCTTTGCCTAAGCACAGTGTAAACAAATAAATATCAATGAATTGCTTAATGATTTTCATAAGGCTCCATCTTTTCAAGGCAAGGGGCTCTCCTGAAATGTTTGATCTGCTCTGTATGAATCTGTTTTCCAAATGGCCAGCACATGTCGAGGCCTGCTGTCCTCTGGGTTACAGGAAGACGCCTTTGATGGGTTAACCGCAGAGTAACTGAGCTCTTTTCAAGTCCCTTTCAAAAGTTCCTTTGTCCTGCTGTGGATCTTGCCACTTGGATTGGATCAGCAGGAGATTGCTCCTGGCAAAGGGTTCTAGTACGATTCTCCCTCTGGTTTGAGTTTGGTCCCTGGGTAATGCCATCTGAAGTCTGGTGTTCCAAAGGTTGAAATGTAAGCACCAGGCAGTTATGAAACAGTTACTCAAACTGTAGAGGGGTCACTCATAGTTTTCTAGTACTTTCTACCCAACTCATGCCTGAACGAATTTCCTTAAAGCCAAATGAAGTCATCGCCATTTTCAGCTGTCTTGGGGAAGACTGGTCTTGTGATCAACAGAATGTCTCAGCCTGATGCTGACTTCGGTGTGACATTGCTGCTCTGGAAGTGGCTTGCCATGTTTTTCTAGGTGGGGTGGAAATGTTTAAACAATAACTATCATGATGCGTTGCATGTACATAATAAAACGGTGACTTGTTTTGATTTGTTTCTACTGAATTTAATACATGTTCAAGTTACCACATAATGAGTGGGACATACATAAATAGCACCAAGTTGAGATGGCAAACTGGGGAAATGAACAGGGAAGGAGAAAAAGACAATTAAGACAATTCTCTGGGCCTAGGTGGGTGAATTGCCTGAGCTCAGGAGTTCACGACCAGCCTGAGCAAAAGCAAGAGCCCATCTCTACTAAAAATAGAAAAAACAAAAACAAAAACAAAGAAAACCCAACCTAGTTAGGTGTTATAATGGGTGCCTGTGTCCCTGCTACTTGGGAGGCTGAAGCAAGAAGATTACTTAAGCCTAAAAGAGTTTGAGGTTGCTGTGAGCTATGACACCATGGTGACACTTACCCAGGGTGGCAGATTGAGACTCAGTCTCAAAAAAAAGAGAAAATTCTGGTAGCTGCTAGCTGCAATGTCTTGGGTACAGGGCAATTATTGAGCACCAAAATATTGTATTTTATTATTTTATACACAATTAAATCTTTTGTAAACAAACCTTAACTTTTTTTTTTTTTTTTTGTAGAGACAGAGTCTCACGGTACTGCCCTTGGGTAGAGTGCCGTGGCGTCACACAGCTCACAGCAACCTCCACTCTTGGGCTTACGGGATTCTCTTGCCTCAGCCTCCCGAGCAACTGGGACTACAGGCGCCCGCCACAACGCCCGGCTATTTTTCTGTTGCAGTGTGGCTGGGGCTGGGTTTGAACCCGCCACCCTCGGCATATGGGGCCAGCGTCCTACTCACTGAGCTACAGGAGCCGCCCAACAAACCTTAACTTTTAATTAAAAAATGTAATAACTATTTATAAAAACACAATGAAATATATGGTAGAGCAAGATATACCAAAATGTTTTCAATGTAAAAAATATTTTTATCGCAATATTACCATTATTAGGCATGACTTGACCCTAAATTTTCTGTATACTTCTAAGATAAACCTTATTTTTTTCCTCACCTACTGTGATTCTTGCTGTCTAAAATCCTCATCTCCTCATATATCCATATGCTGAGTGAATGGCTGGTAGCTTTGGGCTAGTTCAAGAAATTTTATCCAGTGGCAAGTCTTTGCCAAGCCCAGTGTCAGTGGGGTTAAAAAGCCCATGATCCTAATTTTTCCCTCTTTCTTGAAATTAATTGAAATACAATGATGGCAAAATCTCTTTTTCAGTCTGTTGGCACTCAGTTCTCTTAAACACTTATTTCCCTCTCATGCAAGGGAGCCTGGCTAATTTCAGACAAATCTGCAAACTGTATTTTCTATTTTGGCTAATTGAATTACCAGCCACCTAGTCTAGAAAGCTCAGAGTCATGATAGACTCCTTTCTCTTCGTTACAACCCTCCTCCCATGTCCAGTCAATCACTGGCTTCTATCAGTCTTCCTTCTTAATTATGGCTGAATTTTGCCCTCTCCTCCCCGGTCTCTAGCATGGAAGCTCTTCTGCAGCCTTTGACTTCTGGTATCGCCTAAATGGATTTGCCACAGTGACCTCCTCCTGCTCATTCTCTTTGCCTCTCCTGTCTTTCTTCTTCTATTCTTTTCCTTTTTTCATACAAATCTCAGATGATTTTTTTCACCTGAATTAAAATTTAATAACTCATAAATCCTGGGCTATGATTCAAACCCCTAGGCAAAGACTTTTTTGTTTTAGTCATGACTAGGTGTCAAATTTGAATGTTTTCCATTATTTATCGTAATATGTCTATGTGATAAATTATATAATGGATTTTTCTAGTGTTAAAAATTCTCATATGCAATATAGGATGTGTTTTATATGACACTCATACACACACTCATTTTGGATTGCTTACTAGGATTTACTTAGTACTTTTGCATCTCTGTCCATATGTGAGATTGATTCTCATTTTGTCCTTGGCTGCCTTTGACATCAGGATTACAATGGCTTTGCAAACTATTATAAAATATTTTTCTACTTTTTGGAATGGTTGTGAGGAGTTATTATTTCTGTCTTAAATTTTTTGGAAAAAAATTATCTACAAATTTTTCTGGATCTAGTCTCTGCTGTGGCATATTTAGGACTATTGATTTTTTCCCCCTGACTGGGTATAGGTTTCTTTAATGTCAATTTCTTCTCAAGTTAATCTCCATAATTTATGCTTTCTAAAAATTGTACAGTGTATCTAAAGTTTTAAATATATTGGCCTAAAGTTGTTCATGTGATTCTCTTATGATTTTAAAATATTTACTTACTCTGTTTCAATGACCCTTTTCATATCTAGTACTATTTATTTCTGCTTCTTAAAAAAAAAAAAAATCAATCATGCCAGGCGTTTGTCTATTTAATTACTTTTTTAAAACAACCAGCTTTTCATTTTGTGGATCAGATGACTATTCATTCTTGACACTACCACAAGGGTAATTCTTTGGAAACGAATCCATTTTTTAAAACCCATTGGTGGCTCTTCACACCACGTCCAAGCTCCAGCCTCTTCACTGCTTCCCTAGTTTATTTCTCTACACTCAGCCCTTCCTGCTCTCTCCTCTAACAAAATCAGATTCCTTCTTGGCCCCCAAATTTCAGGCCATTTCATGTTCTGTGCTTTCATACAGACTTTTTTTTTTTTTTTTGCTTTTCCATTATCCACTTGGTCAAAGTCTTTAGATTCTAGCTCAAATTTCCTCTTTTGCAAAGCTCTTTCTGATTATTCCCCTCGCCCTCTAATTACTTCCTTCTCTGCACTTTTTTGTGCCTTGCACCCTTGCCCATATTCCTATTTTTTCATCTATCATGTTGTGTTTATGCATCTGCCTGTCCTCCTGGGCCAGGAGATCCTCGATGACGAGTGTAATCTATTTTTCATCTCTATATTCCTAGAACTTTTAATTTACTTCTTCTATCCCCATCTCTTTTCTTTTTCAGGCAGGAAAGACGGAAAAAAAAAAAAGATAGACAAAAGTTTACTGTATGTGTTTTTCCTCTGTTTTAAGAAAGGTTGGCATCCAACCCCTCCAACGAAGATGCTGACTAAATGAACTTCCCTCTTCCTGTCGTGTGAATATGCCCTTGGCATTGGATCAGCTACCTGCTAACATCTTTCATTATCCAACTCTTTAAACCAATATTTTCCTCTTATGTGAGGTTCAAACTATTTTATGTCTGGACACTTCAATGCATTTAAAATACCAGATCAGATTTTAATCAGAAGGTATAATGTTTTCCTAACAGAGAGTTTATTTACAAACTCAGGCACTCTTTAAGTAGAAGAGATGATAAAATTTTATGACCAACTCAACTACCTTTTAGAAGCTTCATATGTGGGCAAAGCATTCTAAATAAGTAACTCAAAGAAATCTCTGTTTTAGCTCATAGCTTTTCTCATCTAGCTTCTTACACAATAACCGACCTAAATATGAATACACAAACAAGATGCTATTCAAAAGAGGCAGCTGAAAGGGTTGGGAAAACCACAAGGGATTTAGGGAACCAGAGTTTGAATCTCAGCTCCACACTTACACTTCAAGCAGGATGTTAACCAGTTGAAGTCTCGTTGATAAAATGGTGATGATGGTATTTTATACTTTAGGTTCTTATGAGGGGTAAATTATACAATGTGTGGGAAAATGCCTTGCACAGTGCTAGGAACAAAACAGATACTGAATTTTAATTTAACTTGAATGTTGAGAAATCACAAACATGACAACTGTGATGATGATAAATTCCCATTTGCCAATGTTCCTTTAAAGTAATACTCTCTCTTGCAAGGCCAGCAGCATTTCAACTGACACCTCATTTTGCTATTGGAAGGAAAACCTCTTCTGTGCTCTCTGCCTCCATCTGAACTGCTCAGTAAATTGAAAGTCATTTTGTTTCTCCAGTCACCCTCTACAGCTATGTGTGCGTTACCCATCCACTTTACTATCTAAATCAGGGGCTGAAAAAAAGTCCCTGCAGGAAGCGTGAATAGCCAGCAGCTGCACTTGGCCTGGCCAGCTGAACTTCAGCCTGCATCTTGGCTCAAACCCAGGAGTGATAAAGCTTTTGTTCAGCTTCAGATTCCCCAGCATTTGTGTGCAAAATGCAAAGACTAGTTCTGTCTGTCCCGATGACCTCTCTCAGTGCTCTTTGGGCTTGTTAACTTGTTTAGGAGAGAGGGCCTAAGCCCTGTCTGGGGTCCACATGCTTCCAGCCTGCCTCAAGTTGTCCAGCAAAAGCTGACCTATATTCCAGTGACACACACAAGATCTGAGTAGGACATAACTGCCCAGGGCGCCACTCCCCCCGCTTCAGCCAAGAGGGCAGCCAGATCTGTACGCTGCATTCTCTCTGGTCAGCCTGATGGCTTGACAGGCACAAGAGGGGCTTATGAGGAGGTGAGGCCACCACAGCACGGACCTCTGGGCCACAGGAGGCTATGTTCTTCAGGAAAAGTTGATCTCTTGGGTTGGATCAAAATTATTTTCTTCCAGTCATTGTTTTTGGAATGCTCTGCCGTTTCTTTAGAGTGGGCAGATGGCAGGATCCTGGAGGTGTAAAACAGCTACAAAAAACAAGATGATTCAAACAGAAGGAATATGTATAAACCCTGCCGGATCATCTCGATATTAGTCAAGAGAGTTGGCTCCCCCACACCCCCTTGCAGGATGTTTAAAGTTTTCATGCTTTTTTTTCCTTTCTTTTAAAAAGAAGAACATAATGTTTGGGCTACTTTGGGGGCTTTACCTAGCAAAACTGGTGTCATTTTTATATTCAGCCCATTTTGAGGACAAATCCAATCGAAAGACTTAGGTTAGAGCAAAAACACTCACTCTGAGAGGAGGAAAGTGAAAATGGAACTCCCATTGGAGAAAACCCAGTGGGTAGCCAGGGACAGTGCCACCCGAAGTACAGGAACCCTGCCTAAAAGAAAGAATTTCAAGTGGAGTTGTGGTTTACCACAGTGTCCTCGTGATCAGTTGAGTGGTCAGATGTCAGGGGTGACCGAAAATAAGTTCATTTTCCCACAGTGGAAAAGGAGAGGAGAAAAAAAGAAAAGACAACAAGCTTTGCCCATATGAAATACACTTTTACATTGTAAAAGTAAATGGCTAGAGTGGGCTCGAAGATGGACTTTCCTCCATGTGACTTTTGTGAGGAAAGCTGTAGAAGAAATAAACTTGTTTTGCTTTGATTAGCACAAAGTTTTCCACCCCCCTTGTTCCTAATGATCATAAATGCTCTTTTATGGTGTGGTTGCTTGAGTCAAAAGATCTGGGAGCAGCATCCCCCAACTCCCATCCACACTTCTTGAAAATATCCTCTGAAAACAAAGTGCAATCCAATTATAATTCCCAAAGTTGTAATGTTTTTAAGACTTTGTCTTTTAAATGGAATTGTTTTAAAAACATGAAATGTTGAAAATGTCAGTAAAATGATTTTTAAAAAGCAAAAAAAAAAAAATGTTAGGCCTGCACTGCTGGTGGGGAGAAGAGACTTTCCTAATTCAGTCTGTGGCACAGCCTGGCTTTATGGTGGCAGCTGCAGAACCATTTTTTTCATGCTGTGTGTGCAGGAGGACTCTGGGATCCAAAGAGTTAAAACTGTCATCTGTAAGAAAAAAAAGCTTAACTACAAATTCATCCTGTGTTGGGCTAGTTATGTTTTACTCTGTGTGTGTGTGTGTGTATTTTTTCCTTTTCAAATACTATTCTCTTTGATGATGTCATATCCTAAAATGCCTCATTTCTAATTTATTGGGAGGGACTCCTGGGTTCACCACCTGGAACAGGGTGCTCTCTTCTATCACGTACACCAGAAAAGCCCCGAAATCTCAAAGGTGAAAACCTAGAGCTTCCAATCACCGATTGGAAGACTGAGAGTTTGATTTGGAAATCACAGACAACCTCAAATCCCACTGCCCTGATGCCCTTTTCTTTCTCTTCATCTTTTTGTTCATAATGTATGCATCCCAACCCAATCCCATTTCCTGATTTCACTGAGCCTATAACACCTTGAGCAATTCAGTGGCTATAAAATCTCCTGCTGACTTTGTTGGGGCTGGAATCACAGCCCACATGTGGGAGAATTAAGCTAAAACATTAGAGCGCTAATAGCGTGCCTCCATGCAGTGGGAGGCAGATCGGGAGAAAGAGGTGACATCATGGATATTCCGGGACTTCAGGTCTGCAGTGCAAAGGAGCTTCCTCACACACATCACAGTCAGAACCTGGACTGCACACAAAAACAACTCTCCCTTCTCATAAATATCTGCTCTGAGGCTCAAAAATATTCTAAGAGCCATGGCTTAGAAATGCCCCTTTCCCGTGGAGACCCATCTGATTTTCCAAATCCAATCACAAACTTTTTAATGGTGTGTCATGAACCTCTCAGCTCATTATTTCTCTTCAAAGCCCTCCAGCCTGCCATCCCGGAGCCTGTGAAGTGTTGTTTGATGATGTGCTGCACCATAAATAAGCGCATAGGACATGCTCAACTCCATCCTTCACTGCTTCTGGCTTTCCCACCAGGAGTATTGCCATGTAATCAGGGATGTGCGATTTGCAGCAATTGCTTTGAATTGAGCGATTTCCCCCCACTAAACACATCCAGTATGTAATGTAGGTAATACAACAGATTTATCATATTTATATATTTTTTTCTTTCCTATTCCCTTGCCTTTACTCCCACTCTCACGGCTAGAATATTGGAAGCAAAGAAAGTAGGTATCCAGACAGACCCTCGAAAATAGCAGTCACAGCTTTAACCATTCCTTACTGTGGGAAATCAACATATTGGATAATTTGCCATGTCTCTTAACACCCAGCATTCTCTCTGATGTCTTTAAGTTGTGAGCAGACAACCATTTTACATGTGTAACCAACCGTGAAGGTTAGCATACAGAATGGAGGTTACTGTTGTAATCAAATAAAGCTCACACAAGCGGATCTGACATGTGTTTTGACTATTTTCTTTTACTGTGCAGTAATTAGGCAAAAATGGTAAGCAGTAGACCCAAATAACTGCCATTTGCAATGTTATGTTGCAAATCATGGTGAGATTAAGATGCTTTGGTCCCGGGACATCAGAACACCTAAATCTCAGTCGGCACCAGCCTCCTTTCTCTGCAGTCAGTGGGCAAATGCATGCAGAGGGAATCATGGCACGCAAAGGAACATTTTATTAAGACCTGGGGCTGTGAACACAAAGTCCAGCGTGTAGCCCTGGTAAACAACACTGGAACCCTTACCTTGGCTTGGGCTCAACATTGTCTCAGGACTAGGATCTAAATAGTCCAGGTCTTATTACTCAATGTATGGTCTTTGGGCCTGCAGCAATGGCCTCATCTGGAGGCTGGTCAGAAATCAGAATCTTGCAACTCTTGATCCATACATCTAAACCCTGCCACAATGAGAACGTGCATTGTAACAGGATCCTCAGGGATTCCTGTGATCCTCATGTCTGAGAAATACTGACCCAGCTGACCTTCTTTGTTCTCCTCCCTTAGCACAGTGGTTCTCGAAGTGTAGTCTCTGGGTCAGTGACATCAGCAGCCCCTGGGAACTTATTAGAAATGCAGGGTCTGTGCTCGCTTCGGCAGCACATATACTAAAATTGGAACGATACAGAGAAGATTAGCATGGCCCCTGCGCAAGGATGACACGCAAATTCGTGAAGCGTTCCAAAAAAAAAAAAAAAAAGAAATGCAGGGTCTAAGGCCTCAACATGGAACTACTGAATCTGGAATGAAGGGTGAGACCCAGCCTTCCGTGGCTTCAAAGGTCCTCCAGGCTGTTTTAGTGCCTTTAAGCTTGAGAATCACCACTCTAGTTCAGTAATTCTCAAGCTTTTGTGTGCCTTCAGATGACTGAGGGAGCTTGAAACCTCTGCTCGGGCTGTACTGCAGATCAATCAAATCAGAATCTGTAGGGGTCAGCCACTGGCATTAGCAGTTCTTAAAAGCCTCCACGGGTTTATAATGTACAGCCAAGTTTGAGAGCACTTCTGAAACTTTCTTGAGAGTGAGTAAAAATGCAGAGGTCCGGGCTCTATCCCATTTCAGTGACTATGGGCGCCAGGTTATTATAGCTCAAGTTTCAGAATCATTTCCTGCTGCTACTCAAAGTGTGGTCCAAAGATCAGCAGGAGCAGCATCCCACTGAGCTTGATAGAAATGCAAATTCCCTGACCCCTTTCCAGCCACTGATTGGAAATCTCCAGGTGGAGCCCAGATGAATACTTTAGGTGCTTTTGACACCCAATGAAGATGGAGCATCCCTGGTCCAGACCTCTCTCTCCAATTTGATTTTGTTTTTGTTTGTTTCTTTGCTTGTTTTTCAGGCTGGGTTCATCAGTGCTACCCTTGTAGAAGAATGACTGCTGTGAAACATGAGACCTATACCCAAATGTTTAGCTTATTCATCCTTTTCTTACCAGGGCTCTTCCTTTAAGAAATGTGGTTTAATCGGTGTCTCTGATTTCGATCAGTCTTGCTCATTAAGAGTGGAGTGTGGGGGTGGGAAGAGAGAAGAGAGCTGTGAACTTCTTAGGAACATTCAAAGCAATAGCATGTATGGTTTTCCGGTATTTCTAAGTAGAGCATATTTGGTAGTTTCTTGTGTCCGCAGAGCCGCATTCCATGCATTTGATTAATTTAATCAGCATTTGCAGAAATGTTACCAGACATGATACACGGTACAAGGCCCTGGAATTTGGTATAGTGGCAGAGAAAATACTAATCACACAAACAACCACGTAATCATGATGATAAGCACCTGACAGGGTGTAATGCTGGGCCTACATTATGCTTGAGTGACATGTAAGGTGGGATCTGAAGAAAGGGAAGTTATCCAAACAGAGTAGTGGGAAAGCCAGGCTAGAGGAAAGACGTGTGCCAAGGTATCCAGGTAGGAAGATCTCGGTAATTTCAAGGCACCAAAAGAAGGAGAATATGGCTAGAGGTGATGGTAGAGAGGGGCAGAGGCTGGTTCCTGCAGGGCCCTGATAGGGACAAGGGATTTTATTCTGAGAAAAGAAAAACAGGCACACAAGTGATCAAGCACAATTATGATGTGTGAAACAGAGGTTCCTGGCCTCACCTGTGGTGTCCGAGAGGATCCCTGTGGAAGTGACATATAAGTAGGAGTTTGACAGATAAGAAGAAGACAGCCAGGGAAAGACTGGGAAAGTGGATATCAACAGAAGAAACAACATAAGTAAGGCCTTAAGATGGGAAAGAATATAGTAAGTTTAGAGAATTGGCTAGCAGAGCTGGTCAGATCTGGCATTGAGTCTGGTCTGCTATATATCACGTGGCCTTAGGCCAACTATTCTCTCTGAGCCTCAGTTTCCTCATCTAGAAAATGGGGACAATTATAGTGTCTACTTTATAAAGTTGTGGTGAGGATTAAGTGAAGTATATTAAAAGTTGGCACATAAGTGATTGTGGTAGGTAGAATTACAGTCTTAGAAAAATGTTTGTATCCTAAGTCCTGGAACCTGAGATTATGTTATGTTATGTGGCAAGGAGGTATTAAAGTTGCACATGGAATCAAGGGTGATAATCTGCTTACCTTAAAATAAGATTCTCTTGACTACCTGTGTGGACCCAATATAATCACAAGAGTCCTTTAGATGTGGAAGAGGCAGGCAGAAGAGTAACTGTCAGAGCATTGTGATTTGAGAAAGACTCAACCTGCTTTTGCTGGCTTTGGGGATGGAAGGGGGCCACTAGGCAATGAATGTGGGCAGCTTCTAGAAGCTGGAAAAGGCAAGACAACAGATTCTCACTCTGAGCCTCTAGAAGGAACAAAGCCCTACTGACACCTTGACGTTAGCCCAGACAGACCCTCTCAGACTTCTGACCTCTGTAACTGTAAGATGATAAATACGTATTGTTTTTAGCTAGTAAGTTTGTGATACTTTTAAATAGCAGCTGTAGGAAACTATTACAGTCCTCAAATGTTAGCTGAGGATTTGATTTCTTCTCCTTATTAAGTGATGTCTCTTTTATCATTAGCAGGTTCAGAGAGACCCACAGCACATGTGTGCACCCAGTTTCTCTGTGTGCATCCATTTTCATTTCAGCTTCTACCCAGGGTTCTCAAAATAAATGCTATATAGTGGTTAGGAGCACAGATTCTTACTTATAGTCAAATTCTTGACTACAGGCAATAGAAATAGACTCCAACTTAATCAGGAGAGGCATTTGTTGTCAAAGTACTGAATAGTTCAGAGAATTAACAGGCAGCCTGGAGGATCAGATTTGGAAAATTAGCAAGAGTCAGAAAGATCACAAAGCAAGAGACAGGACAAGGTCAAAATGAGGAGGACTTAGAGGCAGCCCCTGGGTAGTCAATGCCAGCAATGCTGGACTCCTGGTGGCACCACTGATGCCAAGGACAACTTTTTATGATATCAATACTGTACACTAACCAATTAAACCACAGGAGCACTAAGGACAACTTTTTAACCCTCTACCTTTGTGTCACTCAAGATTGCCAGCTCTGGGCAATAATGTCTGATTGGGATCATTCAGCTCTGAAAGGGGGAGAGGGGGCCCTTTCAGTTTTCATAGTTGTTGGTGGTGCCCTACCTCCCACCAAGATCTACAATGGAAGATTTTCCCAAATAAGAAGATACTGGGACCCAAGTGACTCCCCAGGTCACACATGTCCACTACACTTAACGTTTCTGAGCTGCGGTTTTCTTGGCCATGCGATAGGAATAAGAGTCTCTACTACATTCCAGTCATGGGAGTTCTGTGAAGTTTTCTGAATATGCCTTCCTTGTGCCTTCACAGATCTGCTGTCCCTTCTGCCTGAATTGTTGCCTCCCCTTGTCTGTCTCGTGACCTTCTACTCATTCTTCAGCGCTCCGTGTGCTGCTCCTGGGCCTGTTCCTTTCCTTGCTTTGTACTGCAAGGGACAAAGGCTGCATTTTCTAGTCTGGCTGTGCGAGGCCAATGGGCGGCAATGGCAGAAGATGTGAGGGAAAGGAGCAGAAAGAAACGTGGGTGTTCCTTTTTCTCATCCGGTAGTATCTGCAGCCCCGGCTGGGTTTCTTCCGTTGTTTCCCTCCTTCGGGAAGACTTCCAAAGGTTCCAACTCCTTCCAGGTGACCCTGCACCCTAAGTCTCACTAATACCGAGTCCCCTGTTTATTCCCCGGGCCCAAGAGTGGTAGAAGTGGTTCCTGCTGTCCTAATGTATGTGTTGTCTCACTGTCTTGTTTGGCTTCTGAGCAAACTCCATGTAATTGGCCTGTCGTTCCGATTACAATTGCTGTGCAACAAATTACCCAAAACTCAGTGGCTTAAAACAAACATTCCGTGGGTCAGGCATTTAGACAGGAATTTAGGTTTGTCGCTTGTTCATGATGTCTGGGCTCTCAGTTGGGAAGATTCAATGACTCCACACCTGGGTGCTGGGGTCCTCTGAAGGTTATTTGCTCACAGGTCTGGTGCCTGGGCAGTGATGACTCAAAGACTGGGACTGCTGACCAGAGCACCCATGCACGGCTTGTCACGCGGCTTGAACCCCCCAGTGTAATAGCCTCAGCATGGTCCATCTACTCACATGGGGGGTAAGGGCTCCAAATGTGTGTGAAAGCTTCCCTTTGTGTCCCGGCTTCTGAAATCATACAGCATCACTTCACCCCTATTCTATTAGCTACAATAGTCCCAAGTCCACCCAGATTCAAATGTGAGGAAGGGACATAGACCACACCTGTCAATAAAAGGAGTGTTAAAGAATTTTGGGGCCGTGTTTTAAAACCACCATCCCTGGGCTACCAATTTACAGCATGAAACTGTTTTATTTGCTAACTTAGAGTATTTTCCATTTTCCAGATGAACATTCAGTCCAGTTGTTATTTTTTCGATTAAAGTTCTTCAGATGCCCTGATTAGAATTGGTCTTGGTTGCCCCCGCCTTTGTACTGCCATGACTCATCAGAGCATTTGGATAAACTGTTTTCTAATCGCTCTGTTTCTCTCCCTCACTACAGCAACAGCTCCTGCAGAAGCTGAGCCTTGTTTATTTCCATTTCCTCCCTTCTTAGCAGTGCCTGGAACCCAGCAGACACTATGCATTTGAGTGAATGAATGCATATTCAATCTCACTGCTCACCAAAATCATTTTGTACTCAACACCCTGAGAAAATTGTTTGGAAGTCTCCATGTAGCTTTGTAAAAATGTTGACCCCTGATAAGGAGCAAAGGCCGTGAACTCAAATGCCAGCAGGCCTGGCAGGTAATTGAGTCAAGCAGACAGGTGTAGAGAGAGGAGGGATGAGGTGGGCTGTGGTGTTTGTCCTGTCTAAAAAAGCCACCCTGTGCACAGCCCTAGACGATTTATACTGAGTGAGTGAGATCGTGGCTCAGCGTTTCAAGAACTTCTGATTTTGTTTTTTTCTAAAAGTAAGAATCTTTATTTTTATCTCCCGATTTTTAAATGTTGCAAAGTGATTTAAAAAATTAAAAAATCCTGTATGGGCAAACGCTCTGTAAGCCAAACCAAATATAACCAAATGATGGATTCAGCTGGGACCCCTCTGAATCTCCTGATTTAGAATTGCCTGGCAAGAATCCATGGATAACTTCATTGAGTTAACTTTAATAGCTTGAGATGTCATCCTAGGAAAATAATTTATGAAAAAGGCATATCAGTTTGTTAACTGGTTAGACTCTTTAACATAATAAAATACATAATAATTTATTGAAATAATATGGGAAACTGTCCTCCACACTGTTACGTTTGTTTCATTCTACCCACAGTAATTGTTTTAAAAGCTATAAACCTAAAATTTAAAACAATTTTTTTTATTAAATCATAGCTGTGTACATTAATGCAATCATGGAGTACAATGTGCTGGTTTTATATACCATTTGAAATACTTTCATCAAACTGGTTAACAAAGCCTTCACTGCATTTTCTTAGTTATTGTGTTCAGACATTTATACTCTACACTTAGTAAATTTAACATGTACGCTTGTAAAATGCACCGTAGGTATGGTCTCACCAATTACCCTCCCTCTACCCAATCCTCCTCCCTCCTCTCTCCTTTCCCTCCCCTCCCTCTCCCTATATTCTTGGGCTAAAGTTGGGTTATAGCTTTCATATGAAAGCTATAAGTTGGCTTCATAGTAGGGCTGAGTACATTGGATACTTTTTCTTCCATTCTTGAGATACTTTGCTAAGAAGAATGTGTTCCAGCTCCATCCATGTAAAAATGAAAGAGGTAAAGTCTCCATCTTTTTTAAGGCTGCATAATATTCCATGGTGTACATATACCACAATTTATTGATCCATTCATGGGTCAATGGGCACTTGGGCTTCTTCCATGGCTTAGAAATTAAGAATTGGGCTGCAATAGACATTCTGATGCAAATATCTTTGTTATAATGTGATTTTTGGTCTTCTGAATATATACCTAGTAGAGGAATTGAAGGATTGAATGGCAGGTCTATTTTTAGATCCCTCAGTGATCTCCAAACGTCTTTCAAAATTGTTTTTGATGTAAAAATATTCCCTTCACATTTCTTCATTGATCAAAATGCTGGCATGTTTAGAGGGAATATGCAGATGATTATTAAGAAATTAAGTCACTCTTCTAGCACTACTTTGCCTCTCCTAGAGGTGATGGGGAGGCTGGTTCCACTAACTTCAACAGTTAAAACATAAATTCTAGAATATAAGAGAGGAGCACTGGATTGGACGTCCATTTTCCAGTGTTCTGCACGCAACACCTGGCATGTTTCACGTATAAATTTCATGTGTAAATGCATGCAAATGTTACTGGGCGCCTACCTGCCACGTGACTTTGAATAATTTGCCTAAACTCCTTATCCCTCAGTTTCCTTATCTGTAAAATAAGACACGTGAAACAGTTATTTTACTTTTGTTAACTCTGGTAAATGTGGCCAGCACATGCTAAGCATCTTAATAAAACAGGTTCTCATTTACTTTGGCCTCCCAACTCTAAAATTCTGTGAGTTTGGAGTTCCAAAGAATAAGGGATAGTTTGGGTAGTTGTCTAAGAGTTTGTTGGGCATCTCTCTCTTTTAGTTTTTCTTTTTTTTTTAAGCATGAAACAATGTTTGTTGAGGAAGGAAAAGATAGTTTATAAAACAAGAGCAAGATAGAGGTTTACAGAGCAAGACATGTTCTCCATAGACAGCCAGCAGGCCCCCATTGTCTCAGTAAGGTAAAGGACTCTCCCCTTTACTTTTGAATCAGGTGGAAATGGACAAAATCTGAATTTTCAAAAGTCACACAGTGTCAACCCCTACCCTGGCACATACCCATAGCTGGAAAGACACATTTTAGTATTTCACTGGACAGGGACCAGTCACTCTTGTGACTGAACTCTGTTTGGGAAGTTGCTCATGGGACTTAAATCTCTGAGCTTATTTTGAAGATTCCCTTGCCCCACATTTCACTTAAGCTTTGTTAAATCTCAGGCACAGGTCGGGAGGATCGAAAGTGGGTCAGCTGAGCTTTCTCCTTGCCTACAAAGTCTCTTCCAGCGGTGCACCACACAACAGAATATTTATCCCACATTTGGAGCATGTCAGAGACAATAGGCTAGAAATACCTCTTTATGCTCTGCTAAAATCCCTTTTTCTTTTAAGCATATCCATTCCTGTTTAGTTATGGGCAGAAATGAAGTTGCTAGACTACAGGCAAAAATGAGCAGGTGCACTAGTAAACCGCTGTTGGGTGGCCCAGCCTCTCAGTGTCTTCTCCCTTCCTTCTTTCCACCACCAAGGACCCTCTTCCATCTCTCCTGAGTCTTCTCTCTCCATCCTGTCCCATCTCCCATCTCCCACTACTCGGCACACTGTAGGTATTCTACACATTTCGTAACTTTTCAGATGACCTCATTTGTTCTGAAAGAAAATTCTGGTGGTTCTCTAAGATTCCAAGAAGGAAGTCAGATTTTATAACCATTCTTGGAAGAGTTAAAACCTTGTTTTCATTTTTGAGAACCCAGTCCCTGACTCCACTGAACTCTCACACAAGCATGTACACTTGGGCCATGTTCACAGATTCTGCTCATAGCTGGGCTTCATGATAAGGTGAGCTGGAGCCCATGGCTGGATGGGGCTAAGGGGCTACAGTTTTCTTCCCCGTGTTCATTTGCCCAAGCCCTTTACTTCCTTTAGGACTCCACAGAAATACCCTCTGTTCTAGGAAACGTTCTCTGACCCCTCAAGATCCTATTACATTTCTCTGTCAAGTACAAATTACCCTATCCTCTGTCCTTGATCCTGTGAATGTCAGCCTCACCAGCCTGTGCTGTATTTACCCCTTGAGTTATCTTTCTCCCTGATTGGACTATAGATCTCTTGACAGGATGGAATCTTATTCACCATTTTATATCCAGCTCCTTGTGCACTCTGGCCTAAAGTAGGTGCTAAATTAATTGACTGTCTTAATGAATGTATGGCTACTTTATAAACATGTTGTAGAGATAACTTTGTAGGTCTGAACTCTCTGGGATACAGAGGCCACAGTGGGTAAATGCTGCTGAGTTGCACAAGTCGGTGATAGTAAAGGTTTCAATTAAGGCAATAGTCCTTGGAGCAGAAGGGAACAGTCTCCATTACCAGAACTCAGACTTCTGGGCCTTGAACACTCACTCAAAGCCCTCAGGCTAAAGCAAATTTTCCTGGAGCTTTGGCTGAACATAGCTTTGCTGAAGATAAAAGCAATGTTTAAGGGAACATTTGGGCAATGTCTCAGGGCAGCCAACTTGAGCAATTTCAAAAGCACTGCGCCTTCTCTGAAGACTGGTCTGTGCATGGGATTGACCCATTGGGTTCAGAGCCTGGGTCCCTGTCCAGGCAAGAGTCTCTGGGGTCCTTCTCTGGGGTAGGAGTTAAGCTCTCACAGTGCTCACAAAGTTGCTTCATAAGTCTTTGGCTTTAACATGACAGTGACCATCTGTCCTATCCAGTCCCTGAGGGAAACATTAGAAGAAGCAGCACATTGACATTCAGGCTAGAAGATGCAGTGTGCCAAAGACTAAATGGAAAGACTTTTCCTGGGTTATCTTCACTGCATCCAGGGGTGGGAACTGGAGATGAAGTGCCAGATGGGCCCAGAGGATGCTGGCGTGGGCGTGGGATTATTTATTTCCATAGAAACGTTTCTATAGGGTGTCCGTAGGGCCTTTGGAAGTTGGCACTGGTCTTGGCCTAAGATCCACGTTTTGCCCTTTCACAATGTTTCCAATGCCTTTTTATTACCAAAGAAGTTTTCTAGTAGCTGCCCTGTCTCTGGCCTGGAATTTACTGAGGTTTAGTGAAAATATCATGAAGGCCTCAGAATTATGAGTCAGATTTCTGCCTTTCCGGGCTCCTAAGTGGGCCTTAGGATCCACACACTGTGGAGAACAAGAAACTTGGCTTATAGCATCTTTGGGACTTTTCTCCTCCTCCCTTCTGTCCTCCTGGCCTGGGTCTTTCCCCCTGGGGCCTGGCTCTCAGCCAGTCATCAACTAATCCTTGCTAAGGTGTTAGGTGGCAAAGGTTCGGGGGTTATTAATCCTTATAGAAGCTTTCCACATTAAACAAAGTTTGGTTATTGAATCAAAGGGTATTAAAAAAATCATCACCATAATGCAAGAACAATTTCTTTGTGTTCCCGATAAATCTTCACCTTTATAAATTAGTATGGTTGTGATCATAATAGATACGATGGAATATTGGCAACTTTTTTTCACAAAGAAGGATTTTTTACATATTTCTTCACAGTTTTAAATATCTCTTTCTCATTCTCATAGTAATTTTCAGCATTCACCTGTCTTATGATGATTTTTTCCCCCACATGTCCATCTGCCCTCCCCACCCCTGCCTGCTTCCTGGACAGTGACGTGGGCCCCTGGCCATGGAGTAATAGTGACCACTGCCTCTTCCTATGCCTAACTCCTGCCAAACGGAATATATAGGAGTAGCACCAGATTCAAGGTGAATCCATCTTAGTCTTTCCCCTAGAAACATCAAATGAAGGCCAGGGAAAGGACTTCTGATGAGTAGCTGAATATGCAACAGGTCAGCTTGAGAGATGGGAGGTGGTTTTTTCCAGCAATGCTATGGATCTGAGAAAAGAAGAGGCTGAGAGAGGAGGATGAAGCAGGGAAAAGCAAAGGTTAGGAACTTCTCTGATTCCAGGTACATTTCTGCTCCTAGTTTATGTGAGGCACACCTGTATTTTTTGCTTACCCCAGCTTTGTTTCATTTTTCTTACCCACAAAAGAGTCCAAACTAGTTCTAATGATAATGCTGATACTGACTCCACTGAACATTCGTGATGTGCCACCTAATCCCTGGTATTAGTCCCTTCAGTCACCTAATGGGCTAGTTCAGAGACTTCCAGTAATCTTGTCCAGATAATACAGCTTAGTGAATTGTGGACAGGGATTTGAACCCTGATCTGTCTGATGCTACATCTACAGTCTTAACTATTCCTTTATGTGGCCTCCTAAGGTAAGGATGTCATCACAGAAGTGGGATGAGTAGAGGGAAGAAAGCATCATACTTTGCAAAAGTAAAACTCAAACCCTCTAATTTCAGATGCCAGAAAGAAGACACTGTGAGGCTGAAGCCCCTCCCAGCTCAGCCCCCTCACACAATCCCACATGGATGGTACTGCTTTCCTTGTGTCCTGGCTCTTGGCTGTCCTTGCATGGCCTTTGGTACTTCCAAGGGGCCTGCCCTCTCTCCAACAGCAACAGAAACCCTTGTGGAGTCAGTGTCTTGCATGTAGGCACAACAGAGCAGCCCACTTGAGGTGCCTCCATGGTACATTCATAAGGGTTCTCCTCTTGTCATCAGCTGTGGACCTGCACCACCTTTCCTCGCTTCTAGGTGTTACGTTCTTTAGCAGTTCAAACTAGTATCAGTCACTAATGCACTTATTCACCGTCTTTAAAATGTCAGTTGACTACAGTCTATGGGATTGTCTTAACTCTGGGAATACAGGACAAATCAAAGGCCACGTCTGCCTCCTTGGAGATCATGGTGGCATTTGAAGGCATCCCCTAACAGCATTGCGTGTTAATACCAGAGTAGAGGCACGCACGGGCAGCCCTGGGAGCCGGAGTGGGCAGTGTAAGCTAACTCTGCCTATGGAATTGAGGAGGCTTAATGGAGAAATGGATGCTGCAGGCTGTAACCTTTTGTACTAACCTAAGTAAAGCAAATTCACAGGATTTTGTCCACTGTGATAAAGCATCTATCGGGAGACCATGCTGAATTGCAAGGCTATTTCTCCTCCTCATGCCTCCCTTCAAGGGCACCATGATGAGAGAAACCGATAGGATTGATTACACTTTCTAGACAATCATCTAGGGATTTGCCTCAGCAAAGAGAGTCTTTGAGAGGAAGACCTGGCCTTGTAATTTCCAGAATAGCTGCACATCTCTTCTGAAATGTGCTCCACTCCAGTGGAGGGAAAGCATCCATGAGATTCACATGCTATTTGATGTCTTCAAAAGTGGCAAATAAGAAGCATGACTATATGTAGACCCTTCCTTCCTCCAGGATGGGTGTAGTACATTGACGTTATAGCCAGACATGTCAGGGTGGAGAATAGAGTTTCAGGAAATTCAGACAAATCCAGCCTGGGGAAGGGAGGTGGATTTTTAAAAAATCCAGGCAAATGATTGGCTGGGAATACAGTGAGTGTTCCCGGTGTAAAGACTTTCCCTCTCACTATTGATCTTGAGGCAGTTCAGAAAGCCATTTGCAAGGAAATGGTCACTTTTTTCCTTTACATAACGTTCATAAATGAGCAGCCAAATTAAATGTGTCAGAGATGACATTACCACCCGGAGTACCACCCGGCTGTCTCTTGCGAGCTTGGTTTGTGGGTCCAGTGTTCTCCAGTGAGCATCACAAATCCACATAATGTTCCCGAGTGCTAAATTTGGAGCGCTGATTTAGCTGACAGATGTTTAAAATCACATTTAGTTGGACAACTCCCCAAGGAGGACACAGCTGCAGATGTGAAAGAGAGTAAGTTATTCCAGTTGAGGTCGGCGGCAACTCAGCCTGCAAACCTTCCATCTCCTTCCGCCTTCTTCAGACAGGATGACATGGGTGAAGGCACATTTTTGTGCTGATTCCACCCACCTTGGGCCAAACCCCCTTGTTGAACTGTTGCCAAGATAAATGTGGAGGTTGTATCTTGGGCAGAGAGTGGGGGTGCTACGTTCAGCCTCAACTGAGCACGAAGGAGCCTGCTAGCTTTTTTGAAAAAAAGGCACAAGGCCACAGTGCTGGAGTCTACTTTGCCTCTCTGGTAGCATCTTTGGCCCACCAATGAATACGATTCTGGAATTTTGCACTTTGGGATCAGTTATTCGAATGTCAATCACTCTGGATAGGCTGATGGGCCGCTCACCCTCTCTCAATCCTTTGACATTTCCAACAGTTCCTCCGCTGTTTTTTAAAAACCAACCAATTTAATATTATCCTAGAATCTTCTTTGCAAAATTACTTATTTTAGACTCATTTGCAAGACTCAGACTGAAATGGATTTGTTTAAAAAAAATGGTCTGTGTGTTTGATGTGGGAGACTAGTGACCTTTGGTATTTTGTATATATAAAAAAAAAGTTTGATGTCTAAAATTCCCCTACTGAGCTTGTATTGTTTTTGGTCTCTTTCTGTGATTTTTTCATCGTCCATCATCCCCCACATTCAAAATCAGTTCTTTATTTACTCAACAGAGGCTTTGACATAGTCATGAGCTCATCCTGATGGCAGCCTCAAATAGATGCAAATCACGTTATGATGTCGAGATTGATGTGATTATAAGTTAAATGATTGTAAAAGAATTTTAGGATGGAGCCCGAGAGACACCCTGACACTGTCAGGAGGGTGGTAGGAAGGGGTTCACAGGAGAATTCTGCTGCATTCACAGCACGTGGCCACCAAGACTTGACTACCATTTGAAGTTCTTACAATATCTTCCCTAGAAAACACAAAATGCCCTCTGAGGAAGTTGATGGGTGAGCAGCTGGCTAGGGTGACAGAGTAGTTTTGGCTCTCAATTTTTTTTAGCTACCAAGATGAGCAAATATTATGTTAAGTGAGTGATAAACTGGGAACACCCCAAATTCACCCAGTACCGATGAATCCCTGGAGTCTAGTTTGAAAATGTTCAGACGGAGTCCTGTGTAAAAAAAGAAAATATATATATATATGTATATATACATATAAAAAGCACACTTGACTTCCTGAAGGAATTGCCTTTTACTGCATGATTCAGTCTATGATATCATCTTTCTTGCCATGGATTTCTACAGTGTGGAGTGGAAGATTATACACCAGCCCATGACCACAGATGACGTTGGGGCAGGGGTTGGAACTGGAAAAAGAAAGGAGAGGTGATTAACCTCAAAAGCAGATCTGTACTGTGTGACTTGTTACAGCACTTATTCTTTTAAAGAAAATCCAATAAAATAATTGAGTCACACATGTATAAACACACATCCTTTCCCCTACTAGAAATTTTACTGGATGAAGAGTCAGGAAACTTTATAATTGACTAGCAAGCCCTTGAACCTCTGTGGGCACCAGTTTCCACGTGTCTGAGAAATCATGCTATTTTTGAGAGAATAAGATGCAACAATAGATAGGGATAGTGTTTTGAGAAGTAGAAAGGGGGTTTGGAATGTAAAATGTTACTACTATTATTCTTGGTGGAACATAAAAGATAGTTTATAAATACTGTTGGCTGACTGACATTGATGCTAATTCCTGTAAGACATTCTTCCAGGATATGTTTTCAGAGGACTTTGGACACTAAAGATGAAAGTTCAGACCTACGCATTTTATCTCTTATTAAATAAAATCTACTTTGACTTGTGGAAAGAGCAATCTTTGGAGTCAGATTTAAACTCTGAGTCCACGACTCACTTGTTCTGATACCTTAAGAGCAGATTAGTTAATTTCTCCAAGATTCAGTTTTCTGTGGTTGTGAAAAGAGGACAAAATGTCACCTTCCTTCTAGGACTGTTGTAGGAAATACATGAGGTGCTACATAGTATAAGGTGTATAACCCTGGTGCATATTCTAATTTTGGGTGCTCCCATCACTGGGAGATCTCTGTGCAAAGTGTCATTATTATTTGATGATTTCAAATGTTCATTCTTCCCTTTTCCCAATGGACAAACTGAGATAATGAGAAAAATGATTCATCACAACTGCAAGGTGAGATAAAGTGGTTGTTAGAAACAGGTCTAAGAGCTGACCATGAAGCCAGCTGTTGGATCATCTTCTGCAGAAGTAGTCATTCCTTGGGAGTTGTAGGAGCTACATCTATTTTGCTAATGTTCTGCTATCAGGAAAAACAGGGTCATCCCTTCACCAGAGACCTACGGAACTCTTCTGGAGTGATTTTGAAGATGTAGGGAAAGAAAGTGCAATCTTTGAGGTATGTTCAAATCCCTCAACTAAAGAACATTCTGTTACAGATTTCTATGCACATTCACCCTGTGGACTTTAATCATTTTGTAATTCTAAACACCATGGAAACAATAGAAAATGCCATCACACTCTTGCTCCTTCCTCCTTATCATGAAAGTGTGGTCTAGAACGCACCAAATCATTTAAATGATTACCTACAAAAAGATTGTTTTAGGAAAGCACAAAAGGGATGGCTAAAGCCCATTAGTTGAGAATGATGTCTATGGATCTCACCTTATGCCCAGTTAGCAAAGTGAAGTTATAAAGAGAGAGGAGTTTCCAAAGATTCCCACACCCTTCTGAGCAAGAAATACCATCCCCATTTCCAACTTAGCAAAAGCCGTAACATCAACATCTATAGAACACAACTATAGTTGGAGCCAGAAGAATGGGTAGTTCAAAAATAACAACAACAACAACAAAATAGGTTACTAACACCATGCCAATAACCTTCAGTGCTAAGCCAAGCATGTATTTTCTTAATTGAAGTGGACGTTAAGTATGTGGGCTTATGGATGCAGAGGCTATGCATGGAAAGCCTAGTTGGAAAGCATTTAAATGTCTATCTATGGGACTCAGGTGAATGAATTGTGTCCTGTCTGCACATTTTTCATATATGTAAATCAGTGAAGAGGATCACTACACTTCCATGTACAGTTACCAAGTTGGTGCTTTCTGAACCAAAAAGCCAGCTATAGGACTGTGTGTTGAGTATGCTAAATATTTCCAAGTTTTTGGAGGAAAAAAAATTCACAGGACATATATAAGATACAACATAAATTAAAGCTAGATTTCTAAGATTAAAAGAAAAAGAAAGATTGGCTCGAGCCTAAAGAATGTACATTAAATTTGAACAGTACCCTACTTCTGGGCCTCTGCCTGTGCCTAATCCTCCTCATAATTTCCTGACCAACAAATTGCCCCAAAGAACAGGAAATGTGAAGATAAGCAAACATAAGTTAGTTTCTTTGAGTTTTGCAGCTACTTCCTGGTGGCACTTATTTATGGATGACTTAATACTACTCTTCATCAAATGCTTATCAGATACTAGGCAACGGTGCCAAGGGCTTTATCTACATGAGTTCATGCAAGGATGTAATCTTTATAACAATTGTATGTAGATAATTGTGGTGGAAGATAAAACTAAGCCTCTGAGAGGTTAAATAATTTGGCCTCGACCATAGAACAAGTAAGAGGCAGAGTTTGGGTTTGAACTCATTTGACCTTGAAACCCTGCTGTTAAACACTATATAGTACTAACTCTGACTTCCTGGACAGTGTTTTTACTATCCTAGTCTTCATGGATGGGTTCTTGGGGCTGATTAGACAAACAATGATGTTTTCTTTAGTCTTGATGTGTATTTTCTCATTCTCCCTAATTTCAGTATTTTAGCAACTCATTGATACTACTGGGAAAGAGAGTTAATTTTTTTTTTTTTTTTAATAAAAATTTCTTTAGGGGCTGGGTGTGATGGCTCATGCCTGTAATCCTAGCACTATGGGAGGTTGGGGCGGGCAGATTGCTTTCTCTCAAGAATTAGAGACCAGCCTGAGCAAGAGTGAGATCCCATCTCTAAAAATTAGCTGGGTGTTGTGGTGGGCGCCTGTAGTCCCAGCTACTTGGAAGGCTGAGGGAAGAGGATTACTTATGCCCAAGACTTTGAGGTTGCTGTGAGCTATGATACCATGGCACTCTACCAAGGGTGGGTGAGACTCTGTCACAAAAAAATTTTTCTTTAAGGAAACTGGAGCACATAAAATCATTCATGTTTGGTCCTTAATGAAAGATTATGTTTATTTAGCAGAAACCAAAACAGAACTCTTGAAATCTAACTGGAAATGAATGTGCCACTAACATATTTTTTTATTGCTTTTGGTAAAAGACAAATTATGCACATAATCTTTCCAGAGTTGCTGTGAGCAAAGTACAACACCCAAGGTAAAATTAGGGAATAGAAGTATTAGTGGATATGGGAAGAAGGGAGGGAGAATTTGCTTAGATATTCTGTGATTCTATGTAGTAATAGCTGCTCTACCCTTTCCTGACAGTGGCTAAAAACTGGATAGGACAATGATTAGCATGTTCATTGTGGAAGAAGATTGTTTCTGTTCCCCTTTCTCTATTCCATAGTGGTCTGGAAGATAAGCTTTGACATCACACTTGGTAGAGTTTGAATCCTCACTTTGCCACCTACTCCTGGGTGACCTCAACTCATTTATAAAAAGAGGACAATACTAGACCCTTCTTGATGCTAGTTAGGAGAGGCTTACTAACAAACACAAAGTATCAGTAGTTTCAAACAACAAAGATTTGTTTCTCACCCACACTGTCCAGCATGGGTGTGACTGAGGCTTCACCACCCTCATGATGACATCTGCCCAACACAAGTCTTCAGGATCTACCACTACAGGGATGAGTTCCTGTTCTTAAATGATTATGCATGGAGGTGACACATGTCCATTCTCTTTAAATTTTGTCAGTCAAAGCTAAGTCACATGGCCATGCCCAATTTTAAGGATAAAACCAGAAATCTTGGTAAGCTCTGGGAATGTCTACCTGTACCACATGCTCCCTCAAGGATTATTACAGGGATTAAATATTAATTATTAATGGTATTATTCACTTCAACACCCACTAGACTCTGGGCATTAGACAATTAAAAAGAGCGACTAACATTGGGTTCAGGACTTCCATCACTTCATAATTTAATATAGGGAACAAACTTAAACCAAGAACCAAAAAGGCAATGGAGTATGTGCCAAAATACTGAAAAAATGTACACTGAAAGAGCAGAAGAGAGATCAAAGGAATCCTTTCTGGATGGGTGAGTGGGGAATGAGTGGTCTTCATGGGAAGCATCACTGTGGAGCTGACGCGTCTGAGTTTTGACAGATGAGTGGGAGTTCATACTAAACTCCCACTGTGAAGAACAGGGAGAAAGGCACCAGAGGCTCACTGGGCATGGTGAGCACCTTCTGGGAGAGGTAAAGAACACAGGTTTGTTCTGGGGCACTGGGGGAAGTGGTGGTGTGCAGGTAGCAGAGTCCAGACCAATGAATATCTTGTTATACATATGACTTTAAAAAAATGCAGGATGACTGATGCATGACTAAGAGCAGGAAGGTGCAGTGGAAAGTCCTTTAACCCTGTTCCATAATCTGCTTAACTAGTTTGTTGAAGGAATGATGCTTATCAGCTCTTTGACCTTTGGCAACTCAAGGTCTCATTGCTTCCATCTGTAAATGAAGAGGGTTAAACGAGGTAAAATTTGAGGTTCCTTCCAACATTCAAGTTCAAAGCACATGAGTCAGACCTGGGCTCCTCATTGTGCTTAAGCCCGGGAAGATGGCCATGCCAGTTTGACTAGAAAATTTTATCCCCTATCTAATTTCCTCAGGCACCTTTCCAGTTTGGCTACTCGTTTTCAGGGGTATTATGCCTTTCTGTTACAGGTAATTCAGTAATGACTACAAAAGTATAATACTTATGATATGTGTGTAAATTCAGGCACTGCCCCAGCTTATCCTTTGGACTTCAAAATTTGCACTCCAGGAGAAAATATACTGTACTTCACATCAGAGAATCACACATTTTCAAGGTCATCCATGTCCCAAAATTGCTGATTTGATTTGAAATACATTTTTGTTCCTGCACTATTCAGAGGTGCCAAAAAAGAGATTCTGACCAAAGTCTGTGAGTCACAGAACACCTAGCTTTATATTTAGTAGTTTATGGAGACATTGTAGTTATTGTACTTTATTCTGGCCTCCATGGAGTCTGCCTGGGTTAATGTCTGGCTTATCTGAGCTATGAAGCATTGGTAGTGGTTAAGAGTGTGTATTTCCGAGACAAACTGCTTAATCCTCAGCACCTCAGTTTCCTCAACTAAAAAATAAAAATGATACTAGCTTTTTTTTCCCACAGGCAATGAGAAAACAGAAACGTCTGGCACACATAGTATTAACCATAATTATAATAGTTATTAAGACATTGGAGGAGGCATTGAATGGAGATACAGGAATAAATGGAGAGACATTGAAAGCAGGTAGGAAGCAAAATTAATGAAGAGAATTTGGGCAGGTGGGATGTGACTTTGATGCAGAGAAATTATCCAGTGGCTAGAAAGGGGGCATGTGGGGTTGCTGGTGTCTTGAACAACTTTTTTATTTTTATCTGAAGGAAATTTTAAAATTCAAAACTAATGAGATTTCATGTATTTAGGTTTGAAGAAGAATTATTATTCTCCACATTAACATTGTTGGCAATAACAGCTTTATCACAATCAAAAGCGAACCTTAAGCTTTAGCTTCTTCCATTTGCCTGGACCCCTGGGTTGGATTTTGTTTTCATAATTTTTTTCTTTTTCTTAAAGAGGGCTGGCCTGTTCCCCCACCCCCACCTGCAGCCCAAATAAAGCCTCAGGTGCCTCAAAACCTGGACATGCCCTAATTGCACTAACTGGGGAATTGGTTTAAGGACAGGCTCCGGAGTCAGAGTGACCTGAGTTCAAGTCTCAGCTCAGGTGTTTGCTGAGTGGATTAGTTTAGGTAAGATTACTTGAGCTCTCTGTCTAAGGACGGTAATGGTGCTTCCTTGTAGATAGGGTTGTTCAAAATATAAAGGGAGGTCACACAGAAGTGCACAATTAGAACTGCTACTTACAACTGATTTATCTTTCCATTCTGAGTAAAAGGCGGGTCTGGGTTTGCTGACAGGTGTCTAGAATGGGGAATTTGTCAGATGCCCCTTTAGGGCAAGTGTCATGCTTTACTTTACTTTGAATCCCTTCCCTTCAACTACCCAGCAGCCAGCATGAGGCAGGGTGTCGTGTTAAAGACCTTCGCACAGAAAAATGTCAGAAAGACTGTAGAAATGACTATCATTTCTAGTGTTTCTGTATCTAGGGCACTTGACTGGCAGAAGATAGGCTGATAAAATTTTATATGTATGAGTAAATTCTGAGTGTTTTTTTTTTTTTTTTAACCAGGCTGGCTCTTTATGTGGCATTGAGCCACGCAGTCCCTCAACAGGCAGGCCAGTCACTTCTCAGGAAGGCTCGCCCTTTCTAATGACAAGGGCTACCTCTCTGCAGGTGGCTCCTCTGAGAGTGGAAAGCTGGATTTGTAGCAGAGTTGTGCAAAAAGCCCCATGAGAAAGGAAAGCAAGGCAGTGGAAAATCCTCTCAGGTCTTATGTTCTTCAGAGCTTTGGAACTCATATGGTAATGTCTGGGTCACTGAGGAGGCTGCTCTCAAAATAACTCCCTGATTCTTGGCCAAAACAGAGGGCCTTTCTCCATTTAGGATTAACCCAGCATGTTGCTTGCCCTGAGTCCCACAATGCTTTGCTGTCTTGGCTAGCCAATTTCCATTTCTAATTTCATTGCTTTTGAAAGTGGTAAAATTATCTTCTTTCAACCAAATCAACAGCCTAGAAGTTGTGGGTGGGACTTGGTCTCCAAGTCAGAAAAATTCTGTTGTAGTTTTCACTTACTTATTATGTCATAGTTCAGACCCCTACTTTTAAGGCGATCTATTTTTTTTTTCAGCACACACACACACACACACACACACACACACACACATCTATGGTAAACACTTTCCACTTAAAATATATCTAACATCTCATGCATGGCTGCCAGCAGGCACATCACTCAGATCTCCCGGAGAACCTTTCATGAGGAAGGTAGTTGGCTCACACCAGCTGTCATACCAGCTGAGTCATTTTTGCCTCTAATAGGGAATTTTGTTCAAGGGCTCTGTAATGACCAGGGCAAGGGAATCTCCAAGTCGCACTATAGCCTTTGGCTCTTCTTACCTAGGCATACTTCCTTCCTTCTCTCCTGACGTGGGTATTACACCCATACCACTATCTGAAAGCTAACCCTGTGTACGCCAGCTCCCTGGACCCCTTTATCCTTCATCATCATTTCCCCTTCTACATCTAATTTGGTCTTGGTGTCTGCTTTTCAGAGGACCCAAATTGGTAAGTTATATATTTAATGAATTACAAATCTCTCAGGGTGAAGACCCGGGCAGCTTGACAGATGTTTGATGACATATAGCTGCAAACTCAAGAAGCAACATATATAAGAGATGGTATAAATCCAAGGAATGATTGGACTGCTGGAGAAAAATACCACCACTGTATACTTTAAGCCTAACTAGAAAGAGCATCAATCCTACAAATTGTACACCTGTACAATAAAGTCAGGCCATCACATTCTGAGTTTGGGTACATTTTAAAAAAGATGATCAATGGTACAAAGGTTCAGAAGGAAGGGATGAAAAGAAGGGAGAAGGAAGAGTGGGGTAGAGAATTCGGATGTGGAGGGCTTATGATTTAGTGTCCTCTTAAAAGGCTCAGAGGCCACACTCAGAAGGGATGAGAGCCTTCCATGGCTGGGCTGATCTCAGAGGATTTTTTGTTTTTGAGACAGAGTCTCACTTTGTCACCCTTGGTATTATAGGCTCAGAGTTTTGATTTTAAGTAGCTTGGGAAAAAAAAAAAAAACAACTGAATTCTCTGGGCTTAAAATCATGGAGGCAAAATTTTGGTATAAAATTTGCTTATGAGCAGAAAAGCTCTTTGAATGGTTGGCAGTGGCAAAAAGATCCACTAGAGATAACACTGTTTTATTATGTGCTTTCAAAGACTTCAACTTCATTTGTACTCCTCTATTAAAGCAACACTAATTAGATCTCTTTTCAGACATGCCACCAGTTCTCAGTTGAGTTACTTTAATATCTAACTTCACTCTGCAAAGGTTTCTCAGTGGTGACACTATTGGTATTTGGGGTGGGATTATCCATTGTTGGGCAAGAAGGTCTGATACCTTTCAGCCCAGGTGGCATCCCTGATCTGTGTCCATTAAGTTCCACTTGTGTTCCCCACTTCCCAGCCTTTGTGACAACCTGAAATCTCTCCATACATTTCCAAAAGCCCTCCCCACCTTCAGGAAAGTGGTACCCACGTCTTTGAGTCCATTTGGGGAGAGAGATTATCTCTTTCACTCGAAGAAAGAGAAGAAAAAGTGCTTCACAACCACAGTAGGCAATAGGGGTGGGAGGTGGGGGTGACTCCATAGCTCCCATGTGTATATTTCTCTCATGAGAATGACAGTTTGAAAAGTGAATCAAGTTGGCCTACGGCAAATAAGAATTTATAAATTTATACATCCTAAAAGGCCAGGGCAGAATCAGAGCGCAGGTGATGTCATCAGGTGTCAGCGTATCTTCACCTCTTGGTTCCACCTTCCCTTGGTGAACTTTATTCTTGACCTTCCAGTGGGGATCCTAGCAGCTCCTATATAAGATGTGGCTGTAGCAACTCCAGCCTTAGATTTCTTGTTTCAAGTCCCACCGTAAACTCTTGGAAGGTCCTGAGCCCCAGTCTAATAGAATAAGTTCATATCTTATTTATTTTGTCCTTGACCCAGTTGGTGTGGCCAACATAATGTGAAGTGCTGATGAACTCAGGATAGGAGTCATGGCCATTCCAGGGCAAGGTGCCTTGCCCCACCCCAGGCCACAGGGACTGAGGGTAGTGAAAGCAAGGGTACTCAAATGACATCTTTGGAAAGAAAAGCATCCGCTATTGGGAGGACAATTGACAAATATTTACTAGAGTCAGTGAATTGTTTAAGTCTAAAATGAAACATTGGTAAAACTCAGGGAGGCAAATTCTCTTTGGGGAAAAGGGAATATAATGCAAACTTCAGGTGAATCAAATCTTTTTGACTTCTTTGGCCACTTTAAAAAATATTTGATAACCATGACATTGAATAAAATGTTTTCATGCACAGGACTCTAGTTTGGCATTCACAAAGAGTGCATATGACTTGATGTTTTCCTGAATCAAGGAGTATTTACAAAGGGATTACTGAGAATAAGTTGTCTATATGTAAATAGGGCTAGTATACTAAGCTGAGGTTCTGTGCATGAAAGTGTATTATTATACTTTCTTTCCTAATTTCACATTTTCACTTCTTGCTTGATGCTTTGGCAGAAAACCAAAATGATAGTTACTTTAGCCAGGTCTGAGTTGTCATTCTTACCCATGCCCTGGCCTAATTCACTCCTAGTGAAATAGGAGGCTCCAGGTTTATAGGATTTTGAAACGTTAGTTGGATGACCACCCTACACCTGGCCAAGGGTAGAAGTCACAGATGTCTGAGAGGTACCTGCAAAATAGTTACAGGATTAGTCAGTAAGGCCCTGAGAATTCCCCCCTTATAAATGTTTAAATGACTTGGAGGAACCCAGGAGGAGTCCTGCTTCAACCTGGAGAGCTTCTCCTCTTTTGTGCTTGATTTGTCTACTCAACAGTAGTAGATTTCATTATGACTTCCACGACTACAGCAAAGTTTGAAATCCACTAATCTCACCAAATCCTTCTTATTTCTGGAAAAACTCTGAGAATAAGAACCATTCCAGGCAGTTGGAAACATGTCTTCTAAACTTTGAGGCCATTTTAGATTTGGGGAGAGAGATTAACTGTTTGACAAGAAGAAAGAGGGGTAAAAGAAATAGACACTTAATTCTACCTATAATCTCTGTCAATCAACTTTTGTACTCCATGGTGAATCTTATAGCAAAGGGAGCAAAGGGATGCAAATTAGATACGTTTGAACTCCTAGTGTGGTCAAAATCTCCTTCCCTCTTGAGTGTAAAGTTCTGTCTTTGGGCTGTAGTCTACAACTTTCATTCTGAGTATTTAGCTGACTGTTCCCGTCTTCAGGACAAGCACTCCAGGGGCAACGTAGAGAACAAGTCTTGCTTGTTCAATATGGGTTCCCTTCAGCCTTGGTTGCTGTCTTGTGCCTTGGGGATTCCTAAAGTGGAAGTGGTGGCCTGGAGTCTCTTTCAAGTGCTATGACTCTGTTCCAAGAAAGGGACCCATGCTTCACTTAGTCAGCAGTTCCCTTTGTGAGCAGTGTGAGTTTGCTTCTACTTAGCATCCTCTGAGAACTTAGCACAAACTTGCCCAATAGCAAACACTCCATAACGTTTACTGATTTCAATCCATAACCAAAATCTACAGAAGGCCCTGTACTTCCAGTTTATTGTTTTTGCTAGTTGGTGGGAAACCACATTTTTCTAATATTAATGTCTCACCACCGGAGAGGAGATATGTATAATCACAGCTCTCGAGTGAATGGGAAGTGTCTTTTCTGGATGAATTTATTTGGAAGGCGTTTCTTCACGTAAAGAAAGAATGAACAAACCCCTGTTTCAGAGGATAAAACAAGAAATTCCCTTGGGATTCCTCTTCTTAAGCTTCTGGGGAGCCACAGACTGATGTGGTTTCCATGCTGTTCATGAACTGCTCTTGGCGGGCTGGTGGCCTGTTTGATATTCTGAGGTCTAGCAAAGATTTAGCTTTAGGGGGTCATGAAGAGGTCACGGTCTTGATCATTTCCTCTGCTATTTATCTTTGGCTTGTGGTATGGGAGCCTGCCTTTGATAGAGGACATTTCTACCACAACTGCACGGAATCGAGCATTTCAGTGATTTGGTTTGAGGTGGAGGAGGCTTGTCTTCTTGTGTTGTGAAAATGTCACTAGGTCCATCTGAGAATGTCTAGTTCTGTTCTTTTCTGATGAGCAAATTCATTTCTGGGGGCTTACCAGGAACGCTCCCCAGACTTGGGCCAGGACAGGAATCCTCTTGGTGAGGATAGCAGTTTTCAGTTTGAGCAATTACATTTTCAGTTCTTTATGAGATTCTCTTCTTGCTCTGAGATGAAAGTCGCACGTCTCAGGCCTCTAGAGTGCATCTCTGCTTTTCTGCCTTGTTTATGACTCACCTGTGACTGCCCTCAATGCAGCCAGGGAACCATTTCTGCTGAACTAGCTTTTGGATTTTTCTTATTAGTGACAAAAAACTTCTGTGCAAGCAAACGAATAAACCACAGGAACATCCCTGGTCAGCTCAGCTCAGCTCAGCTCGGTAGGCTCTTGGTTCCCAGAGTGCCTGGGAGGACTTTTCAGCTTGTCTCATGGGGGTTTGTTCACCCCATCCTGTTTCATTTTGATTTAAGACAACTGGTGTCTTTCATCTGGGTTGGAAAATATAGGTTGCATATGGTTTTGACCTGATATGAGGACCCTGAATCAAATACTCGTTACTTGACCTGGAAAACTGGTTGCATTATGCCCTTTATTCTTGTTCTCTCAAAATGCATCCTAGAAAATGGAAACATCGGACACCCAGGAGTTCCTTTCTGTCTGCTGCTCTACCTCTGCTGTGGGGTGTCAGGACACCTAACTGTGCTGTGTTATGTTGTGTCAATCAAAGAAAAAGATGCCGTGTGCTGGAAATGTGACCATCTGTGTGAGAGTGCAGCACTGGGCTCATCCAGATGAGGGAAGAAGTACCATCACAGTGGGGATATTCCCAGTGAGTCAAAGTCTCAGAACAGAACAGCCTGTCCCTCTTCAAGGAGGTCAGTTCACTGTGCCCCAGCATCGCGGTACCTCCTGATTTGGACTAAGGAGAAGCATTGGGTGCAGGGCTGGGGACAACAAGTTTGTGGCTTAGTGATGTATTTTATGTATCATATTTTCTAGCAATGGTTTTCTATCTGAAACCCAATTTACACTGTGACCCAGGGCGCAGAAACAGAAATTTTATGAAACAATACTCTTTCCATGTGTCAGCATTCTTATTTTCCTTTTCTTTTCTCGTTTTCTCTGCTATTTTAATTAAAACAAAAAAATCTTAGCTCATTAAATTGCTGTAACAAACTACTTATAGGTCAAAGCTATTTGCACATTTGGAAAAAATATTTTGAAAAAAAACAACACTTCATTGGTGTATATAAGCGGATCTGTAGGAACATTTATGTAATGTGGATTTCTGAGCCCCCTCTCCTGAGATTCTAAATCAGTCAGTCCCAACGTCCAAGACTTTATATTTATGTTAACCTAACTTGAATATAATTATTACAAGGGCAGGAAACTGTTGAGATCTCTGATATATACCAAGTGCTTTGAATGGAGAGCTTGGTATGAAATATGCTCTTGGTTATTGCTGGTTATATAAATGAGTGAATTAAAAAGCTACCAGCATCCCTGGTAGTTTTAATTCAGGTGGCTTAGAGATTGAAGATGAGAACAGCTTACTGTCTGCAACTGTTCTTAGTTATGTCTTTCGATTCTCTTTTTTGATGAGTATTTTATTATTTACTATTATTTTATTAGTAAAATATTATTTTTAATATTTTATTTTTATATAATTTCAATCTTATAAAAAAGACGCAGAAAACAGGACAAGGATGCCATTTATCTTTCAACCTAAATTTCTAGTTTAGCTACGTTTGAATTTTCTCTTTCTCATCTCTATCCATGCATCCTATATATCTATATATCTATAGCTATCTATATTTTGTTGTCCATATAAATGTATAGACATACAAATGTTTATCTAATTATTTTTCTTCTGAACCATTTGAGAGTTAGCTGTAAATAAAAGGCATCTTTCCTTGCTAAATACCATTGAATGTATTTTCTAAGAACAAGAGCATTCACTCATGCAGGTTATACTGTGAGACCCCTAGACCAGGGGCTAAATCCTCAAATTAATAGTCAGTAGGCTGTTCTGATCTTCAAGTGATTCCATCCTCCATCCTCTGCCACACCTCCCTTTGCATCTATGCTGCTGTCCTTGGTTTTATAAAGTAAATAGATAGTCTCTAGACCTCTGAATTACAGAATTGCTTTTAGTCTTCATGTTGAAAATAGCCTTCAAAATCTCTAATCTGGGGATTCTCAAGTGTAGAAACACGATCTGACTGCTTTTGTATCCCCTGTGGAACTTGAAAGCAAATATAGAGCCCCTTGTCCTCGGCCCTGGAACTTCAATTCAGATGGACAGGGCTTGCAGCCCAGAAATCCTCTCCCCAGGTGACGCTATGGCCCAGCCAGGGTTGAGAAGCAAGTTCTTGTGACCCCTCCCCACTTTCCCACTGTGGAACATGCTGAATGGTGATTCTCCGTTTGCCAAAACACTTTTTGGGGGTCACAGGGAACCCCCCTCCACCCAGGTCTTCTCTACATGGAAGAGTTCTGTTGGTTAGAAATTTCGTTTTGATGCTAATTTTACTATCTTTTCTACTGCTACTGGTCTTGATATTGTCCTCTGGAGCAGCTCAAAACAAGGCCAATCGGCTGCAAAAATTACTCAAAATCTCAACACCTTGAGGACTCTGTCTTTAGTATATTTTCTTTTAATATTAATATAGTACACTTATAAATGCATGTTATAAAAATGAAAAGGATACTGTACTGTGTTATGGATGTAGTGTTATACATTTTGGGTCTTCTCTTAACATTATACAAAATATCCCAGATGGATGAATGTGCATTGAAAGCACATTTTCAAATGACGGCATTAAATTATACTGTTTGATCTATTAGAATTTATCCAACCATTTCCTATTAGTGTTTATTTAGGTTGTTTCCAGTTTTTCACTATTATAACTTATGCTTAAATAAACATATTGCCAATAAATCATTGTCTTCATCCTTAATTATCTCCTTAAGCCAGAATTCTAGATGTAAGATTATTGAGTTAAAAAGTATGTTTTTTTAAAAAACACTTTTGATACATAATTCCAACTTACTGTGGGAAGAGGATTTGAAAGTTTTAACTTCTACCAGTGATTTTTAAATCTCCTTTCAGAATGTAGTTATTCAAAACAAGATGTCAACTTACTAGGTTAAAAATTACATTTTTAACTTGTGTTTTTTTGTTTACTCATTATTTTAAATATATATGTGCACACATATATACAGATATGTATGTATTTTGATTACCCAGGAAGCAAAACATGTTTGTATATATTTATGTGTGTGTGTTGGCGTATTTTTTCCCCATTTCTATTAAATAGGATGTGAAGAGAAAAATAAATAGATTGAATCAGTTTTTTTGCTAGAGAGAGGAGGCTTTATTGTTGTTGATTTGTAAATGCCCTTCTCCCCTTTATAAGTTTAAGAAATATTTTTTTTTCTTTTCTTTTTTTTTATTGTTGGGGATTCATTGAGGGGACAATAAGCCAGGTTACACTGGTTGCATTTGTTAGGTAAAGTCCCTCTTGCAATGGTGTCTTGCCCCCAAAAGGTGTGGCACACACCAAGGCCCCCCCCTTTCCCTGTTTCTGCTCTCTCCTTCCCCCACCCCCACCGTGACCTTAATTGTCCTCATATCAAAATTGAGTACATAGGATTCATGCTTCTCCATTCTTGTGATGCTTTACTAAGAATAATGTCTTCCACTTCCATCCAGGTTAATATGAAGGATGTAAAGTCTCCATTTTTTTAATGGCTGAATAGTATTCCATGGTGTACATATACCACAGCTTGTTAATCCATTCCTGGGTTGGTGGGCATTTAGGCTGTTTCCACATTTTGGCGATTAATAGGGACTTCATTAAACTGAAAATCTTCTGTACAGCTAAGGAGACAACAACCAAAGCAAATAGACAACCTACACAATGGGAAAGGATATTTGCATATTTTGAATCAGACAAAAGCTTGATAATTAGGATCTATAGAGAACTCAAATTAATCCACAGGAAAAAAGCCAACAATCCCATATATCAATGGGCAAGAGACATGAATAGAACCTTCTCTGAAGAAGACAGATGAATGGCTAACAAACATATGAAAAAATGTTCATCATCCCTATATATTAGAGAAATGCAAATCAAAACCACCCTGAGATATCATCTAACCCCAGTGAGAATGGCCCACATCACAAAATCTCAAAACTGCAGATGCTGGCGTGGATGTGGAGAGAAGGGAACACTTTTACACTGCTGGTGGGACTGCAAACTAGTACAACCTTTCTGGAAGGAAGTATGGAGAAACCTCAAAGCACTCAAGCTAGACCTCCCATTTGATCCTGCAATCCCATTACTGGGCATCTACCCAGAAGGAAAAAAATCCTTTTATCATAAGTTTAGGAAATATTAATTTCTCACTCTTCCTTTTTAAATGGTGGGAACATATATGAAACATGAAATTTACCATTTTACTGGCTAGGTGCAGTGTAATCCTGCCTGTAATCCTAGCATTCTGGCAGGCTGAGGCAGCAGGATCACTTGCCTTCAGGCCTTAGGGAGCAGCCAGAGTGTGAGACCACCCTCTCTATACCAAAAATAGAAAAATTAGCTGGCGGTGTGGTGGGCACCTGCAGTCCCAGATACTTGGGAGGCTGAAGCAAGAGGATCCGTTGAGCCCAGGAGTTTGAGAGCGTGCTGAGCTAGGCTGACAATATGACACTCTAGCCTGGAGCAACAGAGTGAGACTCTGTCTCAAAAAAAAAGAAAAGAAATTTACCATTTAAACCAGATTTTGATGTACAATTCTGTGGGATTAAGTATGTTCATAGTGTTGTCCATCCAAGACCACCATCCGTCTCCAGTGCTTTTCACCTTCTCCAGCTAAAACTACGACTCACGGAACACTCTCCACTGCCCTCGGCCCCCAGCCCCTGACAACACCATTCTGCTTTCTGTCTCTATGATTTTGACTACTCTAGATACCTCATGTAAGTAGAATCATATAATGTTCTTTGTTGACAAGCTTATTTCACTTTCCACAATGTCTTCAAGCTGCATCCAGGTTATAGCATGTGCCATCATTTCCTTTTTTAAAAAAGAAGCTAAATAACATTCCATTGTAGGTGTACACCAAATTTCATTTATTCTTTCATCTATCTATGGACATTTGGGTCACCTTTTGATCCTTGTGAATAATGCTGCTGTGCACCTGGGTGTATAAATGTCAGTTCATGTCCCCGCTTTCACTTCTTTTGGAGCAGATACCCAGAAGTGAAATTGCAGGACAATACGGTAATGCCATGTTTAATTTTTTAAGGAATTGGATATCATTTTTCATAGTGGCTGCACCTTTTTACATGCCCATCAGCACTGCACAGGGTTCTTCTGACTCCTCCACATCCTTGCCAACACTTCTATTTTCTGTTTTGCTTTTTGTTTTGTTTTAAATAATAGCCATCCGAATGGCCATAAAGTGGTATCTCATTGGGGCTCCTTTTTTTTTTTTTTTTAAATCACATAAAATCTGACAGCCTGTTCTAAATTTCAGCAGCCATATGGGAAATTCAAGCTTAGTTTTTGGGGGGCTCTCCCCTCTTCCTAGAGCTACAACCAGGACTTGGTACTAGAAAATCAAAGGACAATCCTCTAAGCTCAACGCCACTGCAATTGCCTCTGACATCTCGTCTACATTATTGGTGGTTCTTTGCTTTCAGGGAACGTGTGTAGACTTGGAATGGGGATGGTTCCATGGGTGGTCTTGCTACCTCCTTGAGAACTGTCAACAAGCAGGACCCCCAATTTATCATCTTTACCCCAACCTATACCCACTTATTTTAATTATGGAAAAATCTTATGAGTTGGCTTTCAGGTACTCTTACTAATTTTCAAATAGTTAATTATATAAAGCATAGAGTATATAGAAAAAATTAATATATTCCTTGAACTCAGAGCTCAGTTTTAACACATTTTAACATTTTTGCCTTATTAAAAGTCTTGCACAAGAGTAAACGGAGACATGTGCAGGGATATATATTACAACAGTATTTATAATAATAAAATTTAAAGCTATCTAATGTCTACCAGTAGGGAAATAAACAAGCAAACTGTGAAATAGTCATAAAATGGAAGTGTACAGCAGTGAAAGTGAATGAACTAGATCTGTGTATGTTGATATGGAAAAATATTAAAACTATAACACAGAGGGGAATGAGGTTCCAAGCAGCTACAAATAGTATTCTGTAAAATTAAAAACTTAACAGAACATTACCATTTTCTAATGAATACATGCATATAAAATCAAAGCTTGAAAATACAGGTCTGTTACCACAATTTAAAAATAAAATAACAATAAAAATTATGAGAATGGTTTCCTCTGTGATGCAAGGGAGAGACTAGAAGGGAATAAAAAAATGTTCTACTAGGAGGGAACAGAAAATAGTTCTACCTGTATCATTTTAACTCTTAAAAAAATGAGCCAACATTTTAAATTGGTTAAGACATTTTTTCTACATTAAGCATATACTTTTATTATAAATTATATTTTGTATATTTGCATTTTTCATAACTTCTGCATTTTTTTATTTTGTTTTCTAAAAAACGTAATGCAACAAATGTAATCAAATACATCAAAGTTTTTCTTTATGATTTCTTTTGTTTAATTTCCAGAAATTCTTGGCCAATCTAGAAGTAAATTAAATATTTATTGATAGTTTCTCTTATCTATTTTGGGAGGGATTATATATTTGCTTATATTTATCCCTTTAATCCATCTGGAAATTATAGTAACATATGGTAAAGATAGAACCATAGTTGATTTTTTTTTAAACTAGATAACTTGCCAATTTTCCTCAAATTGTTAAATAATTCTTTCTCATTGGTCTTGTATTGCTTCCTTTATCACATTGGTATTTTATAGCTATTTTCCCATTGATTTGTGTCAATTCTTAAACCCATCCAAAACTGATGCTTTATTTATGTAATGTTATAATTGATATATAATATTATATCTATTATATATCATAATATATAATATAATGTTATATAATGTTGTATCTGTTATAATATCAGATACAAATTCTAGTTCCACACTTATTACCTTCTTGCTCATAAGCTTATTATTTTCACCTGTTAATTTTTTTCACATGGACTTTAGATTTGTTTTTCAGATTTACAAAATCTCGCTGTGATGATTTATAACCTACAAATTAACTATGAGATAACAGATAATTTATAGTCTTTTCTATTTCCCTTCAGGGTCATGGCATTTATTCAAATCTTTAAATGTATCATTTAGTAAAATTTTGAAAAGTTTGCTTGGTATAAATTCTGGATATATCTTCCTAAGTATATTCCTTTGTATTCTATGTCTTTTGATTAACGTGATATTTAAGATATATTTGCATTGATTATTACAGCATATAGAAAAGTTATTCAATTTGGAATATTTAGAATTCAGCCACTCTACATACCTCTCATTAATCAGAAAGTTAGTTCACTCAAGTTTTCTAGATGTATAATAATATTGTCAGTAATTACCGTAGTAAGCATTCCACCTTCTTTTTCTCAACATTCACACATGAAACGTTTTCCATGCCATAAAGGATACCTGAGAAATTTTAGAACATTGCTGCAAGAATTTTCGACTTCTCTGAAAATTAATATAGATGGTTCTAGTGATTTGTTCTTAATTGTGATGCTTGTTATAGTTTTAAAATAGATGATCTTTATCCCTTTAAAGTAGTAGTCCCCTTTTCTGAGTTTATCATAAATTTTACCAACAATGTATATTAAATTTTATCAAATAAAATTGCAGCATCGATTGAAATAATTATAAGGTTTTGATTATGTCAACTCTTAATATTAACTAGGATTACTAGTTCAAATGGTTTATTTAATGAATGGTTTCCTGATGAAAGGCACAGTCTTTTTTTTTATTAAATCATAACTGTATACATTGATATGATCATGGGGCATCATACACTCGCTTCATAGACCATTTGACACATTTTCATCACAATGGTTAACATAGCCTTCCTGGCATTATCTCAGTTACTGTGCCAAAACATTTACATTCTACATTTACCAAGTTTCGCAAATACCCCTGTAAGATGCACCACAGGTATGATCCCACCGATCCCCCTCCCTCTACCCACCACCCACCTCCCTCCCCTCCCTTTCCCACTTCCCCCTATTGTTAGGTTGTAACTGGGTTATAGCTTTCATGTGAGAGCCCAAAATTAGTTTCATAGTAGGGCTGAGTACATTGGGTACTTTTTCTTCCCCCATTCTTGAGATACTTTACTAAGAAGAATATGTTCCACCTCCATCCATGTAAACATGAAAGAGGTAAAGTCTTCATCTTTCTTTAAGGCTGCATAATATTCCATGGTGTACATATACCACAATTTACTAATCCATTTGTGGATCGATGGGCACTTGGGATTTTTCCATGACTTAGCAATTATGAATTGGGCTGCAGTAAACATTCTGGTACAAATATCTTTGTTATGTTGTGATTTTTGGTCTTCTGGGTATATGCCCAGCAGAAGAATTACAGGGTTGAATGGCAGATCTATTTTTAGATCTCTGAGTGTTCTCCATATATCTTTCCAAAAGGAATGTATTAATTTGCATTCCCACTAGCAGTGCAGAAGTGTTCCCTTTTCTCCATATCCACGCCAACATCTCTGGTCTTGAGATTTTGTGATATAGGCTAGTCTCACTGGAGTTGGATGATATCTCAAAGTAGTTTTGATTTGCATTTCTCTGATGATTAAAGATGATGAGCATTTTTTCATATGTCTGAAGGCCGTGCGCCTGTCTTCTTCAGAGAAGTTTCTCTTCAAATCCCTTGCCCAGCCTGCGGTGGGATTCCTTGTTTTTTTCTTGCTGATGCGTTTGAGTTCTCTGTGGATTCTTGTTATTAAACCTTTGTCAGAGATATACCCTGCAAATATCTTCTCCCATTCTGAGGGCTGTTTGTTTGCTTTACTTACTGTGTTCTTGGCTGTGCAGAAGCTTTTTAGTTTGATCAAGTCCCAGTAGTGTATTTTTGAAGCTGCTTCAATTGCCCGGGGGGTTCTCCTCATAAAATACTCGCCCAGACCAATTTCTTCAAGGGTTTCCCTTGCACTCTCCTCTAGTATTTTTATAGTTTCATGTCTTAAGTTTAAATCTTTGATGCAATGAGAGTCTATCTTAGTTAATGGTGAAAGGTGTGGGTCCAATTTCAGTCTTCTGCAGGTTGCCAGCCAGTTCACCCAGCACCATTTGTTAAATAGGGAATCTTTTCCCCACTGAATGTTTTTAATTGGCTTGTCAAAGATCAAATAGCGGTAAGTAGCTGGATTCATCTCTTGGTTTTCTATTCTGTTCCAGATATCTACTTCTCTGTTTTTGTGCCAGTACCATGCTGTTTTGATCACTATCGATTTGTAGTAAAGTCTGAGGTCTGGTAGTGTGATTCCTCCTGTTTTGTTTTTATTTCTGAGTAATGTCTTGGCTATTTGAGGTTTTTTCTGATTCCATATAAAACGAAGTATTGTTTTTTCAAGATCTTTAAAATATGACAGTGGAGCTTTAATAGGGAGTGCATTGAAATTATATATTGCTTTGGGTAGTATGGACATTTTGATAATGTTGATTCTTCCCAGCCATGAGCATGGTATGTTTTTCCATTTGTTAACATTTTCAGCTATTTCTTTTCTTAGAGTTTCATAGTTCTCTTTATAGAGATCTTTCACGTCTTTTGTTAGGTAAATTCCCAAATATTTCATCTTCTTTGGCACTACTGTGAATGGGATAGAGTCCTTAACTGCTTTTTCAACTTGACTGTTGTTGGTGTATATAAAGGCTACCGATTTATGGATGTTGATTTTGTAACCTGAGACGCTGCTGTATTCCTTGATCACTTCTAGGAGTTTTGTAGTAGAGTCCCTAGTGTTTTCCAGATACACAATCATATCATCTGCGAAGAGCGAAAGTTTGATCTCTTCTGACCCTATATGGATACCCTTGATCGCCTTTTCTTCCCTAATTGCGGTGGCTAAAACTTCCATTACAATGTTGAAAAGCAATGGAGACAATGGGCAGCCTTGTCTGGTTCCTGATCTGAGTGGAAATGATTCCAATTTAACTCCATTCAATATGATATTGGCTGTGGGTTTGCTGTAGATGGCCTCTATCAGTTTAAGAAAAGTCCCTTCTAGACCAATTTTCTTGAGTGTTCTGATCACAAAGGGATGCTGGATATTATCAAAACCTTTTTCTGCATCAATTGAGAGAATCATATGGTCTTTGTTTTTTAATTTGTTTATGTGCTGAATTACATTTATAGATTTACGTGTATTGAACCACCCTTGAGACCCTGAGATAAAACCAACTTGGTCATGATGTATAATTTGTTTGATGTGTTGCTGGATTCTGTTTGTTAGGATATTGTTGAATATTTTTGCATCTATGTTCATTAGTGATATTGGTCTATAATTTTCTTTTCTTGTTGGGTCTTTTCCTGGTTTGGGGATCAGGGTGATGTTTGCTTCATAGAACGTGTTGGGTAGTCTTCCTTCTTTTTCTACCTTTTGGAACAGGTTGAGTAATATAGGTACTAATTCCTCTTTAAAGGTTTGGTAGAATTCTGACGTGAAACCATCTGGTCCCGGGCTTTTCTTTTTAGGGAGGTTTTGTATAGTTGATGCTATTTCTGAACTTGATATGGGTCTGTTCAACATTTCCACTTGATTCTGGCTAAGTCTTGAAAGGTGGCGTGCTTCCAAGTATCACTCAATTTCCTTCAGATTTTCATATTTCTGAGAATAAAGTTTCTTATAATATTCATTAAGGATTTTTTGGATTTCTGACGAGTCTGTTGTTATTTCGTCTTTGTTGTTTCTGATTGATGATATTAGAGATTTTACTCTTTTTTTTCTGATTAGGTTGGCCAGAGGTTTATCTATTTTGTTGACCTTTTCAAAAAACCAGCTTTTTGATTTATTGATCTGTTGTATTATTCTTTTGTTTTCAATTTCATTTAATTCTGCTCTAATTTTGGTTATTTCTTTTCTTCTACTGGGTTTGGGGTTGGAATGTTCTTCCTTTTCCAGTTGCTTGAGATGTCCCATTAAGTTGTTAACTTCCTCTCTTTCCGTTCTCTTGAGGAAGGCTTGCAGTGCTATAAATTTCCCTCTTAGAACTGCCTTTGCGGTGTCCCAGAGATTCTGATAGTTTGTGTCTTCATTGTCGTTTTGTTCCAAAAAATTGGCGATTTCTTTCTTAATCTCATCTCTGACCCAGCTATCATTCAGCATAAGGTTATTTAACTTCCATGTTTTTGTATGAGTATGCAGATTCCTATTGTTACTCAATTCAAGTTTTATTCCATGATGGTCTGAGAAGATGCAAGGAATAATTTCTATTCCTTTAAATTTACTGAGGTTAGACTTGTGACCTAAAATGTGGTCAATTTTGGAGTAAGTTCCGTGGGCTGATGAGAAGTATGTGTATTCAGTTTTGTTGGGATGAAATGTTCTGTAGATGTCTGCTAAATCTAAATATTGGATGGTTAGGTTTAAATCTAAGATTTCTTTGCTCAGCTTCTTGCTGGTGGATTGATCCAACACTGCCAAAGGAGTGTTGAAATCTCCGACGATTATGGAGCTGGAGGAAATTAAGTTACTCATGTCTGTTAGAGTTTCTCTTATAAATTGAGGTGCATTTTGGTTGGGTACATAGATATTAATAATTGAGATCTCATCATATTGAGTATTACCCTTAACAAATATGAAGTGACCATTCTTGTCCTTCCTTACTTTTGATGGTTTAAAGCCTACTGTATCTGCAAATAAAATTGCAACACCTGCTTTTTTCTGATTACCATTTGCCTGAAATATGGATGACCATCCTTTCACCCTGAGTCTGTATTTGTCTTTTAAGTTAAGATGTGACTCTTGTATGCAACAAATATCTGGCTTGAGTTTTTGTATCCAGTCAGCTAACCTATGCCTCTTTAGAGGACAGTTTAAGCCATTCACATTAATGGAGAGTACTGATAAGTCTGGTGGAATTTTGGGTATCGAGTTTTTCAAAGGTCCAGTGGACATTTTTAATCCTTTCACCAATGTGGAAGTTGGAGTTTGATCTGAAGTTTCTGAGTGAGTTTACTTTTGTTGTATAGGATTGGGTTGGTCATTGTGGAGGATAGGTCTGAGAATATCCTGAAGAGTTGGTTTACTTATGGCAAATTTTTTCAACATATGAATGTCATTGAAGTATTTAATTTCTCCATCATAAATGAAACTCAGTTTGGCTGGATACAAGATCCTGGGTTGAAAGTTATTTTGCTTTAGGAGATTAAAAGTCGATGACCACCCTCTTCTGGCTTGAAAAGTTTCAGCAGAGAGATCTGCAGTTATTCTAATATTCTTTCCTTTGTACGTAATAGTTTTCTTTCTCCGGGCTGCTTTGAGAATTTTCTCTTTCATGTTAACTTTAGTGAAGCTAATTATGATATGCCTGGGAGATGACTTATTGGGGTTGAATCGTGCTGGGGTTCTGAAGCTGTCTGCTATCTGAATTTCAGATTCTCTGGGCATGTCTGGAAAATTTTCTTTCATAATTTCATGCAGAAGGGCCTCTGTGCCCTTTGAGGCCACTTCATCATTCCCCAAAATCCCAATTATTCGTATATTGCTTTTCTTCGAATTATCTGAGAGTTCTCTGAGTGAGTGATCCGTTTTTGCTCTCCATTTCTCTTCCCCTTTGAGAGATTGGAAGTGTTCGAAGACTTTATCTTCAATGTCAGAAATCCTTTCTTCTGCTTGCTCCATTCTGTTGCTGAGGGATTCTACTGTATTTTTCATTTCTTTGAGGGCTGTAAATTCTTGCTTCAGTGTGTCTAAGTCTTTGGTGGTTTTGTCTTTAAATTCATTAAATTCTTGAGACAACTTTTGAATTTCTCCTTGAATTCCTAATTCCATTTTATTAATCTTGTCTGCAATCCAAATTCTGAATTCGATTTCTGACATCTCAGCCAGTTGTTTATGAATGGGATCTTCATTCACATCTGCCGTAGCTTTTCTTGGGGGTTGATCTATTCTGGTTATTCATGTTACCAGAGTTTTTCCGCTGATTCTGCCCCATGGTTATTTTACTCCCTTTGATTTTTCCCCTGGGGCTTTATCGAGGGCCCGTACAGTGTTGTGGCCTGAGAAACTGGGGCCCTGTCTTGTGTGGTGGGGCTAGTGGTTCTGTCTTGTTTTTAGCTGTTTTCTGTTCGATCCTATTGTAACATTTACTCTGGCTTGAAGTCTCAGCTGTGTGGAAAAACCAGCAATTAAGTCACCCCGCCTGCCCACCTCTGGCACCAGTTGGAAAAGGAAAATCAAACCTTCCTACAACCGCATACCCAGGGCACCGCCTGAAAAGTCCTCAGTCTATTAGTTCAGTTCAAAAGGTCCAAATCGATTGTCTCAATCGGCACCTGTCTTGGGTGGGAGAGTTCAAGAGGTCTCTGGGAACTGGATCACAGGGGTCTGGTGACTCCTCTGATATGGCTTACTCCAGTGCTGCGTGGAGTCAGGAGGAGCCACCTAGCAAATAGATCAGTCTGGGAAGGTTGATGTCTCCGTCCCCACTTTGCCTCTCCGTCGGACCCAGTCACTGGTATCTCTGCAGATGGCTAACCCAGTTGCCTGTAGGGAACAGATACTCCAGGGGTTTGCACCTGCCTGAATTGCAAGGAAGTCTGCCAGACCCCTGCAGTCTGCCGCTATCTAGCAGGAGGAGATGGGGCCTGACATCTTTGAGTGCTTGATGCAGGTGGTGAGAGGGAGGTGTTCACTCAGGCTTAGCCCCATCCCTGGTTGATGTTGCTAACAGAACAGAACAGAACAGACAACTTTGCGGGGTTCTGTCTCTGTTTCTGCTAAAATCGCCTACAGAAGATGGGCTGTTCTGAGTTCAAACGTCTTTGCTGCAGGAGGTTTGTGTCCGATTACCTCTCTGTGTCGGCCCTGCCCTGGAAGCTTCCCAGGTTTGTGAGCAGCGTCAGGGAAATCCTTTGCTCACTGGTGGCCTCCTCTGGTTGCCCAGGGAGACAGGAGGTGTGGCTTCAGAATATCCAGAAGTGAGCTGTTTTGCTGTTAAAGAAAAAACGGCTATTGATTTTCCTCCAGGAACTGCCACTCTGGTGTGGGTACCCAGCCGACCCTTTTCTCCTCTGTCTCACGCCCCAGAGTCAGCACTGAGCAGCTGCAGTTTATGCTCTGTCCACACCCCTCGAGAGATCTCCCAAGAATCTGGACTCCTGGGGGGCAGGCCCCCAGACCCCCAAGTGAGAGTGAGGGGAAGCTAGAATTTCATTCAGTTTTATGCCTGGCCGTAATGTTGCCCGGGGAGGGCTGCTGCACTGCACCACAGGGAAGTGCCTCCAAGGCGTGACTCTCCCTCCGCCAAGTGCCCTCTCCTCACTCGCGTGTCTCAGAGTCAGCGCTGACCAGTTGCGGCTCGGGCACTGTGCACTCCCCTTGAGAAATCACCCAAGGATCTGAACTCCTGAGGGACAGGCCCCCAGACCTCGCGTGAGAGTGGGGGGGAGTGCTGAGAGCTCAGCAGGGAAGCTAGAGCTTCATTCAGTTTTATGCCTGGCCGTATTGATGCACGGGGAGGGCTGCTGCACTGTACCGCAGGGAAGTGTTGCCAAGGCGTGACTCCCCTTCAGCCTGGTGCTCTCTCCACACTCGCATGCCTCAGAGTCAGCGCTGACCAGTTGCAGCTCGGGGACTGTCCACTCCCCTTAAGAAATCACTCAAGAATCCGAACTCCTGGGGGACAGGCCTCCAGACCTCAGTGAGCGGGAGGGGAGTGTTGGGGATTCAGGGTTGTCGGCAAAGGGTTTTTTTTTTTTTTTTTGTAGAGACAGAGTTTCACTTTATGGCCCTCGGTAGAGTGCCGTGGCTTCACACAGCTCACAGCAACCTCCAACTCCTGGGCTTAAGAGATTCTCCTGCCTCAGCCTCCCGAGTAGCTGGGATCGGCAAAGGGTTTTTAAAGTTTTATACAGTTTTATGCCTGGCAGGAGAACGCCATGGCACCCTAGTAGGGGAGGTAGGTCCAGTTTTTAGAAGGTCTCTCCCGTGGAGTGTAGTGGGAGGGCCTTTAATTTCTGCCCGTTTGTTTAATTGTGGGGCTCTTGAGCTGGTCTCATGGGGGAGGGGGACTCCTGTCCGCTTGGTGGTGGATTTTGTACCTTTTGTTTGCGTCCTTGTGATCACAGCTTGCCTCAGCAGTGTTGATGTGCGTTCTTCAACCTTCTCTCGGTGCGACTCAAATCCACCAGGATACTTACTAAATTCCTGTCCCTTAACTTTCCTTCTGGACAGGAGCCTCTGTTGAAAGCTGGCTTCAGTCCGCCATCTTGTCTCTCCCTCTGAAAGGCACATTCTTACAGCTCTTTTCCTACAGAGCTAATTTGTTAGTGTGCTTTTCAGCCACAATGGTAAACATTTCTCAATTGGTGACACTTGCTAATTTTTTCTCCACAATGATCTCTGTGTCACAAACATTCTGTTTTCTGACAATCTTTGGTTCATAGCAAACACTTTGTTCTCCAGAAAATAAATAAACATAACTTACTATAGTTGTTCAAATGTATGGTACAAACTTATGCAGGCAACTGTCTTGTAGAAGTTTGTCCCACTCTAGGCCTAACTTTTGCCACTTTTAGGGTGATTTTAATAAAATAAGAATATTGAGACATAAAAATGTCAGCCAATAAGTCCTACTCGCATGTTGTTGGAGGTGATAAATGACGATAGCAGCATACCCTGTCGTGGGTGCTGTGCTGGCTACTTGCACGAGGACAGCATCTCAGCCCATCCCCACACTGGCCTGCACAGGGGCACACACAAGCATGGCACCTACACAGAGAGGGCCCTTCTTCACTATTGCATTTCTAGGATAGTTTCTCTCAGGTTTTAAAGAATGTAGTTGGTGCTCATTTTCACTTAGGCTTCTCCTTCTTCCAGTCGTTTAATTGTTCAACAAAAATTTATTCAAGGGCCTAATGTGTGACATCCTCTGGGCTGGGTTCTGGATTACCTTTTAGATAAGCCTGACACGATTCCCTGTCTTTATGGACCTTATACACTTAGAAGTAAGATTCAGCCTTTTTCTTTCATTTTCTTGTTAGACTTCTGTAAGTTGTTAGCTTTCCATTTCTTTTGCTGCATCATTTAATTTCTTAATATCATTCCTAAGTGCTGATGGTCTGAATGTTGTTGAATTATTCATTCAATATGTGCCCAGCACTGCTTTGGACACTGGGGATTCTAAGGTTTAGAAAAAGCATAAAAAGCTTTGGCACCATGGGGCTTGATACATTCTAATGAACTCTTGATGCCAAGGCTTATGGGATTCATTTGACTTTATTATGCTGTCTATAAAGTGAACCACGCCTTCTAGAAACATGGTAATGCAAGAGTTGGTTTTAAAAAAAAGATTTCTAGTTAATAATTATTTAAACTGAAATCACACAACCTCTTCCTGATTCACTTATTTTTGTAATTTTTTTTTTTTTTTTGAGACAGAGTCTCACTATGTCGCACTGGGTAGAGTGCTGTGGCATCACAGCTCACAGCAACCTCAAACTCCTGGGCTTAAGTGGTTCCCTTGCCTCAGCCTCCCAAGTAGCTGGGACTACAGGCACCCACCACAATGCCCAGCTATTTTTTTGTTATAGTTGCCATTGTTGTTTGGCAGACCCTGGCCAGGTTCAAACCCACCAGCCCCGGTGTGTGTGGCCAGTACCCCGCTGAGCTACAGGCACGGAGCCTATTTTTGTAATTTTAATAAATTTCAGTATATATGACTTTGGCTTTGGGGATAGAAACATCATAAAACAGGTTCACTAGGCATCTCTCTATCCAGGTGCATTTTTTTACTCAAATTTCTGGCTTCATAGGCAGAAAACTTTAAATAGTAGGCAAAATGGTAAGAAGCAAAGTGCAAGTACTCATTAGTTTGAAAGGGCAGAGAAGCCCTCCCACTTCTCCCCTACTTCCTCCAAAAAATAATGAGAAGCAGCACAAAGTAAGAGCTTTTGGAGATCACCTAATGACTGAAAAGAAAACACATAGGGAAAATGTAGGCACTATTGTAATTATTAATACCTCCTTGACTGAGGATAAGCTTGGTACATCTTTATTGTATGGGATAATTCTGTACCAGCAATTTAGTATTTATTGATACTAGAATAGGAAATGTTAATTAGTTGAATTCCTTCATTCACTGAATCAACAGATATTTACTGAGTAGCCAAGTGTGCCAGGCCCTGGTTTTGTGGATCTTGCAGTTTTTGTGGAATGTAGGTATTGAACACTTAAATACATATGTGATAAGTATCACCAGAGTGAAGAGACTAGATTGGCTGGGGGAGAGCAAAGTGCAATGCGAAGTCTGTTAAGGAGCATAGCACCAAACCATTCATTTATTCAAGAGTCATTAAGAGTTTCTGAACAGGCCAATCTTATAGTGGCACTTAAATACAGTCATAAGTTAGTTCTACAAATACTGAACAGGTTTCCTAGTTAGATCTAAAGCTACCTATGGTTGGCAGTGATGGTTATGAAAGGAGATTATTTTCCTAAGTCATATTTTATAATTAACAATAGTAATAAGACCTAACATTTATTATTTTCTATATGAAGGGCACAGTGCTAAATGCTTTACATGTATATACTCTAACCCTCAGAATAACCCTAACACAGGTTAAATTAAAATCCACTTTTTATAGATGAGGACCCTGCGGCACAGAAACGTACCCAATCAATCCAAGATCACACATCTAGGAAGTGGTGGATTGAGGATGTCATGGAACTCACCAAGAAATGAGCATTTAAAAAATAAAGGCCAGGGACAGAAAATGAATCTGCAAACTTAGCCAAACATGTTCAGAATGTGAAATAACTCACCCCGAGTTTTCACAGTGTTTCGGAGATTAACTAAACAATCTTCAGAAGAATCCCATCCAAGCGTGCAATTCTTTGCATTCAGCAAATACACTTGCTAAGAAAAAAGAGTTCCTTGCAGGGAATGTTTTTATTACCATCCCTACTCCTGGTAATGACCTTTCTTAGTGTCTTTCCAAGGACTGTGTTAGAACAAAACACTTTCTCCCCAAGTAAGTTGTCTATTTACCAACTACAACAGGAAAAGAGAAAATGGCGCAGTCTCAAATGGACATTACTAGGTTGCTTTCAGGTGGCTTGGTTTCACCATGTTTTGCAATCAGTGCACAAACTCTCTGTATCATCAACTCTCCTGTATCCTTTGCAAATGCAGAGAAAATTGGCTTTCACAGAGGGATCAGAGGCCTCAAGAGGATATACTTGAACACTTCCTGCCCTTTTCTTCTTCTTTCTCCCCTTTCTCATTAACATCATCATTGCTATCATTTATGAAGCACTTACTATATGTCCAGCATGCTCTTTGGGTTTTATGTATCTTTAAGCCTCACAACAATCTTATAAGGTAGTTAACCATTTACTCATTTTCAGATTTAGATAAAGGAGGCTAAGTGAAATTGTTTAACTGCCTCAAGGTCACACAAGGGGGAACAAAGTCTAGATTAAAGCGCACATCTGCCAGGCACGGTGGCTCATACCTGTAATCCTAGCACTCTGGGAGGGTGAGGCAGGTGGAGCCTCAGCTGAGGTCAGGAGGTGGAGCCCAGCCTAAGCAAGAGTGAGACCCCCATCTCCACTAAAAATAGAAAAATTAGCTGGGCATGGTGGTGGGCATCTGTGGTCCCAGCTACTTGGGAGGCTGAGACAAGACGGTCGCTTGAGCACAAGAATTTGAGGTTGCTGTGAGCTATGACACCATGGCACTCTACCAGCATGACAGAGTGAGACCATCTCAAAAAGAAAAAACAAAAACACACCCCCCAAAGCAGAAATTTTTAACTCCAGAGGATGAGTTTTTAACTGCAAAGTTATATGATTTGCCTTAAAGATTTATAGTGGGGCACAGGATCAAGAAATGATGGACCAGATGTTTGGATCTAAGTTAAGCCTGCATTTACATAAAGTGAAAGGATTGAGATTTAGAAGTTCTGAATCTGGGGCCCATGGATCCTGAGTGTTTACAGATAGATTTGGGAGGGCAGTGTGACCCCTAAAAGAGATAAGTACACTTTTTCTTAAAGGACTATATAGTAACTATCTTAGATTTTTGCAGGCCATATGGTGGTCTCTGTTGCAAATACTTACCTCCACTGTTGTAGTGCAAAAACAGCAACCAAGAATACACAACTGAATAGGCAAGGCTGTGTTCCAATAAAACTTTATTTATTAATACAAAAACAAGCAGTTGTCCAGCAGGCTCTAAATTTGAATTATATTCAAATTCTATGTGTATATATGCATAGTTGTTTTAGATGTGGTCATGAGAAGAAAATCCATAGTTTTCTATACCTCTTAAATAGGTTTAAAATCCAAGATGGTTAAGAACAACTTGTTTAAATGGTTTCCAGCCCCCCCACCCCCCAGCTTAGACATTCTAGGAATCCATAATTCTACATGCCCTTTAAATTAACAATCTCTTAGAGATGTTTTTTCCTTAGTAGGCTCTTTTGATGGATTCTCCTGTGAACTGCTAAGTGGACAGTAATAATTACTGTCTATTGAGAAGGAAACATGAGTCCCAGTCTTCCTTTGTTTGCTGAGGCCTTTTCTTTCTGTGTTCCACTGAAGCCTTCTCCACAGAAAGAATTCACTTGTCCTGACCACCTAATACGTAGTCTGGATTCCTGGGATCAGCCAGGTGTGGTGTCTCTGGGGGGGATGCTGCCAGACATGCATGACTGATGCATCTCTGTATCTGTTCAGGGACCCTCTATCTCCCCAAGATTCCTTAGCTTCAAGAATTACAGCATCTCATTCATTGCCCGTGACTATATCAACACGTACTTTTACTCTGCCTCCCACTCCGGAGACCTTGTCTTCCCCTCAGTAGAATCTCTGGTTGGGATTTGCTGATTTTATTCCATTGTGCCCACAGAGGCTGGCATCAGGCTTTGCACATACACGACAGAAAAAGTAAAGAACTAAAGAAACTACAGAAGTCATTTTCTTAGGTTAGTAGCCCTGAGATCCCTGAAGTACAGCCAAATTTAAACTTTTGCATCATTTTTGAAAATCAAAATAAGGGCTGTCCAATCAACGTGAGTAACGGCAACAAGAAGGAAGTACAGATACTGTGAATCATATCGTGACTCCATTCATAGTCCATGTTTTTCTGAGAATGGAAAATTGGCTATGGGAAAGAGGTAGAAGAAAGAAATAGAAGGTGAGGAAGAAACCAGAAGAGGAGAATGAAACAAGGGGGACAAAGAGAGAAAGAGGAATACAGAGGAAAGGTCGAGTGCGTCTGTCTGTTAACCGACTACTGTTGTGTTCAAATTCAGTGTCATTAGCATGCAGCTATCTCTCACAGCAAGTGACCCCCAAAGAAGGAAATAAACCAGCAAATGAGAATAACAGGAGTATAAATCACTTAGCCAGTACATATGGAGACCTTATTCCATATTAGATTCCTGTATATATCACATCAGGATTAGTGCTAACTCTCTGAAATGAAACATCAATAAGGGGACCACATGCTGCTCACTGTACCCCCAACTAATATTTCAGTTCGGCTTTAATTACCCTGTTCATCTGGCAGCAGCATGGTGCCTGCAACTAGAAATGGGTCATAGGAGGCCTGGCTTCTTGTCCTGGAATGTCATTATTTGACCTTGGTGGGCCAAGCTCTGTGCCTCAGTTTCCTCATTTGTTAAATGCAAATAAGAATTCCCTTCCCTTATTTCCCAGGGGTTTTAGGAGGATGACAAATGGAAAAAATATATATACGCACACACATGCATATGCTTGGATAAGTATAAAATGCCAGATAAATATAAAATTGACCTTATTCTCTTCACTTAATAAGGTAGTGGGTAGGCAAGGGGTGGGGACCATGGCATTTTGCACAGAAGGCTTGGTGACTCAATGACGTGCCTTTCCACCAACCCCTTAATATCTGGTCTGAGGTTATTACTGCTTTTTCAATGTTTTTAGACATACTTTTCTCCTTCAGAAATGCCAAAGGTGAAAAATACTATTCCACTGCTATAATTTGTCACCCTTGCTGCCTGAGCAAGACGTGTGCATAGACAGTTTAGTAATTAAGCTTTTCAACACTGCATCATAAAGTTTTATTCCAGCAAAGGCTATATTTATCAGCTAACAAGTATTAAATCACCCCACTGCTCAAGCCATTTCTCACTTGAAAACGCACCTTTCAAAACAGAACAGCTTTCCTCGGCTGGCTTGATTAATAAAAATTCATGTTTAGAAATATTGTGATGATGTGTGGTCCTGCGGTGCTGACATAAATACACCTCAGCAACTGTTCCAAATGGTGCAGACCCCTGTCTCCCAGGGGAGTTTGATACCTTAGCCCTGGGTCTTTGAGAGTATCCTGCGCATCAATTTCCTGGCCCTCAGGGATTGCTCCCAGCAGGAGATATTCCATATTCATTTCATTTCTAAAGGGAAAGAGGTAAATGAAAATGTAAACGCAAAATGAATTTTCAAAATGATTAAATCAGCAAAGTGACAGTGATCTCCATTAAACAGGGTTGAGTTTTTTCTCAGATCACTGCAGCCTTATCAAAACAGATGCAGAATTATTAGGGGGACATACTTGGAATGAACAGATATTAAACATAGTTGGTAATGGCTTAGAACACGCTGCCTTTGTGCATCTTTCTTCCCCTCTCCTGTGGAGGACATAAGTTCGTAAAACAAATATAACATTGTTCTTAAAGTTTCAAGATGCTTTCAAATGGCTCCTGAATTATGGTTGTAAAACAAAATAGATACTACATATGAATGACTTTTCTACCATGTCATGAGGATAAAATAAAAATAAAGACAAATGTTCATCAAATACAGGATAAAATGATGAAAAAAAATCATTATTTTTCATTATTTTCCACCATCTTATAGAGACTGTATTAATTTCCTTCTTCTTCTCCCCCGATTTCAAAATAAGTGACACCACATGCATAAGTTTTCCCCAGTTTATTGGTAAAAGGAAACATATAGTAATATGCCATAAGATCATCAACCCACTGTACAGATACTAAGCAAGTTCTCTGTGTGCCTATGTGTGTGTATGTAGGACAGGGCGTATGTAAGTGTGAAACTTTAAACACTACTAAGATAAGACATTTTTTGTTTGAACTCTTCTTAGTTTGAGAGGTTGCAATGACTTCTTTCCTTTCAAAATGATGAAACGGAACTCACCATTTTGCTTTTCACATCAGCAACAGGTAGCTTGTTTGGAAGACTAAGAATTGATTTCTTTCCAGCCAGCAAGTCATGGGGTTAAGTCACAGAAGCATGTGGGTGACATGCTGAACCACCAAGTGGGCAAATATTGAACTATTTTAAGTGAATCTATTTTCTGGTTCAGTAAATTTTTTGTTGTGTTAAATTCATTAAACTTGACACAGTGTAAATGTCACAGCACCGTTGGAAAGTCCGTAAACTTTAGTAAAGGTAACAGCACCAGCCATAACAGGTAGCAAAGGATAGAAAGATCAATGCATTTTCTCTCAGTTTCTGTTTAATTTTTACCTTTTTTATATGAAGACTGCAATTTGTTTTATGGTTAAGAAGGATGATATAACTTAGAAAATCAAGTTGACTCTTGCTATTTTCTGAAAATTTGAAGAGAGGGTTCTTTGTCAATCAAGTTGCCCACTAAACTAAGATAATGACGTATATGACCTACAATTCAGGGTCATTTAATAACTTGGGAGATAAACGAGAAACAAAAATTACATGCTGTTATCCATGGTTTTGGAGAAATCTTGTAGTTCGGTAGTTTGCAAAATTATTGATTCAAGGACACACGTGAAGCCTTAAGATGAGGCTTTGATAATGTGACTGACCTTTATTTAGAGTTGAAATTTTCATAAGGATAATACCGATTTTGGTACATGAACTGTTACTGTGATTTAACATAATTTTTTGAGAGTTTCATTTGTTATTTTTAAACACAAATTCTCTTCCAACAAGGGGTAACCATGGCAATTCAGGAAAGTGGAGAAAGGTGTAAGGTATGAGGAATGTCCATGCTAGCATGGGCTGTAACTACTGAAATTATAAAATTGATTTTATACTCCATATGGAAATTGACGATAAGTGAAGAATAATTTTCCAGTAATTTCTCCCAACAAAAGAGAGTACAAAATAATCAATAACAGAAACTTATGAAAATAAAACCCCAAAGCACACATAGAGAATAAAGATACAGGTCCTAAATATAATTCTTTACAGCTTCCAGAACACAGAGAGCAGAAGTGACACAGCCATCAAAGTTGGACTGAGTAAATCCATCCCCTCCACACACAAGGAAAGGTTTGAGATGAAGTGTCATTTGGCCAGGACAGTTGGCAGCAGCATTTGTAACCTGAAAAAGTAAAAAAGGATTGCTATTCACATTCTGTGCTCTACTGTGTGTCATGGCAACACTCACCTGGGAAAGACTCCTCTACCTGGAGAAATCAAGATTTCTCACAAGGAGCTCTGGGTGGGGTTTGGGGAGGGCTCAACCCCCTTACCTGGCCCAAGTGTTTACATTTATATTCTTAAATGTTTAAAATTTTGGTTATTAGATAAAGTAATCTAAGTGTGTTGGACTTCAAAATTAGCAATCTGCCCTCCTCAAATTTGTACTTTGAAATCCTAAATTCTCTATCGTGCTGGTATTAGAAGGTGGGGCATTCTGGGAGGTGATTGGGTCCTGAGGGCTAAGTCCTCATGAAAAGCATTAGTGTCCTTTATAACACAGGCCCAAGGGAGCTTGTTGGCCCCTTCCACCAAGCCAGAACACAGCCAGAAGGTGTCACCTATGACAAAGTGGGTCCTCACCAGATACTTAATCAACGGTGCCTTGACCTTAGACTTTCCACCCTCCAGAACCATGAGAAATACATTTCTGTTGTTTATAAGCTACCCAGTTTATGGTATTTTGTTGTAGCATCCCAGATAGAATAAGACATTCCTCTTTTTTATAAAAATTTCAGATTAATATGAGGGTACAGATGACTAGGTTACATTGTTTGTGTTTATTAGGTAAAGTCTAAGTTGTAGTTATTCTCCTCACTCAAGAGGTGTGCCATGAACCCTTACATTGTACCTGTTAGGTGAGAGCACACCTACCCTCCTTCCTCCTCGCCCCTCCCCCCCACTAGTTTAATTGTTTTTCTCTTGGGTGGGCATGTATTTGTTTGTGTATTGGTTTCATGTATGTATTGAGTACAGTGGATACTTGCTTTTCCATTTTTGTGATACTTTACTAAGAAGAATGTTCTCCAACTCGCTGCAGGTAAATGTGGGATAATATTCCTTTATTTAATACTCTTCCATTAACTCTGTTCCCCTGTGGCTACTTTCTTCTTTGTGATCTTTATTTAGATACCTGCCCAGAGATTAGTCAGTGTCTAGAAGAAGATGTTTACTACAAAAGCGATTGTGTTGCTATGGTAACAAAAATATTTCCTTTCAAGTTAATTTCAGATAGGTAAAATGAGGTAATGGTGAAACTAACAGATAATAGATTAAGTGTGTACATGATTAGAAAGTTATAAAATCCAAACCCTGAATAAAGAATTTCGCTACATGCTATCCCATTCCGTGCAGTCTGTTTCTTGACTTAATAATTACAGGAGCGAGTTTACACCCATGGCAAAGCTGCTGTTCATTTGCGTCTCCAGTCACACAATAGTAAATACAAAAGATGTAAAATCTCCATCTTTTTCTGGCTGAGTACTATTCCATGGTATACATATACCACAGTTTATTAATCCATTCATGTGTTGATGGGCACTTGGGATGATTCTACACCTTGGTGATTGTGAACTGAGCTATGATAAACATTCTAGTGCATATGTCCTTATGGTAAAATTATTTTTTTTCTTCAGGGTAGATACTTGGTAATAGGATTGTGGGGTCAAATGGGAGATTTACTTTTAGCTTTTTGAGGATTCTCCATACTTTTCAGCAGGGTAAAAGTGTTTGTTCCCTTCTTTCTACACCTACTCTAGCACCTACAGCTTTGGGACTTCTCCCCGCCCCCCCATCCCCAGTCTCATTTTGTTGTCCTTGGTAGAGTGCTCTGGCATCATAGTTCACAGCAACATCAAACTCTTGGGCTCAAGTGATCCTCTTGTCTCAGTCTCCCAAGTAGCTAGGACTATAGGCTTCCACCACAATACCTAGCTATTTTTAGAGACAGGGTCTCACTCTTGCTCAGGCTGGTCTTGAACTCCTGAGCTTAGGCAATTCATCTGCCTTGGCCTCCCATAATGTTAGAATTGCAGGCTTGAGCCACCGTGCCCCTGGCCTTTGGGACTTTTTGATATGGACTACGCTAACTGTGGTTAGATGGTATCTCAAGGTGGTTTTGATTTGTATTGCTCTGTTAATTAGGGACAGTGAGCATGTTTTCATGTGTTTATTGTCCATTCATAAGATACCCTTCTTCACTTCCCCATCCCTCCCTCCTTCCCTCTCTGCAGTCTCTCATTCAGCCTTCCTCACATATTTCCTGAACACTGTGCTGGGTTAGGCCCTATGCTCAGCACTAGAACAGAAGAAATTTTAAAATTTCACAGCCCTGTCCTTGAGAAGCTCTCAGTCCTGATAGTGAGACTGACCCCAAAGCAAAAAATGCCTTTCTTCTATTATTTACTGAGCACCTTCTATGTGCCAGAATGTGCTGCTTTTGAAGACTGCATTTCATGAATGAATGAACGCATTGCAGTCAATCCATGTAGATGACTTTCTATAGGGTCGATGGCTGCATAGAATTTGCCAGTAAAGGAAACAGAAATTTCATTCTAAGAAGAAACAGTGACATGTGTGAGTGTCCAGTCTGGGGGTGGGGGGTGGGGTGGAGAAGAGAGAGAGAAGGAGGTGGGGAAAGTGTACTTCAGAAACTGTTGGGCAGTTTACTGTTTGTGTTGTGTGTGACATGGCAGAGAGGCAAGAGAAGAGGGATATAGTGCTTTAAATTTTTAAATTACTGAATAAAAAATGTCTATCGAAAGGGTATAACTTACTACTTACGAGCCAGAAGGTAGAGAATCAGCTGCAGTCTGGGATTTATTTATTTATTTATGTATTTATTTATTTATTTATTTTTGTAGAACCAGGTTTATAAGACTTGAGATTATGAAGAAGACATGAGATTATTTTCTGGGAAAAATATTCCCAAATTTGGATAGAGGGTGCTGATAAGCATTCACAGTGAGGAGAATGAGTGGGAAGTGAATGTAGTTATCTTGGACATGGAGATGGTTTGGCCACTGAAGCACCAAAAACTCCCTAAAAAACCCCCAAAGAAACAAACTTATTATAATGGCAACCTCAATAGGAACTGCTCCACTGCACAAGTTCAGGGCCATCATTCACATGGAGTACAAAATGACTGTTCCAGTCTTTCCTATACAGTGTTTTCATGGAGAATAATAAGGTAAGGCCCATGAGCATTTGCTTGTTTAAATATCAGGAGGAAAAAAATTAAGAAATGTGACAAATGCTGTTTGGATTATGGTGCTGAGATCTTTGCTCCAGATAGGCTGAGTTAGTACATGCCTTTATAAATTTTTAGAAGCCAAAAAATTTTGCATAGATATGTTTTATTTATATGCTATGTTTTGCCTTAACAAAAGAGGCGGTACTATTATTTCCTTGTTGAACCTTTAAAGATGTGGACCTCTACAGAGCTGTGTCACTCGGACTGAAGCATGAAATGTTGAGTATCCTCTCACTTTTTGGAGGTCACTGTCACCACATCATCTGTCACAGATCTTGCTGATAATCTTGAAACCAGCACTTAGTGCAGTCACTGAAGTACAGACATGTGTGTCCAATCAGAGCTTTTAAACCATGCTTTAGAAAGAACTTTCATGAGATGGATTGTTTGATTTGTCAGTGAAACACTAAAGGAAGAAGAAAACCTCTAGGTTTCTAGATATTAGTGATTTCAGAATGTGACAAATGATAGTCTGAAAGCAAAGGATGCTATATAAAACCGCAAAAACCAGACAGGGCTGGGAAGAAGCCTGGCAGTCTAGGGCCATTTAATGGGGGGTGGTAGTGGTGTCAAATAACTTTTGGCTCTTGATAGGTCCTGGAGGCATCATTTGTGAGTTGTCTTGAAATCCTTAACACTCACAAGGATGGCCCTAGTATTTAAGAAGCAATTCTAATATGCATAAAGTGTTTACTGCTAACACTTCTTGGATGTTCACCACATACCAAATTCTTTGCTTGAAAGCCCCATTTAATTTACACAGCAACCCTAGGAGGTGGTTACTGTTATTCTCATTTTATAGATGAGGAAGTAGAGGGTCAGAAAGATTCGGACTTGCCCAAAGACAGAAAGCTAGTAAATGAAGAAACAGGGACTTGAACAGAGCAGGCTGACTCCAGAACTCACACTACTAACACTTTCAGAAACATTTCCAGAAAGAGTCGATTTCAGTAAAACAAAACAAAAATGTTTGATTAGTCACTTAGCTTTAGGCATTTGGAAAATTCACATAAATGGAATAATTATTTAAATGTATTCATATACATATATACACACACATATATGTGCGTCTGTTTATGCATAATTTGTGAAACAAAACGTTTGATAATCTCATAGCTTTAGGCATCTGCAAAATTCACATAAACGGGATAATTCATTTACCGACATTCACATATATACACGCATATGTCTGTCTATGTATAATTTACACCGTCACATACAAAAATCTCCATTTGTGGTACAGTTTTGATATATTTTAGACATCCCTATATAGATAAACTGTGGCCCCATTAATCATTATATAAGTATTAAACAGGAAGAAGCTTAAGAAAAAAAGTTCTGCCCAGTCATGAAATGGTAATTTATTAGTACTGTGTAATTTAATTTGATGAGTGGTAAATGCCAGATGCCAGATCACATGGCTGGAAAACTAGGCCACTGATTAGCCAGTTGGCAGTTTGGATGAAATCAATCTCACTGCATTTAGGTGGAATTGCCCATTTTGCAATTACCCAATGAGGAAAATATGAAAACATGGAGTGTGTGTTGGCAAGCTCCTTCACCCACGTGAAGGAGAGGGCCCAGCAGTGGAGAAGCACGTAATCGTCAAAGCCACAATCTCACAATAATGCAGGCTTTGGCTACGCTTCCAGCCACCGCGAGGAACCACAGCTCAACGACTGTGTTAGAGAAAGATGTCAAGGCTGAAACAACCCCTGGGAAATCCAGGTTGCTTTGGCTCACATGTGTGCAAGGGCTGGTTAGAAAGAACTCCTGCCTGCTCTCGAGTAGCGGATACGAGTTTTCTATAAACCTAGGGGATGACTTGACTGGACATACAAACTGAAGCAGAAAAAGTGGATTTACTTCTAAGCAATTTAACATCCATGGATATGTTTCATTATTTTTGTTCCCCATAACCAAGATCTCCACAACCACGGTCTTACCTCCATCTAAACCTCATCTCTTGCCACTTCCTCGCCTTGTCTCAGGGCCTGTCTCCCTTTAATCTCAGGGTTTTCAAAGACACTTTTCTTTGTTGTCCTTCTGAGCTTCTGAACAAGCCATTCTGCTGGGTGATGTTACATTGTTCCCCTGCTTTTCTGACAAGAAAATTGCTCATCCTTCAAGACCCAGTACAAATGTCACCTGCTCTGAGGCTTTCTTGGTCTGGAGGCAGGGCAAGTGCCTTTCAGCACGTTACTTACGCTAACTGTGACCCTGGCTATTTTGCCCTGTAGTGATGCCCAGACTTGTCTCCCTTCCTATACCGACTGCTTCTAAGAGTAGGGACTGTGATTCACTGATCTGTGTATCCATGGCTGAGAAGAGTATATAGCCCACATTCAAGGGTGCAATAGACATTTATTGAGTTAAAAGGAGACAATATTGTACACAGTTGATCAAATGGAGGGGGAATCATGTACACAGACAGTGTTATTCAGAGGTTTTTGCAGAGCTGGGCAGAAGCTCAAATGGAAGATCTATTGTATTCAGAAAGCCCTCAATAATGATGAGAAGGGATGCTCTCTGAGCTCTGTGAACTGCTTTAAGTGAATGTCTTTTGTCAGATATTAAGTTAGTTAAACCACACAAATTTGCCGTTTCCATAGGTCAAAATGATAAAATGTTGTCAGCTTTTTTTTTTTCTTTTTTGATTCAGCCTGGTGGCTTTGTTGTATCGTGAATATTAGTGGTAAAAAAATCACACAAAAGTCTCTTTGGTGTGAGAATGAAATTAAAGGTGTAAAGAAAGAGGAAGCCAGATAAGTAGGCGATTTCCACAAGATGACAGTTGATAATTTGCAAAAACAATCAGACAATGTCCATTCTTTCCTTCCATACCTATCGTGAAGCTGAAGTAAATAAATCCTTGGACTATGAGTCATTTGCCTTCAGTCTCAGTGGTTTGGCCGAGACAGTGATTGTATTTTAGGCTGACCTGTTCTAGTTGGCCACCCAGCCCATAATCTGGTTACTTAAAACTAACCCTTCTGAAACAGAACACCAAGTGACACTCAAGTGGGCTAGGCAAAAATTAAGATTTTATAAATTTTAATCCTGGATGTGCAATTAACTTGATCAGGAAGTTTGGACCTCTACATCCTCAAGTTCTTGCTGTTACATTTCCTCACTTCTGTTATGATTGCAAATCATACCACATTTCACGGACTCTCAGGCATCATAAAAGGCATCAGTATTTTATGTACCAGTGAGAAAGAAAAAAATGGTGCCAACATAATACAGAACTTTATTTTATACTTACCAGCAAAGCTCTTTTAGACTTATCTACATGTATCTTTTGCAAACATAAAACGGAAATAAAAGGAAATACATCGGTTAAGCCCTTCTAAAAATTTATTCACAAAGGTGGACTTCTCTGAATCACTCTTTAACTCAAAGACTTGTTAATATTTGATGCCTGTGCTCTTCCTCACGAAATCTGTCTCCTGTACTGCCTAGAGCTTGGCAAGGTGGCTTTTCTTCTAGGAGGGCTCTACTGAATTCTTCTCTTTGAGGTTTTATTCTGAGCTGCTGACATCTGTTTTGCCAGTTGAGATGATGCATTTTTCTCTTCAGTGAGAAAGCAAGGTTTTCAGACAGCAGCCAGGCTTCAGGTTCTTTCCTCAAATGGTTCTTAAATAAATAATTTCTTCATTTATATATTAACAGATTGAAGCTGCCCACTCTGAGACCCCCAGAAAACCACATCTTGACTATCTCCTGGTGTATTCCGACTCAGGGGCATCTTACCATTGCTGAAATATGGCAAGTGTTAAACAGGGCTGGGGAGAGAGAGGGTGACTTCCTCCTAGGGAGCAAAGACATACTAGGTGAAAAGATAACGCGTGAGTGGCAGGAGGCTTTAAGCAGTGCTTTTAAAGGTAAGCAGCCTTGTTGGCGTAAGGACCTGTACTGCCTTCAGCACTGTCACTTTAAACTCTCCATGTTTCCCGTTCATCCAAATGAGTATCCTCGGGTGAAACTGACAGAGATGGACTTGGTTATCAGGGAATCAATTTGTTCATTTACAAGGGGAAATGTGCTGATTCCAGAACCAAGTCTCCTTGTCTCGCCAGACCATTCATCTTGGTAGGCAAATATCCCCAACCGTATTGTAGGTTATGGGGTGACCCAGAGCAGCGACTCCTGACAGGCATCACTGACCAACCGAGACGTACTTTCCCACAGAGCCTGCAGTGGCCTCAGCATCCTTCTCCCTCAGTGCTTCAGGCGGCCACCACCAGTCAACCGGAGTTGGCACTAGACAGGAATCCTACACACTAGCCCTAAATTAGAAGGCTGCAGAGCAAACATGTAACTAGAAAAAAGGAATGACATATTCTTCACTGCTTTTTTTTCTGCTTTCTTTTCCCATTAAGCTATGATAGCCTGAGGAATTGCTTTTCTCCAAACCAGAGACATTTCAGTGCCAAGAAACAGGATCACATCAAAAGCCATTTCCTCTAGATGATGCTGGAAGCCCAATTATAATTCCTTCTAATAACCTCCTACACACTCCCCACCTCTAGACTATTACCCTTCCAGGGACTACAGAGAGGGGGTGGGGGGTGTTTGACTGCCGTTTGAAAATAAAATACAAGTGTTTCAGCTACAATTGTAGTTTCAACAAAATTGGCCACTAAAAATATAAGGGCTTGTGGGCAAAAACAAAGTTGGAGCAGATTACTCAAATCTATAGAGCTTTGAACCAACACCAAAAAAATAAAAAAAAAAATAATAAGGTTCACAGTTAAGTGAATAACAACGCAACATTCTCTCAGCCTCTGCATCTAGCTACAGTGGTCCACTCTCTGCGGCCTAATCCAGGGAGTTTGTGCTTCTCCTTTGAGATGTAGACTCTGGAGGAAAGATGCTTCTAAAAGAGACTATTATTGATCTAAATTAAAAATATTATCCAGGATGCAGTTGTTTTTCCATCTATCTGTCATTTTAGCATGGGAGAAATACTTCTGTGATTTCATCTTCTGCCCTTGAATCTTTGCTGAAGTGTTCAACGTGGTGGAAAACCCAGCAGTTCTTTAGGCCACTGGAAGAGCCATTATTTGCCTTAAAGGAAGGCACTCCTTCAGTTTTTTTTTCCTGAGCTCTTCCCATTTGGTGAGGCTTTATCTTTGTTTGTGAGAAAACTTGCTCTCATTATGTCAAAACATAAACACACATGAAACCAATATAATTCACTTTATACTGAGCTCCTATTTCCCTCAATTGCATATGAGACAATTCACATAAAAACTCCAGGTGCTCATGTGAAACTTAGTAAATGTAGAATATAATTGTCTTAATACAATAACTAAGAAAATGCTAGGAAGCCTATTTTAACCAGTGTGATGAAAATATGTCAAACTGTTTATAAAACCAGTGTATGGTGCCCCATGATCACATTAATGTACACAGCTATGATTTAATATTAATAAAAAAACCCCCAAAACTCCAGGTGCTGTAAAAACCTGTAGATAATTTTACTGCTTTCTTAAATTACGTTCCTGCGTGTCACCTTACCTGGCCTTGGGTATGCATGAGTCTTGACAGCAGACAGCGATGTCTAAGCTGTCACTTGTGATTTCTGTGCACTGCATCCTTTTTTCTTTGATCTTCATCCATTACAACGTCTGGGGGTGACTTTTTCTTTTTTTGAGACAGAGTCTCACTTTGTCACCCCGAGTAGAGAGAGAGCTGTGGCGTTATAACTCACAGAACCTAAAACTCTTGGGCTCAAGCAATTCTCTTGCCTTAGCCTCCCAAATAGCTGGGACTATAGGCACCTGTCACAAGACCTGCCTATTTTTTAGAGACAGGGTCTCTCTCTGGCTCAAAATGGTCTTGAACTCCTGAGCTCAAGCAATCCACCCGCCTCAGCCTCCCAAAGTGCTAAGATTACAGGCGTGAGCTACTGTGCCCAGCCTTGAGGGTGACTCTTGAACTGCCCTTCAATTTTGGGAAATCTCATTGTTGCTTAGCTGCATATTAAGTTGATTGGGGCAAACTCAGAGTAATAATATCCTTGCCTTGGGATTTTCCCTGTCCACTGTGTGTGTGCGGTATTGACCACACGGGCAATAATGAATAGCTATAAAGGCTGAGCTGGTATAGAGCTGATTCATACATTTTCTCACTTCCTTACCTTCCTCTACTCTGCTGCCAGTGAAAACCTGAACCCATGCCATGGTACATAAACAGTAGAAATTGAGTATTTGGTTAATTTAGTCTTTTATAGCCCCTATGCAAAGTACAAAGGTAGTGGTTCCCCAGAGGCAATCCGTGGCAGGATGAAAAAAAAATAAAGAGAATTATGAGCTTTTTCATAGAGCTAAGTGTATTATTATATTTATAATACTTATAAATCTGTTATGAGGTTATATCTGTATTTTTTTGTTATTCTTTTCTTTATATTCTAATAACTGTGTTTTTTCTTTTTACATTTTTAACTGGAGAAAAATATAACAATATTATATTGGTTCTCAAAACATTTGGAGGGATTTTTTCTGGGCTATGACATAAAAATGCCTGGAACTACTGTTCTGGGTGAGGCTTGATGCGCCTCAGCCCATAGAGTCTCTATTAGCCGGAAGAATATGTTCCAAAAAGAGGAGGGATGGAGGTCAGTGAGGAGCTGAGGTGAGCTTTGGAGAACTGTGAGTCATCTCCAGTAACACTGGACAACCTGAATTTGAGTTTGCTGAATGGATGATTAATTCTTAAAAATGGAACCAAATCTTGTGTAAAACTGATTTCCCAGAAACTTGCACCACCTTTCTTTTATACAAATGTTAATATAGATAGAACTAGAATCTGGAGTGACACATTCCTTGTTTGTTCACCTGTGGCTAAATATGCCCCATGGTCACTGTAAAATGTTTGGAGGAAAATAGGAAATGGGAAAAAAAAGACTTAATCAAGTATGGAATAAATGTATAGATTCAAGGTGCACGTGGTTCATATTGATTCTCTGTATATATCTCCCAATTCTTACCATATTCCCAAGGCATTGATTATAGAATCTACCTTATTCCTGTTTACAAAAACGATGAGAAGGGTAAATAAATGAAGGAGAGATGAAAACTTATTCTGTTCTCTGTGGAAATGTCTGTTTACATATTTGTAAACAGTCTAGACACTCTGAAAAAGATGGGACATCAGTCATCAGTGCTGTCAACAGTGAACAATGTGATTAGCCACTAAGAAAATTTCCATGATCTAGGAAAGGCAGACTTGGGACAATGGACGTTGGATACAGATTTATTTTGACATCCAAAATGTTTTCTATTGGCCACATTCAAAATGTAATGTTTCCATTTATACTAGAGCTATATTTACCCCTAACGTTCTCCTGTTTTTAAAAAATTTATCTGGAGTCTGATGAATATTCAATAAAATGTTGCTGATTCCACTACACATAACCTACCAAAATGTAATTTGCTAACAGATGTTTGATGTTTAAAAGCCTTTTGAGTTCTCAGAAATACCACGATATGGGGCAGTGTCTTATTCATCTCTGTGTTCCTGGGATCTGTTACTCCATTGAGCACGAGCTGGTATTGAGTAAACGTGCAAAGTGTATATGCTTACAGGGCAACAAAAAACTTATTCAAACTTTTGAAAGTTTTAAGTTTTCAGCACTGAGATCCTATCTAAATGTGGCAGAATATTTTTTCTCTGTGAAAATAATTTTCTTTCTCAGTCTCTAAATTTTACTTTTCCCTGCTCCCTCCAAATAACCATGTCATTAACCCCCTTCTCTTTTGTCACACCTGGCACCTCACCATTCTAACCCAGTTCTTGAACAATGGAACTGCCCTGGGCATAAACACTTCTGGTACCCACCATCTTTTCCCTGACACCATGCCATCCCTCCGAGAAAGCTGAATTCTTCTGCTTCTGGTTCACTTTGTGTAGGCACTAGGCAAAGGCACCAGGCATATGTGAGTCATCCTGAATTTCAAACAGAAAGTGATGGTTTCTTACTCCGATAATCCACCCTTATTTCATAAAATGCCACCTCGAATGCCTTGAAAAGCATGTAAAATATAACTAGATGAGCATGTGTGTGTGTGTGATGGGATATATAAATATTTGCTTTAATTTCAAAAGACAGAACACAGTGACACCACTCGTATAACTGCCACAGTGGTGGCTAAGCAGCAGTGAATAAAGTCTAAAATATCCTTCATTTATTTTTTCTGGGAGAATATAAATACATTCTTGAGAGCTATAGGTGTCGGAGAGCAACCACCTTTTGTGGGTGACCGACCCAATCAATGTATGTCTTTTAAAACAGCTAATTCTCTATGCTCAGACTTCCGCAGCAAAGAAGGAATCATTTACACATGAAATGTATTTGCTATGTTATTAAGAAAAGTGATGATAAAGATTTTTTTCTTAATCACACACTGCATATTATTGAAGATAAGTGGTAGGATAATAATGATAAATTGGGGAGCTGATTGCAGTTTAATCTTCTTTTAGGTCTATTTCCTTGATCATTGCACCTCTTTCAGCCCCTGATTTTTGGGGCTCTTAGCCCTATGTCATCTTATGCTGTAGCACTTAATATTCATAAAGAGCTTTATCAACACATGGGTATTTTCCTACAGAGATGGCACGTTCTTAATTGGTTCTTATGTGTTATGTTCATTATTTCATCTTTCCTCTGTTCCATTCATCTCTCCAGTGCTCTATTATATTTAATGGTGATTTCATAAACTCATTTCTTTGTTGTGCTTTAGGGAAAGGCTTGCTTGTATTGTGGACTCCTGACTGCAGAGCTCTGTGTTTGGTACTACAGAGAGGTGCTGTAAAATTTCTATTGGTTGGAATAGCTAGGTGTGAAGAAAGTGATGTGGTTTGGTCAATTCTCAGTGGAGCTTTTCACTTTATTGGTATTTGTCTATTCTATTTTAATAAAGCATTGGGTAGACGCAGGCAGAATGCGCCACAAATCAATTATATGATCCATATAGCAGCTTTAGTGGGCTCGAACTGCAAAGGACATGCTTTGCTGAAATTGTATATTCAATCGGTGAGGCCTACATTGCCTCTGTGTAGATCTATTCTATTTTTTAAAATCCTGAAAACACCGGAGCAGGCTATTTTGATGAAGACTTGTTCAGAACAAGCACACAATAAAGAGTGAGATACTGTTTTCTTTAGTACTGTTGCAGTAATAATGGACAAAACAATAGTCATATTACATTCCCCTGTAGAGTAATTAATTTAATAGAAAATTGTTCTGCCCTTCAGCAAGTTTTAGTTTATTCATTCATTAATACTTCAAGTATTTGTTTTATTCCTAGCAGTTGCTGAGCACATGAAAAGTGTGATGGTATAAAAACACTAGTTCGCGTCTGTAAGGGGATTTGGAATCTTATTGTTTTCATCTCTATATAAATGTTTACCATAATCTCTCAGAGGATCCAACTGGATGGGATTCTAGGATGAAGAGGGCCAAAAATGGTCAGTCTGGCTGAAAATCATTTTTCCTCCTCCAATGGGCCTCATGCCTTCTTCCCCTGCTCAAGTTGACAGTTGCTTAGTTTCTCCTGCTGATTCCCTTCTCCCAGTCCCTCTTTATCCTTCTTCTTGAAGACCCAGAAGCATGGCCATTGACATTTTTTCTGGTTCTCTTTCATGTTGAATGGACCCAGTGACTTTATATCTGTACTGTGGGATTATGGCAAAAAACAATGCAGTCGTTTTTATTTTCGGGTCTAGAAACAATCTTCCTTCTGCTTTCACTACTGTGAACATAAGAGGGTGAATTCCTGTGTTGCTCAGAAAGACAAAAGAGACAATAATGGAGGATTAAAAAAAAAAGGTAGTTTTTAAAGTCAGCTTAATTGAGGTATAATTTATTTATGGTAAATTCATTTTTTACATGTACTGTTCTATAAATGTTTTCTTTTTCTTTTTTTTTTTTTTTGAGATAGCGTTTCATTCTGTTGCCCAGGCTAGAGTCCATGGCATCATCACAGCTCACAACAACCTCAAACTCCTGGGTTCAAGTGATCCCCGTGCCTCAGCCTCCTGAGTGGCTGGAAATATAGGCACCTGCCATGATGCCTGGCTAATTTTTTCTATTTTTAGTAGAGACAGAGTCTCACTCTTGCTCAGGCTGGTCCTGGACTCCCGAGCTAAAGGAATTCCTCTGCCTTGGTCTCCCAGTGTGCTAGGATTACAGAAATGAGTCACGGTATCTGTCCTGTTTTATAATTTTTGACAATACATACAAGTCATGTAACTGCTGCTACTAACAATATAGAAGATATTTCCATCTCCCCTGAATTTCCTTTGTGCCCTGAGTAGTGAGTCCCTTTCTCCCAATCACAGCCCCTGACAACAACTGTCTCATTTGGGGGACCCTACAGTTATACCTTTTCCAGACAGTCATATACATCGATTTGAGCCTGACTTCTTTCACTTAGATAGTGCTCGTGGGAGTCCCTCATTTGTTGCAGATATTACTAGATGGTTCCTTTTTATTACTGTGTAGTTTTTCATTTATGTATGTATCATAATTTGTGTATTCATTTATCAGGTGGTGAATATTTGGGTTATTTCCAGTTTGGGGCAGTTATTACTAAACCTGCCATGATCATTTGTATACAGGGTTTTTTTCTTTTTTATTGTTGGGGATTCATTGAGGGTACAATAAGCCAGTTACACTGATTTGTATACAGGTTTTATGTGGAAGTACATCTTCATTTCTCTCGGGTAAATCCCTAGGAGTAGGGCTGCCGGGTCACATGGTTGGCATGCATTTACTTTTATAAGAAACTGCCAAACTGTTTCCCAGCGTGACTGTGCTGTTCTGCGTTCCTACCGGTGGCGTGTGAGCATTCCAGTTGTTTCATATCCTTGCCAGCATTTGGTGTCTGTGAGCCATTTTTGAGTGCATGTCATTGTCGTTTTAATTTGCATTTCCTTAATGATCACTGATGTTCAACATCTTTCACAGCATATTTACCATGCATGTCTCTTCTGGGTGTGGTAAAATATACATAACTAATATGCTGTCTGTCTCTATGGGTTTGTCTACACTGGGTATTTCACATGAACAGAATTATTCCAGTTGTGCCTTTGTGACTGGCTTCTTTTGCAGCAGCATGATGTTCATTCCTTTTATGGCAGGTACCAGTACTTCATCCCTTTTTATTGCTGAATAATATTCCATTGTAGAACATACCACATTTTGTTTATCCATTCATCAGCTGATTGACATTTGGGTTGTTATCCACATATTCACTATTTTGAATAGTGCAGTTATGAATATCTGTGTACACAGTTTTGTTTTAAATTCTTTTGACTATATACTTAGGAGTAGAATTGCTGGGCCATGTTGTAATTCCATGTTTAACTTGCCGAGAAACTGCCGAACTGTTTTCCACAGTGGTTGCACCATTTTACATCCCTACCAGCCAAGAATAAGTGTTCCATTTCTCTATGTTCTTACTAACACTTGCTAATCTTCATTTTTTAAAATTATAACTACCCGAATGGGTGTAAAAGAGTATCTCATTGTGGTTTTCATTTGAATTTTCCTAATGAATAATGGTGTCAGGCATTGTTTCATGTGCTCTTGGCCATCTGTATTTCTTCTTTGGCAAATGTCTACTCAAAATGTTTACTCATTTTTCAGGTGAGTTGTCTGTTTCTTTTTTTCTTATGGCTGTTGACTTGTAAGGATTTCTTATATTTTTTTTTAATAAATTTATTGTTTTTTATTTTGGATTAATATGAGGGTACATTAGTTTTGTAAGGTAAAGTCCAAGTTACACTTGAGTCCTTCACCCAAGCAATGCGTCCTATACCCCTACATTGTACTTATTAGGTGGGAACTTATCCTTTTCTTGAATTTAATAGTGTTTTTCCCTCATGTGGGCACATAGTAGTTGATTACTACCCTGTTTCCCTGAAAATAAGACATCCTCTGAAAATAAGACTTACTTACAGGAAAGAAAAGACATCCCCTGAAAATAAGACCCAGCGCATCTTTGGGAGCACACCTTAAAATAAGACACTGTCTTATTTTCGGGGAAACAGGGTAGTTTCAGCTTAACACTGACTACATGGAATGCTTGCTTTTCCATTCTTGAGCTACTTTACTTGGGAGAATATTCTCCAAATCCATCCAGGTAAATACAAAAGATGCACAGTCTCAATTCATAATCACATCAACTGTGGCATATGTATACCATGAAATACTATTCAGCCATAAAAAAGATGCTAGCATGACTTTAAGTAATACTCTTTACCCAATGTATTAGTTTTACTTAATCTCTGAATTTCTACTTTAGGTCAATGGTTGTCAATCAAGGGTAACTTTGCCTCCTTCCAGGGGCCATTTGGCAATATTTGGAGATGTTTAGATTGTCACAAATGAGGTAGGGGTGCATTGCTTTTGGCTTCTGTGGGGTAAAGACTCTGGATGCTGATGAACATCGACACTGCATAGGACACTCTCCCCGTGTATTCTATAGCCCAAATGGCAATGGTGCCGAGGCTGAGAAACTCTGCTTTAGTCTGTATCTATTTGGCAAAAATAAAAATAACTAAACATTTGATTACTTCATTGTGTGCCTTATTTTGTAATCTTCTAATCCTGTCTGATTAATTTAGCTTCTTGTGTTGGTGGTATGCTCTACTGATAGTTTTGTTCACCAGTTGTCACTTGCGCAATGCTTCTGGCTTCTAGATTGTCTCGCTTCTGTAGCCGTCCCTACTCAGTCCTCCCTTTGCGCCACACTATTTTCTGTGTCATGTGTTTATTGTCCTATTTCCAGAAAAAGGATTTCTTATATATTCTTGATAATAGATTCTTATCAGATACGTGATTAATAAGTATTTTCTCCTATTCTGGGAATTGTCTTTTCACTTTCTTGATAACCCTTTGAAGAACAGATGTATTAAATTTTGATGCTCCAAATTTTCTTCTGTTTTAATGCTTTTGGCATCATATCTAAGAAACCAATGCCAAATCCAAGGTCAATATTTATCTCTATGCTTTCTTCTAGGAGTTTTTATGATTTTAGCTTGTATATCTAGGTTTTAGATCTATACGGGGAAAATTTTTTGTATGCAGTGAGGTAAGGGTCCAGTTTCCTTTTCTCATATGTGACTATCCATACTCGTATTTGAACCAGTGGCAAATATTGAAATAGTCTTATTTTTCCCCATTGAATATTCTTGGGAACATTGTCAGAAATCAATTGACTGTGGTTAAGAGTTTATTTCTGGATGTTAAATTATATTCTACTGATTCCATGTTATCCTTATGAAAGTACCACACTGCCTTGATTGGTGTAGTTTTGTATTAAGTTTTGAAATCAGAATGTGAGACCTCCAACTTTGTTCTTTTGCAAGATTGTTTTGGCTGTTCAGGAGGCCCTTGCAGTTCCCTATGAATTTTAGGACCAGCTTTTTCATTTCAACAAAGGCCACTGGGATTTTGGTGGAGATCGTAATTGATGTGTAGATCACTCTGCATAATGCTGTCATCTTACAAATATTAAGTCCTTCAATGATGGCTCTTCATTTATTTGTCTTCTCTAATTTATTTCAACCATGTTTTGTAGTTTTCAGTGTAGAAGCCTTATGATGTTATAGTTAAATTCATAGCTGTTCTTCAGATCTTTCCCCCTTTTCAGGTAATTGGGCTTTTTAAAAATTACTGAATTGTGAGAATCCTTTGTATATTCTGATAATAGCGTCTTATCAAAGATATAATTTGCAAACATTTTTTCCAAGTCTGTGGCTATCTTTTCATTTTCATTGTCTTTCGATGACACTATTTTTAAAATTTCCATCAAGCTCAATTTATTCTTCTTTTATGGCTTGTGTTTTTTGTGTTCTAAGAAATCTTGGCCAAATTCAAGGTCATAAAGATTTTCTCCTATGTTTTCATGTAGAATTTTTACAGTTTAAAAGTTTATGTTAGATGTATGATCTATTTTTAAAATTTTTATATGTATGTATATGGTACAAAACATGAACTTTTGAATCTAGTTACATCTTCCAGTTTCTATTTTGTTCCTTACTAAATGCATCACTTTAGAAAAAACATTCAATAGGAACCTCAGTTTCCTCATTTATAGCAAAGATAATATTTATTTCCCAGTCTGTCAGAACTGTTGTGAGGATCAAATGAAAGCAAGTATAAAACTGTTTTATAAAAATCACAGTATAACTGTCAACTATCATTATTTCTAGCTGACAGCAGCAAAAGTAGAATGGTATAAGAATGTGTCATAATTGGGAGAAAAGCCAGAATTCAAAAAAATTACCCCACTGAAGTGAGGTGTTTAAAAGCATTCGCTTTTAAATAGGCCTGTGGCTGAATTTCAGTTCTGTCACGTCCTAGCAGCTGAAACTTACACAGGTACCTGGGCTCTCTAATCCTCAACTTTCTCACCTATGCAATAGGGAAGGAATATAAACTCCACCAGGTGGTTGGAGGATACAGTGAACTATATACAGAGCCCAATAAGTTACATAGAGTAAGAGATTAATAAATAGAATTTTTGAAAGAGAGAGGAGGGAGAGAGTGAAAAAATATATTAACATGTACAATGTTTAATAAAATGTTGATGTAGACTCTATCATGGCATACAGAGGTGCTACAACGCATGATGGCAAAAACCAAGTTAAAGAGAAAGAATAAGGGAAATAGAACCAGCACAGCCTCTACCTTGGACACTGCTAATTATGGTAATAGCAACGTCCCCGTCAATGGACATAGCACCACAGCTGAGCAGAACTGAGCAACAGGACATCATCCTGACATCTTAGCATGACAAACCGGATGCCCTGGACTCAGCTTCTCTCTCCAGCCTTCTCATCCATGTTCTAGTTGCAGGCTGTGTTTCCACCAAACTGAACTTCGGGCTATTCCTCACACATGCCTTCTCTCTTTTGCTTTTGGGAAAGTTCACGCTTTTGGAACATTGCTCCAACATCACGCCCTTTGGTGTCTTCCTCATCTTGTAGGATTTAGCTCGAGGAGTGAGAGCTTCTTTCAGGAAGCTGTTTCTTACCACTTTTTCCTCAAGTCTGCTTGGTGCTCACATAGCACACCGTGCATCCCTTTTGTATAGCAAACAGCCTGATATCATGATTCTCTGCTTATTAATCACCCTCGCTGATTGATTACATGGGACATTTCCTTGAAGGAAGGGTGTTATCTTTGGTCTTTGAGCCTAGTACAATGTCTGCACATAATAGGAGATCAACAAATGTGTACTGAATGAAAAGGTGAGTATATGCCATCAGTTTCTAATGTGGGCATAAACAGGTCTTATCAACTAAACTTTTTTGCTTATTAGTTTTACGGCATAATACTAATGTTTACTCTAAATAGACCAACTATATACTCACTCTGTAATGGACAGTGCTGAAGTAGTGCCTATTTCCACTAGGGAATCTACACCCATGTCATAACATCCACCATCTGGTTTTACACATTAATACTGGGTGCAGATGAATATATTTAGAATTTGCCCAGGACCAAAGACACAGACTCCTTTTTAAAGTTTTCTATAGAGAATTGCTGTTCAAAATAATTAGTTATTCTGAATAAGTGTGACACTGACTACATGGCAGGGTCAGTTCCAAGAATACTTGAGAAAAAAAAATGACTTCATTAAATTCATATATGTTAAAATATGTAATAGTTTATGTAAGATGAAATTCTGCAAAAAGAGGAAATATCTGTGCATATAAACTTCAATTAAACTGAGATTGTACATCCTAATTTAAGGAACAGAATTTCTCAGCTGATGATCTCACACGTGTGTGTAGCCTCAAACATAATACGCTAAAGCAAGAGGTTAGTTATGTGCCAGTGATGAAGAGGTGGGTGATTAGTCAATCAAATGCCTAGGTCTGACACCTGTTAGGAGTTCTGTTGTTGACAAATTGAGTCATGCTATAGTCCACCTATCTCAAAGGTCCTGTTTTGGCTCTCCAAAGGTTACTATAAACTTGTAATAGGCAAGAGTGCTCTCGTGGCCATAATTTCATTAGGAAATGATGACTCATGGCACAAATGTGTTAAGTCACCAAATATTGGAAAATGTGCAAGTTAGTTTAGAAATGAATGGCAAAACAACTGGAAAATCCTCCACTTTAAAAAATAATATCTAACTGCCAAGAGTTCCTTGTGTCGACAGGGATCTACCACTTTCATCTCTCCTTGTTCTGATGTTATTCAGTAGTTCCTCACGGGTCTGACGAAAAGTCATAGCCCCTGGCATTGATTCAGTCCTACTGAAACAGCCTGGGCCAGAACTATTTATATATATGAAACAGAGAGAAGAGAAAAGACAGAAACTCTGAAAAGAGTAGAGAGTGAGTAAGAAAAGAGAAAAAGTGGGACAACATGTGGGCACGAAGAGAGGTCATTAAGAAAAGAGAGCAAGGGACATGCGGAGTCAAGCTCCCCACAAAGAAAGTCCATCAAAGCACCATCACCCCTCCTGCTCCACACCACTGCCTCCTCTTACTACCACTGTCTGGGAATATTAATTGAGGAATTGCTTGGTACTAGTGTCTGTAGTAAACGTTTTCTACTGCGATATTTCATTTCATCCTAGCCACAGCTCTAAGTAAGTTCAACTGCTACCATTTATAGATGAGGACCTTGAGGCTTAGAGTTGTGGTCTAGCCTGTGTAAACACACATATAGAGCCTAGGTTTGAACCTGAGTCCATCTGACTCCAAAGTTCAAGGTCATAATCACATCACTTTATCAAAAAATCCAGGAATTAGCCGGGCATGGTAGTATGTGCCTATAGTTCCAGCTACATGGGAGGCTGAGGTGGGAGTGTTGCTTGAGGCCAGAAGTTTAAGCCAAGGCCAGAAGTTTATCACCAAGGCTGGGTGATATGGTAACTCTTTCTCTTAAGAAAAACGCAGGAATTATAAAACACAAATATGGGATAAAAGTCATAGGAATAGTGTTAAAGGGACCAACAGGGCTGGATTTTATTATGGAAGTGAACTATAAAACAACACGCCTAATATACCTTGACAATTCATTATTGTATTTCCAAGTACTTATTCTAGAAGTCTCTATGTTTGTAACTGTAATGATGCACTCACAGATCAATTGTCTTTGAGGGTTTCTGGGTTTAAAACTGCTTTTAGAATCAGCTTACTTGACACACTAAAACTGATCGATATAAACCAATTATATTTTCCTAGTTACATCTAAACATACTTTTCAAAATGGTTCAGCTTGACACCCCCCTCTTTATTAAGAATAAGGAACAATGAATTCATTTGTTCCTAAAACAATGAATTTAACCTCAAATTTCAAAGACCTGATCCAACTGATGATATGTTGAAGAATACGTGTCAGGATCTGAAGGAGATGCCCGATCTGGTTGAAAGATGGTGTAGCTTATCAAAGTGGCTGAATACTTGAAAGGGAACAATACTCCTTTGGATTTACAAAATTGACATATTTATGAAATCAGTCACTGCCTCAGTTTCACCTCACTTAAAAGAAGAAAGTGAGGGTCATAATAGAAAACATACAGAAAAGAGAAAGAAAAAATTAATATATCCATTACCACCCGAGCTTTCAATGCCGATTGCCCACCAGACAATACTCCTATGAAAGAACATTGTAAGTATACGGGTGGGCACTTCTGTGTGCATACCCGGCCCCACCCCAAACACAAACCCATAGGGAAAACTCTGGCCTTATGCTATCCCTTGCTCTTTTCTCTCTTACTCCTCCTAACTCCTGGCAGTACGGTGTCAACTGAGGCAATCTGCTGGGGATGACCTGAAGAAGCAAAAACGGGGATTTTGTATTGCAAAGGGAAAAGGGTCCCTTGTCTAAGAAGAAAAAGAGGATAGAGCCAACCTCCAAGAATGTCAATGAAAGCATGAAGAAACGAAAGAGAAAACAAGAGAGGAGCCTACATGGCTGATTGTCAGAGAAACTTTCTATGGGGAATAAAGAATTAAGGGGGCAAAAAAGAGGATTTGAGGGAGCTTTCAGAAGTGGGACACACAGGGAATTAGAAGAGAGATTTCCAAAGTGTTGGTAAGGATGATACTATGTAAAATTTGGATATTCTTTAAAGTTCTGTAAGAGATACTAATAAGGACTGGAATTAATTTAAATTCCTTTTGTTGCTGGATTCTGTTTCTTTCACTGTAATAATATGCCAAGTTGGGCCATGACAAGCTCTTGAGTTATTCAGGTTTTAGTAGAATAATATTTACAGCAGGTGTTCCTGACACTGATTCCTGGAAAGACTTTAGGTTGCTGATAAGTGTATGTAATTTTTATGTTTACATGTGTATATATATATGTATATATATATTTTTTTAAATGAAGACTATTTTTATAGTCAAAGCTTTTATCAGATCCATTGAGGGCTCATGATCCTTCTCAAAAAAATAAAAAAAGGAAAGAAAGGAGACAAGGTATAATCTAAGGGCAAAAGACTAAGTGAAGAAATGTAACTGTAGGAGGTAACTGATTTCTGATTGTACTTTATAAGCTTAACAGGCTAGTCCAAATACACTCATTTTATCTTTGTTCAAAGACACCAATGTATTCCTTCATGACCTCCTCCCTCCCAAATTTCTCTCCTGACTTTTCTTGGTATCTGAAAATACATTTGGTAATTCCCAAAAAGTAAAGTAATCCATTAGAGTCACAAATAAAGTGGGAGAAAAGGACCACTAACATTTTCTGGAACTGAAGAGAGATGGGGAAAATTAGAGCGAAACCAGAAATTTACTATAGTTGGAGAAAGACATCATGATAGCCACTGAAACAAGGGAAAACAACACAAAAAATAAGGCTTGTAATATCAGGGTTATCAAACTGATAAAATGTCCCCTGTCAAGGTACATGGAAAGGCATTTTCAGTTATCACTCTTCTTTTTTTTTTTTTTTGTAGAGACAGAGTCTCACTTTATGGCCCTAGGTAGAGAGCCGTGGCCTCACACAGCTCACAGCAACCTCCAACTCCTGGGCTTAAGCGATTCTCTTGCCTCAGCCTCCCGAGTAGCTGGGACTATAGGCGCCCGCCACAACACCTGGCTATTCAGTTATCACTCTTCTACTGAAAGGGTGAAAGTATCATGTTTGTTACAGAAACCTTAACCCAATTTATATCAAGTAAAGCACCAAGTTATACAATCTGGTTGAACATTTAAATTATGGAGAGCAAATAGCTGAAAAGGGAGGAACTGAGAACCCCCCCAAAATCTGCCATTGTTTTGCTAAGTTCCTGTGAACCACCTACCCAAGTGCTTTATTCCAACCCCAAATGGGCGACACAGGAGCAGCTCCCAAGTCTTTCAAACATGCCTTCTTTCCTCATGGAAGAGTGGCAGCCACAAGAATACATCATTATTGTACTCTAGACAAAATTAAATATAGAGTCTTAGAAGACGGCCCTCAGCAAATCTTAGTGTTCAGGGCTTCATGGGTGGAGAATTAGGTATATTGCCGGCATTCATTAAATGCATATGGAATCAATGAGTAACTAAATGGATACGGGAATAAACAAACATGTTTGACCCCATTGCTGCCATTGTGATACGACTTTAGAGGCAGTGCTGGGCAAGAGAGAGCAACGCCAGGGAAACTAGAATTTACCCCTACATAAAATACTCTGCTTATCTCTTGCAGATAGCAGCCACTCCCTTCCAGTGGCTTGAGCCTTAGAGAGCTGAAGCTCCTCCCAGAGGTTTTATGGGGAAGCGGGAGATACTGCCTGATAAAAGGATCCTCCAAGGGATTTGGGGAAAAGGACGATGTGGTAAGCAGAAATATGCTCCTGCCAAAGATGTTCACATTTTTATCCCTAGAGTCTGTAAATATGTTATATGACATGGAAAGGAAGTTTTAAGGTTGCAGATGGAATTAAAATCACTCATCAGCTGAACCTGAGATTAGTCTGGATTATCCAGCTGAGCCTAATGTAATCGCAAAAGTCTTTAAAAGGAGAGTGAGATAGAAGGGAAAAAATGGTGAAATGTGGCCATTCTGGCATTTAACCTGCTGTCACTGGCTTTGTAGATAGAGGAAGGGGTCTCAAGCCAAGAGATGTGAGCACCTTCTAGTTAGAAGATGGAAAAAGCAAGGACATGGATTCCTTCCTACACCTCCAGAAAGAAACACAGGCCTGACAACACCTTGATTTTATCTGAGTGACACTCATTTTGGACTCTGATTTCCAGAATGATAATAAATGTGTGCTGTTTGAAGCTACCATGTTTTTGGTAATTTGTTAGAGCAACAATAGGAAACAGATGAGTGAAGAGGTCAGAAGGACTTGAGAGGCAGCTATGATGTTTTTTTCTTTACTGACTATGGGATCTTAACGAAGTTATTTCATCTCTTTGAGCCTTCATGTTCTCATCACTGTAAGGGATTAAGACCAGAAAACTCATGAAACTACTTTATATATATATATGTGTGTGTGTGTGTGTAAAGAATCCATTAAAATAATCCATTTAGGTGGGCAGTACCTGTGGCTCAAAATAGTAGGGCGCTGGCCCCATATGCCGGTGGTGGCAGGTTCAAACCCAGCCTCAACCAAAAACTGCAAAAAAAAAAAAAAAAAAAAAAAGGAATCCATTTAGGATTCATTTTTACCACTAAATATACTTTTTAATTTTTATGATGACTTTACAGGTTTTTATTTTTTCTATAGCCATTTTTAGGTTTGCAGCAAACCTGAGTGGAAGGTACAGAGATTTCTCATGTGCTCTCTGCACCCCGCCCCTGCACAGCCTTCCCTGGTATCAATATCCCCCACCATTTGTCACAACTGATGAAGAGTTTACATTGACACACCATTATTATCCCAAGTCTAAAGTTCACATATGGGTTCACTCCTGGCATTGTACATTCCGTGGGTTTGGACAAAGGCATCACGACATATGTCTACCACCGTAACATCAGGAAGGGATTTTCAATGACCTAAAAATCTTCTTTGCTCTGCCCAGTCATTCCTTTCTCACCTCTCATCCTGGAAACCACTGTCTCCGTGGTTTTGCCTTTTCTAGAATGTCATGTAGAGTTGGAATAATACAATATGTAGTCTTTTCAGACTGGCTTCTTTCACTTATTAATACTCATTTAAATTTCCTCCATGTCTTTTCATGGCTTGATAGCTTATTTCTTCTTACTGCTGAATAATAGTCCATTGGCTGAATGTATCACTGTTTATCCATTCACCTACTGAAAGACATTTTGGCTGCTTCCAAGTTTGGCAGTTATGAACAAAGCTGCTATAAACATCCATGTATAGGTTTTTTGTGGACATAAGTTTTCAGCTCCTTTGGGTAAATACTAGGAAGTGTGACTGCTGAATCATGTAGTAAGATAATATCTCATTTTCTAAGAAACTGCAAAACTACTTTCCAATCTGGCTGCGCCATTTTATATTCCCATCAGCAGTGAGTGAGTCCCTGTTGTTCCACATCCTTGCCAGCAACGTGGTGTTGTCAGTGTTCTGGATTTGGCCAATTCTAGGTGTGTAGTGGTTTCTTGTTGTCATTTTTAAAAGTGATTTTGGTATTAAATGAGATCTTTGAACTGCCCAGCTCCAGACCTGGCACACATAGGTGCTCATTATTCCTCTTCCCCTTCTACTCTCTTTTCTCTCCATCCTCCAAGTCACTGAGTGTCAGGATGCAGTGTAAGGGCCATCAAAGAAGAGAACAAGGGGAAAAATAAAATGAATCAAGAATAGAGAGTCAAGCCTGAGGGGTCTAGAATGCCTGCCTCAAACAAAGGTTTCATAATATGAAGGTGGTTAGGACTGGTTCTGTCATTTGTTTATCAGAGAAAGAGAAGAAAAGGAAGGGGGTGGCGTGTGGAGAATAGGAGAAGTTTTAGGTAGAGCAGGACAAGGAGAGGAGGAACAGAAAAAGAACACAGTATAGTTGGAATACTGGGTGGGATCCAGGCTGGAAGAAAACATGGTGTGATTTCCCCTCCAAGGACCCTGTACCTCCACTCAAAAATGAGGAAGGGAAGCTGAGAAATCAGGTAGCTGTTCCTCTTTCTTTTTAGTCCCTGGTCCTACACCATCCTTCACTCCAGTTCAACGTTACAGCAGGCCATATTCATTAACAAACATACATGAATCCAACAAAGGTAGGTTGTGAGTACTGGCATGGCAAGGGAAGAGGGGTACGTACATTTATGTGAAATTCCAAAGGTTAAGGATGGAGCTTTTAAAAGCACTGGAGAAATGCTCTTTTGAGGAGATTAGCTGAAAACTGATTAATGAAATTATATTAAGTCTCTGGACATTTCATTATTATTACATTTTAAAAAAATTTTATTATTTTTTAAATTAATATTAAATCATAGCTGTGTACACTAATGTGATCATGGGGCACCATACACTGGTTTTATACACAGTTTGACACATTTTCATCACACTGGTTAACATAGCCTTCCTGGCATTTTTTTAGTTATTGCGTTAAGACAATTATATTCTACATTTACTAAGTTTCACATGTACCCTTGTAAGATGCACCACAGGTGTAATCCCACCAATCACCCTCCCTCTGCTCATCCTCCCCCCTCCCTCCCCTCCCTCTCCTTTTTCCCCGTATTCTTAGGTTATAACTGGGTTATAGCTTTCATATGAAAGCCATAAATTAGTTTCATACTACAGCTGAGTACATTGGATACTTTTTCTTCCATTCTTGAGATACTTTACTAAGAAGAATATGTTCTAGCTCCATCCATGTAAACATGAAAGAGGTAAAGTCTCCATCTTTAAGGCTGCATAATATTCCATGGTGTACATATACCACAATTTATTAATCCATTCGTGGATTGATGGGCACTTGGGCTTTTTCCATGACTTAGCAATTGTGAATTGGGCTGCAATAAACATTCTGGTACAAATATCTTTGTTATAATGTGATTTTTGGTCTTCTGGGTATATACCTAGTAGAGGAGTTATAGATTGAATGGCAGATATATTTTTAGATCTCTGAGTGTTCTCCAAACATCTTTCCAAAAGGAATGTATTAATTTGCATTCCCACCAGCAGTGTAGAAGTGTTCCCTTTTCTCCACATCCAAACCAACATCTCTGGTCTTGGGATTTTGTGATATGGGCTAATCTTACTGGAATTAGATGGTATCTCAAGGTAGTTTTGATTTGCATTTCTCTGATGATTAAAGATGATGAGCATTTTTTCATATGTCTGTAGGCCGTGCACCTGTCTTCTTCAGAGAAGTTTCTCTTCAAGTCCCTTGCCCAGCCTGCGATGGGATCACTTGTTCTTTTCTTGCTTATACATTTGAGTTCTCTGTGGATTCTAGTTATTAAACCTTTGTCGGAGACATAACCTGCAAATATCTTCTCCCATTCTGAGGGCTGTCTGCTTGTGTCTTGGCTGTGTAGAAGCTTTTTAGTTTGATCAGGTCCCAGTAGTGTATTTTTGAAGCTGCTTCAATTGCCTGGGGGGTCCTCCTCATAAAATACTCACCCAGACTGATTTCTTCAAGGGTTTTCCCTGCACGCTCTTCTAGTACTTTTATAGTTTCATGTCTTAAGTTTAAATCTTTAATCCAGTGAGAGTCTATCTTAGTTAATGGTGAAAGGTGGGCGGCGCCTGTGGCTCAGTGAGTAGGGCGCCGGCCCCATATGCCGAGGGTGGCGGGTTCAAACCCAGCCCCGGCCAAACTGCAACAAAAAAATAGCCGGGCGTTGTGGCGGACGCCTGTAGTCCCAGCTGCTCGGGAGGCTGAGGCAAGAGAATCGCGTAAGCCCAAGAGTTAGAGGTTGCTGTGAGCCGTGTAACGCCATGGCACTCTACCCGAGGGCCATACAGTGAGACTCTGTCTCTACAAAAAAAAAAAAAAAAAATGGTGAAAGGTGTGGGTCCAGTTTCAGTCTTCTACAGGTCGCCAGCCAGTATCATTTGTTAAATAGGGAATCTTTTCCCCACTGAATGTTTTTAATTGGCTTGTCAAAGATCAAATAACGGTAAGTAGCTGGATTCATCTCTTGGTTCTCTATTCTGTTCCAGACATCTACTTCTCTGTTTTTGTGCCAGTACCATGCTCTTTTGATCACTATCGATTTATAGTATAGTCTGAGGTCTGGTAGCTTTGTTTTTATTTCTGAGTAATGTCTTGGCTATTGAAGGTTTTTTCTGATTCCATTTAAAACGAAGTATTGTTTAAAGATCTTTAAAGTATGACAGTGGAGCTTTAATAGGGATTGCATTAAAATTGTATATTGCTTTGGGTAGTATGGACATTTTAACAATGTTGATTTTTCCAGCCATAAGCATGGTATGTTTTTCCATTTTTTAACGTTTTCAGCTATTTCTTTTCTTAGAGTTTTATAGTTCTTTACAGAGATCCTTCACGTCCTTTGTTAGATGAACTCCCAAATATTACATCTTCTTTGCCACTACTGTGAAAGGAATAGAGCCCTTAGCTGTTTTTTCAGCTTGACTATTGTTGGTATATATAAAGGCTGCCGATTTATGAGTGTTGATTTTGTAACCTGAGACTCTGCTGTATTCCTTGATCACTTCTAAGAGTTTTGTAGTAGAATCCCTGGTGTTTTCCAGATATACAATCATATCATCTGCGAGGAGTTTGATCTCTTCTGACCCTATATGGATACCCTTGCTTGCCTTTTCTTCCCTAATTGCAGTGGCTAAAACTTCCATTACAATGTTAAAGACCAGTGGAGACAATGGGCAGCCTTGTCTGGTTCCTGATCTGAGTGGAAATGATTTCAGTTTAACTCCATTCAATACGACATTGACTGTGGGTTTGCTGTAGATGGCCTCTATCAGTTTAAGAAATGTCCCTTCTAAACCAATTTTCTTAATGTTCTGATCATGACGGGATGCTGGATATTGTCAAAAGCTTTTTCTGCATCAATTGAGAGAATCATATGGTCTTTGTTTTTTGATTTGTTTATGTGGTGAATTATACTTACAGATTTATGTATATTAAACCAGCCTTGGGACCCTGGGATAAAACCAACTTGGTCATGATGAATAATTTGTTTGATGTGTTGCTGGATTCTGTTCATTAGGATCTTGTTGAATATTTTTGCATCCATATTCATTAGTGATATTGGTCTATAATTTTCTTTTCTTGTCGGGTCTTTTCCTGGTTTGGGGATCAGGGTGATGTGTGCTTCACAGAACGTGTTGGGTAGTCTTCCTTCTTTTTCTACATTTTGGAACAGGTTGAGTAATATAGGTACTAGTTCCTCTTTAAAGGTTTGGTAGAATTCTGACGTGAAGCCATCTGGTCCTGGGCTTTTCTTTTTAGGGAGATTTCGTATGGTTGATGCTATTTCAGAAGTAGATATTGGCCTGTTCAACATTTCCACTTGATTCTGGCTAAGTCTTGGAAGGTGATGTGCTTCATCACTTTCAGGGATTCCAATGAGGCAGATATTAACCTTCTTCGAATTATCCCAGAGCTCTCTGAGAGAATGATTCATTTTTGCTCTCCATTTCTCTTCCTCTTTGAGAGTTTGGGAGCATTCAAAAGCTTTGTCTTCAATGTCAGAAATCCTTTCTTCTGCTTGCTCCACTCTGTTACTGAGGGATTCTACTGTAGTTTTCAGATCTTTGAGGGCTACAAATTCTTGCTTCAGTGCATCAAAATCTTTGGTGGTTTTGTCTTTTCATTCATTAAATTCTTGAGACAACTTTTGAATTTCTCCTCAAATTTCTAATTCTGACTTTTGAATAGCTCTTCCAATTTCTTTTTTTTCTTTTTTTTTTTGTAGAGACAGAGTTTCACTTTATGGTCCTCGGTAGAGTGCCATGGCATCATACAGCTCACAGCAACCTCCAACTCCTGGGCTTAAACGATTCTCTTGCCTCAGCCTCCCGAGTAGCTGGGACTACAGGCGCCCGCCACAACACCTGGCTATTTTTTTTTTGGTTACAGTTCAGCCGGGACCGGGTTTGAGCCCGCCACCCTCGGTATATGGGGCCGGCGCCCTACCGACTGAGCCACAGGTGCCGCCCAGCTTTTCCAATTTCTAATTCCAAATTTTCCTCTGTTCTATTAATCTTGTTTGCAATCCAAATTCTGAATTTGATTTCTGACATTTTGGCCAGCTGTTTATGAAATGGGATCTTCAGTGACATCTGCCATATCTTTCCTTGGGTGGGTTGATCTATTCTGGTTATTCATGTTACCAGAGTTTTTCCGCTGATTCCACCCCATGATTATTTCACACCATTTGACTTTTCCCTGGAGCTTTGTTGAGGATCCATACAGTGCTACAGCCTGAGAAACTGGGGACCTATTTGGTGTGGTGGGGCTAAGTGGTTCTGTTTTGTTTTCAGCTGGTCTCTGTTTGACCCTAGGGAAACAGTTATTCTGGGTTGAAGTCTCAGCTGTGGAGAAATACCAGCAATTAAGTCACCCCGCCCCCCTCCCACAGGCAGCAATTGGAAAAGGAAAATCAAACCTTCCTACAAACACATACCTAGGGCACCACTTGAATAGTCCTCAGGTGATTGGCTCAGTTCAAAAGGTCCAAATCAATTGTCTCAGTCAGCACCTGTCTCAGGTGTGAGAGTTTCAAAGGTCTCTGGGAACTGGATCGCAGGGGTCTGGTGACAACTCAAATATGACTTGCTCCTGTGCTCCGTGAAGTCAGGAGGACCCACCCAGCAAATAGAGTAGTCTGGGAAGGTTGATGCCTCCTTCCCCACCTTGCACCTCTGTCACACCCAGTCACTGATAGCCTCATAGGGCTGTGACTCAGTTGCCTCCAGTGAGCAGATACTCCAGGGGTTTGCACCTGCCTGAATCACAAGGGAATCTGTATGTGCTCAGCCAGGCCACTGCTCTCTGCCTCTATCCAGCAGGGGATGGTGAGGCTTGACAACTTCGGGTGCTTGATTGAAGTTGGGGGGGTGTTCACTCAGTTCCAGCCCCACCCCTGATTGATGTTACTGACAGAACAGAACAACTTTGTGGGAATTTGTTTCTGTCCCTGCTAAATTCCTCTGCAGAAAAGAAGCTGTTTTGAGTTCCCAGAACCTGTGCCTCAGGCCCTGTCTTTACTCCTGCAGGTTTGTATTTGTAGCACGGTCAGCTGTAGCCTCCTGCCTTCCTTTGTCTATAGTCTGATGATCCCCTGAGGGCCGGGTGCGTCCTAGGCTCAGTAAAGTGGTCCTCTGGGTCAGCCCCACCCTGGGAATTTCCCGGCTCTCCACCCGGGCCAGTATCGCCACAGGCAAACCCTTTACTCACAGGGCTTGTGTTTCAGTTCCAGATCTCTTCTGCGGTGGTTGCCATCTGAGAAGATGCCCGGCCTCCTCTGGTTGCCCAGGCAGACAGGGGTTGTGGCTTCGGAATATGCGGGGGTGGGCCCTTTTGTTGCCAAAAATGGTTGCTGCTTTGCGCCTCAGGGCACTGCCGCTCCGGTATGGTTCCCTCTCAGCCGACTGTCATCTCCTCACTCCCGTTCCACACAGTCAGTACTGACCAGCTGCAGTCCAGGCCCTGTCCACACCCCTCGAGAAATCACCCAAGAATCTGGACTCCTTGGGGACAGGCCTCCAGACCTCAGAGTGAGAGTGGAGGGGAGTGCTGGGAGCTCAGAATTGCAGGTCAAAACACCAAACTCATTGAGACCAAATGAGCAAATAAACAGATAAAAAGGCTACCAGACACACAAGCCCACAGATGCACAAACAGTCAGAAACACATAGACATACAGACAACAACAACTAAACAACAACAGAAAAAACAAGTACCATAAAAACAATGTTAATCATAAAATAATTGAGAAAAAAGGTAGAAAACATACAAACAAAATGAATGAGCAAACAAAAAAACCCTTTAGAAATCTGATGTTAGCACTCTCAGAAACCATAAGAAGGGAAGAAGAGGAAGAAAGAAGGGAAAAATAAAAAGTGGTGTTCATGAAAAAGTTAAAAAAAAAGAAAGAAAAAATTAAGAATAGAAAAAATAAAAATAAAAAAATATATAAATAGTAAAAATTAACGATAGTTCCTCCAAGAAAATGATGAGAAAAGAAAAAAAAAAGGCACCAACCACAAAGATATTATTCTTGTATGTATGTAGAAATATACATCTATATGTATGATGTAGGGATCGACTTTCGTAGGAATATATTTATAATGCATTATACTTTCTGGACACCAGGTGGCGCTGTGAGTGGTTCCCAGGCTTATACCTGATTCACTGTTTATACTGTTATACCACGGTAACCATCCTACCTGGCCAATTGCCATTTTGGATTTTCTATAAAAGTTTTTTTTTTTTTTTTTACCTAATTGTTGTGCAACCTCAGCTACTCTGTTCCAGACAGCTCTTCTATCCAACCTCCCAACTCAGTGCAGGAGTCCATGCTTCACAGATCTTTCCACTCTGCTCCCGTGTTCTCCTGCAAACTGGCAACTGCAATCGGCTGTGTCAGCCGGGTCTGGCTGCTGCTTGGTCCCACGTGGCAGGCCGCATCTCTCTGCCGCCACAGCTGCTATGCACAGAAACCTTATACTCAGTTTTTGTGGCTCTGGAGTTTTGAGTCCAGCCACCCGCCAGTTTGCTGCACAGCCTGAACTGCCAGCCCACACCAATATTCCCCACCAGGTCCGGTCTATTTAATCACTCCTGTTGTTCTGGGGGAAGGTGCCCGCCATTTTGGAGAATTCAAAATGTCTGTTTCCCGGGCGGGATCCCTTCTCTTCAATTTTCCCTTCAATTTTCCATCGGGTTGCTTAGTTCCTTGTGATTCTGAGTGGCTCCTTTTTCGGGTGCCAAACTCTGCTCAGGAATAAATTTTCCTCAGTTGAGTTTTGCCAGGAATTGCAAGCTGCTATCCTCTGTGAGGAAGGGGCCTGCTGGCCAGCATGGACAAACAGGGGAAATCTCTACAATAGAGTCTGTGGTTTTAAATTACACCTCATATACAGCAATCCGCCAATGGCTGCGCATCTTCAGCTGTCTGTCCACACCAATAATCCAGGCGGGGAAAAGGTCCAGACCCCCTTTCCTCTCACCTGATGACTTGGGAGAGGTGGGCTACATGTTCGTCCCATCCACCATCATGCTATGCCTCCCTATTATTACTTTTTTGAAGTTGATGTTTATATACACATGACAGCCAAAGCACATAAGAGCTCTACAATGAACGACAATGTTATGTTCTGTAGAATAGCCTCAAAGTATGATGAGAAAAATATGCTTAGTGGAAAATGCAAACATCCAAGTCTGAATAATAACTTATTCCTTTTCAGGCTTTGCAGCCAATGTAGACTTCATGACTACGGAGTTGTAAATGTAGTAGGATAATTTCAACATCCGAAATATAATAAAAATCACTGCTAGGGTTTGGAGGTACATTGTGTTGAAGGATTTTTTCTTAGATTTTTTGATGTTGCACAAGTTTAAATTGGTCATTTTATGTTAGGAAAAACCTATTTTTATTAACTCATCAAATTTTAAGAAATAAATAGATTTTAAACCCATTTTTTTCAGTTAATTATTTATGAGAAAGGCATAAGAGGAAACCTCACAAAGTATCATTTCTTTTCAAGGAATATTTATAAATCTCAAAGTGACCTTGCACTGCTTCAAAGTCCATTAACAAGATGACTTCTCTGTTTCCTTTTACCAGCCAGGCTAAAATTGAGTTAAATATTACTTAAAGACATTCACTATTGAGATTTTTCAATGCTTTTAAAAGAAAAAAAAAGTCTTCTAAAGTAACCATGACTTGTTTAAGTAAATATTTTCCCCAAAGGTTCACTGTATAATTTAACTTGAGAAGATATGGGTAAACATGCAATATTTTAGGAAGTAATTTACCACTTCCTCTGATTTCAGAAAGCCCTTTAAAATATATAAAATCTGTTGCAATTTTCCATAACACCACTTTTTCTGAAGGCTTCACAGCTTGGATAACCAATAGTGCTGATATGTCGCGTAATTAATGGGCTCACAGATCTCAGGAAAAAAGCGAACAACTCACTGCTTCTGTCCTGTCTGCCTTTTGCTCCACTGTCCCCTAAATGACATCACTACTGAGTCCATAGATCAAAAGACTTCTCTTACAAATACAAACTTCTGTTGGAATATGCAGATTTTTTTTTTTTTTAAAAAGTCAACATTTACTTAGTATAAAGAGCTCTAAGTTTTAACTAGTAGAATGATCAGCTGGTTTATCTAACCCTGAAAACAGGTCAACTAGTCAGCTAGCTGTTCTATGCGGGTACTTATCTTTCTCTCCCAAGAGAGGTTGGCTGGCAGCAGTCAAAACCAAAGTGGGAACTTAATAAAAATGAAAATTGTGGTAGCAAAAAAACACTTACAAGGTTAATTTGACAGATAGCAAAAATTTGGGAGGTTATAGTGGTTTCTATATATCCACAGTACTGATTAAGAAAACCCCCAAAGACACAGCTGTATTTTGATACACAACCTGACTTGCTTGCATAGGAAACTCTAAAATATCAGTGTATGTACGTCTTCAGACGCTAGAGTTTGAAAATAACACTGACGAAAACTGCATGCACCTCTCACTGAGAAATAGCACGACAAGAAAACCTACAGAAGTTACCATCATGTGTTGGGCGAGCACATAATTGCTCCAAAGATGACATTGTTAATTTTGTTAATTTCTTTTCCTAGAGAATGGCAAAGAATGACAAAGTCAAATCAGTTCTGTTGGCCTATTACGAAAACGGTTGTGCTCCTACCACCGCTTCTTTGATTACCTGTGAATATCTCCATTTCTGGCATTTGGTAGCAATAGGTTGAGGCAAACCTGGCAAAATGTTTTCCAGCTGCTGGAAAATTAATTCCTGCACATCCTCAATGCTGTGTTCCAAGTATGTAACTCCAAATGGGACGGTGGTATGAATCACCAGGGAAGGCCCGATTTCTGATGACTCTGTAGCATAAAAGAAACATAAAGATACATCTAAAATTGGGTAGCATAAAATCATCTTCCAACATGTCAATCCAGATCATAATAATGAGGCAAAATGGAGGAAAACCAGATTCTAATCCTTAATCCATAAATTAGGCTCTTTCTGAAATCCAATATCAACCTTCTCTGAAGAGAAAGAAAGATTCAAGATGAATTTTAGAGAACAAATCGTCAGGTTTTGCTAAAGAACTGGAAAGAAGGATAAGAACATTTAAAATGGATAGCTTTGGTTATAATTAAATTCATTGGCATGGGGGGTCTTCTCTCATACACCAAATTGCAAGCTCTTTAGGGCAGGATCCATTTTTTTATGGTCTTTATCCTTCTTAAATTCTGAGAAGAAAGTAGATGGTCAATAAATACTTATCTCATTCATTTTACGCTTAATGGATCGCAAAGTATTTTGCTAAAATTATACAAATGCCAGATTAAAATATCTTTACCCTTTTCACAAAGAAATGAAGCTTCTCTCTGAAACAGGCTTGTCTTCATCCTGTTGTTCATCTTTTAAACAGCATTAGAAAGAAAAAGTCTGCTTCATTCATAATACTTTCCATTTTTGTTTGTCACTGAATTTTTTGCTATGTTTTCATAATCAAAAATAATGCATGTAAGCTTTGTATCTTTCAGCAGAATAAAGGCCAATCCGAATTTGAGTTGAAAACAGTTTAGGCAACCGAAGCATTAGACAGGAAAATCTAGGAAGGAATGTTCACAAGAGTTTGTTTTTTGTTTAAGTCATGTAAAAGAGAATGTGGAGGGGAAAACAATAGACCTCAAACACAGGAAATATAATATGAAAGTTGTTGTTCCTTCCTGATGGTGGAAAAGAATATGAAAGTGTGTAAGTCACTGACAAGAGTTGGCTAATCTGATTCTGAAAATTCTTTGATATTGTAAAAGGTAATAAATATAATGATCTATTTGAGCTAGGTCTGTACACTTTTACACAGGGAAAAAAGGGTTGGCGTAAGCCCCTTACTTGCTGTAACTATCCACTTAACCTCTTTACATTTCAGGGTTTTTATTTTGGGTTTTGATTTCTTTTTTTTTTGTAGAGACAGAGTCTCAAGTACCACCCTCGGGTAGAGTGCCGTGGCATCACACGGCTCACAGCAACCTCTATTCTTGGGCTTACGTGATTCTCTTGCCTCAGCCTCCGGAGCAGCTGGGACTACAGGCGCCCGCCACAAGCTCAGTGAGTAGGGTGCCGGCCCCATATGCCAAGGGTGGTGGGTTCAAACCCAGCCCCGGCCAAACTGCGATTTCTTTTTTTTTTTTTAATGAAAATAAGGAAGTCTATGGCAGGGGTTTTGAAAAAAACATGAAAAATTTTAAAGATCATTAATTAAATTATTTTTGAAGAAAGTTCAAAGCACAGGAAGTATATTCCTTTTCTCAAGTCTTTTTTTTTTTTTTTTTTTGATCAACATAATTTAAGTGCGCCACAGAAGTTTAGCTACAGGTTCAAGTGTGCTGTGAGATAAAAAAGGGTGAAAAGCACTTGTCTATGGTGTGGATTAAATAAAATAACATAGTGCACATAAAATGCTCAACACAGTTTCTGGCACAGAGGAATTGCTTAATACATGTAAGGTATGGGAACCGTAGCAGTAAGCCAGATACCAGGGAAAAGTTTCCCAGGTGTAGCTCAAATGATAGGTGTGTGCTTTTTTTTTTTTTTTGTAAAATTACTTCTTTTCTCCATTGCACTTGGCACAGGGAACCCTGGTTTACGGAGTTCACAGCAAAACACAAGGAAAGAGAGTCCCAACATGCTGTAAGACTTTCTAAAGTGCAGTGAGTTTTTCCAGACAGTTTCACGTTGGAGGTGAGGAATCTGAATTCTGAATCCGTGCAGTCAATGCAATGGTAAGCCAGACTGTACGCTGCCTTTACCTCACAGTAGCTGGAATAACTTTTTTTGTTTTGAGACAGAGTCTCACCACGTCACCCTTGGTAGGGTGCTGTGGCGTCACAGCTCACAGCAACCCCCAACTCTTGGGCTTAAGTGATTCTCTTGCCTCAGCTTCCCAAGCAGCAGGGACCACAGGTGCCCGCCACAACGCTCAGCTATTTTTTTGTTTCAGTTGTTTAGCTGGCCTGGGCCAGGTTTGAACCCGCCACCCTCGGTGTATGTGGCTGGCTCTGTAACCACTGTGCTATGGCGCAGGCCAGTAGCTGGAAAATAACTTGAAAGAGGAAACAGAGGGGCCTCCTCTTTGAACATTCACTGTGTAACCTGTTGGTGAAGTCTTCACAGACACTGCACAAAGGCAAGGACACAGGCACGTGAAATCACAAGTTCTTCACAGAACCTCTTGCTTATTGCCTCAAGAAGTGTTATTTATGTATCAGTTAATAAATTCAGGAGGACTTGTTCACAGTGAGGGGGTATCAATGCCATTCCTCTCCCACGTGGAACCAGTCTTTCCAGAGACAGAGAACGCTACTGGGTCAGCTGTCTGAAGCAAGAGAGTTGGGGCTCCAAGTTGACTTATGTACGGCAGGCTTCAGAGAAAATGAATGCTTGCTGCATGCTGAGAATTGGGACGTTGCACTGACCCAGCCATTTGTCTAGGGGGAGCTTGTAAAGTCACAAGACCAGTGATGGTGTAATGCCAGTTTTCTCCCATTTACATCGGCCATCTACTTCAAGGAGAGCAATAAAAAATGAAATTTAAGACCTAAAGTGAAACAGTTCTTGCATAACAATGACAACAACCTGGCTACTTGTTTTTATGGGAATTGGACAATTTTTTCTTTTTTAGAATTAAGATTGAACTTTGACTAGCTACAACCTAAAATGTTGTGCCTAGGTCCTCGTGTAGTCTGCCACTGTCCCTGGAGTACTGATGATGAGTTTTAGGGGAAGCTCCCCAACCCCAAATTAAAGGGTATTTTTAGAAGCTAAAGTCTAAAAATACAAAGAGGTATAAACAGCGTTTAAACATGACCAAGGTTTGGAAATAGAGCATTATAAAAAGCCACAAATGTGTTAATAGGATTCAGAGCATAAATTTAGTATAATCATTATTCTTTGGTCACTGAGAAGCTAATAACGATAACTATCTTTATTTTTCTTTTCTTTTTCAGTTTAACAAGAATAGTGCTTTGCTTTTGGCATTTTAAATGTAAAGTTCATAGTAAGTTGACAATTATTTCTGTGCTTTGGGAAATCAATGAATGTGGAGTCAGAAGATAAGCATTTGAACCCCTGCACTCTTAAGAGCCCTGTGGTCTTAGGACAACTTAATCTCTCAGGCTTCACTTTCTTCTGTCATTTAGAAGCAGTTAAGGAGCAACACTACTTACCTTACAAAGTTGTCAGGAGGATTAAATGAGCTAAGCTACATAAAACCTTTCTTCCGATATAAAGTGCTACACAAACTTAAGGCATTCCTAGGTAATATTCTTGTTTTGACCTCTGCGCTGTGGAAAGGGAAGCTTTAGAAATGGATAACAGAGTTGACTTCTCTCAGAGCATTAACATTGAGATTAACATTGGGATGTTATTACATCAATATCCAGGGACAATGGCAGACCTCTCTGGGGTACAGGCACATGTTTGTTTGTTTGTTTGTTTGTTTGTTTAGAATTACTGTGGTAAAATAGACATAATATAAAATTTACCATTTTAACCTATTTTAAAGATACATTTCAGTGTCATTAAAAACATTCAACATTGCTCTGTTAACAATCATCACTATCCATCTCCAGAACTTTTTCAGCTTCCCAAACTGAAATTCCATATCCATTAAACAGCAACTCCCTCTTCTCTCCTCCTGGCCCCTGGCAACCACCATTCTATTTCCCTATGAATTTTGACTACTCCAGGGACCTCATGTAAGTAGACTAATACAGTATTTGTCCTAAGTGACCAGATTATTTCACTTAGCAGAATGTCCGCAAGGTTTGTCTATGTTGTAGCATTTGTCAGAATTTTCTTCCTTTTTAAGGCTAAATGATCTCCTGTTGCATGTATACATTGCGATTTGTTTATCTATTCACCCTTAGATGAACACTTGGGTTGATTCCACCTTTTAGCTACTGTGAATAATGCTTCCATAAAAATTGGTGTACAAATGTCAGTTCTAGTCTCTGTCTTCATTTCTTCTGTGTAGATACCCAGGAGTGAAATTGCTGTATCATATAGTAATTCTATCTTTAATTTTTTGAGGAATAAATCATATCATTTTTTGTAGTGGCTGTACCACTTTTCATTGCCACCAGCAAAGTACAAGGGTTTCAATTTCTCCAAATCCTTGTCAATGCGTTTCTGGTTTTTATTTCTTAAAATAATAGCCAAACTAGTGAGTGTCAAATAGGCACAGTAGTTTGTAGTCCACAATTTGGGGTGGGGGTCTGACATTGAAAGCTGATAATAACGGTAGCAGCCCAGCCAGCAGCCCTATCATCTACTTTTTATAGAATTCTAAGATACAGAAGGGTCAACCCTTAAATACTTAACCACTAAGAGCTATGGAAGTTATTATTTAAACAGAACCTAAGATTTGGTTTGGAATAAAGACTCTAGTTGCCTCATATCCTTGGTCATATCAGTTGTAACAATAAATATTAACAGGTTAAATTGGCTTAGTTAAAGACAAAGGTCATCATAAGAGGCCCAAAAATAACACCCGAATACATTCTGCTTATAATAAAAGATATTTTTAAAACAAACTCTAACTCAGTTGAATGAGAAAATGTTATCTGTATTGATGCTTTAAGACTTGCCAAGTGGCCTCATATACAGTCAGGTGTCACAAGTGTTACGTGTGTTTGAAAAGAATTTTTAGACATTGAACTAACATTTTACAAAAGCTCATTAGAACAATCATACTAATTATATGGTTGTTAATTAACTTAATTCTTACAATCTGTTTTTGTCTGCCTCATCAATTACTGAGAGAAGTGCATCTCCTAATTATGGTAAATTGACCAATCTCTCTTTTGAGTTTTGATAATTTTTGCTTTCTATGAAAGTTATGGTACTAGTTTCCTGATATTTGAACCCCTTCAAAAATATATTGTAAACATCTTTACATCCAAATGTGCATTTTACTTTAAGGTTTATTTTTTGGTTTCTATTCGTCCTTCTTTTCATCATTTCTTTCTGTTTTGAATTAAAAAATATTGCCTTCCTTTATCAAATTTGATCCAAGCATTCCAAATTGTATATAAAATCAGCACATTGTACCCCATAAATGCATTAATGTATATATGATCTATGTGTATATGACTTAATAAAAAAATTGCTTTCTTTTTGATTAAACTATTTTTACCTTTTATTCTATTTCCTCCACTACTAGTTGGGAGTTATAGTTTATTTATATTTTAGGAGACATTCATTTAGGCATCCAGCAGAAGTTTAAAATCAAAAGTTAATCAGTATCTTAATATCCTTCTCCTAAATATTAGAACCTGAGGATGCTTTAATTCTGATTTTATATGTTTTTATTGTTTTGTCTTATACAGTCAATATTTGTTTATATTTATCCACATTATCCTTCTTGGATTTCAGATCCTCCCTCTAGGGTCATTTTCCTCTCCCTTAAATGAAGTTCTATTGGAAGTAAGCTCTCTCTGTCTCCCCCCCCCCACCCCACCCCCACAAACACAAATGCTTTATTTACCCTAATTTGTACAATGTATTTTTATTCAATACTTTTGGCACTTTAAAGATATAATTGCGATATAGGTTAGCTTCTGATGATGCTGTTGAGAAGGCATCGCTTCATTTGACTGCAGGTCCTCTGCAGGTGATATTATATTTGGCCATTTTTATATCTGCCTGCCTTTTAGTTTTCTCTTTGCCTTTCGTGTTCTGCAGTTTTATTCACATATTTTAAGGGTGTGAGGATTTTTTTGTTGTTGTTTGGTTTTTTTTTGACTTCATTGGCCTTTCTGCATCTGAAGTCTCAATTTTGTTATTAATTTTGGAAATCATTCTATTAGTTTTCCAAATATTTTCCTTCTTCCCATTCTCTCTATCCTCCCTCCATGAAACTATAATTAGAGACATGTTAGACATTTTCATTCTATCTTCATATATCTTGATTTGTTTTTAATATTTCCATCTCTATCTCTCTGTGCTAAAGGCTGTGTAATTTTTCTGATTTATCTTTCAGGTTGCCATTTTCCTTGCACTTGTGTTTATTCTGATGTTCAATTTGTCTTTTGAATTTTAAATTTATCTTATTTTTCATTTGCGAAAGTTCTATTTGGCTCTTCTCTAAATCTGTATGATCAAGCTTGATAGTCTCTTTCTCCTTAGGCATACTATCAGTACTCTTTTTTATTTCTTTAAATATATTTAATATAGTTATTTTATATTGTGTACCTGGTTATTCCAAAATATACAGGCTTTACAAGGTTGATTCTGTTTTTGTTGTTCTCATTTTTATTGTTTTGCATAATTATTGCTCATAATGGCATGCTTCCTTGTGTGTTTTGTGAGATATACGTGCAAGTATATACACACATACACCCACACAAGTATATAGATATATTTCTATGGGGAGCTCATGTTCCTAGAAACTTTATATGAGAAACTTTTTGAGGTTTGAATTTAAAGAGTGTATCTTGGGAGATTTGCATTTGTTTCTGCTAGATGCCTTAGGATGACATTGCCCATCGTTACTTTAACTATATTTATACAATATTCTGGCAGAATGAATATAATAGCACCAAATCTGCCTAAGGACAGGTTCATGATTTGACATCTCAGGAAAGACATTTTATTTCTTTTTGGTTTTTCTCTACTTCATTTAAAGACAGGGAAGCATCCCCATTGTCTTCCTTTGCCAGGCAAGATACATCGGATACAGAGAAGTCATGAAAATGAATAATCTCATACTATTCAACATTTTAAAGTTCATTAATTTAACAATTTAAAGTCATGAAAATGAATTAATCTCATACTAATGAACTTTTAAATCTTAAAAGAAAAAAGATAATTTTTCTTGAAAACAAAACTTATCAAAATGGCATCAATTGAAAATAAAATGAATATAAAAAAAACCCAAAAGAAATTGGAAACAGTCAATACGTTATTTTAAAAGAAAAGACTTCAGTATCTGGATGCATTACTTGTGATTTCTTTCAAATTGTCAAGCTGGTATGTCAACTGTAGACATACACATCACATTTACAAATATAAACACATATTCTAAACTACAGACATTCTTCTAAATGATTATAAAGAGAAAATTCATGAATAAAATGTTCACAAACCATATTTATTTAAAAAATTCATCAACAGTTTCCAATAATTAATCTACTATATTATATTAATTAGTACAGTTAGGTAAAACAGGATTATGTCAATAAAGAGTAGAACCTGCATAGTTGATCACTATTTAGTTAAATAGACCTAATTTTCACAGACTGGACATGCACCACATGTACATATCAGTATAGGAGGCCTAGTTTCTATGTTGACCACCTCCATATGTTCACCAGTTTGTTACGGTCCTTTGAGGGGTCAACTTACAGAGGTTCTACTGTATATTTAAAAGGCATCCATTAATAAGTTAACATCAATTCATGGGAAAAAAGGAGACAAAGTGACTTCTTCAAAGACAAAATGAGAAAAAGTGACTTCTTCAAAACAAGAGAATATTCTTTTTAAGCTAATGCTTTGTATTGTATTTTACAATGAAATACTATAGATGTTCACAATAAAATGAGAAAGAAACTAAGATTCTTGGTAACAGCAATAGTATTTAACATTATTCTAGTTGGTGCAATACAATAAAAAAAATGGGGAAAAAAGCTTTATAATTATTAGGAAGGAGGAAAAATGATATGATTAAAATAATAGTTAATCACATTAATGTTAATCAAATTAAAAATTTTTCATATTAAATTGATTTCTCTATAAAGTTAGTGATAACTAGCAAGAAAAATAATTCTTCATTAATGCAATAAGATTCTTTGGAATCTGATAAAATAATTCTAAAGAATAAATACAACAATGAGAATATTTAAATTGTTTTTCAGGCTCAGCACCTGTAGCTCTGTGGTTAGGGGGTCAGCCGCATACACCAACGCTGGTGGGTTCGAACCCAGCCCGGGCCTGCCAAACAACAATGACAACTACAACCAAAAAAATAGCGGGGAATTGTGGCAGGTGCCAGTAGTCTCAGCTACTTGGGAGGCTGAGGCAAGAGAATCACTTAAGCCCGAGTTTGAGGCTGCTGTGAGCTGTGATGCCATAGCACTCTACCAAGGGCAACATAGTGAGACTCTGTCTCAAAAAAAAAAAAAAAAATTTTTAAATTGTTTTTCAAAATGAGAGGAGACTTGCTTTATCATGTATTTAAATACATTATAAAGTTATATTAATTAAAATTGCCTGGCACTGTTTGATGATAATATTCAATGAATCAGAATAGTTAGACTAGTTATCTCTGAAAAAATTCTTAAGCCATATTAAATATTTAGCATAGGACAACCGAAAATAAATCAATGGGGAATTAATGTATTTTTAACATTGCCTAGTAAGTTGGACATATAGAAAATAATTAATTTAATTATTTCCACTTTTGAGCCAAATTTCTCACCATCTTTGATTTCCTATCTTGGTAACCACATGAGGAATGTACATTTTTAGGTCAAACAGCATCTCTGCTTCCATATTTCCTTTTACAAGTTTATACTATAAGTTCAAACTCACTGGGATAGCCTTCTTCACATGCAAAATACATTAGAGACCATTTCCTTCTGATAAATTTTATTTTTGGCAGTATCTATCATGGGACAGAAGTTGAGTTCCCCAAAGGCCAGCTCTAAATTCTGACAGGGAAGGAGAGGACTAAAGAAACTTAAAGATTGGCTAACCTTGTAGTTGCATACCAAGAGCAACAAGAAATAAGTGAAAATGTTTCTTTAATAGGTGGCTCAATCAAATGAGCATGTTGGTGTCTAGTGCAGTGTATGGTGCCATGAGACGCATGATTGAGGCCTTTCAGGAGTTTCCATCCTAGCAGAGCAGATGAAACACATACAAAATAATTAGAAAACCATTACCTGCTAAATGGTACAGTATTGACAGTGTGTGCAAATAAAGTTCAGAAAACAGATTCATGTGAAGAAAAGTGGACAAGGAGCTAAGGGCCACACAGCTTGAGAGGTGGTGGTCAGCTCTCCTTAAACCTGGCAGTGAGGGTTGGTGGAAAGTTTGCCTCTCCCATCTCCACATGGGACAGGCTCAACTATACTTGCTCTCAAGCCATGAGAGCTCTTGTCACAATTTAGGTTTTTCATATGGCTCTGAGGCCAGTAGCACCTGTAAAGCCAGGTAAGCCAATCACATCAGTAAGTTCCAAAAATATCTGTATCTACATTGACCAGGAGAGGAGAGAGGGAAAGGAGAAAGGCGGGGAGGGGATAGGGAGCTGTGAGGGAAGATGCATGTTCCTGACGTCTCTCTCTCCCCTTCCTTGGCTTTCCAGCACAGCCAAGGTGAACATACATAGAGCTCCCTGCCACGTGGCATTCTGCCTCCCTGGCAGCATATCTGCTGTTCTGTGCGTGTACCACTGGCTCCAAATCAGCAACTAGGCCTCACTTTTCAGAGGGACAACCTGTGGGTTTTATTTGTTCTTAAAAAATCTCAAGCCTGATTCTTATACTTAGAGATTATAGAAGCCAAAATTCAGCTACGAGGGCCCTAACTCACCAAATATTCTGGGCAATTTCATTACCTCCAACATTATCTACTACAGGCACTTTTGTAGTAGAAAACTGTGAGCAATAAATTTATGTTGTTCACAAATTATCCAATCTAAGCATAATTGGACTAAGATAATTCATGTATCTTTGCCACATTTTTTGTGAAACTATCTCTAGGATAAATTCCTAGAAACAGAATTGCTGAGTCAAAGGGAAAGCATATTAAAATTATTTTAGATATAGCTAAATGGCCTCAATAGTACAAAGGCTGTCCAGAAAGCATCCACACACGTATGTCTCTATTTTTCGTATTATATGGCTGGATACTTTCCAGACAGCCCTTGTATATGAAAGCTCTTATTTCCCCATATTCTTCCCAACACTGGGTAATTTTTGTTAACTGCTAGATTAAAAGGTATCTTGGCCGGGCGTGGTGGCTCATGCCTATAATCCTAGCACTCTGGGAGGCTGAAGTTGGTGGACTGTTTGAGCTCAGGAGTTCCAGACCAGCCTGGGCCAGAGCGAAACACTGTCTCTGAAAATAGCAGGGCACTGTGGTAGGCACCTGTAGTCGCAGCTACTCAGGAGGCTGAGGTAAGGGAATCACCTGAGCCCAAGAGTTTGGGGTTGCTGTGACCTGTGACGCCATAGCACTGTACTGAGGGTGACAAACTAAGACTGTCTCAAAAAGAAAAAAGTATTTTATTATTAGTTTTCAGTTACTCATGTAAGTAGTATTTTCCATACAAATCCAATTTGTATACTCTTTCCTAGAGATCTTTTTCTTGTCCTACAGAAAAAAATAGTGCTAATGTCAGGATTACCGTGCAGATTAAATCCAGCTAAAGTGAGAAGTTCAGGGTTTGGCGCATGGTACGTGCTCATCAAGTGCTGCCTGGAACACCAACCTATCAAGCTTGACTCACATCTTTTCAAAGGGTTGGAGTTACTGGGGGTTTATTGTACTTCACTTCATTGGGGGATATCTGAATCTCAGAAAATGATGTGTATTGTAGGCAAGTGTTCCCCTGACCCATAGTATTTATTGCATTGTACTTTGTCTATTTTCTTGTCTGTCTTTCCCTCTAGAATCTACATCAAAAGGAACCTGAATTTGTAGGATCTTGTTTTACATTTCTTCTTCTTCTTTTTTTGAAATCATGACCTCATTGAGTTAAAAGCATTTCAGCCAAGTCCAAGGCTGAAAACATCCAATCTCTTTTTAAAAAATCAGCAAGCAGTTTTTCCTCTTCAAGTTCATTAAGTTCATATTTCTTGTCCCAGAAGGATAAAACTGCAACCTTGCTAATCATAAACTGAGCATATTTAGTTAATTAATTAGCAAATGATTAATGTGAGATACCACCTTGGTAAAAATTTTAACAATTTATATTAAAATAAAATCTTCTCAATCATCTTCATATTCTCTCTAACATTTATTTAAAATATCTATTTCTTTATAATTGTTTTTATCACATTTAGCAGTGGATCTGATTTACAAACTTAAACCACAAGCTTCCATAGTCAAGAATATAGCCAGGCAGGGCGGCAATTGTGGCTCAGTGAGTAGGGCACTAGCCCCATATACTGAGGGTGGCGCGTTCAAATCTGGACCCAGCCAAACTGCAACAAAAAATAGCTGGGCATTGTGGCGAGTAACTGTGGTCTCAGCTACTCAGGAGGCTGAGGCAAGAGAATTGCCTAAGCCCAAGAGCTGGAGGTTGCTGTGAGCTGTGACGTCTACCGAGGACGACAAAATGAGACTCCGTCTCTAACAAAAAAAAAAAAAAAAATACAGCCAGCCGTAGTGGCCCATGCCTGTAACCTTAGCACTTTGGGAGGCTGAGGCTGAGGCTGGAGCATCACTTGAGCTCAGGAGTTCAAGGTAGCAGTAAGTTGATTGTGTAACATGGCACACTAGCTTGGATGACAGAGCGAGAGTCTGCCTCTAAAAAAAGAAGCTGAAAACAAAAAAATACAGTGGAAGCCTCGTACACTGACCCTTTTGAATTGAGCTTTCTTTTTTTTTGTACTATTTTTTATTAATATTAAATCATAGCTGTGTACATTAATGCGATCATGGGGCACCATACACTGGTTTTATAAACTGTTTGACACATTTTCATCACACTGGTTAACATAGCCTTCCTGGCATTTTCTTAGTTATTGTGTTAAGACATTTATATTCTACATTTACTAAGTTTCACATGTACCCTTGTAAGATGCACTGCAGGTGTAATCCCACCAATCACCCTCCCTCTGCCCATCCTCCCCTCTCCCTCTCCTCCCTCTCCCTTCCCCCTATTCTTAGGTTATAACTGGGTTATAGCTTTCATGTGAAAGCCATAAATTAGTTTCATAGTAGGGCTGAGTACATTGGATACTTTTTCTTCCATTCTTGAGATACTTTACTAAGAAGAATATGAGCTTTCTTTTCTTATACATTTCAAATGCCCCACCTGAGCTATTTCTAAATGTAGGCCAGAATTTGATATTCCTTACTAAAGGTGGTTAAAACTTACCTCATTAGGTATAACATTTCATCAGGCAAAACTATACTTAATAAAAATAGGAAGCCAGTAGAATACAGGGTAATGCACATTAAATTTGTTCTTAATAACTTCGTCTTGGGTTTGGAAGTACAAGAGAGGTTGAGCAGCAATCCCTTACTGCCAACCAAAGTCTCATTATGGGTTGATTTTTAGCACTAAATAGAAAGTGTGACTTGAAAAAGTCAGTTCTTCATAAAGTTAGGATGATTGTTATTCAGTGTTTTGTTCTTTCATTATTAAAGTTTAGAAATTTAATTTTAATTTTACATTTCGAGCACTAGCTATCTCAGGGTTTGGAAATGGTAAGCAATCAATATTTGTTGAAGTGGAGGAGCAGATGAATGAATGAAGTATCAGTTCTGTTCCCAGCACCTGAGGAACATGGGTAGAGAGAGCAAGCTTTCTTCCAGCTATTGAATAAACAGAATGGAGTCAACAGTTCTAGACAAAGCCGTGGCACATTTAGATTCTGACAGCATTGAATTCTCGCAGCTGAATGACTATAGCTCTAGTTCCATATGTGACCCCAAGAAACTTTTCTATCATTGAGTTAGAAATACTAGCTTAAAACAAAACAAAAAAAAAACAACTAACACATCAATTAGTTTCTTCTCTTCTGGATTTTGACTTGTTTATGCTAAACTAGTGGGTACTAACAGATCTGTGAATGTATGCATTTGCTATTTTAAATAAAGGCTAGAAAGGGAAGTTTTAAAACTAATACACACGTATGTTTGTAATCCTTGTTATCCCGAGCTATATATATTTAGATTTCTTATGTTTAACAAGATGCACAGACATCCTCTAAACAACTCCATGTAAGATAACCATTCTGATAAGCATTTAGTTAAACATAAACAAGTGTGTAAAACCCCACATGATGAATTGGAAATAAAATAAGAACTCCCCTAAAGTTCATACTTCCAATTTCAGATGTTTCCCCTTAGCTCTAGCACAAGTAAATGTATACAAATCTAGGAAATAATCTGCCAGTAAACAATGGAAAATTGTTCACAGAAGAGTGTGTTCTGCCTTCTCCAGCCAGCTGAGAAAGTAAATGATAGCATTCACCAGTAACCCAAACTACCTGAGTAATAAAAATGGTGTCAATTTCTGCAATACCAGTGGGTGCTGGATAGAGGCCTTGGGACAGGAAAAGAAGGTAGGAATAGGAACTGGGCAGAGTCAGTAGGGACAATTTCCTACTCATCAGAGGGACATCCCCAACCCCTGATAGTGGAAGAGATGTAAGACCAAAGGGTTGAGATAAATCTTCAAATTAGCTAAGATTATTACATAATCAGTTGAGACGGCTGACTTATGCAGGGGTGAGAGATGACAGGCAGGGCTGTGTCTGGAAGTCAGGTCAGGGAGTGCTCCCTGTTTTAGGGAGGAAAAAACACACATTGCCCACTCGAATTCATTTCTGTATTTCTATTCATACTGTACTGGCTTTGGGTCTCCTGAAGGGGCTCAAAATAGTTCACAAACGGTGAAGTTCTTCTGTCTGATGATGTACGTAATAGATACAAGAAATCCAGTGCCTCTTTGAGAATGGCATGTGGTCGTGCAGCTAAATTTTTGTTTTTTGACTGAAAAAAAGAATACTATTTCTTGTCTTCATAGGTTAGAAATCCAGGCATGGCTTAACCAGGTTCAATCACTTCAAGAGTCCGGAGTTGTCTCAAGACTCAACTAGAGAAACTCCCTGTCTGTGCTCGCCAGCATGACTGTGGGCTGTAGCTAAATGTCAACCTCCAGGCTGGTCAGGTGTTTATATGAGAGAATGTCCGCCTGGTAGATATCACCTGTTCAGCCACTCACTGGGTCTTTGGTGGCAATAGTACCCAAATTTTGTTTTTGGGGGATCACCCCTTCTTGACTTTCAGCCCTGGTAAATGTGGGCTAGGTTAAACTGGTATGTTAAGCTATTTCTCCTGGTCACAGTGATTGGTTTGGCAATGAGTACATAACTAAAGATGGGACAGGCTGGGCATGACAGCGCTATGAGGCAGGAGGCTCCCTTGAGCACAGGAGTTTGAGGTTGTAGTGAGTTATGATTACACCACTTAACTCCAGTCTGGGTGAAAGAGCAGGACACTCTCTCTGAAATAAAATTAAATTATATTAAGGTAGGCCAGTCAGGTCAATGAGATTTGATTCCAGGATTAATGTTGTGCTTGTGTGGAAATAGGCCTGTTTTTTTTTTTTTTTTTCTCCATAATACTTGGCACTGAAATGTTTGGTACTACCTGGTGTCATCATGAATGAACCTGATCCAGCAGAAGGTACAGTCAAGAAATCAACAGAATCAGGCCAGGCCAGACGTGGTGGTTCATGCCTGTAATCCTAGCACTCTGGGAGTGGTGGATTGCCTGAGCTCAGAGTTTCAATCCAGCCAGGCACTATCTCTAAAACATAGCCAGGCATTGTGGCAGCTGCCTGTAGTCCCAGTTACCAGGGAGGCTGAGGCAAGAAGATGGCTTCGAGCCCAAGAGTTTGAGGTTGCTGTGAGCTATGACACCATTGCACTCTACCAAACATGAAAAAGTAAGACTCTGGGAAAAAAAAAAGAGAAATTAAAGTGTTCATGATGTTAACTTAATCTATCCAGATTCACTTATAGCTTTATTCCTGGATTTTTTTAGGAATAATATCAATAAATAATTCCTCCTCTTTTTTTTTCTTTTCTTTTTCCTTTTTTTGCTTAAGCCATCTAAGTTGAGTTTAATGCCACCTGTAACCTAAACTATCCTAAATGTATGAAGCCTCTGGTACTATGTCTTAAATAGGTGTACTCATGCATGATGGACTCAAACTCCTGGCCTCAAGGGATCCTCCCACCTTGGCTTCCCAAAGTTCTGGGATTACAGGTGTAAGCCACCATGCCTGGCCTTATTGTAATTTGAGGAGGGGGTGATGCAAGGATGGGGTGATGCAAGGCTGTGAGACAGACTTCTACTTTTTCTGACACTCAGATATATACATTGTACAATGACAGCTCAGGACTCATATTTCTGTGTTAATGGAGTCTTAGATAACACTTTGTCCCTACTCTCCAGGACTTGAGACTTCTTTGACTTAAGACTTCTTTAACTATTTCAATCACATCTGACTACTGAGTTGAAAATTCTGATTATTTTTAAATAATTCTAACCTTACAGAGACAGAAATTTCTTGAAGGTTTTCACTGTGGCAAATCAAAGAGGCAAGATTTCCAGGCTCCATTAGTATAGGTAAACTCTTGCAGAGCTATAGAATTCCTGCTGTGGGGTGTTCAGCAAGTTCTAAGCCAGGGAAGTTTTCCATTTGAGGAAGAACTCACGTTAGCATACATCCCACTCCATCATTCCTGAGGCTCCTGCCTTTATTTCCATGGTCAGAAAGCAGATGTGGCTTTGTGAGACAGACCTGGTCTCGAGAGGAATACTTTCAGGCAAGTTATGTAAGTAAGGAGGGTAAACCTCAGAGACTCATTTCAAATTAAAGGATCATTTCTTCCTTCTTTGATGGAGCAGATGTATTGCAGAATTTATAACTGTTCCTTTAAAATAAATATATATATATTTATATTCCTACATATATTTTTATATGTAGAACTCAAGGAATGGTAATAACCAATTAGGATTATTGGACACAAGATAAGACAATGTCTCATGATACTGCTAATTTGCTTCCATAACTATTCCTTTGCGTAGACTTAAAAATATATACCCTTAAGAAATTTTCAGGAGCAAAATAACAGAATAAAAAAGGACATCAGATTAAACATTGTTGAAATTTTGCTTACAGGGAATGCTAACTATTTATTATTATGCAGAAATAGACTTTAATACAAGGCCTGACAATTTAAGTTCAAGAGCTCACTCTAGAGAAGGTGTCGCAAACCTCAATGCTGAATAACATTACAGTCACCTTTGATGTACTCCCCCTGGGAAACTATGCACTGATACCAGCAATGAGTCTACCCTTCAATGCAATTTTGAAACTCTTTTTCTCCAATGGCTATCAGAGCTATTGTCCTATGTGGCCTGACAATTAAGTTCACAAACTTGCTACTGTACTGGCAGTAAAGCTGGAGCCATGTGACCAGTTTTGGCCAGTGGATGGCAAGGGGAGGTGTTAGATCAAGGTCATGGTTATTAAAAGCTCTTGTGCCTGCTCCATTTCCTGCTTGCCTCCATGCTGACCATCAGGGTGTGTGTTCCAGATAACAGAGCTACAGAATGAAGTAGAGCTGTCCAACCTGCCACAGTGTGTCCACCATGAGTGCCCTGGTAGCATTAAGATTTCAGGGTATGCCTATTCATTATCCTGACTGGTAAATAATTCTTATTTCAAGTATAGAATTTTCAAAATGATATTCCTTGGGAACGAATGGACTTGAAGAAAAGCATATTTCAGATCTGAGATCCTTAAAATTACTATCTTTGGTTTTCCTCTCTTGGGTTTTGATAAGATATCAGTAATTCATTATTCATTTAACAAACATTTCATTGCAGAACTGATTGCATGTCAAGCACTGTGTCAGGTGCCAGAGACATAAAGATGAGCAAGGCATATTTAACCTCTTCACTCATGAATGTGAGTGACGGAGAAATAGACATCAAGCAACAACAGCAACAAAAATCACATGAATCAATACCTAGTACCCAAAATTAAAATATGGAGTGCTATAGAAGAGCACACTAAGAGAATCTAATTAAATTGGGAATTCAGGAATGGCATCTGTGGAACTTAAATTGAGATCGTTTAGGTAGTGAGAACAGAATGAACAACTGTCTTGAGATGGGAAAAAGTATGGTAGGAAAGAAAGGTGTGGCTGGAAAGCTGAGGAAGCTAAGCAGTGAAAAGACTGAGAAAGGCATATGCTGGATCAGGGGTTGGCAAATGACCTATGGTCTCTGAGCCAAATCTGGCCTGCTACTTGTGCTTGTAAATGAAGTTTTATTGGGACACAGTCATGCCTACGCGACTATATAATGTCTATTGCTTATGTTACATCAGTAGATTTGAGCAGTTGCAACAAGCTGCATGGTTTACAAAGCCTAAAGCGTCTGGCCTTTATGTATATACATATGACACTTACTGCATCATTCAGAACCTAGAAGGCCAGGTTAAGGATTTGAGATTGAATCCAACGTGCAAAGGGAAGGCATTAAAGGGCTTTGAACAGCAAAGCGAGTGTCATGAACAGATGCGTGCTCTAAGAAGACCATTCTGATTATGAGAAGAATAAACTGGAAAGGGGCAAGGCCAGAGGAGATCAGATAATGTCTGGGAAGTGGAGAGAAGGGAATTCAAGGTCGATCTGGGAAGTGAAATCAGTATGACTTGGTTACAGGCTGGATACTGGGGTGAAGGGGAAGAAGAAACCAAGGAGAATTCCTGATTTTAGCCCGAAAGAGCTGGGAGATTGGCGGCTCAAAAGCTGTTCAAAGCCAGCACTAAACATGTTGAGTTTCATCTTAACATGGTGTTAATGTGCCTAACGACAACAACAAAGGAGTAAAACAACTCTCACAAGTATGTTCTGAATTCTACTTTCTTTTGGGGGCTGCAATAATCTTTTCTCTATCTTCCTTGCATTAATTCTTTTAAAAATTCTGGAGAGTCTATCCATTTAAAGAAAAGATCATATGTAATGGGACTGCATATATTTCAGGATCTGCTTGAGACAAGTTTTTTCTTTGGCTAAGACCTCCCAAGTTTTATGAAAACATCTATTTATCCTGGGACACGAGGAGATTTTCAGCTCCTTGCAGCTTTTATTTGCACTGCCAAAAGGAAAAGCAGGTTTCAAAGGCCTTTAATTGAAAGGTCCCTGAACAGAGGATTTGTCCTAACTCACACTTGGTTTTCCAGGCTCCTGTAGGAGTTCTCCTTCCATGATGTCTAAAAAAGCCCTGGTTTTCGATGATGACAGTCCACTAAAATGCTCCGCTTTCCCAATACTCACCAGCATGTGCAGCCACCCCTTATTATGCATATTGTTTTGGCCTACTCAGCACTGTGCCCTATATGAAATTTTGTGTGCTAAGTGGTATTATGATTGGATGAATTTCCCGAATTGGGCAAGGTTTTCCCCTTGAGCCAGCATACTGGTTTGCCTCTAACAATATCACTTTATCGTTATAGTTGTGTAATTGGGTTCAGTTTTAGATTTGTAGCTGTTCAAAATAATTCTGTGGATGGGCGAAATGTATCTGTGGGCTGGAGGATTTGACCTCAAGTTTTGCCCTAGTTAAATGGATTCATTAAAGTTTTCTTTTTTTTTTTTTGGCCTGATGTTATAAAACGTTAAATTTGAAAAACTGATTGTAATCAGATGGTAAGGTTTTTATTTATGATAGTGTCAAAATATTCCTAACCCCTTTTGTAGAGGAAATCCACTGATTTTCTGCAGACATTCTTATCTCCTTTCCTAAAAGATGAATAAAATTTCCTGTAATATTTTGACAGAAAAAAAAAGATGGAATCTGAGTATTTGGGCAAAAATTCTTAAATCAAAGAAACGCTACTCCTTCCTATATTGTTAGTGAATCCTGACAAATTCCTATTATGAATACAGTAAAAAAGGATCAAATGGACATTTTATTTTTAATAAAAAATAGTAGATTAGGCTCAATTGATCTCAAAGTTCTAAAATGTCTTTCCTGACTCCATTAGATAATAGAGAAATGTAACAACAACAACAGAGAAATCATAGGTAAATTTATAATAGAAATATTTCCGTGAAGAAAACTGTACTTTAAATTCAAGGACACTTCATTTTTACAAACATGAATTTGGAATATTTTACATTGAAGAATTCCCCTATTCCCACAGATCAGTTATAAATATTCATGGAATTTCAATAGATTCTTTTCAGATTCCGATGTTTAATATTCATTCATATTATGCAGGGAATTCAATGTCCTGTACGGTACATGTGGATTCTTCTCATTATATAAATGAACACATACGTGGAGGCTATAGAGGAAATGATCATTAAAAATAGCAGGGCCCACACATAATCATAGAGCCCATATCACAGCCTTCTCAGCTCACTTAATAAGAAGAAAGTCACTGGTAATAAGCCAAAGGGCTCTTTATGCTGAATTGACTCAATAATGTCACATTTGGGCAAAAAGATGGACTGATGATTCTGGACAGAGTTAAAAACGCTAACTGATGTAAAGTATTTATGAAACACAATAAAGTGATTCCTGTGGTGAGAGTGTGCAGTCAAGATTTTGAAACCTTGTTTGAATGAGGCTCAGCCTTTTGATTTGCCGATGACTTCACAGTTCCTTAGTCTTCTCAGATATTATATAGTGTAAATTTTTCTGAAAAATTTTTATTCAAAGAGTGATTTGAGTTTCCATAAAAAGCAAAAGTAATTTGCATCTAACTTAACTATTTTCTAGGTTTCTTGTCCATATACAAGATGCTTTTTAGCCACTCTAATGGATATTTTTAATCAATGATAGTTTTAAACCTATACACTATTGCCATTTCCTTCTCTTATCTTTCTCCAAATGAAAAGTTTGTGTGACTGATAAACTTAAACCATAAAATAATTTGTTATGTGACAACAACTATACAGATAGCATTTAACTATTTACCCATTCTGCGCCAGGCATGGCCCTAGGAGTTTTGGATATAGTGTCTCATCCAATCTTATAATATTTCTGGGAGACATTATATTTGTAGTACAGGCAAGTAGGGGAAGCTCAAGAAAGATTAAGTAAGTTACTCATCATCACAGAGTTACTAGGTTGAATTACATGAAAATGCTGGTGTTGGACAATTTTTAATCTATATAGACAGCAATATCATAGGGTTCAACCTAACTCTAAGTATTGAGTTATAGCATGAAACTAGGTCTTTGTGATTCCAAAGTCCACTGTAACTATGTTGAACAACACTGGTAACTTTTGACCCCCCATGATAATAACCAGATCACAATTGTATAATAAAGAATTCATCACTCACTAAGCATGGAGTATTATGAACTCATCATCTATCTCAAGATTCCTATGCAAGATATGATTTCATTTCAATATCATCTTGATATAAAAAAGACATACTTGCTAAACTGAGTCAGAGAAATGGCACATTTGCAGAGCTATCACATATTATCCTAAGTTAAATATCTCACCTGGAACACAGTTGTTCTTTAAGTACTAAAAAAGGAAAATATTTTGCAAAGAGAACAGTGGGTTTCCTTGAAGTGTAACCTTGGAAATTAAGGTCTGTGTTACAGTGCCTTCATTCAAAGCTAATGTATATTCTTTCTCAGAGACTGTGATAAAATTGTTACTGAGAACACTAGTACCCTCTTTCAGGTCTTACTGACTATACTATGTAGTCAAGCATTCCCAATCTTCTAGGCATGGTAGAGTATATCCAAAGAGAGGTTTGCAATCATTCTAACTGTCAAGAACTCACATGCTTTTCAATGGCTTCCCAGTTCAGCATGTAACTGGAGAGCTCATTCATTTTATCTGATTTATAGGGCAGCGGTAACAGAGACCTAAATTAGAGATATCTTAGATATAAACAATATGTTGATTAACCATTACTTTTCCTCGCCTTCTAAGTGGGTGACCAGTACTGCAGTATTAATTCTCAATGTTATTTCAGGACCAGGGAAGGACATCTCAGAGTTGCATAAAGAATAACTGGCTCAGCAAATATTTATTGAGCCAAGAAGACACACTCCTCTCATGCCATGAGGTCCGTATCTGTCTCTTATTTTCAATCTTGATCAAGATGACAGGGATCAATGGCTGTATACCACGTATGATGGATTGTAGCATGTACTCTCACAAAAGAAGACAGCTTCTAATTTGGGGGAAAGCAGCAGGTTCTGCAGTTAGCCCGTATCAATTCTTTAGCCCATGAGTCATTTAAATGGATCTGAGGAGGAATCTTGACAGTGAGGGAAGTCTCGAAATCTTTTCTAAGGGAGCTCTAGGCAAAGGAAAGTTCTCATCTCTTTGGGCTAGTGTCGTTATGGTCCAAGATAAAAATGAAGCACGAGGAAGACTTGTCAAATTCTCATCCAGCTCAAGTCTTTACTGTTTCCCAGGACCTGAGGCTCACAAGCTGTCTGAGATTTACGCAGTTTTACGATATTGTTCTCAACTTGCAAAGGTTTTGAGATGCCTCCAGCCTCCAGAATGATGAAAGCCAGGCACTTGTCTGGAAAGCAGAGCAGCTCATATTATTTTGAGTCCTGGCTTATAACCCAGAGTGTTGACAGCCTCACTTCAGACCACAGTAAGGACTTAACTTCAAGATCCTTCAAAACAGCACAGTCCCACAGAGACAGCTTTTCTTCCAATTTCCTTTTCTGAGCACACTGACATGGTTGCAGGTATTATGGAAACAGCAAGTTGAGGTTTTTTTATATTTGAGGTTGTGAGGATGAGGAGTTCTGCCTTAATTCAAAATAAGGCTCTCAAACAGATGTGAAGACTGCCATTTAGACAACAGATAAAGTTTTATGAAGTTTAAACCAACCTAAAGGAACCTTACAGATCCTATCTAACTTCATCTCAGATATTCCAAAAAGTGCCTGGACTGTCTGGATTTATACACCAACACCCCAATAAGAGGCAATCATGGCTATAAAGCAATTGCTTATATCAGAACCACACCGGGGTTGTAAGGAGTTGTAGAGGGTCACCAAGTAAGTATATAGCAAACAAGTTCAAAATCTACACATTAATCCCCAGGTCAAGTCAGAGCTCATCATCAGATCTCATCATCTAGATTTCTGCTTTCTTTTTCTTTGTTCTTCCCCCTCCCCCCTTGCCTCGTGTCTGAATGAGGCATGTCCTTCCCTGGTTCTCTGAGATGTCCTTCCCTGGTCCTGAAATGACATTGAGAATTAATACTGCAGCACTGGTCACCCACTGAACAGGCAAGGAAAAGTAATGGTTAGTGAATATATTGATGATGTCTAAGACATCTACCATCTAAGTATCTGATCACTGCCCTTAAAAGACATCCTTTGATGCCTGAAATTTTCTCCTCAATTAGGCAGCATAAGTTAGCTCTTCCTCTTCCTACTTCCAAACTGGTACTTAATCGTTCTAGGTACTCAGAAGACAAAAGAACAATCCTGTTAAAGGGATGTAATTATAAATAGTAAATGTTAGCTGTTATCACATTTTTCACAGTGGTTTCTTCATTAGAGTGTAGTTTCACACCCATTCTTGACTTTCCTTAGTGGGAAGTTCAGATGACCGAGCCCATTCCCACCTGTGCATCTTGACGATTATCTCCTCCTCCTTACGTGGCCCCACCCCACTTCCTTACAAAGCCAACAGACAGTGGTTTTCTCCTTGTTCTTTCTTTTTAATAGGCAGCAGTGACAGTGGGCTCTGTCAGTGTTCTCTCTCATCTACGACCTGTAGATTTCAAATCTGTGCATTTCTTTATTATGAACAGTCATCTGATTATCCGCCCTGCCTACTCCCCCATGACAGTGAAAAGAAACTACTCTCAGTCACAACATATTTGCCTGTTATGTTCTGGACCAATTCTCGGCCAACCTGAAGGTCTTTTGTAAATCTCAGCCTTACAGCCACAAGTTTTGGCCAATTTCAGAGGGCAGGGTAGGCAGAACACAAAGGGTGTTAAGTTGACACAAGAAAGGACTCAGGGTATTTAATGCTTAATATTTACTGCTTAGTGTGGATGCTGTAGAGATCTGTAATTGGAATTGTTTATAGCTAGGGAAATGCCACGCAGCTGTAGACTCTAGACTTTACCTTTTTGCTCACTGCTTCTTAGTTATTTCATGACTTAATTGCATTTATTGAACTTTTTGGCATTCTCCAGGAAAAAGTTAAATATTCTGAGCTCCGATTCATTAAAGTTCCATAGCCCTTATCTTTCCTTATCTAAGAAAAGGAGATTACTGGGATCATGTTGACAAAAGATCTTACGTGTTCTTTAAAAACTCATCATAGTGTCACCAGGAGACATGACTCTCCTGGTTTTGATCACAGGCATGAGTTAACATTTTCTATATTGTCTAGATCAGTGTGCATCCCTTTATAGTCATGAGAATTCTTACTTGACAGCAAGTTAACTACAGACACTCATTTCTCCTGTTTCCTTCAGAATTTCCCATTTGAGAAGGCTTTCACGAGGCTGAGGACTGCGGAGTCCTTAGTTCTTAGCACAATTCCTGGCACACAGAAAGCATTCAATACATATTTGTACATATTTTATCTAGTGAATAAATTGGGAATGGAAAATATATCAATCAAATATTATTTGGAATTCACTTTTGCTGAAGGAAAATTCCATAGAAGTACATTCCAGAGATATTTTTAAAGTTTATTTTTGATGTGTATATTTGGCTGATTTTCCACTTTCTTTCCATCTCCTGTATTGTTAAGTTCCTTGGCAGGTAGGAGGACAAGTATTATCTTAGAAGTAAATCTTTCCCATTAAGGACAGCTTGACAGGGAAACCAGAGGCTGAAAGGGATCTATTGCGTGATTTTACTTTGTGTGCAAATGTTCTCCTCACAAAATGAGCTGAGTTATTTCACTCTCTAAAGAAGGCCTACTTTTGGTTTTAAAAGTGGGAAATAATATATAAAATAAGACTAATTTATAACCTAAGTGTATTAATTTAAATTATAAATATTTATTTTTTGTATCTGTGCACACATAATTTATATAAGAACACACACATATATGTACATTATATATATGTATTATGTATATATTTTCTTTTTCTTCCTAAGAGGATATTCATAAATATTGGTACTTGAAGCTAAGTCTAGTTCCTCTTGGAATTTAGTCCCTGCGTCTAAGAAAACATTGGTTCTGGTTGTGGCCTTCTGCACATATTATATATTCCTGATATCTGACAAATGACTATGCCTTCACCTTAGTCTAGCTGGAATCACTTCTTTATCCTCCTCAAGACTTAATAATGGACTATATTTTGTGATCTCAACACTGCCAGTCCTCAGCTACCTTCTTGCTGTCTTCCCTGGACAAAACATCAATGTTCCCCTTGATTAGCTAAGTATGTGTATTCTAGTGTTAATTCTTGATTCAGTCAAACACTCCAAATAAAGAGAGGGTGTGGGGTAGTGTTAGTAGCATAAAGAAACATCTCTTACTGGCCTACTTAAATATGAATATCAGTAAAATGCAGTAAAGTGACATTATATGGGCATTCATGTTGTAAGTTCAACTAGACACAGTAGTGAATTCAACTAGACACACTTAGTGGTACTTTGGCCCCCAGATAGAGAGGAAAAAATAGTTTAAATGCAAATTAGTTAGATTTTATATTAGGGAATGCCATTACTGGAAGCCTCAGATAATTTAAAACTGGCATAATTAATGATTAATTTTCTAAGCCTCAGATAATTTAAAATTGGCATAATTAATGATTAATTTTCCATACTACTGATGAAGGAAGGCAGATATTCTTTGTAAGCTAACCTGGCACCACCATAGGCTGTAGCAAAAACATGGTTTCCAATTTACTTAGCCCTCTAGTTTTAAAATTGTGTGATTGTTGACAGAAAATTTTTACAGATAATCCATTATCCATTATTTCAAATTCTGCCAATCACATGAGAATTTATTAATATCTTATGTTGTACTTTTAAAACTTACATAATTTTACAAATAACTATTGTACTATGGTATGGGTGCCTTCCCTCACCATTCCACTCCATTTGTATAGCAGATTCATTCTAGTAAGAAATACGATTCTGCTATTTCTTTCCATCTTGTGTGCCTGTCATAGTAGATAATATCAATGCCCTATAAATGCAAACAAAGTATTTAATCTGACTTCTCCCAAAAAAACTAAAATAAATTGAATGCTGAAAAAATGGTTGTACTGAATTTAATGAAAGTTGTTATGTCATTCTCCAAAATGTCATGAAGTTTTAAGGAACTTCAAAAGTAATTTTGAACACATATGACTCTTACCGTTATGTGCTAACTTTAGAACTTTACCTGCCACATATGATGTGACTTTACTTGAAGATAATAACCATTATTGATTGCCAACTTGGTATTTATTACTTCCTTCTTTCTTTCTAACAAAACCCTCTTTTTAAATACTTCTCACATGACTAAAGGGAAGATGACCCTAATGCTAGTTCCAAGTGTAGATTTTGATTTCTCTGGACTTACCACACTGTTCCCACCCACTTCGCCAGTTTTGGACTGGGTGAGTAACCCAATTCTGGCCTATGACAGAGTCAGGGATAACACCACTTCTTCCTAAGCATGTTATTGGGTTTCACTGTGACTCTAACAGCTATTGCCATCTTGCTATCAGTCCTCTGAGGATACAAACATCAACAGCAGAAGAGAGCAGAGAAAAATGAACCTTAGATCCTTGAAGATATTGCTCAGTTCTTAAATCAATCAACCCTGAATCCTTCCCTCATGTTTTCTTAGATAATGTATTAGTTAGTTCAGGCTACCAAGACAAAATACTATATAGACTGGGTGGCTTAAACAATAGAAATTTCTCATAGTTGGAGAGGTTGAGAAGTCCAAGATCAAGGTGCTGGTGGGTTTGGTTCCTAATGAGGGCTCTCCTTCTGGCTTGCAGACAGCTACCTTCTTGATATGTCCTCACGTGGTTTTTCCTTGGCATGTATGAGCCAGGATAGAGAGAACAAGTTCCCTCTCTTGCTCTTCTTATATAGCCATCAATCCTACAGGGTTAGAATCCTAACTTTATCACCCCATTTAATCTTAATTACCTCCTAAAAGCTCTATCTCCAATTATAATCATTTTGGGATTAGGGCTTCAACATACGAATTTGGAGGAGATAAAATTCAGTCCATAGTAGATAATATAAAACATTTGGTTATGTTGTTAAACAAGTTTAAATAGTTTTTTTTTCTGTCATATACAACTGAATACACCTGGATAGATAATATATCGTATAGTGCAATACACAAAGGATAATGTCTAATCCATGGCATATATGTAGCAGAGAAGATCGAGGGCTATTTTCCTCTGCTCAGAATAAAGCAATTGCAGAGTTAAAAATAGTTTGTCCATTGCTGTTATAGGGCATTTCATGAACTGCTGATTGTACATATATGTGGTATCATGTTAACATAAATAGTCTGGCCTGTAGAGAGTTTTAAGTTTTAAAAGAAACATTTTTCTAAGATCATGTGCTCTGATGTAAAAACCATACTCCAGCCCAGTTCTATCATTATAAAGTTCTGTCAAGCCAAGAGACATTAGTTGGTGATTTTTATCAAGCCGGATCTTTAACTAAAGGCTTGATGAGACCATCACTGCATTGTAACAGACAAATGATGATTCCTTTCAAGAATTTAGTCATTTCAGATCATCATAGTTTATTCTGCTAAAGGCAGCACCTCAGGAATCACCACAATTCTACAAATAAGAATATGCTTTCACCTTTTTGCCTGAAATGAATTACTTGTGTTTTTCTTGCAATTCAAACGTAATTTATACAACTATCTTCATCAAAAAGGTAGAGTTTAGATTTCATCACATTCTAGTAAAGGTCTCATGAAACATTTTACACAACTTTTAGTTACCTTACTTATAAAGTAATTGCCATATTTTTCCAGATGAAATACAATTAAACAATAAAATTATATTGGAGTAAAAGTTTTTCATAACACAGTAAAATTCACTTTTTATTTCTAGTTGGGGAAGTGGAAGAGCAGCACTTAGCAAATTTTAAAAAGCCCAAACTAAACAAAAGAAAACAAACTCCACCAAGAAACAAATGATGAGGGATACATTTGCATATGGATGGATACGTATTACAGCCATAGAACTTGGGCCATTTTGAAATCTTAAACCTTCTGATACTATTTTCCTGAACTCAGTAATACAAACCATGTGGTGAAGGATTTTCTGAAAAACTTTGCTGGTTTCACTGTGTATTTTATTACTGGCCAAATGTGACATTAAATTTTATCCCCTGTGGCTTGGAGTTAAATGCTTGCTCTGTTCAGAATGGCAACACTCAATTAAACAGCATTTTTCATGATCTACATCCACCATTGTTACTGTATTTAAGGGAAATAATGGGGGTACTGACCTATATTGCGCTTCTTATTATCAATGGAGACGAAGCGTACGCAGGGATTACTGGTGATGTACTGCCCGGCCCAAGGGACATCAATCTTCATGCCAGCTTCATAAAAGAGGCCCAGAGCATAGCGCGAAGAGTAGCTCACAGCCTCCAGTTGCTGCCTTTGGCGTGCACTAATTACTGAGGAAGAAAAAAATAAAAGGCATCAAACTTGAAAATATCATCTTTCCTTTTAGTACATCAAATACAGAACTCCTTTAAAGTGGTGCCAACTGCTTCCACCAACTCCATCTCACTTACGACGAATTTTAAAAGGTAATGTAAAATAGCATCAGCTCTAATTTCTTTTGAGAAGGATTACTAATGTTGGAACAATTGTTTTTATCAAGCTGAAGATCTATACTTTTTTAGGCTGGCATTTAAGGCTCTCAAAATCTGGATCCAAGTTGCTCTTCTAGCTTGGTATCCTAGTTACTGTCCGTGGACTGTCTGGCATCAGTATAGATTCCATATACTGACCACTTTCTATGAGTCGTGATCTTTGCTAAATACTTGACACAGGCTTTTCTATCATAACAACAGTTTTATAGGGTAGAGAGTTATCCCACGTTATAGATGGAGAGACTGATGCTCCATCCTTTATGACTTCTTTAATTCTTCCACATCACATCATGATTTTTTCACCACCCATCTTTCTTCCAGTGGATTATAACAGTTCCCTAAGCAGAGGGACCCCATCTTACTCATCGTTTTTATAAGCCACTACTCAACACAGGCACGTCAAGGAGGGAAAAATAAAGAGATAGCAAAGCAAACACAGACAAGCAAAATAAATTGAAATGTAGGAGGTAAAAAATGAGAAAAGCCTGAAAAAGGAATTGGGCAGGTTTAGGTTTTCAAATCCTGACTCTGCCACTTACTAGGTATGACATTGGTCAAGCTGCTTAATTATGCTAATTATATTAATTTTCTTGTCTACAAGTAGCAATAATAGTATAGAATGCACTAGTCTGTCATGAGGATTACATGAAATAATTCATAGCTCAGTGCTTGGCATAGAATAAGTATTCATTAAATAGAAACTTTTTTCTATTATAGGTAGGAAAATATTTAGGAAAATGGGACAATCTTCCATCCTGGGGTGGGGAAGAGGAAGACTTTACTCACTCTTTAATTTCCTACCTTAAAGGTCTCCGGGAGCTGCTTGTTCGTATATGTATAATATTACTAATTTGGGTTTCAGAGAAATCTATAATTCTAGTCTGGCTTAGGCAGGCTAGTTCAGATATGAAACATATGGACAATTCTTATTTATTAGTGAAAAATATCCTAATATAAAACAGTTGGAATCAGCAGACCTCAAGATTGGGGGGCAACTTTGAGCAAACCTTAGTAAAGTGGCTTTAGGAGGCAGATAGTTATAGAAAGGGTATTCAGGGAATCATTTAAGCCCAGTAACAATCCTACACTTGACTTCCCTACAACTCACACTTACAAACGGAGGCTATTATGCTAAGTCCAGAAGTTATAAACATTCAACTGCTGTACGATTTGCATTTACGAACAGAGGCTTTCCAAAGGGTAAATGTACCTGTTCCAACTTACATACACATTCAACTTAAGAATCAACCTACAGAACCTATCTCGTTCGTAACCTGGGAGCTGCCTGTACTTTATTACTGCTACAAAACATTTTTAGAACTATGAGTGAATTTAATCTTCACCAAAGCCTTACCAAAATAGGCATTTTTGCCATGCTCATTTTACATCCCCAGGAAGGTAAAATTAAGATAGGTTAAGTAACTTGCCCCAGGTTTCACTGCTTCTAAGCTGTGCAGTCAAGGTGAGGCCTGAGTCCCCACATGGGAGTAGCACACAAATCCTCCTTACCCCATACTTTCCTCTGCTTGTCTGCAAGTGTGAGTTTCAAAATGAACTCTGGAATTACTTTCTCCTTTAACATTAATGCTATTTTGCACCCATCGTTTTCTGCCTTCTTGAAATCCTTAACTGCTTGATGAATGAATGATCTAACATTGGCTTTGTTACACCCAACGAATTTGGGGCTTCATTTTATTAGTTAATTCACTTTAAAAGTTATAGCTTGACATTACGCTCACTGTTTCCTAAGAGAGAGGAAGTGAAAGATACTAATGCTGGTAATTGAACACATGTCACTAAGTTTTCCATTTTTAAAATTAAAATTCAAACAAAACTTTGTAGTCAGCTATTTAGTAACTGAAAGGCCCTAAATGTTTTTATTTTTATTTTTCAAGTCAAAACTGAAGGGTCAACTAGGTTGATAACTGAACTGGACCTTCCCCTCCCCAACACTTCTAGCTAGTTTTTAGACAAACTGCCAAGTGGCAAATCCCACTGGTAGCCCTTTGAAAAGGTAATTGATATCTATGTAGACACAGCAGTTAACCTTAACCACTCTTGTCTGCTCCGGGGGCTCTATAATTCATTTTGAGAACAGGGGGGTGAGACTTCTGACTGAAACAATCTCACTTTCTGGAAATATTTACTTACAAAAAATTCATCTTCAGGGCCTGAAAAGTTTTTCATTGTTATAATGCAAACCTAAAAAAATGGTATTATTTTGTTTGAAAAAGTTTCTTATGCAAAATACTGAAGGAACAAGCCCTAGATCCCAAATACATACACTTTGGCAAGGAAAACAATAGATTCATTTTTATCATATGTTCAAAAAGGACATATGACCACATAGCAAGGCTTCTATAAAAATGCCTAATTCCAGTATAATGATTCTTTACCTTTTCCTCATTTAATTTTGAATCAACAGGGTTATATAATCTATAATCTATATACCTATATAGATTATATATACTACATTTTATATAGCATATATACTATATATCAGACAAATTTATATAAGCACACATATATATAATACAAAATATATATTATGACTATGATGTGAGTAAAGTGGCTAAAAATTATAGTGGACAGGGTAGTTTACATTCAGACTTCCATTAATTAGAGGAATTATTCTTATTTCATTCTTTTCCTGCCCGTGTCTTTGTGTACATTTTTGTGTTTTGCATGAGTGAGTTTTGGGGGAGGTGAAAGACAGAGGAAGAAAAAAGGAGACGAGAAGGAGGGTGAGAAAGAAAGGAACAAAAGATCTGGCTCTATTCCTGAGTAAGTGATTTCATTTTCTTTGCTACCTAATATGGTTTTATTCTCTTCGTTTCTTAACCTATAAAATAAGCTCATAATATATACTCTGCCTATTTTCTGTTTTTTGATGACAATCTCATGCATCCACCCATCTATCCACCTATCCCTTCATCCGTCATCCATTCATCCATCCTTTGCCTACTTTTTACCATGTATTTGTCTTGATGTTAGGGCCGTCAAGCAGAAATTAAAGTCCCTGCTTTCATGTAGTGTACATACCAGTGGTAGGGAGGTCAACTATAAATAAATAACCAAGTAAATGGTATGTCAGTTGGTAATAAGAGCTATAAGAAAAAAGCAAGCAGGGTAAAGGATAAGTGATAGGTGTTGGTGAGGCTATTTTACATAGACCATCAGGGTTATGTGTCTCCTCTGAGGATTTTATTTGGATTAATATGGGAAGCTAGTACCAGTTATAGGCCAAGGGCAGACATGGTCTTCTGTTTTTTAAAAATATTTTTTTGGTCTTTTGTTTTGAAATTCTCACTCTGGGCCAGGTGCGGTGGCTAACATCTATAATTCCAGCACTCTAGGGCTCATAGTGGTGGCTTATGCTTCTAATGCCAGCACTCGTGGAGGCCCAGGCAGGCAGACTGTTTGAGCTCATGAGTTTGAGACCAGCCTGAGCAAAAGCAAAACGGCCAGGTCTCTAAAAATGGCCGGGTGTTGTGGTGGGTGCTGGTAGTCCTAGCTACTCAGGAGGCTGAGGCAGAGGATCACTTGAGCCCAAGAGGGTGAGGTTGCTGTGAGCACCGATTCCACAGCACTCCAAGGGCAAAAAACGTGTGACTCTGTCCCCCCAACCCCCAATACACACACAATCCTAACACTCTGAGAGGCTGAGGAGGTAGGGTCGCTTGAGCTCAGGAGTTCAAGACTAGCCTGAGCAAGAGGGAGATCCAATGTCTACTAAAAGTGGAAAAATTAGGTGGGTGCTGTGCGGGGTGCCTATAGTCCCAGCTACTTGGGAGGCTGAAGCAGCAGTATCACTTGAGCCCAAGAATTTGGGGTTGCTATGAGCTATGCCATAGCACTCTAGTCTAGGTGACAGAGTGAGACTCTGTCTTAAGGAAAAAAAGTAATTAAAAAAAAAATTCTCCTTCTGGCTATAGGAAAATACTATAGCAATGCAGGAGTAAAATTGGGGCAACAGTTATTACAGACAAGTCTTGGATTAGAGATAATATTAGAGGAAGTCAGACAGGGTTATATATATCCAGTTTCGATGGATATATTGTGTGTGTGTGTGTGTGTGTGTGTGTATTATGAAATAAAAATTATGGGAGGCCAACGATTTGGGTTGAATTCTGGTACAAGGTCCCAACTGACCAACCCAAAAGAAGTCATTTATGGTAATGTTCTACATCACCAAACTGAAACCTAAGATATTTATTTGTAAGATTTGACCAGAGAAATCAGGCGAGAGATTATAGCCAAACCCCCAAACAGGCCAGTTTGTGAAAAAAAAAAACTCCTGGGATTCACAGCAACCTATTGAAAGGGCCTGGCTGACCCGAGCTGCCAGGATAAAGAAGTACTCTCTGCTTTACCCTGCAGTAACTTGATGTTAACTAATCAGCTTTTGGCATCATGCTGTTTCCTCGTTCCTGCTCAAGTTACTTTACTAAAACCAACCAAACTGAGTAGACTGAATGTTGTCCAGTTCACGAATTGCTAATAAAAGTCTTTAAAACTCAATTTATTGAAATCTTGTTCTTTGACAGTATATATATGCATACACATATACATGTATATATAAACAAATAATGTAGATTTTAATAGAAGTTTAATACACATACAAAAAGTATGCCTTGACGAGTTTTCATAAAGTGAACACACCAGTATAACCAGAAGTCATATTAAGAAACAGATCATTACCACAGCTCCACAATCTTCCTTGTCTCCCCATTTCAGGCACTTCCTGCCACAGGTAATCAGTAATCCTGAATCCAATGCCACAGATTAGTTTAACTGTTTTTGAATTTCACATAAATAGGACGATACAATATATATATTTTTTCTTATGGCCAGGTAGGGGTCATTTATATATTGTAGATATAATTTTTTTTATACAGTGTCTTGCTTCTTTCATTCAATATTATGTTTGTGATGTAAATGTTGTTACATGCAGTTGTAGTTAATTAATTCTCATTGTGGGATAGTATTATTTACATGTATGTAAATAATTTATTTATTTATCCATTCCACTGTTGGTGAACATTTGGATTGTTTCTGAATTTGGCAATTACAAATGTAATGTGAAGAACATGTATATGTGATTCTTTTGAGTATACACTTAGTATTAGAGTCCCTGAAGCATGTCATATATATTCAGCTTTAGTAACTATTGCCAAAAGTTTTTCTAAAATGAGTGCATCAATTGAATCAATTCTTACTCCACCCTTTGTTTTTGAGACAAAGTCCTGCTCTGTCTAGAGGCTAGAGTGCCATGGCCTTAGCCTAGCTCATAGCAAACAACCTCAAAACACCTGGGCTCACGTGATCCTCCTGCCTCAGCCTCCTGAATAAGTGGGACTACAGGAGCCTCACCATGCCTAGCTAATTTTTCTATTTTTAGTAGAGATAGAGTCTCACTTTGCTCAGGCTTGTCTTAAACTCCTGAGCTCACATGATCCTTCCATCTCAGCCTCCCAGAGTACTAAGATTACAGGCATAAGCCACCATGCCTGATGCCAATTCCTACTGCCCAGGATATATGAATGTTCAGTGGCTCTGCATTATTGTCAACATTTGCTATTATCTGCCTCTTTAATATAGGGGTTAGTGATATCACTACGTTGTGGACTTTTGTTGTTTGTTTGTTTTTGAGATAGGACCTTGCTCTGTTGCCCAAGCTGGAGTACCCTGGTGTGATCACAGCTCCCTGCAGCCACCTATTCCTGGGCTCAAGTGATCCTCTGAGTAGCTAGGACTACAGGTGTGTGTCACTGAACGTCACCAATTTTTTAATTGTTTTGTAGAAATGGAGTCACACTATGTTGCCCAGGCTGGTCTAAAAGTTCTGGACTCAAGCAATCTTCCCACCTTGGTCTCTCAAAGTGCTAGATTTACAGGCAGGAGCCACTGCACTAGGTCTACATTGTGGTTTTAAAATCAAATCCTTAGGCCCAGAAGTATGATGAGTGAGAATATTTTGCAATTTTTGAAGATCTGTTTTTTCATACACAAACAAGGTACTGCTTTCGACTTATTTTTCTTCACCTAATGTTGGCATTTTTGGCACGTTAATAAATATTTTAATGTTGAGAGTAAAACAAACACCTCTTAGCATTAACATGGTATTCATTACCAACATGATAGTTATTGGTAAACGCTGCTCACATTCCTACTTCGTGATTAAAGCCTTAATATCCTGCTTGAAGTTTTGTTGTTTACAGCTATTTATAAAAGACTGATAATTTCCTGATTTGCCACCATATATGTGTACAAATGGTTTTAACTCAGGGACAGCTGAAGTTAGGGAGCCTATTTGTATTTTAACAACTTAAGCTTTGATTAAAGCAAAGTGCTCTCAATTTACTTATTGCTTTTATATTTTACATTGAATTCCAAGAATGTCAAGACATTTTATGCATCAATTCAACTCCTAACATTAGACCATCTAGCTCTGTGGGTACACAAAGAAAATAGTATCTTAGCCAGAATAGCTGGTTCCTTTTCACTCAAAGAGGCTATAGAAATAGTGCTCAAAGTTCCATTTTCCATAAACAGTTCTCTTAGTAGGCCAGTACAGAATTTGAAATTTTACCATTCATGAGTCATTCCTTTCATGTAAAATCATCACAGAATCAGCCTTGTTTCACTTCACCTGGAATAAATTGAATACTCAGTTGGACCCCATAGGTATAGAAGTCATTAGGTATGGAAGTGCAGTTTCAGGAATAGCATTGGCAAGCAATAAATCTAGAGTTTATTGGTGACAAACTTCAGCAGTTATAGCTATGTGGAATTTTCCTGAGGAAATATTCCCTTCATCCTGGGAAGCAACTCGGAAGTCAGAAAAATTGGGGTTTGAATTCTGGTTCTGAAATGTATCTCTGTGACCTCTGTCAAGTTACTTAGTCTTTCTAAGTATCTGTTTTATTGCAAAATAATTATAGTGCCTCCCTTAAAGAACTGTTGAGAAAACTAAATTAGATAATTTACTTATTTACTTATTTTTAGTATTGTATGTAATATTTATATAGTCTAGCTGTTTACTTCCCCCTTGACTTCTAACATTGCTTAATGCAATGTAGCTAGCACATGCGTTTATTGCAAAAGCCCAATACTCTACTACTTAACTTTAAAAGCTTTTAGGGGTGTTTATGTGTACATCATCCTTTGGAAAAGTTTTTAAAAAGCCTTTATAGAGGACACCCTTATGCTCAAGGATATCAGGATATGTACTAAATCAAAGACATTTCTTGGGTAGTAAAGTACACAGACATACTTCAGTTTTCAGAGTAGAGGGTAAAAACAAAACAAAACTTATAAGGAGTACTAAAAATGCCAAAAATGTTTTGGAAAATAATTTTTGAAAAGTCAACATAAATTGTAGGATCCTTTAGCTACCTTTCTACTTCAGAAGGCTGAATGTTCAAAGACTCATCTTTGAAAATGAACCAAACCAAATTTGAGATCATTGCTTTACCCTTACATTTTCTTAATCTTACTCCTTTCTGGGATAGTTAAAAATAAAAGATACCAAAGAAATGGGTTTCTCTGTATTGTCTTTTGGTTACTGAAGATTATACTTTCATAAACATTTAGGACGAAGCTATTTTTACACTCATGTCAAGAAATTTCATGCACCAATTTAAATCCTAACAGTAGACTATCTAGCTCCATTTATGAAGAATCATTATCTGAATACAATATTTAACAGATAAAATTCTATCTATGCTATGCAGAGTTGTTTTTTGGAAGTCCTCAGAATGAATTTAAAAAGCATTGGCATGTTAGGGCAATAAAGTTCTTATGTAGCAAGAGAAATTAATTTTAATGCTTTAAATTTTGTGAGAACCTAACAACCAATGCATTGAGTAGCATTTAAGACAGAAAAAGGAACATAAAGATACCTACAGTTTCTAAAATGTCATAATATATAATTAATCATGACTTCATCCTATTTTGTTCCCAGTAAGGATAAAAATAAACAAAGCATATTTTAGGAGTCAGTTCTTAAACTTCCATGTTAAACACACAGTCCTGCCACACTTTACTCCCAAAGACCTTTACAGTAGTGGTAAAGGCTCAAACTATTGGTGTGTTTCCACTGTTTGTGATGAGTAAGGTCCCCTTCCCTGTCCCCAGGAGTCAAGGGGGAGTTTTCTAATCCCTGCTATCTCTCAATCTTTGTAATCATAAAGAACAATCTGTCAAGGAATAAAGACATTATCTCTCTGGTTTCTGCTTTCCTGACTTACTATTTTCTTCCAGGGGCCATTATAAAAGAATATTTAGCTATGTAGATCTAGCCCAAGCTGGCTTTTCATAAAATCTTATGACTTTTTCTCAATCACACGAAGTCTCTACTGTTTTACAAACTCACTATCCGTTCTTCATCTGGAGGTGCTGTGAAACTGAAATGACATTCAATTCTTTCTGTGGCAATGACTTTTAACCATAGGATTAAAAAAAAAAAGACACTGTTAAAGGTAGAAACTATTTTCTGAAAGATGCAGGATTAGTTAACTCAAGCAATGCTTATTATAGGTCTACTGTATATTCAGTACAGTAAATATCTCTTAACCAAACAACTTAGCAAAGTATGATATAGATTTTGGACTGAGAAATAAAATAATTTCATCATGGTTGTTATCAGTTTTATTGTTGAGAACCTCCTTTTTGGATTTCTGAATCTAAATGTATCTGGCCTTCCTACTCTCTTTTCAGAACACATTCAGCCTAGAAACCACAATAATATGGTTGGAAAATGCTTGTCTTATTTCCATGCATTCTAAACTTTTTAAACTATAATGTCATCATTCTTTTTGTAGGAAAAGTGCTGAGTTTCAGTGAAAATATAAGAATAAAGCATTGTGTCTGCTATTATACGACGTACAAAATGTCACACATATGTATTTTATAGCCACTATTCCTTGCCTGTCCATTTAATTACTTTATGGCCATGTCATTCATGAGCAATATAGTCATTCTAAAATACATAACAATAAAAACTTTATTACATTTCACCCCATATTTTTATACAGACATGTATTTTTATATTTATAGCTAGAGTTACTTTATACTGAAGCAATGACTCGGAGAATTAATATTCTAATTCCAAACTTTTATAGTTTTACCAATCAGAAAACAATGCTTAGAAGGACCTGAAATCTGTGGTACTGAGGCAAAATGTAATAATCTGGTAGTGTCCTTTAGCTCTAGGACACTAAAAAATATGTTCATTGCGTGCTTTGCAGATCCGCTAGCTTCTTTTCTATTTACATACTAACAACTTCCCACAAGGCTTAGCTAAAGCCAAAGCAAACAAACTCAACTCAAAAATAAAAACTGTAAGTGGTACCAGCCTTCATCTAGTGGAAGCCTACAGCATTTAACTTATTTTAAAATTATCCTTTCATAACTAACAAAAGTTTTGATTTGATGAAAAGTACAATTATTTTTGATCTTCATATCACCTTACTTTTCCTTTGCAATGTTTTTAAAGTAGCTTTTATTAATGTACTATACATTGGTCAATTATTATTAATTTTATTTCACTATCTTTGTTTTTTTCCATTTTATGCATCCCATTTTATTCTTTACTGCCAGGTTTGAATCATTTCTCCTTTTTTCTTACTTAACCCTCATATTACTCAAACATTCAGACTGAAAGATGTGATGATAGAGGTTATCTTTAACTGAATGCTTGCATTTCTGAGCCTCAGCAAAAGACTGTGTGCATTTGCATAAATAAGTTTCTGACAATACACGGTGTCCATAAAGTTTGCATGCAGTTTAACCCTGTAAAACGTATATACATATAATGTGATATACATATTTTGTTTCACAGAGCTTTGGTTTTCCCTATTTGTTAAGTAGTGGTATGATCTAGATAAAAGGGCAATTATGAAGATTAGAAGATTAGAAATTTTATATATATAGCTGGCTCCCAAAGGGGCAAATGAAAAAATAACAATTATTGTTCATGTTTTAAGAGGAGGTACATGTGTTACGAGGAGATTCAGCTCTGGAAGAAAAAAAAGAAAAATTTGTCTTAGCTCATCTCTGGAAAAATATGTAATTTCAAAGTCTTGGGGTGTTTTCTTCTAATCTATTATACAACTTCAGTTATATATCAGGTTATCAAGAAGTTTTCCCCATTGACCAGCTATCTGTTTTTACCAGGTTTCATTATTAAATCAGAGTTAGTATATAATTTAACTCCAATGTAATTAATCGAGGATCTCTATATCCTGGCCTTGGAACATAATAGGCAGTTTTCTTCTTTTTTATGACATTCTCGACTCAGGGTTCAAGCATTTGTACAATCAGAAACACGAATTCCTCCTTTTGCTCTCCTTTTTTCTTTCTTTTCTTTCTCCTTCCTTTTGCTCTCCTGCTCTAACATATCCAGCTCACATACCTGTTTACTCTCTGCTTGCAGGGACACATGTACAGATGCTGAGGCATGAGCTCCATGAGATGCCATTCTTTGATTTAAAAAGCACACTCCAAAGATCAAACTTTTCTCTACCCTTGTGAATGCTAAACAGTCTTCTTAGGGAGCTAGTCTCATTGATTACATGGAAATTTAGAATGAATTTACTTAGTTATCAGCTGAAGTCATTTCAGACATATGTGGTTACACCCTAGCTTATGGATCTCCCATGTAGATTCGTTTTTCCCAGTTTCTGCCCCACCAACCAGGTGCTTACACCCCCAGCTCAGGCAGCAAGCAAGCTGGCCTGCTAGGATGGCCTTCTGACACCTCCTTCCCTCCACTATAAACCCAAATCACCTCCTCGCCATCTGCTTTCCTCCAAGCCCAAAGTTTTCTCACTGCTCAGCCAATCTTCTTCTCAAAGTGTACATATCCTTTGAAATTCCCAGTCTTGTTACCTTCTTTCTCTCCAATTTCCTGTCCTGTTGTCATAGGAAAATAACTTCTTAGCTCACCAAATTGTCTTCTCTTACCTTTCTCTTTTATTCTCTTTGTGAGCAACACACAACCACTACCACCACAACAGAACAAAACAACCCCTGTCTTGAAAAGAATGGAAAATCTCCAAAAATAAGTCGAAAATGTCTTTAATACTTGGTATTGCAGGGAAAAGGAAAGCTATGAATTTTTGAAGTGAAATTAGGAGCTCTAAAGGACCACCAGTTTGTAAGAATTCTCTGAAGTCCCTCTCAGAATATCAAAAGACTCCATCTCCCTCATCTTGCTTTTCTTCAATAGCCAGTGTCCAATACGAATAGAAAATTTGCTTCCATTCAATTATATTGTTCCATCTTTTATTTGCGCAAATGGGTAGCATTTCTATTTTATTAATGGTAAGTAAGCTTTTCTGGGCAAGTCTGATATAGCAGATTAGGACATTATTTCTATGAGAATACACATTCTTAAATTGAAAGAGCCAGAGTACCAATGGAGAGTTCATAAACTGAGAGCTTCCTGGAGTGGGAACTGATTTATACTCTGCTTTCTCATTTGGTAACAATTACACGGTGTTAGCTTCTGCTCTTGCATAAAGATTCAGAGACTTGGTGCTATAGGGTCAATGTTTATATTAACATTATATAAATATTGTGGGCACAATAAATAAACATAAAACTATGCATTCACATTTATAATGTTATAAGACACAAAAATGGCTTTGGTAAAGAACATAAAACTTATTTCTTTTTGAAAAAAAAAAAAAAAGAACATTTCTCTGTTATAACAGTCTTGGTAAAAACACTACCCTATAAACAGTCCCTGGCTTATTCTGGGTGACACAGCAAGAGGTGAGTGACCAGCAAGCCAAAGAAGCTTCATCGGTATTTACAGCCATTTCCCATTGCTTGCGTCATTGCCTGATGCATTGAGCTATAGAAAGGAAAAGTGGCTTGGTGCTTCTAGGAGAATCTGGGAGGGTGAGGGAAGGACATGCATGGTAAATAAAGATTGTCTTGTTTTGCAGATAAAAAGTCACTCAGGTAATGAAAGTTGTCTGGGAGCAGCCCTCAGAAGAATAGGTGAGTCTGTCTGAGTGTGGGCCAACCTCTTCCTGTCTCCTCTCCTGTGCTCAGTGAATTTTCCTGATTGATAAGATTCCCAGGGAGGGGATTCATAACAATTGAGTTCTTTTCAGAGGCCTTTTTTAGGCAGGAAAGGGAGCTCAGAGAAAGACTTTGCCTGCATCCATCTGTTCCCCATGTGCCTTAGTTCACCAAAGTGTCATATTTTGTGGTGACATTTCATGAACTTCTTCAGTGCAAAAATGAGAAAATCAGAATAGTCATCCCATAAAAAAATTCACTTCTGTTTCAAATAATGCATATTGAGAAATTGAATTGAATGATACAGCAAATGAAATATTTATTTCTTATATGCAATATAGATGAGTCCATGTCGCTCTGAGAAATTTAACTTTTTAATTTGCTAACTTGGTGTTTGTATTTCATTAGCAATTGTGAATGAATAATCTATTACTCTCTTGCAAGTGTCAAAAAGATGATGTTACGGGAAAAGCAGCTCCAACCCATTATTCCAGCATGGTTTGAAGAAGTGTTCACTCTTCACTGTTCTTTGCTATTCGTTGGATTCCCCAAATCAGAGACAATTAAGAAACTCTCATAGCAGCATATAGCAATCCAGTTGTCCGAAACATGTGTAAGTCTTCTGCTACATATTGTGGAATTAACTATACACAATTAACATTATATAAATATCATGGATACAAAAAACAAACATAAAATCATGCATACACATTTGTAATATTGAAAGAAACCCAAATGGCTTTGGGAAAGAACCTAAAACTTACTTCTTTTTGGAAAAAACATTTCACTGTTTTAACAGTCTTGGAAAAGATGCTACTCTATAAACTATTCACTTAAGATATAAATAACAATGTTATACTTTTAACTTGATCAGAAATATAAGACCCATTCATTATAAATCATTCATTAAACTTAATGAATTCTTTTATATGGAAAAATGCTCTTTGAACAAAATAATATTTGTATGGCTTATTAAAATTAGATAAGGTTTGCTATACTTGAGTGTCTCACTTTGTGGCATATAATTAAAAAACATTTTTTAGAAAGCTCAAATAAAAGATAAGGTACATTCTCCACTTCTTGAGACACACATACACACAAGCACACACACACACACATTCTTTCTCTCTCAACTCACAGAAATGCTTTTTGTTATTTTCATCTAAATGTATTGATTTAAGTCCCAGTAGAAGACAACTATGTGTATTAGCTACAGGGAAAAAATGCAATCTTATGTTAAGTAAAGCACAGTCATGCATCACTTAACTGCAACATGTGTACTGTGAAATGCATTGTTAGAGGATTTTGTTATGCAAACATTATAGAATGTACTTACCCAAACCTAGATGGTCTAAATTACTACACATTTAGGCTATATGGTATATAGCCTGGTGCTCCTGGGTTAAAAACCTGTACAGCATGTTGCTGTACTGAATATAGTAGGCAATTGTAACACATTACATATTTGCATATCTAAGCATAACTAAACATAGGAAAAGTACAGTCAAAACACAGTATAAAAGATAAAAAAATGGTACACTTATACAGGGCACTAACCATGAATGGAGCCTATAGGATTGGAAGTTACTTTGAGTGAGTCAGTGAGTGAATGTGAAGGCCTAGAATATTATTGTGGCTGTAGACTTTATAAATATTGTACACGTAGGCTGTACAAAAGTCATAAAACAATTGTTTTTCTTCCTTTCATAATAAATTGACCTTAGTTTCCTGATAACTTTTTTTATGGTATAAACTTTAATTGTTTTTAATTTTCTAGTTCTTTGTAACAACACTTAGCTTCAAATGCACATTGTATAGCTGACCAAAAATATTTTCTTTTTTTCTACTTGTAAAATGTTTTTTCTATTTGTTAAAATAATTTTTTATTTTGGTTAAAAACTAAGACACGAATACAGACATTAGCCTAGGTATACATAGGGTCAGGATCATCAGTATTGCTGTCTGCTACCTCCTGTTAAGGTCTTCAGAAGCAGTAGCATGCATGGAACTTTCATTTCCTATGCTAATAATGTTCTGGACTATCTCCTGAAGGACCTACTTGAGGATGGTGAAAAAAATCAAAATAATTGTTATTTATACAGAAGGTGCCAAAAAAATTTTCCTTTAAGAAAGGAAAAGAAAAAAAATGGATTAAAATAATGATAATATAAACTGATAATGTTTGTTGTCTTGTGTACTGTATCTTGTATATCTGGTAACTGCAGAAGTCAAACGTGCCTTGAATGTTACAATTTTAATACAGCCTTTTTCCTTTCTTAAAATGTGTATACATTTTCTTGGTACCCTCTGTTTATATGAGGTCTGACAATTAAGTTCATGAACTCATCCTAGGGAAAGTGTTTTGAAGAACGGAATGGGCACCTTTGCTAACCAAGTCTCTTCTTCTCCCCCTCCCATAACCTGTCTTTCTGCTATCACCTGATTTACCATCATAACTTGGATTTGATCATGCTCTGAGTCCTTGTTCTTTGTGTAACATCAACATGGTATATAAGCTTCTGCATCTGATTGGGTAATCACACTATGGTTTTCCCAGTACGCACATACATAAATTTTGTGTGCCTTTTCTCTAATTAATCTGCCTTTTCTGTGTTTGTTTTGTCAGCAAACCTGCAGAGGGAGAAAGGGAAATTTTCCTGTGACCACTATACTGTTTTATGGTTAACATTTTTCTTCAATAAGTAGATGTACACTCTAAAATAATGATATAAAATATAGTTTTGGGGCTTAGAAAATGATACCCCAAAGGAAGGCCTGAGAAGCAGCTCTTTGTCAACTTCTCCCACCCCCATATCTCTTGCCTCTCATTCCCCTCCATGCTAGCCTTAGAAATGAGAATCCCTCTTTCTTGAGGTTACAGGAACCAGGGTCCCTTTTCCTAAAAGCCCCTGTAAACTTAAAAATACTAACTTTACCCCATTCACCATTCTGTGTAAATACTGGCCATAAGGACCATATCTGACCTGCTGTGCTTGATCATATGTCATAAGACCCCTCTTCCACAGAGAGTCTTGTCTTGTTTCATACCCAGAAGGAAGGAACACCTCACAGAGAGGAGAGGCCAGGAAAAATGAGAACAGACAGGCCTTTGAGTTCTCCCACTCGGTATATTAGCATTAGATCACATCCATCATACCCTTTTGTTCCAATCATATTTATATACAGTTATCCATACTTTGTTGGACCTAAGCATAAAAATACGAGTTTCCTTGTATCTTTGGATCCTCCTTCTGAAGGGTCCCCTAACATGTAAAACCATGATCACACTAATTTGTATGACTTTTCGCCTATTTATCTGCTATTTGTGAATCTTCAGAGGACAAAAGGGAAGGTTTTCCCTTGGCCCCTAGAATAGTATAGTGAACACACATGCCAGTAACACAGTTACTTATTATCAGTGTCAAGTAATATGTTCTGTAATTGTATGTGCTATACTTTTATATGAGTGGCAGCACAGTAGGTTGAAAAAGCATCAACTCAAACACATGAGTTATGAGTTGTGCTATAACATTAAGATGGCTAAGGCATCACTGGGTGATAGGAACTTTTCAGCTCCATTATAATTTTATGGGACCACCGTTGTCCACAGAAATGTTGTTATGTGGCTCATGACTATGTGTGGTTCAATGCTGAAGAATGAACTAGAGTAAGGAAGAGAATTTCTTTGCTTTTGCTTAAATGAATGTGAAACTAGATTGCTATTTAAGCACAGTGTGCAAAACCATTTTTAATATTCTAATAAAATACCCAGTTTAAATGACAATTTGAGGAAACAAAAAGTTCCTCCTAGACCAAGTTATTTTTTTTTAGGGAAAGACAGTGCTAAAATTCAGTCTGATGTCTTTGTTTTTCTTATCTTCCCTTTAAATCCTCCCTCTCTCACTCTTTGTCCCAAAGCCTGAATGAACCTGTAAAAAATTATGGCTCAGTGAGTAGGGTGCCGGCCCCATATACCGAGGGTGGTAGGTTCAAACCCAGCCCCCACCAAACTGCAACAAAAAAATAGCCGGGCGTTGGGGCGGGCGCCTGTAGTCCCAGCTACTCGGGAGGCTGAGGCAGGAGAATCGCCTAAGCCCAGGAGTTGGAGGTTGCTGTGAGCTGTGTGACGCCACAGCACTCTACCGAGGGCAATAAAGTGAAACTGTCTCTACAAAAAAAAAAAAAAAAAAATTATTAATCTGATGTGTGATGTTTCTAGTTATTTAGAAATAAGTGATGACCAGTGTGGCAGATAATTTTTCCCAAAATGTTTGCAATAATATCCCCCAATCCATATTCTCTTAAAAGTGACTTTGCTTTGACATCCTTTCTATCAAGACATAGGGTCTATTTCCCTTGAATCTAGGAGGGTCTGTGACTGAGGCTGAATGGACACTATGTGACTTTTGAGTTCAGTCACGAAAGACGATACAGCTTGTGCCTGGTTCTCTTGAGAGACTCAAGCTTGGAATCCAGCCACCATGTTGTAAGGAATCTTAGGTCATTGCAGAAGCTCCATAGGTTTCTGGCAGACAGCTCCAGCATCAACCCACACACTTGTAAGTGAAGATACCTCTGGAAGATACCAGCTCCCAGCTGTCAAATCACCTTGTTTTTGAGTCTTTCCAGCTGAGTCTCCAGACATTGTGGGGCAGAGACATACAACCCACATTGTAATCTGCCCACATTTCTGACCATCAGAGTTCTTGGCATAATACAGTAATTGTTTTTATGTGACTAAATTTGGGGGTGGTTTGTCGCACTGTAGTAGAAAACTGTAGGACCCAGGGAGGTCGATTAATCTTTTGATACATTTACTGTCCATTTGCATTTCTTTCTGTGTACTGCCTATTGATCAATTTTGCCTATTTGACTCTTGATTCGTTTCTGTCTTGCTCATATTTTCTGCATATTCATCCTACTTTTTGCACATATTATAAATATACTTGTTAGGTGATACAGAAGTTTGAATTTCATGTAGCCTTTTACTTTTTTCCTTTTTTGGTTTTGGGATTTTGTCTCTTTTAAAGCAGGTTTTCCCAACTGGAGATTGTAAAAATATTCTATACTTTCTTCCAATACTTTTATACCTTTTTTTAATGATAAATTTCTTAATATATGCTGAATTTATTACTTTATATGATAAGGGGTAGAGGAAATTTGCCTTTTTAAAAATGGCAAATTTCTTTATATAAGAAATTGTCTTTATATAATTTATTTAAATAATTCATTCTTTCTCTGCTGATTTGAAATGCCACCTTTATCAACAAAATTCTTAAACATATGTCTATTTCTGAACTCGTATCCTGATCCATTCATCTATTTGACCATAACTATAAAAACATAATTTTATTTTAATTACCCTCTCTCTAAAAATTTCTTAGAAGATTTTAAGCATTTTACCTTTTAGAAGGATTTCAGAATCAACTTACAAACTGCCTTGTAAAAGCTGATTTGACTTTATTATTAAAGTGTGGCAAACTGATATATTTATTAGGTTGTGTCTTCTTGTCTGTGAATATAGAATGTTCCCCAATTTATCCAGGTCACCTCTTAGATCCTTTAGTAAAGTTTTAAGAGTTTTCTTCATCCATTCATGTTCAATAATTTTTGATTTATTCCAATAGTTTAAATTAGTTTAATTTAGATAGTTTTAAAAAATATTGTGTTTTCTAATAGGTCATTGCTGAAATATAGCAAAACTATTGAATTATATTTGTATGCATTTATATCTATACATTTCAAAATATACCTTATATTTCTTATATTCAGCTTTCTTTTTTGTTTTTTATTCCTTTATTAGGTTTTCAGTTGATTCCCTTAAGTTTTATTTGACCATCACTTTAACTTGTAGATTATGCTACAGGTGTCTGTGATAAAACAAAGTTTAACATATATCCAATAGAACCAGTTTCAAAATGTAAATTATGCTTCATCTAACATTTTCCAACTTTAGAAAAATTTTCATCAAAGTTTCTTTATTTTATTTTATTTTATTGTTTTATTTTTCTTTCTTTCTTTCTTTTTTTTTTTTATTAAATCATAGCTGTGTACATTAATGTGATGTGGGGCACCATACACTGGTTTTATACACCATTTGACATATTTTCATCACACTGGTTATTATTATTTTTTTTAATCAACTTATTGTTTAGTTACCTAGAAGAGGGATTGGTAAACTACAACCCATGGGCCAAAAATGACCCGCTGCCTGGCTCTGTATAGTCCCCAAGCTGAGAATAGTTTTTAAAATTTTAAATAATTAAAGCAACCAAAATAGTAATAATATCTTTTGACATATAGACCATATATGTTCTTCTTAATTGTTTTGAAGTGCTGATAGGTGCACTACAAATCATACTGAAGTAGTTATAATTTGATTGTATTTCAATTTGCCACGTTGTACTGTGACATTGGATTTCTAAAAATTACTACTTCACATCTATCATGTCAAAACAAGGAAAGAAGTATAGTGGAATGTGGGTGACTATTACAAAATTAGATGGCAAAGAATAGGGTTTATTGTGTAATGATACTTTGGTCATGCTCAAAAACTATACCTATGTGTTACAAGACACTCATCACATTATTCCCAACCCATGAGGAGGCAATAGGCATAAATTAAAAAAAGAAAATTAAATTGGATATCTCATCTGCAGAATTTTTCTTCATAAACATAAAAAGAAAAAAAAATGTTGCACCTGAAATAATTTTCTGGGTGGCTTATTTGTTTTCCCAAGCAAGGAAAGCTATTTATTGATGGTAAATAGTAAATTTAAATTGTGGTTGATTATAGCAGTTGAAATTATCCAGAGAAAACAAATTTTTTAAAAGACTATTAGCCTTTTGGTGGAGAACAATGCTTAAATAGTTGAGAATATCAGAAGCAACATCAATTGATGATTAAAATCCAAGATAAAATATTTTAAGTGGTTTTCCTTGCCTCTTGATAAGTTGACAGGTATAACTGATACCACTCAAGTTATTTATTTGAGGAGTCAGCCCTGAGTTTGAAGTGACTAAAACATTAGTCTCAGTGAAGAGTCTGCATTGTAACTATAGTGAGAATATTTTCAAAAAAGTTGAGAGAACACATTCACTACAATCTGAAGGGGAATCTGCTAAGATGTGTTCCAATTGGTGGTGGCAAAAATATTTGTTTCCAAGCAGAAAAACGTCTTAGTTGTGCAGATTTATACAGCTTGTGAAAATGTAAGGCATTTTTAGCCTATAGTTATTCACTGTATTATTCCTCTGCAGGTGCTTTGTGGAAAACGTTTAAATCTATCACATGTAATTGAAAACAGTAGAGCCAATGGTGAGATTCATTCACTTTTGTGGAATTAACCCTAATTAGTTCTGTAAATTTTGTCAAAATAGAATTTGAATACCGCACAGCAGATCAAATGCTAAGTAGTGGTAACATTGTGATTTGTTTCAGCTCAGGGTCAAGATTAAAATTTTTATGAATGAGACGTACCACCATCAACTATTATAACTGAACACTGAATGATTTTGGAAATGAGCTTTCCTACAAACCTAATGTTTATTAACAGATTCAACCTAAAATTATAAGGTAAAACAGCAATTAAAAGTGAAATTTTTGCTGTGACAATTAATTTTGTCTGAATCACATGAAATATCAAACTGCTTTCTAGATTTCCTATCCTGTCAAATGTTAAAATAAGAAGCAAGGCCTTTATTTCCACACAAATGTGCAGCAGACATATCTACTGACTTCAAACTACAATTCCAGCAGTTTTTTTTTTTTTTTTTTGGACTTCGATGCAAGTGCAAATGAAATTTCTGTATTTTTAAATTCATTTAACTATACAATTGAGGAGCTTTGACCTACCCTTCAATTGGAAATTAATGCAATGACATGTTAAAAGGAAAATACCAAGAGAAGAAGCTAATAGAATTCTTTAAGTGCTTCCTAAGCAATGACTGTGCTAAATTAAAATCACATGCTTATGGACAGGTATTCATATTTGACAGTACCTACCTGTGTGAAAAGACATTTTCCAAGATAAAATATGCAACATCTTATTATGAATCAGCATTAACAGAAGGGCATGTGCAACTGATTCTCAAAATTGAAAAAATAACACTGGAATCCAATTAACTGAAAGGTTATCCCTCTCCAATAAAATGTTCCTTATTTGTCATCAATAGACCTATATTATAGAAAATTATACTCAACTATTACTATTACAATTTCAATATCTATCAATAAAGATTTGTGGAAATTTGTTCTCTCTTATAAATTGCCTACACAATATCCTTGATTTTGCCTAACATTTACCCTCTTATTTTTTACATAAAAATGTTGCCAGTACCTGACCTAGAATATTTTCTTATGTCTTTTTTTCTCAAAGGTCTCTAGTAAAGGTAATTCTCAAAATCATTTTATAAGCTCATGTTTGGTGAGTGATTACTATGTTAGAAACTGTTGCCTGGTGAGAGAGGCACTAATATTTCCAATTTATAGTGTGGTGAAATTGAAATTCAGCACTTTTTCCAAGGTCATACATCAGTAAATGAATTAACCATGATTTAAATCCAGTCTTCTTGGCTGCAAAGCCTAGGTTGTGTGGCACTGAGGAAGTTATTTAACCTCTGTGAGCCTCAGTTTTTTTGTAACTACAGAACTACTTATATCATTGGAATAATTTAAACATTAAATTAATATAATGAAAAGCACTTAGAATAGCTCCATTGGAGTGGAGTCAGAAATGGTCCAAAGGTTCAATTATAGGAAAGAGATTGATGAAATAGTTTATTATTTAGAAGGAGTTTATGGAGAACAGTTCCCAATTGAGCTGGCAATTAGACCTTCTCACTTATTACAAAATCTGTACTATTGGGTTGAGGTTTGTTACGAAAAAGAACCTAATATGTAATAAACATGCAAAAATTAAATACTGCATTTAAATATGATTAATGCAGATATACTAAATAGTTGATAAAGCCACCTGGGGTCATACTTACTTGGGCTTATTCCTAGCTTTGCTACTTGCTAGCTGTGTAACCTTGGTCAAGTCACTTAACTTCTCTGTGCTAAAGTATCCTCCTCTATAAAATGTAGGTAAAAAGCCTATTATACAGGATGATGTGAGGATTATAAAAGAACACCCATCAAAAGTCACTAATTTTGAGGCCTGGTGTAAGAATGAGCTCAGTAAATGCTGGCTTACTTCTCCTGGCCCCTAGATTTTCTAAACTGATCCAAGCTTTAAAAAGCACAGCAAAGCAAAACTAAATTAAAACAAAACGAAAATTAAAAACCCCAAACCAATAAAAACAACTTGTTAACCGGGTGTTGGAGGATAAGGAGATTCTGGAAAAAATGAAAAAAATAAGAGGACTTTACTAGAGTTGTCAGTTAAAATATAGGACATGTAGTCAATTTAGATTTTAGAGTAACAGTAAAATTATTTTTAATATCAGTATATACTAAACATACAAATACTGTATTGCATGGGATATGCTAGATTAACTACACTATTCACTGTTTACCTGAAATTCTTATTTAACAGGCATCAGGTGTTTTCATTTACTAAACCTGGCAGCTAGACTTGATGGAATTTAGTAAGCCTACCCACTGACAGTCTTGAACAGCCAAGACTCAGAATTGCAGAGTCAAATTATGTTTCTAACTTGCTAACTGCAGAGGCATCAAGGAAAAGGTTGACCCCACCCTCCCCGTCTCTGTGAAGCAAAGGGCCTAGATAGGAAACCCCAAGCGGCTGATTTTTGACTCCTGTGCATGCTCTATGGCAGCCCAGTGCAGGGGCTGCTGGGAAAACCGTGGCAGCCTGCCCCTGGTTTTCCTTGGGGTGTGGCCTGCGGTTAGTGTGGTGACTCTTTGTCCTTGCCCTCTGCCACGCCCTGATTAGTCCACCTGGGAGTGGGGGTGGGGGCAGAAAACAGGTTAGAGGCAGAAAAAAAAGGTCTTATCAATTTCACATTTTTCTTAGCTGCTGTTATACGCTGCTGTTCGGGCTTGCAAAACTTTAATTATTACTCTGATGGAGAGTGGTTGCAAATTGTCATTGCCAGGCCTGATTTAATAGACTGCTCCCACAACGTCTGACAGAGATTGCTTTTGTTGCACTTTCTAACAGCTCGTGATGGTGGTGGCTCTTTTACGTTAAGGAGGAAACTCTGTGGTTAAACTGTAGCCTAGGTATTTTTAGAGCTGTTACCCTGTTAACAGAAATTTTGTACATTTCACCTGCAAGATATGCACTGGGGCTTAGGGCCTTCCCTAAACTCTAACAAAAAAAAAAAAAAAAGATTTACAGTTGTTAATACTGGATTTAGGACCAACTCCATGTCATCAGTGCAGCTACTCATGAAATACTGGGTTGCCTTTTTTTTTGGATGAGTGGTACTGTACCACAGGGAGTATTTTTTTCCTTGAGACAAATGACTTGAAGGAATATAACCAAAAGGCTAAAATTGGTTAGTTCTAAAGGTCAGAGCCTGAAGGCAGTGACCCATTTGTTAATCATTAAGCTTTTCTAAGCCTTCTCTGACACAATTTTGGCTTTCTGCCACTTCTCTGGTCATTTTAAACTGCAAATTCTTGCACTGATTCAGTTTTTAAGTAGGTAGCAAAGGTTATGAGAAAGGCATAACTTGTTAGCCCTTTTCCCTTATCAAACGTTCAGGGTTTTCGAAGGCAGAACTGTTTTATGTTAAGGGCATCTTCATAACACACCCAGCTATATAGCATTTAAAGGCAGACCCTTGGGTCCTCTAAAAAGGGAGCGTTTCTAGCTGTTATTTCCAAGTTAATTAGTTCCCATAGATAAGCAGGATGTGAAAGGAGGATACCTATTTAGTGATTAGGTTTTAGTTCTCAAATCCATGCATGGTTTTCTCCAATACTCCCAGCACTGAAAGTTCAAGAAACAGGAGCAAAATAATCACAACGGAGTTCTTATCTTCTGTCATCAGTTAAAAACTGGAAAAGCTTTAAAATATTTTGCATGCTTTCTGAAAAGCCCAAAGAAGTTCAAGTGACAGGACATTTCATTGCTAAATTTAATGCCAGTTTATGCTCTAGTCTTTTGGTGTACAAAAGGCAATTTGTATACCCAAAACTCCTATAAACAGAACTAAATTTTATGTAGCCAAGGGACATTAAGCTGCTAAAACACTTGCTTCAATATTGAACGTGGAATATCGTCCTCTATTTCTCAAGGGAAAAAATACACAGTCAAACCTTGCTTATCCACAGCCCAAACTTCCGGAAGACTTAAGTATTTGGAATTGCTCCAAACCTAGAAGGGGGGAGGTGTGAGAGGGATGGAGTGGGGGTGCGGGGAGGAGGGTTGAGAGAGAAAGAGAGAATGAACTAGCAGAAAGCGAGCAAGTCAGCTTTTAGAAGTAGACCTGAAGCCCTAGCAACACTGAAAAGAGACCTGAAGCTTACATCTGATTGGCTTAACAGCCAGAAGAAATGGTGAGCTCTGATTGGCTGGTGATGATGTCTCCAAATAACCAGGCTTTTTCAGGAAAGCAAATTTATGTGGCAGAAGGGACAAGAGACAGAAGAAGCAGGAGAGAAAAAAAGGAAGAGAACTGGGCAAAAGGAATAGACATTACTTGTAACCGAGGTGGAGGAAGATGAAAATGCAAACAGCAATACCTATTTGTATAAGTGCTTAGAGATTACAAAGTGCTTTTGCATTATAATCATTGATATTGTCTTCATAAAGACCTGCAGGGCTCCCAGAAGTTAAATGCATATCCCGGGGCACCCAGCTAGTAAGAAAAACCGCTCACATGTCTTCTGGCTACCCAACATTTCTGATACCTGGCAAGTGTTGTAGAGATGATGATTTGTAGTTGTCCTGTGGGGAGAGAGGGCAGCAAACGCTCTGATAGCAGAAGAAAGAATGAGAAGGCTGCCAGCCTGTAGTTTAGTGGGAGATGGGAAGGGGGTGAAAAATCACAGCCACAACCTTGAAAACACAGATATAGGGGAACGTTCCTGTGGATATTTGGGAGGGGAGGTACTCATGGTACAAATGAGTCTTGTGTCTTGAGAGCTTAGAGGGCAGTTCTGAATATATTTTACTCCGATGTGTATCACAGTCACTTCACATTTGTCACGCAGAAGTTGGAAGACTAATTATTCCTTTCATTTACCCCTGAAAGCTGTTCCTTCCTTAGGCTTAGTAAACGGCACAACCATTCCCTCAGTTGCTCAAGCTAAAAACCTGTAAGCCATCTTTGTATTAATTTTCTCCCATTATCTCTTTTATCAGCAGGTGCTGTAGATTTTATTTCTAAATCACATCTTGAATCAGGCTACTTCTCCTGAGCCACTGTAACGGCTTCTTCATAGATTTCTCTACTTCCTTGCACCCTGTCTTCCTTAACTCTTGCCTCCCTCCCGTCTCTGGGATATGTCACCTTATTTGTAACTTGCCTGAAAATAAACTCAAAGTCCTTCCTATGATCTAGCCCCAGTTTGCTTGACTTTGCCTAGGACTTACATGCCTCCTTTTAGTTATTAGAACACACCAGTCTTTCCAGCTGATGGTCCTTAAATTTTGCTGGTCTCTGTCTCCATATCATTATCTAGATGGATTTTTCTCCTGTGTCATGTTATCTACATAGATAGGGCTTCTCTCAGAAGTCTGTATAAGTAAGAGATTCCTTCATTCCCTCTCATAATACCTTTTTATTAACTTCCTGTGATTTCTCAATCTCATATTACATATGTTTTTATTTGATTTCATGTTTGTTATCTTTTTTTACTCTGTCTTCCTTTTTACTTGTCATCAAGCTCCATTAAGGCAAAGGTCAGGTCCATGCCCTCACCTGTCTATCCCTAGAACCTACTATGTGGTCCAAAGGAGATACTCAATAACTATGTGTAGGATGAAAAAATGAATATGAGGGCATTAACACACACGACATGCCACATCACCCTGCATCAGTGGAGCCATGGATGTGAGGATGCTGTGTTTCCTGTTTGTACCCTGTTATTTGTTAATTCCCAGCTACCATAAATTGGGCAGTTTTGTGGAATACCAACACCACAATTTCTAGAAAAGGGAATAGAATCCTATTTGGGTTGGGACTGGACAGAGTTTAAATTCATCCCCAAGGTGTATTGGTAGTAAACAACTGAAATCTACCCTGAAATTGGAGCTTCACAAAAAACAGCTATTTTGTAGCATGCAGGGAAGTATGACACTGTTTTACCTTCTGGGATTCAAAAGGCATCAGTTCTTTTTTGGAGCCAGAAAAATAGAGGCTGCTATCTCCCCAGAGAACTGTGCTGTTTTCTTGATAGTCTGTGTAGCTCATACATTGGCCATAATAAAGTCTGTCATCTATTTTTGATTTGCCAAAGTTGTGCCTGTAAGTGATTAACATACCCTTAGCAAAATGAATCATTCTACAGAGATTTTAAAGTCACAGTGGAATCAATATCTTGGTCAAAGGTATTGTTGCTTTAATTACATTCATTTGTTTCAACATTCCAGTTCTGAGGATTTCTTAACTGACGTATTACGAATCACTCTCAAAGTGAAGTTTACCATGGTGCCCTCTGGTGGAATTAAATCCACATATTTTTTTAAAGCTAAAGCCCTGTCTAGTGAGAACGCATCAGTATGTGATACAAAAAAGAAAGGAGCTACTTTAAATATTAATGTCCATAAACTAAAAGCAGGATACTATTACTATTAAGGAACTGTAAGAAATACATACCTAAGAATATCTATCTGGTTACAGATTCAGGAATACAGCATGCAGGAGCTATGGAGGAGGGGCCATGATATAAATGCATGTAATTCTAAATCCACTAGAACAGTAGTCCCCAACCTTTTTGATATCAAAGATTCATTTCATGGAAGACAATTTTTCTAGAGACGAGGGGGGAAGGGAATAAGATTCTCTTAATGACAATGCCCCTGGGTCCCTCATATACTCAGTTTATAATAGGGTTCATGCTCTTACAAGAATCTAATGCCAGTAGGAATTAAATGCAGGAAGAACAGCATTTGATCTGACAGGAGGCAGAGCTCAGGGGGTAATATAAGTGATGGGGAGTGGCTGTAAATACAGACGAAGCTTTGTTGGCATGACTTCCACTCACCTCCTTCTGTATAGCCCAGTTCCTAATAGGCCACAGACAGGTACTGGTCTGTGGCCAGGGCGGAGGGGAGGAGTTGAGGATGGCAGCACTAGAATGTGGGCTAGGAAGCACAGCATTTAAATTCACCTGGCAACACTGAAGCTGACTAATCAGATGTTGTACTGAGAAGGTTAAAAGAAGGTGACTGTAATTTTAGCATTAGCAACAATATTCATACATAGCCATGAACAAAAGTGGGAAAAGCAATTTGGTTGTGGTTTATGAAGAATCAGTGGCGATTCATTTTAACAGGATTTTTATTATTAGACTCATCAGAGGTTTTTTTTGGCAGAGTCTCACTTGGTTACCCTGGGTAGAGTGCTGTGGCATCATAGCTCATAGCAACTTCAAAATCTTGGGCTCAAGTGATCCTCTTGCCACAGCCTCCAAGTAGCTGAGACTACAGGAGCCCACCACAAAAAAAGTAGCTCAGCTAGTTTTTAGAGACAGGGTCTCGTGCTTGCTCAGGCTGGCCTTGAACCCATCAGCTCAAACAATCCACCCACCTCTGCCTCCTAGAGTGCCAGGATTACAGGCATGAGCCACCATGCCTGGCCCTCATCATCAGAGTTGATGAAACTGCAATATCTCCAACAGAATGGTAAGAGTCACAGTGTTGATTCCTTGAAACTGTGACCTAAATCTGTGACCAGACTTAGTGACTCCTTCATAGAGCAATTTTTACTTATCTTCACAAAGAGTTAAAGTGAAGGTCTCTGGGAGAAAATGTGGGTCACCCACCACAGAGATCCTGCTCAAGGTATTTAGATCACTGGACTAGCCAACTACAGAAATATATCAAGTACCCCCCTTCTTTGAGGACCTAGGGGGTCTTAGGACAGAAGGAAGTAGTGTTATTCTATAATTAGATCTATTTTCATCCAAGTACACTAAATAAAACTGTCATCCCAAATAAAAATGAATGCAAGAAAAGAAAAATTGTTTGAGTATCCAATATGCCAAATTATTTAGTGATTATTTTAGTATTCAAGTTTCCTAAAAGGTAGAATGTAGGGCAGAGTAGCAGTGAGCTGTGAATATAGTACACTTGCATTCGGTCAGCTAATTGTTTTTCTTCCAGGGGACCTCATTTTGAAACTTGGTATACCTCAGCTTAAAAAAAAAAAACAAAAAACAAAACCAACCAATAGCTCAATTAAAGCAGTGGCTCTGAAAGGAGAGGTACTACCTTCTAGGTGGTGTTTTGAAAGCTCATGAGGGCCATTTTCTGATTTATTGCAGGGAAGTTATCTCAAGGTGTCTGACTGATTATAGGGCTGTTACTGACATCCAGTGGGTAATGGCCAGGGATGTGAGGAACAGTTCCATACCACACTAGATTTTACTGTCCTGTCAACCATCCATGTAGATTAACAAAAACTGTATATAATGATCTAAGCCTAGTACAAAATTACATAAAAACCCTTTTTTAAGGCATGGTTTTAATGGACACTGAATTTCCCAGAAATGGAAATGCAATGTAAATTGGGGGAAGACTACACTTTGTTTCATTTGGAACTTTACCAAGAATTGTTCAGCATTTTTGAAAGCTGTAATGTCAATGTACATGGCACATACGATATTTGAGTCTTCTAAAAGTATAAGTGTAATGATTTTTATTTGTAATTTCCCAGTTCAAGGTAATTCTACAAATAGGTGTGAGTATGTCTGATTCCTTCATTAGTTCTTCTAGTGTACTTGTGTACTTGTGCATAATTTTGAAATTATGCATGTTGGTAGGTTATATTATCCATGAACTTCATTTTAGAACAGTAAAAGATGTTATTTTAAAATATTTGTTAATAAAAGAGGGCATTTATTATGGGGTGATAATTAAAATGGCGGAATAATGAACTATGAAAATCCTCTCCTCCACAAAGGTGAAAAAATACTGGCAAAAACTGTCAGAAGGAACTTTTTCAGAACTCTGGAAGTCAATCAAAGGCATGTAGCAGTCAGGGTAGCTTTTATTTTTAAAATGGCTGACTATCATTTAAAGAAGTGAGTTTGGTTGGCTTTTACTTTGTTCTATTTCCAATGACCCCTCCCTAGTTCTGCAATAACCTTGAAAACTAACAGTTTGTAATCATGTTAAAAACTTGCAGCCTGGCAGCCACTGAAGGGTGTAGAATGGGGTTAGAGCTCCTTCCAAGTCTTGTGTCTAGAGAACTGTCATTATTTGACCTGTTTGGTGGTTCCCTGAAATACCCCACTCATATATGTGATCTGACTTAGAGCTCAGCCAGTCTAAATGTTTTCCTCGTCAGTGAAAATATTTTTAATCACTTCTAGAAAAGAGTCAGGGGCAATTGTTCAACATCATAGTTGCCTGAGGCAGTACATAACAGTTGGGCAAATAATCAGCTTACCAAAAGCTTAAAAGGGGGGAAATATAGAGAAAGATATGCCCATAGAAAGATTTGAAAAGCACAGCCATATCACAGGGAGTCTAGAAGGCCAAGTTCATGCTTAGGAATGAAAGCATACTTATTGCTCTGTACATCCTCAGGAAAGACCTGACAAGGACCTACGCTTTCATCTCTTGTGGCCCTATGCAAGCAGGAAGTGAAAGCTAAGACAGAGTTATGCTCTGTCTGCTGGAGTATGGAAGCTGTGCTCCAAATGTACACGGAACCCCTTAGCAAAGACCAGGGGCCTTACAGTTTGTAGGCATTTAAGGAACTCTTTGTTCAATCATTAGCTGATCGATGAACTATCCATTAGAGATTTTAATAACCACCCAAGACAAAGAAATCAGACATTAAAGAATTAAATCAGAAAAATCGAAGAAGTACCACCCACAAATAGCAATTTAAGCAAACCCTGAGGAAGGGAAAGATTCTGATTTCAAGAGCTGCCACATTATATTATTTAAAACATAGAGTTTCATCAAAAAAATTAGGAGACATTCAAAGAAACTAAAAGTTTATACATGCAGTTTAAGAACAATAAATATAACTGTCTCTGTATTTACTACATAAAGATTTGAATCAGCTTTCTTAGCTGCATTTAAAGAACTAAAGAAAACCATGTCTAAAGAACTAAAGAAAAATTTGAGAATAATTTCTTACCAAATAGAGATAATAAAGAGATACAAATAATAAAATAGAGCCAAATAGAAATTCTGTAGTTGAGAAGCAAAACTTTTACACAAGTAAAAACTTTCTAGAGAGGCTCAACAGATGATTTGAGCAGGCAGGAGGAGGAATCAGCTACTTGAAGGTAGATCAACTGATATCATTAAGTTTGAGGAGGGAAAAGAAAAAATATGAACAGAGCTTCAGAGACTTGGGGAAAACCATCCAACATATGCATAGTGGGAGTTATCAGAAGGAGAGGAGAGTGAGAAGCAGAAAGAATAAAAAATAATGCCCCAAAGTTGACAATTTGATGAAATTCATTAATCCATACATCCAACAAGTTCAACAAACTCTATACAGATTAAAATCAAAAAGATTCATACCTAGACATGTTATAATCAAACTGTGGAAAGACAAAGAGAATCTTGAAGTGGCAAGAGAGAAGTGACTTCATGTTCAAAGGGATTTTCCATAAGATAAGCAGATAATTTTTCAACAGAAAACTGTGACAGAGAATCTTGAAGCAGAAAGAAAGAAGTAAATTATCATGTTCAAGGGATTCTAAGTAAGATTAGTAGCTGATTTATCAACAGAAATGATGGTGTATGGTATATTCAAAATGCTGAGAAGAAAAGACCATCAACCAAGAATTCTATATCCAGCTAAACTACCCTTCAGAAATGAGGGAGAAATCAAGACATTTTTTGAGATAAACAAACAAACAAACAAAAAAACTGAGAGCATTCACTGGATACAGATCTGCTCTTCAGGAAAAAAGGCAAGCTAATTTAGACCTTCAGGCTTAATTGAAAAGTCATAGATAATAACTTGAATTCACATGAAAAAATAATGAGCACTGGTAAAGATAACTGTTTAGGTAAAAATAAAAGAAATAATACTACTTTTTGTTTATAATTCTTTACCTTATTGGAAAGATAACTTTATAAATAATTTATAAAGTAATAATTACAAATTTATGTTGATAGGTATACAATGCACAAAGATGTAATTTGTATGACCGTAATAACACAAAGGAAGGAAGAGGAATTGGAGGTATATAGGAGCAAAGGTTTTGTATATTACTGAAATTAAGTTGTATTAATCCAAATTGGATTCTTATTAATTAAATGTGAACTGAAAGCCCAGTGCAACTATTAAGAAAACAACTTACAAAAAGTTGTAAAGGAAATGGTCCACTAGGAAATATCTAATTAATACAAAAAAGGCAGAATGAAAGAATAGGGGAATAAAAAAGACATAAGATATATAGAAAACAAATAGCAAAACAGCAGATGTAAATTCTACCTTATCAGTAATTACATAAAGTGTAAATGAATTAATCATTCTGATTAAAAGGCAGAGTAAATTGGCAGAATAAATGAAGAAAAACCTGACACAATTCTATATTGTCTATAAGAAACACATTTCAGATTTAAAGACACAAATAGGTTGAAGGTAAAAGGATAGAAAAGATATAATAGACAAACAAAAACTAAAACAAAGCAACAGTGGTTGTAATACCAGACAAAACAGACGTTTTTAAGACAAAAACAACTTACTAGAGACATTATTATTTTATGATAATAAAAGGGTTAACCCACTAAGAAAATACAACAATAATAAATGTACAACAAACAAAAGAGTCCCAAAGTATATGAAGCAAAACTAACAGAAGTGAAGAGAAAAATAATAGGTGGAGACATTGTTATTCCACTTTTGATAATGGATAGAATATCCAGAAAGAAGACAGAAGATCAAGAAGGAAATAAATAACTTGAGTGACACTATGAACAAATTATACTCCATAGACATACACAGAATACTCCACTCAACAGCAGCAGAATAACATATTCTTCTCAAATGTATATGGGGCATTTTCCAGGATATACCCTGTGTTAGGGCATAAAGTTAGTTTCAGTAAATTAAAAAAATTTTAAATCATATAAAATATGTTCTCAAATAACAGAGAAATTGACAAAAATATGAAAATTAAGCAAAATGCCTAAATAATGAGTCAAAAAGATATAATAAGGGTGATTTAAAAACGCTTTGAGATGAATTAAAATAAAAACAATATACCAAGCCCTATTAGATGCAGACAAGCAGTGGTTAGAGAAAAATTTGTAGGTGTAAATGCATATATTAAAAAGAAGAAAGCTCTTAGATGAATAACCTAAACTTCCACAATATATAAAAAGAAAAAGAAGAGCAAAATAAACCTGAAGGAAGCAGAAGTAAGAAAATAATAACTAATAGAGTGAAAAATGAATAAAAAATATAAGATAAAAAAGGAACAGCGGCATCAATGATCTACAGCTTCAACACAATTCCTATCAAAATTTTGCTGTTTTATTTTGTAGAAATTAACAAGCTTATTTTAAAATTCATATGGAAATTGAAGGAGGATAGAATAGCCAATACCATCTTGAAAAACGAAAAATGTCAATACAATCTTGGAAATAAAAAAGTGTTGAGTGATTCATACTTGAAATTTGACAAGAGCCTTTATTGAGGTTTCTGTCGGAAGAAACAGGTGAAGCAGAAATAGCATTGGCTAAGATGAATAATTTTAATTGGGTCTGGGACATAGGGGCTTTCCTCAATTGTAGGGTAGCTGGCTCTGGGGTGATTCAGTTTTCAACACAAGGTAGATAGATAGTGGTTCTGAGGATAAAAGAGGTGGTTGGGGTTATAAGCTCTGGATTGATTGGTTAGCACTTGAAAGTAGTCCTCATGTGGGCGGCGCCTGTGGCTCAGTGAGCAGGGCGCCGGCCCCATATGCCGAGGGTGGTGGGTTCAAACCCAGCCCCCGCCAAACTGCAACAAAAAAATAGCCGGGCGTTGTGGCGGGCGCCTGCAGTCCCAGCTACTCGGGAGGCTGAGGCAGGAGAATCGCCTAAGCCCAGGAGTTGGAGGTTGCTGTGAGCTGTGTGACGCCACGGCATTCTACCGAGGGCAATAAAGTGACACTCTGTCTCTACAAAAAAAAAAAAAAAAAAGAATGAGCACCTCATGAATGAGCTGTTGATTTTATTTAAGAATTGCCCCCCTGTTGATGGACACTTAGGTTGATTTTAAAAAAAGAATTAACTAACCCTGGTAGGATTGGTCCCTCTAGAGTCAACAAGGGCCCAGAAGTCAAAGCATCAAAATACAGAAAATAAAAGGCATGGTTAATATAAGTTGGATCTCTGCTTCACATCATATACAAAAATTAAACCAAATATATTAAAGATACAAATTTAAGAGTAAAATGTAGGCATAAATTTTTATGACCTTGGCCTAAGAAATGTTTGTTAGATATCAGTAGCATGAGCAACAAAAGGAGGAGAAAAGGATAAATTGGACTTCATTGAAATTGAAAACATGTGTGCTTCAAAGGACACTATGAAGAAAGTGAAAAGATAACACAAAGAAAAGTAAAATATTTTCCTATCATGTATCTGATAGGGAACTTCAATCTAGTACATATATACACAAAGGCTGCAACTATTGTTCAATAATAAAAAATAAATAACTTAATTAAAAAGTGAATAAAAATATGAATACATATTTTTACTTACAAAGATGTACAAATGGCCAATAAACACAAAAAAGATGCTGTACATCATTAGTCATCAGGAAAACATAAATCAAAACCATGATGGGAGACCACTTCACATCTCCTATGATAGCTATAATCAAAGGGGCCATAACGGGTACTGGCAAGGATATAGTTTCTCTGGCATTCTAGTACATTGCTATTTAGAATGTAAAACAGTGCAAATTTTGACAGTTCTTCAAAAAGTTATATATAAATTAACTATATAACTTAGTAATTACACTCCTAGGTATGTACCCAGGAAAATAAAAATATATATGTTCACCCCCAAATTTGTAGATGAAGGGTCATAACTATATTATTTATATAAGCCAAAAAATTGAAGCAACCCAAGTGTGCACTGATTGATGAATGGATAAACAAACATAGTGTATCTTACACCATAGAATATTATTTAGGCAGAAAAGGGGAATGAAGTACTTGTTCATGCAACAATATGAATGAACCTTGAAAATATTATGCTAAGTGAATAATGCAAATGTAAAAGTCCACAAACTATTATGCAAAATACCTAGAAGAGGCAAACCATAGAACCAGAAAGTAGATTAATGGTTGTTAGAGGTGAGAATGGAGAGTGACAGTTCATGCATATGGAGTTTCTGTTTGAAGCAATGAAAATGCTTTGGAATTATATAGAGGTGGTGGTTAAACTTATTTGTGAATATAAAAGGGTGAATTTTACAGTATATGAATTATATCTCAATTAAATAATGACATTGGGTTAACAGTTCTCTGTGGCTGCTATAAAAAATTGTCACAGACTTGGTGGCTTGAAACAACAGAAATTTATTTTCTCATAGTTCTGGAGACTACATGAACAGTTTCACTGGGCTAAAGTCAGGTTGTTGGCAGAGTTCCACCCTCTTCGGCATCTAGGAGAGAAGCCATTCTTGTCTTTTCCAACTTTGAGTGGCTGTCAGTATTCCTTGTGGGCACTTCATTCAGATCTCTGCCCCTGAGTTCATACTGCCTCTTCCTCTGCAGCATTTGTGTCAAATCTTTCCCTCCCTTCTCTTAGAAGGTCACTTCTGATCGGATTTTGGGTCCACCTGGATAATTTATGTTCCTCTTCTCATTTAAAAAGCCTTAATTACATCTGCAAAGATATTTTTTTCCTTGTAAAGTAACATTTACTAGTTCCAGAGAATAGAGCCTGTTATATTTGGGTGACCATTATTCAGCTTACTATAGAGTTTGATAGAGTTGAAAATGACCAATCTATAAGTTAATATCTCTACTATGGCATACAGCAATATAGTTTTCTTTTAACCTCTTTTTGTAGCTTCATTTCTTCCTTAGATTCTCTGCTCAAGTCACAATGAACTTAATGCCCTGCTTTATCATACCTCCATGCATTTGTATACACTGTGCCATCCAGGAAGTGATACCTCTATCCTCTTTACTGTGTGGTATTTTAATTTTGAAACTTACCACATGGTACTTTACTAATTTGTTTACATGCCTAATCTATTAGACTGTATTTATCAAATGTAGGGACAATGTCATATTAACTAACGTATGTGTTCGGCAGAGGGCTTGGCATATAAAAATACACATGTTTTGAATGAATGACTTAGCAGTTGATAATCAACGTGCCATTGTAAGTACCCAAGCAATCATCACTCACTAACAGTAAGCGTGAATTAAATTCTACTCATAGAGGGCTTTTTGTTTATGGAAAGGTCCTTCTTTTTCAATTTCGAGAGTTACATCAATGGTCCGATGTGATCTAGATTTGTTTGGAAGGACATGTTAACTTTTAAAAATATAGATACGTAACTCAAATTCCTCAAAGTAGTATTTAATATAAATTCTTAAATATTATTTCTTAGATATTATAATTTTAAAATAATATTCAGGGATTTTTTGTCCTTCAATACACATTTTAATTTTCTTTCAGAAAACAAGAATTCAGGCTCGGCGCCCATAGCTCAGCAGCTGGGGCACTAGCCACGTATACCAGAGCTGGCGGGTTTGAATCCAGTCCAGGCCTGCCAAACAATAGTGGACAACTACAACCAAAAAATAGCTGGGCGTTGTGGCAGGTGCCTGTTGTCCCAGCTACAGGAGGCTGAGGCAAGAGTATTGCTTAAGCCCAAGAGTTGGAGGTTGCTGTGAGCTGTGACGCCACAGCACTCTACCTAGGGTGATATAGTGAGGCTGTCTCAAAAGAAAGAAAACAAGAATTCAAATTACATTGGATATTAAATTCCAAATGCTCCAACTACTTTTCTTCTTTTTACCATTACCCCATGGCTACAATTGATTTGTAAGGTAAATTTCACTTTAAGGAAAGACACACTTAGGAGAAATGCACTTCTGATTATTCTGAGAAAAATCAATTGAAAAATCAATTGTGACAAAAGACAAAAATCAACATGCTTTCCCTACACCAGATGTTATAAATTTCTTCTAAATATAGTAGTATTAAATAATTTATCCACCCTCCGTAAATTAACCATAATACATATTAAGACAAGTGAATTCAGTCCTAAAAAATACTGGAATCGTTGAAAAGAATTCAAATACTCTTAGCATTCACAACCTGAAAATGCTAAAATACTAAAGGATACTCCAATTATTTACTAAAAATGAGTTCTTTAGTAAATTAAAAGGTAAACAGAGACTTCTCTTTTCTTATGATTCAAGATTCTGCATTGCCAAATTATCATAATTATCATGAGCAATTTTCTTGCAGTTCCTCTATAGGTTAAAAGGTGTCACAGAATATAGCTAAATATGTCCAGGGCTTAGATAATACCAAATAAGATGATGTTTTGCATCAGACATACTTATATTCTATAAAAACAGAACAACTAGCATAGAAAAATCAAAGGCCCACAGACATCTAAAATAAAATGAGGTGATAACATGTATATCCATAAATATCCTCATATATGCTTACTTAACTAGAAGAGTGTTGTGTATAATCCAGAGATAGTGCAAAGACTCTGTGATTCATTAAGGTCTGATGGTGTTAGATCAATTTGGGCCACACAAATTGTCAAAGCTAACCAACCAAAGCTCCCTAACAAGACAGAGTCTCACCCTATACTATGGAGAAACTCCTCGGAGGAGAATCCAAATTGACCAGAACTGGAGAAATAGGATAGAGAAAAGAGACGTCCAGTTAAAAGTGAGGTTGGAGCAGAGCAAGCAGATCTCAGAAAGTATGAGAACATAGTTTTTGATCATGCCTTTCAAAAGAGGGAGCTCTAGAATTCTGAATCGAGAAAATCTATTCTGGCTCACACCTCCCTTCTCAAAGTACAGAAAAACTCATTCACTGAAACTGAGCAGCAGAATAGAACTATCCATACGAAGGCATTATAAAACAAAAGAGGAGGGGCAAAATAACTTCCCGACAGATAATGAAAAACATGCTCGAGAGATACGAGATAGGAATTCCAGAAGAAGAAAACCCGAGTAATGGAAGAACAAATACTAAATGTCTTTTCAAAAATATGATCTAAGTTACATATTGAAAGAATGCATAGACATGATTGATGTACTCTGGAAAAATCAAGCAAGAACAGACATTGCTGAGACATACTGCAGAAAACCTATGAGTCTTTCATAGTTTTAAAGCTAACAGTTTTTTTTTAATAATGCTAATAAATCTGTGGGGTATACAAGCAAAATTATCAGCAAAATTATCATAAAATGTTGTCAAAATATTTGACAACATTTTATGCACAAGGCAATGGAATAACACATTTAAAACACTCAAAGAAAGATGAATGTAAGCCATGGATTTTATATTCAGACAAAATTATATTGCATGGGTACATGTTGGATCTATTAAGTATAGAGTAAAAATGTCTTAACACAATAATTAAGTAAATGAGGTGAGGGATATATTAACCAGTGTAATGTAAGCATTCCAAATTGTATATGAAATCAGCACATTGTACCCTCTAAATGCATTAATGTATACATGATCTACCTCTTTATGATTTAATAAAAAAATGGCAAAAAATTATATTGAAGTAAAAAGGCCACAAACAAACTGTTGTAGACATTCAAGAACTCAGGAAATAATGTTCACCTGCACTTTTACTGAGTAATCTCTAAATGAAAGCCGTGAGGCAAGCAACTACTGATGAGATATTGACTGAAGTACTGGTGAGTGACCAATTAGTTAATGAATGGTATGTTCTTTAGAAATATTGCAGCTAATAAGGTAAAATATCAGCTTTTTGTGATCCCTAATGGACTAATGGATTTCAGTAACTATCGCCAATAGCTGCTAACACCTTATCTCCTGATAGAAGAATACAATGTTGCCTATAAAGCAGTTCCCTTCCCCCCCACCCCCCAGCTCTGCAATGAACTTGAATATGATCAAGTCTCTAGAGCTAACCATCAATTTACAGGAAACATAATATTCAGATGAAGGTGCTAAGTGACACAATGTGGATGAATTCAGCAAAATGCAGACTTGGAAACTATATAGGATAAACAATTCCTAGTTTCTTTAACAGAAAATTGCAAGAGGAAAAAAGGAAGAGGAAAGAAAACCCATAGATTAAGAAAGACTTCAGAGACATATAAGTCAGTTGTTTATTTTGCAATTGCATTTATATTACGAAATATTATTTTTATCTTGATGGAACACACAAACTTATACAAACACACACAAGGAAATTAGGGAAATATGAACATGAGGTATTTATTTGGTGATAGTAAGCAATTATGAAACTGGGTCCTTGCTATTCAGAAATTATTGCTAATATCTGTGCCTGTGATAACTGTTGTTATGGTTTAAAACAAGTGTAGAACCAAGGAGGAGAGGTGAGTGAGAAAAGGTAACAAATGCAATTATGAGAGGAAAAAGGAGGGAAAATAGCCGGGGTTAATATGAAGAAAGGTCAATTCTAAATTCTCTTGTAGGTCAAAAAGTATTTGTTAAGTGCCAGGAGTACAAGGGTGAACAGACCAGCTATAGGCCCTGGTGTTACCTATAATTGTCCTCTTACAACTCCTGGCCTAACCTAGGCAATCACAGTTCTCAGAGCTAAAAACAATAGCTGGTCCCTGCTTTGAAAGTGATTATTAGGGCACTCTGATTCCAGTATTAGTATTTGCTCTGTAACACATGCAATTTGCTTTTGTGTATATAATGTGAGTGGCATAGGTGACCTGACTTTCATACTGAGTTAGCATACAGCACAAGAGGGCTTCCATCTAAGGAAATCATTGTTCATATGAACTTTGACTCTGCTGTCTAATCTATTGTTTTGCTGGTTGTCTTTATGTACTTGCCTTTCTTCCCACCCTTAGCCCCATCCCCAGCAGTGTGCTTATGAAAGATGCAAGAGAAGTCAAGTTCTTAAAGAGCTAGAATACGTATTATTATTATTATTATTTATTTATTTATTTTTTTTTTTTGGCCGGGGCTGGGTTTGAACCCACCACCTCCGGCATATGGGACCGGCACCCTACTCCTTGAGCCACAGGCGCCGCCCTAGAATACGTATTAAATCAATCTAATTGTTAGATGTGTATAAACTATACCTTTGGACCTCAGCTAAGGATGCCTGAGAAGTGGCCAAAATACATCTTAAAAAATAATCATGGTGGCTTTATGTGAAGAAGTGTTGCTCAACTGGATTTGAAAGCTTTTATTTTTCTATTTTTTATTTTCTTCCTTTTTTGGGGGGGAGTTTAATCATTAAGTATTATGAAATATGATGAAATTTATCCTTTTCTACATTTTGGATACTGAATAATACTGCGATTGTGTTACTATCTGAATATTGGTTTCCTCCCCCACAGAATTCATATGTTGAAACCCAATACCGTATGTGATATTATTAAAAGGCAGGACCTTTGGGGAAAAGTCCTAATGAATGGGATTAGTGTCTTTATAAAAGAAGTTGGGAGCTGCCTTTCACCCTCCTGCCATGCGAAGATGCAGCAAGAAAGAGCCATCTATGAGGGACAGGCCCTCTTTAGATACCCAATCTGCTTGCCTTGATCTTGGACCTTCCAGACTCCCAGAACTTTAAGTAATAAATTTCTATCATTTATAAATTACCTATCTAAGGTATTTTGTTATGCAAGCTCAAATGGACTGAGACAACTGTATTTTCAATTTGCTGTTTTATATAACAATTTTTTTATTTGGAAATAATTTTTTGGTTACCATGTATTTTTTATTACTCTCATTGTTTCAAGGAGTAATTTATTACTAAATTATATTTTTTTTCCAGGGAAAGATTTACTTATTTTAGCTGGGAATGTTTTAAAAAATAATGTATTGAGAATAAAACCTTAATGCAGAACCATCTCTGAAAATGCAATTTAAGTAAATAGGATAATATGATTCAGTTTTAAAAAATGTTCTTTTATACCAATTGCTCAACTGGTCAGGAAATTATCTGATATATATATATATATATATATAACCACACATATGATGTAGGTAAGAACAAATAAAAATCTATACCTGATATCCTTTAGTCATTAGTTGAATGTGCACTTATGTCATCATTTCCAATCAGAGGGATCAGGAATGATTTCTCATTGTCTGGTATTGTGTGTTAGCATTTTTACAGTAATGTGATTAGGAAATTATTTTAATTAGCTTTATTTTCTGTTTGGGCTACAAAATCAGAAAAAGAACATGTGTAAGAAGACATATCTCAAGGCATGAGAAATGTATTTCTCCACCTTATGTCATAAGAACAAAGGATGTGCACTAATATTAGATGAATCACAATTCCTTTGTTACTTCTGTAAGAGCCATCACATATATGAATCATTAATTTTGGTTTTAAGTGGTTTAAATAGAGCCCAAAAAGATTCTATGAGTCATTAGAGTCTCCGACTTACTGATTTTTATCTCATCTTCTCCTAGATTGCAGGCCACTTCCTCTATCTCTAAAAATATGTAACTCATGATTTTCAAAGGATTAAATAAAGTAATAGAGCCAGATCAGTCACTTTCTATGCAAATAAAATTCCTGCCACATTAAACTTCTAAACATATTTGGTGGTTAGGAAGGAGCTTTTGTCAATTAGTTGTTGAAAAAAATGCTAGTGGAACTAAATTTTATTTTTAATGACAACTTTTTGTTTTAATTTTTTTTTATTTCTCATTTTTAAGAGAAATGTCCCTACGTTTGTCAGCTCAGTAGCTCTGGTTCTATATTCTAAAGAGCAGGCTTCATTTATGTGTCTTAATATTCACTGTCAATATCTAAGATCAGCAAACTTAATATTCCCTGTTACTATCTCAGATCCATAAAAAGTCAGATTGTAAATATTTTAGGCTTTGTGGACCACACGGTCTTGGTTGCAGCTTCTCAACTCTGTCATTATATCATGAAGGCAGTCATAAACAATATGTGATGAGTGTTTGGCTGTGTTTCAATAGCCTGGGCAACACAGTGAAACCCATCTCTAGAAAAATAAAAAATAATTAGGCAGGTATGGTAGCATGCACCTATAGTCCTACTACTTGGGAGGCTAAGGCAGGAGGATTGCTTGAGTCAAGGAGTTTGAGGCTGCAATGAGTCATGATACAGCCACTGCACTCCAGCCTGGGTGACAGAGTCCCTGTCTCAAAATCTATCTATCTATCTATCTATCTATCTATCTATTTATCTGGTTTTATTATTCAAATGAATTAAATTAGAAAATTCAAAATTTTGACAATAATTTAATATCACAGTTAATGATTTTACCGTATAATCATTTTATTATTTTTCATTTTATTCATTTTTCATTGTAACTTGATAAAATAAAACTTGAGCTCAGACCCTACCAGTATAGAAGCCCCAAAGAGTTACATTTATAGAATTATCAGTGTACTTTCTTGAGAATGTGTTACTAAGTTCAAACAAGAAAGGTGCTATGACAGCTGAGGCTAATTTCTGATTATGATTTCTGATTTCTAATCATAATTTCTGTTTCAGAGAATCACAGAAAAGTAGTACCCACACAAACATGATGACCTCTAAGAAATAAATTCAGTGGTCAGTGCTAAAAGACAACAATTTGAGACACTTAAAATCGTGGTATCACTAGTACTGAGTGTACTGAGAGATCAAAGAATCTTTAAAAGAGAGTTAAAAGCTGTGGAAATGCATCTAGAAACACATGATTCCAACATAATTCTTCTATTGGAAGTGTTACAGGGCTAGGTTCAGATTCCCCCTCAAGGCAGGCTAAATTCCCAAATGCTTCCAAAAGACAAAGCCATTTCCTGTAATGCCGCTAATATTTCACACCTCAGGCAATGAGTTCTGTAGGACATGGTCACCGCACAGTCTACCAGCCAACATGGTGGCAATCCCCTGGCTGGTTACACCCTGTACTCTAATTTTCATGTAAGTGCTTGATTATTGATCCATGTTCCAGGACTCACATACACCCTTATATATTTCATTGCTTTTAAAAAGCAGAATCTGTTCTCTTATTAAATCATGGAAAAAACACAGTTACCCATCTCTTTATTGTTAGGCAGATTTTAACTCTGCCTTCGTCATTAATTTCGCAAACTCCTACTGCTGGCTGATTCACTTTCACATTCAAACAGACTCAAACCCCGTGGTCTTTTTTCTTCACTTTTCTCTATGCCAAAACACTAAAATTCACATTTATGTAATTGGGCCAACAGACATGTATGGAGCATACTAGGTGCCAGGCTCTATGAAAGGAACTGAGGATGAAGATACAGTTCCTCATGGAGCACATACCTAACTGGGAAGAGAGATAAGCAAGATTAATGGTTAAAACGTAAGGCATGCGTTAGATTATATTAAAGTACTTCAGAGGGCCAGCTAAGTCTGCTTTAGGAAGAATACACAAAGATGTAATGGCTGAATCTTGAGGGACACCCAGAAGTAATCCAGGCAGAAGAGGTTGTTCCAAGCACATTAGGAGTCAGGTGCATGAGCATGAAGCATGTTAGTGCACAGAGCAGTCTGGGAACTAAGAGTTGCTCAACATGGCCAGTGGAACAAGTGAGGGAAGCTGTACGGCTAGTGAGAGTGGAGAGATGAGGCTGGGTCACATCAGCTTAGGAGTGTGGACTTTGTTTATCCAACAGGTCACTGAGCTCCACTGATGAACTTTAGCAAAGGATATGATCAGATCAGATCTGCGTTTTAGAAAGTCCACAGGTAAAGAATGGAGTGGAGCCTTGAGAGACTGAAGGCAGTGGGGTGGGCAGGTGAGAAGGCCATTGTGATTGTTCAGAGGAGATGAGGAGGGCTTGAAGTAAGGCAGTAGTGGATGGAAGGAATGGGATCCAAAATCGAACTTTTATGTGCATCTGATTATTTTACTATATGCCAGGCACCAGGCTGTAAGTTCATAGAATCCTCATACCAGCAATACAAGCAGGGTGTTGAATGAAACACCTTATTTTATGGATTGAGACACTGATGACACAGGATGACAAAGATGAGATATGTGTTTATATGTCTATAGTTCCAAGCTCAGTTAAAACATTTTTAGAACGCACAACTTCACTGATAATGAAATCCAGGGAAGGTGGGAGTTTAAATAAACATAGAATGATCAATAATACCAACTCCTCCAATAAAAGTTGAAAAAAAAGAAAAAAGACCTGACCAATGTCCACAGGATTAGGTAGGAATAGATGGCCTTATAGAAGGATGGAGGCTTAAGGTCAAAGGCAAAAGGAAGATACATGAATGAGAAATGAAGGATATATAAACCTCTAGAGTAATAATGAAAATATAGCAATCCTAAATGTTCTGTGGCTTCCCAATTGCTCTCTGTAGTCTATGTCTCAAAATACTGAACTATTCATCATAAAGAAAACTTTACCCATGCCTGGAATAGTATCTGTCAAACAGCAGATGCTCTCTTGGTTGACTGAATAAATGTTCATCCTGAGCAATGAATCTGAAGAGAAACTAGAAGTATTTAAAGCCTGTGTTTTGGACACAGATCTGTTGATGACATCCAGCCCCAAAGGAGAAGTACCCATTCACTACTGTGCTTAAGGAATTTCTTATGTCCCTTTAAGAGAGAGAGAACCTCAGTAAGAGGAAAATACGAAGTCAGTTTCTCTGCCTGAGGTCACATAATGCATCCAAGTGGAGGCTGGGGACAAAGGTCTCTCCTGGTTTTGGCTCAAATGCTTCCAGATACTGTGTTCCACTCTAGCAGTAAATATCTCTTTCTTTACTTGATTTTTTCTTCTACCTCCTTCTTCACTAATCTTGATCTCATTCTCCAGCTCTATTAATAGTTTTTGCTGGGCTGCAGCATCTTTCATGCATCCCATGTGCAAACTGGAACTTACTTCCCAACATAACCTGACATACATACATCCATTCATTCTGCTAAGCACCTATGTGGCAACCACCTTGCTTTTGGCCCTGTAAAAAGAGCAGCATGTTCCCTTTCCTCACATCTGAGTCTACCCTTAAGGATTTCATACCCTGGCGTTACACTGTATTGATTTTACATCACCTTGACATGACCCCCTCCCTGCTTCATGTGTATAGTCTTCCTCCAAGTAGTTGACCAAATGCTCACTGGTCTATTTGTAGCTTGGCCCCAACTATTAAGCCTCACTGAGGTGAAACAGTGGGAGTCTTATTTTCAGATTTTCCATCAAGCTTAAGGGTCTCTTTCTTCCTCTTTCAGATATCTCTTTTCTATGCTTCAGTGGCTTTTTTTGGCTGACAAATCAGACTTGTTCTTTTTGTTTCAGACAATTTTCTAAGCAAATCTGACCATTCTATTCTCTATTCCTCTTGTGGGAAGTGAGGAAGTTTCCCTATGTCAATACTTCTGACTCATCGTTTGAGTTTAATCGGGAATCCATGGAGAACCTTGACCTTATTCTGGTTCTCTAATTTTATATTTCATGCCAAAGAAAACAGTCTCCACAGTCACATCTGCACCAAAGTTAACATATGGAAAATATTTCCTATCTGATGAAATTCATATAAATATTGTAAGTCACTTTCTTATGTAGGTTGGTTCTATGTACACATACCTTTCCTTTGAAGTTTTTGTTCATTCTTTAGTTTTGATAACTTTTTACCTTGAAGCAAATATTCTGAATCTACTTGGAAAAATACTCAGAAAAATTCAATTTGGTCTTCTGGTAATTTAAGCTTATCTTGAGAGAATGTCTCATTACCATTGCAGAAGTGTAATAAAAACAACTTTCCATAGCATAAGAAAAAATACGGCCAACAGCCTTAGAGTTGAAGGGACATATAGATAAGGAAACTAGAGTGGCTTAATTTTAGAGATGAGGAAACTTAAGGATGCATCGGGCTGTTATTTAAAAATTAGTTAGGGCACAATTTCAATTTCTTTGTTCTATAATTACTTACACTATGGGACTTAATGCGGCATCCCCATGTGTTTGTGTACATACTACTTAACAGATGCTTAAAAAAGATTAAAAACTGCTGTTTGAGATTATTGATTTTGAGTTCAACTTCTACGATGCCTTCTTACATAAAATCCTAAAATATATGTTTGGATTTTGCTCACTGAGGGCATGGAAAACTCACAAAAGCAGAAAGGCTGTTTTGAAGTTAAAGTCAAATGTAGCCACTGGCAACCTTTGGGACTTTGTTTCTTATTTCAATGATAGATAGGGTGGGAGTTATAAGTATAAGTATTGAGAAGATTCTCTTTAGGGATTCATTTAGTTAACCAAACTTGTCTTTTAAATTGACTGTAATTAGTTCACCAGATTGCTTCTGTGCCTTTCAAATTTACTCCAGTGAATAAACAGAAATTTGGTCTGGGCCAGGAAGGAATACTTTTGAGAAGGGCAGGCAGGAATTCAGACTGTGGGTGTCTAGAGCCCTAGGAGAGATGGGTAGAGAGAAAACTGAAAACGTGCCCAAAATCTCTAGTTCTCAATGCTGCCTTCAACTAAAGTACCACTTAGAAACAGGGCAGAAAACAGATACTGTGTAGTATATGTGAGCTCTTAGGCAGACTATGCTCTAGGCATGTGAGAAGGTCCAGGTTTGCCTGAAGATACTCCAGGGTGGTGGAAAGGAATAGACTCACTGTGGATCGGGGGAAAGTTCATAGGCATAATATGGGCAAATGAACCTGAGAAGTGGTTTCTTGTGGGTTGGTAAAATATTTACTTATCCTTGTCCATAAACAATGTCAACTTCTACCTCTCCCCTAATAAACAACCTATGTTGAAAAAATTGAGCTTATTATGAAGTTTAGAAAAGGTATACAGCATTTGGAAGAACTAACATTCAAGAGTACATTGGAGTTGTGTTTACATTCAAAAGATAGATTATTAATTTTGATTGGATTGGCTAGACTTGGCTGATTGTCACCGACTTGATTTCCCATCCAAAACCTCAACCATGCCTGCCATGTATAAGACTTATTTGACTGATGCTTTTCTTAATGGCTTTTTTCCCTCTCGACCAACTGATCAATACTGTGAATATGGTGACACTGGTTTGTGTGCCTATGGAAACACCAAAGAATAAAAGTTAACTTCATACACATTTACTAGTTATGTGATTGAGCAAATTACTTGATCACTTTAAGCCTCAGTTTGTCATCTGTAAAATGGTGATAGTTATAGTCCTGGTCTCATTGGGTTTCAATTAGGAATAAGTTAGATGTACATGAACAACTCTTAGAATATTGTGTCTGGTAAATAGTTAAGCACTTAATCAATATTAGCTGTCACACTCTGTAAAGGTGGTCTGTTCTTCCTCCCAGACTAGAGAGCTTACAAATTGGTTAATTTGAAAGTCAAGACCAGGTAGAGGAAGAGGAGATGTTATTAAGGTTTCCCAGCAGTCTGGGCCTCTATAGATTTTCTCCTCCTTTAACTGATCTGACTTCCACACTCTTCTGTGAGCCTGACCCGTGGGGCTCCTCGGTCTTCCCCTCCTTCCACTTTCAGTGTTCTGATAGTGGTTAGCGTGACAAAACCTGTTTCTGATCTCCGTGACCCCGACTTTCATTCCTGTTTCTGTATTTGCATCACAGCAACTCTGCATATTAAATACTCCCACTCCCCTTTGCTTATAAGAAATTATATAGTGAATTCTAAGTAGGCAAAGGTTTCAAAATTATTCCATCACTACCTCATAACCTGGCTGCAGTTTTTCTCTTTGCTCTGCAAAGAGAAATATGTGAATTATACTTAGAGAATTTGTTAGGTTTTTTGACAACTTTCATTTCTTTGCTTTACCTGTGCCTTGTTTTTCAAATGTTTCGTGACAATCACATGCCATGCTTGCACTTAGAAAAACCCATAGATGCAAATGCGATCATATTACTCCTCTGCTTAAAAGTTGATTTGTGCTATGTGTCGTAGCTGCCACCCTTTTGAAAATGGAGTAAAAAAGAAGATGGGGCAATTTTACAAGTATCCTATTATCCCTTTAAGGTAATGCAGCTGCTGACTGAATTCTTGGAATTCAGTGGAATGGACCCAGGAAACAAGAGTATTGGATCCCCAAGATTATCTTTTCTCAGTTAACATCTGGGGCTTAATTGAGGGCAAAGATCAAATCTCAAAGAATTTTATGTTTATTGTTTATAAACCAGATTCTTATCCTATGTTGCTCTATGAGAATTTCCGCAAGGAAGGTTTCTGAATTCCTTCACAGATTTCCCTATGGGAATTCTCTCAGAGTTATATAGAATGAGAATCTGGCCTTCCTAGACTTTATGATATGTTTGGAGAAGGGAGTGAGAGCTCAGCTAAGTTATTTTTATTTTCTGCTGCACTCTTTTGGGGGAAGTTGTACTTTTTGAATCAAGATTTTTCTATGTTTTAAAATTTCCAAAGCTTTTCACAGCAGGGTCTGAAGATCATCATACTGTTTAGTGGTTTCATACTTGGATTTGAGAAGATAGCTCCCAAACCTCTTAAGTTTGGTGTTTCCTTTTACATGCTTCCTATGGTTAGAAAATCTTCGTGTACAATGCCATATTTCAGTTGGAGTTTAGATGTAAAAACCTTTGATTAATGAAGTGGTTCTTTTTTTAAATGACAAGAGTCTACATTTATGGGGAATTTTTATCAGTAAAGTTCTACATAGAACAGCTGTAAATAGTCTACTATGTTAATTTGACAGGCAAATTAAAAAATGGTAGAACAGTGTGAAACATAATAGAGCATGTTTCCCAAAAAGGCCAAAGTGCCAACAGTGCTGAATAAAATGGCACTCTTGTTCCCTGAGACCACGCAAAGGCCAGCTCCTGAAATATGAGCCACGGCCCTTTAAATGTCTATGTTGTTATGACAATGCTGAGGTCTTCAACTGTAACTTCAACACCTAGCCAAGAGGATGGGAACAAAGAGAGTGCATTAAAAATGTCCTTCATTTTTACTTCATGAAATTTCAAGCTCAGGATGTCAACATGTTATTTTCTCTGGAATCTTTATGATTATTTTCTTTCTTTTTTTTTGCCCATGTGTCATCATTTTATGTACCATAGAAGCCTCCTTCTTAAGATGCAGATATGAATACTGTCTGAGGTGATCGTGTTGACATTCCTGCCTTACTTTATATTTATGTTGTATAATTACTCACTTTCCCTTTTGGAAGTAGAGATCAGAAATGAATTTCACCAGGCTTTTAAACTACACAAAAATATCCACATAAAATGAAACCAAAGGTTAGTAACTACCCAGTTAGCTCATGATCAAAGTTTTTGTAGGCTTTTTTTTTTTTTTTAATTCCATGGTGGAGGTGCAGAAATAAGCAGCTATGTTTTTATCTTGCTGAAGCTAAAGAGTCAACAGAATTTTTTTCTTGCATGCCTATACATGCTAAATGCTTTCACATGCTATCTCATTTGCTTCTTGCAACAACTCTGGTAAGTAAGGATAATTAATTACGATTTATAGTTGAGAAAATAAAAGCTCAGAGATAAAATGTCTTTAATGCAACCCTGACTCCTAACATTGGACTCTGCTCATCATAACACAGCATAAAACTTAAATGGAGTCTATTAGACAGCGTAGGAAGCATGCATTGTGAAACCATCCTACTGTGCTATACCTGCTAAAGCTTATGTCATTATAATATTATTGAAAACAGCAATGTTACCTCAACTTTGGCCATCCAAAATGGTGGTGTCTGTTTCATCAAAATCTGACCTTAGGAATTTCCTGAATTAACAGCCCAAAAAGACTCTGACTTGAGTGAAGGATCAAACATACACTGTCCTTCTTCTGTCTCTGTTAGCAGAGTTCTCATGGAATTGCACAAGTGGTTCAAACAGTAGGATATTGAATTGGCAAAATCTCTCCATCTACTAATACACACACTCTCGAGGGTGTGTGTATACAACAAACTATAAACCACACATGGTGTTTATGTTCCTGGGACAAGAAGTCTCTATACATGTTACAGAGAACCTAGGAGTTTCAAATTGAAACAGAAAATCTGTGAGATCCCAGGGAAGGATCCAGTCCTTTATAAAAAGGACTGATTTCAAGCATACTACGGACATCCCATTAAAGCAATTTTCTAAATGCCTTTACTCTGAGAGCCTGGCCTATTCTTTCCTGCTCTCTTGTTGAACCCTGAAGACTGAGCCTCAACATAGCCAGAGTTTCTCAACCACTCCCTTGGCTAATCTTGAAGAGCAGCATTGGGGTTAGGGAGTCATAGAGTCCTTAGGAATCCTTCCAAAGCTGGAAGTATCTTAGATTGTTTGCTAACATGTATTGCGGGGTCAGGGTGGCACAAGGTCAGGTGTTGCAGCCCTTTCTCATCCACGGACACACCATCTAAGCACAGTACCCTAGCTATGCAAATGGTATTTCAAGGAGGTCTCCTACTCTTCCTTCCAAGCAAACTGCTGTTTGTAAAATCTGTAAACCCAGAATTCATTCTGGCCAGTAGGGATCCAGGTACATAAGGCAGGAACTCTGTCTTACAGAGTTCATCTGGACGGACATCACCAGCAGACACATGCAACTGGACTATTGGGGGCCACTATCCGGATCTGGACATTCCCCCATCTATCCACCAGACCTCTTTAGACCTCTCTGCAAAGGGGAGCAGAGGCAAAGAAGACTCATCCCATGCTTTTTTTTTCAAGTTATTATCTTTATTTTCCAGGTATAATTCCTGTTTCTTCTTATTCTTTTGCATTTTAAAAGATGTGGCAAGCAGAAGGGAAAAAAAACCCTATTAAAACATTCAGATATCTTTTGAAAAAAATCCCACTTAAAGTGATTTCTTCATTTTCAAATTTCAAATTGCGTTTTCCTCTTCTTTGCGATCAATTCCTTTTTGTTGCACACCTGGCTCCTAATGAACAAAGCACCCAGAGTCAGAGTCAGAAGACCCACCCCTAGCTCTAGCTAGCTTGATATGTGGTTTTAGTTCTCCTGGGTCACTATTTCATCATTTGTAAAATGGTAGTTTAAATCCATCTGTCTATTTAGACCTTGGTGGAAATACCTAGTAAATACCCTATACTAGGTTTATACCATTTATAAAGGCAGATTTATACCCAGGGTTTATACCATTTATAGAGGCAATAAAACTATTATTATACATAATATCTTGTAAAGACAACATCTTACAAATTTTAGAAGTAGTAGTTTGCTTGGAAGGAAGCCCAGTGAGGGCACCCTGAGACCCCTCAGGGACGCGTCACTCTTCTTTCACTGGATGGGGAAGGTGTTAGCTGCCTGAAGGACCGGAGGATATAGAAACAAGTCCATCACTCTCTCCCAGCAAAATAAGAGAACCCTTAACTTTGCCAGAGATCCTCCCCTTTCTTCCTTACTGGCTTTCCCCTGGACAGGAAGCATCATTAATATTGTTGAAGGTATTTTACCCCTATCTTAGGATTCTATGTGCCATGTCCTTTCTGTACAAAGCCATACTCACAGAACAAAAATAAGCTGCTCTTCATTCACCTCTGAAAGAAAAAAAAGATAGCCTTTAATCAGACTAGCAAACATTAATAACTAAGGATCCATTGTCAAGATTCAAAGGAAATCATCAGTTTGTGTCTCCTGCAGTCACTGTGCAGACAGTCCCGCTATCTTCAAAAAGCTTCTAAGATGTGCCCATTTCCACTGCCATGTCCCTGGTAAGCTCTCTACACGTCTTCTCAGGTCATCCACCCTTATAATCACTCTCCTTTCTAGTCCATGTTGCATCCTAGTATTGGATGAATCTTCCAGGAGCACCCCTTTACCCCATTAATTGTCTTGTGATTAATCCAGAATCTCTGATGGTTGTCTTATCACCTACAGATGGAAATGGCAATCTTATAGCCTGGCATTTAAGGCTCCGTGGGACCTAGATAGAACCTACTGTTTCTGCCCTTTTTCTGTGCCAGGAGGTCTCGTCCCACTCTTCTGTCTCCATCCACTATGTTTCCTCTGATCTTTGCTGCTGGCTATTCTTCTACCTAGAACCTTCTTCATCTTCCACTCCTCTTCCTTTAAGAAGGTCCTCACAAAAGCCCACCCATCATTGTCCTCCCTGCTGTTTATTAAGCAAGGTCATGTTATATTATAATTCATCTTTGATGAACATGTCTTGTCATCTCATCTTGAAGTAGTTTCTCAAGGACAGTGTTATTATTATTATTTTTTTTTAACAAATCTCTTTCCAGGCCCAACACTTCTACTGTCCTTCTTTATCAGAAGCTAACTCTAGATAAGGAAAAATCTTCCAGAGGGAAAAGCTCTGGCTTTACTCCATTAATGTCTGCTTTTTGTTTTGAAACAGTCACTTAAATATTAAGTCAAAGCTCCAAATACTAAAGATAGCTACTCTACAGGAAGAATGAGAATCCCTGATATCTCATCTTGTTTTCTACTAACATTGCCTTATTCAATGCACTCATGTTTTTAAAACCATTTTATATTCAAGGATGGGGGATATGAATTCGAATTCTTGAATAATAGAGGAGTTTCAGGAGGCATATAATTTTACCAATTCAAAACTAATTTATGGCATATAGTGAATCACTAAAAATATTTCTATATTTTCTTTAAGGAATTAGAAATGGAATTTTTGTGAATGCCTGGATTTATTTTCTTTAATGGAAAATCTGCTGTTATCAGATGCTGCTTCCTTATAGTTTCTTCTAGGTACCTAGAAATTCTGAGGATTAACTACTTTAGGCTTCATCGGTGTGTTCTGTTTACTAATTATGGCTAAGCCTCAGAACATGTATCTGATCTTTGGTTTGAAAGGGTTCCTGTTTCATGATTTGCTTTCCTTAAGTAACAAGCTTAACAGAAGTCCCATAAAAAAACCAAGATATTTTTAAAAAGACAAAGAAAGAAATTGTTTTGTCTTTTGTCACCATAACACAGTTACTGCCACTTTTTCCAATTAGGTGGCTTTTATAAAGAAAACACTTTAAAAATACAAGAAACCTTGCTGATGAATCCCAAAGCACTGAATGCTAGTTCTGTTTTAGGGCAAGGCATTCTATTCTCATCATGCTTCCAAACCATTCTGCAGGAAATCTAATTTCTATTTTCCCTAATAGTATTGTTAATAACCTTGAGTTGTAAAAAGACGTGATTAGGCATGCGTAGAGTTTGTATATATGCTACGCATATGCCAACACACGACCTGTCAGCATTTTTCATATTTCTTATATCATAAGGACAGGCTCTCTTTATTTGGACCCAGGAGTATTATTAATAGACACTGTGGTACAGCCAGTGCTCTTAACACTTCTTTAGAAACTAATTTCGCAGAAATGGACAAAGACTCACTTTGTTAAGGTTAATTACTTAGTATTTGCCACATCTGAAGGAACACTGACTGAGAGACTTGCTTTACTGCACAGGGAGTGTGGTGCTGAGGGTATGGGTTTAAGAGTCTCCTGAAGTTAGCACTGCTTATAATTGTAATAGATTCGCCAAAGACAACAATTTCAAACCGAGACTTTTATGAGAATGCTTACAAAGCCTACTCCTACTGACTGAATAATTAAAAAAAAACAAAAAACAGAGCTGATTATACTGGCAATCTTGGCATTTATCTGTTAAACCTCTTTGGTTGGTCTGTTTTCAATCATAGGACTACGCATTGGTATTGCAAATTCTCCTCCACACCGTGGGTTCTTGCACTGTGTTCATTCTCATGGCGACTGCAGCACTGTCTAAAGCAAGTGCAGACCATTTCCCTGGAAATACTCTCAGCGGTCCCTCAGAAGATAGCCTGGGGTTAAGAGCACATCTTGGTGTAGTGGGGAAGGTCCCAGCATCTGAGATTTGAATCTGGCCTGGTCACTCACTAAGTGTGTGACCTTGGGCCAATTATTTGCTCCTCTCATGTCTCAGTTTTCTCATCTTACATGTAAAACCTTGTTTCACCACCCCATTTCCCACCCCATATCCCCCATCATTCTCCCCTACCTTGTTGTGTTTTCCTTCCTGGCTCTTAGTACCACGTGGCATGATGTGTTTGTCTATTGGTTTATTGATTCTCTGACTCCATCCACTGGAACTATAGGACCATGAATGAGGCAACTTTGCTTGTTTCCCCACCACATATAACCGTGCCAGGCACATGACACATACCAGGTGCATCTACATAAGTCAATAGAGGAACAAATGAATGGGGGAATGGAAAATGGAGATATAGGCCAGATGTGATGCTTCTGGAAGACTGAACAGAGTAAACAGAGAAAAACTGGGAGTCCAACACTGGAATAAAGGAAATAATCCAGGAATAGGAAGAAAAGGAGCTTGATTAACTACAAGAGAGGGATAGGTGACTTGAAAGTAGTGTCATGAAAATGCATGGAAAGTGACTCTGTCAGCTGCAGACCATCCACAGGCAGCATGCCAAAATGAACCGGAGTGGAGGGTCACTGGCAGAGATGGCTCCATGCCTAGATAATGACATTGGGCAGCCCAAACCAATTCTAATTTGTTCTATCATATCCTAAAACAAATGGGACATTACTCTCCTCTGTGGATATACAATCAAAGACAGATGCCAATAGGGTAATGAGTAAAGGAAGTTGCTGATCTAGCCTCCACATAGTGCTGACACGTTACTCATGGGGTTGTATGCACACAATGAAGAGACATAAAAAAAATTTAATGGAAGAATGCAGAGTAAGGAAAATGCATAGGACCAGATGCTCTCGGCCACTGGGGCAGAGGAACTGTCCAGTATCAAGATAACCTTGGTCCTTGGCACAAGATCTGCTATCATCTTGGCTGCTCTGTGATTTTGGAGCCATGGTTGGTAATGCTTTTCCTTTCATCTGCATTTTAAAAAGACTCATTCACCAGAATTTAAAATATGTAACAAGAATTTATATGGCCTTCCAGCATTTTGGTCATTTACAACTTTTTACACCGCTTTGAATTTGGTAGCTCTATGTACTGTGATAATCAGGATGCTCAAAAATATTACCGCATTCTGTAAGTTTGGGTGATACCCACACCCAGTCCTTAGCACTGTGTTCCTGAAAGGTTTGAAGAGGAGGAAGGGAAGCGTGCGAGTCACACTTCCCTACCACACCTTCCCCACGCGTCTTCACAACAGATGGCAGGGATGCATTTGTTGTCTCATGTTTTGTTTTGAAATGTTTCATTGTAAAATAAACAATTCTTCAGTAGAGTTTTCAATTGTTAGTGAATAAAACTAGAGTCAGAGTAAAGTTAAATACCTTTACCCCACTACCTCTGCCCCGAAGCACAATCAAACAAATAAAAGGATGCATCAAATCAAATAAAAATAAACCACAAAGGAGCTAATAAAACTGAAACTCTACAGGCAACTTACATTTTTGTCCTGATGTGTTTACCGACAAATTAATGTTTTCATTGTCCTGAATTTAGTTTTATATGGCCTTGCAGTATGTTTAAGGTGTTTTAGAGAAAATCACCCCATTAACAATTATTTATCGATTATTTCATCAAAAGTAAGTTACAGCTAGGTAAGGAAGTTTAGGACAAGGTCATTGCACTCAAGGGATTTATAATTCAGTTAGGTGTTTTTCTTGTAAAATGATGACCGAAATTACAAAACAGTGTGTGTTAAGTGACAGCTAATTGGTTTAGACAACAGCTGCTGCAGAAGGTCAGAAGAAGGGGAAATGACTGACTCTTAGAACAGAGAAGGAAATGTTCATGCAAGGTGTGGGCTAAAGATTCAGAGAAGTAGAAAAGGAGGGAAAGGCATTCCAGAAAGCAAGGATGGCGCACGCCAGGTGTGTTTGGGGTAGGGGAGCAATGAACTGCGGCACTAATGATAAAACTAGAGAGGTAGGAAGACCCAGAACAGAACGCACAAGGGCATCCCTGAAATTAAAAAGTTCCAGAATTACCCCGAAATCAACTCACAAGTTTCCTTTGTTTCGGGACAAGGGGCTAGAATGTTATACTTTCAATGTCATTCAGTTATGTGGCAGTTTACTGAGTGTCGCTGGTTACGTACTAGGTGCTGTAGATATAATGAAGTTAGGATATGGTCTTTTGCTTCCAAGAAGATCACGGTCTAATGTGGAACACAGAGAAGTAAAACCCAGGTTGAAAGTCATAGCTAAAATTGGGGTCACAATTTGGCAGGTCACAAAAATCCTGCTTCAGTGAGTGGGCGCATGAGGATAACGATGAGGCACAAAACACAAGTCAGGGCGGAACGCATGGGGAATTACGTCTTCAATCTGCAACAAAGGACAACAGTACCGACAACTTGGGAGAGCTCGGTGTTGTATATAGATAACATTTTACCCTCTTTTTTCTTTTCTTTTCTTTCTTTCTTTTTTTTTTTTTTTAAACTACTACTGGTAAAAAGAAAAGGAGATCAGGAAAAAAAATTCTCACAAGAGGAATTGAGGCCTCCTGAATAAACAGATGCTTCTTGGAAGAGAAGAAGATGAGTAAGTCTTATTACTCCTAATTGGTAGCATTTCCTCCTAGCTAGCCTTCACAGATCACATATCACTTGCCTAGCACTGTTCTGGGTGCTGTGCAGGTATTAACTCAATTATCACAATAGCCCTATAACACAGGCATTATTATTTTCCCCTTTAGAAGTATCTAGTTAAAGTTAGCCAAGGTATCAAAGACCTTAGGAGAAGGAACCAGAATTCCAACTCAGCTCTATTCTTAACCGGCCTGCAACACAGCTTCCTCCTATGTAGAAAGAAGACCTTATGAGAGAAGGGTAGTGTAGGGGGAGGGAGACCCTTAAGAAAGATATCAATAAGGATCAATTAAATCTAAGAAAAGTTAGAATGAGTGGAGCAAATTGATGAGAAGAGCCTTTTTTCCCCATTTTATAACACTGTGATTAGAACACAAACAGGAATGGTTTCTTCATAGGGTGGGACCCTGTCTCAACACAACAACAACAACAAAAATAAATAAAAATAAATAAAAACTAATTTTGATTGAACATCTACATGTATATGTGTCTGGTACTCCTCACAGGAACCATTATTATCTTAATTTTGTGAAAAGAAGATTGTGGAGACTCATAGTTAAACAGAAGTTTGTTCAACCTGTACCGCATACAGTTAGCAAGGACTGGTGTGTCTAACTAATTTTTACCTCTTGAGGATTCTCAGGGTTTGTCTTCCTCCTATTCTTCCATTAGGAGTCAAGAGCCCTGCGATGCCGGAGTAGAGTCAGCGCACCGCATTGAGGGGGCAGGCTGTATCTCTGACAGGCTGGCTGGCTCTTTGTGGCATTTCGGAACTAAAAGAATTATTTGGGATTTTTGGATAATCCATGCCTCTGTCTTCACCATGTGAGCATGGACAATTGTTGATCTCTTTCCAATTTCTCTTAAACCAGGATATTTTATCCACCTGACACATTTCAAGTTACAAATTCCAGAAGCAGAACTGAAAATCACATCTCTTCAAATGCCAAGAATAGAAAACCATAATCAACTGAAGTACAGGAGTTGGAAATTGCATTGTTCCTGTTAAATTTCTGATTGCCAAATAAAAACTTATTTACTGCTTGATCCAAGTAAAGGAAAAATACATCAAAACTGGCATAGAACAGAGAGAAATTAGTCATTCTTAAACTCACTAAGTGAAAAGATAAAAATGATGTTCCCTGGATGTCTTCCATATGCTGGACTTTGCAAATTTGTAGTACCTTGTGGTTCTCAGAGTGACCATGAATTATAACCTCATTTCATATATGAACCAAGTGAACTCTGGCATGGTTAATCAGTACCCCATAGGTCAAATAGCTAACAAGTGGCAAAGGCAGCTCAGCTATGCCTATACTTTTCTTGTATTATACTATGTTGCCTCTACTAAAGACAGTACATAAACTAACTCTTTGTTTCTACCAGAATTGTTATGAAGACTAAACATACTCTGAGCAATAGGAAAAGAACAGAGGTTTATAGGCAGAAATAATGCAAAGCAAAAAGGGCAAAAATTTTGGTAGAAGCAGACAAAAGATCTGTATCTTTTAGCACTTAACGTATTTTATTTCCAATCATAGTTTCCAAAATTTCTTGCTCATTTCCATGTCTTATGATGAAGTGCAATTATGATGCTGAATTTATTTTCCCGGAAAAAGAGCTAGGACTATTACTAATAAGAAAACACAGTATTGCATTTCTGTACATAAAATTCCCCCATTCCAATGTTAAATGCTTGACCAAAGTGAAAGTCTCACTTTCATTCATTTACGTTTCTCAAATATTGTCTTTTGCAATAAATGTACTAGTCTAAATGTGATGGTGCTCTACATGGGCTTATAAACCTGAGCACAATTAAAGAATAATCTGACTGAGACTGATAAGACTGTCCATGTGGTTTTGACCCTTACAGACTATAGTGGGAGGATATTATCCCTTCTACTTTGTGCCATTCTCAGAGGACAGTCACAAATGTGTAAACAAATGTGAAACAGAAATAAAGGGGACAGCCTGATTCCCATAGATCCATTACTTTACCCCTGGGGTATGTGGCTATTACTGATCTGGGGCAAATGCCAAGAGCACTGAATACAAAGGGAGGCTCCCTGAAGTGAGTCATCTATTTAGACAACATCGGGTCAAATCCTATTGGGTAAAGAGGTTACACCATGGGCATCTGGTAGTCACCTGGGAATTACAATAATTTATGGCAGCCTGAGCACAGAATGGCAAAGTGTCAGTAGAGTCTAAGACAGAATTTATTTCTATTCAAGATGGAAAGGGTGGTTGGTCATGCGTCTTTTCCCTCAGTCAAACTTGAAAGCATGGAGGGTAACCATGACAGGTTTCAAATATAAAGGTTCACTAAGGAATATCCCAGTGTCTTCAAAGAGTTAATACTGTTATTAATCTCATCCAGTAAGACCTAGCTAAAGCTTTTTAAAAGAAGCTTCTTTTTAAAAATCAAGGAACAATTCACCATTCTGTGTAGGGAGAAAATGTGAAACAATAGAAAAACAAGCAGGCTCTGAGGACAGGCAACCTGTGTTGGGAGCCAGGCAGGCCAACCTATTTCCAGCAGTGTAATCTTGGCTAACTGCCTGAATCCTCTGAGCCTCAGTTTGCTCATGTGTACAATTGGGCATATTAACAACATCTCTTTTAAAAAGCTGCTGTATAATTAAGATGATAAACAAAATTTTACCTATAACCTAAATTCTGTTTAGTCATTATTGCTATATTTAAAAAAATTTAAAAAAGGATTCCTAGGCAATTCATCATTCCTAGGCAATTGATTCCTAGGAAAATCATTTAAATTTAAATTTTAGTTTCTTGAACAGAAGTATGAAATAAATTTGGAGTGCAAGTTGATCTGTCTTCCAGGGTTCAAAAGGAAAAGGGAGTATATTCTGAGCCCAAATCCAGTTCATCAATTTGTTCTTTAATAGATCATACTTTTGGTGTTATGTGTGTTATCAAAGAAATGTTTGCCTAATTCCAAGCCATACAATTTTTTTCCTATGCTTTATTTTATAAGTTTTATAATTTTAGGTTTTATCTTTAGGTCCATGCTTTACCTGCATTTAATGTTTAAATGTTGTGAGACTCCCATTCACAATAGTGCCAAAGAAGATTAAATATTTGGGAATTTATCTAACAAAGGATGTGAAAGATCTCTATAAAGAGAACTATGAAACTCTAAGAAAAGAAATAGCTGAAAATGTTAACAAATGGAAAAACATACCATGCTCATGGCTGGGAAGAATCAACATTATCAAAATGTCCATACTACCCAAAGCAATATATAATTTCAATGCACTCCCTATTAAAGCTCCACTGTCATACTTTAAAGATCTTGAAAAAACAATACTTTGTTTTATATGGAATCAGAAAAAACCTCGAATAGCCAAGACATTACTCAGAAATTAAAACAAAGCAGGAGGAATTAGGCTACCAGACCTCAGACTATACTACAAATCGATAGTGATCAAAACAGCATGGTATTGGCACAAAAACAGAGAAGTAGATGTCTGGAACAGAGTAGAGAACCAAGAGATGAATCCAGCTACTTACCGTTATTTAATCTTTGACAAGCCAATTAAAAACATTCAGTGGGGAAAAGATTCCCTATTTAACAAATGGTGCTGGGTGAACTGGCTGGCAACCTGTAGAAGACTGAAACTGGACCCACATCTTTCACCATTAACTAAGATAGACTCTCACTGGATCAAAGATTTAAACCTAAGACATGAAAGTATAAAAATACTAGAGGAGAGTGCAGGGAAAACCCTTGAAGAAATCGGTCTGGGCGAGTATTTTATGAGGAGGAACCCCCCCCCCGGGCAACTGAAGCAGCTTCAAAAATACACTACTGGGACTTGATCAAACTAAAAAGCTTCTGCACAGCCAAGAACACAATAAGTAAAGCAAGCAAACAGCCCTCAGAATGGGAGAAGAAATTTGCAGGTTATGTCTCCGACAAAGGTTTAATAACCAGAATCCACAGAGAACTCAAATGCATTAGTAAGACTAGAACAAGGGATCCCATTGCAGACTGGGCAAGGGATTTGAAGAGAAACTTCTCTGAAGAAGATAGGCGCACGGCCTTCAGACATATGAAAAAATGCTCATCACCTTTGATCATCAGAGAAATGCAAATCAAAACTATTTTGCGATACTATCTAACTCCAGTGAGACTAGCCTATATCACGAAATCCCAAGACTAGAGATGTTGGCACGGATGTGGAGAAAAGGGAACGTTTTTGCACTGCTGGTGGGAATGCAAATTAATACATTCCTTTTGGAAAGAGATATGGAGAACACTTAGAGATCTAAAAATAGATCTGCCATTCAATCCTGTAATCCCTCTACTGGGCATATACCCAGAAGACCAAAAATCACATCATAACAAAGATATTTGTACCAGAATGTTTATTGCAGCCCAATTCACAATTGCTAAGTCATGGAAGAAGCCCAAGTGCCCACTGATCCACGAATGGATTAATAAATTGTGGTATATGTACACCATGGAATATTATGCAGCCTTAAAGAAAGATGGAGACTTTACCTCTTTCATGTTTACATGGATGGAGCTGGAACATATTCTTCTTAGTAAAGTATCTCAAGAATGGAAGAAAAAGTACCCAATGTACTCAGCCCTACTATGAAACTAATTTAGGGTTTTCACATGAAAGCTATAACCCAGTTACAACCTAAGAATAGGAGGAAGGGGGAAAGGGAGGGGAGGGAGGGTAGAGGTGGGTAGAGGGAAGGGGATTGGTGGGATTACACCAGCGGTGCATCTTACAAGGGTATATGTGAAACTTGGTAAATGGTCTGTGAAGCTAGCGAATGATGCCCCATGATCATATCAATGTACACAGCTATGATTTAATAAAATAAAATAAAATAAAATAAAAAATAAATGTTGTGAGAGAAAGATCAGAGTTCAACTTTTTTTTTCTATTCTTTTTTTCTTTTCATATAGCCACCCAACTGTTCCAGCACAACTGTTGAAAATACCGCCTTTTCTTCTTTTGCATCTTTGTCAAAAATCAACTGCCTATGGACATAGGAAACTATTTTTATTTAGTTTCATTGATCTACTTGCCTACCTTTATGCCAATACTACTTAGTTTCATGATATCCTTGAAACCAGGTGATGGTAGCTTTCCAACTTTGTTCTTTTTTTCAAGTTGTTATTTTCGTACCCTAGGTCCTTTGCATTTGCATACAAATTTTAGAATCAGTTCCACAAAAATCCTGTAGGGACTTTGATTTGGGCTGAATTGAATCTATAGATCAATCTGGGAAGAATATTGAGCTTTCCAAGCCACAAAAAAGATACTTTATTTTATTTTTTTCTCTATCTACTCAAGTCTTTTTAATGTCTGTCAGCAATGTTTTATAGTTTTCACTATATGTGTCTTACATATCTTTTGGCAGATGTACTCCTATGTTTCATTTTGTTAATGCTATTACATATGCATTATATTTGAAATTTTGATTTCTGTTGTTCATTCCCACTGTGCAGAAATACAATTAAATTTTGTGTACTGATCTAGTAGTCTGCAACCTTGCTAAACTCACTTGTTAGTTCTACTGTTTTTGTAGATGTCATTGAACTTTTTATTCAGACACATGTTGTCTGCAAATAAGAACAGCTTTATGCCTTCCTTTCCAATATGGATACCTTTTATGTCTTTTTCTTACCTGATCATACTTGCTCAGCCCCCTAGTATAAAGTTGAATAAAAGTGACAGCAGCTATCCTTGCGGGTACTCAAGAGTAGTAGGAAAGAAAGCTTTTGTTTGTTTTACTATGACATGGTGTTGGCTGTAGGTTTTTCACAGATGCCCACTATCAGACTGAGAAAGTTCCCCCAATTCCTGGTTTAAGAATTCTTATGAGCCATGGATATTGCATTTTGTTAAATGCTTTTCCTGCATCTATTGAGAGGATCATAGATTTTTACAGTTCCTATAGTAAATAACATTGAACTTTGAATGTAACATGAACCTTGCATTCATGGGTTAAAACCGATTTTGTCATGGTCCTTTGTTGGATTCAATTTGCTATAATTTTATTCAGAATTTTTGTTTCTCTGTTCATGGAATATTGCTCTATAGTTTTCTTTTCTTGTAATGTCTTTGTCTGGTTTTTGTATTTGAGTAATCCTGGCCTCACAGAATGGGTTGGGAAGAATAGAGTCTAATACTCTGAATTTTCTGAAAGAATTGTGTAGAATTGGTATTATTTATGTCTTAAATGTTTGGTAGAATTTTCCCCATGAAGCTCTCTGGGCCCGGAGTTTCCTTTGTGCCAATACTACAAGCTTTTAAGTATAGACTGGATTTCTTTGGTAGGTCCAGAGATGTTTGGGTTATCTTTTTTTCTTGAGTAAGCTTTGGTAATTCGTGTTTTCTTTTTCTTTCTTTCTTTCTTCTTCTTTTTTTTTTTCTTTAAGACAGAGTCTCACTTTGTCACCCTCAGTAGAGTGCCATAGCATCATAGCTCACAGCAACCTCAAACTCTTGGGCTCAAGGGATTCTCTTGCCTCAGCCTCTCAAGTTGCTGGGACCTGAGCCAGATCCCATCTCAAAATAGCCAGACGTCTGCCACAAAGGCCTGGCTATTTTTAGAGATGGGATCTGGCTCTGGCTCAGGCTGATCACGAACTTGTGAGCTTAGGCTATCCACCCACCTTGGCCTCCCAGAGTTCTAGGATTACAGGCATGAGCCACCGCGCCTGGCAAATGAGAGCATTTCTTAAAGGTTCTCCAGAAAACAGATGGGTAGACATCAATTAATTCCTGGGCCAGGCACTGTGGCTCAAGCCTGTAATCCTAGCACTCTGGGAGGCCAGATATTCATCTCACTAACTCTGTGAAGATGGTGGTGGTTATTACTAGTATTATTAGCAATCACAACTAATGAAGGAGGTAATGAGGGGGGTAAGTGAAGACTTGGCTCTACCCTCCATTTTCAACAGAAACAATGGCATTTCACTTCAGACACAGCCCTGGTATTAATATCTAATTTCTTCTGCCTTCCTACTTTCCACTCAGAGTAAAATGACCCAGGTAACAGTACCCAAATCAGAATAATTTAATGCAATGTGCTTATCATTGTTTCATCACAGGCTTTCTATTTCTTTTCTGGCTGGCAATGACAGATTTCTGAAGTGTGCAGTGCATTGCAGTTGCTTAATAGAAGCTTTGTGTTATATGAAGTGCCTAATGGCAGCCTGGTCTACTGCACTTCCCAGTTGATTAGATTCTTCTGTAAGCTTCTGATTTGTCAGTGTAGCCTCTATGATAAAACTGGTTCTTTTTCTTTTATTTGTAAGCACACTGCAAAGCTACTTTAAAACAGAGATACATAACTTTGGGAACATTGAGGCCATTGTCAGAAATCTTTTGCAAAGCTAAAGGCTAGTTTTTTGATGAATACTTGCATGAGACATCAATGCATTAGTGGATATAGTTGTATATAAAATAAGCCAGATCTTGACACTTGCAATTTCCCAATAGAGTAAGGTGTGTATGCGTTTGTGTGTGTTAACAAGATGACTTTGAAAACAGAACAGGACCAAGGCCTACTATAAGGATGCTTAGAATAAATGAAATCTAGGAAACTTGAGTTCTACTTTGGGTCTATGCTGTAAAGTCTTAGAGTTTGGGGGGCATAAACTTTTCCTTTTATCTTTAAGTTCTTATTACATGTCAAATATTCTTTGCTGCATGTGTAGAAATATTTGTTATGTGACACCATTAGCTCTGACCTCTTGGGCTTGTTGCTTAACATTTCTGAGTCTGTTTCTTTATCAATAAACATAGTACTTTATGTTTATGGGACAAAAACCATAGTACTTTACATGTTATATTGTGTAGACCAAATGAGCCATTGTATGTGATTACATATAAACTGAAAAGCCTGTTTTAAAAATCAGAATACATATTAGCTGGACATACAGGTTTTGGTGTCAAAGGACTTGGTTAGAATAGCTAGAATCTCAAATTCCTGGGCACACTATTTAAGCTATCTTATAGTTACTTAATTTGTAAAATAGGAGTAAACATTGCATTGAAATGGTTGATTGATAACAAAAATCCCTGTCCTTTCCCATTCAAAATTCCTTGAAATGATAGAAAAGGTATCTAAAAAGTAATTGTAAAACCACATAGCAATGGAAAATAAGAATTTGTGCCAGTAAAGGGCTAGAGATTTAGAATCATCCTTGAAAGTGACAAGTCAGATGGATATGAGATCTGGAGGAAGTCGTGCTTCCAAAGAGAAGCAGGAGAGCATCTTGTGAAGGTGAGAGCAGTTAAACGTGTGCTGTGCGCTTAGTGTAAACCAGTGGTGCCCAACCTGCGGCATTCTGAGGTACCATGGGGATAATAATAGTAGCTGGGTGTGGTGGCCCATGCCTATAATGTTAGCGCTCTGGGAGGCTGAGGTGGGTGGATTGCTTGAGCTCAGAAGTTCAAGACCAGTCTGCGCAAGAGTGAGACCCCATCTCTAAAAATAGGTGGGCATTGTGGTGGGTGTCTGTAGTCCCAGCTACTTGGGAAGCTGAGGCAAGAGGATCACTCAAGATCCCAAAGAGTTTAAGGTTGCTGGGAACTGTGACATTCTACCAATGGCAACAAAGTGAGATTCTGTCTCAATAAATAAATAAATAAATAAAATAATAGTAGTTCCTCATAGCATTGTTTTGTTGTTTGGTAGATTAAACAAGAGCAACCATGTACCATTGCTTAGTCCAATGGCTACCACATTGGAGTCTTACAATGAAGAACTATTTTATATTGTTGTTGTAGTTATAGCCATACTCCATAACTCCTGGCTATGAATGTTACAATTGTTATTATAATATAAATAAAATGGGAAGGTATCAACAGGTGATCTCTCTGCAAGGGCCTAGATCTAACACTCTGAGAGCTGATGACATTGAGGGGAAGACAGAGGTGGGACAGGCCAGGGACATAGGGTGACAGGATCCTGGGTTGGGGTGACAGCACTCATTAGAGAGTACAAGTAAGGGACTAAAGGAAGCAAAGTATGAGGACAAGACAGACAGGGATGTGGGAGAGTAAACAGGACTTCCTCACCTGGGATGAGAGAGGAGAAGCCTCTGTTGGGCTGGTGCTGTGGGCTCATTCTGGGTTCTTATGTTTTCACCTTGCTAAGCAAAAGCGTGTTGAGACCCAGGAACTGAAAGGAGGCCCTTTGTGTGCAGGATACCTCACAGAAGGTCAGCAGCAGACTCATCCCACAGCCTCTCATTCCCTATCCTCCAAAGTCCCCTATTGCACCTTTGAATCAGAGATAACATTGGACCAGATGGGTCTCCCAAGACAGTTCTGAATTAGAACAAGATAGAGCAATGGATTTAAGAACATTTTCTATTTTATTTTGTCAAGGTTGAAAAAGCCACTCACAATTATGTTTCTTAATCAATACAGTCTTCTACCACTTAATATGTATATTGGTAGAAAAGCAATTTTCAGTTTGATAGTGAGAAATGTTGCCAGGTTACAGATGGTTATGTGGTCTACAAAACTCCAAATGCAGACAAACCTCTAAGTGTCTTTTAACAAGAGTTGCTTCTCTAAAACTGACCTCTGCACTTCAAGTCTGTCCCTCAGAATGCTATCCTTTACCACTATAACCACATCAATGTCTTTATTGTTTTAAGAGGAGAATGTAGGACAGCTTGGGATCAATTTCTAGACTTTTTAATAAAGAAGTCATCCAACTACATATTGTACTTCATTATCATAAAATGCCCAATAAAATCAGTTTGCAGATGCTGTCTATATTTCCATATATTATTTATACAAGCTTGAGTTTTGTAATTTCTGGAGCAAGAATGCTGGTAGGAATTTGCATATTATTGAAATGGCATAATTTATTGATGAAGCACACAAATAATAGAGGTAATGCTTGCAGCAGTTTGGAAGCTAATGTATAATTTACAACACTAAACAACTTCATGAACAAGAGTGAAAATTGCACATTAGGTCCTGCCTGAGAAATACTAGCTATAAAACTCAGGCATTTTAGCATTAATTTTTCTAACAAGGGTCTCTTGATGGGAAACTGATAGACCCTTGGCTTTCAATCTGTGAGTATAGAGAAGCATCAATCTGCCTGAAGAGAGAAGGCAGAAAGTCATCTACTTGCTGCCTGGGTCTCAGTCCTCAGAGAGAGTTACAGCCCCTTTCCTTAATAGTTGCATGCAGAAAGGATACCAATGAAAGATTGCATTTAAAGCCCCCAATAGATGGGGCTGAACTTTATATCAACAATGTTACTCAAAAGCAGACAAACTTTAGTTTATTTTAGAACCAAGATATTCATATTATAATAAGAATTACTAGAAGTAACAGTCTCTTTAGAAAAAAGTATGGAGAATCCTCAAAGAGCTAAAAGTAGACCTTCCGTTTGATCCTGCACTCCCATTGCTAGGTATCTACTAAGAAGAAAATAAAAATCATTTTACCTTAAGGACATTTGCACCAGAATATGTATCACAGCTCAATTCACAATAGCCAAGATGTGGAATCAACCCAAGTGCCTGTCAATGCATGAATGGATTAATAAACTATGATATATGTCTACCATGGAGTACTATTTAGCCATAAAAAGATGGAGACTTTACATCTTTTGTATTAACCTGGATGAAGGTGAACATTCTCCTTAGTAAGTATCATAAGAATGGAAAAGCAAATATCCAATGTACTCAGTATAGATAAATAACTACATGCCCACATGAGAGAAAAATACAATTAAATTGAAGTGGGGGGAGGGGCAGAGTGAAAGGGGAGAGGGAAGGAGAAAGGGAAGGGGATTGGTAACTCTCACCTAATGGGCACAATGTAAGGGTAAACGTAACACCCCGTGGGTGAAGGGCTAACCATAACTTGGACTTTACCTAACAAATGCAAACAATGTAACCTAATCGTTTATACATATTAATCTGAAATTAAAAAAAAGAATTTTTACAATTATTGTATCCAAGGTTTATGTCTTAAGAGAAATCTAAATTTGAAGTTTACTCAATGAACTAGTTTTCTACAAAGAATTTTCACATTCTAAGATAACGGACTGGCATTGGACACTGTACCCAGTTCTCACTCCCACATCCTCCTTTCTAATAAAAATTCGATTCCATTCAAGTATCCAGTTAACCCCCATGTGATTTTGTCCCCATTTCAGGGAACAGGGGGCAATGTTAAGCCTACCATGGTATTCTCATTTCTGGTGCTTATGGACAATGAGACCTGAAGGGATGTCTGTTAGACTGTTGTTAGGAAAAGTTTCTCCATTCCTAAGAAAGACATTTGGGAAAAGATGGTCTCACTCCCCAGACTTCATCATATGTGGATGTGATGCTTGAAAATTCTCTCTCGGTCTTGCAGCTATGAGGACATCCAGCCAGCAGCCAGAGGGTGAAATCAACACTTTGAAGATGACTGAGAGAGACAATAGAAAGAAACTGAAACTTGGTGACTTTATTGAACTGTTGATTCAATCCATCTTAAAGACAGCCCCAACTCTGGACTTCTTGCCATTTAAGCTAATACATTTCCTTCTTATGTAAGTAAATTTGAATAAAATTTTCTGCTACTTGTAATTGAAGGTATTATATGAACCATTTGTCAGTTTTTCGCTATCCATCAGCCGTTCCCCCACCCTAGTGCCACCGGTTGGGAACTTGCTTTTTACTGATATATAAGAGGTAATCTTGGTGACTGTATACTTTCTAGTACAGAAGCAGAAAAAGTCAAATCCTTTCTATCCCTCTCCCCTGGAACACCAGGGAATGGGTTAGGTGATCTGAGTTTGGCCAAGTATGTTTCAACTTTTGCCTTTGATCTTAAACTGACGGTTTAAGAATGAAAAAAAATACAGGTGGTAATATTTATTACAATAATGTGGGATGACCAGAATCTACTGGAGACTTGAGTTATTCCTACTCTTTTTTTGGCTCACTGGAGGTCCCTCAGTCTCTACCCATTCCTAAAACCAATCCTTTAGACTTCTTTTTTTTTACTTAGAGTTGCATTTGATATGCCAATCCATATTCACAAATTAAATTCTCTTTTGCTTAAGTTAACCAGAATTGATTTTTCTATTTTGCCAAAAATAACAACCACCACTACCAGCTGACTGACATCATTGGGGGATCTTATTCTCTGCACTAACAACTGAAAGAGAACTTTCACTGATATACACAGGTCAATCCAACATAGTCTCATGTGAAACACAATAGTTTTGCTTCTTAGTACATTGTGTTTTGTTTATTTCCCATTTCTCATATATCAAAACCCATTTCAACCTTAAAAGCACAACACCAAACTCCAGACTCAAAAAAGAATGGGTAGTTACTGTCACTGTGGTTGCTCTAAATAAGTCTCAGAGGCCTGCTAGTGGATATTCAGCAAGAACATGGAATCTCAAGCTCCAGATGTCGCTGGTGTCATTTAAATTAACCTTCTGCTTATTGCTTGTATTAGAAGCCCCAACAATTCCAGGGAAGTATATCGGATAGTAGAACATACACTAAATGTCTTTCTGTTTTCCTCGGAGCGATTTTAGGTTCTACAACCAACAAAGGGATGTCCTACCAGCATGTTTGTTAATTAGTAAAAACATTTTTATGAGTTAGAATGGTTTTTAGGACCTACTCAAGCAATACACCCTTTAAAAAGGAATGTATAAGTACAATTAACTTTGGGCCAAAAGTTCATGGCTAAAAAAGAAAGTTGGTCACGTATATAGTACTGGGATATCTTGAGGCATTTGTAGATTCATGACGTCAGAGTTGAAAGATCCCTTATACATGATCCACTCAAATCTTCAATTCACAAATAAGGAAATGAAAGCTAGAGTAGTATGCAGTGATTTGCCCACAGTGACAGAGGTAGAACTCAGACTCAGGTTTCCCAGCTCTGAGTACAGTACAACACTCCATATTAAGGTCTTGTTTTACTGTTTCTTTCAAGTAAATTCACCATACATTTCAACTGTATGGACTGTCCCTCCTCCTTCTTAAAGTCCTGTCTATCCAGTTCCAGGTCAGATGTCATGTCCTGTCTGAAAATTTGTACAATTCCTCCTATAAGAATTAATCCAGTCTTCTCTCTGAGTTCTCTGTGCTATTTTACTTTTGTGAACTACTTATTATATCACTGTGTGCACCTCCATCAGCCCTGCTAGATTATAAATTCTCTGAGGGCAGGGATTGTGTTTGTCTTCTTCATCTTCAATTTTATTTTCTTTACAGGTCCTAACAGTATATATGTGATAAATATTTGTTGAGTCTCACTGAACATTCCTACAAATGTCCTGGGAATTCATGGTTTAAGATGTCAGTTCTTTTGACATCTTAACAAGCACCAGCATGGACACATGGTGCTTTACTCAAAAGCAGTCATGAATGAATGGTCAGGCTTTCAGGTGTGGTGTTGAACTGGTAGAAGAGATAATCTGTGGTTAATTCTCCTCCAATAAAGAAATGGAGGCAGCCGCAGACTTCAATCACTTATAGGGCCTTCCCAGACATGAATATAAAATGTTAATCATAAGTGTGTCATCTGAGATACTTTCAGATGCAAAGAAAGAAAATCCCTACCCATTTTGATTTAAAGAGAAATGAAATAAATTATCTCAATGGGAAACCCTCAAGGAGGAGTAACTTCCAGTTTGGCTGATTTACTGGCTATGTCTAAGTCTCGTCCCCTTGCTGGTCATTAACTAGCTGCTAGTAGCACTAAGCATTACACAATTCCTTATTCACATCAAACAAAAGAAAGAAAACCCTCCTTACAACTATACGATGAAAAGCTTTCCCTTTAGTCTGAATCTAGGGCATGTGACCAACACTAGGCCAATTATAGTCACTTACAGGAGAGTCTGATCCTGCTGGCTTAAATATCCAGGACTGCCTCTGGAGCTAGTTTTCATCCTGTTAGTCTCCTGGAATGCTTGAGGAGTGGAACCCAGATAAATTCAGGTTCTGTTCATAAGAAGGAAGGAGGAATGGATTCTGGGTAGGAAATCATCAGTGTACACTATCTAAAGTGACAATTCTTCAAACTGTAAATTAGCACAAGTACCCCTTTTATGGAATTCGTGTTGAGTCAAGAGAAAGAAAATCAATGTTTCTTTTTTCTTAAATGAAAAACCCCTGTGTTATAAATAATAGATATTTCAGTGTTACCTTCCCATTGGACTAAATGACTTATATACTGATGATTTATAAACTGACAGATCAGGGGAAAATTCTTTTGTGTACCTATTAATGTATTTTTTGAGAATCCATGGCAGTTTACAAACGCCTAGATTGAACACTCTCTTTATCAGAACCTTCACTTCATTTTCCTTCCCAGTTTTTCCGAGTTCCTATGTATGCAGCACTTATTTAGAGCGAGTCTTCCTTCCCACCTACTTGTCCACAGTTGAGGGTGATTCACTGAAATCGTGCTTTGCTGATCATGGTGATTAAGGAAGGAGAGGAGCACATTATTGTGATGGGAAGTGGGCATTTTTCTCAAGACAAAAAAAGTTGATCCTGAAAGGCAAATTACTTATGGGTCTTAAACGTCTCTGAGCATATTCACAGTGCTCAGCACTATCCTCTCTATATGGAGGACGTAAATGCTACCTCTGGGATGCCTGAAGCTCCATGTTTGGGAATATTTGAGATTCATTCCATTTCCCTACTGAAGCATGGGTGTGCTCTCTTTAGTCACCGACTGCTTGGCAGGCCCAGCAGTGAGGGCTGCCCTCCTATGGCATGTGTAGTAATTCAGGGGTATGTTTCCAGGGAACGAAACCCTTTTCTAAGCATCAAACAAACATCTAAGATGGGCTGGATATGCTACAGCTGCTCTCAAATGTTCCTGTGTTTATTCCAGAAAGGAAGTGGAAAGCTTTGACAGGTCTTAATGGGGCTCTTGAGGAGGACAGCTCTTGATGTGTTCCCTTACCCACACAGCCAACTTGAAGCTTCTTGCGTGCAAGGAAGAAAATAGCTTCTTTGAGGCAGAGGCGGCAGGGTTACCATACCCTATGGTGACACCCTCCCTAAAGCTTCCCTGCAAAAGGAATGACAAGCTCACACAACATGACAGGAGCCTGGGAACATTTTCTTGGAATTTGGAAATTGTTCAGAAGCCCTTCTACAAGGAGAGGGATCCTCATGGGTCCTCAAATGCATGATATATAAACTGAAAAGGAGTTATAATGCTCTTATCTATGTATGTAGGATAATATGTGTCTATGTAGAATTCTGTTGTTGTTTAGCTTTTTCAGAAGGCACAGAGTAAACTTAAATATATACTCTCTCTTAAATATTTTTCTATACTCCACGAAAACTTCATTTAGGAAGGGTGTCTCTGCATGAAATATCAAAATGAGTTTCCCCTACATTCACAGGTCATGACTGAACATTCGTTTCATTAAAACTTGGTTTTAATGCTCAGAATATGGCTTAGAAAGAAAAAAGAAAAACATTGATTCAATAGCTCCAGATTTCTTTCGTATTAATCCAGAAAAAGCAGAACCCATTACCTATTTTCTCCTTATACCAGAGAGTTGAGACGATTTTAATCTTCAATTGCTCACCTCATTACTTTTCTGTTCTGATTTTACAGGGCTCTGCTGACTATACCTTTCTTCCCTCTCTCATCCCTAGATTTTGTGCCCTGCCCCTCAGCACCCTTCCCTTCCTCCCAACGATCCCTTCTTACTTGCCTCTGAGGATTCCTTTTCCTCATCCTGCATCATGTCCCGTGGGATTCCGCTCTCTGCCTTTTACTTCTCCATGTTTCCACACGCCTCCTGATTGATCATCTTGCCCACACGCCTGCTGTCAGCAGACATTTTTATGTTCGCTCTCACTGATACTTCCAGCTCCAACACTTGGCTGAGCCATAGATCCTAACATGATCTCTCTATTCAGTGTCCCTTGGGGATGTGGAATTTAATGAAGCTGGATCTAAAGTTGGTATTTCTCCTCAAGTTTGCCCTTCCCTAATTCAGAGGCTGAAACTATTTTCACAATCACGCAATGACGTTAGAAATCCCAGCCTCATCTTTCTTCTTTTCAACTCCCACATCCTTGGCCTGAAGATTTGACTTGCTAAACATCTTCTCTATCTTCCCCTTCTTTGTGTTTCATTGTCTTTATTTAGATTCTTATCACTCCTTATCTGAATTTTGCAATCATTTCCTGACTTTTGTCCCTTCTAAATTGAGATCCTCCTAAAAATGTAATTCATTCTTTACTTTTTCAGAGTCATTTTCCATAATCCATATTTCATATGACACTGCCCTCCTTAAAATCTTTCGAGGATTACTCATAGTTTACAAAGTTAAGTTCAAACTTTTAGCAACATGAAAAGTCCTTCTGGATCTATTTATTGAATAATAATCTCATCTTTTCACTGCCTTTCTCTGTGACCACTAAAGATGCTTTACTTCTTCTGGGCACAGTTGATACTTGTAATTTCCAAATATGCTTCCATTTATTTGTACATGCAGGTCCCTAGGAATGAAATAAAATTCTCCTCCACATGTTAACTTGCTGAGCCTGCAACACTCACCTCGAGGGTCATCTCTTCTAGGAAGCTGTTTTGGATTTCTTGTTCTGATTTATAGTCTTCTTTTCTGAGTTTCTTGGTTTACTTTCCACTGTGCTTAGGTTGCCCAATAATAATTTTTATTAACTCATGAGTTCATGAAAGGCAAAACTGTTATTCATCTTTTTGTTAACAGCTCTTCAGTATTCAGTGACTGTTTGCCCAATGAATGAATGAATGAATCCAGGTGCTTTGAGGAATACAAAGGACTTCTCTGACTTGTTCTGTCTGCCCTCAAGAATCTTACCTTTTTAACACTAGAGTTAAGACATTAGAGGATAATAAAAAATGGAAGGTGACATAATTAAATACGGAAAATTGGCATGAGCTACTAGTATCAAAAAATTATATTGTGAAATCAAATGTATTTTTACTTTTTATCATTTTTTTTAGAAAACCTTTTGGCCTTTCTAATATTAAACTAAAGAAGGCTGGAGCTTTTTGCTTCTGGGAGGGTAGGACACAAAAGAAGCATTAAGAATAAAAAAATCAATGATTGGCATTAAGTTACAAAATAGGTCCTTATAATTCGTAGCAGAGATGACGGTTTTGAAAGCCAAAGAGTTTTTGATTTGGTAGACTGTATCTTTTGACAGAGAAAAGATTCGTAAGTTGTGGTTGAGTCTGGAAGACTTCACATGTGGAAGTTATGTAAGGATCTTAGAGAAGGGTCAGCTACAGAACCTGATGCAAGGACATACAGAGGAAATCAACACCCTTTTGGGAACAAAGGGAGGGACTTGAGAGAAAGGCAGGAATGAGGTAGAAATTAGATGTGGGTATTGGATGCTTGCTTTTTGTCTCCCCCCCAGCCTGAGTTGTTTGGAATTAGAAGACATAAAGCCTCAGATGAATTGGAGAATTGTGAATTCTAGAAGAGAATCACAGCGTGCAGCCTGGGAGTCCTGTGCTTATCTAAAAATTTCCACTCTGACATGAGAAGTGAGAGTTATACATTGTGTGGAAGGATCTCAGGTCAGGCTCATAAGATTCTGTACCCCCAGCAGGGTATGGGGAGAACAGCTGAGAGGTTTTCTAAGTTCTTTGTAGAAGGCCGATAAATACTGAGAAGGTCATCAGACAGGAAATCATAGGATAACCAGGAATATTAGAAGATATTAACACATATTGGTATGGACCACATGAAAATAACAATGGCCAGTGGAGAAAGAGGAAGCCTATAGAACAATCCTCTCCTTGGAACTTAGATCATCATCCAAGAGAAAGAAAAGAAAAGGATGAGAAGGAATCTTAAATCAATAACATGAAAAATTTCAATTGGCCTTAGAAATGACTTATCTGCTGCAATTGACAGGTTTAACACTATCAACAAAAAATGGAGGTTTAAGTGCAAAGATATATTCAGTTTAAAATAATTAAGGGGTATCATATCCTTGTACATCTGAGTTGGGAAAGTAAATGACAGTAAGTAGGAGAGGTTGGGATGTGGAAAGCTGTCAGGAAGGGTTTGTGTAGGAAACAGAATTTGAGAGGGCTGCTGAAAGGCAGGAAGAAATTGGCTAAGGAGGACGTGACAGAAAGGAAGAAGATGTCTATAGGCCTAAAGCTGGGAACTGTAGGTAAAACTCACCTAAATACAGAGGTGGACTGTGATCTGTGAGAACCCAGTGTCAGATTACAAAGGTCCCTGGGTGCCTAGATGAAGAGTACAGAACTTGAGGACTTTGTCTGAGTGGCGTTTGAGAAAGGACTTTCTCAGTAGAATTGTGCCAGCAGGAAGAGGGAGGATCTGTCTCTCAAATGGCAACTTTCCCTCTGCCTTCTGGTATGCCAGTCCTCCCATATCACAAAGACTGCGATGGAGAATTTTATTCACCAGAATTTGGAGTTGGGGATGGAAGTGGCTGAAGAAGACAAAGTGGCTTGGCTGGACCATTCCCTGTGAGAGAACCACTCACTACAGAGAGCTGCGTAGCCTGTGTCTAGAGCCTGGCTTTCAGAAAAAGCCTGGAAAGAAGGGCTAGGCCATGAGATGGAAATGTAAGAAAGAGGTAAGAGCCCTGGCCAGTGATGTAGCCTAGAAGACTTTGGGGAGCAAACAGGTATCTCATGGAATCTTCTTAAATTGTCTTCAGGGTGATATGCAATGTAAATATTCTTATCTATCTTCCATAAAACCTAAAATACTCAGTACTCTCTTGCTCAATTTTTATCATAAAGGGACAAGGTTGGCAGCCACAGTTTGAGAAGAATGTGGTGACCAGGGGCTCAACACTCCCAAAAGTCAACATCTGGATTACCCTGCACGTAAACCATCTAGACAGGCAGAGGTGCTGGATGCTGAGGGGACTTCTGAATGATGGAGAGTGGAGGAGAAGAATGGTGAGAATCAGGTATGGCCATGAGACAAGCTGCAGTGACATGGGCTGTAGCTTGTCCCACTTACTTACCTGAAGGCTGAGAACTTATGGTGTAGGGAGTTTATTGTAGTGGATCCCATGGTATGCTGCCCAGACCCATTCCTCCAAAACTAACGTACTTACACGCCTCAGGAGTTTCGGAAAACCACAGCTCTTAGCAGAGGCTCTCTCTGAGTCAAGAAAACCACCTAACCCAAAGTCATGCTCCTTCCCAGAGGTAGCCCACATGCATTGAAGACTAGTTGATAAGGAATCTAACAGGTCTGTTCCTCTGGTTCCCATGTGGAGAACTTTGAGGAGTCTTCCAATTGCAGAGTTCTCACTGCAATCAGCAGAGGCTTTAATGAGATTGGATGGCAATTTAAATTCTCTTGGACCCAGTCCATTTTCCTTCATTCCCTCCAAAGCATCTATCCAGCATCTATCCATTCATGCAAATCTTGGCCACGGCCTGCTTTGTATTCCCTGACCAGTGACAAACATGCTGATTCTAAGTGTGTGTGGATCATTCACATGGAGAAATCTGCTCTTTATTTAAGTATCTTCTGCTGATGTTACTTCCTCATCATCTTCTAAAAGTGCTCACCATTTTAGAATCATCTGTAACATTCTTTCTTTCCACATTCTTTCTCTAAACTTCCTGGTTTGATCTGAATGTCCTTTAGTGTTTCCAAAATCTTCTCTTTGGTATTACTATTCTACTCTGTTTACAAATTCTGTTCCTTAAAGGCAGAGACTCTTTATCTTTATAACCCCACTATTTACTGTCTCATAGCAACTTGTCAGAAAATATTTGTGGAATAAAAAAACCCCAAGAATATACTGATCTGGTATACAGTCAGTGGTTGGTACAGGCAGTCCCCAAGTTACAAACATCTGACTGATGTATGACTCACATCTATGAGTGGAGGCTATTACAGGTAATAGGTAAATGTATCTATTCCAACTTACATGCAAATTCAGCGGAAGAACAAACCTACAGAACGTGTCTCACTTATAACTTGGGGACTGCCTATAATATAGATTTCATAGATTTATTGGAATACAGGCAAGAATAGAAGCTATGGGAGTGGATGAGACTGCTGATGCTTTATGTGCAGTGTGAGAAGAAAAGATAGCTTATCACAGAACCCTGAAAAATATCAGCACTTAAGGAGTAAAGAGATAAAAAAGAGTCTGTGAAAGAATGGTTGGTGAGAAAAGAGGATTGGGGAAGGGTGGTACTCCGGAAGCCCCTGGTAGAGAGAAATTCAAGAAAGAAGTATTTGACAGAACCAAATAAAAATTAGGAATCAAATAAGACAAATAAATGACTGTTGGATTTCATTATTAGGAGGCCTTTAGTGACTCCTAGTTGCTTTTTGGTGGCATAGTAAGAGAAAATATATTGAGTCAATTTTGTAGATACTTTTCCTATGGCCAGCGGGTGCATCCATGTCTGCAGAAGTAAGAGGAAGCACCAACTTCTGCTTCCTGTCTAAATGGTGTTCTCGCAACCCACTTCAGCAGGAGCTTTGTTCTTTTGGAGTCTATAGAGGCTCCATTGATAATGCTATGATATCCACTTGGCTCTTTGTTTCTGTTTTTGATAGTTAGGATTTAGTGAGGTCAGGTATATGATTATAACCTTACAACCTCCTACAAGGTCAAATTCTTACTTAAAGTTATAAAGCCTAACCGAGAATTGCTCAGAGCTCAAATAAAACAGAGGTGGTTAAGTCACCCAGGGGAAACATATTTAAGTCAATTACAACTCAATGTGGGTAGGTCTATCAGATTTCTTTCCCCTGTGACCAAAGAAGCAAGCAAGAAGTAGAACTTGTTCCAAAGTGTGGAGCTACGGGTGGGGGTGTATGCAGGGCTGGCAGAGAACACAGAAGCAAAGAACACAGACACTCAGTGCCTATTTCCCTAAGAGTTAATCAAGTATGGACATATTTTGTGCATTGGAACTATTTGTTCCATATAAATGCTCATTTTCATTCAGTTCAACACACATTTATTGAGCACTGTTATGTGTCAGGCAGGGAAAAAAGATTGAAAAAAGGTAAAAGTTAAAACAAGCATGAAAATAAACCACATAGTTTCTGTTCTCAACAAGTTATGAATATGAATAGTAGTCAGAGAAATATACCGATTACTGTATGATTCCAAAGCAGTGCAAGAGTGAGATGTATGCAGACACAGGGAAAGGGCAATTCAGCTGGTCCTGGGAAGGAGGCAAACCAGGTATGTCATAGGTATGGAAATAGTTCTTGCAGGCTGATTAGAATGATGGACGAAGTAGAGGGAGAAAATCTATTGCTTTTTAGGAAACCTGTAGGAATAAAAGTTCTAAACCTTTTATAAGTTTCAGGATGAAGACAGAAAATTAATTTTATAATCACCTCTAACTTCATGGCCTTATAATTAGTTTTAAACTCTTCCTTTTCTCTTTTTCCTCGGGGGAGGGGGGTGGAAACGATAAGAGATGGTCAACACAGTATTCACATTTCTGTAAAAACAACAACAACAAAAAAGACAAAAAAACTCCCTGTGATTCTATTTTCCAGAAAAATACAAACACACACACATACAAACCTGAAATTCCTTTGTCCCAACGCGCACCCATTCATCATTTGGTCTTTTTGTTTTAAAGTGTATAGTAATCTACCTCCTTTAGAAGCTTCCCAAGGGGCCTTAGCTTCAGTGAACAAGGAACAGTTTTAAGTGATGGGCTTAAAGGATGGAAGAAGCTGTATAGGATGTCAGCAAGAACATTCTTTGATAAAACCAGTGCTAAGCAGAATTCTTAAAATGGAAAGGAAATCATTTTGTTTTACTGCCAGGGGACTCTCCTATTTCCTGTTTCTACTGAGCAAATTAGGAATGGTTATTTCCATGGTATTTCTCTCCAAAGCTGGGGGTGCTAAAACTCAAAGTACTCCACTATGTTTCCAAGAGGATTGAATAACCTCCGCCCCCACATTTCAGTAGAATTCAAATTCTTACGGCTTTCCTCAAGCAAACTTCCAGCTTGCTTTTCTTCATCATTTATCTTTCTTACAATGTACTTCATTGGTAATGACTATGAAATCCATACTCAGAAATTCCCAAATAATATTGGGAAAGGGTAAAAAAAAAAAGGAGCACGAGATAATTTTAGAAATTAAAGGGACCATAGAGCTTTTAGATAGATAAGGCAAATTGCCCAAGGTCAAGTAACAATTTAATAGCAGAGCCGAGAATAGAATGTAGGTGGGGGAAATAGGTCCCATGTCTGCGACCTCACAGGCAGGGCCACCCACAACACAACTCAAAGGGTAGCATTCACACAGAATGGGCAACGCACCCAGAGTGAACGGCAGGAACTAATCCTACCAGGGACTCCGGTGACTCCTAAAATTCAACAGCCTCAGAGTTGCCGGAAACCTATCAATTGTTTCATTATTCTTATATTTGAGGTGCCTGACCAAGTCAAAAAAAAAAATCAATGCTAGAGGTACACAGCCAGATTTGGTCCCTTCATAGGGTTGGTTTCCTTAAAGGAAATAGGGGCTCTGTGGCTTACCAGGGTACCTTGCCATAAGAATTCTTACGATTTAAAACGTTTTATTCACTGCCTTCTGGCACAGTGTCAGCGGCTTTTGGGAGGATCCTATTGAGTCATACTTATAAGATTTATATAGCATAAACTTTCTAACATGTTTGATAAAGTGGAATAGAAAATAAAGGCAGGGGCGGCGCCTGTGGCTCAACGGGTAGGGCGCCGGTCCCATATGCCGGAGGTGGCGGGTTCAAGCCCAGCCCCGGCCAAAAATAAAAAAAAAAAAAAAAAGAAAATAAAGGCAGTTTCCCTCCTCCACCCACATTAAAAATAAATCCACAATTTGTAGGGAAAAATTCCAGTGCTAGCCAAAATCCTTGAAGCCCTTGTGAGGCCTTCTGCAGGTTTTCTTCCCCACTACGGCCCAGGAATTGCATCTAGTGATGCAGCAGTGGCTTGAGAAATTTTAACATGAAGCAGCTCTCCTCCATCCTCTGTCGTTTGGGTGACACAGTTGAAGCTGCCTCCCAAGCATAAATGCATAATGGCTGTTGGTTGTTTTGTAAAGAATTCGGGGATTTATGTGGCTAGAGAAGGTAATAAAGTGTAACAAGATCACAGTAAATGTTGGCTCATTGGTCCACCTCAATGAGAAAAACACCGGTGGGGAGTGGGAACAGTGAAAAGGAAGATGATACAAATCATTACAGAAAACCATGTGCTGCCTCGACTGCCTAATAAACCCAGGCAAGCCTACCGTACCGTGGCCCCACATTCACGGTAAGCCTAATGGATTCTCAGCTGGGTGAACGCACTGACGTCAAACCAAGGCAACGCATAGTCTGTGGTGTGAGGTACATTACAAGGAAAACGATTCAGGGTCTATAAGGTTTCTGTTGTTGATATTTCGCAATTTTTAGCAAAGCATTTGTGTTTTAACTTGGACCCAGGAAGTGCATTTTATTGGATAGAATGTTTAATCCTTCCCAAAAGGCTTAGGAAAATTCCTCTCCCTCCATGTCTCACTATCTGTTGTCGGTCTGCAGTATCCCAACACTTCCATAAAGAAACCTTCTGACTCTGAAACAGAACCTTTTCTAGCAGCTGTGGAGGTCTTGAAGCTAGATTTGACCTCACAGGCAGCAGGTAACGGGAGGAGACATGCCACCTGCTGGTGCCCAGAGTGTCCACGGTGGAAATACCGGCAATCAATGCACAGACCTTCCTTCCTGAGGAATCTAGGGGAAGGTGGGCTCCTTGAACATAATGCCACCGTTCATATACACCCTTCAGCGTGAATAGTAACCTTCTGAGTATTTCTCCCTGATTCCATCCACATCCTTTCTCACCCTCAAGGAGGCTGTCCTCCCAAGGCAGCCATCACAAGGTAGATGTGAGAGGTAGCCTGTCCCCTGTCTGGGTTAGCTTTGCCTTCCAGCATGGCACGTCAGTGAAGCAAATCTGAAATTGTTTTCATTGGTTAATCCCCACAATCCTCCAGCTCGGTGCTACACCACCTGTTTGGAAGATGCAGGTCACATGTGGCATAGGCATAGTAAAAACTAGCAAAGGCCAAAATTCCATCCTTCTGGGCTGCTTTCCACATAGAGCTTCCCTTCCATGCATCAGAGATTCCTGTGCACAGTTCTTTCTTTCCCTGGTAAGGTCTTTCCCCTCCTTTCTGCTTTCTCTCTATCCCTCCATTTCCAAACACTTTCGACATTTGCGCCCACCCGGCCATTCTCAGGAGTTTGCACTGCCTCTCTCTAGCTGCAACCACCTGCATACTTCTTTCTCACGCCTCTGCTGAGTTCTTACTAGTATTTCCTAGCTCAATAAACTACTGGGTATGGTTAGTTTCCTTTTTCCATTAGCTGTCTTGAGTTCAGCACGCAATAAACTCTGAAAAATGGGACCTTATCTCCTTTGTCAATCTCTCTCCTTACAGAGTCCAGAAGAATATTGTGCACAAAGGTTCAAAGAAAAAATAGTATTTGTCTAAGGATTATGGCAGAGAAAAAGCTATAATAACAGTGCTCTGCCTGGCTTTGAAAAGAGGAAATTCTAGTTTTGCCCTGGTTTATATTTTAGATGTGAACCTGTGGCTACAAGTCAAAGGGTTCAATCCCCAGGCAACACTAGAAAATGGCTTATAAAAGTGGGCAGCGAAAAGCTTTTTCAAGTGAGGAGGGAAGAAAGAAAAGAAAGAAGGGCAGACTGCGTGGCAGCACAGCTCTCAGAGCCAGAAATTTACTTACTGCCACCGATACGTCTTCACAAACTAGAGTTCGCTGGTCAGTAATAGTGGTATATGGTGTGAAGCTTTCTAATTTTCTTTTTTACTTTTTGCATGGTAGAGGGGTAGTGAGGACGGAGGATCTGGAGGTGGCAGGAAAAGGAGGGAGAGTGACTGTTTTCAAAAAGCTCTGGGGTGGGTAAACACTCTCCACCATTCATTTTTTTTTTTTATATTATTATTAAAAGGGTACCCTTTATAGCTTCTCAGTTTTCCAGCAGTTATGTCCTTTGCTGGAAACATCTTCTGATACTTACAGTGATTAAATCTGTCAGTGGATAAATTCAGTATTCAATCTAGAGACCATGCCACCGGACCAAACCTTTTACTAGAAACACTGGGGATGAGAAAGGGGCGATTCATTAATGCTAAGGCTATAGGAAGCAGGTGGCACTTTTGGTCTGTTCTGTATTGTGTCATAACAGAAATGTGGTCTGTACCTTGGCTACTGAAACTGTTCAAGCACCCAGGGAGCTTGCTAATCAATTTTGGTTAGAGTCAACAGAGCCCCAGGACACCGTTAATATATTTGAGGTTTTCAGGGATAGCTGAAAAGGAAAACAAATAATTAGGCCTGCTCTTCTCTATGTTTCCCTTCCACTGCTTGGCAGAGGACAAACAGTGTTCACTGGTGATGGACAACGTGATGCACCACTGACTTCTTTCCAGCACGGCTTAAGCTATCAGGTCAGCCCTCTGTTCACTGAAAGACATTTGTGTTCCCATATAGCTGTGCTCATGATTAAAGGGCGCTGGATCCCTCTAGACCTTTAACAGCACTAAATGGACTATTAGGCAAAATTGAAATTGAGGTGACCCCTACAATTCACAGTTCAGAACTACACAGCCACCAAATAATTACCTCATATCCCAGACACTTTATGGTGTTTTTTAGCCTGGAACTAGAAAAAGCAGGCAAAAGGGGAGCGAGCTAATACTGATGAATCATTTGTTGAGTTCAGCGTGGCGCTAGGCAGTTTCACTTATTTCATCCTCAGCAGATTCCTCTGAAGGGTAGGTTTTTATGATTCTTTTACAGGAGTGGAAACTAAGGCTCAGATAAGAAAAAGAACTTCATCATCCTGAGAGAAAGTGGCCAGGAAAGATGCTGGAAAAGCATCCCTCCATGGAAATCTGTTTCTAAGGATGGAAGAGAAATCTGTTTATTCCATTTTTCTTTGTTCTCACTTCTATTTCCTTGTTTGTTAAATGAAGAAAAATGACATCTATTTCAAGTGGCTGTTATGAGAGGGCAATAAAATAGTTCCTGTTATCTTTACATTTGCAGTTCTCTCTGTATGACTTTGGGTAACTGGCTCCTACTCATCCTTCACGTCTCAGCTTAAATGTCACTGCCTCCAAGAGGCCCTCCCTGATTACACATCTAAAGTCTCCTCAACCTCCTGACTTGCCCTCACATCCCATTTATCACTTAATAGCCCTTATCACAATCTATGATCTGCTCATTACTATCCTTTTGCCCCCAGAGAATGTAGCCTCCATGAAAATGCGATTATTTCTATTTTGCTTATCTTCTATGTGTCTAGTGTCTAGCACAATGCCTGGTACATTGCTGCTACTCAAAAAAACTAGTTCAGCAAATATGTGAAAGACTGAAAGATCATATGCCTGGAAACTTAGAACTACTAAATGGAATTTCCCTTCTTTTCCTCCTGGTTCATTTCCATTTCACTTCACTATTTCATCTCAATCACCATGATCCTTTATCATGTTACACTGAACTTCAGCTGATGCAGCAAAGGAAAGCTGACTTTGCTCCTGCTCTGCAGCGGAAGGATTTGGACTATTTCTCTCTAGTCTTGGGGAAGAGGCCTATCTATATGGGGCCGGAGGGCATGAGGTGTAAAGTGGAGATCAAACACCTGGTGACTCCCTGTGTCTGGAGGAGGTGGAGATATTTAACAATGGGAGGGAAGAAATGGCTTCTGTAAAACAAAGAAACTTGCCAATTGTCCATCCTCTGATAATGTTGCTTCTGGTAATGTTTCTCCACCTTGCCACTCTGCCCTTCACTGCTGGGATCATGGTCACTGTCAACAGCTCTCCTTCTAAATGCAGGTTCTGCCCTATGCTCAAGATCTATCCAGAGCTCAAGTGGGAAATAAAGGTTGCTGACACTTAAGCTAAGAGAATAGCAAGAGCTTTTTGGTGCTTTTGCTTGGGCTCTGCTCCCCTTGTGTGAAATTGCTGATCCATTCAGCTGTCAATTCAAAGTCAAGTGGGGGTGAAAATGGAGGGTCTGACCATCCTTTAAAGTCTACCAAATTTAAAGGAATCAGTACTTCTCCATGAGAGTCAGCTTCTCTTTTACTTAGGTAACCTTTCAGTAATAAATCAGAGCCCACAACAGATATTTCTATCCCTTGTGAAATTTTTCTGGCTTCCTCAAACATATAGGAGAGAGAGTTCTGCCTTTTCCCACGCTGCATCTCTGTGCCTCTGTCTTGTGTAAGAGTCACATTCTTACATATCGTGGAGCCATGGCCAGCTTGTGGTCCCACGGAGGCATTGTGTCTCATATACTTCTGGATCCTGCAATCAAGATTCTAGTTGAAAGGTGTAAACGGTGGAGCTCAGAGACAAGGCCACAGAGGAGATATTCAGGCCAGGTTTATTGAAAGGGAAGGTGGGGGAAGCAGATGCCATCTTTGCACTGCCCAGGCAGGTCACCCTCCCCTTTCAATAAACCTGTCCTGATCATCTCCTCTGTGGTTTCATCCCTGGGCATCACAGTTTACACCTTTCACTAATATCTTGGATGATACTAGGAATATACAAAATACACAATATATAACTTCAGGATATATATTTGAATAACAAAATTTTGGCACTAACAAGAATCCCAATAGTTGGTTTGATATTTTATCATATAAAGCCCAAAGTTATTGCCCAATGCAGCTACAAAGTAGCAGTTAGGATCTACCCAAATGAATATTACTCGGAATGACATCGTCTAAAGTAATTTGAAAAACTTCCTATCAAATCATAATGTTCAGGCTTTATTTGAAATCTTTCACAGGGATTCAAAAGACCATATGCTTTATTCTTCTGAGATTTGTCAAAAAGCAATTGTCCTATAAATAAGTGTTTGCTTCTGTATTACCCTTGAAAATACTTGCTTGATGAATACTAATTTGTGTTAATTATTTAATACTTTATATTTGTGTATTTTGATAAACCATTGAGAACATGCTAGGTATATAGTCTATATTAGATAAAATTTGATGTAAGACTTCTAGTTCTAAAATGATCTGCCCTTATTATTCTATGTTAATTTCATCTTTAATAAATGTTGATTGGATATTTAAAGTAGCCCAAGAATTAATGTACCAGATACTGGGAAAATAAATAACATACTGTCTTACAAATAAGATAGACAACCCTTGTTCTCAAGTTACTTAAAGTCTATTGGAAGAGTCAGGCAAAAAATAGAAATGATTTTAATGAATGCAAAATATGACAATGAAGGCATGTACTTAAGATCGTGGAAGCAGAGAAAAGGGAATGATAATCTGCCTGGGGGGAGTTAGGGAATGCTGCCTTCTAAATAACCTTTTAAATAAAGTATAGATGGAGTTTAGGATCAAGAACTTATCAAGAATTCACTCAGAGTAAATGAAAATATTTGTCCTGCTGAGAGAAAAAAATAGACAAGAGAAAAGCCTGTAAAAATCAAGTCAGTATCTCAAGGTGATGAAACAATTCATTATATTCTTAATCTCCGGGTAGTGTGGTCTTGAATTACAGGGACTTTATTTGAAAGTACATGATGGATTTAATGGTCATAAATGATTAATTTAAAGTAAATACTTGTCACTTGCATTTTATTTTCCAGATAGATGGGAAACCATTTTCCCTATATTTAGATTTTGTCTGTTTGATGTGGCTAAACAAAGAATTAACCTTTCTTTAAGTAGAATGTGTTACGAGTTGAATCTATACAATGTGACCTTGTTTGGAAATAGGGTTATATTCAGATGTAATTAGTTAAGGTGAGGTCATACTAGAGTGGGATGGGCCACTAACTCAGGATAATTGGAGTCCTTATAAAAAGGAGGTATTTGGACTTTATTTGTGTGAAGATGATTGCAGAGATCATGCTGATTCTTCTATAAGCTACATAAGAATGCCAAAGATTGCCAGCAAACCACCACAAGCTAGGGGAGAGGCATGGAACAGATTCTTCTTCACAATCCTCAGAAAGAACTTACTCTGCTAATACCCCAATCTTGGACTTCTGGCTTCCAGAGCTGTGAGACAGTAAATTTCTATTGTTTAAGCCGTCCAGTCTGTGTACTTTGTTATGACAGCCCTGGAAAACTAATACAGATTGTAAATTCTTCTTGGGCATGTGATGAAGGGCCATAGGAATTTTAAACTAGGTTTTACACACAATTGGAACATTAACTTCATTGAGAAAATATATTGAAAGAAATTAAAATTCTCTATGTAGTAAGTCTGTAAGAGCATTCAATATGTTTATATGTTTTCTTCAACTTTAATATCAGTTCAGTCTAGAGTTTGGCCAGAAAATAAAATACAATTTTTATATTTCCTTAGGCTAGGTTCTTGGAAAGCCATTCATACATAAGAAGAGAGAAAGAGATCCTTTGGGAATTTAAATCTGTCATGACTTTGACCTCTCAAATTAATTGGCTTTTATCAAGTAATTTTTTTTTAAATTTTTCCTCCCATGGTGTAATATTGACCACTATCTGAAGCAAAACACTTTGAGGATGTAGAAAGATTGTTAAACTAGATGTCTAGAGACCAGGAGTCTAGCCTCAGTTTTGGTCCTAATAATCTATGTGGCCTTGGAAAAGTATTATATGTAATTTTTGTTCTTTTGTTTGTTTGGTTTTTGAGACAGTCTTATTTTGTTACCCTAGGTAGAATGTCCTAGCGTCACAGCTCACAGCAACTTCAAACTCTTGAGCTCAATTGATTCTCTTGCCTCAGCCTCTCCAGTAGCTGAGACTACAGGTGCCCACCACAATGCCTGGCTATTTTTAGAGATGGGATCTTGCTCTTGCTCAGGCTGGTCTCCAACCTGTGAGCTTAGGCAATCCACCCACATTGGCCTCCCAGACTGCTAGGATTACAGGTGTGAGCCACTGTGCCCAGCTGTAATTTTCAAAAAGCTAATAACTCAAGAAAAACTTGGGCCAGAGCATCTTTTCATATTGGCCATGATCCACTGTTTGCAAAAATTTCTAATACCCATGATTCAATATGAAAGAAAGCTCAGCAGAGAGCTTACAGGAACAGCACTGCATATCAATATCCAATATCATCAGCAAGGGAAAGAAATGATGACGAGAAAAGCATCCCTTTATTTTCTTCAATTTAACAAAAGAATCTCTGCTTATTTTCCTCTTCTCAGTGTACAAAGGCAACTTTAAAATGTGAGTTAACAAAAGCAAATGATTCGGAATTAATATTTTGTTGTCCTTAAAGTTCTTGTAGCATCAAATGATTTTATAGCCCACTGGGACCAGAAAACTATTTGGAAGCAGAGTACACCTACTTGAGCAAGTTGTAGTACATAAAGTGACAAATTATCTTAGACAATTACAGAAACCTTTATATCTCAATCAGTACCCTGGAGACAGCCGATAATGCCTGCATGTACTGCTAAAACTGTCAGCAATCAGATGTGAAGAAAATCCAAACCAGAACTTTTAACAAATTATGAGTTTCTGAAAAAGAGCAGAAACCTCTGTGGTAATGGCTTGCATTAACAATACAGCTGCCTCTTTAAGCTCCCCACGTCATAAAACACTAACAGCAAAGAACTAAAAGAAAAATACATGCACACTACAAGGAAATGGACATCACAGAAAAAGGAGTTCACACGATGTATGGTTACTGGCAATTCCCTGATGCAAAATCGGAGCCAGTCATCATGTACTCCTAGGGATGGGCCACAGTGGGCCTGTTTATATCATCCATAACAGCATGGTGTCTTGAGGTGGTTCACATTGGAACAGCTGGGTTGGAACCACTATCTGTGGCTTAGGCAAGTAGCTAAGTTTATCTCTTAAATATCAATGAAAACAGAGCCTACCACATAAGCTGTTGTGGACATTAGATGAGATAATATAGCTCACACACTTGGAAGTGTGCCTGAGAACTGCATGCTCCATAACTGTTAGCTCTTCCTACTACTTCTATTACTGCTACTACTAGGCAATCAGCCCTTGTCAAATAAAACAAGGCCATATTTCCCCAAATATTTAATTAAAACCAGAATGAATTATAGAATACTGGCAAATGAATTCAAGAGTAGTTATTGAGGCACAAATCCCTAAGTTTAAATTTTGTTGATTTATTCATTTTGTCTTTTATTTATGAAGTAAATATTGAGTATGATGCTAAGGCAGCCGAAATGAATGGGATACATAAGCTCTAAAATGAAGGATCTCACAGCCTGAGTGGTAAGGAAGAGAGAAAATCCTAAGGAGACAAGTGTTAGCTATGTTGAGGGCACAGTGCCAGCACAAAGAGTAAGGTGGGTGGAGGATGCTTAGGCATCATTTCCTAGAGATGATATCTAGATTAAGATGTGAGACAATACTTTTTAGTTAGAATAAAGATGGCCAAATTGAGGTTAATAGCCAGAGCACCTTAGATCCCCTGGCACCACTGACAAAGAGACTAAATGATGTTATTGAAGTTTTAATGCCTACCTTTATTTTTTCTTCTATTGGTGGTTGCTTATGTATTTATTCTTTATATATGATGATTTTATATTATTTGCTCTTCAAAGGAAATACGTTTAATGATGGCAGCATACATTTACAAATGATAATTTGCTTCAGTCACACTTATGTAAGGTCTGGGGATATGCACAAAGTCCCAGGGCTTCTGGCTCACCACTAGTGACCAATGATGAGGTTCTCCAGATTGAAACCCTGGGGAGAGCTACTCTGGGGCACCAGTGTATAAACTGAGGTTTAGTTATACCACAGTCAGGCATGAGAGAACAATGATAACTCGTGAATCTACTGTCAAAGGGAGAAGGAAAGTGGGAGAAAGGACACACTCTGTGAGCAGATAGGATGCCATGGAGAGATATTAGGTGACCTATTGTGAGAAGTCGAATTGCCCTACCCAGTATAGCCATTAGAAGACCAAGCTAAACCAGAGAAAGGCAGCACTTCCTTTCTGAGTATGGGAAGAGTGATCTCCAAAATAGCCTCAATACCAATAAGCAGAAATCAAGACCACTGTCATGCAATATCAGTGCTCATTTTAACATGCACTTATGACAAGATACTTTAGAAATCCCTTTGAGACTATTCAGTGGAAGCACACAAATAGTGAATAGGCTTCCTAAAGTTCAATTTGGCCTTTTTTTCCTTTGTAACCTCCCCACTTTTTAAAAAATAAGCAATAGATTCAATATCTTCAAAAAATAGAATCTGGTCCCACCATACTTCTGCATATGAAAAATAGCAAAGGACAGTTTCTCCCTTCTTATTGAGTTGTGACCCTCCAAATGCATTTCCTAAACTCAAAGAGTCCCCAAACATTGATAATCTAAATATTTGGCTTAAAAATATGTTCACAAACTAGGTTTCATTTGTTATAAATCAAGACCAACTGGGAAAAAATAGAGAGGGATGCAAAGAAGGTCTGAGCATACTAGATGTTTCATTCCTTTTAAAACCACATTTCACTTGCTCAGTGAAAAAACCTCCTTTTATTTTTAAAACCTCCTTCAAGCTGAAATTGTCTATGGCCAACACATAACCCAGAGCGCAATTTTATAGCTGAGTAACAAACCTTTTACATCTCAGATTTACAATCGAAATGCTGTCCCAGAGTTAATTATAGTGGGTTCTAGTAGGGTATAATTTTTTTCATCAGTTTGGAGTTTGGAGAGAACGCTAGCCTGATGTGACCATATTCATCCCAAACCTCACATTCCATTATTTCATTTTGTTGGGCTATAAGGCAAAGGCCAGTAAGCAGAACGCTCCTATCTTTACTTTATAGCCTCTGTTTGTCCAAAGGTTTCAGAAAAAGGAAAGTACTTTCAAAAGAGGCCAGTATCAATAATAGGAGTTTTAAACTAGACAGCCTAAGGGTAACAAAGAACCCCTGCCTGCTCTTAGAGGCGAAAGCACAAACACACTCTCAAGAAAAACAAAACTAAAAAATGTTTAAATCTTAACAAGTACCTTTAGACTTCTTTTAAGACTTTGACTTTGAGTAGAGTTTCCTCTTCTTTGGTCTATTTTCTGAAAGAACACCTGGTACCTCTTCAATGACTGTATAACTTGTGACCTAAGAGACTGGTTGAGACAATTTACCAACTTTTTACTCTAAACCAGTGCTTCTCAAATATTAGAATCACCTGGGGGAATTTAAAAACCAGTCCTGCCTGAGTCTCAGCACTAGAGATTCCTACTTAATTAGCCTGAGGTGCAACTTGGGTGTCAGGAGATTTCAAAGCTCCCTAGTGGATTCTAACCAGCAGCCAAGAATCACAGCAGTGTTTTGGGCCCTTCTCTTTAAGGGGGAGACCATGGACCAGCAGTGTCAGCATCACCTGGAAGTATATTAAGAAAGCAGAATCCCAGGCCCCACTTGCAGAATGAAATCTGTATTTTAACAAGATTTTCAGGGGAGTTGCACATATATTAAAGTTTGGAAAGCACCCCCCCTTTTACTACAGCCATTCTAAACAACTTCCTGACAGTCTTATAGAAGTTACAAAATGCTCACTGCAAATATGGTTTATTTTACATTTCATGAAATAAAAATACATAAAGAGTGTTCTTTAATCTGATCAGGAGTTGGAAAAGGACAACAGGGGGACTGATGGAAAATGCTGAGCATGTTTCAGGTAAAGGCAGAAAGCTTTAACCCTTAGCCTCTTGAGAGTGTAAACAGAAGACCTAGGTTTCCTTTGCTTAGTACTCACTAAAAACCATCAAGAAAAAATGCTCTGGGATGGGTCCAAAGAAACATGATTTTTAAAAACATTTAATGACTGGAATGACGTGAATTGATGAATCACAGCTCATTTCTTACATTCTTTCTCTCTGCATCCACTTTCACCCAATCATCTTGCTCCCTGGCTCTGTGTCTGCCCTGGACCTTGAACATAGAATTTGACTTTCAGTTATCTAGTAACCTGATGAGGAAGAATGTCAACTATATTGACAACTAGTCAACATGACTTAGAGGAAAACTGACCTGGATTGGTAAGTGGTGTCTAGACTAGAAGAACTGTAACTGATAGCAGCCACAGCTCTGGACTTCCCTGAGTGTGATACTGTTGGACCTTTGCAGTGACTCTGAAACATATCCCTATAGAATTAGTATAAAAGCTTATGGCTGCCTTGGGGAGGAATAAGGATTTTAAACCAAGACAACTCCTGTACTTCCCTGGTGTGTATCTCATCTTCTTGCACATGAACGGCTATAGTCTGTTGCAAGAACTCATATAGGAAAGATGTAACCACTGCTGTCCTTCTGGAAGGCCATGTTCCCGTCCTATACTCTTTGTGGTAGAATGGTGTAAAATGGTCATATGAATATGAAAGTTGAGTTAAGCCAAGAACTCATGATTCATAATATTTAACACAGACTTATTCAAAATAGTGGAAATTGGGAACAAATGAAATATTCAACAGCAAAGGAGTAATTCAATAAACTATGCTTCCTTCATAAAATGAAATGCATGGAGCTTTAAGAGCTCATGTTTCTGAAGAATATTTAATATCAGTGGAAAACAAAAGTTTGTTTTATATATATATAAAACAGAAAAAAGTAAGGCAGCATATTAGACATCTCATATATTGTCACCTTTTCCTGCTTCTCTTTTTTCTTGCATCTACTAATTTGTCCTCACTCAAATAGCATGATTTGTGCCTTTCTGGTCATTACAAAGCTCAGCACCCCAGCCGCAGTGTGCAGCCTCTCACCCAGGCTTACCCATCAGAGTATCTTATCCCTTTCTCCACAGTGACTGTAGGACCCCTGGTTCAGATAGAGCCAATCAGAGTCAGTCCTGGGGATTTTGACAGTACAAACACAGAGACAAGTAAATCAAGCCTCTTCATAAATCTTTGTATAGAAAAAGAAAATAGTTGCAGCCAGCAGTCAGGTTCCTAGGGTGAGGGGGCAAGCAACCTCTGTGGGCTGTCTAGGTATAGACAATCTGGTGGTGGAAGAATTATACCATCACACAATTCAAGAAATAGTGAATTAAAGAAAGGTTTGTTGCAGAGTCTCTTTAACATACATATTTGCACTAGAGCAAGGAGAGTAGGCTTGTCAGAGTTATTTAAATATGAAAACCTTTCTTTTTTCTTGTTCTCCCTTTTCCTCTTTTTATTTTGATAAAACCTGCTAGCATTTCTACTGATAACAATTTTTCCTAGAACACAGAAGAGAAATGCTGCTGTAAGGAAATAATGGTCATTATTTTCTTATTTGTACTATAGTCTATGTTCTAAACTTTCAACAGCTAAACTTATGTTTAATACTGATATATAAAGTATATATATAGTATTATTTATATATATGTATATGTAATTATAGTCTGTTTCTACCTGTATAAGGATCCAGAACTTTTTTTACTTATATTCACGTTATCAGTTGTATTTCTAGAATATATTAACACTTTTTTGTGGCCCAAAGTTCAGGATCAAGAGTCCATCCCCTTTACCAATGGATACATACAATTTTTAGTTTTAATTCCAGATCTTCTGCCTTCTCTGTTTTATATTTCTTACATGCAAGCTGCCAAGTTAATCATATAATCATCATTTAATATATTAGGAGAAAAGTTACTTGTTAACTGTTCCTTATATTAATATAAATATTAATCCAGATCTTACAGAGTCATACAGATCTTACCCAGGTGACTTTATTTAACTTTTAGGTTCCTCATTATTTGTCTAAGTGGGGATAACCTACCCACATGGAATATTTACTATAAATTGATGTGAAATATGTAAGTGAAGCACTCAGCACAGGACTGGAACAGAATATGCTTAGTAAACTAGAGTTTTGTCATTAGTATTTGTAAGGGATGAGTAGTTTATTGTCTTTAATGGATAATTGAGTTATTTACAATTTTTGCTAAAATAAACAGCAAAATGACACTAATTACACCCTTGAGAATGTCTATGGAATAAACTCCAAAAAAATGGAACTGCTAGGTCAACGGAATACCTATTTTTAAGTTTCGCTAAGATGGCCAAATGTCTTTTTAGAACAGCCTTTCCAGTGGACATCTCACCAGCAGAGGGTGCTGCTTGCTGGCTACCTTTCTGGGTGGGCCAGGTGGAAGAGAAGGGAATTTAGCAGGCTCTTGAAGAATGTACAGGGTATTGTGAGGCATAAAAGAGAGGGCTGTTCTGTAGGGATGTGTCAGGGATTCTCAGGACCACCTTCAGGCTTAAAGATTCATGAGAAGGACTCACAGGCCTCAGAAAAATTGTTGTAGTCACAGGTTATGGGTTACAACAACGAAAGGATATAGATTAAAATCGGCAGAGGGAAAAGGTACTTGGGAAGAAGTCCAGGAGAGGCCAGCCTCAAACTTTTCAGTGTCCTGTCCACATGGAGTTTTATGGGGATGTACTTAATTCTCCCAGTGACATTTTATTATGACACATGTATGATGTTGCCAACCAGGGAGGCTCACCTGAGCCTGGATGTCTAGGGTTGTTATTGGGGATTAGTAATGTAGGCATGCGGACCCACTCAAAAAAAAAAAAAAAAAAAAAAAAGAAAAGAAAACAGGCCTTCCCCATAAATCACATTGTCAGGATAAACTTATCTGGTCAAGCTGGTACAGCATGGTTTAAGGCCTCAGGCATATAAAAACATTCTTATCAGGAAGAATATTTCAAGGGCTCAGAGGTTAATTCCCAGGAGCTGACCAAGGTAGGCGTTTCTTTGGAATGTGCAGGGTTTGAATAATCCAGGCCTGCTGAGTTAACATTTTCCTGCTGGGTGGGGGAAGAAAGAAGGAAAGACATGAGCAAAAACTGGGAGGTGGAAATACATAAACCACAATACAATTAGGAACAGGAGTGTCATCCAGGATATCTAAAGAGAAGGAAAGAAGAGGGAAATTGGTGTAATCATGAAGGGTGTTGAATGCGGATAAGCATGGATTTGAGGAAGATTAATCTGGTAGTGGATTTAAGGATGAGTTGAAGTAAAACGAGTCTGGAGCCTGGAAAACATGTTAACAAGCCACACGACACGGGATGCTGAAAACAGAATGAATAAGTGTGAAAATGGAAAGGACCTGTCCATAGTAAGATTTTAACAGTTGCTGAAAATAGATGGACAAAGGTGAGGGGGAGGAACAGATAAAGAATCTTTCAGAATGGTAACCTTAGTTATAGGCAAAAGCTTCTGTTGGCCAAAACGAAGATGTTAGGAGAGCCTCCAGAAACATGCGTTCATTTATTCAACTACTATTAATATTTGTTAAAGGCTTATTACGTGTCAAACTGTCTCCAAAATGTGCTCCGAGAAACACATTTCCTCCACCATCTGGGGGAGCTTGTTGACAAAGCACATTACTTCCTCTAAGAGCTCCTGAATTTAAGTCTCTAGCAGAGGGTTTGGAAGCTACCTTTTTAACAAGCATCTAGATATTATTACCACCACTAAAGTTTGAGATTCTTTGTTATCTATGGGGCTCAGAAAATGACTATGTCATGGCAGTGCTTAACCATGAGGGTAAGTTCCGAGAAAGGTATCAAGAGGCAGTTTTGTTGTGAGAACAATGTAGAGTGTGCTTACACAAGCCTAGATAGTATAGCCTACTGGACACCCAGGTTATGTGGCGTGGCCTACCGCTCCTAGGCTTCCAACATGTACAGCGTGTGACTGTACTGAGTACTGCATGAAACTGGAACACGGTGGTACTTGATTATCTAAACACATCTAAATACCGATACTTTTTTCTTGCAGATAATACAGGATGAAAATTTCTCTTGCATGCATGTTTCAAAGGTAGATGCTTGAGGGAGGCTGAAACTACTACTGTATTATTGTGGGTAGCAAAAATTTTAAAAGGCACACAGGTCTTACAGTTAAGGATGGTTACCTTGGCAGGCTCAGGGCATGCTAAAGTGTACAGTCCAGTATTCAACTACGATTCTGAAAAATATAACCATCCTTTATCAAGAGTGACAAGGTTTTTGCACAGCACAACCTATGACTTCTACAAAAAATTATGTACTGCATTTGTTTTGGAAATAAGCACATTAAGGAAATGCCTTTAAATATAGAAATAAATACAGAATCTCCTTTAAATTGGGGCTGCCCTTTAGAGCTTAGAATGCTTATGAAGAGGATGTTTAAAAATTAAGTTGCAGAAGAACCAAACATTGCAATTGATAGCTCAGAGTTCAGTATATAAGACTAATTAAATAAAAAGTCAAGTACATTTTTCTTTCTCCCCCTATCTCACCTTGCCCTTCTTTTTCCTTCCCTGAATGAATCCTTTCTACTCCTGGTTGTCAGAGCAGAAGAAAGCGTGTTCCAGAATATGCAGCTTTCTTTGTTTTAATATAATGAGAATGGTTTCTTTCATTAAGTTTTAGCTTCTTTCTGAAAATCTGGAAAATAATATGTGCATATAATACATGTTATCACCATTAAATGTATTAAAAGAACATTCAATAAGGAAAGTAGTTAACTATTCTCTAAATAAATTATATTTGAGATTTTGCATATAAAATATGATAATTCTCCGTGCAAATCAAATTATACATAATATTTTAATGTTCTGTTAGATGAAATTGAACCAAGTAAAAAAAGCACAAGCTTTAGAGCCAGGCAGATCTCAGTTTGATTTATGACCATAGATTCAGGGAAGTTATTTAGGCTTTCTGAATCCATTATTAGATTCTCATCCATTATCATTGTTTCTGAAAGCGGCATTATTGGCATTTGAGGCAGGATAATTCTTTGTTGTTTGAGATGGTTCTCTGTATTGCAAGACAGTTCCCGCCCTGTATCCCTCCCTCTTCTAGCTATTAAATACTATGAGCTTTTCTCCCTCCAGTATTCCCACAACCAAATACCCCTATGAATTTGCAAGGTGGTGATGTTCCCAGTTCGGAGTAAGTGCATTAAATGGATTATAATAATACTTCTTTGAGCTGGAAGGCTTAAATGAGAACATTTCCCTGGCACTTTTAAGTAAACACAAAAGGTAGTTAAGAGAATGCGTTGAGGTCAGTCAGACCTGGGCTCTATTCCAGCCCTGTCAATAGCGTCTGTGTGTAGCAAATTGCTTAATCTAAACCTGAGCATCTCATCTATAAAATTACAATAGGCATAATACCTGACTCAGAGGATTATATTTGGGGAGGCAGTGAAGTCATGTGTGCCAAGTTCCAAGCACTGATCCTGGTGCAGAGTCAGCACTCTGTTGAGTCCGTGGACATTTTTAAAGCCAGACGCTTGGGACTGGGGAGAAGGGAGGTGGCAGGGAAACAGGATACCTTGTTTAAGACATTTTGCACAAAAAGGAAAGGGGGAAATAAAAAGTAGCTGGAGAGTTTAGAGTTGTTGGCTCCCTCCCCACACCCCTCACCCAAGATAGCTGACTGCTGTGTGACGGAAGGTACACAACAAGGAAAGTGAGATCTAAGAGGATGGAAAGGGGATAATGTGAGACGTGATGAGGAAGTCAGGAGGCTCAGGCACGCAGTGGGGGAAGGGACCATTGGCATGTCACTGTGGCTTTTCCAGGCAGGAAGCTGTGTTTACATGTCCATAGAGTCTGCCCCATTTCGTCTGGATTTTCACCTGCTCCACACTTCATTAGCACCTCAGTCTAAAAGTAATGCCCCCACACCAATGTTACCGAACTCCAGGGAACGGAATCTAGAATTGTGTGTGCTGGCTAAAAATAAGGGAGACCAATCTATTAGAAAGTGAAGCAATCTCCTCCCTAAAACTTGATCTTGGCTTCAGAGTCCTCTGACATCTGATAGCATTTCAAGGACCAGTTTTTCATTTTCTTTAAGTACCTTTTCAATGATTTTTTTAACACTCAGTTGCCCTTCCCCCTCCCCACCTTGTATGAGTAGCAATAAAAACATCTTTTCATTTCTGACTCATTCCAATGTCAGTTTCGTCCCTAATTTTACCTTCCTATGCCAAGAAATATTTTCCAACACAATTGTTTTCAAGACATTTCTCACATAAACTATAGTTTTCCCCTACATTCTCTGTCATCCTTTGATCTCTGTCTCCAGAGATCAAATGAGAAGCCAGGTCCGTGGCTTCTAGTGGGTGAGAATTGTCTCTTCTTGAGCACTTGGTTAGGTTTTCTTTATTTCAAATTAAAAGATTAAAAAAAAAAAAAAAACCATGGAATTAGAAAAACAGTAACACTGTTGACCATACTTCAACAATTAAAAAATAAGGGAAAAACTATTTTTTGAAAATTACTGGGCAATTTTGAAGCTGTATAAGAAGTGACTGAAAAGTTTAAAATAGCTACAAAATACTCTTTTTTGTGCAGTGTCCCTCCCAGGACATTGATCTTTGGAGATGCTCTACAAATCCAGGAGACTCTGCTTACCCCACCTTTACCTTGAGGTCTGCAAGGTCATCTCTGAGCAATACTGAAGACAAAAACGTGCGTGGCTTATTTTGTATGAGTTCCTCCCAAACATACCTAAGGAGGAGACGTGGTTTTTTATAGAATACCTAGTAAAGTCCCACAAAACTGGTGTTCTATAAACCAATGTGGTGAAAGAAAATAATTTACTCTTTGTTTTAGTTGTTGTTATTTCTAATCCACTGATGTCTAAGATTTCTGCTAAATACAAAAATCATGTGTTTGGATGACATGACAATGTCACATTGCTATAAAATTTCTAAGCACTTCTCAAAATCAGACTTCCCAGAGACCGGCTGCAAATGGTTTGCAGATGAGCACTGCTCAGCAGAGCACACCGAGAAGCACTTCTGTCATGTATTGTGTCTACTCCTTAACCTCAGTGGAGAGACTATCGCTCGGAAGGGGGTGATGGAGGGAGATGTATATACCAGAGTAGGTATATAGAATATTTAAAAGCAACATTCCTTTATCTGGTTCATCAAAGTCACTTTCTGAACATACAAACTTGTAGTATTTCAAAGCAGAATCAGAATAAAATAACCTACTCACTAAATCAGTGTTTAAAAAGAAAGTATCTTCAAAAAAAAAGAAAGTATCTTCAACATGAATCCCCTTCCCTAAAGATGTAGGTATTCAGCAATAATACAAAGATGGCCAGTCTTTCTGTTTTAAAAACCTGTGTAAAAAGTGGGTCTGAGGGGCCAGTTCTCCATTCTTTGTTTGCCCAGATGCTGTTGTTATAAGACACACACACCCAAAGTGTGGCTTAGAGCAAAGGCTATGCTGTTCCTTAAGTAGCCGGGTTGCTGAATTCAAATTTAATTAAATCTGTTTTGAAAAGAGGACAGATCTCTGTAAATGTTTTATGCTGTGCATTTTGCCATGAAAGATAAAAAAAGCAATAAAATTATGGTAGTGTTTTTTTGTTTTTTTTTTTTGAGCAGTTGATCTACCATATTACAAATAAAAAATTCTTGGGTTAACCCAAAGAAAGAATAATTCAAGGAAATTATATTTTTGATTTAATATCATTGATTGATAGAAAGTATCTATTATTACTGATAGAAGAACTAGAGAATGGTACCATGTGACCTAGACTAGCAAGAGCCAATTAGGGACTATTTCATGTGTAGATTTGCCCCATGGGGAAAGTTCAAAGTGCTGATGTTGGAATTTGTTCACAGAAAAGATGATTAAAGGAACAACAAAGAAGGTGCCTATCACTTTGCAATATTTCCACCATGAAGACTGAAAACTGCCGGAATGAGGAGGGTGATAATGGGGATGATAGTGATAGAAAGATGGTGAAGACAGGGATGATGATGGTCTGACAACTACAGTGGAGATGAGGAGGGTGATGATGGGGATGACAGTGACAGAGAGAAAGATAGTGAAGACAGGGATGATGACGGTCTGACAACCACAGTGGAGATGAGGAGGGTGATGATGGGGATGACAGTGAAAGAGAGAAAGATAGTGAAGACAGGGATGATGACGGTCTGACAACTACAGTGGAGATGAGAAGGGTGATGATGGGGATAACAGTGATCTAGAGAAAGATAGTGAAGACAGGGATGATGACAGTCTGACAACCACAGTGGAGATGAGGAGGGGGATGATGGTGATAGAGAGAAAGATGGTGAAGACAGGGATGATGACGGTCTGACAACTACAGTGGAGATGAGAAGGGTGATGATGGGGATAACAGTGATCTAGAGAAAGATAGTGAAGACAGGGATGATGACAGTCTGACAACCACAGTGGAGATGAGGAGGGTGATGATGGGGATGATGGTGATAGAGAGAAAGATGGTGAAGACAGGGATGATGACAGTCTGACAACTACAGTGGAGATGAGGAGGGTGATGATGGGGATGACGGTGCTAGAGAGAAAGATGGTGAAGACAGGATGATGATGGTCTGACAACTACAGTGGAGATGAGGATGATGATGGCGACAGTGGCAATGCTAGGGAAACACAGATAATTGTGAAGATAAGGACAGGGATGACGGTGATAGAAAGGTGGTGAAGACAGGGATGATGACAGTCTGATCAACTACAGTGGAGATGAGGAAGAAGATGACAATGGGGATGACGGTGATAGAGAGAAAGATAGTGAAGACAAGGATGATGACAGTCTGACAACTACCATGGAGATGATGATGATGATGATGGGGAAGACACTGATAGAGAGAAAGATGGTGAAGACAGGGATGATGACAGTGACAACTACAGTGGAGATGAGGAAGATGACAATGGGGATGACAGTGATAGAGAGAAAGATAGTGAAGACAAGGATGATGACAGTCTGACAACTACAATGGAGATGAGGAGGATGATGGTGACAATGGCAATGCTAGGGAAACACAGATAATTGTGAAGATAAGGGACAGGGTTGACGGTGACAGTGGGGATAATGAATATTTAAAGTTGATGAAAGACAATAAACGTGGCATCTAACACTCACTAGTCTTCTGTGTGCCTGACACTAAACTAAAGCCTGGGGTACAACCTCCCACTTAATATCCATGAACTTCTCAGGAGGTGGGTGCTGCTGAGACCTATTTCACAGCTGGGGAGCTTCAGGATCATAGAGGGCAAGTATTTTGCTGACTTCACCTAAATCTCCAGTGCAGAAGTTGCTATGATCCAAATTCTGCCCAACTCTAGAGCATATGCGTACTGTTGCTTACTAAGCTATCCCAACAGACAACACTGGCTTCAGGTTCATAGTGTGTGTCTGTGGAACACATCAGCTTATATGGGATCTTAGGAGGTCATCTGGTCCAGTGCCTATTTCAGATACATTAATGTTTATCCTGGTTATATTTTTATCTGGTCACTTCTTTAAAATCAGTAATTGTTAACACTTGAGAATTAGCTACTTCAGGTCCTTTCTGGAAGTAAGGTCAACTGTCAATAAATTCTCTAAAATTCATTCCAAAATGATTCTCATATTTTCTTTCGAACATTTAAAAAACATTTATTTTTTCCCACCTAAATGCATTCCTTGTTAATTAGTGTGACTGTTTTCCTAGTCTCCCAAGTCTACTTAAAAACAGGAGTCCATCTGACCCTTCACGCTGTCTGATTCTTTAAACCCAATCAGTCTCTGATATTTGGTAATAGGTCTTCAGCATTTCTGTCAGATTCATCATTTTCTCTCTAGTCCTACTCCCAGATTGCCGGTAGTTCATCACCTCGGGGCCAATTGCTGATTTCAACTGTAAGGCTAGGTTTGAACATGCCATATGTTTCCTCACTACCTAGCACTGCAGGTTCAAATAACTTGCTTTGTTATTAAAGATCTCTTCATACCTGTGTGGCCCCAATTTATCCCAACTTTACCTGCCTCTGTCATCAAAGCATGCCTGGGCAGGTGGATGTCCTTGGAGGCTCTCCACTGTCCCTCCGGATAGAAAGCAAACTCACAATACACAGGGTTTATCCATCTTCAGCTCACCTTTCAAGTTTCAAGTCTCCAACACCCTCCTATCCCACAACTGCACTTCTGTCACTGAACCACATGACAATTCGAGTATGCTTTTCATATACTTCCTCTACAGCCCCTTCTCTGATTGATTCATTCCCACTTTTCCATTAAGACCCAGGAAAAAAGGTTGCCTCTGTGAAACTCGACCTACCCTCTGCACAGTTAGCTCTTCCTCAACTTACCTGTTATAGCGCCTGTCACCAGCATTGTCACTGTTTGTCAAACTCTTACCTGTTGGTGTATCATTACCTTAGCAAATAGTACAGTACATGGCCTATAGGAGGGTCTTCATAAATTCTTACTGAGTGAGTGAATTAATGAATAAACTACTCACTCCAAATATGCTCTGTTCATTCCTGTACATCCTAGGTACACATGTATTTCACTCCCACTGTTTTCTGTCTACCCAAGCCCATCATTTTAATGACATTGAACCTCCCTGTCTAAACTGTTTCAAACTGACTTCTCCCCTTTCCCGACTTTACATAGCCTTAACTATTTTACCTGGTACTATTTCACTCTCTCTCTTTTCTTTCGTTTTCTGTCCTTCCTTCCTTCTGCCCTCCCCCCTTCTCGCCTCCTATGGCATTGTGAGGAGCTTGAGTGCCTGATTTTGAACCCCAGTTCTGTCATCAACTAACTTCTATTTCCTCATCTCCAAAGTGAGCAGGATAGTTGCTGCTTTATAGGACTGTTGTGAAGATTAAATGACCACATAGTCAGTGCTCAATGAATTTTAGCTACACTTAGTATGTTTTGTTTTTCCTTCTTTGTATCTATCACAGCATCTAGAGCCATGCTGAGTGTACAGGAGGTATTCAACAATCTCTTGTTTGTTTAATATCAGAGGAAAAGTCAACTTCCTTGCTTTGAGGCCAATTTTCCCCTACTTTATTCTTAACAACCATGAACTATCTTCTACAGAGAATTCCTATAATTTTGGTAGGACAAACTTTGGCAGCTAGAGTGTTGCAAAGCACTTTCATGTTTCCACCTGAAGCAGTAAGTAGGGCATGTTTTAATAGACCAGTTTTCACCTGAGCAAAATTATATTCAGTTGTCTAATCCGAAAAATGGAGCTAATTTGAGTATTCACTTCATAGCATGATTAGGAAGGATAAATGAAATAATCCATGTAGATGGAAAAGATTAGCCCTCTAAACATATTAGTGTCAACTTTAGAAATATCAGTATCATCTTCGTCATTGAACTTGCCTAAGCAAAGAACAACTTGAACTAGAAATAAGAGCTATCGATTCGTGGCCTAGTTTTTAAAATTATGCTGCCATCTCTTAGACTTTCCCATTTTGGGAAAAGTAACACAAAATTCTTTTCATTTGCTCTTATGAAGGACCTATTTTCCATTCATTATTTTTTTCATATCAGATATTCTTCTCTGCACATCCTTTCAGTTTCTATCTTTTTAAAGATAGAGCAGAAAAGATGGACATAACATAATGAGTAAAAATTCATCAACAGATCATAATAAAGTGATTTTTCCTTAAAATGTGTCACATACTTTATAACAGATCCTTGCATTGCATTAGTTTTTTATGTAATCATATATTCGCCATGTGTTCACACATTAGTTTGAGCTCTTTTTCTGTTAAACTTACACTTATTTAGTCTCTGTCTATCATACTCTTACATTACTGAATTTTTGCACTGTATCATCCCTACCTTGCAAGAACTTCATCTAATTTATGTAGGCCTATTTTCTTATTTAATCATATTTCATATTTATGTCTACCTTTAAATCTGGTAAGCATATTCTGAGTCCCTTTACCTAGGTAACCAATTAAGTATATAGTATAAGTTCTTTGACACAATTTTGGGCTGAATTTTAGCTGAGAATTTCTTCAATGTTGATACATAACCACTAATAGTTATCTCTTAGGGGAAACTTTTATTCAAATTCATGCTTCTATAACTGTCATCCTCAACCCCTAGGCTGTGGACTGGGTTCTGTCTAGTCCATGGCCTGTTAAGAACTGGAGGATGTGCCCTAATAGAGGGTTCACTTGCCAGGTGACCTGGAAGTTGTACTTGCAACCACCCCGTTTCTCCCCTGGCAATCCCTCAATGCTCTTTCTTTCCAAAGTGGGCCAAGCAGAATGGCTCCCACACAGAAAGGTGGTGAGAAGAAAAAAGGCCGTTCTACCATCAACAGGGTAGTGACCCAAGAATATACCATCAACATTCACAGGTTGCATCCATGGAGTGGCCTTCAAGAAGTGTGCTGCTTGGCACTCAAAGAGATCTGGAAATTTGCCATGAAGGAGTTGGGACTCCAGATGTGTGCATTCATACCAGGCCCAATAAAGCTGTCTGGGCCAAAGGCATAAGGAATGCCCCATACCATATCTAGGCGCAGTTGTCCAATAAGCATAATGAAGATGAAGATTCACCAAACAAGTTCTATACTTCCGTCACCTATGTACCTATTAATGCTTTCAAAAATCTACAGAGAGGGGTGGAGACAAGATGGCTGACTGAAGCCAGCTTTCCACAGAGGCTCCCATCCAGAAGTAGAGTTAAAGGACAGAAATTTAGCAAGTAACCTGGTGGACTAGAGCTGCACCAAGAGAGAAGGTTGAAGAACATAATCAACCCTGCTGAGGCGAGCTGTGACCCCAAGGATACAAACAAAAGGTACAAAATCCATCACCAAGTGGATGGGAGTCCCCTCCCCCATGAGAACGGCTCGGAGTGCCCCACAAACAAACGAGCAGAGTTCAAAGGTCCTCCCACTACACTCCATGGGAGAGACCCCCTAAAAACTGGACCTACCACCTCTACTAGGGTGCCATGGCATTCTCCTGTCAGGCATAAAACTGTATAAAACTGTATATATTCTCTACCTGCAACTCTGAGCTCCCAGCACTCCCCTCCACTCTTACTCTGAGGTCTGGAGGCCTGTCCCCCAGGAGTCCAGATTCTTGGGTGATTTCTCGAGGGGTGTGGACAGGGCCTAAGCTGCAGCTGGTCAGTGCAGACTCTGGGACACGGGAGTGAGGAGAGGATGGTTGGCTGAGTGGGAACTACACGGAAGTAGCGGTGCCCAGAGGCGCAGAGCAGCAGCTGTCTTTTGGCAACAACAGGGCTCACTCCTGGATATTCCAAAGCCACACCCTCTGTCTCCCTGGGCAACCAGAGGAGGGCGGGCATCTACTCAGGTGGCAACAACCACGGAACAGATCTGGGATGGAAACGTAGGCCCCGTGAGTAAAGGGTTTGCCTGAGACAGTACCGGCCTGGGTGAAGCACAGAGACTAGAAATGCGCATGCAAAGCCGGGAAGTTCCCAGGGTGGGGCTGACACAGAGGACCGCTTTACTGAGCCTAAGACGCACCCAGCCCTCACGGGATCGTCAGCCTATAGACAAAGGAAGACAGGAGGCTAGAACTGACAGGTAACCGAATACAAACCTGCACGAGCAAAGACAAGGCGTGAGGCGCAGGCTCTTGGAATTCAAAACAGCTTCTCCTCTGCAGGGGAATTTAGCAGGGACAGAAACAAATTCCCAAAAGTTGTTCTATTCTGTTCTGTCAGTAACATCAATAAGGGGTGGGGCTGGCACTGAGTGAACACCCTCCAGCCTCCAACAAGCGCCCAAGGTTGTCAGGCCTAACCTCCCCCTGCTAGATAGAGGCAGAGCGCAGCGGCCTGGCTGAGCAGAAATAGATTTCCTTGTGATTCAGGCAGATGCAAACCCCTGGGGTATCTGTTCACTACAGGCAACTAGGTCAAAGCCTTGCGGGACTATCAGTGACTGGGTGTGACAGAGGTGCAAGGTGGGGAAGGAGGTACTAACCTTCCCAGACTGATCTATTTGCTGGGTGGCTCCTACTGACTCCACGAAGCACTGGACCAAGCCATATCTGAGTAGTCACCAGAACCCTGCGATCCACTTGCCAGAGACCTTTTAAACTCTCCCACCTGTGACAGGTGCTGACTGAGACAATTGATTTGGACCTTTTGAACTGAGCCAATCACATGAGGACTATTCAAGTGGTGCCCTGTGTGTGTGGTTGTGGTCGGTATGATTTTCCTTTTCCAATTGTTGCCTGTCGGGGGCGGGGTGACTTAATTGCTGGTATTTCTCCACAGATAAGACTTCAACCCAGAGTAACTGTTTCACTAGGGTCGAACAGAGACCAGCTGAAAACAAGAGAGAACCACTTAGCCCACCAAACGAAACAAGTCCCCAGTGTCTCAGGCCATAGCATTGTATGGGTCCTCGACAAAGCTCCAGGGGAAAAATCAAACGGTGTAAAACAATCATGGGGCAGAATCAGTAGAAAAACTCTGGTAAGATGAATAACCACAATAGATCAAACCCACCCCCCCAAGGAAAGATACGGCAGATGTAACTGAAGATCCCATTCATAAACAGCTGGCCAAGATGTCAGAAATCGAATTCAGAATTTGGATTGCAAACAAGATTAACAAAATGGAGGAAAATTTGGAATTAGAAATTCAAGGAGCAATTCAAAAGTCGAAATTAGCAATTCGAGGAGAAATTCAAAAATTGTCTCAAGAATTTAACGAATTTAAAGACAAAACCACTAAAGATTTTGACAAACTGAAGCAAGAATTTGCAGCCCTTGAAGATCTGAAAAATACAGTAGAATCCCTCAGTAACAGAGTGCAGCAAGCAGAAGAAAGTATTTCTGACATTGAAGACATAAGCCCTTGAACGCTCCCAAACTTTCAAAGAGGAAGAGAAATGCAGAGCAAAAACAGATCATTCTCTCAGAGAGCTCTGGGATAATACGAAGAAGGCTAATATCTGCCTCATTGGAAACCCAGAAAGTGATAAAGTAGCCTCACAAGGCACAGAGGCCCTTCTCCATGAAATTATGAAAGAGAACATTCAACACATGCCAAGAGATTCTGAAATTCAGATAGCACACAGTTTCAGAACCCCAGCACGACTTAATCCAAATTAGACATCCCCCAGACATATCATAATTAACTTCACAAAAGTTAATATGAAGGAGAAAATTCTGAAAGCAGCCAGACATAAGAAATCTATTACCTACAAAGGGAAGAATAATAGAATGGCTGCAGATCTCTCTGCTGACTTTTCAAGCCAGAAGAGGGTGGTCATCAACTTTTAATCTCCTAAAGCAAAATAACTTTCAACCCCAGATCCTGTATCCAGCTAAACTGAGTTTCAGTTATGATGGAGAAATTAAATAGTTTAATGACATTCGTATGTTGAAGAAATTTGCCATAACCAAACCAGCTCTGCAGGATATTCTCAGACCTATCCTCCATAATGACCAGCCCAATCCTCTACCACAAAAGTAAACTCACTCAGAAACTTTTGATCAAACTCGAACTTCCACACTGGCGAAAGGATTAAAAATGTCCACTGGACTTTTGAAAAACTCGATACCCAAAATTTTACCAGACTTATCAACATTCTCCATTAATGTGAACGGCTTAAACTGTCCTCTAAAGAGGCATAGGTTAGCTGACTGGATATAAAAACTCAGGCCAGATATTTGCTGCATACAAGAGTCACATCTTACCTTAAAAGATAAATATAGACTCAGGATGAAAGGATGGTCATCCATATTTCAGGCAAATGGTAATCAGGAAAAACCAGGTATTGCAATTCTATTTGCAGATACAATAGGCTTTAAACCAACAAAAGTAAGGAAGGATAAGAATGGTCACTTCCTATTTGTTAAGGGTAATACTCAATATTATGATACTTCAATTATTAATATCTATGCACCCAACCAGAATGCACCTCAATTTATAAGAGAAACTCTAACAGACATGAGCAACTTGATTTCCTCCAGCTCCATAATAGTTGGAGAGTTCAACACTCCTTTGGCAGTGTTGGATCAATCCTCCAACAAAAAGCTGAGCAAAGAAATTTTACATTTAAACCTATAAATCCAACATTTGGATTTAGCAGACATCTACAGAACATTTCATCCCAACAAAACTGAATAGACATACTTCTCATCAGCCCATGGAACTTACTCCAAAATTGACCACATCTTTGGTCACAAGTCTAACCTCAGTAAATTTAAAGGAATAGAAATTATTCCTTGCATCTTCTCGGACCACCATGGAATAAAAGTTGAGCTCAGTAACAGGAATCTGCATACTCATACAAAAACATGGAAGTTAAATAACCTTATGCTGAATGATAGCTGGGTCAGAGATGAGATTAAGAAGGAAATTGCCAAATTTTTGGAACAAAACGACAATGAAGACACAAATTATCAGAACCTCTGGGATACCTCAAAGGCAGTCCTAAGAGGGAAATTTATAGCACTGCAAGCCTTCCTCAAGAGAACGGAAAGACAGGAAGTTAACAACTTAATGGGACATCTCAAGCAACTGGAAAATGAAGAACATTCCAACCTCAAACCCAGTAGAAGAAAAGAAATAACCAAAATTAGAGCAGAATTAAATGAAATTGAAAACAAAAGAATTATAGAAGAGATCAATAAGTCAAAAAGTTGGTTTTTTGAAAAGGTCAATAAAATAGATAAACCTTTGGTTAACCTAACCAGGAAAAAAAGAGTAAAACCTCTAATCTCATCAATCAGAAACGACAAAGATGAAATAACAACAGACTCCTCAGAAATTCAAAAAATCCTTAATGGATATTACAAGAAACTTTATTCTCAGAAATATGAAAATCTGAAGGAAATTGACCGATACTTGGAAGCACGTCACCTTCCAAGACTTAGCCAGAATCAAGTGGAAATGTTGAACAGGCCCATATCAAGTTCTGAAATAGCATCAATCATACAAAATCTCCCTAAAAAGAAAAGCCCAAGAGGAGATAGCTTCATGTCAGAATTCTACCAAACCTTTAAAGAGGAACTAGTACCTATATTACTCAACCTGTTCCAAAAGGTAGAAAAAGAAGGAAGACTACCCAACACGTTCTATGAAGCAAACATCACTCTGATCCCCAAACCAGGAAAAGACCCAACAAGAAAAGAAAATTATAGACCAATATCACTAATGAATATAGATGCAAAAATATTAAATAAGATCCTAACAAACAGAATCCAGCAACACATCAAACAAATTATTCATCATGACCAAGTCGGTTTTATCCCAGGGTCTCAAGGCTGGTTCAATATCTATAAATCTATACATATAATTCAGCACATAAACAAATTAAAAAACAAAGACCATATGATTCTCTCAATTGATGCAGAAAAAGCTTTTGATAATATCCAGCATCCCTTCATGATCAGAACACTTAAGAAAATTGGTATAGAAGGGACATTTCTTAATCTGATAGAAGCCATCTACAGCAAACCCACAGCCAATATCGTATTGAATGGAATTAAACTGAAATCATTTCCACTCAGATCAGGAACCAGAAAAAGCTGCCCATTGTCTCCACTGCTCTTTAACACTGTAATGGAATTTTTAGCCACCACAATTAGGGAAGAAAAGGCGATCAAGGGTATCCATATAGGGTCAGAAGAGATCAAACTTTTGCTCTTTGCAGATGATATGATTGTATATCTGGAAAACACCAGGGATTCTACTACAAAACTCTTAGAAGTGATCAAGGAATACAGTAGAGTCTCAGGTTACAAAATCAACATTCATAAATCGGTAGCCTTTATATATACCAACAATAGTCAAGCTGAAAAAACAGTTAAGGACTCTATCCCATTCATAGCAGTGCCAAAGAAGCAAAGAAGATGAAATATTTGGGAGTTTATCTAACAAAGGAGGTGAAAGATTTCTATAAAGAGAACTATGAAACTCTAAGAAAAGAAATAGCTGAAAATGTTAACAAATGGAAAAACATACCATGCTCATGGCTGGGAAGAATCAACATTGTTAAAATGTCCATACTACTCAAAGCAATATACAATTTTAATGCAATCCCTATTAAAGCTCCACTGTCATACTTTAAAGATCTTGAAAAAAATAATACTTCATTTTTTATGGAATCAAAAAAAACCTCAAATAGCCAAGACATTACTCAGAAATTAAAACAAAGCAGGAGGAATCATGCTACCAGACCTCAGACTACACTATAAATCGATAGTGATCAAAATAGCATGGTACTGGCACAAAAACAGAGAAGTAAATGTCTGGAACAGAATAGAGAACCAAGAGATGAATCCAGCTACTTACCGTTATTTGATCTTTGACAAGCCAATTAAAAACATTCAATGGGGAAAAGATTCCCTATTTAACAAATGGTGCTGGGTGAACTGGCTGGCAACCTGTAGAAGACTGAAACTGGACCCATACATTTCACCATTAACTAAGATAGACTCTCACTGGATTAAAGATTTAAATTTAAGACAGGAAACTATAAAAATACTAGAAGAGAGTGTAGGGAAAACCCTTGAAGAAATCGCTCTAGGCGAGTGTTTTATGAGGAGGACCCCTCCCCCGGGCAATTGAAGCAGCTTCAAAAATACACTACTGGGACCTGATCAAACTAAAAAGCTTCTGCACAGCCAAGAACACAGTAAGTAAAGCAAGCAGACAGCCCTCAGAATGGGAGAAGATATTTGCAGGTTATGTCTCTGACAAAGGTTTAATAACAAGAATCCACAGAGAACTCAAACGTATAAGCAAGAAAAGAACAAGTGATCCCATCGCAGTCTGGGAAAGGGACTTGAAGAGAAACTTCTCTGAAGAAGACAGGTGCACAGCCTACAGATTTATGAAAAAATGCTCATCATCTGTAATCATCAGAGAAATGCAAATCAAAACTACTTTGAGATAACATCTAACTCCAGTAAGATTAGCCCATATCACAAAATCCCAAGGCCAGAGATGTTGGCGTGGATGTGGAGAAAAGGGAACACTTCTACACTGCTGGTGGGAATGCAAATTAATACATTGATTTTGGAAAGATGTTTGGAGAACACTTAGAGATCTAAAAATAGATCTGCCATTCAATCCTATAATTCCTCTACTAGGCATATACCCAAAAGACCAAAAATCATATCATAACAAAGATATTTGTAACAGAATGCTTATTGCAGCCCAATTAATAATTGCTAAGTCATGGAAAAAGCCCAAGTGCCCCTCGATCCACGAATGAATTAATAACTTGTGGTATATGTACACCATGGAATATTATGCAGCCTTAAAGAAAGATGGAGACTTTACCTCTTTCATGTTTACATGGATAGAGCTGGAACATATTCTTCTTAGTAAAGTATCTCAAGAATGGAAGAAAAAGTACCCAATGTACTCAGCTGTACTATGAAACTAATTTATGGCTTTCACATGAAAGCTATAGCCCAGTTATAACCTAAGAATATGGGGAAGGGAGAAAGGGAGGGGAGGGAGGTTGGAGGTGGGTGGAGGGAAGGTGATTGGTGGGTGGAGGGAAGGTGATTGGTGGGATTACACCTGCGGTGCATCCTACAAGGGTACATGTGAAACTTAGTAGAATGTAAATGTCTTAACACAATAACTAAGAAAATGCCAGGAAGCCTATTTTAACCAGTGTGATGAAAATGTGTCAAATGGTCTATAAAACCAGTGTATGCTGCCCCATTATCACATTAATGTACACAGCTATGATTTAATAAAAAAAATAAAAAGAAAAAAAATCTACAGAGAGTCATTGTGGATGAGAACTAACTGGTGATTGTCAGATACATCAAATAAAGTTATAAAAAAGAAGAAGAAGGGGCAGTGCCTGTGGCTCAGTGAGCAGGGCGCCGGCCCCATATGCCAAGGGTGGCGGGTTCAAACCCAGCCCCAGCCAAACTGCAACCAAAAAATAGCCGGGCGTTGTGGCGGGCGCCTGTAGTCCCAGCTACTCGGGAGGCTGAGGCAGGAGAATCGCCTAAGCCCAGGAGTTGGAGGTTGCTGTGAGTTGTGTGACGCCACAGCACTCTACCGAGGGCAATAAAGTGAAACTCTGTCTCTACAAAAAAAAAAAAGAAGAAGAAGAAAGTAGAAGGAGGAGGAGGAGGAGAAGGAGAAAGAAGAAGAAAGAAGAAGGAAGAAGAACAAGAAGAAGAAAAAAGAAAAAAGAAACTGCAGGGGCCTGCACAGCAGGAGGTCAGGAGGTGAGCAGTGTGTGAGTGAACAAAGCTTCCTCTTATTTACAGCTGATCCCCATCGTTCACATCACTGCCTGAGCTCCTTCTTCTGTCAGATCAATGGTGGCCTTAGATTCTCATAAGAGCATGAACCCTACTGTAGACGACACATGAGAGGGATCTAGGTTGCCTGATGAGAATCCAAGGCCTGATGAACTGAAGTGGAGCTGAGGTGGTGATGCTGGTGCTGGGGAATGGCTACAAATACAGATTATCATTAGCAGAGAGGTCTGACTGCCGAGGGAATTTCAGGCTGCTGTGAGCCATGTCATCATGGCATTCTACTAGAGTGAGACTCAAAAGAGAGAGAAAAAGAATAATAAATCAATTGCTTACAGACTCATATCATAATTGCCCCCCCACCATCCATTGAAAAACTGGCGTCTGTGAAACTAGGCCCTGGTGCCTAAAATACTGGGGACAGCTGCTTTATGGTTGTTATGTTAGTCAAGTTCCAACTTCCATAAGACTTAGGTAAAACTTCAAATTCATATTTTTCTAAAATTCATAAGGCACTGAAATCCTATTGTTCATTCTGTTCTGAATGAAATCAGAAACAGAACTGAAATCAGTACTCTTCATTCCCATGTCTTCATATTTGTGTGCGTATGTGGCACATGTTACAAATGAATTTATGTTGGGTGGAGATAATATGTTTTTTACGAAGACATGACCAGTGACTTCTGAATATTTTATATATTTTAGTTGATTGAACCAATTCAGTCCCATGATTTTTCAATTTCTCTTTTCTATTCTGCTGGGTTTTGCTGCATGTATTTTGGAGCCCTATTGCTAGGTGTGTATGAATATATATTTTATAGTCACTATATATTCCTGGACTACTGACTGCTTATCATGAAATATCCTGCTTTCTCTGCAGCATATTTCTTGTTTTAGAGTCTGGTATCAATATACCCATGATAGCTTTCTAATGGTTACTGATTGCATGATGTATCTCTTCCTGTGCATTTACTTTAAGTTGATTCATGTCTTTAAATCTAAGTTGTATCTCTATAGCTAGCACATGGAACTTGGTCTTTTCTAAAACATCCCATTTGCCAATCTCTCTTTTTTCCTTTTCTTTTTTTTGCGGGGTGGGGCGGTGGGGGAGGACTGGGGATAGAGACAGAATCTTGCTCTTTCTCAGGCTGGTCTTGAAACCTTGGCCTCAAGCATTCCTCCTGCCTCAGTATCCCAAAAAGCTATGATTAAGGCATAATCCATTGTGCTCCCAGACTTAATCTGTCTTTTTACTAAGATCTTTAGGCCATTCACATTTAATTAATGTAGTTGGATTTACATTTTTCATTTCGCTATTTGTTTTTTATTCTTATATTCCTTCTTCACTGCCTTTTTTGTGTTAATCATATTTTTAGTGTACCATTTTGATTCCTATATCGATTTTTTAATGAATTTATTTGAAGGTTTTTTTCTACTGGATGTATTAGCAATTAAAATACATATCTTGACTTATCACAATCAACTACAGATGAATAATAAATAAACTGCAGTGAAATATATAAAACTGGTTCCTTTATAATTCCATCTTCTTCCCGTTCTCTGCACTATTATTGTTGTATATATTAAATATGTATGCGTAAAGACTCAACGATAATAAACTCAGCAATATTTATAATTCTTTTATAAAATCTTATATCTTTTTAAGAAGTTATGATATGAGAAAAAATATAGAGCCTTCTGGTGTCCCTTCCTTTTAGCCCAAAAGATATCCTTTGGTATTATTGTAAGGTAGGTCCATTAGTAATGAATTCTCTCGGTCTTTATTTTTTTTTTTTTAATTTGGGGATGTCTTTATTTCACATTTACCTCTTGAAGGCTAGTTTTGCTACATACAGAATTCTTAGCTGGTATTTTTTTTTTTCTTTCAGTATCTTTAAGTAAGAAGTCAATCAGTAACTGCATAAATTCCAGTCTGTATCATAAGCTTTTCTCTCTCTTGTTGTTTTCAAGATTTTCTCTTTTTTTGGGTGGCGCCTGTGGCTCAAGGAGTAGGGCACCAGTCCCATATGCCGGAGGTGGCGGGTTCAAATCTAGCCCCAGCCAAAAACCAGAAAAAAAAAAAAAAGATTTTCTCTTTTTCTTTGGTTTTCAATAGTTTCGCTTGATGTTTCTGGGTATGGATAGCTTTGTGTTTATCCTACTTAGGATTTATTGAGTTTCTTGTATCTATAATGTAGGTTTCCAACCTGGAAAGTGATTTCATCACACATTTATTTTTTCTCACTGCTTTCTCTCCTTTGGGGACTCCTATCACATCTGTTGGTATGTTTAATGTTGTCCCATAGCTCTTCAAGAGTCTGCTCAGCTTTCTTCAATCTCTTTTCCTCTGTGTTCTTCAGATTGTATAACTTTTATGATTGGTCTCAAGTTAACTGAATCTCTCTGACCATCTCAAATATGCTGCTGACACACTAGTAAATTTTTTACTTCAGGTCCTATATTTTCAACTCCAAAGTTTTCATTTGATCCTTTTATACTTTCTATCTCTTTACTGAGACTTGTTAAGTTTTGTTGTCATAATCTCCTATAATTCTTTAAACCTGAATTCATTTACTTTATTGAATATGTTAGTATGTGTGTAAAAGCTGCATTGGCTGGGAATGGTGGTTCATGCCTATAATCCCAGTAACTCAGAAAGCTGAGGAAAGAGGCTCACTTCAAGCTTGGAGCTCAAGATAAGACTAAGCAACACAGCAAAATCCTGTCTCTAAAAATTAAAAAAGAACCAAGGATGGTGATGCATGATTTACTCCCAAGTAGTTGGGGTACTGAGGCAGGAGAGTTGCTTGAACTCAGGAGTTTGAGGAGTTTGAGGAGACATTGAGCTATAATCATGCCACTGCATTCTGTAGGATCATGATGAAAACTGCCCTTTTCCCTTGGTTGGTTTGCTAAAAGATCATCTCACAATTACCATAGGTTAATAAAAGAAAGATTTATTTCTAAATACGATGTGCATGGGGGAACAACAAGAATGATTACCCAAAGTCTCAGTGATGGTTAGAGACCTTCATAGATGTCTTTTGGAAGGGAGAGGGGAGAATGTAGAAAATTTAGGTACAGCAAGTGGTTCCTGGGGGAGGAGGAGTGTAGATGGGTGGAAACAGATTGATTTGTAGATTAACCTGAGAGACAGGTATTGTGCTTCAAATGACTTTGGGGCCAGGTCTATTAGCATGTAATAAGGAAGTCAGCAGCCCCTTTAGATTTCCAATGAGGTTACTAAGGTTTACTAGATAGAAGAAAGGCCTCTTACAATGTTTCCTAATCATGAATGGCCTTTAATTCAAAATATTCTTTATACCAAGGAGTCATATTTTGGGGCAAAATTTCCTTAGCTACTTCATTCCTCTTGTCTGGAACTTCCCTAGAAGATTCACACATTAAGAGCTGAGTTGGTAACCATGAAGAGAGAGAGAGTGGGTTAGTAATCTAGTTGGGTAAGATGCTTGAAAAGAGATACAAGAACATAAATTAGGATGAGAATGAATAAGGAGAAAAGAACAGATCTAAGCACATTTCCCCACATTCCATTAAACCAGTCTCCCAATAGGTCAGTCCAATTTAATGGTTTTGCTTCATTAATTTGATGAAGAATATTCATCTTGTCCTTTAAGAGATGTAGATCAGTGTCTATTTGCCCTGATTGATTTACATAAAAAACAACATTTCCCCCTAAGAACAGCACAAGCTTTTTCTTGTTGAGCTGTCAAAGCATCTAGGATGCAGTGATTTTGAATTAGAACATCTGTAATGATTGAGGTAGGCTATTAACCTGGGCTTGAAATGTTTCCAGTGCCTGTATGGTGATGTTGAACTCTTGTTCTATTACCATGGAAAGACTCTTGACTGCTTTCAATTTCGTAAATTCCAAACGTTGGGAAAAGTATCCTGAGCATTAAAAGGAACTTTGAACTATGATATACAAGGGAATTTTTTGTATAATGATATGTTTTGTATGTTTATAAGGTACCACCTTATGAACACAAAATCCCAAATTTGTAATTTGACTGGCATTTAAAGTGGAGTGCTTGGTAATGGAGGGTGTCAGATAACCAAGTCCACAGTGTCCTGACCATTTGGGTGGGAACCATTTGTATACCTTATTACCAAATAAGATTAAAAGACCAGTGTTATTTATAGACTGAGTCAGGTAGGTTAGAAACTGTGACCTTCCAGCCTGGAGTTTGTCGTGTCTTCTCCTCCTCACTGTGACTTACACGTATACTGTTGTCGCACGTCCCTGTCAACTTGTAGAAACACAATGGGTTGAGGAATATTTGATATAAAAGGCCTTTTGTCTGGTTTTGGCAGTTATGTGGCTTAATTCTGTTTCCTAACCAAGTGAGTCCAGACTTTTGGTCTATCCAAATGTAATCGTTAGTGTCTGGCAGTTTAACAATGAGAAAGGGTAAACTATCACAAGTTGCACAGGCCTGGCCTGTGGGCTGTTCATAACATATGGTGATTTGACGTGCATCATCAGTATAAAGGTTAGTGTCAGCACCATCTATGATCTTTGTGAGAAGTGCAAGAATACCATTTGTGGAATCAAACCGTAGGATTGAATCATATTCTTCCAGAATATCACCTAGAAAAGATCCAGCATTGTTCTGATTTTCAATGCAGAGGGGAAAATACTTTTCTAGTGACTTTATCTGAGCAAAAGACAGTTCTTGAGCTTCCACAGTTTTTCTCTGTCCAGTTGTCTCACCATCAGGTGAAGCCGTATGTTGCTTCTTCTCTGGCTGTGGATGCCACATCTTCTCATTCATCCATTTTCCAGATTGGTTCTACCAAGCTCTCATATTAGCAGAGATAAAAATTCAGGTTGTTTTGCATGATCTAGATCAAGCGTCCTCAAACTTTTTAAACAGGGGGCCAATTCACTGTCCCTCAGACCGTTGGAGGGCTGGACTATAGTTTAAAAAAAAAAAAACTATGAACAAATTCCTATGCACACTGCACATATCTTATTTTGAAGTAAAAAACAAAATGGGAACAAATACAATTCACACCACTTCATGTGGCCCGCAGGCCGCAGTTTGAGGACGCCTGATCTAGATGTTGGCATAACCAGCAATTGGACTGATTAACGTAGCCAGGGTTTGAAAAACTGGAATAAAGGGATGCCAGGTCTGTGTCTGATCCGCTGGAAAAAATAGTGTTAGTGATAGCAAGGAATAGTTTGAAAGAACAGCTACAATGGAAAGTAAAAGGGAGAATGAGGTAGGTTGAGGCAATCTCTACTCAGCTTTTAATGTGCTGTTTCTGAAAGGGGGAGTGCTTAAAAGGAAGAAGTATTTAAAAGGACCATTTGGTTTTAAAAGACAAAAAGGAATTTATAGATTAAAAAGTAGGGGTTTTATAGATAAAAGAATAGACATAGGGGTTTCTTGATCCATGATCTTGGGAAAAGCTGTCTACTTCATGAAGTCCTCTGCTTCAGGGTCCTGGGAACTGACCCTGAAAAGTCTTACTTTCAGGACACCTGTAGGGATCTTTCTCTAATTGTCAGTGTAGTTTGGCATTGTTCATAGAAATCCAAGATTTCTTTTTCAAGACATGTCTTCTAAGAACGTTGATGTACACGTGATCTCTTGGTCAAACAGGATGACGAGGCCTTTCAGCAGGTGGAGGCCATATTCTATTCACCTGTCTCTATGTAGCTTGTCATGGTATAAAATTGTTCATTTAAATCTCCGTGGTGTTCAGTCAGTACAAAAGTAGGCTTATAAGTGCCAGTATCCCTGGGATGACAGAATATTATACAAAAGGGGTTGAACCATGTCTTCTAATTGGAGTATTCCAGATTGAATAAGGGCCAAAGGTAATGCTTCTGGCTATTAAGTCCAGTATCCTGAAAGACTTTTTCAAAATCATTTTTATGTTTAGATTTTTACATTTTACTTGCTCTAAGGATTGGGATGACATAGGGTATGAAATTTAAATAAGTATCTTAGAGTCTTTGTAAGCAAGTGGTTCAAAATGAGTCCCCTGATTTGACTCAATCCATAAAGGAATATTAAAACATGAGATTATCTCCGTTACTAATTTTTTTAATCACCCGTGTAGTATTAGCCTATCTAGTTAAACAACATTTAGTCTATTCATTAAACGATAAACAACAGTGAGAAAAGCTTAAATCTGGAGGTAAGTATGTAAAATCAATTTATAGTATTAAAAATGGATAGCTTGACTTTGGGGGGGGGCAAGTTCCTCCACAGATTTGATGATATATACAAACACAGTACCAGGAAATAATTTGGTCAGAGATATTGTAGATCCTAGGGCAATATCAATTATATACATAGTTGTCATTTGACTGGCATTTAATTATCTCCCATTTGTACATTTCTCCAGACGATGGAGTGTTAGTGCAAGTCAAAAAGTTAAAAGGGAACTAGGGAGTCTGCTTAGCTTAATATGCAATTTATCTGATATTATAGATGTAATGGTTTTTATAAACAATTTTACTCGTTGGCTTTTAAATATTACTATTTTTTAATTCAGACTTAATTATTGAATTACTTATTTTATTGTTTTAAGTAATTACTAGCTAGCCAATAACTTTTAGTATGGCTTTGTCATTTTTGTAAGTTATTTTTAGGAATCTAATATTTACACATGTACAGGTGGACATAGAAAGTAGTACTCAGTTTTTTTAGAAATTAAAAATTCTATTTTTACCATAAATTTTGGCTTTAGTTTTCAGATTCTTATGATTCATTTAGTCAATGTTTTTTTCTTAAATATATAATAAAAAGGAACAAATGGAGAAAACACAGAAATTTTTATAAATTTCTGAAAGCTGGAGTTTATATATTTTGAAGTATAGTTAACTACTGTTTGTTTTTGCTTAATGCAGACATTTGAGGCTTTCAACTAAATTTAAGATAATTTAATTATCAAATTTAATGTTATTCTAGACTTATTTTTAAGACAGAATTAAAAATTTTTGTTAAAAAAATTCAGAGTTAAGGGCGGCGCCTGTGGCTCAGTCCATAGGGCGCCAGCCCCATATACCGAGGGTGGCGGGTTCAAACCCGGCCCCGGCCAAACTGCAACCAAAAAAAAAATAGCTGGGCGTTGTGGCGGGCGCCTGTAGTCCCAGCTACTCGGGAGACTGAGGCAAGAGAATCGCTTAAGCCCAGGAGTTGGAGGTTGCTGTGAGCTGTGTGAGGCCACGGCACTCTACCGAGGGCCATAAAGTGAGACTCTGTCTCTACAAAAAAAAAAAAAAAAAAAAAAAATTCAGAGTTAAAAACATTAATTGAAATCTGAGACAGAACTCACCCTAAGGCCTCAGTTGCAGTGAGAGTGAGCAGGTCCAGCAGGTACCTTACTTGGACTCTTGGTGCTTGAACTCTCTGTGTTTCTGCGAGTCTTTGGGTGTTCTATCTCAGAATCCACTTTTGATAAAAATTAAATTTAACACAGTTTAATTGAGCAAAGAGTATTTCACAAACTGGTAATTTGAATTAGAATTGGTTTAGAAAGACTATAATATTGAGAAGATTCATGGACAGAAAAGAGAAAATGAGGTATGAAAACAGTTGGACTGGTTACAGCTTAGTATTTGCCTTATTTAAATATAATTTGAACAGTTGACTATCTTTGGCCAAAATTCTATGATCTATAAAGAAGAAAGAGTAGACAGAAGTGATGATGAATGGAGCAAACTTTACTGAGGACAAACAGCTAAACTTTTTATCTTGTAAGTAAAACCAAAAAGCCTTAATCAAGGGTTATTACATAATTAAAGATGCAAGAGTTATCTTAAGAGGTGGAGAACAGTTTTTACTTTTATTTTTATATTTTTTTATTTTATTTTATTTTTTTTGTAGTGTAGAGACAGAGTCTCACTGTACCGCCCTCGGGTAGAGTGTCGTGGCGTCACACGGCTCACAGCAACCTCTAGCTCTTGGGCTTACACGATTCTCTTGCCTCAGCCTCCCAAGTAGCTGGGACTACAGGCGCCCGCCACAACACCCGACTATTTTTTTTTTTGTTGCAGTTTGGCCGGGGCTGGGCTTGAACCCGCCACCGTCGGCATATGGGGCCGGCGCCCTACTCACTGAGCCACAGGCGCCGCCCATGAGAGCAGTTTTTATAAGATCCAAAAAAGACAGATATTACTAGTTATGAACAAGATGCAATTTATAATTTTGTTCAGTCATATTTTCTAGGGTCTTAGCTTATCAATTGACTATTTATACATAAATATTTAAAAGTTTTATATATCCCTATAGTATATAGGAAAGCAAAAGTTGTGTACAGAAGGGAAAAGAACTAAATACAATGTTTAACATAATATAATATAAATATCAAACCAGAACAGGTTCATTCTCTGTTCGAGAATCAAATTTAAGGCTGCTGAGATGAAAATATAGAATTTTAATCCTTAGACTATGAAATAAACTGACCCATCATTATTCTTACAGGGGCAGTGTTCAAAAGCTTTTTTGTTTTACATCAGTTATTTGCTCTTTAATTTTGTCAAGAAAGTCTTAAGGGCTAGCCATAACATTATGTATTTTTCTTTTAATTTAATTTTTGTATTAATATAATGTAATTATTTCTTTTTTTTTTTTTTGTAATTATTTCAAATAAGAAATCTCTAAAAGTTTTTTTTTTTTTTTTTTGTAGAGACAGAGTCTTACTTTCTCGCCCTCAGTAGAGTGCTGTGGCATCACACAGCTCATAGCAACAGTCAACTCCTGGGTTTAGGTGATTCTCTTGCCTCAGCCTCTTGAGTAGTTGAGACTGAGATCTCTAAAAGTTTTAAGAAAATTTAGGAGTTTTTTAATTTAAAGGATCTGTCTTTAGCCATTGAGCACAATGGTATATTAGTTTCAAAGGCAACTCAATCTAATGCCTCTTTCTAAAGCCCAGGTGATAATTTTCCAGGGTTTACCTGGAGAGGGTACAAAGAAAAGTCCTAATGCCTTTTCATAGAAAAGGCCGTTTCCAAGATTCCCAAAAATTGACTGTTACTGCTGCCCGCATGAAAGAACCAGGCTGGACATGAATTGAAGTACTAGCTTGCAAGAGGAGGACTAACCAGAGATATAGGAGAGCCTTGAGCCCTGTCCGCAATGGCTATTTATTAAGGTTATACACAACAGGTGTGGAGAGTTACAATAATGACATACGAGGGCTGCATACATAAAGATTGCCATGTGCTCTTTCTTCATGTGTTCTTTCCCCACAACCCCTATGAAGGAGCACCAAGCATCAATGTTTAACAGCTGCTTACTAACGAGTGACCGATGTTATCTCATTCCGGAACACTGAGTTTCTTGGGGGATTTCCCCTAAATCACAAAACATCTCTAGGTTTGCCAGGAGACTGTCCTGTTCTTAGCGTTCCCTTTTAATGTGATAAGAATCAGTAACTGTCCTTGCAAGCACGGTGTCCATTCCTCTACAATTGACTCCCAGAAATAGACTTATGATAGAATAGACAATGATTAAAGCTCACTCCTCAGTGCTGGACACGTTCAGTACACGTGTCTCAGACTCAGTCTTTCCAGACAGGCTGCCTGACATGTTTCCAACAAAACACACACTCCAGGATGGTGGAGACTGAGGAGAGAATTCCCATTCAGTCACAAAGTCAAGCTCAGGGACATAAAACAGAATGAAAGGGAAACCTCATGCAGTTTTTGTTTCAGGGGCCCACAACAAAGTTTGTCTTAAAAGACACAGGAGTAGTCATAACCGTGTAACTGGCTAGTATGCAGGGCCGGTTTCAAGGTCAGGTTGGTGGGGAGCTGGGCCCGAGTTCTGCCCTATGGTAATCCTCTTTTTAAAAAAATGACACAGAAAGACAAGCGACAAAACCAAAACAAACAATAAAGACAACAGCGATAAGAATCTCTTTCTGAGAGGAAATGGAATCAAACAATATGAATATTCATACACCACAAAGTAACAAAAAATATACCAATGCCAGAATCACTTACAAGACTAGTCACCAACAAAAATGTTTCTCTCATTAATCTTAAATATGGAAAGGACAAAGGACATCTGCTCAACTGGAGCCCACAGAGAGGAAAACCAGGAGTCTGACTGGTAAGTAAAGCATCTCACCACATGCCAACTCAACTGGTGTCAGAGCTCCAATCTTCCTGCTGTGGATTTCGGGACACCAGAGTGGCTTTGAAATCCTGCTGACTACATCAAACTGCAGAGCTCACTGCAAAACCTGCCCTTTCACTTGTATGGTTCCCTAAAAGATCAACTCACAATTACCATAGATTAATAAAAGAAAGGTTTATTTCCGAATACCATGCGCATGGGGAGAAACACAAGAATGATTACCCGAAGTCTGAGTGATGGTCAGAGACCTTTATACCCTGTTTCCCTGAAAATAAGACAGTGTCTTATTTTAAGGTGTGCTCCCAAAGATGCGCTAGGTCTTATTTTCAGGGGATGTCTTATCTTTCCTGGAAGTAGGTGTTATTTTCGGAGGATGTCTTATTTTCGGGGAAACAGGGTAGATGCCTTTTGGAAGGGAGAGGGGAGAATGTGGAAAATATAGGTGCAGCAAGCGGTTGCTTGTGGGGGGAGGGTGTGTAGGTGGGTGGAAATGGATTGATTTGTAGATTAACCTGAAAGACAGGTCTCCTGCATCAGATGACCTTAGGACCACGTCTATTAGTATACAATAAGGAAGTCAGCAGCCCCTTCCAATTCTAAATCAGGTTACCCAGGTTTTATGTAGTTAAAGGAAAGGCCTCTTTCAATGCTTCCTGATCATGAATAACCTTTAATTCAAAATATTCTTTATACCAAGGAGTCATATTTTGGGGCAAAATTTCCTTAGTTTCTTCAATTCTAACTTGGGTGACAGAGATGACACGGTGGGACCCTGTCTCTTAAAAAGAAAAAAAAAGTGCTTTGAAGTCTTTATTTACTAAATCCAACATTAGGGATCCTCAGAGAGTAAGTTTTTATTAACAGCTTTATCCACATTTTCTACTTTCTTTGCATATCTTTTAACTTGTGTCAAAAATTGAACATTTAAGACAATTTAATATAGTATTTCTAGATTCTGACTTTCCCCCCAAGCTTGTTGTTGTTTAGTGTTGTTTTGTTTTTATTTGTTTGGTAACTTTTCTGGCTAAATGTTTGAAATCTGTCTCCCTGTGGAGTATGGTAGATGGTTTTCTTTTTTCAGTCTTAATTTTTAAACCTGGATTCCTAGGGGTCACCTTGTGACTTTACAGTTTAATGGTCAGCCAATGATTGGATTGAGGTTATGCCTAAACATTTTGCACCAGCAAAGCATCCATCCTCTGGAAATTTTCATAGATTCAAAGTTCAACAGTTTTTTAAGCATAAAGCTTCTTAGATTATGATATACCTTTAGTCAATTCCACAGAACTTCTATGGTGGTTCTGTGAATTTTTGTCCTGCCCTCTAAATCCTTTTATGGAAAGAATCTTTCCAAGCCCCTCCCCCAACCACAGGTGGAAGTCCTTGAGATCTTGACTAGTGCACCTTCACATTCCAAGGGAGGGTCTTAGTAAATGCTGGCAGAATGTCCCGTTTTAATTTCATTTTCCTGAAATAAATTTCCCAAAGAATATCGGGCAAATTTTTCTGTCAGCTGTGTTTTTCCAAACTGATGGCTACTGATTCTGTAATGACTGATTCTGTGTCAAGTGGTACATGTTAAATGCTTGGCTTATTTGAATAAATTTAAACTTTGCTGTTCTTAACTATTTCTTCTGTTATTCCAGTTGTGTTTTTTTGTATTGCTGTTTCTCAAAGACCAAATGGAATTTTCTTGACAATTTCTGTGTTCCATTTCTTTGCTTGCTGTTCCTTGTTCACTTCCTTCCAGAGAATCAATAACCTCATACCACATACAGAGTGGCCATAAAGTTCATGTGTGATTTAAAATTGCACATGGTTTTAAACTGCACATAAACTTTATGGCTACCCTGTATTAAGGAAAAAAAAAACCTTCATATTTTATAATGTGAAAGTACCATTTTACTCTAAATTAAGTTACACAAGAAGCTTACAAATGGGTAGTAATAATCAAGAGTCATTTGCAGATTACCTCGTTTTAAAAATTAACAATCAAGAGAATATAATAAAGACAATTAGGGATATTGCATCACGATATGTATTTTCTTTATTGTACCCAGGACAACAGAGTTTTAATTATATCTTATTGAAGATATTCTTATGAATAACATATAATTTATTATACCACACGATTCTGAAAAGTCATGTCTTGGTAACATTTTCAGCTATAACTCATATCAATTCTTTGAAAAGATGAGATCCAAAACCAAATTTTCATAATAATTACTGATCTTAACAATGAAGAATGAATAACATAAAAGTTCATGAAGTTTTCAGCAATAGCTTGTTTTAATCTCAACAGCTATCAAGCCAAGTTTGTTAAATAATTTCACCAATTTTAAAATTCTAAATCTTTATTACAGTGACAAATTCTTCTTTCAAAAGATAAGCTCTCCTCTTGAGAAATATATTTCTCAAATGTTCTGAATATTTGTTGATAAAACACATGAACAGACTTAGAAGGCAGCATTTGATATTTGAATGTGCATATTTGTATATTCCTACCATCACCAGTTCTCACTCATCTATAGTAAAAAGTGACACCGAGTGGAGGGACAGGAAGTATAAGTGAAAACCTTACATACAGGCTTCAACCTTTTCTCCAGAAAGGTTTATATTAAGGGAAAAAATAATTTATGTGTTCATGCCCATTTATTTTCTCTATTACTATCTAGTATAGAAGATGATAATGAGAAGTGAAAGTGCTTAAAGACAGAAAAAAAATGAAAGCAGATTAAAAACAAAGTGCCTGAATGATATATAGAGCAGTTAATGATTCCATGAATAATTTATTTATAAACACTACTTTTCTAAACTTTTCATCAATCACTTTTTCATTAGTAACTGTAGGTAGAGGCAAATAGCATACCTTTAAAGTATTATATCTTTATTTAAAACCGAACCACTGACAGAGAGAAAAAAATTCAAGGCACATAAAGCTTGGAAAAACTTAAAAATGGGCAGTTGAAGTATGTCTCTCCATCTATTTAGGTCTTTAATTTTGCTCAGCAATGCTTTTTGGTTTCAGTGCATATATCTGACATTCTGTCAAAATTTCCTAAGCATTTGTATTGTTCGATGATTCTTCAGAGACTCAATATTGTTAAGATGTTAATTATACCTGAATTTATCTATGGATTCAACATAATCCAAATCAAAAACTCATCAATTTCTTTGTAGAAACTGAAAAGCTGATTCCAAAACTCATAAGGAAAGGCAAAGAACCTAGAACTGATAAAACTTCAGGAAGAAAGAACAAAATTGAAGAGATACCTGATTTCAAGATTATTATAAAGCTACAATAGTCAAGACAGTGTGGCCTTGGCGTAAAGACAGGTCAATGAAACAGAACAGAGTCCAGAAATAAATCCACACCTATATGGGCAATTGATTCTGACAAAGGTCCAAAGGCAATTCAATAGAGAAAGAACAGTCTGTTCAATGAGTTTTGGAACAAGTGGATATCCGTATGCAAAGTATGAACTTTGATATATACCTAATACTATTTAATATGTAAGAATTAACTCAAAATAGATCATATACTTAATGCAAACCCTAAAATCTCTAAGACTTCTTGAAGAAAAATTTAAGAAAACCTTTGTGACATGAAAAATATGATCATAAAAGAACACATTTGCAGTGTCCCCTCAGCTTTACTCCAACACAGCCATTCCAGGTCACTCTTCTCTTTAGCTGTGATAGGCATGCAGATACTAGGCTAGGAAAATTTCTATATTAAACAAAGTTGAACCATCTGTAATTAACATTATAAATCATTTCTGTGATCATAGTATTCTTTTTCAAGTATGAGCCCATTTTGCTGGTTAATTCTGTCTATGAAAGAATAATTTGCATTTTAAAAAATGGAGACATTAATTTTTGAGTATGTACAGAGTGAATGCAAATCTTGACATCAAGGACTTCTCTCTTTCTAAATAAAAAATGTACTAAAAATAAAGTCGTATATGAAATCTGGTGTGAAGTAACCGAGTTGTTATCAAATAGAATACTTAATTTTTAAAAGAAGGACAATTTCATAATTTGAACTTATTCAAAATGAAAAATTTCTACTCTTTAAAAGATACTATTAAGGGAAAAGACAGATAGAAAAATATTTGCAAAGCATACGTCTGATGAAGGACTTGAATCTAACTACGTATAAAGAACCCTCAAAACTCAAAAATAAAAGAACAAGATAAAGAAAAATGCCCAAAATACTTGAATAGACAATTTGCCAAAGAACACATATGAATGGCAAATAAGTACATGATACTCTATATTCTTAGCCATTAGAGAAATGTAAATTAAAACCATAATGAGATACCATTATACATCTAACAGAATGGCTAAAATGAAAAAGATTTATTAAGCCAAGTGTTGGCAGAAAGATGGAGGAACTGGAATTCTTATACACTGCTGGTAGAAAAATGTAAAATGCTAAAACCATTTGGAAAACAACCTGACAATTCTTTAAAAGTTTGCCATACATCTAACATATGATCCAGTCATTTCACTCATAGGTATTTGTCCAAGACAAAAGCAAATACATATTCATACCAAGAGTTGCCCACAAATGGTCACAGCAGGCTATGATAGCCCCCTACTGGAAACAACCCAAATTTTCATGAACAGATGAATGAATAAACACAGTCGCCTGTCCATATGAAGAATACTAATCAGCAATAAAAAGGAATGAGCTATTAATGCAAGCAACAATAGGGATCATTCTTGAGATAATTATTCTGAGCAAAGAACAAAAGACAAAAAACAGCACATAATGCATGATTCCATTTATATCCAACTCTAGGAAATGCAAACCTATCTATAGAGACAGAAAGCAGGTCAGTGGTTGCTCGGGGATGAGAGGGCTGGAAGATTACAGAGAATCATGAGGGATTTAGGGAGTGACGGGTACCTCACTATCTTTTTTATTTTGAATGACAAAAAAAAGCCTTATATTCTTGGTAAAGGAGGGGTAAGAAGACATTGAGGTATAAGACCTTGTTTACAGTGACAAATTCTAATATCTGGGAGTAAGATGTAATTATAGCCAGAACATGAAATCTATTGGAGATAACAGGACCATACTCATTATCTGAAATGGTGCCACAGCTGTATACACATCCAAAACTTATCAAATCATACAACTAAAATACAGTTATTGTATGTCAAACATACCTCAATGAATCTGTTACAGAAAAAAAAGAATGTCCAGATGTTAACTGTTAAAAACTTCCAAAAGATGAGTATAGTGATATAAGATATTAGTGAAAACAATGTTAAAATGTGAGATGAGACTGCAAAATGAAAAATTAAACAAATGTGAAAAAAGTAAAGTTGAAGGCTAATAGAGCAGAAGTACCAGAAGCCAAATTTTCCATGATCACAGAACAGTGAGTGTGCTACCTTATTATGTTAAAGCAAGAAGTGAAGTAATTTGCTTTCAATTAAAATGTTTGAAGGAGGAATTTGGGTCATAGTTGTGAATGGCAAAGCTGCCAACATTTAAAATAAAGTGTGTGCATTTGAATATTTAAAAGATCTTAAAATTTTTTTGGTAGTCAGTTTGGACTGCATGGCCTCTTTTAAACTGCAATTTGTTCTTCAGGACAGACAACTGATTAAAGTGAGGGTCATTATCTGTAATGAGACACACCGTGCCCAGTGGTTTTACCTTGAAATTCAAGAGTTCCAAGCCCTGGTCCCAATTCCATTTCAGACCTGAAGTCCGCTTGAGAGAAAATGATTTGCTTTGCTATATCTTCAATTTAAAAAAATGGAAAAAGAGAAGTCTGTGTTCTATATGTGGGGAGGTAATTAAGGTTCCCAATCCTCTGGGTCTCTGCAGATAGTCACTGCCCAAGTAAAGTTATTAATTAAATGGCATCTTTGCCTTCGTCGTTGTTGTTCTCATAAAGTAAATGATGTGTCCTCTTACTCCCTTTTCTTCTGAGAGGACTGCTTTTGTCTGTTCAGAAAATGAAAGAGAAAAATCAATCCTTCAGTACACTGGCTGATTACCTATGTATTTCAATGGCACTTTATCACCATGGTACCCAGGTACTTGGACCCAGGCAGTAAATTTGGAACAAGAACATCAAAACCATAGCCCTGTGTGATGAGGCCGATATGAATACTAGGGCGTGAGCCCTTTGAAATTGTTCTCTTTGTGTAAACAAGTAGAAGGCCAAAATGGATATGGAGGCTACGATCCCCAAGGTGATTCAAATGAAAACTTAATAGCAAAAATCTCATCAATTTACGTTCCCCATTTTCTCAGAAGAACAGATACCTCTTACGGAGAGGGCCACGTAAGTACATCAGCCCTGTCGCCGACTTACTCAGTGTCAGCTAATTCTACACCCAGCCATGTCTGTCAGATCTGTAAGGCTCGGGTCATCATTTGAGATTTAAAGAGTGTTCCAACCATCAATTTGTTTTCTAGAGCTTTTTCTACATTAGAGTCAGGCATTCGGGCTGTAATTTTTTGAAGGCAAGAAGGAAAATTCCAAACTCTGGCCTTGACAGAACCTCTCTTTTATGAGTTACTGATTTTCTATGTCGAGCAATGAGAGATGAGATATTGCTAGAAGTCTGTCCATTGTATGGCTAGAGGAACCAGCTGTACTGGCAAATTGACTAGAATAACATGAAAAGGCTTTTAAAGCTCTTTAAAAAATAAATGTTTTATATGGATTTTTGGCTAGGTCTTGTGGGGAAAAAATATGCTGCAAAATGCTAATTTCAACTTGTTCACTTAATAGTCATCCAAATGACATGATTTAAGCTGATTTTGCAGCAAACTGTGGCAAAACATTTACCTTTTAGAAACTGAATTAGTGACTTCAATTTGCAGTGCCTCAAGGTAATTCTCTAATATGCGATTTATAAGTTTATAAAACATCAAATAGTCTGAGGTTATTTAAAAAAAGGAAAATGTAGTATGAAGTTACTTTAATTGTCGCTACATTCTCTATTACATAATTTCCAACTGAAAGACTCTCTTTACCCTCATTTCTGAACTTTTTAATCTCATGAGTGGGAGCTCCTACAATCTGAACACAAAAGAAGGTGTACACAAAAAATGAACATCAGCCACAACTTTGACTGTAAATTATTAAATTAGATACTACAGAAAGCTATTTTTTAAAAGTTACGAACCCTATTTATTGTGAGCAAATGTAAACCACACTTTTCATAGGAGTAATCTCTTCTAGCTTCCCTAAAAATAACTTTATGGACTCCATGCTACAGGAATAACCTATTTTAAAATGTGATATATTTCTCATTTTTAAAAATATTCATTCATTCATTCATTTTGATGTGATGCCTGTTCAGATTACAACTAAGACTGATCACTCTTCTGGCCTAAAACTGGAATTTTCAAAATTTAAAATCTTGTTTTCTGGGTTAAATTTCCTAAAGTGACTAAAGCTAGCTGTGTAAGCCACAACATATAAGCCCAGGAGCTGTAACATATTTAATTCTAAAACAGGAGGGAAAAACAATTGAATCTCTGAGGCAATTCAAAACCTTATCAAAAATACTTTTTCTTTGTGGTGGACCAAAATATAGATTCTATCAGTTCATATAAAATGAAATAAGAATAAAATGGCCGATATTTATGAAAATGTTTCAATTTTCTCCCAGGTGCTGTTACATTTCTGTGTTTATTGTCATAGTGTCCTTGTAAGTTGTGTGATAAGAGCCATATCATGTTAAATTTTTGTATATCACAAAAAAGGGTACAATGCCCTACACATTGTGCGGGGGGTGGGGGGCTTAGAGTTTGTCATGGCAAACACAGCTGATAAGTCTCATTATCTCCTTTTTTTGAGGAACCTGAGGTAGAGAGGAACAACCTATCGGCTTCAGAGATCACTGTGAGTGCTAGTGGTTCCTATTTAGCTCCTCACACTCTAGGTTTCTTTCCAGGATTCCAGGCCCACTCTACTCTGATTGATGCACAACACACTGAAAAGGCTCTAGATTTAGACTTCCCAGTAAGATGCACACATGTTTCAGGGTAAGATGGACCTGCACCTGCTTCTCATCTGGCCCTGTTGGGGAGAGTGGACGTGAGTCATGGCCCTTGATGGATGATGGGATTACGGTATAGGTGCACACAAAAGAGCTTCTGAACGTCTGGCTTTTCAGGAAGCTACAAAACTATAAAAACTAACCCTAAAAATAGCCAGGGCTGATGGCAGGGATATATATTTCCGAGTGCCACAAAAACTCCTTCAGAATGCAGAACAGAGATGGAAGAAGTTTCCACTGTCTACTGAATATGTAAAAGCTAACAAATTAACTAACCGACTATTCTCAGAAAACCTATGTAGTACGTCTGGCCTATATTTTAAAACTGTATTAAATATATAACTAAATAGTAGCCTACTATGGTATTTTATTAAGATTTCCGCATCATAACCAACAGTGCTGAAAGGACTCTGTCCACGTTCCTGTGCAGGTGTGGAGTAGGCAGAGGAGATGTGGAATTACCTGTTGCAATGGCCACTGAACAGAGCATGGTGGATCTTGACGAGGTACTGATGATATGAAGAGGAAGTGATGAGCGGTAAAGGGAAAGGCTCCAGCCTGCAGTCTGACATTTCTTAAAGCGGGAATATTAGTTCTCATTATATATTAAAGCGTGTTAAGGTTAGTAAGAATTTTTCAAAGGGTAAAATTAGTACCATAAAATACAAGTTTAAAATGGTTAAAAAATAAATCAAAACTAGGCTTGAGAAAATAGGAAAAGAGATGACCACCCCTACAATCTGATTTTATCAGCAACTCAACCTCCGGTCCCACTGCTTCCCCATTTTGCAAAGCATTTCCTAGGACATGGTCTGGGAAGTGATGCTTCACTGTGTTCTATGAAGTAATGTTCAAGGAAGCATTTAGTCCTCTTAAGAAACACTGGAAAAAGTCTACTAGGTAGGTATTGGAGGCAGCTCTGGAAAATGGCATGCAAGCTGCTAACACAGGACTAAAATGTAAATTATCAACTTGCTTTTTAATTTTTTTAACATGCTGCTTCCCAGTTTTGTGTGTGCAGGTATCCAATTCTTTTCAACACCATCATCCCCAAATATTAACGAGAGACAATTATAGATGGTTCTTGAAAGTGGGGATGCAGAATGACCAGACTTAGGATATTTTCTCTTTGCTCCCAGTGTTTACAGCAGTCCACTTCTCACCCAGAATAAAGTGAGTATGAAAGTTTTCATTTTTGAAAGTGAAGAAATATATGAAACTATTTCAGTATATTTTATAACTTATCTGTAGACAAGTGGTACCCACACTAACTGACATCTTCTACTAGCCAACGCTTTCTGTTATGTGAGAAATTAAATTGGGGTCGTGCACTCCATTTCTTACTACACTACCACCATTTCTGGTTCTGGCATGTGTTTATTTGTCTCTGAGCTTTCAATGAACCATTATGATAATCTGATGTAAAGTTAGAGTAGATAATAAACGGGTATTTAATAGGGGTTACATGTATTATACATTTTTTTCTATCAGTGATGGGTATTCTGATATCCTGGCAAAATAGATAATAAATGTAGTAAATGGATATTTAATAGGGATTTAAACAGATTATTATCTTGTTTTTCTCCATCTCATGCAGAGCAGCTTCTGACGTTAATAGAAATTATGTATAAGAACGGAGGACAGCATGAGTTGTGCATCAGCCACTGGTCAATGAATAGCCACAACAGGACATCAATTATCACGTGGGCATTTTTTAACCACTCAGCAAAATGTTCTCTCCTAGATCACTTTTTAATTTGAAAGTTTCTCATTTTTTTTCCTAAGTATTTATTTTTTAAAATATGAGAGACTTACTAGTTCTTGTTATTTTATAACCCAGGTCAAGACCATTGTCTTCTATTATTTCAGGGAAATATCTATGAATGGGGGGGGTGGGTGGGTATTGTGGGATAATAAATCTCCCTTTTCTTTCTATCCTCCTGTTTTTTTTCTCTGCCCTTCCTTTTCTTGTAAGGTCAACAACTTGACCTTTGAGAGGCATAAGTCTCAAACATCATGATTGTTTCCTTAGATATAATGGGGGATGGGAAGTCTTTCAGAGCTATCCTTATCAATATTGCTTGTTACCACTGCCAACGACTGGGTTATGAAAACATTCCTGAACAATTCTGAACCCTGGCAAACCATAAGTGAGATGGAGAACACTAGGAGGTATTCAAATGGCAATGTCTTGACTTCTGACTCTGAAATTAAACTAAAAGAAAACTGATTACCCTTTGTCACAGCAGCATAAGATGAATACCAAGATTCAAGCATTTTATACACAGCAGACACATACACAAAAATAAGGTAATAAAAATAAAGAACATATGGATCCTGTTAAAACACATGTGTTGACAGTGATAGATTTTGAAAGGAAAGAAGGGAAAGTAGAAGTTGGGGATGTTCAGATTTTGAACAGCACTGCAATTATCTTCAGAGAAGAGAACGTTCCACAGTAGGAAGTTACATGGCAAAATGTCAAATACTGTAAAAAGGTCAAAATGTGAAAACACATAGTGGTTTCATATACTTAATATTCATCACATAAATGGAATATCTGTTCAATTATTCCTTCAGTAAAACATATCTAGTCATGCTGTGAACAAGGTCTCTTCTGGGCCAGTGGGGGACCAAGGGTAAGTAAAGAGCTTAAACGTGAATGACTAAAATTAATAAAAGATTCTATAATGTCATGAAACCATATTTATTATTTCCTTTGCATTTCATTAAACTATTTTTGAAGCTCTACTTACTTTCAGAAAATATTCTTTGCATTTCTAAGATGACTCAAGATTATTCAGAAAGTCTGTGTTAAGTCTATCTTTCTGAACATGTGTGGTGCATATTCGAAAACCATCCAGGCAGAGGAACTATTATTTTCTTTCTTTCTTCTTTTCTTTCCTCCTTCTCTCTCTCTCTCTCTCTCCTCCCTCCCTCCCTTCCTTCCTTCCTGTTTTGGACAGGGTCTCAGTCTGTCACCCAGGCTGGAGTGGACAGTGGTATGACCATAGCTCAGTGTAGCCTTGAACTTCTAGACTCAAGGGATCCTCCCACCTCAGCCTCTGGAGTAACTGGGGCCATAGGCATGTGCTACCTCACCCAACTATTTTGTTTTTACTTTTTGTAGAGACAGGGTCTCACTATGTTATCCAAGCTTGTCTCAAACTCCTGGCCACAAGCAATCCTCCTGCCTCAGCCTCCCAAAGTGCTGAAATTATAGACCTGAGCCACTGCACCTGGCTAGGAACAATTTTCAAAGTGTAATATTGCCAACGAAGGTGGAGCTATATCAGAAGAGTATTAGATCTGGGCCTGGAGACCTTGAACAAGTTATGGTCCCATTGCTTCACTGGTTGTGTGATTTGGGGGGCAACACTGACAGGTGTTCACCCAAATCGATGATGAACCCTTTCTGTAGACCAGACATACATTTTGGTTCTTTTAAAACAGTTAAGTAGAAATTTCAGGACATAAAAACACCAGTCAAAGGTTCCTCTGCTCTGCTGTCCTTGTATTCTCTATTCAAATATTGCCACTTTCTTTCTATGTATGAAAAATTCTGGACACCCACTCCTTCAACTTTTTGCAGGTTAGATGCTGAAATTTGCCTCCAATTCAGCATCTGCTTTGAAGGAGAAAGATGTCCTATATATATATTTTTATAACCTCTCCTACAAGAGATATAATTCCTAGTGATGACAGCAAATCTTACTTCCATTACCTAATTTTAGATATGTTAAAACATCCCACTCTGTTTTTAAGAAGCACTGTTAAATAATAAACTGGTACAACTTCCGGACAAAGATTTTGTACAGGGATTTCAAGCACTGCATGTCCTACTTGTTGCAAAAAAATGAGAAATTTATCTTTCTGAGGAAGGTGCATGCATATGTTGGTATAATTTGAGAAAGACAGTCAATAGACTCAATTTGTTATCTTCAATTTTAGTTCCAAGAGAAAGTGGGATTTGTGGATAAACTGAGTTTGACAAGGGAGTTTGGATCTATAACTCTTACAGTGAATTGTCATATTAAACTTTGTAAGCTTTGGTTATTATCTTTGTAAAATGGGGTATAAAATACATCTTCGCTTACTGCCTCATAGGGATTATATCAAAATAAATAATCTTCATTTAATTGAGTGGAGCACAATGAAAAGAAATCTAAAGGGGCTGCCAATAGGGGATGAGAGAAGAGAGAAATTTAGGAGAAAAGAAGAGAATGTAGAAATGAAAATCAATGAGAAGTGGGAAAAAATGAAATGAAAATAAAGAGTAGTGTATGGGTAGAAGTGGGTATAGGAAGGAAGGAAGAAGAAAGAAAGAAAGTAAAGAGAAGGGGGAGGAGGGAGGGTGAGAGGGGAGAAGGGAAGGGTGTGGAAGCTTGGTTTGAGTGTATTTAGGGTAAAGCCTAATTGACTAGGAATCCAGCAGGACTGGTCAGGAATCCAACCAGGGCCATAGGACTGGAAATGAGAGAATTCAGGTATGTGTATCTTGGCATTTTTCTTTGGGTTCAGGATTTGGTGAGTGTCAGGTGTCGGCTTTAAGTGGGAATTTTGGAAGAAGGAGAGACAGAACATATTTGAAAAACTGGGGCAGGATAGAGGAAGGCAGCTTAAAAAAGTCATGGTGGGGGATGTAAAAGACAAAAAGGGAAATAAGGCAAACATTTTTAACTTGTCTATTTCGCCTTCCATATGGATTGCAGAAGGCAAAGGGGACAGAAGGAAGAGGGGAGAGAACATTTGTGCAGCTTCTGGAAGGGGAGAAGTACCCCAGAAAAACACTTTCAAGGAAAAGCCATTTAAATCATCTATGAACAGAGGAGAGTAACTTGCTCAAGAGAAAGAGTGATTGTGGACAAGACCATATGAATCCAAGTGAGTAATGAAAATCCCTTTAATTAAGGAACGATAAGATTTTTAAATTATAAAACTGGGTTCCTTTGGGGGTTATATTATGAGAAAAGGATTCAGAATTTCCAAGAGAACTATTTAGGATTTCATTGTCCCAGTGAATCTAAACCCCAGTGCACACTTCAGGAGTGGCAGAGCAGGCCAATCATCTGTGGCCTGATGATTTACTTTTTCAGACACTGACATGCAGAAAAAGTAGCCTGGTTGAGTTTTGAACTGGAGAATATGAACTTGAACAGAATTTTAGAAAAGGATGCAGGACTTTAGAGAATTTGTTGGAACTATGAACCCTCTCCCAAAAGAAACACATGAAAAGCCATACACAATTTCAAAAACTTCAGAAGCCCTCTGTGACCATGTATCCCATCTCTTCCCTACATGCAACAAATAAGACAGGATTCCTTGTAAGCAACATATGATTTTCTGAAGGAGAGAATTTAAAACTGTACAGCTCAAGAGATGATAAATATAAGTTAAAAAGGCATCTTCCTATGATGTGGAGCCAGGGAAGTTTTCAAGTTTGAAAACATGACTTCCCTAGTGCTGCTTATGAGGGTGAGTATGCTGAACTTTTTTTTTTTTTTTTTTTTTTTGCAGTTTTAGGCCAGGGTTGGGTTTGTACCCACCACCTCTGGCATATGGGGCCAGCACCCTACCCCTCTGAGCCACAGGCACCACCCAGTATGCTGAACTTTTTTGGAATATAGACACAGCGAGGGAGAATGCCCTAAAGAGAAGGGCATTCTAAAAGAGAGGAAAGAATAAGCACAGCAAAGTTTGAGAGCCTCTTATTGAATGTATTGATACACTGGGAAATATATTAAAATTAAAATGAAAGAAAAGAGAAAAGTGAACACGCTATGTAATGGGTCCCAGTGAGAATGAACCTGATGGCTGGAAGACATTGACGTGGGAAGATGTGGAGTCAAGGTAAATGGAAAATGAATTCATGTTTAATTTTTAAAAAGGAATTCAAACTTGTTTTGGAAAATAAACTAAAATTAATAAAATAAATATTAGAGAAAGACAACTTAAAGAAAAAAGTCACGCAAATAACAAATACAAGCCGGTTTCCCAGAAGCGGAAAGGCTAGACATGAATGGCAAAGAATATGCTTTCTTAAATTTTTAATTCTAAGTGTTAATGTTTTAGTATTTGAAGAAAAAAAGAAGATGGCAACCATTAGGAAGCAGGCTTCAGATTGCAGCAGTCCATTGTGAAAGATCTAAAACTGCCTGATTTTGGTGCGCAGCTTGACCAAATAACAAATAAACAGAAGTAAATAATGGCTTGTTGATAGTGATTTTCAAAAGCTAAAATGGAGAAGACACAAAAAGGAGAGAGACAAGGAAAAAGGCAGATTTGCAGAATAAAAGTCATGGATTTAAAAAAAAAAAAAAACGAGAAAGTCTTTTACAAAGAGGGATGTCAAAGCCCTAAAGTTAAGAAATAGAAATAGATGGATTGGAGAATGTGCACATCGAAAAGAAAAGATTTTTGTTTAAAACCAGTAACAGTAGGGAGAAAAACTACGACAAAGCAGAAATGTCATGGGAAATATCTTACATAACAAACTGATGGCTTAAGTCAATAAAAGTTTTGGGAGAGAAAAAGCACCTGTCCAAAGGGAAGGTGTGAGCAGGAAGAGACACAGAACACCTGGTCTCTGAACATGCCATAGAAAAAGGGCTTCAGCCAACTAGTTATAATTTTGGAAGAAACTTGCATGAAGCAGAGCTATAAAATAGTGTTTATAAGGTCATTTAGGAGAGGTGAAAAAAACAAAAAGTCCTAGTCAAGAGTATAACATTTATCTGAATATATTTCAGGCAAGAATCATCACTGGATGCTAAAAACTAGTAGATGAAAGTTTGATGAAAAACAGGAAATTTACATAGTCTCAAAGTACATCAGAGTAACAAACTGCTTTTTCATTACAAAGAGAAAAACAGTAGCCTAACAGTGGGGAAACCTGACAAGCATCGCCTTAACCAAGTGATCATCACCAGCTAACGACACCAAGTTAACATCATAAATCAACAGTATACGCCTCCAAACATAACATGCTGAGGACACAATTTCACATTTGCCAAAAAAAAAGAGAGAGAGAGTATAAACCCTAATCTAATTATGAGGAATCATCAGACAAACCCAAGTTTATAATTGTCCAAATAATCTCTCATATATGTAATAATCTCATATATATAATAATCTCATATTATATATTTACATATATATATATATATATATAGTCTCACTATGTTGCCCAGGCTGGAATGCAGTGGCTATTCACAGGCCTGATGTCAAGGTTATGAAAGAAAATGAAAGACCAAGGAACTGTTTCAGATTTTTTAAAAATACTAAGAAACATGACAACTAAATGTACCATATTATCCTGGATGGACTCTTGAAGGAGAAAAAATAATTTTTTTCTGTTATTACAAAGGGCATTACCAAGACAACTGCCAAAATTTGAATGAGGTCTGTAGATTAGATAGTAATACTGTATTTATATTAATTTCCTCATTTTGATCATTGTACTGTGTATGTTTATATAACAGAATGCCCTTGTTTTAAGAAAATACATAGTATTTATAAGGATATAAATAATATAAGGTGTCACTTCTGCAAATTACCCTCAGTTCAGAAAGAAATAATAATATGTGCCTATATCGATAAAATTGATAAAGCAAATGCAGGAAGTGTTAACAATTAAAGAATTTGGGTGAAAGATATATAGGAATTCTTGGCAAATCTTTTTCTAAGTCTAAAATTATTTCCAAATTATAAATTTAAAAAATCAGGAAAATACACACTAAAATTCATAAACTTTGATTAAATCTTGGTTCAAGAACAAAACAGCTGAGAGGCATCTTTAGTGAAATGAGAAAATCTGATAGAGATAAAATACTAGATGAAATTACGGGATTGTAATTTTTCTCAGGTTAGACAGTGGTAGCGTGCTTAGGCAGGAAACGTCCTTAGCCTTCGGAGATGAGCGCTGGCGTGGGGCGCATGGAGGATTTCACAGCTGCCCACCAAGTGCAGCAGGTGCGCTCGGGGCTTCCGCACTTGGTACTGCTCTGCGGGATGCTCTGTTTTCTGAGTCCCTCAAGTGGGCACAGCGTTTCTCTGCTAGTGACTGTAAGGATCCCTCAGAGTGCAAAGCCTCCCATTTCTTTAACATTGTAAAAAGGGTTTTTAGAAACAGAATTTCTTGGTTCTAGTGAGTTTCCAAATTTAGTGATAGGTGGCCTCTCAGCATCCCCCAGGACTCAAGCCAATGTCTATAACAGCTAATATGTTAGAAGCTCTTACAACAATGTTGAAATTTATCAGATGTGGCTTTTCTTTTGTGAGGGTGGGGTGAGTCACAGGATGCATTCTCCCCCTCTCCCATCCCCTCATGGGGAGAGTCTCTCAACTGCTCTGTAAATAGATTTCTTTGGACCGCCCCCCTAGTAACCGGATAGACACGACCCCAGAAGTGAGCGCAGCTCTTCTCCCTACCCTACCACCTAGGCATCAACTTCGCGTACATCTGTCTTCAGGTCACTGTGCTCCAGCAGTGGAACCAGCTCTTCATCCAGATGAAATCCAGAAAAGTACATATATGAAATAGGCAGACAGGCAAGAAGGATACACCCAAGTCTAAAGCCACGTGTCAAGCAGATACAAGAGGGCGGGCCATACCTTTTGCATATATTTATAAACTAGGCAGGTTTTTAGAAATTCTAAAATCTCCTATGGGCAGGTGAGGCATGGAGAAAGAATTTTAAACATATACAAATGTAAGTATCCTTTATAATGAACCTGTAAAGATTTAATGAGAGCAGAGCTCTGCTTATATTAGTATATAATTTTAACAATGTTTTCTAACAGTGGCTTTATAACTGTCACTAGCAGCCATTTCTGTTGACACACCAAACAGAACTTCTGACTAATGAGACATAGAATTTGAGAGCTTATTCTCAAATAACTTAGCTATAAGTTAGCTCCTGATGTAGCCTGGACAGGAGGTCACTGATTCATCATTTCAGAAGATAAATCATGTCCCACACTAATTCCACTGGAGACCTGAGGACAGCCACATGCTTCATTTAGAACACTGGGATTAAGACAAAAGATATAATTTGTTCCAGCTAAATGAACTCATCTGCATTCGAGAGATCTGTATTTTCTAATCTAGAAGTAAACTTTCTGCTATGATGATTTGCGGCTAAATTAGAGTTAGTTCTGTACTATTTTAAGAACATGTGTGGGGTTCTTACTGTTCCTCTGATCACTTAGATTTTTTGATTGCATATCAACTCTTATATCTTTGTTTTATTTCACTCAAGACAAAAGGAATTCTTTAAAACTGCAGACACAAACTAAGGCAAGCAAATTATGCTACTTAGAAAATGAGAAATATGTAACTTCCAATCAATGGTGTTTAATCCATTGGTGTTTAAAAACCCATTTAAACCATCATCTCCTCCCAAATGCTTGGCTTGGCTATTACATTTTTCCTATGATTTTACCCCCTTAGGAGATTACTCACAAGTAATGCAGTTGAAGCAGATATGCTACAGAAGTAACTTCGTCTAGCAATTGGATAAATTGGATTTATTTTCCCTTACCCTAAATAAACAGCCACCTATCCAATGAGATTACTATTAATTTTAGGAGTTGACATAGGAAGCATGCGCATATATATTAAACACAGTACCTAATTCATAAGTGCTTAATAAAAGTAGCTACTATTATTTTGATGCTACGAGCTATAAGTAGCTTTCTCTTGCTCAACTATTATCAGAAAAACTTAACATCAAAGATATTAATACCAAAAGGAAACTCATTTGATTACTTGGGTATCTTACTGTCCAAAGAGTTATGAATTAGCTGCAAAAGTCATTGCCTTTAAATCTCTGTTCTCATCATTAAAATGGGATAATACCTATTTCATAGATTGGTGGTGAAGATGTGACAGCAGACATTTGACTAAATGTTAGTTCTCTTCCTAAACACCATGTCCTCCACAGCAATGCAGAGTAGCATCCAAAGGAGATTTTAATTGATCTATGAGGCAGCCAAGTGCTAACACCTTGATTCTTCATAGTCTGGGTTCTTAACACTTCCTCAGTGTTCCTGAGTAGATGTGAAGAATGTCAATAATGGTTTTGCCCATTTCATTTCTGAGCTCCCCTAAGGTCTACCATGACATTTAAGTAAGTTGATCTTCTGAACTAAAATGTGTTAGTTCTTAAACTATCTTTGTCATTTGCACATTTTTGTGTTCAAAGTGTATGGATTCCTCTTCAATTTATACTTAGAATCCTGCCACTCATCAGAGATGACATCTACAAAATGAACTGTTTTCAGCACTTGCCAGGACTAGATTGAAACATCTGAATTTTTAGAAAAGCAAATAATCATATACTGTTTTTCCTCTATATTTTCAAAGCTCTCTCATATTCTGCTCATTCAGATAATAAATTTGTTCCACATGATCTTCACTCCCTGCTGAGAGCTGGTAGAATAATAGGGAAACAGCCCAATTCTATTTAATCCTATTACAACACATTGCATGTCTGTTTCATCTGTTAATTTCCAAGTGGAGGAAACAGAGCATAGTATAGAAAAATTACATTCATCTTTGTATCTATCACTCCGCCTTCCTTGTGTGAGTGTCCTCTCTGTAAATCCATGTAACAATATATATCAAATTGGGGTCCATGTATCATTGGAATCAAAACTTCAGGGATAATTTGTTTAAAATCCAGACTTCTTTATTCTACCCAGATTTTCTAAATTGCTACAGTGGCGGTGCTATGGTTTAAATATGGTTTTGCTCTACAAAATTCATGTTAAAATTTGATCCCCAACATGGTAGTGTTGGGAATTAGGGTCTAGTGGGAGATATTTGAGTCAAGAGAGTGGATCCTTCCTGAATAGATTAATGCCCCTCAATGAGGGAGGGTGCCTGGGGCAGAGTGAGTTCACTCTGGGCAGAAGCAGAAAGGTGGAGGGAGATGGATTCCTTTCTGGAGAGCAGAGAGCAGGTTGGAGTCTGGCTTCCTTAGTTTCTCTCTCTTGCTTCCTGTCTTGGCTTATGACCTTTCTGGAGAGCAGAGAGCAGGTTGGAGTCTGGCTTCCTTAGTTTCTCTCTCTTGCTTCCTGTCTTGGCTTATGACCTTTGTGCACAAGCTCACCCTCCCCAACCCCCAAACTCCCCGCTTTCTGCCATGAGTGGAGGTAGCACGAGGTCCTCAGCAGATGCACTTGCCAAGTCTTGGACTTTTCAGTCAACAGAATCATGAGTCAAACAAACCTCTTTTCATTATAAATGACCCAGTTGCTGTCCTGTTACAGCAATACAAAACAGACTAAGACAGGCTGGTATTGAGAACTGGGGACATCTCATTAAGCTCTGTAGGTGATTCCTGTGTACAGTGAAGTTTTGGAATCTGTCAAAGACAAAAGATGACACATTAGGAACCCGAGGCTCCTTATGATGACTCAGAAACTTGATGGTTCTCAGAATGGCACTTTCTGTTTTATTTTTCAACGATCAAAAGCACTTATATTCTCTTACCACAATAATCTTTAAAGTCAGAAAATTAAAATGAAAAAGAGATAAGAGTTTGTTTTTCCTTTTCCTTTATTTTCCTTTTTATACCAGAAAACTTAAAAAATACATGAAAGAATCTTGACTAGTACAGTGAGTCCCCAAGTACTGGCCCATCACCTAGCTTCAACAGGTATCTCCTTGTAGCTAATCTTTTTTTATTTGTTGCTTCACTCAATTATTTCATTTCTCAGCAGCCTTTTTAAAAAACCATTGTCTTCAGAGCATTTAAATAAAAGCTAAGATACTGAATAGCAGAGATGTGTAAGATGATCTACTGAAACTTATTTTAATATTTGGCATAATCACACAAATTGATTTACAGCCTGAAGCCATCATTATAACCTAAAAAGCTGCAATTTGACAGTTCTACTCCAGAGCAAGTACAAGATGGTTGTTAGAACTCAGTAAGCTATTTGTGACAGTCACCAGTACAGGCCCTATTTTACCTAAAACAAATGTTGTTGAGCTTGAGGACTCTGAATTAGACAATGTGGCACTTTTAAAGATATGTTCACACACATTTTGACACTTCTCAAGGGGTAGATCTTATTTCCTCCCCTTTCCTTGAGTGTGGGCTGGACGTAGTGACTCACTTATTATTTAATAAAATATAGCAGATATGACTGGATGTTACTTCTAATATTAGGCTAAAAAATGACTGTTGTTTCTGCCTTGGATGTGTACACAGGTGGATGCATATGCTTTTCTTCCTTCCCTCCCTCCCTTCCTTCTTTCCTTCTATCCTACCGGATATTAATTTATTTTTTATTTGTACAAAAATACAAAATTTTATTTGTATTTATGGGATAAATACACAATTTTGTTACAAGCCTAGATTTTTGTAGTGGTCAAGTCAGGGTTTGGGGGGTATCCATTGCCTGAATAAGGTACATTGTACACATTAAGTAATTTCTCACCATCCACCCTTCACACCTTCTCAGTCTCCACTGTCTCATTCCACTCCTTTTGTCTATGTGTGCACATTTCTTAGTATCCACTTATGAGTGAGAACATGTGATATTTGACTTTCAATGCCTGGCCTGTTTTACTTAAGATAATGACTTCCAATTCTATCCATGTGGCTGTAAAAGAAATGATGTCATTCTTTATTATGGATAAATAATAATTCTATTGTGTATGCTATATACGACATTTTCTTTATCCATTTATGCATCAATGGACACAGGTTGATTCCATATCTTTGCTATTGGGAAGAGTGCTGTGATAAACACACAAGTACAGGTATCTTTTTATATATATTGATGTATTTTGCTTTAGGTAGATGGGTCATTATGAAAGTTTTGAGATACACAAAAATCAAGAAACATAAAATCTATATGGATGAAAACAAATGAAGGCCTCCAAGCAACAATGATAAGATGAGCAAGGTGACACTTGCATGCATGAATCAGAAAGGACTCTGTCAATTACATTCTTGCAAATGAAATAATGGACCATAACAGTCTGTGTCAAAACCTTCATAGTGACCCACAATACCCAGTAGTGGGATTGTTAGCTCATATGGTAGTTCTGTTTTTAGTAGTTGTTTGAGAAATCTCCATGCTGTTTTTCAAAGAGGTTGTGTTACTTTACATTCCTACCAACGGTATATAAGAGTTCATTTTGCTACACAACTTCATCAACTTGTTATTTTTTGTCCTTTTAACAACAGCCATTCTGACTGGTGTAAGAAGTTATCTCACTATGGTTTTATTTGCATTTCTCTGATGATTAGTGATGTTGAGCATTTTTTCATACATGTATCGGCCAATTGTATATCTTCTTTTGGATAAATGTCTATTCATGTCCTTTGCCTACTTTTTAATGGGGTTGTTTTGTTGTTGTGCTGTTGAGTTCAGTTTTCCTTATGTTCTGGATACAAATATATCCTGTCTCCTGTTAGATGCCTAGTTTACAAATATTTTCTCCCTTTATGCCAGTTGTCTTTTCACTCTGTTGGTTATTTATTTTGCTGGGCACAAGCTTTTTAATCTAATTAAATACCATTTGTCTATTTTGGCTTTTCTTGTTTGTTCTTTTGAGGCCTTTGTCATAAGTTCTTTGCTATACCCAGGAGGCTTCTCCCTAGGTTTTCTTCTAGTATTTTTATAGTTTCAGGTCTTACATTCATGTCTTAAATCCATCTTAAATTGCTTTTTGTATATGGTGAGAGATAGGAGTGCAACTTAATTCTTCCTCATATGGCAATCCAATTTCCCCAGCACCATTTATTTAAAATAAATAAATATTTTTGTCAGTGTATTTTTTTTTTCATCTTTGTCAAAGATTAGTTGGTTGTAAATATGTGGCTTTAGTCCTGGGTTCTCTATTCTGTTCTATTGATCTGTGATCTAATTTTATCCTGTAGCATGCTGTTTTGGTTACTAGAGGCTTGGAATATAATTTGAAGCCAGTTAATGTGATGCCTCCAGCTTTGCTGCTTTTGTTTAAGATTGCTTTGGCTATTTGGGCTCTTTTTTTGATTCCATATCAATTTTGGAACTACTTTTTCTAATTCCGTGAAAAATGATGCTAGTATTCATTTTATCTGTAGATTGCTTTGGCTAGTATGGTCATTTTAACAATATAAATTCTTCTGATCCATAAGAATGGGATGCTTTTCCTTTGTGCCATCTATAATTTCTTTTATCAGTGATTTCTAGTTTTTCTTTAGGGATCCTTCACCTCCTTGGTTAAACTTATCCCTACATATTTGATTTATTGATTTGTTTCTTTGTTTATTTTTCATAGCTATTGTAAATGAGATTGTCCTCTTTATTTCTTTTTCAGCTAGGTCACTGTTGGTATAATTTTCCTCCAACCTTTTCAACTTTTCTATAATCTTAAACATTTTCATAATAAGAAGGTGAATGAAATTGAATGCAACAGACATGTCCAGGAATGGAAAAAAGTTGAGTATTTTTAAGAATCAAAACCAATAAATCAACAAATAAAACAAGTCTGTCAATTAATTTTTGCACAGTGAAAGACTAAAGTATCCTGAAGCAACTAAAATACTAATAACTAACAAAAACAATTTAATTGGCAGAGTTAAGATAACTGGATTAGTCACTGAGGTCTGACAGTGTTTTCACCCTGTATTTTATAACCACCCACACATGGACTATATTAAAAAGTGCTGCACTTCTAGTTTTCCCTTTACTACAGAGGAAATGCAGATAGTTAATAACATCATCAACCATAAGCTTTTAAGGTTCAGCATCCTAATAAAACTGATGAATCTTGACTTGCAGCCTCAGCAGTTAAATTGCTGCTATGAAAACCACTGCCAGTGGCCAAGTTGCATGAAAGAATAATTATACATGTTTACTGTTAACCATCAGTCAAATCCAAGAGCTGTGAAATAAAATATGAAGTGTAATTAAATGTGAACAGTCTGAGAGCCCACCTGCCCTAAAGACACACATACACAGACTCTCACACACACACAGACTCTCACACACACAATTAATATAATAATTACCCTTGAAGATTTTTCCTGGCAATTAAAAATATCTACTAAAAAATATAAAACAGTAAGTCCTAAATGACATTCTTAAAAAAGGAAGTCCAACTGGGCGGCGCCTGTGGCTCAGTGAGTAGGGCGCCGGCCCCATATGCCGAGGGTGGCGGGTTCAAACCCAGCCCCGGCCAAACTGCAACAAAAAAATAGCCGGGCGTTGTGGCGGGCGCCTGTAGTCCCAGCTGCTCGGGAGGCTGAGGCAAGAGAATCGCGTAAGCCCAAGAGTTAGAGGTTGCTGTGAGCCGTGTGACGCCACGGCACTCTACCCAAGGGCGGTACAGTGAGACTCTGTCTCTACAAAAAAAAAAAAAAAAAAAGGAAGTCCAATCAGCTGTAAACAAATTGATAAGAAAATGCTATGATGGCTTAATGTTAATAGAAATGTTAAACCATTCTTTCACAATCATCCTTTCTTGTGTACCAGCCATAGTGAGACACATTCCCTATCTTTAAGCACATGATTTATGGCTCACTTTCTTCCATAGATTTTATGAAAAGGCATTTTTTAGATGTCCCATGTGAGTTGCTAACATCTGCACTGATGAAAGAATTGTAAAGAGCAAAATTCACAAAGGATTACCACTATTGGATTTTTAGAAAGAGAAGCAATACATTATAATTTGATGTACTGATAGTTTTTGAAGTACTTTCTGATGTAAACTTCAAAAGATCATAATGAATATTTAATTTCAATTGCAGCACACATTGAGAGTTCAAAATTATTGGCTACTAGGAAACTAAATCCACTGATAAAGAATGTAACCACTTATTACATCCACAAGCATGATTTGGAGCTATGATTATATGTAAATCTAATGTCTCTACAATTGGTAATTGTGAGATTAACTGGATATTTCTGCAACCTTAAAATAGGGTAAACAATCAATAGTGAGAGGAGTTAATCAGTTAATGGTTAGCAGTTGCAGCTGCAAAATGAATCACCATTCTTTGAAAATCTGAATTTTAATCCTGAATGGTCTCTACATTATAAGTAAGCACTATTCTGAAGCCTTTTATTATTAAGTCTCTTACCCTGTCTTCAGTTGCCAGCTGTGTATATATTAAACATGGGGAAAATAACAAATTCCAATTGGAGAACAGCTTGAAATTGAGGGTTCTTGAGGGAGGCAAAAGGTCAGGGATTCTAGAGAGGAATAACAGGTTTGTGGTTATGATTGTGTTCTGTGCAAAGAGAGCTGTGTTTGAACAACCCCACCACTTTCATGCTTTTCCATGTCTTTATTTCTTCATTTGAGAGATGAGCATTTTAATAGGTGCCTACCAGGTGGGTATGTTGTAATAATTCAATGAGGTAATACACGTTAAAGTCTTTGCCATAGTATCTGACATGTAGTAAGCACTCCGTAAATTTGGCTAGGATTAATGCTGCTGTTGTGGTTTAGCGCTGGTGTTTGGTGTAATTCTAATGACTTTTACTACTAGTTTTTCCCATCAATACCAGTGGTGCTGGTAGAGAGTGAAGCAGCTAACAATGGGAATATTTGTTACTGGTACCAATGTTTCTTTAAATTTCTGCCTAGTTTGGTGGAGAGTTAAAAGAACACACCCTTGGTCTTATGGTAGAGCCCTAGTTCTCATAATTCCCCTCTACCTCTTTCCCAACATGCTTAATCTATGTCTGTTTGAGATGCTGTTTATATAGAGGAAAACTAAGCAGAAATTTAAAGAAACGCGAGTATCAATAATGTGAAATATTCCCATTGTTAGCTTAATCTGTAAATAACTGTCAGTTTCCCGATTGCTTCTCACTTTCTACCCATTTTCAAAGGCATTGCACATTTTCCCCTGGGTCCTGGAATGCAATCATTTTAGAATGAGGACTTTTCCTTTGGCGAAACACTTACTTTGTGGGGGTGGGGTGGAGGGCTGGTTCTTACCCTTTCTGAGATTGCCTGTGGAGTTCTCCTCCCACTGTCCTAAACTAATTTCCTCTGTGGCTCTTGCCTCTGACCATATAAAAATGGACCACATGTGTGTTATTCTCCACTGCATTCCAAACACCCTCGCATACGAGCTGATGTGGGTGGGTTTTGGAAAAGTATTTGTTGAATAATAGAATGAATGGTATAAAGAAAGTCAGAGAGAGAAAAAAAATAGGGAAAGAAAGAAGAAAGGACAGTTTTAATCTCACTTCAGAATACTATATATGTATTCTGAATTCATATTCAGAATACTAAATATGAAACATTTGATCGCTTTTTGAAAAATGCAGAAAAAGGCTTAATTTGAACTTTCAAGAATAGTTTAGCTTACAAAATGAAGGATTAAGAGAAAACTCAAAAATAAATACAAAAGTAATAAACATAAGTCAGCTATTCTCTTCCAAAGACAATTAAAAAAGGGGGAAGGGAGAGTTAAATAACACCTATAAAAAAAGATTTCCTTAAAGCTATGATTATTACATATCAAAATAAAGATACCAATTGGTTAGATCACCTTTCTTCCTCAAATACCTTTCAAAGCAGCAAGAGTGATACCTATTTGCCCGGAACATTTAGAATTGTTTCTGCCAACATGACTTATCAAGCCCTTTCTAACTCTGACACATTTTTTATGGTTTCCTTTCTGACTATATTCAAATGACCACAGTAAGTAATCCCCAAGGATATTAACATTTGGAGTACATATTCCCACTGAGGTTTTTAATATAAACAAATAATTAGAAAATAAGTTTTGTTTGGAAGTCTCAACCATTTCACATTTCATGAAAGCATGCAAATTTATGTTAGACTTTTAGATGGAGGGCTATATTTTCCCCAGTAGAATAGCATACTGTGTGTGTGTATATATACATACATATATATATATATAATCCAAAGTGTGCATTCAATTCATATACGAGGTAATACATGTTAAAGTCTTTGCCATTTATATATATTATATATATAAATTGAATGCACACTTGGAATAATATGCAACTGCACTGTATAACAGAAGAGAGGATGCCACATTTAAAAAAATAATTAAAAAAGCATTTGGTCAGATAATTCTTTTTTTTTTGCAGTTTTTGGCCAGGGCTGGGTTTGAACCTGCCACCTCTGGCATATGGGGCCAGCGCCCTACTCCTTTGAGCCACAGGTGCTGCCCCTGGTCAGATAATTCTAACTGTACTTGTAAGAAAACAGCACAGAAAACTATAAAAGATAATTTTTTTTTATTAAATCATAGCTGTGAACATTAATGCGATCGTGGGGCACCATACACTGGTTTTATAGACCATTTGACATATTTTCATCACACTGGTTAACATAGCCTTCCTGGCATTTTCTTAGTTATTGTGTTAAGACATTTACATTCCACATTTCCTAAGTTTCACATATACCCTTGTAAGATGCACCGCAGGTGTAATCCCACCAGTCGTCCTCCCTCCAACCCCCTCCCTTTCCCCTTTCCTCCTATTTTTAGGTTATAACTGGGTTATAGCTTTCATATGAAAGCCATAAATTAGTTTCATAGTAGGGCTGAGTACACTGGATACTTTTTCTTCCATTCTTGAGATAAAGATAATTTTTTTAATTAGGTAAACTAATAAATTATTTAATAGTGTTAATTAAAAATTCCACTGATCACAACACAAAGCAGCTTCAGAATAAAGCTTTAGTTAAACTTCTCATACCTGTAAAATGCTTCACTCAATAGTGATCAATTTATAGCAGTATTTCTATTATAAAGAAGATATATTCATAGCACCTGAGACCAAAATAAATAATAGACAAGCAACAGTTAACATTTATTAAAGGCACTATATTAATTAGCACCTTATCTAGGTTTTAAAATTTAATCCACTTTAAAAAAATTATATAAGGTCCATGCAATTATTATGCCCATTTTACAAATGTAAAAATAACAAGATGTTTTGAATGAAACCAATAGGGGAAATGATAATATGAATTGGGATGGAAGAGAGGCCAAGATGGTGGAGTAGAAGCAGCCTGCATACATCACTCTTATGGAGAGTAGGAGAAGATGGTAGGTGGCTAAGGGATATTCACCTTCATTCAGATAGACCAATTTGTGACTGTGATCCAAAATCCAAATATAGCAACAACAAAAATAAATACATGAGACTTAAATTAAAAAGCTAATGCACAACAAAGTAAATAATCAACAGAGTTAATAGACAACCTATAAAATGGGAGAACATATAGTAAACTATGCATACATCTAATAAAGGGCTAATATACAGAATCTAGAAAGAACTCAAACAAATCAGCAAGAAAAAAGAGATAGCCAATACACAGAGAATATTTTGTGAATATTTTGTAAAATTTTGTAATCAATATTTCGTAAATAAAGGTACAATTAGCTAACATTTCCCATTTTCCGTATGTGTATGGTCACTTTATAGGATTCCATGAATATGCCCTGGAGTGCTACTCAACTACCAGAAAGAATGCAATAATGTCTTTTGTAACAAATTGGATGGAATTTGAGACCCTTAGCCTAAGTATCTCAGGAACGGAAAACAAGTTCCACATGTACACTGTAACGACTGAGAGCTAAATGATGGGCAAACAAGGACAGAAAGAGATGTAGAGGACACTAGAACCAAGAAGAGGGGCCGGTCATTGGTAGGTTCCTGACCTTCCACAGCAGCATTGAGACATTCAGGCCCTCACTTCTCAGGAGAATCACCTCTCAGTGACGTACAGGCCACGGGTGACTGCAGAAGCTCCCTTACTTCCTGAGTGACCTAAGAGTGGGGTGGAAAAGAGAAGAGTCGGAGATAATGCCATGGTTTTTGTCCTGAGCAACTGGAGTTGGAATTACTAGTTTCTGAGATGGGGAAGACTGTGGAAAGAACACATTTATAAAGGAAGAAATCAGAAGTTGATCCTGTACAAGTTCAAGTGGAGTCTCTGAGTAGACTGGAGTCAGGGGAGAGACCCAAGCTGAAAATGGACATGGACTGACTATCCTGAAAGTGAGAGACAAGGGTGATGATGGGGAAGGGCAGGGGAAACTGGATTGAGACTGAAGACACTCCAACACTTAGAAGTCCAGAGAAATGAGAGTGAGGAGACCAAGAGAAGTTAGAAACATAAAGGGGAGAGTGGTGTCCCCGAGCCAAGTGAAGACAGTATTTTAAGAAGGGGGGAGGGTGGTCTTTGCTCAAGTACCCAAGTAAGAAAAGTACAATGAGGGCTGAGGATTAACAGTTGGATACAGCAACTTGGAGGTCACTGATATCCTTGTCAAAGTAGTAGCTATGTTGTAGATATAATTTTATTTTCTATTTTCTATTTGCTATTAAAAACTCTTTGTAATCCTATTTTTAATATCTGCATTATATCCCACAATGCAAACATAGAATACTTCATTTAACCAAATTTCTGTTGTGGGTATTTACATTATTTCCAATATTTTACTTTTATATATAGCCCTATAAAATAATTCTTGAACGTAAATCAATAATACAATATTTAAATGAGTTCAAATGAGTGCTAAACCATGCACTAAAATGCAAGGGAAATTTCACTACTAAATAATACGCGCTTATACTAAATGTTATACCAAAGAAGTTGAGAAAACTCTGAAACATAGTAATCCCTCAGTAGTCTCAAGTATTTTTATTATTTTCTTTTTAAAAGGAAGATGAGGAGCGTGAGGGTCTTGATTCTGCACATGAGTACTGAGTCTATGATCACGGTCCCCGAGTGCTCCCCTATCCGATGACCCGGGTTCCCTACAGTCCTTAAAATCTCCGCAGCGCTCCTTTCACCCAAAATAAACTCATACGGTGCCAGGAAAAATAAATAAATAAAATAAAAGGAAGATGAGATATAGAGAAAAAAAGCATGAAGCAGTCTGTTTGCACCCTTTTATGTCAGGACCAAGTGTCCTTTGGACATAAGTCTTTCCATGTAAAATTATCTGTGAATAGTCCTTTTGGGAAGGTTTCTATTACACATACGTAGAGTCTTCTTCAAAGCTGCACATAAAATGCAAACACAACAGTTTATGATGAATCCTGCTTTGCAGTTCATAAAACATTTCCCATCCATTACTCACTGATGCTCAGAAAACTGTATGTGGGTCGTAGAGGCTCCCCATGAAGCTAGTCCCTAAAACTTGTCATTTTTTTTTTATTCCTGCCTATCCTTCACCATACATGATCAAGAAGTAGTAAACAAATCCGTATTTAACATTACCCGTGGGTCTTAAGTGTCTGTGAGGGAGAGTGCACACTTCCGAAGGTGGCGTCTGGGTTTTCCTCTCCGTCTGGGCTGGCGTCCCCCTCGTCCTTCTCTCTCGTTACTCTGTGATGCCCCCTGCACTCAGCTGGTCTATGCTGCTCACGGCTGCCCAGTGAGCACTTCACTCTCCCCACCTTTGTGCCTTCTGCACAGAATGTCTCCTTTGCCTGGAATGCTGCATTCCTGTCACTACTGGCACTGCAAAGGTTTGGGAATTAGATCTACATCCCAACTTTTTCCTTTGTTTGTTATGCAACATTGGGCAAATTATTGAGCTTCTCCAGAACCTCTCTATTTCTGATGTGCAATTGGCAATACTAATACCTACCTTGCAGGGAAGCAGTGAGAACTATATAAAGGAAGACATCAGAAGCATCTGGCCCAGTAAATATGTAGTATGTTTTTAAACCATCTACTTTCGAGTAGATAGTAAATCCAAATGATTCCAAATTAAAAAATATACAAAGGAATAGATCGCCCCTCCACTCTACCCTGCAGATTAAGTTCCCCTACGCTAGGCTAATTTTTTCCACAAGTTTGTGCACATCTTTTAGAGGCATTACATATGAATTGTGGTACACAGACTACACAGTCTTTGACATCTTTCTTATTTTACTTTATATATATCTTGCAAGACCTGCTCTATCTGTACATAAACATCTGTCTCATTCTTTTTTAAACAGTAGTAGTGTTCCATGACATGGATGCACTACCATTAAGTCAACCATTGGCCTAAGGTGAGACATTTAGATTATTAACGATCTTTTCCCAAACATTTTATTATAAAAGTTTTCAAATGTACACAATCGTGGAAAGAATTTTACACTAAAACACTCATATACCAAATAGCTAGTTTCTATAAATAGTATTTTATTATATACTTGCTATATTACATATTTATTCCTTCACCCTTCTATCTATCCATTGTATGCTTTTGTTAATTTCACAAGTTGCAGATATCATTACATATCCCTGGAAATACCTACTGCATCTATTTATTATTAGATACTAAACTTTTTTTTTTTTTTTTGTAGAGACAGAGTCTCACCCTATGGCCCTCGGTAGAGTGCCGTGGCCTCACACAGCTCACAGCAACCTCCAACTCCTGGGCTTAAGCGATTCTCTTGCCTCAGCCTCCCGAGTAGCTGGGACTACAGGCGCCCGCCACAACGCCCAGCTATTTTTTGGTTGCAGTTTGGCCGGGGCTGGGCTCGAACCCGCCACCCTCGGTATATGGGGCCGGCACCCCACCGACTGAGCCACAGGCGCCGCCCTAGATACTAAACTTTTATCATTACAATGAGTATCATAATAAAAGCTCGTACAGATACCATTTACATATTTATGAATATTTCCTAGAAATTAAATTGCTAGAAAATAAATTGCTTATAATTTTGAGGGATATTGCCAAATTTCCCTTTGTCTAGTGTGATGATTGACACTCCCATCAGCAAGGCAGGTGACTGCCTTTTTCTCTTCCCCTCTAAGGCACACTATCATCAAATGTTCAAGTATTTGTCAATACCAAAGGTGAATAAGTATCCTGGAAGACTATCTTGCATTTATTATATTAATATATAATAAATATAATAATAAATTATATTTATTATTAATTTTTTTCATGTTTAAGAATCATTTGCCTTTTCTTCAGGTACAATGTCCTATATCCACAATACATTCTATTTATTTTATTGTGGCAAAAACATTTAACATGAAAAAAATTTTCAATGTATGTTTACAATGCAGTATTGTTAACTACAGGCATAATGTTGCATAGCAGATCTTCTACTTATTTATTTTACAAAACTGAAATTTTATACTCATGAAACAGTATCCTATGACTCAGTGCCCATAGCTCAGTGAGTAGGGCGCTGGCCATATGCACCAAGGCTGGCAGGTTCAAGCCCGGCCTGGGCCTACTAAACAACGACAATAAAAAATAGCTGGGTATCGTATTGGGCACCTGTAGTCCCAGCTGCTTGGAAGGCTGAGGCAAGAGAATCACTTTATAATAATTGCTGTGATGCCCCCACACTCTACCAAGGGTGACAGAGTGAGACTCTGTCTCAAAAACAACAACAACAACAACAAAACAAACAAAAAACCCCCCAGCATCCTCCATTTCTCTCTGTCCCCACAATTCTATTCTCTGTTTTTCAGGTTTGACTATTTTAAACATCTCATGAGATTATGCAGTATATGTCTTTCTGCAAATGGCTATTTCATTTTGTATAATGTCCTCCAGACTCAGCCATGTAGAAGCATGAGGCAGGACTTCCTTCTGCCAGATGATATTCCACATTTTCTTCATCCCTTCATCCACCGATGGATATTTAGGTTGTTTCCATATCTTGGCTATTGTGAATAATGCTGCAGTGAACATGGATGTGCTCTTGGAGATCTTGGTTCAACTTTTTCTGGATATATACCCAGAAATGGGATTGAAAGATCATAGGGTAATTCCATCTTAGCATTTGGAGGAAGCTCCATATTGTTTTCCAGAGTGGCTGTACCACTTACATTCCCACTGACAGTGTACAAGGCCTCAATTTCTGCACATCTTCACCAATACCTGCTGTTATTTTTATACTAGCTGCATTTCTTTTTATTTCAACTCTATTCTGTTACCTATTTTTCTACTGGATTACTAGTCTTTTCAAATCGATTTATAGAACTTTTATATACGTAGTCACTACAAAAGTTTTGAGATACACAAAAATCAAGAAACATGAAATCTGCACAAGCAAAAATAAATGAAGCCCTCCCAGCAACATTGATAAGCCGAGCAAGGTGAAGCTTGCACAAGTGAATCAGAAAAGACTCTGTTGGCTGTGTTTCTTGGAAGTGAAATTATGGACCATAACACAGTCTGTGTCAAAACTTTCACAGTGACCCACATATAAAAGAAACTAGCTAATGAGCGGCTAACATTTTCTCCAAGGTTGTCATTTCTATCTTGATTCTAATATGACTTATTTTTCCAAACATAAATTTATTTTTATGTAATTTTTTTCCAAGAAGTAATAAATACTGATTGATTATTCTTACTTACTGCTTCTATCTCAACCCTCAAACACCTACACTCAAATTCTACTGAATTATTTGTAAGGTCCAATTATTCTATGTCATTCCCATTTATAGGTTCTTATATATGTTGCTGCTTCTTTGTGAAACATTTTTCAGTACTTTTTTCCTAGCTAATTGCTACTGGTCATTCAAGACTTTGCTAAAAGGCTGCTTCTATAGCAAAAGTTTTCCTTATTCCCCAAGGCTCATTTCAAAGGCCTGGCCCTTTTCTTTCACAGCATCTTATGTTCACTCTGACCAGAACATTATCTTTCTGTAATGTAATTAGCTATTTCCCTGCTTTATTCCCCAAATCTTTAGATTTTATTCATTCATCATTATATCTTCACCTCTAGCATAGTATCTGACATACAAGCAGATGCTCAATAAATGTTCAAAAAATGTAAGAAAGCAAGAGAAAAAGGAAAGAAGGAAGAGCGAGAGGCAGTGAAACACAGAGGGTGCTATGAGCTGAACTCTGTCCCTCCCCCCATTTCATGTAACCCTCAATAACTCAGATTGTGGTATTGTATTTGAAGATAGGGCCTTTAAAGATGTGACTAAGGTAATGACCTTATCATAAGGTCATTAGGATGGGTCCTAAACCAAACTGGTTGGTGACCTTGTAAGAAAGGGAAATTGGGACACACCAAGAATGTACACACACAGAGAAGAGACTATCTGAGGACACAGGGAGAAGGTGCTCAGTCATCTGCAAGTCATGGAGAGAGGGCTTAGAAGAGACCGAACCTCACCAATACTTCCATCTCGGATGTCCAGCTGCAGAACTGGGAGAAAATAAATTTCTGTTGTTTAATCACCCATACTGTGGTATTTTGTTGTGGCAGCCTTAGCAAACAGAAAGTTAGAAGATATGGAAGGAAAGATGGCTGGATTGGGGATTGCCTAACGGTGGGCCATTATAGGCATATGGAAGCCTGCATGTGTCCTGGCAAGTTTGTCACAACTGAGAAAAAAGTGAGTCTTTATTTTGAGTTCAAGAAAAAAAGATACAGCTGATTTTAAACGAAAATCCTTATTCTTTATAGTATGAACATATAGTTAAATTTTATTTTGATTGGGAAAGCCTCTCTTAGTTAAAATTCTCATGGATTTAAGTCTAAAATTAGAATGGGCTTACATGGTGTGAGAATTTAATCTGATTATCATAAACCACTCAAACTTAAGAAGGTACATGCATTCATAGCAACATTTCATTGTTGGGACTATAAGAAGATCCTATAATTTTTTGTCTGTCTATAAAGTTAGTGTTTTTCTGATGTAGTATTTCCCTCTTCACTACTGGATTAGTTTGTTTCAAAAAGATGCTTTCCTTAGAAAATAAAATTTGACTCAATGTCATTATCAAATAAAAAAAATGAATCATTAGAAATGAAGTCCTTGTGGGTAGTTTTGTGGTCATATGTTTCATCTCTGTTGATGGTTGTACTTTTGTACAGTATTAAAAACTATAGACTGTTTTTAAAAAGCTGTTCATTTCCCTTCAGATTTTAGGGAAATTAATATATCTATGATAATACGTTAACCATTAAGTAAAATCAAGTAATATCTGGTTTTAATTTCAAGATATGATTGAACTGTGTGAATTCTATTCTGTCTATATTATGATAGCTATGATCTGGAGGTGACATGGTTAATTTCCCTGACAGACTATAAAATCACCCAGCTAGGAATGGTGAAAGCTATTAATCAGGAAGATAACCTTTGAAAGCTTTGCTCCTTTCATAATGGTTGCTAGTTAAATATGAACATCTGGGAAATCATTATGAATTCATTGTGCATAAATCTATTGCCCTATGTACAGAGCTCTTTCTTATTATAAACATACTTTACACAATAAGGAAAGAATAAATGTATCAATTTTTTATTTTTTGCCATACTCTTATTTGCTGCACCATTTATTAACATCAACACTGTCCTTGGATGTCCATACTTGCTATAAAATAGAAATAATAATAATTAGCTGAGAACATATCTAGAAGGCTTCATGTATCCCCAATGCTTTGAAAGTTTCAATGCTTTGGATGTGCTAATTTTTATAATGTCTCAGAGGTTCACTTTGATATTTATTTTACATGGCATATAATGTAAACTGACAGAAATAGCCCTTTATTTTATGTATACATACATACATAGACATATAAAGCCGACTAGTTTAAAAAGAGATTTCCATAAGCTATCTTTATTCATGTAGTATATTTTACGTGTAATCTAAAAATAATCTTTCATCATGGCCACCTGCACCATTCGATTAAGAGACTTCTTACAGGCACAAATGCCTTAAGGCCTAACTTACTTATAAAAAGTAAAAAGCCAAAGAGAGTCATTTAATTTTTAACTGAATAAATATATTTTCACTGAAAGAAACCTGATTGCCAATGCCTGAAGATTTTGAGAGGCAGCTCGCATACCAATTGAAAAGAAACACTGAATTTTATAAAATGGGAAAATGTAAACAGATTACAGCTCTGCCTAATGCTGCTAACATACTAAGATTGTTTTGTTATAAATCTTAATTTTCTAAAGAGTGTACATAGGACAGACTCTAATCCCAGATGAAATTTTATTGAAAGTTGTTTTTAAAAATGTGGTGAGAGAGAGTTCTCTTTTTAGTGTTGCCAAATACAGTTGCCTCTGGATGCTTCTTCATTGTCACTTTTGCCAAGTTAGACCGCCATGAGAACAAGTCTTTTTGTTTTTAATCCAACAGCTTAAATATAATTTAAGCTCTAGATTTTTATTAAAATACATTTTTAAAGGGCTTTCAAAAAGCTTGGCATTAAGGGTATACATATTTACCCATAATAGTAAGTAACATGCATATGTGTAATGTAACCCACAGGCAAAATATAGTATGCATCTGTTCATTTATACTTGTGGATAAGATTCCATACCCTACAGTAAGCTTTTCTACATTCACATTGGAGAAAAAAAAATTGCAATACATCAATAGAAAAAAATATAGCAGATAAAAAATATAGCAGATAAAACAGCAGGCTAATATAAATTAGGTTAGAAAATCTTTTTTCATTTTTTTATTTTTTTGAGATAGGGTCTCACTATGTCACCCTGGTAGAGTGCCATGGTGTCACAGTTCACAGCAACCTCAAACTCTTGGGCTTAAGTGATTCTCTTGCCTCAGCCTCCCAAGTGGCTGGGACTACAGGTGCCCACCACAACACCTGGCTATTTTTATTTATTTATTTATTTTTTGTTGTTGCAATTATCATTGTTGTTTAGCTGGCCCAGGCGGGTTCGAACCAGCTAGCCTCGGTGCATGTGGCCAGCGCTATGCTACTGGCACCGAGCCTAGATTAGAAAATCTTGTTAAAGACCTTCAGGTCCCTTACATTTGTGACACTTAACAAAATTATTAACTGTGTAAATATCAACATAATTGGTTTGTTGTTTGTCTCCCCCATTAGATTGTGAATGGTAAAAGCTTTGTCTTGGGTACCTAGCAAGACAGTAAATAGTAGACACTCAACCAATACTTGTAGGAAAGAAGCTAAAGTTCAGGGTAGACTTGAGATACTGAAGCACTTGTGAAGAATCACTGTTTACCTAGAGAAGGGGGGAAAGAAAGCATAAGAGGTAACAGTCATTGCCAACCTACTACAGATCAGTTCCTCTGGATGCACCATTTCTTTAATACACAGAGCAGCTCTGGACTGAAAGTCCATTAGGCAGCTGGGAAACTGAAATTAAAGAGATTAAGGGACCTTTCCCATTCGCACAGCTAAGTCCGGGACTAGATGCCAGCCAGGTACTTTTACTATTTGACTATGGTACATCCCCCGAAAGAAAAAAGATAGCTCTTTAGCTTTTGTTTTCACAAGGGAGAAAACCATTACTTCCCCCATCTCCCATATCAGTGATTTGAAAGCTTGCTCATCAGTATCATCTGAGCAATGTCTGGGTAGGCGGCCCCTGTGGCTCAGTGAGTAGGGCACTGGCCCCATATACGGAGGATGGTGGGTCCGAACCCAGCCCTGGCCAAACTGCAACAAAAAATAGCTGGGCGTTATGGTGGGCGCCTGTAGTCCCAGCTACTCGGGAGGCCGAAGCAAGGGAATCACTCAAGAGCTGGGGGTTGCTATGAGCTGTGTGACGCCATGGCACTCTACCGAGGGTGAAAAAGTGAAACTCTGTCTCCAAAAATAAATAAATTATAATAAATAAATAAATAATAAATAAATAAATTATTTGTTATAATTTATTTATTATAAAAAATAAATTATTTGTTACAATTTAACAAAAATAAATAAATTATTTGTTATAATTTATTATAAATAAATAAATAAATAAAATAAAAAGTATCTGGGTCCTCCAGCCAGAGACACCCTGATTCAGAAATCCAGGATCCTCCCAAGAATTTCTGTATTTAAAAATCTCTATAGGTGAACTGAGGTGTATTCAGCCTCGAAGGACTGTTCTTTTCCAAGCCTATCAAGTGTTCTATTCCTATTTTCTGAATTATAAACATCTACCTGGTTGAAAGGGGGAAGATTAGCAGTGTAAGCACACTGCTATTTACTAAGCAGCTATTTAAGTTCCAGGAACTGTGTAAAAGGGCTTCACATATATTGCCTCGCGCATGTATTCTTCTTTAGTAAGCAGTAGAGATCAGATCAATGCTTAAATAGGCCCAGTTATCGTTCCTTTACTCTTATACAAACCAATAAACACACACTTTATTCTTAATACATACCTGTATCTCTCTCTAAAATGTCAAAAATCATTTGCTCATTTCAAGGCTTCGTGAACAACAAAATTAAAAACAAGAACCAAAAAACAGGAAAAAGCCTTCCTCTCAGCCCAAGAAACTAAAGAATTCAGTTTGTGCTGTTTCCTTGTCCTACCTATTAAAATGTAGTACCCCAAATGTCCTGCAAAGCCCTTTGCAAATGTTTAGGGACCTTTAAGGGTTCTTTCACACGTGCGCTTCAACAAGCACTGTCACCTACTACATGGCGCCTGCCATTCTCCTCTGCTGCTGCTGTAGATACCCCCTCCAGCCACGAGGTCTGAGACTCAGTTTCTGAGATCTTCCAGGATGTCTAAAGGTGTTTCGCAGCTGCCTCTGTCGGACAGATCACTGATTTATGACTAACGTGCCAGATACCGCTGCCTTTGACAAACATTGTGCCCATTTCATATGGATACCACTATCTCCTGTTGCTTTGCTGCCAGTGAACCAGAACCTTCACAGAGCTAATGCTGCTTGGGGTTCTCTGAAATTCATGTAGCAGTTACTCTTGTGTTTCCAGAAAAGTGGGTAGGTGGCTGGGAAGGCCTCCTTCCTGATTCGGTGTTGTATTTTTTCACACCATTACTAAAACAGTATTGCTCCAAAGACTCTCAGGACTTTAGGAAGGAGCTCTTTTTAGTCTCTGTAGTTCCCTCCTGCCTATCTATAATATTCACTGGTATTTTAAGGAAGAATGGCTGGGAGACAAATCAAGTTATAGGCATCATGATATCTGCAGAAGTATCACTCCCCCAAATTATTAAAGTTTTGTTTCTAGAACATTGTTGCCTAACTTCATCTGCCCTGGGAGGGAGTTCTGTCCCCAGAAATGCTATCCAGTATCTCTTAGGAATTTTATACTGTCAGGTCAGTTCCATTAGTCCAACAGACATGCCCAAAGATACGTGAACTTTGGTTATGAGCTTGAATTAGGCTCAAGCTGGAGACTACCATGATCTCTGCATGAATGTGAAACTGCTTCCTGAAGTACAAGTTAAGAAAAGACCGAAATGTTTGAGGCGCTAGGGAAGGTGTTCTTTTACTTCTCCTCCTTGTCTTCTTCAATACCTCACATACATGGCATAGTTGTCTCTGAATAATTATTTTATTCAACATACACAGGAAAACCTCCTCCTGGAGGAAAAGTTCTTCATCCAGAATAGAATTATGTCTGCAAGAGTAGTGACCTAGTGAAACAAGCCTGAAGAGTTGTAGGAAGGGGTAAATTATCAGATGCCAGGATTCTAGGTAAACATGAATTTGTTCTAACTTACCAGACATCCCAGGGATTTTACTTCCCTCCACCCCCACCCCTTTTATGAATCTGTTCTTCACTCTGCCTCCCCTCTCCTCCCCATCAGGGTCTTAGCTAGACTTCTTGTTCTTCCTAAGGGGATATCTTACTTCTTGCTCACTTATGTTGTCTTCTCTAGGCCTTATTGGCACCTGTCCTTAAAATCTCTTCTATCTGATCATCTTATTTCTGAATCAATTTTTTCCAGTTCAGATACTAACCAAGGGTACCCTATTTCCTTATCCCAGCTTTCAGAGATAACTGCCTCTTACGGAGTTTATGAAAGTCTTAAGTTTCCATGAAGTTCAAACAAGTTGAACAATGATTTCAATAGGTCCTGTGATATCTACACCTGTATCACTCTGATTCTTTTACAAATCACACCTGAACCACATCTGTTTCAATGACAAAGCCTATTCTTTGGCAGAATTAATTGGATGATGCTGAAGGGAGGTGGGAGCAGTGGTAAAAGCAAGACTCTAGAGTAATTGTGTTTAATATTCTGACTCGGTTTTGTTCCCAGTTTTGTGAGACCTAAGATGTTGGGACTTTACCCTGTAGATGATGGGCAACTACTACAGGTTTTGGAGCAGGGTGATATGATGAAATGGAGCCTGCCCCAATGGGCAATATGAATCCAGGAAGGGAGGCATCAAGGGAGGTGAGTATTAGGGTATAACAGAAGAAAAGAGCAACAGAGTTATTTTTTTTAAATGAATGAGATTTTAGGTGAAGAATGTATGTGTCAGCTATGGCAATGCAGCCATCATAACTTGTAGAAATTTGGAAGAGAATAAAATGTACTAATTGGGATATAACACATTTCAGATAACGATGTTTGAAGTAGCCTATGATACAGAACCGTGGCTTGCAGAGAGAAAATATAAACAGAAAGGCAAAAAATAATTTAAACTGTGACACAAGATCATATTACCAAAGAAACAGAGAGAATAGAATACTAGTAAACCTTGGGACACCCATAGTTATCAGAATACAAGAGTGAGGCTCACATTTTAACTAGTACGTGGACATTAAAGGCTAATTCCCATGGTAACTCTTATTAAATGGTGTTATCCAAAAAATAATAACTCATGTTTCACTTTCACCCTGGAGCAAATACTCTAACAAGCTCTAGCAGGCTCAGTTCAGTGACTAGGACTACACATATACCAGAACATCACCCTAATACTGTCTTTGAAGACTTGCCTTCTAATGAGGACTTTTTCCATAGTTCATTAACTATAATTCCTTGTCTGGGGCCAACAGACACTTGCCTTGGGCTAAATAAGATTATAGTGTTATTCCAAAGTATTTATCAATACATTAACGATTCACATGGTAGGACAGGCAGTGCCTGAATTACAGGGGTTTAACAAACATGTGTTGAAGGAATAAATGACCTACGGAATGTGCAAAAATTTAATCCTATACAAACCAGATGCACAAATAGGAATACTGGATAAAAGTTCTTAATGAAAATAGTATTATAGAAGCTGGCAAACAGGTACAACAGTGAAGAGTCACTAGGGTAGATTTCCTTAGGTAAAGCCATTCTGAACTGATAAAGGTTTAGCAGGCCTGGTACTGAGTGTCCACGATACAAAATCCCAAGCGCCTATGAAACCTACAAGTTCAAGACAAGCCTATCGTGTTATGCTATAATTTGAAAACCAAAGTTTGTATGAAAATATTTTCAGTACAGTGCTGATAAGAAATATGGGATAATCATCCCTTTAGGCTCGGCACGGGTTAAGCTTTTACAAGGGCACTTACTAGCTTCAGTTTTAGGCCTACAAAGTAAAAACATCTATAGAGGATTTGGAAGGAATCCCAAGGAGGCTAATCGAAGAGATTAAAGGAACACAAAATGATAAGAAAATTGGCCGCAAAGAGAAGGACAAAGAAACATCATTTATTTAACCTAAGAACGAGAAGCCGATAAGCAAATAACAATCTTCAAATATTTTGCCAATGTGGCCAGCAGCTGTTCTGCTTCACTGCAGGGAGGACAAAAGAAAATGAGCTTCCAAAGCAAAGGCAGCAAAGTCCAGATGCACCACTGGTTTTTCCCCAAAGAACTTCCTGGCTACATGGGTTGGGGTACTTTTTGATGATGGGACCTGAAGAGGCAGCAGCAGTTTCTTCCCTCTTGGACCTTCCTTCGCAGAGTAGGCAGCTATATACCTAAGCAGGTATATAGGGCAAAAGGAGGAATTTTACAAACAAACAAAAAATCTTTTTCTACCTTTATAGTTGTCAAAATCCTCAGATCCAGTTCGGTGGCAAAAATGTGTGAAAGAACTTTTTCAGAAGAGTCATTTTTCTTAAGATTCCTAAAAGGGGGAATTCTGAACCTTCATCATAAAAATCTTTTTGTAATAAAAAAGAAAAAGGAAGAAGACAAGGAAAAGAAAAGAATGCTATAGATTAGCTGCAGGTCTGCTTTGTACATGTCCCACTGTGCCATTCAGAAAATAACTCATTCTTGTTATCTACATTGCTAGCCATGTGTCAAAGAACACGCTACTTCCTATCATTCCACAAAGCCGAACTTTTTGAAAATAAGTTATAGACATTTTAAAAGTTAAAACTTTTCTGAAAGGAATTAATCAAGTGTCAGTTTAAGCCTATAAAGCAAAACAACTAGATGGTGGTGTTTTTATTATTGTTCTGTTTCACTTCCTTTCTCCTTTAGGAACAAGAGATCACTTTACATCAGGTTCGAAGCTCAGGAACATCTGGCTACAGTCTTTCCTTCCCTTTGAGTTTAGAAAATTACAAAGAACAAAATAAAAGATGACTCTCTCCCAACTCTTTCATGAATTCTAAACTCTCATTGGAATCTAGGAAAGAATCATTATAGCTTTTTTTTTTTTTTTTTGGTCAGAAATTCAGTCTAAAATAAGAAGCCAGGGAAAATTCTTTGTAGATACCATATGCAAATGCAGAATCTAGCTGAGATTTTTTTTTTCAAGGCTAGATTGGTTTCAGAATCACCTGCATAATAGCAGAATTACTACTCACATTATAAATTCAATCCTTCGTCCCTTACCATTCAGCCAGGACAACACATAAGAAAAATGATTGGCAGGCCCATCCCTCCGCTGACCCATATTGGCTTGCTAGATGAATTTTCCCTAGAGGTCGCTGTCATTCAGCTGTAACATGGAACAATACCCTACCCTGGTTGAATAGCAGCTTCCTGGAATGAGCTGTTCACTGTGCTAAATTTGTAATAATTTCTGCTTGGCTTTGGCCCTTGTTTCTGTTATAGCTTTTTGAATTCTACCTTCTTTTAACCACATACTATTCCTTCAAACTGATTAGTTATATAAAAAAATTAATCAGGTTTCCTGGCTTGGTCCTCTTTCCCTGGCCATAGGCAGGGTCCCTGATGGCTTCCTGGGCCCTGCTGTTCTGTCCTGTTCTGTAACAGTCACAGACCGTTTGCTCCTCAGTTGCTCGGCTTCACATATATGATATGACCTTGAAAAGGTTTTCATTTATTTGGAGCTCAATTCAGCAACAGAAAACTTCTTTACTTCAGCATCTATGGCATAATAGAGTAAGTACATAAATAATAAGTACTTCACATTTTTTGAGTAGATATGTGAGTAGAATTAATGAAAGAAATCCTGACCTCTGCCATAATCAAGCTACTAGCAGGGTTTTTTTTTGTTTGTTTTGTTTTGTTTTTTTGTATGAAAGGTTTTTATTGGCAAGGGAGGGATGCTGCAGAGCAGCACCAAGGAGGAGAGAAATGAGAAAGAGAGGGGAAAAGAGAGAGAGAGGAAAGAAGGGGGGAGAGACGGGGAGAGAGAGGAGAGAGAGGAGGGGAGAGAGAGGGCGCTACTAGCAGTTTTATTTTATAAACTTGACCTGCTGTGCAAAATAATTTAATTCTGTTACCTCTATCCCCAGGCAATTGTAAAAGGACACCCTATTTTCTATTATCTGTTTCCGCTTAAAGTAATTAAAACTAAACAAAATTTAAAATTTCCTTTTTTTAGGTATAGTAGCCACATTTCAAGAGCTCAACAGCTGTGTGTGAACATGTCTAATTATATTAGACAGTGCAGGTCCAGAACACTTCCAGAATCATGCAAGTTCTATCAAACAGCACGGATTTAGATCACTCTTTTATTTATTAATATGAACAGTGGCCCTATATACCGTCTTGTCTCAAATGGTGGCTGTATCTAACCTGTCAATATACTTTCTGTACTAAAAACCCTTGCCCTAATCTAAACACAGATCATTCCAGAGTTTATTTTCCCAATTTGGCAAGCTGATGGCAGGGGACATCTAAACTCCACATAATAACTGCAGTAAGAAAAACTTTTAGTTGCCCAAGGTACCTAGGGAGTAAAACATAATGTTGTGTTGTTGGTATGTGTGTGTGTGTGTGTGATACTGGAGCCAAAGTTTTAATATCATAATTAATTCTTCATCCTATAAAAATCCTGTTGCTCATCCCTAACATAAAACATATTCTATGGAACATAAGGGAACCTGTAAATCTCTACTTTTTCAATAATATAACTTCATTACATTTACCAAGGCTGTAGGAAAGCCCTAAATAACTGCATGGAGTGGACCTAAGTGATGAAATAGTTCAGATGGTAGAATCTGTAGCAATGCAGAAGGACACTCCAAAGCTAAGAGGAGATGTGTTCTTTATTTTATCAGGCTTCATTTTTATTTTTATTTCTTTTAACAAAAGTAAATAAAAGAAGATGTAAACACAGAATTGTGTTTACAAATAATGCTCCCTAAGTTTGGGATCATCTTGTAGATGTGCAGTGACTGCATATGAAAACACTTATCAGTATTCAAAACAATCCTGTGCTGAAGGGCAAGATCCTCAGATCTTCCAGATCACAGTATCTAACTAAATTAGGTATTCAGGATGGTTTTTAAGGTCTTACAACTAGATATTCACCCACGAAGAAAAATAATTCAAGTCAAGAGGCTGGTAAATATTTTTTATTCATTTGATTAGAATATTGCAGTAGAGTACAACTAAGCCAGTGAAATCGGTCTAGTCCATTTCTGTATTTCTTTACAACATGAAATCACATTTTTAGCAGACACGAGAGATCATAATACCTCCCAGTAATTGTACAAATATGCATTAGCAGCCCAGGTCTCCTTAACCCCTTAGGAAATCACGATCTGACTCACTAAAAAATTTGGCCCAATGCCCACAGAAGCCAATTTGTGCAATGATTGAAGTCCAAGTGAAATTGCTTACATGGTGCAATGAATCCAGCAAAGGAAACTCTGCAGTTTAACTCTTGTTTAAATCTACTTCATCTTCACGATCTTACAATGGCCCATTGTGTCTCAACTACTGCAAATGAAAATCAAAAATAGATTCTATTGTAGGTCTTTTGATTATAAAAAAAAATCAAAAAAGTAAGAGCAATCACTGCAGCAACTGCCACCCTGAGCAAAGTACAGTAAATCCAAATACGTCACATTTAGAAGCCCTATTAGAATGAATTTATATAAAAATCCAGGAACCCAGAACCTCTGCCCCAAGTGATAAAGAAGTTATGAACTTTCAATTAAACATTAAGTACTGAGTATTGTGTTTATTTCTGTTTCCTTATTATTTCCCACTAAAATGACAATATATATGTAAAAATTCAATCAACCCAAAAGGACAAAAAAAACTTGAGATAACAGCAGATGAGATAGCAACAAATTTTTGGAAGCTATTGAGTATGTGGATGAAGGGTGACTACACTTCCTTAGAGATAGCTCACTCCCAAGTTTGCAAAGGATGTTGGCAGGGGTAGCCAGCAGAGCTGCAGAATCCCAGAAAGGGTCAGGAGTGAAGGTGTCAGTGTCTCTGAAAGCAGACGAGGGGGAGAAAAGAAAAAAGAGGGCAGTTAAGTACTTGGATTCCAGAGACCCCATATTTCTGCCTCCATCCTTTGTAACCAGAACAATTCTTGAACTTATCATGGAAGAAGACCGGAAGCTTACTCTCTGAAGGTGTATAATCAGATAGAGGTGGGAATCTGGGTGTGGGTCACTCTCCTTAGTGAAAGCAGGGCATTAAAATGAAAGTCCACTACTTAAAGGTGAGACATTCTTCTCTCCCCAGCTTCCTTCCTCTAATGGGCTTCCAAATTCCAGCAGAACTCTAGCTGCTCTCCACACCTACCCCACCCTAAGGCAGAACATTAAAGGGCTCTCTCTGAGGAAGGGACCTGCTTAAGACAAATGCCTAAAGATTTTAACTTTAGGAGTGGGCTCTCATGTAGTTTCTCAGGTTTTTATCTTTACTGAGAACATTTGCTGAAGGTGTAAGTGTGGGACAAAAATTCAACCCATGCTCTACCTACCAAGCCCAGTGCTCAAGGAAGAAGCTATGTTAGTCCAGAGGGAGGGGCTACCTTTTCCAAATCAGCATGAAGTTCCCAACTGGTAAACAATTCCTATGCCCCAGGGGATACTTTTTTCTAATTAATACAAAGGTGTTTTACAGGTTATGACCCAACCCTATTCAGAGGTTCCCTTTAAAATGATCAGAACTTTGCCTGATCGTCTGTCCTTCAAAGAAATGTGCCAGTCCACAAGTGACATCCTCCAACCACCCATCCATATCCAGATGTATATGTAAACACAAACACAAACACACACAACTTCCAGCTGACATTTTAGCAATGTACCTAATGTGGACGGACAACCAGGGATCACTAATAGCGAAGAAAGTCTCTAACATTAAGAACAAAAAGACCCAAACAAACCAAAACAGAAGGAATTGAGAGGATAGAAAGATAAAACTTGAAAAAATAACAAATACAACTTGGAAAAAAAAGTTTGGTATCCCCAGAGAGACAAAAGATTGCATCCACAAGATAAGAAAGGACATTACAATAAAAAGAAAATAGTAAGCCTGTAGTCCCAGCTTACTTAGGAGGCTGAAGCAAGAGAATTGCTTGAGCCCAAGAGTTTGAAGTTGCTGTGAGCTGTGATGTCACAGTTCTCTACCAAGGGCAACAAAGTGAGACTCTGTCTGTCTCAAAAATAAATAAATAAATAAAATAAAATAGTAAAAAAAAAAAAAGAAATAACAATTAAAAAGGAAAAAATATGTCATCAGAGAGTTAAAAGATAACACAGAGGAAATCTTAAAAGTAATACAAAAAGACAAAAAACTGAAAAATGGTAAAAAAGAGTTAACAAAATGAAGAATGAGTGAAGGAAAATCAATATTCAGCAGAGAAAAGAAAATGAAGATTATTTATGTATGTGTATAGTGACACAGGGTTATATTTTATATAACCATGAATAAAGAAAAAGCTTCCAGGAAGAAAAAAAGATTAGAAGAACGCTAGGAAATCAGAATGACACCATCTTGTCAGCAGTAAACCAGAAGCTGGATGACAACAAAGCCCTATTTTTAGAAATCTAAGGGAAGATTATCTCCAGAATTCTTTGCCTACTCAAATCATAACTCAAGTCATAACTCACAACATTTTATCTCCCATGTACCTATTATTAGGAAGCTACTAAAGAATGCTCTCTACCCAAACAGGGGGGTAAAGTAGGAAGACAGGAAACAGGATACATGTGGGGGAGGTGATCAGAATGTCCTGTGTGATGGTGAAGGGTGTGAGCTGTGAGGCAGATGAGAGGACAACTGGTCCAGAGTGAAGGAGGAGAAAGGACCGAACTGAGGAAGAATGTCTCCAAGGAAGTCAATCACTCAACCAACCAATTAGTACAACGTCTGATGTGGTGGAATGGACTGAGAGGCTCTGGCTATAAATTAATCCTAGAAATGTCCTCAAAATTCCTAATATTCCAGGAGTCTGGAAGGGACAGAAGGTGCTGTTGCTTGACTGGATTGGGGGTGGTTGTAGAAATGTTTCTTCCTTACCCTTCAGAACTCCCCTAGGATAATTTTCTCTAAAAACTCTCAGTCTCTCCTCCCACTCCTCAGTTCTCTACAGTTATGGATTTAGGCTACAGGGACTGTATGGTAGGAAATGATTTTGCAGAACTCAGCTTTATCCTCTTTCAGGAAACCTGAAGTCTAATCTGCTCCTCCCTGCCATAAATTTTACTAGGGCAGGAACTCCCAGATATAGGCCTTTGCTTCTCTAGTTCTGCCTCTAAATAGGTGGGCAGGTCCATTCAGATTAAAAGTCTACTTTTGCCATACTCCCATCACATTCTCCAGGATGCCTTACAGTAACTAACAAAGGAGGTTTGATTTGCATTTGCCTGATTCCTTTGTCTCTCTTGGTGTCTCTCAGTTAGTTCCAAATTTGAGTAAAGTCAGGGCTGTTACTTATTGCTCTGCTAAACACCAATATTGTTACAGCTTTATGTGTGGTATCTCAGTATGCAAAAAAGATGAATTACTCATTTAAAATTCAGGATTTAATGCCTAATTTCTGAAGGCGGAAAAGGAAGCAATACTTTCTGTAATTGTTTCTCTGTTTGAAGAAAAGATACTTTAATTGTGAAAAACTCCAAGCAGAAAAAACTATAAAAACACTCATACAGCATTATCCAGCTCTAACAAATCTTAACATTTCCACTGTTCAGAGAGACCAGCCACATACAGATCTGAAGTCCTTGGAAATAGTTTACTTGTTTTGTCTTCCTCTCTAAAAGTAACCACTATCATAAAATTGATACCTATCATTCTGATGAATGTGTTTTTCCAATATTTTCACTATATATATGGTATAGGTATTACATACCATATAGTACCATTTTATTTATCTTAGCATGTAAATAAGTGATATCATATTATACATAGAATTCTGCAGCTTGTGTTTTCCAGGCAACATTACTGACAAAAAAGTGATTCTGGTGGATGGTATGACTACTTAAGGCCACCTGGTCTGAATCAAATGCTGGCTCCAAGACCTGTGAGCAGTGTGACCTCAGACAAGTGATATAACGTTCTGTATGTCAATATCCTCGGTTATAAAATGGGGACAATAACTGTTCTGCCTCATGGAATTGTTATGAAGAATAAATTAGTAAATACGGTTTTAGAATCAGACAGCACCTAATACATACAAAGTATCTGCTCTGGATCTCGTTTCTAAATGCTGGCTTTGATCAGCTTACAAGACGCTGATGACTAACACATTGGACTTACTCTATCACCTTATATTGTGTTTCCTGTTTCTTTTATTTCTTTTTCTCTCTTTTTACAATTTTTATTAAACTGACATTTCCTAAATTCCAGGATTTTTTTTCCTCTGTTCAGTTTAGAAGTTAAAATTTTATTTAATTATTTTTTTGTGGTACTCCATATTTGACTGCCCCTTGAACATACTACACACAACCTATTTATTTTTAGCATTATAGTTTAATTGTTTACTGTCAACAGTAATTATATTTACAAATCTCTTTTTATGCTGTATACCCTTACATTGTGCCCATTGGGAGGGAGCTTAGCAATCCATTGCTTCTCACAGCTCCCCTTTTTCTTTTGGTTTTGTTTTTCTTAAGTATATTCTTTAAAAATTCTTACAGTGATTGTATGCAAATGACAATCCGTTAGTCATTTTATAACTGAAAATGTACTATTTTTCTCATGGAACATGGCTTTGGTTCTGGCCAAATATAATGCCATGCTCCAAAAAATCCTTCTCTTAATAAGGATGCACCAAATGAATGAATAAATGAATATATGAATCTACAGGAAATAAAACGGGAGTACTAATCATCAAAGAAGGCTGAAACAACATATGGTTACCAGAAATGCACGTTCCTTCACTCCCTAATATATTCAAAATAAGGATTTGTTTAAAGAAAAGCTAGACGAGAAGAAAAGTTTGAATTAAGTATTAATATTATTTAACAGAAATGAACAGAGCAAATGCTCTCAATAGATGTTCCTAAAGCTGCTGGTCTCGATACCTGATCCAAAATGTAAGAAATGTTTATGAAAGTGGAGGAACAATGCATTACAGGCAGCGAGGACCAGAAAACAGTCTAATTGTAATTGTACTGATTACACGGAGGGATGGAGAAGTACATCAGCGGTCAGCTTTTCTTTAACAACGTCCACGCAAGTTTATAAGCATTGCTAAGCAACAAAGAGCAATATAAAAGCAGGAGGATGTTCAAGGGCTTTGAAAAGAAAGGCAAGGATAAGAGAATGGTTTCTAAACTCATCTTTTGGATAAGTGGTGTGTGTTTTATTTCCAGTACAAATTGAGTTTTTTGGAGTATTTGAAAACCCATGTCAGCTTAGGTACACTACAGTTCCACTTAGAGAGATCAAGAACATTCGAGTTCTGGAGGCAATTTTAATTTCCTAGTTAGATGTTAGCATTGCAGACAGTCTCCACCCAGGGCACTTCATAGATCTCAGTGCCACTGGCTCATAGATGAATATTTCCCACCATTTCTGGATTTTTGCCACCCTTATTCCTTAATTTTCATATAACAACATATACCAAGTTAAGGCACCATCTTCTGCCAAAAATTCCCCTTAAAAGCCCATTCCAATGTCCTAGTAATAGTTTTTATGGCTTTCCAATGGTGTGTGAAATATTTTCATGATGAAGTACCAGGTACAATGACAAACTACTTTTTACTCTTGGGTAGAATTTATTTATTCTACAATCGAATGGTTTTAAGTTGAACAAAGAAATGGTGACTGAGGAAAATGTTAGATCATTGCTTTAGCAGCAGAAGCAAACTCATCACCTCCAAGAACAAGTATTGAGTAATCCCTATAATAAGATGAGGCAAATCTAAGGTCCATGGAATTGTTTGCTTTCCCCAACCCCGAACTCCACTTGGGAGTAAAAGGAAGTATTAACTCAAGGTTTACTTGAGAAAGCCTTTTTAAAGAATTAGGTTATTAAAATAATGCTCCAAAGCCCCTTCTAAATTTTAGAAGAGAATTTGTTGTTGATTAGAATTTTAATTGATGTTTATGAGAGCCTTTACATTTGTGTTAAAGGTATAGCCTAATGTGAACCTTTAGGCCAGTGCAGTAGATCACGCCCGTAATCCTGGCACTCTGAGAGGCCAAGGCAGGTAGATTGCTTGAGCTCAGGAGTTCGAGACTATCTTAAGCAAGAGTGAGACCCAATCTCTACTTAAAATAGAAAAAAACTAGCCTGGAATGGTGGTTCATGCCTGTAGTCCCAGTACTCAGGAGGCCAAGGCAAAAGGATCACTTTAAATCAGGTTTGAGATTGCTGTGAGCTATGATGATGCCATAGCACTCTACCCAGGGCCACAGAGTGAGATTCAGTCTCAAAAAGAAAAATAATAATAATTTGTACTTTTCATTTTATGTGCAAGTTGTAATATACACATAATCATTGTACATGATACACTGATAAACATTTTACAAGACTTGAAATACTGAATAGGTTTTGTTACCATAGAAGGTTTTAGTTATTATATAATTTTTATGATACTGCATTTGTTATATCAGAAATTGAATCTCTGAGTAGAAATGCAAATATTTATAGTATGCTCCTTTGGGAAAAATAAGAGACTGATTTTTCAATAATTTTTCAATAATCTAGTTTTATGGTATTGTTCCTAAAGATGAAATGTAATGAAAAAGCAAAGATTGGGTCTACTGGAGAACTTACCAACAATAGAATTTATTAAGCTTTTACTATGTACAGATTATTTCCATGAATTCTGTGGAGGGTACAAAAATAACAAAGTATAATTCTTGCATCAAGAAACTTAAAACCTGATAGAACAAATACCCTGTTTCCCCGAAAATAAGACCTACTTACAGGAAAGATAAGACGTCCCCTGAAAATAAGACCTAGCGCATCTTTGGGAGCACACCTTAAAATAAGACACTGTCTTATTTTCAGGGAAACAGGGTATGTACTCAAATATTAAAGACCATGGTAAAAACTATGGAAAAACCTAAGAATAAAGTGTTAAGTTATCACAGTGGATCCTGTCAATTGTTTAACTATTACAATATTAATGATAATGTACTGTAAAGAAAAAGTGTAGTATTAAAAAATCTGCGTGTTTGCATAAAGTCAATGAAAGTCGAAATAATGGAGGAGAACCACTCAAATCACGTGCAGAGTCACTTACAGAGGAGGATCTGGAAGACAAAAATCAGTTAACTAAAGAGACAAAGGACTGAGATGATATTGTTTAAATCAGGTAAACAAAAGGTGCTAGGGAAAATGAGTTTCCAGGATTTTTCAAAAATTTATTGTGTTTATGCTGCAAAAGTCAAAATCATGTGATTAAATTATTCCATCATATAAATGTAAGAAAATTATGTTAAAAACCAAATAAACACTTGAATTGCATTTTGTATTACAACCTCAATTCCAAGAATTAGTGTATAATTTCAATAATCTAAATGAGTCCATAATTTCATAATCTAAATTTTATTATAAGTAAATAAAATTATGTTTATAATTTATAATCTTTAGTTCCATTTTCCAAGTTAAAGTTCCATTCAGTCCTTTCATTCCTAGTTATTATGAAATTCTGGCCCGTGTTTTAGGTGGATTCTCTTTGTCTGGACTTTTGTTTAGTATCAATCATCATTAGTTAAAGAGCATTGCCCAGTATTTCTCTTGGTTGAGAATACAAGGAGGTGGCCTTGAACAATGAAGTGAGTCGTGATAGAAATATGGAAACACTTTATAGAGAAAGAAATAGTTTTAGAAAAAAAGACAGAGAAAAGGGTAAGCTTAAATACATCAAAAGGAAAATAAATAGGTTAATTTGACCTAAAAGATTAATTAAAATCAGATTTTAAAAGGATCTACGAAGGCTCAATTTTAGTTTTTAAACACTGGGGAACCCCTCAAACTTTATTTGCACAGAAGTACAAAATGACCTAACATACCCTTAGAAAGATTACTTTGGGTTCAGTTAAGAGGATAGGGGAAAGCTGGGAGTAGGCAGAGACGTATGATCTGTCTAGTGATAGGTAGATCCCTTAAAGGCACCTCTATAAAAGTGCAGGCAGGAGGTAAGGGAGCATGAGGTCCTGACAGAGAGAAGGACAAGCCACGGGAAGACAGAGCACTGAATGTGGAGGGAGAAATAGGTTTGGTGAAGAGAGTTTATGTCGAAATTAGCTTCACACAAGTTAAATTCCGCAAGTAGTCTAAGCTCCAGGTCTAAATCTTAAAGGAGAAATCAGGCTAAAGATAAAGATCTGAGGTCTCTTCCACAGAAAGCCATGGGGTAGATGAAATTGCTAATGGGGACAGCAAATGGAAAGAAGGTCCAAGATATGAGAATCGCCTATATTTTGAGAGAAAGGAGGAGAAATTATTAACGAAGATGAGAGAGGTCTGATCAGAGTTAGAAAGAGAACAAGGAGAGTTCAGCTCCAGAGTAGCTAAGGGAAGAAAAGCTTCAAAGAAGGCACTAAGATAAGAAGGATGAAAACTAAGAAATAATTTAGATGTCACTATGTAGAGGTGACTGGGGATGGCCCCTAAGCAAATGGCTTTACCAAAGGATTAACAAAAGAGGTTTAAATTTGTTTGACGGGCCTGTTTACATTCCTGTCTCCTTAACTGGAGACCTGAGATTATGTAACAGAGAAGCTCTGGACCAGGCATCATGAAGCCTGAGTTCTGGCCCTGGCTCCCCAGAGCAGCCATGTGGCCTTATACCAGCCATATAACCCCTGTGGACATTAACATCCTCACCTATAAAAATAGGCGACCATGGGGTGGCGCCTGTGGCTCAGTCGGTAGGGCGCCGGCCCCATATACTGAGGGTGGTGGGTTCAAACCCGGCCCCTGCTGAATTGCAACCAAAAAAATAGCCGGGCATTGTGGCAGGCGCCCGTAGTCCCAGCTACTCGGGAGACTGAGGCAAGAGAATCACTTAAGCCCAGGAGTTGGAGGTTGCTGTGAGCTGTATGATGCCACGGCACTCTACCCAGGGCCATAAAGTAAGACTCTGTCTCTACAAAATACAAACAAACAAAAAAAAAAAAACCACACAAAAAATATGCGACCATGGAGGCTTGAAATAGGAGATCACTCCCATGGCATTTCATAATAACTACAATGATAAGAAATAATACCAAATAATTCTTCTCTGGCAATGAACAAAGATTTGAGAGGTTATTAAAATCATTGGCTTCAGGGGTGGGGAAAGGAAAAGCAGAGAGAGGGAAGGATGGAGGGGGGTGGGGCCTTGGTGTGTGCCACACCTTTTGGGGGCAAGACACGATTGCAAGAGGGACTTTGCCAAACAAATGCAATCAGTGTACCCTGGCTTATTGTATCCTCAATGAATCCCCAACAATTAAAAAAAAAAAAAATCATTGGCTTTGGAGTTAGGCATGATTAGCTAGCTTGAGTCCCTAATAAGTCTATAGTACTGAACAAGTTGTTTAACCTCTAAACTGTGGATTCCTCTTTTGTCAACTGGGGTCAATACCAGGAGCTCCCTCATGGTCCATGCTGAGCATTACATAAGGCGAGGTTCCTGGAACCTAAAAAAGCCTCATAAATATTTGTTGGCTGAGTGAATACATCTCAACTCATATTCTCAAAGAGGACTCAAAATAGGATAAAATCAGGCAAAGAAGAGCCATCTGGAGGAGGTGAGACCGTGAAATAAATATAAAATGAGGGCTTGGAGGGAAGCCTTTACAGGGACAATAAAAGAGAGTCAAATATCAGCTGGATTCAAATATCAGCTCTGTCAATTACCAGTAGTGTGTGTGACACAAGCACGTCACCTAAGTCTAAAACCTGAGGTCAGAAACAAATGAAGCAAAAACTACAAACTCTTTACATAGCAGAAAAGAAAAAGATGGGTCCATGAATGTCAGTTATATTGTTCTGAGAGGGTTTTTTTGTTTTTTGGGTTTTTTTTTTGTTGTTGTTGTTCTTGTTGTTTTTGCAGTTTTTTGGCTGGGGCTGGGTTTGAACCCACCACCTCTGGTATATGAGGCCGGCACCCTACTCCTTTGAGCCACAGGCACCGCCCTGTTCTTAGAGCTTTTTATTTGTAACATTTTATAATTGATTTCTTTGAACAATTAGAGCAATATTCGTTACACAACATGAGGATTATATGAGGATTAAATAATGTACAAAATACAACAGTTTTTCACATGGTGCTCACCAAATGGTTGCTGCCACTATATTAATATTATTATCCCATTTAAGGATGAGGCAGAGTAAAGGCAAAGAGTGAGGGCATAAGTATATACAGTGAGTACAGAAGGTGATAGCAGAGCAGAGCAGTGTGAAGGGCAGAGATAAAACCAGCTTGCTTAACACTAAAAAGCAGCCTGGGTAGGAGCTGTGGAGGTTGGGAGTGGGCACAGAAGTATGTTCCATGACACAGAAGGCTTGGAAAGTTAGGTACTAGGACTGGTTATTGATAAAACAGGCAATACTGAGTCTCTACAGCTAAAGTCTGGATCAAGGGAAATACAAAATGAAAGTTCATTTCATTCTGCTTTTAAATTCAAAATACAGAAGATTTAAGATTTAACATGCTTTAAGATTCAAAAGAAAGAAATGAAAAGAATGAACTAGAGAGGAAGAAGGTGCTAAGAAATTTTTCAGTAACCCAGGTCAAAGGGGACCAGGGCTAGGACCCTAGGGAGGATTCAGAATGGAAGTAGTAAAGTCAGATGAACCTATGAGGATAAAGAAATCCGAAAAACTAAGGTGACTTGATGGCAGCTTAAGAAACAAAGAGAAGGAGAAGAATCAAAGCTAGTGCTAAGATTTTGCAGGTGTAATATCCTCTACCTTAGTAAAAGAAAAGAGAATTGAGATATCCAACAGGCGGCATTGAGAAGTGGTTAGGAACACAGATTTTTTCAATCAGACAAACCTACGTTGGAGCCTGGCTCTAGCACCTTATACTAGATGCAACGTCAAGCAAGAGACTTAACTTCCGTACGCCTGTTTCCTTGGACATAAAAATGGTCCCTTCCTCACAGAAGTGTGCGAAACACCTAAAGTTTGGAAAGGTATTAACACAGTTACATTCACCCTTACATTCTCACACCAGACATCCAATCCCTCTGAACATCCTACCTTAAAAAACAAAAAGCAGGGCGGCACCTGTGGCTCAAAGGAATAGGGACTAGCCCCATATGCTGGAGGTGGCAGGTTCAAACCCAGCCCTGGCCAAAAACTGCAAAAATAGACAAAAACAAACAAACAAACAACAACAACAACAAAAAAAAGCAAGCCCTAGCGCCCACCCCACTTTCACTTTGGTGTCAGCCAGCATCATTTCTCACTGGAACCTCTGCAGTCTTCTCCCTGCAGCTTCACCCCCAATCTGGTCTTCACAGAGCAGTCGGATGGAGCCTTTAAAACATAAATCACATTATATCGTTTCCTTTCTCCAAATCTTTCAGTGACTTGGTATCTGCTAATGTTCCACAAGATTCCCCACCCTCTAACTCCTGTCTGTGACACCATCATCATCTCCTACTCTTCTGCCCCTCCCTCTGCTCTGTCACACTGGCTTCCCCACTGACTCTCACACACTCACACACGCTCCTGCCGCAGGCTCCCTGCACTTGTTCACTGTCTGGGGTATTCTTCCCCCACATACTCACATGGCCTCCTGTCTCAAGTCTCTGCTCCTGTGTAACCTCTTCAGAGAGACTGTCATTCACTCCACTCCACTGCACAGCAGCACCCCCAACCCCAACAGAGCTATCCTCTTTCCCTAACCTTGCCTTGTTTTAAATCCAAAACACCTGACACGATAGTCAATTATCAGTTCATTTGTTGATTGTCTATTTTCCATTCGTCTTTATCAGTTTGTTTACTGTGTTGTATCCTCAGCTCAAGGTGAACTCTTGCAAATACTGGTTAAATATGTGAATGAATGAATGGATGAATGGAGTAGCACATTTTTTATTTTTTTCAAGGAATCTGGGTTATTAAATAATGTGGAAAAGAAGAAATATAAAGCAATAGTTCTACAGCTTAGCAATTAGAAATTCTGGAGCTATCTTCTGAGTTTCTGAAGGTCTAGCAAAAAGCAAGTCCTTACAAAAAAGGATTCAAAAGATAGGTAAAATGTAAAGGTTTTATGCTTTAGAAAAAATGATACCAATTCAGGTTGATTCACGTTGCATGAAAATTATTCTGAGTCCTAGAAGTTTTTCATTAATAAAACTGAAAATTAAAATATGTTTAAGATCTCAAGTACACAGGGAAGTTCATGTGCAATTTAAAATAGTGTGCAATTTAAAATCGCACACAAACTTTATGAGACACTCTGTATGCACAACAGATATGTTTACAAATTGTTCACCAAGAGAAATGTACAATGATGTTCACAGGAGGACCATTTAGAATGGCCACCAACTGGAAAACAACCCAAATGCCCACCATCAGTGAAATGGACCAAGTATTCCATGCCCATACAAGGTGATAACTGCACAGCTGTAAGAATGAACAATTTTCAACTACATGTAACAATAAGATAATTCTCACAGATAATGCTGAGTGATAGACACTGAACATAGGAGAGCACATGCTGCTTGATTCATTTAAATGAAGCATGACAACAAGCAAAAACTCATCTATTCTGTTAGAAGGCCGGGTAATGGCTACTCAGGATAAAAACGATGAAAGCCTTAATTAGTGACTGGAAGGGAGCCTGGGGAGCCCCCTGGGTGTGAGTGCGTTATCTTTCTTGATCAGGATGCTGGTTGATACTGGTTATAGGGGTGTTTGTTCAATTGGTAAAAATTAATTAAGAAGCATACTTAATCTATGTTCACTTTTCAATATGAATATATTTTAATAAAAAGCAAAAAATGTCAGTGAAAAAGATGGTGTTGATAAAAATTTTGTAAGGCAACTCTTTCCAAATCAAGGGTCCTAAAGGAACCCACATCGGAGGAGAAACAAAGAATGATGCCTCTTAAAAACTTTTTGTCCTTTTCAAACCCCCTGAGAGTTTCAGCAGTGGAAAAATACAATTGATGTTCAGAGATAGTTAATACAGCACAATTATGTGTAAATAAAGAATTTATATGAGAATTCCAAACAAGTCACGGATGTTGAAGGCCTTTATTTACTCGAGTGTGACTTTTAATGAAAGAAAGAAAAGAAATCTATCTTTGTAGATTACTAGTAACCTGTGACTCCTACAAATATATGAAAATGTCAGGCACGCACATAAGGGAAGATTCACTCCCAGCCCAGAAGTTTGCAAATTTTGAAATGTGTGTGTTAAGAAAAAACTTTATTTAAAATAGTTCACTAAGACAGCTGTACTTTGTCATCAGAATCAAAATCTACAAATATTCTAAGACTTTGAAAAATAGAACAAACAATGTGACCTCATTAACCTTTACGAAAGACATTTCTGCCTTGGTTGTATTTGATCACCATTTATCTCTCTTCAAAATCTCTTGCAATGTCTGTCTTCAGAAATTCTTCCAGAAAAGTATAAAAGAAGTAGAGCTTGAAAGAAATAATAAAATAGTTCTTCATTCCTGGTAGTAAACAACACTAGCGAAATTTGATTTTTTCAATTTTGTTTTTCTTTTGTTCGTAAGTTTGGAATGTGTTTAGTTGCAGTTTAATCTTAAGAGGGTTTAACTATGGATTTCGGCAATTTAAAATAAAAGGGAAACAATAGAAAAGTTAAGCAAGATTCAAGGGGTGGTCTTAGACTTTATTCTATCATTTCCTTTCTTCCAGTTTTCCACACAAGGGAACCTTTTTAATAATATGTATGTGACTGCTGACTTAGATTACTGAAGGAAGTTATAACATCTTCTTGATGAAAAATGTTAAAGAAAAAAGTTAACTGGCTCTATTTAATTATTTGGAATTACTTTTCCCTCAAAGAGAGGTGGCCAGATAGAGTGTCTCCCAGATTTATGACTTCATTTTGTTCTCTGCTTCCATAAACAATATTGAGAGTCTCTCTTTAATGGGGTGACACATTCTGTGCCCGCCAGAAAATATAAGCTCTAAACCGTAGTGAACATAAACCGTAGTTTCAAGGGATCTAGAAATTGTTTCTATAAAGACTAAGTGAAATGGACAGTTGATAAATTAACCAGCTAATTCAGGCAAAAATACCTCCAGTTTTTGAGAAGGAGGATAAAAGGCTTTCAGATTAGCTGTTTTCTTATAGCTCAAATGTTTTCTTGTTGAATAACAATACTGCCTTACAGTTAAGAGACTTTATACTAGTTTACAAATTCATTTCACATATAGTACTTACATATGATATCGTATATTGAAAATAAGAATTTAGAGGGTAGGCCTACAAGATGAAAAGGGAGAATTAAGCAAATCATAGTGCAAATTCTGACCTGGAGGGACTTCAGAGACAGAATTCAAAATCCTCTAACTTAAAAGAACAGAACCCAGTCATCAGGAATTAAAGCCCCTTTTCCAGGGGACTCGGAGCTGCTACGAAGACTCCTTGTTTGGTCTACACTCTCTGGAGCCCCAGAGGTAACAGAGAAGAAGCTCCATGTATCAAGGATGCTACCTATTCTTCTACCATACTACCCTCAGCAGCTAATATAGTCCTTGGAACCACACTACTCAGTACATACATGTAATTTCTGTAAATACATGGCTTGCTTCTCAACAGGAGACATCTCATACTTTCCTGAATTTGAATTCAGGCTCATGATTTTAGCGTCAATGTAAATTGATTTTAGGGTAATGTCATATTCAAAAAACAAATCATTAAAAATAAACATTTATAAAAGTAAACCTATATTTACTTTTTTTTTAAATTGAGGGCACAAAGAATTGCGTTATAATGTTTGCATTTGTTAGGTGAAGTACTTTTCATAATTGTGTCCTACCCCCAAGAGGTATACCATCCACTCTAACATTTTGCCCAGTAAGTGGGAACACCCCCATCCCTCTCCCCAATCCCTCATTCCCCCCACCACCTTGAATTGATTTGAGTTTTTCTCTTACGTGGGTGTGTAATAGATCATCTACTGGCTTCATATTATAATTGAGTACACTGGATTTTTGCTTTTCCATTCTTGTGATACTTTACTAAGAAAAATATGTTCCAATACAAAAGTATTTCAAGTAATTATCGAATATAGAAAAATGTGTTCCAATACAAAAGTATTTCAAGTAATTATCGAATATAGAAAAATGTGTTCCAATACAAAAGTATTTCAAGTAATTATCCATCCAGGTTAATACAAAAGATGTAAAGTCTCAATATTTTTTAATGGCCGAATAGTATTTCATAGTATACATATACTACAGCTTGTTAATCCATTCCTGAATAGGTGGGCATTTAGGTTGTTTCCACATTTTGGCAATTGTAAATTGAGCTGCCATGAACAGTCTAGTGCTGCACAACTAAGGACACAAAAAGTAAAGCAAAAAGACAACCTTCAGAGTGAGAAAAGATATTGGCAGGGTCTGAATCTGACAAAGGGTTGAAAAGTAGAATCTATAGAGTGCTCAAATTAATAAACAACAAAAAAGCAACCAATCCCATCTACCCCTAGGCAAGAGATATGAACAGAACCTTCTCTGTTGAAGACAGACAAATGGCTAACAAACATTTGAAAAAATGTTCATTGTCCCTAATCATCACAGAAATGCAAAACCACCTTGAGAATCACCCAGTGAGAATGGCCCACACCACAAAGTCTCAAAGCTGTAGATGCTGGCGTGGATGTGGAGAGCAGGGAATACTTTTACATTGCTAGTGGAACTGCAAACTAATACAGTCTTTTTTGGAAGGAAGTATGGAGAATCCTCAAAGAACTCAAAGTAGACCTCCCATTTGATCCCACAATCCCATTACTAGATATGTACCCAGAAGAAAAAAAATCATTTTATCGTAAGGACATTTGCACTACCCTGTATTTAATTTTAAATAGCCATCAAGATATTATTATGTATCAAATATGATTCATGATCTAATTTTTCAATATTTACATTCATTCATTCTATCAACAGATTTTTAGACACAAGAGATTGTCCTATCACTTTAAAAAGACAATCTGTAAGTGAACAAAGGCAAGTTAAATTATATGCCGCTTTTACCAGAATCATGTCAAGATAATTTCAAATATAAAAGTTATATTAAAAAAAAGTTATATTGTTACAAAAGTATTCCAAGTAATTATCTGATCTTCAAAATATAGGTTTTTTCTATTTTGTAAAGTTCTACCTTATTCATACACTTTTATTAGTAAAAGATGTAGTTTTTAAAAAATGCCCGTGGAACAACTATGATACGCTGATATGCTAAGCTATCATGCAAAATTATAAGATCAATATTCTTCTAAAGGTCAAAGACAAGCATTTCATAAGCTACTATGGAAGCTACGAGAATAGCAACTTATTCAGGTGCAAGAAAATAAAAATTTTCTAAAACAAGGCACATATTGTCTTGCCCTTGGAGGGGTGCCTAAAATATAATAAAAGTATTATATTTTTTCAACAAGCGTGTAAAGACTTAACCCATCCAGATGATTGTTTCACCTCAAAAGTTATACCAAAGTTGTTACTATTATTATAATCATTTTGAAAAATCCCCTTCTGGAATTACTCTTAGAAAATATAGCTTATTGTTTTGAATATCTACAAATGTAGCAACCTTTTTCCCTTTGAAAGTTAGAAAAAGTAACTTACAAGAGTAAAAAATTACTTAGGCCATGATAAGTGAAGTAGGTGTGTATCTCAAAGAATGTGTGACTACAACAGTAATTTAAAGAATTTTTCCAGAGTGACTCCCAAATCCATTCTTATGTAGCCCAAGAAGTTAAAAATAAGTATTTTGAGAATTATACAAATTTCAAGAGGCACTCTCAAGGACAAACAACACACATTTTAATTAATTAGCTATGAAGAATTTTAAAATCTCATTACCTTACAGGCATGCCACACATAGCTTCTTCACCAGGCAAACCTAGAGTAAGCAGTGCATGTAGTAATTTGCTACAAAGAAGAATGATAATTTGCTACCCTGTGGCAGAAACTGAGTTTTGGAAAGACCAGATTTCTATCTCACCATAATCAGAAGTCAAATTTGATATAATGAGGTCACCATAAGTCTTTTTCTACTGCTAAAAAATGTGCATTTTTAAACGAGCTTGAAACTAAAATTCAAGAATATGGCTTATATAAAAAAATGCCAACTTCTACCACTTCTCACCCTCAATAAGGCTGCTGACTGAAAACGGTAGCCTGAACATTTTTATTATTAGAAATGAAATATTTAATAAACTTTGTGAGCAGTTTCAGAATGGAATTATAAACCAATAAAAAATTATCTAACTGAAAGTTTTCTAAATTCCAATTAAAAGTAGAATGCTTAAAAAAAAATACTACTGAGATAGCAATTGAAAGGAACGTGTCTTTGTACATGTCTTAATTCATCGGCGTGTAATTCACTTACTTCATGTTGATTTTGGCAGATTCTAGCTTTTCTCAATGAAAACAGATACTTGGCTGATCTGAAATTAAATGTTGAAATAGGATAAAACATACCCTTGAATTCCCACATATCCTTTTTTTTAATATGTAATATGTCATGCAAATGACCTACAGTGTCTGACATGCAACCCCTCTGTCCTGCAACAAGTAGCAACAAAATAAGAAGCAGATGAACAAACCTTCCGAGACTCTTCCAAGAATTAGTCCTGAGAACACGATTGTACCATGTTGCATTAGAAATCAAGAAATCAGGGTGAGAAGATTATGTTTTTAAAAGAAAATAATTATAAATGTTTTTAGCTTTAGAAGGCAATTTAATCTACCCATAGCTCCTGCTTCAGCCTTAAAACATAAATACTTACATTCTCATCAAATCTAGGTCTGGGTCTAATTGATTCTTGGGGCAAAAAGAAATATCCTTACTGCGTCCCTCTGAGTCATGTAGAATACAAACAAGGACATCCTGCCTTGGATGTTCATGTCAGGATTCCTTACAGGGGAGGCAGCCTCAGTGACTCAGGTGTCTTTCTGGCAAGAATGGGGTATGAGCAACAGGGACCTGGAGGGCTGGGGTGTTAAATGGGCCCACCAAAGCCCACTCCAAGGGCATGGTGAAGTGTTTCTGAGGAAGGGGAGGACAAAAGAGAGAAAATGACACCTTTGCATTTTGCTTGGAGACCAGTTACATGCTATCAGAGTCCCTTTCCACTGAATTTCTGCTTAATTACATGCCTTGATTAAAAATAGATCCCTGTGATATAAGAATCCCAGGTTACACTGAATGGAGAACTGTCACATCAGAATAAGGCAGGCCCCACTCTAAACCCTTCAACCTCCCATGTTGGAATCAGCTCTGAGAGCCTAAGTGTGAATCCAGATTCAAGCATGACGATTCGACGTTGCAGGCGCAGGAGTTTGGTGAAAAGGAAGCAAAGCCCAAGGAGCCACGCATGTGACTAGGAATGAGGACTACTGCTTTCTCTTTGGGGTTCTGCTGTGGACTCCTTAAGTACACTTGAAAAGATATGTTCCCGATTGCCTTTGTTTCAACTATAAAGACAATGTGTATGTCTTCCAGAGGGAGTGCACACTCACAGTGCTAGCACAGAGTTGACTCTGTCAATGTGAAGCCATGCTTGGGATGACATCAATGACCTCACAGTGCATGGGGTAAAAAAGGTTAAATGATTAATTTGCCAAATTCAATTGCTAGGAAGAATTTTAGGACAATTCCAGTCAGCATAAATCAGCTAGGCATTTAGAAATTATTATCAGAAGCACCAGAAAGCACCTCATGATGGTCTGCAAACCACAGGCGATGTCAGAGCTGTGAGGCTGCTGAACTGCCAGGGCTCAAGCATTGATAATAGATGCTAAAATCACTGCTGAAGAAGCATATTTGATTAAGAAGAGGCCCAAGAACAGTAAAGCCCTTGGAAGCCTTCCCTCTGAGTTTTACAAGAAACAAGATAAGCAGCATCTCCAACTGTAATAAAAAAATATAATAAAATGCCCTCGGTTCTCATGGGGCTTGCAAGCATATCTCCTCTGAATGATGTGAAGCCATTCCTTTCCCAGCACACAATGATACGGACAAAGTTATCACCAAACTGAGGCAACATCTAGCTGGTGACAGCCAACTTGATAAGAAGTCTTTTTATTCAGGGTGCTTATTTAAATTGACCCTGACCTGGGCATTCCTGCCTCTTTCCTCTTTCCCTTAGTTCTCATACCTTAGTTACAGAATCCTTTGGCTCAGTGTTTCCAGCCTAACTCCTCGCACTGTTTGCTTACTATTTGCTATGCCTCAACTTCCCAACATCTCTTCTCTTCTACCCATCTCCCACTCTCCTCTCTAGCTCCCAGTATTCCCAGTCCCACTCACATCTCTCTCTTCTCATCTATGAAGTAGAAGACTCAGGCAATGATAACTATCAGAAACAACCCAAACCCACATACGAGGAAATTCACTCTAATATATATATATATTTTTTTATTGTTGGAGATTCATTGAGGGTACAATAAGCCAGGTTACACTGATTGCAATTGTTAGGCAAAATCCCTCTTGCAATCATGTCTTGCCCCGCTAAAGAGTGACACACACCAAGGCCGCACCCCGCTCCCTCCGTCCCTCTTTCTGCTTTTCCTCCCCCACATAACCTTAATTGTCATTAATTGTCCTCATATCAAAATTAAGTACATAGGATTCATGCCTCTCCATTCTTGTGATGCTTTACTAAGAATAATGTCTTCCACTTCCATCCAGGTTAATACGAAGGATGTAAAGTCTCCATTTTTTTTAATAGCTAAATAGTATTCCACGGTATACATAGAAGAAGACTGCCATGACAATTGCAACAACAACAAAAATAAACAAATGGGACTTCATTAAACTGAAAAGCTTCTGTACAGCTAAGGAGACAATAACCAAAGCAAAGAGACAACCTACACAATGGGAAAGGATATTTGCATATTTTCAATCAGACAAAAGCTTGATAACTAGGATCTATAGAGAACTCAAATTAATCCACATGAAAAAAGCCAACAATCCCATATATCATTGGGCAAGAGACATGAATAGAACCTTCTCTAAAGATGACAGACGAATGGCTCACTCTAATATTTTTTAAAAAATAAAAACAGTTCTAAAATTGGTTATCGAGGAATTATCTTTTTCAGAAACTTCTTAAATGCCACTTCATATTTGCTTGTTGGTATACAGAAGGTGCCAATAAATGGAAGGAAAGGAAGAAACTGTATTAAATTTGTAATATTCAAGCCCTGTTTGACCTCTCCAATTACAAGAGGTGCTCAACGTAACTTGTATTCATCTTTTGTTATCACTATAATGGAGTAATATAATTTTAAAAAATACTAAATACAAACAAAAATACTTGATATGCCTCATAAAATACATGTCAGTTAATCACAATAAAACACATAGCATGCATGCCAAATGCAAAGATTTTTCCAGGCATTAATATGGCAACAGAAGACATCTTTGACCAGTAGGTTCCATCAAGGTAGTCTACTGAGAACCATAAAGCTCATAAAATAGTTCTTAGTAGCCAACTGGCTGTATGAAATCTAAATGACCAAAAAGAGATTTAAGCCCTCAAATAAAATATTATTTTGCTTTGAGATACCATGAGAATTTTGCTGCTAATTGGAGGAAGTTGTGAGTGACTATTGAGATAACATTATACTCAAAATAGGAAATCTATTTTCTATTAAGTCTGGAAAATTCAAAGCACAGCAGAACAGCAAAGTCTGTAGCCAAATGGCCTGGGTGGAAATCTTCAGTTAGGCTCAGTTACTTAGGAGCTCTGTGACCTTGGGCAAGCTGCTTAACATGTCCATACTTCATTTCATCTCATAAATGGGGACAATAATGTGAGGATTGGTGTGAGAATGAAATTAGTTAATATATCTAAAACACATCAAAGAATATCTGTTGGATGGTAAACACAATGTAATTGTTAACTGTTCTTTTTGTTTCTCCTTTTTATTCAAAGAGAGTTTCTAAAGTAAAATAATATCCAAATATACTTTAATTACAAATTTTGAATAAGCATAATATCCAAATAAATATATTTTAATTAAAAATTTTGAATAAGCTTAATTCTTTTATCAATAACACTAATAGTTAATAATACTTAGCTAAGATGACCATTTTGAAGTATTTTAAGATCTAAATCGCTGATTCATTCATTCAATAAATAATTATTCAATAAAAAAATCATGTGTACGGTTATGCAAAATCAAGTGTCCTGAAATGGGAAGGGGGTGTGAGGAAAAAATATATGGAAAATACAGTGCCATTGAGAAGTAATAATGAGGAATATAAAATATATTCGATATTTATATTTTTAATGTCAGTAAAATTCTACAATTAATTTTACAAGAGTTAAAATTAAAATTTTATATACTACATAATTCTCAAAGTATATCTGACTACCTATGGTTTGTTTATACTAATATATATATAGTAGCTCCATATTCAAATTTATATATTTGTCTAATTGCATGGTCATTTATAAATACAAAAGTGTATTTTGACACTGTTATCCATTCAGAACATTTTAAATTATTATAAAAATAAAAAAATGCTTTGCCGGTCCTTTCACCTACTTGAGCCAGAACTCAAAAGTATAAAATTCTAAAATAAATGATAGTGACTTTTGAAAACTCTCAACAATTAAAATAAAGACAGAGTTCACCGATTTATGGTAAGAGCTTATCACGTCAGAGAATTAACCTTTGCTCTTTGTGCTTATTGCAAATTGATATTATTTTTCTCTACTTTTATATAAGAAACAATAAGTCAATGAAAATACTAACACAGCAGAAACATCTACTAATTATACTGGTTAAAAATAGTCCTGACTGGGCGGCGCCTGTGGCTCAAAGGAGTAGGGTGCCGGCCCCATATGCCAGAGGTGGCAGGTTCAAACCCAGCCCCAGCCAGAAACTGCAAACAAACAAACAAACAAAGAAAAAAACAGTCCTGACTACTGGCTTCCTGTGCGGGAAAAATTACAATTCTGTAATCTAATTCATGCTTCAAAGAATTTGTGTCATACTTCAATGATTACATGAGAAATTATCTAGGCCAAAAAAATTTTAAATATTTCTTATTTAGCCATAACCTTATTACTGAGCAGGCTAAATAAAATTTCTGCATAGTAAGTCTTAGAAAATTCAAAATACTACGTTGAAGGCAACAAGAACTTTCAAGTCTTAAGTTGATTTCCTACCCAATGGTCAGACAACAATGGTCAGACAACAGACTGGACCGTGTAAATGACAAGGAAAGAATGATGGAAGGACTATGCTTCAACCAGAGCAAATATTCAAAGTACTTATTGAACTAAATTGATGGCATGTGTCTATGTGATTTCTTGTTTGGAATGAAAGATTGAAGAGACGTGAGTGTGAGCTTTTTCACTGCATTATTCGGAAGCAATGGTCTTAAAGTTTATTAACCCCTTGAGATAATCTTCAGCAATGTTATGCCCCGAGAACCTTTCCTTCTCTTATTTACTTTTAAATTGTTTTCCCTCTTTTCACAAAGATTTATGATAGCACTAATCTAATAAACACAATCTAAGTCCATGATCACAGGGCTCAAAGTAGAAGTACATGTGAAAGTGTTTCCATCTGCTTGGCCTGGCACATGTGTATTTGCCTTGGTATGCTATCTTGAAATCTGTGAATTTGAAAAGCAACTCTCTCTTCAAATATTCAAAATTAGTAAAGTTTTAGAAAATCTACTAACATAGACATCCTTGCAACATCCTAAGTAAAAATAAATACAGATAAAAAAGATTTTACATCTTCTAAACATCAGCATTTTGGAACTTTGGAGCAATTTTTGGCTTTTTAATTATGGGTAGGATATAAATAATCATCTATAAAGAGGCAAAACTTTTTCACTAGACAATAAAAAGAATTATCTCATTAAATGGTCTATGATTAAATAAGTTCCTAGTCATTTCCAAATAAGTGGCTCAAAACTGCCTTAGAACTAGCTAGACTCTCAGTACTTGGCTCAGCAAAACTATAAGGATGTCAAGATTCTCCAAACCCTCAGAGAAAACAGTCAACTGGAAACATTTACAAGAGAGAAGAGAGGAAAATTCATCACAAAGGATTACTATATAGAGTATTCAGTTAGAAGTGATTGTAATATTCAACACAATTATATTCTCACATAAAAACAAGCAAGTTTCATTAAAAACATTATTGCTAATGAAAAGAATTACTGTGTTTATTAGTTTTCTATTGCTTCTATAACAAATTGCCACAAATACAGTGGCTTAAAATAACACAAAATAACACAAACTTTTTCCTACAGTTCTGGAGGTGAGGAGTTAGAAATAGGTCTTACAGGGTTAATATCAAGGTTGTCTTCAGGGCTAGGTTTGTTCAGGAGGCTCTACAGGAGAATGTATTCCTCATCTTTTGTGGCTTCGAAAGGCTGCCTAAATTCCTTGGATTGTGGCCCCCTTTCATCTCCAAAACCAGCAACTGCATGACTCTGAACTTTGCTCTGGTTGTCAGATTTCCTTCTCTGATTCTGACAATCTTCTTTCTTGTGTTCACTTACAGAGACCTTTGAAATTACATAGAGCCCAGTGGATAATCCAGAATCTTTCCACCTCAGATTCCTTAAGTTAATCATATCATGAAATTCCTTGAGTCATATAAGGCAACATATTCTTGGATTTGGAATGTGAGCACCTTTGAGGCACTGTTATTCTGCCTGCCACACTAGGTATCAATTCATGGAGAGTAAAAGATTGTCCACCTTCGTCTACCATGATTCTACTATTGCTGCAAACCCATGGTTCATTTGTTTAGTATGAGAAGTAGTAGAAATCGTGAGATGTAGTGTGACATAGTCACAGGTCTGGACCCTGGATTCATGCTGCCTATGTTCCCAATGTAGGTTCACTTACTAGCTGTGTAACTGTAGGCAAGTTACTTAGCCCTCAATTTCCTAATCTTTATGTGACTTTTTGTTTCTTTGTTTGAGACAGTCTCACACTGTTGCCAAAACTAGAGTGCCATGGCATCAGCCTAGCTCACAGCAACCTCAAACTCCTTGCTTTAGCCTCCTGAGTAGCTGGGACTATAGGCATCTGCCACAACACCCAGCTAATTTTTCTATTTTTATTAAAGATGGGGTCTCACTCTTGCTCAAGGTAGTCTCCAACTACGAGCTCAAGGCATCCACCTGCCTCAGCTTCCCAAAGAGCTAGGATTACAGGTCTGAGCCACCACACCTGGCCAACTTCCTCATCTTTAAAGCAGGAATAATAGCTGAACCTATCTCTTCACATTGTTGTAAGAACTAAATTACTTGTTATATATGAAATTCTATTATATATATTATTGAGCTTGATAGTGGCAATCATTTCATAATGTATACATACATGAAAACATCACATTGCATATCTTATATGTATACAATTTTTACTTTTCAATTATACTTCAATAAGTCTGGGGGGGAAATGAAATATCCTTACAGTGAATTAGTTAGTCTAAAAAGTAAGAAACACTATCTTATTGAAAATATACATCAAATTTTGAAATACATAAAAATCACTGTCTATATTAGCTTTTATTATTAAATATACATAGATCCTTTTTTTAGGGGTGCAGATCAGAGAAGTTGTAATGGTTTGGGATTTTTGCTCATAATGAAGATATGCAATCCTTTGAGAGTTAACTAGGTAGAATACCACAGTTTTACCAGCCACAATCTTTTAGTGCAAATAACCATCAGATGCTAAATGACAGTGAAAATTTAACAGAAAAACTAAATCAGAGTTCCTTTTCTTATTTACATACCTTTATTTTAATGTGTTCCCAAATCCCTTCAAATAGGTTATGCTGGCTCACAGTCTCCTAACACTTAAATAAAGCAGAGGGGCTGGTGAAGGAAGGAAGGTTCTGAGGCCTGATAAATTAACACAGGTGAAGACATTTATTTCTTGCTGCTCATTGCTCATTTGCTTTCTCATACTTTACTGTGCTCTTTTTAAGAACAGAGACTATTTCTAAATCAATGGCATATAATATTTGCCACTTAAAATATGGGCATTGGATAAATGTTAAATTTATCAGATGGTTATTTTCCTCCACCCGAATAATCTATGTAGTAAATTTCATTAGAAATTTTAGAAACTTTGTGAGTAAGCTACAAAGGACAACACGTGGAAATGAAAAACACAGCCTTCAGAGAAATAGCTCCCAAAGCTAGAGAAGAACACTCAATTCACTCAATCAATACACTTCCTAATCCCAGCATCTTCAAAACATTTCTAAAATTCTTGGCACCACTTCCATTTCAACTTCTGGGACACCAAACAAAGTTATTCTTATAATTCTCTGATTATATTCCATTTATGACTCCAAACCAGTTTTCCCCTGTTTGGGCAGTCACTTTGTTTAGTCATCAGTCATGGATCTTCTGGGTACATGCTTAGTAATGGGATTGCAGGATAAAATGGGAGGTATAATTTGAATTCTTTGAGGGTTTTCCATACTTCCTTCCAAAAAAGTTGTTTAGTTTAGATGCCTACATTTGAAAAACAGAAAGAGAGCACATCAACAAACTCATGAACCATCTTATGGATTTGGAAAAAGAATTACAATCTAATCCCAAACTCGGCAGAAGAAAAGAAATAACAAAAATGAAATCAGAGATTAATTAATTGAAAAGAAAAGAATCATTCATAAAATTAACAAAACAAAAGTTGGTTTTTCAAAAAACATAAATAAAATTGAAAACCTTTGGCCAGATTAACTAGAAACAGAAAAGTAAAATTTCTAATAACCTCAATCAGAAATGACAAAGGGAAAATAACAACAGATGCCACAGAGATAAAAGAGATCATTTCTGAGTACTACAAGAAACTCTATGCCCAGAAATTTGACAATGTAGAGGAAATGGGTCAATACTTGGAATCACACCCTCTCCCTAGACCTAATTAAGCAAATAGAAATAGATCTCCTGAACAGACCAATTTTGAGAACTGAGATTGAAGAAACAATAAAAATATCCCAATGAAAGAATTCCCTGGTCCAGATGGCTTCACACCAGAATTCTATCAAATCTTTAAGGCAAGCTTATACCCATAGGCAGAAATTATTCCAAAAAACTGAAAAGGAAGGAATCTTCCCCAACACATTCTATGAAGCAAACATCACCCTGATACCAAAACCAGGAAAAGATCAAACTAAAAAGGAGAATTTCAGACCAATTTCACTAATAAATATAGATGCAAAAATTCTCAATAAAATCCTAGCCAACAGATTACAGCTACAGATTAAACAAAATCATTCATAATGATCAAGTAAGTTTCATCCCAGGGATGCAAGGCTGGTTTAACTTATGTAAATCCATAAACGTAATTCACTATATCAACAGACGTAAAAACAAAGACCATATGATCCTCTCAAAAGATGTAGAAAAAGCATTCAATAACATTAAGCATCCTTTTCTAATTAGAACACTTAAGAATATAGGCATAGATGGCTATATTCTGATTGAAGCCATCTCTGACAAACCCACAGCTAATACTATACTGAATGGAGTAAAACTGAAAGCTTTTCCACTTAGAACTGAAACCAGACAAGGTTGTCCTCTATTGCATTACTACTCAACATAGTGCTGGAAGTTCTAGCCAGTACCAAAAGGCAAGAGAAGGAAATAAAGGTATCCTAATGGGTGCAGAGAAGGTCAAACTCTCCCTCTTTGATCTTATACTTAGAGAACCCCAAAGACTCAACCACAAGACTCCTGGAAACCATCAAAAAATACACCAATGTCTCAGGATGTAAAATCAAAGTCCACAAATCAGTAGCCTTTGTATATGCCAATAACGGCCAAGATGAGAAGCTAATCAAGGACACAATTCCCTTCACAATAGTTTCAAAGAAAATGAAATACCTAAGAATATACGTAACAAAAGAGGTGAAGGACCTCTACAAAAAAAATTTCAAAACCCTAAGAAAAGAAATTAACAAATGGAAGAACATACCATGCTCATGGCTCAGAAAAATCAACATTGTGAAAATGTCTATACTTCCCAAAGCAGTCTATAGATTCAATGCCATCCCCATTAAAATACCATTATCATACTTCTAAGATTTGGAAAATAGAATTCTTCACTTTGTATGGAATCAGAAGAAATCCCATATAGCCAAGGCAAGTCTTAGTAGTAAAAACAAAGCCAGGGGTCTCACCCTACCAGACTTTTGGCTGTACTACAAGGCCATAGTGATCAAAACAGTGTGCTATTGGCACAAAAATAGAGACATTGACATTTGGAACTAAATAGAAAACCGTGAGATGGAAGTAACATCTTACACCCACCTGATCTTTGATAAACTAAACAAGAACATACACTGGGGAAAAGAATCCCTATTCAATAAATAGGGTTGAGAGAACTGGATAACCACACAGGTAAAAAACTGAAACTGGACATATACCTCTCACCACTTACAAAAATTGACCCAAGATGGATAAAGGATTTAAATCTAAGGCATGAAACAATAAAAATCCTTGAAGAAAGTGTGGGGAAAACATTCAAAGATATCAGCCTGGGGGAAGATTTTATGAAGACAACTTCCATGGCAATTGCAGCAACAACAAAAAGTGGCAGGTTCATACCCAGCCGCGGCCAAAAACTGCAAAATAAATAAATAAATAAACAATTAATGAAACTGAAAAGCTTCTGCACAGCTAAAGAAACAACAACCAAAGCAGACAACTTTTAGAATGGGAAAAGTTATTTGCATATTATCAATCAGACAAAGGCTTGATCACTATGATCTCTAGAGCATTCAAATTTATCAACAAAAAAAGACCCTATAGTCCACATTTCAACTGGTTAAGAGACATGAATAGAACCTTCTCTAAAGAAGACAGACGAATAGCTAACAAACATTTGAAAAAATGCTCATTGTCCCTAATCATCAGACGAACGCAAATCAAAACTACCCTGAGATATCACCTCACTCCAGTGAGAATGGCCCACCTCACAAGGTCTCAAAGCTGCAGATGGTGGCATGGATGTGGAGAGAAGAGAGAGATACATTTTTAAAAGCAGAGAAATGCCATGCCAGAATTAAGCTGAAAAGCCAGTATGGCTGAATGATCAGCTTATTTACAAAATGAGTAGATGTGTAATGCTGAAGGAAACTGCATTTACTCCAGTCCTCGAGGTGACAGTCAAGAAGACTAAGGCCCAGAAAATGTAGTTTGATTTTTTGATTATTCACAAATTCAAGTCTAGTATTTAAACTTTTCCACATATAAAACATCATCAAATTTAAAACATTTGATATTGAAACTCAGTCTTAGACTTGGTACTAAACTCCTAAGTTGCTTCAGAAAATACACAAGCAAGTTTGTCATTAAATGTTATTCCCCCTCCAATAGCCACACTCACAGCCACGCTCCCACATACCCACATGCACATCTTCAAGCGTTGTTATTCTTGTTGTTGCATTTTGTTGTTGCTTTAGATATGCTTTTTTTAAAGCAAATTGGGGAAAAAAAGCCCCTATTTAAATTTCAGCTATTAAATATATTTCATTTGGTGGTTTTATTGTGCAAGTGGAACTACTTAATAGAAATTAAGGTTATTTATGTTTATAAAACTTCAAATAGTTATTCTGCCCATCAAAAATCTAATAGTTTGCTTTTCTTAATGAGAACTTAGTGAAAGGACAGGAAGAGAAGAATGTTTTTTCCTTTGGTAACTGATTCTGTTTTTTTTTTTCTTTTAGTGTAGGTTAAGTAGATATTACTCCATGGAATAGTTGAGGATGAAGAAAGTGCAAATTAAGGGAGTCTTTCTTTCTCCTAGTTGTCCACAACATGTAATCAAGTACACTGGGGATTCTGTCATTCCATTAATAATTCATTCACTGAAGAAATATTTACCTGGGGCAATGCAAGGTGGTAGAGGTGGAGAAAGACTCAAGGACCTCAAGTTTAGTTGATGAAAGGGACAAATAAGCTACTATTTTTTTTTTTAAAAACCTCCAATTGAATCCCCATTTGAATGTCTGAATATGAATGTTTTTGTTTCCTCCTCCAAAACTGAATGTATTCAGGAAAGGTGTAAGCTTGTTAACCAAGGTGTTTGTAAACAATAAAATATTTCTCTCTCACTCACCCACATTAAAATTTTACAAACACATTTTGTGACATCTACATCCTATGAATTTGTGTGCAAATAACTCACACTTCAAATGGCAATTACATACACACATACACACAAAAGCACATAAACATGCCTCTGCCTCTTTAGAGAATCATTTTAGATCATGTTTAGATTGAGAAAGAATCTCAGAGATCTAGGCTTCAATGGTCTCATTTTTACAGAGGAGGGAAATGAAATCCAAACAGATTGGCATTTTGTTCAAGAATTCAGAATTATATATAATTATGATTATCCTAATTCCATTTTATAGTTTGTTCAGTTTTTCCATAAAAATATACACCCACATATTCACAAAATCCTCTGTCTCAAATAAGGAACTCTTGGTACATTACCTAGGAGATCAAATCCATATGGATCAACCATCCACCTCCTCAACTGTATCATCCCCTCTTTGTACCTGATGTCCACATGCTACTAAAGAACAAGAAATAGAAAACTACTCTATCAAAGCCAGTACAGATTTTCAAAGTTTACCACATATGATTAAAGTCAAAATATTAAAACAAATCTCTTACTAAAAATCAAAGTAATAAACATGCATTGAAATTTTTAAAAATATTTTCAAAGTCTAAAGAAGGAAAGCACTGTTTCCCCCTTAAAAGGAATTTTACTTTCAACTGCCACAGAAAAATCAACTGGAACAAATGGCAGGATCTGAGAACTAACTGGGTGATTTTGGTCTGTCCATGGACTAACCGTTATACTTATTTATAAAAATGCAGATCTCTAATATTTTGAGTTTGTATTCAAGTGACAACTTCTACTGCTTCTACTTTTGAGTTTGTGCTCAAATGAAAACATCTACTGCTTCGTGATCATAATACACACTCATGTTTCAAAAATCATTTTAAAGCATGTTAGAGTTGGAAGAGACGTTGGAGAAAATATCAAAGACACAGGCTTTGGCGTCAGTATTGTAGCCCTTCTAATAAGTAGTTCTGAAGGCTTAGAAAGTCACTTTCATCTCTCCAGTTCTCCCCTATAGAAGGGTTAATAATAACGTTGGGTTGTCTTAAGGATTATTGATAAATTATGTAAAATATCTAGCACATAATAAATGTTCATAAATTAGAGCTATTGTTATTTACTCTAGTTCTTTTTTTGTGTGTGTGTGTGTGGTTTTTGGCTAAGGTTGGGTTTGAACCCACTACCTCCAGCATATGGGACTGGCACTCTATCCCTTTGAGCCACAGGCACCACCCTATTTATTCTAGTTCTAAATTATCATTTGACCATGTGTTTGAAAATGTATAGCAGCAAGGGAATGAAAAGGAACTAAAGTGTGTTTCTTAGCAACTAAGTGGCAGGTACATAACCAATAACCAATGAAACAGCATAGCAGTTTCTTTCACTGACCACTCATCATGTGCCAGCAATTTATTAGCCACGTTAACACATAATCTTATTTGATCTTCCCACATGCTGTGGTGAGGTAGAGATTATCACCTCAATTGCACAGAAGAGGAATCAGAGACTCAGAGAGGTTAAGTAAATGTGCCCAAGGTTACACAGCTAACAGGAAGAGAATTAGGACTAATGAGAAAGGCAAAAGTAATGACCACGGGCTGCACTAAGACTCTGAGAAGCAACCGGAAGAGAAGGGCAACAGGTAAGTTTTCCCAGTATGTGCTTCACAAGAACCAGGCAGGCTAGGGCTGATTAAAGGATGTAAGCCCAGACTCTGGGATGATCCCTGGAACACAGTGAGTGCTCAACAGGTGTTATGTGTCTTGTAACACATTGGGACAGAATAGGGCAATGACATTCACTCCAACTGAAGTCTTTGTAATGATAGCAAACATAAAAAGAAGAAGAATGTTCGTCTGTAAGGATGACAGTCACAGATTAAAATTATCTCTATACATCTATTGTCTGATAATGGTTACTGTGTTCACAGAGGTTTTGTCCCCATTATATTATTATATTATATAAATATTTCAACCACTAGGAGTGGCATTACTTTAAAAAGTAGAGGACAATGATGGGGATACACACACACACAAATGTCTATATTTGGGGCTTAAAATTCATTCTATTATTCCATATGCTATCTGGAAAAAAATCTACATGAAAGAAAATTATCTGTGAAAGGTGTAAAAATGAGTCAAAACTTTAGTTTCCTTTTATTCTTAGTTCTCTTGACTTAAAGGTAAGTCATAGGTATACATGACTTTTGTCATATATGTCAAAAATCAATTCACAATTTATTAAGCTGGATATGTATAACTACATTTACACAAGTGAAACCTTAGGAATTTCGTACCTGCTACTTTGAGACTTTTTTTTTTTTTTGGTTGGTTTGTTGTGTGGTTTTTTTTTGGAGGGAAGGGTATTATGAAAACAAAGAGAGCCTTGCTCTAGGAGAATTTTTTTAGAATAACACTTTTGTCAAACTAAAATTCCCCACAGCAAAAACCAACATAAGTAACCGCATTTAGTGACTAAATTGTGTCAACGCTTTTCTTAAGCAATGAAGTTCATTCTGACAATTTGTCCACTAAGAATTGCACCAGAAAACTGCCTATTCATTTTCTATATTCTGTTTGGCAAACAAAGCATGACACATAGCAATATAAAAGAAAAGTATAATCCCAGGATGCATTTGCAATCATTTCAGAGAACAGCTCCACATTACCTAAGGCCTGTGGCCCTGGCTTTCGGAAGAACATTGAAACACTGCCACACGCTGTTCATGTGCGTGTCCTGCACTCTCAGAGTCCCGGATCCTCCCTGGCCTCCACAGAAGGCCAAATCACAAAGACTTCCGGGCTTATGAAGCTGTTAACTCCTTAAAAGAACCAAATGGTCTTAAAAAGGGGAAATGCAACAATGTTAATAATGTAATAGTAATTTCTAACTAAAATTTTATAAAGCACGCAATTGCAGTCAGGACAAAGCAATCTCCACGAGCACATATTTTCCTAGTCAAGAACCAGACACCCTTTGCAGAAAGATTTTATGTATACTGTATTAGATTTATTAACGTGTTTGAATATTTTACTTTACAAACTTCCTCACATTCTCTCTTTATCAGCACTAATTCTACATGATGGCACATAGAAACCAGGTCCTCTGAATTTATTAGTTTGAGTGTATCTTTATGTACTCTAAAGCGTATACCTAATATTATAGTATACCTATAATAGACTTCAGGGTGGAAATCATGTTTTACTCAATTTTGTCCTTCTTGTGACTGGTAAGAGAAGAGATGTTAAGAAAATGCATGCTGAATGAATAAAAGGATGCATGAATGATTAAGCATAGTTCAGAATTTTAGAAATTTCTAAAGATTGAATGCCACATTCTCAAAGAAACTACCATTTACTTTTAGTTTCCTTCTTTACAGAAATAACACACACATATAGAAAGATTCAAAACCAGTCCTCAGTTTTACATCCTTCTCCCATGAGGAGCAGCATCAGCAGCCAGAATAAAGTCACTGAATTATTGTCAAATTTAAGTACTTCGACCAAAAAAATGCTAAACCAGGGTGTGTTACTCTATGTTCTTATCTGAAGCCCTTACTTTTTAAAATCTGCTGTATGAAGCATTCCAATCACAAACATATAAGTAGTAAACTGAAAAAATGTGCATGCAGCATCAATAGTAGTAACTTGCTTTTTGATTCATTTATCCATTCACTCAAATGTTGACAATCTCTAATATGGCTAAAGAAAATTAAGTACTGAAGAAAAAAATACTGATTGGTCTAATTTTAAACTCATGATCGCTAACTTCCAGTGGGTCTTGGTGTCTCCTAGCTGGCCTGCTACTACCCATATGCTGCTTACTCCGTGGGTTGACAACGTGACACCTCTCCTCTCTCTACAAGCTTTCACTAACTTCTGCCCTTCCTCAGTCTCAGCTGATGATTTTGCTGCTTCTTTCACTGGGAAAACAAATCAACCAGAAGAGCTTTTCCACAGGCTCTAGCCTCTAGAGGTATCATTCATTCATGTGCCTATGCTCTGCCTTCCTTTGTGTTATTTTGGAAGAACTGTCTGGCTCAAACCTGAGGCCCCAACCTGTCTCCTACTCAAGACCACAACTCCTGTAGCTGTCCAGTCTTATTCCTACATCACCATTTGTCCCCTTTCTACTAGATTGTTTCCATCAGCACACAAACATTATAATATATTCCATCTTAAAAATACAAAACAATTGAAACTTGATGCAACCTCATCGCCTACCTTCCAGTCGAATATTTCACCCTCCCTTCCTAGAAAAACTCCTCCCAAGAAATGTCTATATCATGCCATTCTTAATAAAAGGGATTCATACAGGAAAAAAATTCTTACTCTTTTTATACATACAGCATAGATAGGTACACATACAACATGCAACATAAGTGTAGCTGCATTATTAGAATTTCATGGAGTCAGGAGGGTTAGGAAAAAACATCTAATAAAGTTCCTTAGGGAGGTGATAATGAAAAGTGGGTAAGTAAGATACTATCTCAGTGTCCTCTCTTCCCATTTGTTTCATTACCAGTATCCACTAGAAACTACTATTGTCAGTGTCACCTTTGTTAAATCCAGTGTCTCCACATTGCTAAATCCAATGGCCAACTCTTAGCTGAAACTATATAGGGATAGGTGATCACTTCCTCTTTGTTCAAACACCTTCTTGGCCTATAGCCAATACATATGCTTAGTTTCCCCCCACTTCCTGGCCTCTCCTTCTCTATCTTCTTTTTTGGTTCCCCTTATCTTCCAGCTAGTCTCCAAACACTGCAGGTTCCTGGGGTTCAATCTTGGTCCTCATCCAGTTCCTTGGCATTAAATACCATCTCTCCACTGAAGATGTTCAAATATGTATCTGCAGCCCAGATGTCATTCCTTAAATCTTCTATGTGCAACAACCTAAGCATTTCCACTTGAATCCCTCTTAGGTCTCTCAAACCCAATCCAAGCCCAAATCTCTGCTCTTGATTACCAGCACACTGCCTGCCCCACAAACCTACTTCTTCTTCGGTCCTCTCGTCTTGGTAAAGGGCAATTCTGTCTTTCCCATTGCTCAATCCCCAAACAGTGATGTCATTGTTGGCTCCTGGTTCTGTTACACTCCACACCTAATCAATCTGCAAATCCTGGCAGCTCCACCTTTGAAGTCAAGGATCTCTCACAATCGGAACTCTTGAGAATTGAGGAAAAAAAACAAGAGATCCTTGTATACGTGGATTGCAATCGCTTCTCAACATACCACTAGTCCTGCTGTAGTCCAAGCTACCATCACTTCTAGCTTCTATTTTGACAATATCAGATCATCTGGTCAGCCTCATCCTCTTGTAGTCCAATTTCCACAAGAAGAGAACTTCTCAAACCTAAGTCAGATCATGTCATTCCTTAAAAGGCTTTCTGTCTGATGCAGAGTAAAATCCAATGTCTTCATCACAGTCCACACAGCCCTATTGCTCCTCTTTAGTCACTGCATGCCAGCCACACTAGCCTCCTTGTGAAGATGCTCATTCCTTAGGGCTTTTCTTTTTCCTTCCAGAGATTCTTATGGCTCACACCCTCACTCCTCTCAAGTGTCTGCTGCTTAAAAATCACCTGTCAAAGACCTGCTCACATACGCCCAATAACACTCCTTATAAGTTTTTTATTCCCTCATCTTGTTTCATTTCTGCTCCCCTCTCCAGCATTTACTATCATCTCAGAAAGGTGTTTATTTCTCCTACTCCCACTGAAATAACAAATAGTGGAATATTATTCTTCCTCCCACTAAAATAGAGGTTCTTTGGAGCTTTTATTGTTTCTTTTACAGCTATACCCAGGGTGTCTAGACTCAGAGTGTCTAGCACATAGTAGATATTTAATAAATATTTGCACAATAAAAAAGAGAATTCAACATCTGAATAAAAGATGACAACTACCATTTTTAAAAATAAAACTGGATTTTAATTTCTTGGAGTAAAATTTCTCATTCTTATATGTGTTTGGCAAGTAACGTTATAAGATGTGAAGGAATATCTAACAAGTCACAGAAATGGAAAGTAAACTCTGCTCTGGATACAGTGATTTCCTTTGGCTATTTCATGTAGCATATTTCAGGAGAGATCCACATTTAAATAGCTTTCTCAGACCAACAGAGACTTCTATGCTGGTAAAAATTATGAAAGTGTTCTGTGCTGGCTACTCCAGTACTTTTTAGATTCTCTCTTTCTTTTCTAGAATTAAACATTCAAGTCAGAATAAGAAAACATTAGACTCAGGAGATGAGACTTCAGAAGAACTATAAATGGTCAGAATGTCCAGTCCGCATATAGCCATCTTTCATAAATTGAATGCAATTGAATATAAAACTTCTTAAATTATATACATTTGTGAGGGGAAATAAAAACCCAATTTGGACAAAAGCTTATCCAGTGAAGCATTCTGGGATTCCTCCCATTCTTTTCTTTTACTTCTCTTTCTCTCTTTTAATCCTAATATTTAAAATCCTCTACTTTAAAATTAGTAGTTGATTGGGGTATTATTTGGATTAGCACATTTTTATTTGAATCTTCAAAGATTTCTGCCAGAAAGCTAAAATCTTAGTTCTCAAATTTCCTCTCTCTTTAACATGTCTTTGCCAGCCCAGATGGGAAAAAATTTTAATTCAATTCAGTTGATGACTCAGTTGGTGATAATGACGCAATTCAATAAATTATAGCTCTCTGCTCTTTCATCTTACCCCATCTCTAGTATTGATGTTTCTTTTTAAAGCTTCTCGTTATCGAAGAACTCCAAATGAAAAGTAGAGCTCTACGTTCTAAGGGAAGCACACAGTCAGTATGGCAGCATCTAGAAGGAATTCTTTCTTCTGTTCGGGTAGCAACATCTACCAACAGCATATGTATAAGAACAGAAATGTGAAAATATTTACATCATGATGCATTTATATCAAGTATGGGGAGAGCACGCACATTGATAAAAGGTAAATTGCTGGGTAAAGGGGCTGCAGTTACCATAGCCTGGAGAAGATGTGGATTCCATAATTGGTTCTGCCACTCAATAGCTACATGACCTTAGGAAAATTAATGTAATTTCTGTAAGCCTCACCTTCCTCCTCCATATAAAGGGACAATATTTCCCATAGGTGGTTGTGAAGAGTAAATGATATAATGTACGTAAAGACTTACTATAAGTATTCACAAAATGGCATTTGATGTTGCAATTATCATCTTCAGTTATTTATACCTTTTTGTTATTTTTTTTTCTAACACAACTAATTAGTTCCCCAGAGGGACACTGAAGCAGAGAAACTTCCTCTGTCTTTCTAGGACCACGGGTGAGTAGTAAGCACAAAAATAGTGCTAGGTCACCCTAAAGTCCAATATGATTAAATTCTGACCCCCTTGTTTTAGGAAGGGAGTAGAGAAGCAAAGATGAATTTGGGTTGTCTTTCAGGCACTTAGAGAAAGAAAGGTTAGTGAACCAACCCAATCTACTGTTTTGCGAATAATAAATTTAAAATGACAAGAGAATAAGGAAGCATAAAAGGTGAAGATCAAGATAACAAATTGATAAGTTGATAATAAAATATAAATAAAAAATTTAATATTAATAGTTGGGTTTTCTAAAATTAAGATCTCAGTTCATAACCTTACAGACAGCCTAAAAGACTAATTCATGTCAAAAGTTTAGAAATTAAATTATTTCTCCTTCTATGGTGATGGGCTGCTGAAAAAATCAATGAAGCTTGTTCCTTGATGAATAAAGGATTTTTGTTTCCTATGCTTTGAATCAAAATCTTTTCAGCAAACTATCAAGGAAAAATCCAGAATTGAAATGGCTTTTAGTAAAAAGATTTGGTTCTCATATTCCATCCAGGACAATAAGAGATTCTAGAAGTTATAGAAAAAAGTTGAAGGTATTCATGTCTCTCTCTGAGCAACCCCTTCCTTTCTCTCTCAATGTCCTGAATGTTTTTCAGATCCTGTTTCATGCCTTCATTCATTAAATACAGACTGCAGGCCTACGATCTGGGAGGCACTCAAAAGGAATCCTGGGAAAACAGGAATAGGTCAGTTAGAGAAAGGTCCTGTCTTAGTGTACTTGATATTCTACCAGGAAAGACACACATTGCACACTGGATTAAAATTGTTAATTAATTACAGTTCTGTATGTGTTAAAAATATGAGACACAGATAACGAAGATAATATGTAATGGGAGAAACGGCCTGGTCTTGGGAGTTGGATTTTTTTTGTTTGTTTTTTGATTAATATATTATAGCTATACATATTTTGGGATATGTGGTGTTTTGATACTTATATATAGTATGTAATGATCAAATCAGGATAACTGGGATATCCATCACTCAAACATTTATCTTTTCTTTGTGTGGGGAATTTAAAATTCTTGTCTTCTATCTAGGAAAACTTTCTCGAGAAAGTAGTTTTGCCCTGAGTTTTAAGAATGAACAGAGGGCCTAAAGTGGGCAGAGAAAGGTCAATAAGCAAACTTTCTTGATAGAGTCATGCTTATTGTAAAATTACAATATATTAATAAGGTGGCAAGGAAATTCTTGCCTTTCAGACATTAAAACTTACTGCAACAGTATTTCTTCCTATTATGCTTGCTCTCTGTAAAGCTAGGGGGAAAAAAGCAATAACAATCCTATATCTAAAGGTCCTAGCCAAGAGCCCTCAAGAAGTTCTGAGAAATGACCAGCCAGGACTGGCCTTACTAGTACTATGAGGCACACTGCCCAGGAAACACAGGGAGAAGACTCAAAGGGATGTGAAATCTCAGACTTGAAGAAAGTACCATGTCCTTGGAGGGAAGCTTTATCATCCAAACCCCAGAAGTGGAGAGGGGATAACTTCCCTCATTAGGAACCTGCTACTGAATGTTAAGTAAAAATGCAAATTGCAGAACAATAATTTTAGAAGGCACTCATAGTCATCCAAATCTTTATATGCTTAGAGCAAGGTGTGGAAGAGTACTCACTAAACTGTTACCATCAGTTACCTCTGCGGCCTGGGAGAGGAGGGAAGAGCCAGGGAATGGATTATTAATTCATTTTTTGGATTGCTTCATCTGTTCTAAGATTATATTATATCTGTTTTGTCATGAAATGTAACAAAATATTTAGGGACAGTATGGAAAGGACTAGTTCTAACACAGCAGTAAGAATTCAATAAATAGTTATAGAATGGAGAGAAAGGGGCAGGAGGAAGATAAAGTAGGTTATAAATAGATTTGTAAGAGGTAAGAATTAAACTGTGAATGGAATGACAACTCATTGTCAATTCTAAAAATAAACATTATGAGGGAAGTAAAAAGGAGACACTTAAATCTGGCAAAATAAGAAAATGGAGGGCGGCGCCTGTGGCTCAGTGAGTAGGGCGCCGGCCCCATATGCCGACGGTGGCGGGTTCAAACCCAGCCCTGGCCAAACTGCAACAAAAAATAGCCGGGCGTTGTGGCGGGCGCCTGTAGTCCCAGCTGCTCGGGAGGCTGAGGCAACAGAATCGCGTAAGCCCAAGAGTTAGAGGTTGCTGTGAGCCGTGTGACGCCACGGCACTCTACCCGAGGGTGGTACAGTGAGACTCTGTCTCTACAAAAAATAAAAAATAAATAAATAAATAAATAAATAAGAAAATGGAAAAAATTGTTGAAGTAAAATAAATAGTAAACACCAATAAAAAGGATAAAAATAACGTGGTTACCCCCAATAAATATTAAAGAATTAAATGTCCCTATCAAAACAAATAGATTTTACATTTTGGATTTAAAAACTCAGCTAGGTGTTATTCTCTGAAAATATCAAAAACAAAGTAAACATAAATCAACTTTTGATTTAATCAAATTTTGATATCAATCAATTAAAAATGATACTATCCACAATCTCCAAAAATAACATATTTAAGAAATGTGTATGATCTTATAAAACTTATAAACTATTATTGAGACCATAAAAATACATAAGTAAGTAGAGAAAGGTTTCATTTTCCTGGTTGGGAAGATAAACTGTTGGATAGATGCCAATTCTTCCTAAAGTAATGCTTAAATTCAGTGCAATACCAATCATTATTCCAACAGGAGTTTTTAATGAAACCTGATTCTAAAGTATACTCAGTGAAATAAAACATAGATTAGCCCAGGAAAATTAGAGCCAAAAACATCCAGAGAGCTTTATTCTACGCTCCATCAAAATAAGTGTTCCCATGAGGAGAGGATTTTAGTGGAAAAAAATCTTTATTGCAGATTTGCACTATCAAAGCAACACTTTGTAAAACTGAAACCCTTCCAGATGTCCATCAAACTGGCTTAACACATCAAGGTAAATCCAAAGAATAGAATACTATGTAGTAAAACTCAGGAGACACATGAACATTCAGTGGCACTGGAAAGATATTCCTAATAATTATAAAGTAAAAAACTAAGGTACATAAAAAATGGTACATGTCTACCCAGAAAAAATAGCATATAGAGGTTGATATTAACCAGGTTAGTACTTATGGGGGCTGGAATTGTGAGTGGATTGTATTTTATTTTCATTCTCAAATTTTTTGTTGATAAAATATAATACTATATAACTATAAAATAAGATGAAAAAAAGATATATGTTCAGTTTTTTAAAGACACTGAACAATTTTACATAGCTTAAGTATAGCATTGAGGTCCAAACTGTTGATAGGACAGTTTCAGCCAGAGTATATAGCAAGAGGCTGGGAAGAGCAGAGTGAACAGAGGTGTGCAGAGTTTGGTCACCAGAGCCTCGTGTGAGGAAAGGAGTGGGGTGGTACCTGGGTCACAAACGAGAAAGCAGTTGTTGATTAGGGAATCCTTAGAATGTTAGAAATGTACCCTCAGGGTGTTTATTTTACTTAATGAACCTCCCATCTATAAATTTGCTGACCTTCCTAAACTATTATACTAGGTGAACAAGTGCTATAATTTTAAAATGTAGGCAAAATTATTCAGTCAAATAAATATCTTATGGAATTTAAACTTTCCTACATTGAAATGAAGTAGCATTTCCTTAGTTTAAAACTATCTACTTTCAAGGCTTCATGGTTGTTGCCCCTTTGGTGGTTATATTATAGAATCTTATTTTCTTTTATTTATTTTCTTGAGACAAGAGCTCAATCTCTTGCCTGGGTTAGATTGTAGTGGGATCATCACAGCTCACTGCAACCTCCAGAGTCTGGGCACAGTGATCCTCCTGTCTCAGCTTCCTGAGCAGCTGGGACTACAGACATGCACCTCCATGCCTGGATAATTTTTAAAGATTTTTTTTTTTTTATATAGATAGGGTCTCACTATGTTGCTAAGGCTGATCTTAAACTCCTGGCCTTAAGTGATCCTTGCACCTAGGCCTCACAAGGTGCTAGGGTTATATGAGCAATTCCAAGTTCTCCTAAATTATAATTAAATACTTATATAAACACATAGATACAGGTACAGCTATTCTATATCTGCATCTATTGCCATTGTAGATCTTCACTGCAGAGCTGAGAAGCTCTATATTTCTAGGTAGAGAAGTTCCATTTCTGAGAGCCTATATCTAAATATGGATGTGATCCTTTGGTTATTATAGTTTGCCTTGAGACTGTCTCCACTTTCATCACATCTTCACTATCATATGGGAACTGGGATGAGTTATTTAGAGAAAGCCAACTCTTCTTTCCCCACCCTCCAATCTAGGAAAGAAAAGCTCAGCAGCTCAGCATTTTGTTTCTAAAGGCTGCGATGACAACACACTCTCTCTCTCAGTCTCTCTCTCTCTCTCTCACACACACACCCACAGCAGAAAGTAAAGCATTTTTCTTTTGTAGGATCTAGGTGGATTAAACTGGTAGACCCCTAAAAATGGGAGGGTAGGGGATGGAAATGAGTGCTTTAAGAGGAGAAGCACAACCAAAAGGGGAAATTGGAAATTACTGATTCTAATATTTCACGCACAGGGTATAGGGGCTTGAAGGATCCCTGGGCATGGGAGAAAGCCAGCTCCCACTTGGCCAGGTGGTATCTTGCTGCAGAATGTCTGTGGAACATGCTAAACCATGAGAGGCATCTCTGAGTCCAAGCAAAGCACTTAAACAACGTCAGAGGAGGACCAGGCCTGCCAAAGAATTGCATCACAGAAGACCCTCAGTGATGATGACAATCTTACGGACTTAGGCCTCAGGTTTCCCCAGTTTTCTTGCACTACAAATGGCTAGACTTTCTGTGTGATTTCAAAGGGCAGGGAAGAAGTTCTAATGATGACTAAGTTTGGGCATTTTTTTTTTTTTTTTGCAATTTTTGGCCAGGGCTGGGCTTGAATGCGCTACCTCCAGTATATGGGGCTGGCACCTATTCCTTTGAGCCACAGGTGCCTCCCTAAGATTGGGGATACTTTTACAGTAGTTGGAGAGATGCTCAGAGCAGATAATTTGCAAACTTCAGAGAACTAAAGCAACAGACATCCCTTGCACCCTGATGTAGTAGACTCTAACTCAAATTGACCGCACAGTATACAAATACACCACTGTTTTGCACAAGGGCAAAATGATGTTTCCCATTTTGTTTCCAATACACTTACAATTGATAGCCAGGATTTTCTGCATGCTTTTCTTTAGGAACGTACTGGTCTGACATTCTGAGGTCTCTACTGAGACCATCACTACCGTTTTCTTATCCGTAGTCCAGAGCTCAGACTACATTATCTTTAAGCATGTTGTCACTTGAGTTTCTCCTAACACATCACTGTTACACCTGTCAAAAGTGAAGCTCATTTGTTATTTTTCTAGCTATTCACATAGCTTCATGAGAATACGTGGCAAATAGGCATTGCATCTTCTAAATTTATCTGAGTTATCATCTACAAAATACTTACGGACATGAGGACACTAAAGAAATAATCTCATCATGATGCTTCCTCAGAGATAGGAAAGATCCTGTGGACAGTGGGCAAGTCAGGACACCTGGATGGGGATAGAGATCTGTGAAAATGCTTTTATTCCCTCTACTCTGGCACGTGTTTGGGGACAAAGGGTGAAGAGGAGCAGGGGACAAGTAAGGTTGTATTTCCTTCCAAGAAGGTGGAGTTCAGAAAAACATCACTGCTGACTTTCAAAATCCTGAAATAATGACTAACTCCTTTCATAAAAGTGGTCAGTCCATTAATTAAAGTTAATTAATGTAGAATTTTGAAGGTAATCATCATACTTTTTTACAACAATGAATGTATCTCAAATGAATCCTATTTGTAAATCCCTAGAAATAAAACAGTAGCTTTTGTGTAGTCCCCAACACCAAGCAGACAATACTTTAAATAGACATTTCAGACCTATTCTTTGATGATAAATACATCATAAACATTAAAAAATTATTAGTATTATTAACAATAGCTGGGTGTTTACTATATGCCCAGCACACCCATAAATCCTGTACTTGGATTATCATTTATTCCTTATGATTATTTCATGCATGGTAGATAAGGTTATTTATTTTCATTGTATAGATGTGGAAACTAGTCAGGTAGTTTTCCCAGGTCCCCAGGCAGGGCTGGGTTATAAACTCTGGCACTCTGGATCCATACTCTTAACTATCTTCTGTAAAGTGGCCCATGCTAGAAATGAATGAGTAGTACAGAAATCAAGTATTAGAAGAGCCTCTGACAGGTGGGTTGCTTGAGTCCAGGAGATCAAGCAAAAGTGAGATCTGGACTCCACTAAAAATAGCAAAACTAGCCTGGTGGTGTGGAGGTCACCTGCAGTCCCATCTACTTGGGAGGCTGAGGAAAGAGGATCGCTTGAGCCCAGGAGTTTGAGGTTGCTGTGAGCTGCTGTGACGTGGTGACGTCGCACTCTATCTAAGGTGACAGAGTGAGATTCTGTCTCAAAAAAAAAAAAAAAGAGCTCTGCAAAGACGTGACTTTCATTCATCTGCTTCTTGAAGTGATATTAGGCGGCTTGAGATAACTACACGAGACCCTTTGTCCAAAATTAGCAGTGTCTCCCCATCCCTTATAGGAGATGTAGTATTGACACATTTCTGTTCAAAGGAATTTGATTCTCACCTCTATGGAATCATCTGGTAGGATCAGGAAAGCATGAGAGTGCATGTAGGGATAGGAGAAGTGATATAGGGAAATTTGAGCATCAGACCTAGCTTCTTGCTTTCTAAAAAAAATGACATTCTGGTATTAAGGATATGAAACAGCACACCAAACTATTAAGGATGAGTATTAATTAGGAGACCTTTAAAAACATGCATTCCTTCATCAAAGGTGTGGGGGAAAAACCTGAGGAGCCCCATATGGGAGGCAACATGGTATAAGGGGAAGAAACCTTCCAGACTCCCCACTTCCTATAATTGCTCACCATATCCCAACTATTTTATTTTACAAGGCTTCTCTGCATCTTTTGCACTGCCTCTGCCCCTCTCTTAGCAGGAGGATGGAAGAACTATGTATGGCGGGGAAGTCAGGTTTGTGAATTTTAGGCCACTAAAGCCTCATGAAAAACTCTGCTTAAGTGTGTACAAGACAAGAAACCAAGACAATAATGGCATTTGAAACATGCCTCCTTATTCTGGACCACACCCTCTCCTGCCCTTCACATAATAAACCCTGTGTGATCTTGTACAGGGTAGGTCATGTCTTAAATTCCTGATCAGAGTGGAACAAGCAATGAACAAGTCTCTTTCCAGTCCTAAAGCTCTAGTATCCAAAGTTCACCCCTTTATCCTCACAGCGTGTACTGGGTACCAGAATATTCTGAGACTCTCTCACGCCTAGAAGCTTATAACCAAGTTGGGAAATAAAGCACATTCATTCTACAGGGATCGACTGAATAGCTACTAGTGGTGTCGGGTCACAGTGCTTGATGCTGGGTGGGGCAGAGTGGATACAGCACTCCTTTCCTTATGAATTTTATGACTTTGTGGAAAAGACACTGAAAAATGAGAATCACAATGAAATCTGATGAATGTTATGAAAGCACAGAATATCTCAATCAGGTCAAATTGAGGGGGTAGAAATCCTGTGGGGTACTTGTTAAAGTTAAAGATTCCCTGGCCCTATCCAAACGTTGGGAATCAAAATCTTCACAAAAATGCCCCTTAAACTTTTTTAACTAGTGATTTTCATTAGTCAACTCTGGAAAGCGTGGTGATTCAATGTGAGCAGGACACTATGGGAACTCATACCCAAATGAAATAATGAGTAATAGGATAGTCTCTAAGATGAAGTCACATACAACAGTGGTTCAGAGTGCAAGCTACTGAACTTCACCTCTCAGCTTCCCCACCAAGACTGGAGATGATAATAATGCAGGATTGCTTTGAGGATTAAGTGAGTTAATCTTTGCAATGTTAATACATAGAAAGTAGCACGATCAGAGAACAAGAAGGAAAATCAGAAATGCCTCATAATATGACACATGAGGCTTCCATGTTCTCCCAATTGGGAAAATGTAATAAATAATTGCCAAAAGAAAAGAAGTAAGTTCTGTTCCTTCCATAAAAAGCTAAAGAGAGGGGGATAAAGAAAAATGGGATCACGCTATAATCAAAAGGGAATTCTTTCATATAAGAAATCATACTTATGTTGATACTAAAGGTCAGATATGATTTAAAGAGCGGAGGAGAATGAAAAGAAAAACAGAGAAAACTAAAGAACTAAAGACACAGGGCTGTTCATAGTCTATACAAAAGTGAGACTAGGGATATACAAATGTGTATCCCTAGTTTTGTCACTAAGTAAGTAGGCATTTTTTATTAAGTTAGTTAATTCTTATGGGCTTAAATTTATTTCCCTGTGAAATGTGGTTTTGCTGATTGGGTTATAGTTATTCTGTTTTGATCATCTTCAGTCTCTAAGGATTCTAAAGGGCACTGCTATCTATATATGACCCACTAGATGGCAATATATGGCTTTGTAACCGAATGTCTTTTTCAACAGGCTCTTACCATATCTAATAATCCAATGAGAGCATTTCTTAAAGGTTCTCCAGAAAACAGATGGTTAGATATTAATTAATTCCTCATACTGAGGTCATTATGGATATTTATAAAATAAAGAGAAAGCAGATGTTTTAATCCCTTTGATTTAGACACACAGACATTAAAGGATCTTTGTGAGGTCACTCTAGTTTAATCCCTTACTGCCAGAGAGAGTTATTTCTTAACAAAGAAGTAAACACAGAATGATCTACACGGCAACCATCTATGAACTGAATCAATACAACATCCCAAAGACCCTCACTCTCAGTCAAATATACCAAATCAAGTACTCTTAAACATTTTCATCATAAACAGCCTACATATCCCACAATAATCCTCCACTAAAAAAAAGAAAAGGGGGCAGCGCCTGTGGCTCAGTGAGTAGGGCGCCAGCAGTAGGGCGCCGGCCCCATATGCCGAGGGTGGGGGGTTCAAACCCAGCCCCGGCCAAACTGCAACAAAAAAATAGCCGGGTGTTGTGGCGGGTGCCTGCAGTCCCAGCTGCTCGGGAGGCTGAGGCAAGAGAATCGCTTAAGCCCAGGAGCTGGAGGTTGCTGTGAGCTGTGTGATGCCACAGCACTCTACCAAGGGCAAGAAAGTGAGACTCTGTCTCTACAAAAAAAAAAAAGAAAAATGACCTATTTCTTTTTTCGCATGACATTTTTAAAAAAACAGTGTTGATGCTATCTTTTTTTATAATAAGAGTAAACTATTCTTATTTTTAATGTTAGGGCTATTCACAAAATTGTAAAGAAAAAATTGCAAATCACATCTGAGTAATAACCAATGTTAATATGTTTGTCAAACTATTTTTGATAGATGAAAGGAAATATAAACATAAATATCTTTTTTCAAATTAAACATATTTTTAGATCTTTCCATCCATGTTAATAAATATTTTATTATACTAATGACCACTAGCACTTTACTGTTCACAGGTAAATATTGACAAAAATGTATACAGGATGTCTTCTGAGAAATCATACCCTAACTGAAAGGTCTGGTCCTGCCCCACTACACTAGTCTTCACAAAACTGACAGAATCGCTTCTATTCAAAAATGAATAATGACTAGAGAGAGGCCTATGCTGAGAAAAGAAGGAAGACAACAAAAACAGAACCTAACGAATAAGCTGATGAAAAATACATGTCAGAAAAATTTTGCCAGAAAACAAATCAGTTCAGCCAACATTCAGACTTTAACTCAGTAACAGGAAAAGAATATATGACCTCTTTGAAACATCCATCTCAAGGAAAGGGGCAAAAGGAATTCTTCTGAAATTTACATGGGTGACAAGGAAAGAAGGCTAGAAAAAAAGTAAAAAGTATTGCAAAGATCAAAGGTGAACATGATTTGAGAGAAAATGGCAGTTATGAGAGGGAGTTACTGTGTGTGTTTGATAGATATTCTAAGACGATAATAAATAGAGCAAAAAAAAAATCTTCATATAAGTATTAGAAGGAAACTAATCTGGAAACAGGGCAAGGAAAACAAGGAAAAAGCTGAACCTTCAAAGTGAAAGTAGACAATATTCCCCATGAACAGCTGACACAAAATTAGTAGCAGGACACACATTTATGAAATTACTGGACTCAAAGATGAACAAATATAAGAAAGATGCCTCTAAAATAAAGTATCCCCGAAAGGTTTAAGTATGCACAAGACAAATGAAAATAAAAGGAAAACATCTCATTTATCAGTCAAGGTCAATTTGAAAACAAAATAAGATAAAATGAGACTAATGAGAGAATTTTTTAAAGTCAAAGGGTATAATTATCATGGAGGTTTGTTATGAATCAAATAAAATCATAAAACTGCCACCAAAAAGCCCAAGAAATACAAAAATGCAATGATAGAAGATGAATTAAATTATCTTTCTCAGCCCAACACAGTTCAGTTATACATAAAAAAACAAGATGTAGGAAATTTAAATACAATTATTAATGAGCAGGCCCTTAACACATCTTAAGAGTCAGTCTATGCCATAGAGTTATGTTTTAGATGTCACCAATACAAATATTGAGAAATATTTTCAAAATGCAATGTTGAAGGGTCTCTTTTAATATACAAAATTATGTAGGCTTTAAATATCAGAATATCTAAGGCACAAAATGATAACTATACTGTATTTTAATAAATGTTATAGTATGTTATTAAAACAATCTCAGAATCTTAGCCAAATGGCCGAGAAAGGATGAAACAATCTCAAAATCAATCCAGTTATTGCAGACCTCTATGGCAATAAATTATCCTACTTTAAATGAATTTGCAACAGAAACATTATATTCATGAAAGAAGTCTTTGAAAATAGCTTTTTATTCTGCTTATAGTCATCTAATAAATATTCTAATTCCTTTTATATTATCACATACTGTACTAGAAAAGAAGCTGTATTTTTGCTGCATAGTGACACTAGTACTCATCGGAAAAAATTGCCTTTGAGACATATCATGTAACATAATAGCAGTTATGCTCATCAAAAAACAATTTCTACCACACTTCTAAGATCATAAACCATACTTATTACCAGTTTTCCTTCTAACAGCAGCAGAAAAAGCCATTTCTCTATGAAACCCAATGTCAATCTTAGCTATGCAATAAAGTTGAGAGCTATAGGCATATCAACACCCACTGCCACCCCACAGCCCTGATGCCAGGTGCACCATCACAGGCTCTGCTTTGTTATCCATAACTCATGGGCTTCAAGGCAAGATGAGATATTCTCTAAAATGCAGTGACTTTAGGCTGGGCACGGTGGCGCACACCTGTAATAATACCACCAAGGTGGGCAGATTGCTTTTCTCCAAAATGGCCACAAAGAGACTGTTCTTTTAGGAGAAACCACTGTATATCCATCAACAATACTGACCTACTGAAGGCAAGGGCAGGAAAACAAAAAAAACTTCTAACTAGTTAAAAAAAAAATTCTATGGGTTTCATTGTGGCAGAGACTAATACCATGAGCTGGGCCACAAGTATCAGTTTTTAAAATATGCAAATCAATAGAATTTATAATCTCTCCTTTGCGAAGAGAGTTAAACCAAATTCACGCTCTGTCAAAGAAACCTCATTCCCTGAAGTAGGCAGAGAACAGAGGCAGACTCACAGTTGGCGATGTCCCCTTGAAGCTGCAGAATCTGAGGAACTGGCATTGTGAGGACAACAAGATCAAACTGCTCGGGGGAGCCTGCTTCTCTGGAGACTTCCCACTTGTCACTTCTCAGGTTGATCTGGGTCACACACTGTCTGAAGCAGACTTCTGCACCTGCTCCGAGAGTAAAACCAGGTTCCCATTACTAGGATTTTCTATATAAATAGAGAGGATGTGAATAGCACAAACAGGATTTGGTCAAGTGAACATGACCATCAACCTTGTCTTTCAACAGTCCCCAGGTTCTCTTTCTTTGTTTACTTTCTAATTTAGTAGGAAATCATCCATATGATGACCACTCAATACACATTATACCAATTTATTTCACAGATAAGAAAACAGATTGAGCAATGTCAAATTATATCCATATGATACTAAAAGTTCATTATCTTTGCAGAGCAAGTATACAATTCAGTAAAGGTGTTCACAACTAATTCTTCTAGTAATAGCTAGAAGAATAATATCCCCTATCAAAAGAGTTAATATTCTTCATTAAAGAACTTTAAAGAGATTTCTGTAAGAGAAATGCAAATTCTCATCAATAAATCATCTCAAGAAGAGTAAAAATCTAGAGTACCCTCCTATCACATTTTCCTTCTTGGCACTTAACATGAGGGTATTTTAATAATCATTTGCCTAATTATTTGTTTGATATTGTCCTCTCTTTTCATCTGTAATCCCATGAGCCACAAATGATGCCTGATCTGTTTCTATGTATACCACATAGCATACATGGCACAGAACTTGCCACATACAAGGTATTTAATAAAGATTTGTTTAAAAGAATGAATTATGAACCATAAATTAAAAGATAAGAATGTATATTGGGTCATTAAGTCTCCTTTGTACACTAGTACTCACTTTACATTTCAGCTTTTGGAAAATTTCTATTTAAAAACAAATCCAATGTTATTCAGCCTCATGTAACAAAGAGAAATGAAGATAGAGTGAGAAAAAAAACTCATACTGAAAGATTCTATTCATTACCTGGAAAATCTCATGTTCCTAGTCACTAAAAATCTAGCAAAGTTCCAAACTCATCCACCAGGTTTCCTCTCTGTAGCCCCTCCAGCCCAGTGTGATCCTCCCTGTCTGCCACGTCCTTCAGCCGTCACCACCTTTACCACTCATTTGACACTGATTCCAAATGCCTGCATGCTTTAGTTATGTCCTATCCATCCAATAACACTCTAGACTCCTCTTGTCAGGTCTTTAGATCTCTTATGCCTTGACCTATTTCATTGTCCCTTGATTATTCTGTAATCCTGTACCATAGTAAGCATTAAATTTTTTTTTAAATGCAAATAATAGGAGGAGCATGGTGCTAACTAGGCCGAAAGATAATCTATTTGAGGCAGTGAGCAATATTCTGTTCAAAAGTTAAAGCAAGGGCTTGTATGACATGCCCAAGGCTTTTCTCTGGCCCCTGCTTGGGAAAGGTGCGAGAACCTGTACTTTCAACACTCTTTCACCATCTCCATTACTTTGGCCAGATACTTCTGCTTTGCCCTGTCTTATTTGTTTAGGATGACAAACCCTACTTGCCTCATTTGCTCCATGGCCCTCTCCTGGACCTCAACAAAGTCAATCAATTCTATATACAGCATGGCCATAAAGTTTGTTTGCAATTTTATGGCCACCCTGTATTTTATTTGTTTATGTTTTCACATACTATTTATTTGAAAAAAGCAGTATATTGTTCTTACAAGTGGTGTGTGAGTATGTTTAAGGAAACTGAAGTCACTGGCCTAGAAAATTTTCTACACCCTAACTAGAATTGTATCTGGCCACAAGGGGTTCTGCAGAGTGGGTGTCAGTGGTTCTCTAAGTGTGGACTCCCAACCAGCAGCAGCTAGGAACCATGAAAGCTTAATAAAGGCCATATATTTATAATCATTAGTTTGTTAGTTACAAAATAAAGCTAATATGCTACAAAGAATAAGCTAATTTTTTAAGAGATCGCTTAAGAGTTTTCTCTGAAATTAACAACTTAAACGGTCTGTGAAGCTAGTGAAGCTAGTGAATGATGCCACATGATTATATCAATGTACACAGCTATGATTTAATAAAAAAAGAAAAAAATTAAAAGCTTAATAATGTGCAAGATTATGAGATGCCTCTGAAATTACAAGCTAGAAATGCACATTCTTAGGCCCCAAACCATACCGAATCAGAAACTTTAGGAACTGGGTCCAGCAATCTGCATTTAACATGCCCCCTAAACTTGTTACAACACACACTCAAGTGTGAGAGCCACTGGGATAAACAGACCCAAAGTAGGACAAAAAATGCACTGATTGTTGATTTACATATTATAATGTTTTTCCTGCTTTTTTCCCTGTATTTTTCAAGTTTTCTATAAAGAGTATGCAATTCTTTATTAAAAAGTTACGTTTTGAATTATAGTAATGTTTTACATAATGATAAGAAAATCTACAGAATTCATTATCTCAAGAAGCTTTATAAGTTAAAAATATAAATAGGTTTTTACTAAGAATTGGCTAAATTAGAACTGATAGTCATCTAATATATGTAAACTATATATAGAGGGGCCAAAGAATATATACATGTTTTAAGAAAGGAAAAAAACTATATTGAAATTGTGGTACTTACATTGTGCTTGACTTCTGCAATTACAAGCAATACAAGACACAACATATATATACACAAGATAACAAGTGTTATATATATATTTATTATATATAATTATATATTATTATGTATTATATATTTATATATTATATATATTTATTATATATATTGTTATTTGTGTATATATATATATACACACACAAATTTAATATAGTTTTTTTTCCCCTTCTTAAAACATGTATATATGTTTTTGGCACTTTCTACATATAAACTATTTATATATATTAGAAATTCATATATGTACAAGGTACTATTAGGTTCTATGTGAGCTGCAAAGTATTGACAATGATCTCTTCTCCAAAAAACTTCCAAAGCAAAATTGGAAGATAAAACATATGTTTCCCAAATACCTACAAAATAAGGAGACAGATACAAAATATTTAAGAACATCAGCTCTGTAAAGTCAAGGACTTTGGTTCCTGTATCATCGGTACCTAAAACAGTGTCCATCATATAAGCATTCAATAAATGTTTATTGAATAAAAGGATAAATGTATGTGTGTATGTATGCATGTGTAGATGCGAAGGGAATACGTCCCATTTACCCTCTACAAGTTCACTGAACATCAACTGACAAAAGGCAAATTAAAATTTTCAAGTTTATTTGATCACAGTTTTACGTGATACAAGAGCTTTCAGAATAAAGACCCCAAGATATAGGGGCAACTATTTTTATGCTTAGGTTCAACACAGTATGGACAGCTATGTAGAAATATGATTTGCCAAAAAGGGTATGATCTAATGTTAATTGACCGATTGGAGAAACTCAGCAGGTACGTCAGATAATTTCTTTATGACCAGTTTTTACAAGGAAAGGTAGGGGGAGTTAAAGTAATATTTTTAGGTTTTATGGCTGGCTCTGGAGAAAAGGGGTTCTGGTTTCTATTGCCTGCCTGTGGGGGAAAGGGTTCTAGTTTCTATGGCTAGCTTCTAGGGAAAATGAGAGATCAGAGACAGGATAGGGAAAGGTCAGAGAGAGCTGTTTCTGAGGCCTTCATTTTGGAATATCAGTTTCTAAGCCCCTATATATGCATGCATGGATATATAATACAGTTAGTAAGTACTTGAGGATTTCAGTAAGTATACACATATAACTTGGGTCAAGTTAAAATTATAATGGAAATGAAATTTTTTTAAGTTACGGGGAAGCACTATACGAAGCTAATGAAGCATGTAGCTCAATAGATAAGAAGCATAAACATTTTTCTGGAAGCATATTGAAAAATGTTATTGATTACTTTGGGGGAAGAAAGACTAATAGGACAACATCTACTTTTTATAACTTTCTGTATAGTATTGCATTTAATTATGCACATAGCTTTTAGTTTAAGATGCTAATTTCAAAAGAGGGCATAGAAAATCTTAGTCCTACCTGACTGTTTCAAGTAATGCTTAGTAATTGAAGAAACTCCTTGAGGTGCCACGAAGTTACAGTCTCCTTCTTTCATCACCATTCCTTCAATAGGAGAGGTGAGAGGTTTCAAAATGCCGTGAGCGAACAGTTCATCATAAAAACTTAAATGAAATAAATCAATATATACAATGTAAGTATGTCGTATGAAATACTATATCCTCTTCCACAAATTCTTAGAGCTTATAATTCTAAATCATAACTAGAAATCTTCATATGATCAATATAATGTAATTTTGTGTTAAATAAAATTTATAATTCAGATGAAAAACAGAAAGGTTTTGAGAATCCACAGATGTTTTGCTAACATTAGCCAAAGGCCTATTTCTACATAAGTATATTTCAAAATTAAGATTAATGAAAACAAACAGAAATGTATTTAGCACATCAATTTTAAACTTGGTGAAGAAAACTAACTCCCCAAGCAGCTATTTATTTTCCTCTTTCCTCAACATCAACATAGAAATTAATATACGATGACTGCATTAATGTACACAGCTATGATTTCATAAAAAATAAAAATAAAAGAAATTAATATAAATGTACTGAGAACATTTATCATCTTATCTAGTCTTCTCAACAGCCCCATGAGATAGATGTCACAGTTTCCTTTCCCTACTAGTATCATCAATATGAATAATACCATAATAATTTCATTGTGCTACAGGAGACAAAGTTTAACCACATTAAATATTGATGATTCCCTATCTTTTTTCATCATTTATCTACTAAGATAAATTCCATCCCTTGCAACTAACTCACCTCTGGTGTTTTTTGGCATAATGAGGAGTGCAAGTGATGTACTGAGCACCCAAGTCAGCTGTGCACTGTGAATTGTGAGGACTGCTGGCTGTGGTCATTCTTCCCCCTTGAATTAATGAATCCACAGAGAAATGTCACCGCACTAGAATAAACCTTTGCAATTAATACAATTCAGGTTAACTTAAAACACTGTGTCTCAGTGAGTAGGGCGCCGGCCCCATATACCGAGGGTGGCAGGTTCAAACCCGGCCCTGGCCAAACTGCAACAAAAAAACAAAAATAGCCGGACGCTGTGGCGGGCGCCTGTAGTCCCAGCTACTCGGGAGGCTGAGGCGGGAGAATCGCTTAAGCCCAGGAGTTGGCGGTTGCTGTGAGCTGTGTGAGGCCACGGCACTCTACCGAGGGCCAATAAAGTGAGACTCTACAAAAAAAAAATAATAATAATAATAAGTCATGAATAATCATCATCAGTACCCAGCACTGTTACTAGTCGTACCTTTAGTAAAAGAAACGATGAATGGAATGTCAGAATGAATGAAACAACTAAGGCTCTTTCATTCAGGCAGTCAAGTTTCATCAGAATGACAGGGCTGTGTAAGCTAGATCTTTGGACAGCCTTGGTCTATGGGCATTTTTGGATCGTCATAATTTAGAGAAAGCTGTAAAGGCACAGTCAGACCGCGACAAAAGTCCATTTATTAGGGACGGGGTAGGCCTAAGCACTGCTATCCGGGGGCTCTCCCTCGCGCCCCCGCGCAGCCCGGCCGCCGCCCCCACCCTCGCCCCTTTTCAGGCTGGTCCCGGCCGCGGAAGTCCCTGGTGACGCGACGAGGCGCGCAGTGCGCATGAGCCGCTGAGGCTCTGGACTTTTCTCCTCCGACTTACTCCCGTGCGGCCCGCGCCACCTGTTAAGGCGCTGCGGGCGGTTAGGTAACCTACCTGCGTCCCCCGCCTTGTCCCACACGGTGAGGTGCAATGGGCCGGACGTCTCCCTCCTCAGCAGCGCGGCGCACAGGCTTCCTGTCAGCCCGGCGCCCACGATCAGCACCCGCGCCATGGCGGGAGGGAGCCGCGGTGAGCAGCACTGTGCCTCCGCGGCCAGGCCTGCCAGCCAGGGGCGTGCGGAGCAGCGGCCGCCGCCGTCGGGTTCCCGGGGCTCCGCGCGCCGCCCCAGCCCGGTGCCGCCGGCAGGGGGCGGAGAGGAGGCGGCGCGAGCCTCGCGGCAGGCCGGCCCTAAACCAGGGACAACCTCTGGGTTTCCTTTCGCCTGGAGGGCGGCGACCTGGCTTTTCAGACTGGCGGGCCCTGCTGGACAGTTTCCAAATCCCGGCCTGCCCCCTGCCCAGAAGAGCTTGGAAACCGCATAGGGACAGCAGCAGAACCCGCTTCGCACAGCGCCGGTGTTGACTCCCGCGGAGATCCAGCCTATGCCTGTTGGGATCTTTGCTATTTTAGTACTCTAGGTTTGAAAATGGGAAGGAGAGGGAATATACCTGCAATGCCAGGACAAGCCTTCCTCGAATGCTTGAATGGCGGCTTTTAGCATAATAGGAAAGTCATTTGGAATCTGGACATATCCAAATATTAATAAGATAAGGATTCGTGCCATTACCACTGTTTTTGTTATTGTTGTTACCCTCCTAATATTTCCCGGAAGTTCTCAAGGAAACAACAAAAACCAATGAGAACCCTGAACTATTAAAAAATGAAGAGTTAGATTACACTTATTTGCAGATAAATTATTACTGGAAAACTCTAGAGAAACCAACTATCAGAACTTATAAATTGACAATGTAGCCAATTATAAGGAAAACTAAAAATGATGAGTTTTCTTCTATGTCCATATCATAATAAAAACCATGCGTCCAATTAGTGATGAATAATGTATATATGTAATAAGAGATAAAAGAACTATAAGGAAATGTAGATGCACATATAATGTAGCCTAGAATTTCTAAGCATTAAAGTGAAAGGTGTAACTGAACAGAAAACCATTGAATACATAATCGTTTACTACTTGTTTGTTGCAGAATACACAAGATGAAATACAAATAGCAAACAAAATTTTGAAACATGAATGAAAAATGGAAGTTAATATTTAAAAAATCTTAAAGGCAAATGACAGACGCCAAAGGAAGATGTTTATAAATTGAATACAATTCTAGAATAAAGAGAAATATGTAAATACAATAAGCATATTTAACTTTTTTATATTTAAATACTAATTAAAAAGTACCATTTTTAAATTTATTAGGAATTACTTTTAAAATGCAGGTAAACAGTAAAATATGCACCTATATATATTAGATGAAAGTGTAATGGACAATTTTTTTAATTAAATCATAGCTATGTACATTAATGCAATCATGGGGTACAATGTGCTGGTTGTATATACAATTTGAAATGTTTTCATCAAACTGGTTAACATAGCCTTCACGGCATTTTCTTTTTATTTATTTATTTATTTATTTTTTATTAAATCATAGCTGTGTACATTGATATGATCATGGGGCATCATACACTAGCTTCATAGACCGTTTGACGCATTTTCATCACACTGGTTAACATAGCCTTCCTGGCATTTTCTTAGTTATTGTGTTAAGACATTTATATTCTACACCTAGTAAATTTCACATGTACCCTTATAATATGCACCTAGATGTGGTCCCACCAATTACTCTCCCTCCACCCATCCTTCGCCCTCCCCTCCCCTCCCTCTTCCCTTTCCCCTTCTTCTTGGGCTATAATTGGGTTATAGTTTTCATAAGAAAGCTATAAATTGGTTCCATAGTAAGACTGAGTATATTGGATACTTTTTCTTCTATTCTTGAGATACTTTGCTAAGAATATGTTCCAGCTCCATCCATGTAAACATGTGAGAGGTAAAGTCTCCATCTTTGCAATGGACAAATTTTCTAGGGTACAGGTTGATTACCAAAAATCAAATTAATCAAATTAAAACCATGCCCTTTAAGCCAGACAATTATCTTGGGAAAATAATGTACAGGTAGACATCAAAGTTGATGTATAAATTCACTTAATATATAGAAACATTGAAGTATTTACTCATTAGAAGATTAAGTCATGGCTACTCATCTATATAAAGCTACTAAGGATGTATGGGAAATGACTTACCATATAATGCTGAAAAACACAGGCTACAAAACTGCAGTGTAATTCCAGACTTTCATAAACACGTAAATGTATATGCAGTATTAGAGAAATATAGAAGGAAGCAAGTGTACTTATATTTTTTCTATTTCAAATTTTTTACGAAATCATGTGGTTTTTCAACCACTTATTTTAACTACAAACTAAAAGTGATATGCTGGAAAGAATAAGCTAATATTCCACAGTTGGCTACTGGCACTAACACATCTTTCTGAAGAGATAGGAATGAGTAGATGACCTAGAGAAAATTAAGATAGCAAAATAACTGGGATAACTTTCTGTTCTAATATTTACTCTTCCTACTCATCTTGACCTTTTCCCTGGATTTCATTCCTATAGGTCTTTTCAAGATTTGCTCCTTGAATGACTTTCAAATCCAGCGTAATAGTCACCTAAAAGAGGCCATCTGTAACCACTTGACCTATAATAGTCATCCAGTGACTATTCCATACACCTGTTTTATTTTTCATATTGATAAATCACTGTTAGAAGCTATCTTCCTTTTTTAACCTTTATTTACTGTCTCCCCCCCACCATTAGAATTTAAACACCAGTAAGGTAGAAACTTTGTCATATTCAATACAGTATCCCTGGCAACTAGAATCAAAATTAGAATTCTCTGAGACTACGAGTGTTCAGTAACTGCTTGGAAGACATACAAGGCTTTAAGGATAATACTTTTAAAGAAAGATAAGCTGGATTCAGTTGGATAATTTCAACATTAACTATCCTTTCCCAGAAAGTGCTTTTTAATGGTATAACATGACTGTAATCATATAAAATATGTCCATCAGCAAACAATGTTTTTTGCATGAATAATTATGGACACAAAATTTCTGTGTTATTTATCTAGATTTTGATTATTTAGATTTCATTGAATATATTTAAAAGAGCAATGAACCTTTTGTTTTATTAATAAATGTTAATATTTATAATACATCAGGAATTATATCCATTGTAAGTAAAATTATGATGAAAAATTTTAGACATCAACTTAAATGTATGAGAAGATACTTAATTTAAGAAAAACTCTCTGGAGAGTAAGCAAAAATATTTAGATGACACTGGGTAAAGTATTTCTGATGTCCTGTCAAGTCATAGCGTTAAGCAGCCCACAAGGAGGGTTCATGTTGCTCGCCACACAGAAAGCCAGTTACTGAGACAATAAGGATTGTCAAGGAGGAAAGGATTTACTACAGGAGATACAGAGAGGGGAAGGCACAGACTGCCTCAACTCCACCTCCTGGACCAACAGGTTTGGGGGAATTATGGAGGTAAAAATGAGTAACGCTTGAGGGGAGTGAGCACCACTATATGTTTGGGGTGGAGAGTAGGGCACTCAAGTACAGTGAAAAATCGTGTTAGTTTTTACATCCCATGAACAAAAAATAGTGGATAAGTCCCTCCCAGGGCAGGGATTTTAGTATTATAATGAGCTAGGGGTTAATATTGGTCATTATTTTAGTCCTGTGTGCAGGCTTAGGGGGTCCTTGGGCATAATCCATGGTGGCATATCACTTATCTTTTCTAGACAAGCAGGTGGTGTAAGGCTGTGCAGTTAATCTTGTGGCTGCAAGGAGGCGCCAGGTTCCTGGGAAAGAAACTGAAGGGAATGCATCAGTGCAACAGAAAGTTGCAAAGTTCTGGTCTGCAATCTTACTGGCCTAGGAACTTGAAACATGACAGAACTACAAAAAAATTACTAAAAAATTATTTTCTTGCTTATGGAGCTGTTCAAGAGATGAATACATGGGTAAAAGAGAGGAGTAAGATGTAATGGCCATCTCATTGTAATGTCTCTATGGGCCTGATAATTACGATGAATTGTATTCCTCGGAGAAAAGTTCTTTCTAAGCATTTACTGTAAAGAAGTACTCTTCCTATTTTTATTTATTTGGACTTCAGGATCCCCATTTTATTTAATAGGTCATAATCAATATTATGAGGGTGTTACTTATCATTACATAAATTACATAAATCATAGCAATACTCCTTTAAAATTTGCTTATTGCCGTCAATGAAACCAAAAGGTATTATACCAAATATAATACATGTCTATACCTATACCAAAGGAGAGAAGTCCACGGGCTGTAAATTAAAGCTTTAAGTTAGAAAGAGTTGTTTTATTTTTTTTTAAACAAATTCAGTTTAAAACTACCAGATCCATGTAATTTGTGCCTAGCTATTAAAATACCTCACTGGATACTCACCTAAGGAACATGTAAGAAAGACATAACAATTATGTGCTTATCAATTATGTTCCAAAGTTGCAAGTGGTTCGTTCTCTTTTGTGGTAATATATATTCATTTCAATTGTGTGATGGGTATTACTGTTTACTATGTGATGATAAAGCATCATTATCAGATGTATCAAATATAAGTTTTATAACAGCTGCTCAGAGAGGTTAATCTGCGGTAGATTACTTAACCTAGAGCCAGGTAGAGCTAGGGGTTTTATAATTTCTGCATAATGTCCTAGGGATAGTGTCTGTCTTATTGTATGAGGTTCTTCAGATCTGCAAGTCATATTTTTTTGGTGGGGAGAATCTGGGGTTGTCCTCTGTAGGTCCCTCTCTGGTTTCTCATGTTTCTTTTTTTTTTATTATTAATTCATAAACACATAGATCATGTATATATTAATACATTTATGGGGTATAATGTGCTGATTTTAAATACAATTTGGATGCTTGCATCAAACTAGTTAATATAGCCTTCACCTCATTTACTTAATTATTGCGTTAAGACATTTATACTCTATTCTTGATAGATTTGATATGTACCCTTGCAATATGCACCATAGGTATGGTCCCACCATTTATGGTTTCTCGTTTTTCTAGAAAGAATTTAAGTGTTCTGGCTTCCCAGAATGAAGAAGACTCAAAAGTTACATTTTTGTAAACAAAATGAAATCTAGACCTCAGGAGGCTGAAGGAAAGTTATCCAAGCTTCTAAATTGCCCTTCTCATGCCCCTCCACCCACCTAAGAAAACTCTCAGGGGTCCTCAAACTACGGCCCCCAGGCCACATTCAGTGGTGTGATTATATTTGTTCTCATTTTGTTTTTTACTTCAAAATAAGATATGTGCAGTGTGCATAGGAATTTGTTCATAGTTGTTTTTTTAAACTATAGTCCCGCCCTCCGACGGTCTGAGGGACAGTGAACTGGCCCCCTGTTTAAAAAGTTTGAGGACCCCATTCCGGTAAGAGTACTACCATATTTTTAATTCAGACATTAATTAACTTGCAATGTGTGACAAAATTCTCAAAATTGAGCTGAATAATAATATAATAGAGACTTCAAAAAGGGGGTTTATACTACAAAATATGATAATTGGGAAAGTATGGATGTTGAAATTAAATGGTCCCAAATCTGAATGCTGACTACCAATTATACATCTGCATCTTTAGCATTCTTCAAAGCTTCAGTTTTTTCATCTGAAAATAGTTGTATTCCCAACTTCACAGAATTATTTGCTGCAATTTTATAAATGGTATTATTTGCTACAATTTTATAAATGATATAATTTGCTGCAATTTTAATAATATAAAATTTTTCTTTTCTGTATAGGTCTCAAATTGTTGCCTTTTCAGGGTGATATATTTCATCCTAATTCTTGGAAGTACTCATGGTATCTTTCGAAACCGAAGACGTGTGAACCCTGAAAAAGATATGAATATTGTAAGATGTGAGGAAATAAATCAAAGCTGCTTAAACAACAGAGAATGCTACTCCAAATTTTGAAGTTTATAGTTACCAGATTTATAGTCAAATGCATATCTCCCCATATATATATTTTGATAGGGTCAATTGATGTTCTTTATCTGCTATTATATAGCTTACAGTTTCCCCTTCAACCTCATTGTATCTCCATAATGTAATTATATGTAAATAGATTCATACCTTCATGGAAGACCTATAAATTCTTTCATCTGTACACTCACATATATACAAATTTCAGATATAAGATTAGATGAATGTATAGATATGAAAACATTTATGGATAATCATATAATTTTAAATTGCATATAGAAGGGTAGGTAAATATATGAATGACTAGTAGAAAAGAAAGTGTTAGTAGACTAGTTCTTGAGACATCTCTTCAAGGGTAGGATTTTTTTGTTTGTTTATGTGTTCTTGAATCCCTAGTATATAAGGTAAGTGCATAGTACATGTTCTATAAATATCTATAAGTGAATGAATCGGTAAATTAATGGAAATATTAATATATAGGTATGAGTGGTGGGAGAATACCAAGGTTCCTTATTGCATAATAGTTTAGACATGGCAAACCATTTCTAAATGGAAAATCATCCAGCTTAATTGGCTAACCATGTCACACTAAAAGGTTTGCTTTTTTCTTTATCTAGAGCCAAATTATCTCCTACTGGGGCTACCCTGATGAAGAGTATAGTGTTGTAACCGAAGATGGTTATATCCTTGGCCTTTATAGAATTCCTTACGGGAAGACAAACAATACTAAAAATCCAGGTAATATTCAGTTGAAGATAGACTGGTGACTATCTGGAGCCTAAATTTCTTAACTTGTCCAATTCTTCTCAATGAATTTAAGACAAGAAAGGAATCCTAAGATTAAATGAACGATGAACCTCTCGTGTATCTTTCTCATGCTTTAAGAAGAGAATTTGATTGTCAACTGGCTTTCTGTTCATAGAGTGGTTGTGGTGGAAAACAAGTTGTTTCTTCCAGCCTTATTTCGTGGATTTCTTTACATGTTAATTCTCTAGAATTTCCTTTGTTTTATGAGGAATTAGAAATGCTCTGAAACACATTAACATTATTATAATGTAGGTTTGGAAAAAGGCTGATAAAAATTTCCTTCTGTGCCTTTACAATTCTCTCCTCTAATAACAGCGGAGGGATCAGGTTGGTAGCGCCATTCATTCTTTATTTCAACAGCAAGTACCTTGATAACAGCGGACTGTGTATAAAACAGACTAGGATTTGTCAGAAGACCTGGGTTGTAATCCTAGATCTTCTACTTCCTGGCTGAAATGTAATGGATTACTTTTGCTTATTTATACAACTGCCCAAATAAAAGCCAAACGTTTCTTTCTTTTCTCCTAATATTTTATCCCTGAGAAAAAAATGTTTCTCGTATGGCACCCTCTCAAGTTCTTTTGAATATTAAAGTACACTTTGGAGAAGACATTAATTTAAAACATCCTGAATCAATGTAATTTTGGGTACTTATAAAAGTTACATCCAATAGGTAGAAAATTTTAACATAGATTTGACAAAGTAACAGTAATTATCCCTCACACAATAACCTCATTTTGTAAGTACAGTAATAAAAGATTTTAAGATCATTTTTTAAAAATGCTCTAAACAAGTGCCTCAGATGGTCTAGAACAGGCATCCTCAAACTTTTTAAACAGGGTGCCAGTTCACTGTCCCTCAGACCGTTGGAGGGCCGGACTATAGTTTAAAAAAAAAAAAAAAAAACTATGAACAAATTCCTATGCACACTGCACATATCTTATTTTGAAGTAAAAAAACAAAATGTGAACAAATACAATCACACCGCCTCGTGTTCTGCAGGCCGCAGTTTGAGGACCCCTGGGAAGCAGAGCCTGAGAGAGGTGTTCAGGTGCATCTGATTCATTAGTGGACTACTGTCAGGAGATAGTAATATGGAGATCAGGATAGGGTAGAGAAAGAGTTAAGGAATCCTGTGACTCAACTGGGGTCGTAGCTACAAAATGAGCTCAGAGGACCTTAATTGCACTACAGAGAAGGTCTCACCTTGAAGTTAGGTAGCCAGCTTTTTGTGTTCCCATATCAGTTAATTATTGCCTAAAATATTATCCCTAAAAGAAGGTGGCAAAGAAATTCCCATAGGCCAACGGCCTCAGAAAAGAACATTAAAGCCATAACAGTACTCATGGATTAGCCCCACTAGCACCACCACCACCATTCATTCTACATTTCTCTTCCTCTAAGCTAGCTTGCCTAATGTAGTAAGCTGATCCTGCATCCCTAAGGGCTACCATATCCATATCTCATCATAGTTCTTGTACTTGTTCATGTTCAGTTAAAATAGGGCATAAGAGTAGAAAAAGATGGCTCATTGGATCGCTTTAACACCAGATGTATTTCTCTTTCATCATGTTGTACCAGCAGCCCTACTCTTTTATGATAATCAGGGCAAGGTACCCCTGCTAGTATAGTGACTCCTTTCTTGCTTCTTTGTCTTCAGTAATGAGGAGCCCAAAGTGACTGGGCAGAGGTCGTAGCTTTAAGTTTTTTAGGATACTTACAGTGCCTTGGTGGAAGCATTTTCTCTCTGGGAATCAGAAGCTCTAGATCTAGAGGGCCTAATATTGTGAGGACCAGAAGCATTACAAGGAGTGAAGGTGATGGGGCTGCTCCTAATCTCTCCTCTTGTTTCTCAGACCCATGTGTTCTACTTACTGGGGAATCAGCAATATGTTATGACCATTTGTTAAAGATTTATAATAAATCCTGAAGGACGGCTCCTGGATTCACAGGATGTAATCTCCGAGACGGCATCTGCATTGAGCCTTAAGGGGTTGTTTCATTGCTCCAAAACAGGAGTTTATGATAAGACCAGTGGATACTACAGCCATATATCAATGAATGCATCTTATTTAACATTAAATGAGTCCCTTATTTAAAATGTGTATGAGTCGCCTTATTACTAGAAGATTTTTTATTTCTAAAGTTTATATATTTGAGTCAGACATAACCTTATTGCCCATTTGATTATTTGAAGGAAACCATTCATGAATTGTATTAAAAGTTCTGACATAGGAAGTTTTATCTTATCATATATTAAAAGTTTAGATTTCAAATAAGAGATTTTCATGTATATATTGCAACATTAAAAATATTTTTTTTCCTACATTTTGTTTTCCAGTTCAGAGGCTTGTTGTATACTTACAACATGGTCTCCTCACATCTGCCAGCAACTGGATTTCAAATCTTCCCAACAATAGTCTGGGCTTCATTCTGGCAGATGCTGGTTATGATGTCTGGATGGGAAATAGCAGAGGAAATACTTGGTCCAGGAAACACTTATATCTAAAAACAAATTCCAAAGAATTCTGGGCTTTCAGGTACAAACAAAATGAAGTAGTATTTCATTTTATTTTATAAATGTATTAAACTGTTTTTGAATGACATAAGATATAGATCTGACTTTTTTTCCCAGTTCAAGACTTACGAAAACCATTAAAATGTATTTCAAGCTTGGTTTGAAAATTAAAGAGGGCTTGCTTGATTTCAAGTTTCTCATTTTTCAGTAATAACCTTTGTCTCTTACTTTGTACCTTACTGACCAACCTCATCCTTGCTTCAATTACTCGATAACTCATATATTTTGTCTACCTCTCTGTACTTAAAATATACAAATACCCTCCTGATGCATCTGCCTCAGACGTGTTTTATTTCCTTGACTTTGGTTCCACAGAGAAGTCTGTTGTTCAGTAGGTACATTATATAGTATACCACATAACCTATTGATCAATATCCAAAGAGGGTCGAAAATTGCCTTTATTCATTTACCTGTTCATTATCTGCAAATGTCAATATAACATTAGTAGAAAGTACTATGTTTTCCTCTATCTTTTGCAGTTTTGATGAAATGGCAAAATATGACCTTCCAGCCTCCATTGATTTTATCGTGAAGCAAACTGGACAAAAGGAAATATTTTATGTAGGCCATTCACAGGGCACTACTATTGGTATGCCAAGAAAAATTTATTGCTGATTAGTTATCTCTTATTTTCTTTTTAATGGTAGTATATATACTTCTTAAGGTTGTAGATAAGCTTCTAGCCTCTAAGTGAAACAAAACAAAACTTAAAGACAAACAGCATAGCAGCATCCTCTGGCAGTTTTCTCTAGCCTTAAAGAATTGATTGTAAATACAAGGCTATTCGTAGTTTTCTTTGTTTCAAATTGTATAACAGATATACATGTTGGTTAAGATCAAAATGATATATAACTATCATTGGTTCCACAAATAGAACTTCCATGTTATTTTTCCTTTTAAAAAATGTAGCATAAGATTTTATGAGTGGGAACAACTTAAAAAGTCTATGTTGTTGTACTTAAGACAGATCAAAACTTAAGAAATATACAAAAATGAAGAAAGTTTTGATATTTTAAGATGACTAGAAAAGAACTTTAATCAGAATTCTAATGCCTGTCTAATGCATAATAACTTTTCCAGAAATAAATTCCCTAATACCTAACATAATTTTCTTAAATGATACTATAAGTTTCTTTAATCTTATTCTTTTTATTTTGCAGATAGAAAAAGCCATTTTATAATGAATACTAATACTTAAAAAGTCATTTTATCCACCTAACAGAATAATTTCCTTACAGAAATAATTCACTTCCTACTAGAGAAGCATGCTGAATAACAATCTAATCCCATTTTTCATAGATCTTTTATCTGACATATATTAACCATCTTATGACTTTTAGTCTGAAATCCTGAATGAGCTCTTCAAATGTCAGAAACCAGGAATGCATGAAAACTTGGTAATGCGGGAAAAAAGGGAAATGTGCCAGAGTTTATTAACTTAAATATGATATACAATTGCTTTATTATTTGAACTCAGAACCCAACCAAAGTTAAATAAGTAACCAAGTAGAATAGAGATATATAAGTAGAAGGCTTGATAGCAAAAGGGAAACATTTCTATTTTCATATTAATCACTCTAAACTATCATTAAAATATAATGTTCAGTATTTGTTATATAATAAATCAAGGAGAATAACTATTAAAGTAATTGACATTTATTGAGTCTCTCACCTAAAGTGTAAAATTCATCCATCTGAAAATTGCATTTATCTCATTTTCACCATTGCCAGTTATACAAATGTTCAATATTATTCCTGACTTGTGAACTATGGTGTTAAAAGTCTGACTTATATCTAAATTATCTTTCTTTATGGTATAAATATTTAGAAAATCCTGATTATTGGCATTAGGTTGTGATTAATACTATGTATAGTGTCACATACTGGGTGATCAAAAATATTTGACAAGTGAATGAAGAATGACTAACTTACTTGTTCAAAGACTGTATTTTAACTTACTCATATGCTCCATGTCATCATCTCTGACATGCTAATACTTGCTTTAAAATAGCTTACTCATTTGTATCTTATTTTCTTACAGGTTTCATAGCATTTTCCACGATACCAAAGATAGCTGAAAGAATCAAAATATTTTTTGCCTTAGCACCAGTTTTTTCCATTAAATACTTAAAAAGCCCTTTAATTAGAACACTAAACAAATGGAAGTCATTAGTCAAGGTATATTTTGCCATTCTTTTGTATCATTGAAAACCCAAAGTGACAGTGCTGCTGTGCTTCCAAAATAAGAGATCTTGACTATGTTTGCACAGCTACATGTATAAACTGAGATTTTTAGTTTTCATTCCATTTACACTCGATTCCTGCATTTGTCTCCACAGAGAATGTAATTTTATTTACGCCTTTAGATACCTCCTTGTGAGAGGAAATCCAGCAGTCAAACTATATCCATCAAAAACCTGCTTCCACATTTTCTCCTTAATTAAAAAGTGTAAAACTACTATTAGTTAATCTGTTTGGTTGTTTTCATAATGAACTCCTATATCGTTTCTTCATTTATTATTGTGGTCTTCTCAATAATGGATAAAGCAAATTTATTTTACAGGTTTTGTCCAAGAAAACAGAATTCTTACCTAAAACCTCATTTAGCAAATTTATTGGTTCAAAATTGTGTCCACGATGGATTTTTGATAAAATTTGCCTCAACATCTTCTCTATGATAGTTGGATCCGACCCAAAGAACTTAAATATGGTGAGAACAAATTGCATTTGAAATGTATTTTGCCAATATTTGAAAAGCAACTCTTTAATAGTGCTGATGTTATGCCTAGTGTGTCACTCTGTGACTCGTCCACATACACCAGCAGTTACATTCTTCACCTGATTTTATGCCTATGCCAACATGGTGCAACCAGTTTTCATTAGCTGGGATTATTTTGCTTCCTTATGTCTTGCTCTCTGTAAAGGTTAGAGAGCAGCTGATGTGTTGAGTATCTTTATTAGACTTTGCTACCAGGTGTTAGTTTCCTGATACTTCTCATATTTAGCTCCTCTTCTATTCACTTATTTCCCATCAACTCCTCCTCTTATGCCCTAGTTTCTAACACTCTTTTCCTTCCTTATTGATCCTTTTATAACTAGAATTAGTGCTTACCAATTATCTTTAAACTGTTAGCATTGATCAATAGTCCTGGAATGAGAAACTGTTGTGGTTCTCAAGGTACTATTACAAGACCCTTTGGATTGATTTGGCATAGGTTCTTTTAAAGATATGTGCATTACTTCTAAGTCCTTTTCATCCTGTTAAATTAAAAAATCTAAATTTGCAGAAACAATCATGGCATTTGGACTAGTGGTTGGTTCTTATACCTGGATCTTTTAAGAACTTCTCATTGAGAACCAATTTATAGGCCGGGCGTGATAGCTCACACTTGTAATCCCAGCACTCTGGGAGGCTGAGGCGGTTTGAGGCCAGCCTAAGTAAGAGCAAGATCTCATCTCTAAAATATATCCAGGCATTGTGGTGGGCACCTATAGTCCTAGCTACTTGGGACGGGAGACTGAGGCAAGAGAATCACTTGAACCCAAGAGTTTGAAGTTGCTGCCAGCTGTGACACTACAGCACTACCAAGGGCGACAAAGTGAGTCTCTCTCTCTCTCTCAATAAAAATAAAATAAAATAAATTTCCATAAAAGAGAACCAACATACATTTAAAGAAAGTTTTTTTTTTTGCAGTTTTTGGCCAGGGCCAGGGCCAGGTTTGAACCCGCCATCTCCGGCATATGGGGCCGGCGCCTGTGCTGCCCAAGAAAGAAATTCTTTTCATTGCCAAACACATTCTCACACCATCAGGACATGTGTTGATTTTTTTAACTTCAAGGAGGTCTTGCCTTATTCTCAGAAGGCTATATAGACAATTACTTAAATATGAAAGAAATATTTCACAATACAAGAAAAATGAACTCAATTCTCGCCTTTTTTTCTAATAATGGTATAATCAATGTGCTTTCTGCCATAGAATGCAAAGGACTATTTTTATGTTTTTCTGTCCATCTACTGCTATGCTCCTACTATGAGATGTGTGGAACAAAATAAATATGATCTTTATTTTTGCTTGGTTTATTCATTCATTCTATGTCTTGAGTAATATATTTGGCCCATACTATATATTTTATAATTGTACTGTGGTGTCCCTGAAAATTCCTTTTCTGTGAATTGCAGTAGAACCTTTATAAGTTAACCAGGCAAGGGACTGCAAAAAGGTGGTCAACACACAGAGATGGTCAACCTAAGGAGCAAGGCCTATTGTACTGATACATACATGTACTTTACCTTCTTGTACAGGTTTTATTAGAGAATATCAAACAAAATCACAATCAAAACAGTAAAATATATAGAGAGTATCACACAAAATCAATACATTTACTGTTTTCTCATGGTTTAACCATTTTTTTCTGAAAAAAAAAAACACACACAGTCAATCTTAGTCTGCTTCTTAGTCTTATTACAAATATTAAGTGAGAAAGCACTTTTAATGTCAGCTACATCACTCAGCCTTACTGGGCTTTTTCCCACGGTAAATGACTTCAACTGCATTATCAGATGCCTCACATATTATTTTGGAGACTCTGCAATTCCTCACTTGCTTCTTGCACTTCATCAGCTGCTTCATGTCCTTTTATGCTAGTCTGCAATTTAGTCAATATCACTTGGAAAATTGCTTCTGGGTCAGGTTGCCACCTCATCATTCATTGCAACAAAACCTTCCAAATCTACTCCTTCCAATTCTGCCATAGGAGTTAGACTGTCTAATGGGGCCAAAACATCGTGTTTTGGGGTTGTGACAAACCCAACTTTCTTGAAACACCTCTGTATCATTTCTGGCTGAACTTTACTCCAAGGAGAACTGATCCAGAGGACAAGATCCAGAGTGTTAACTGATGCAGCATAGGAAGTTGCTTCCACAGGAGGACCACAGGTTTGTGTTTTAGTAATGACCCACTGCAACTGCTGGGCTCAATAGTGCATTCTAAATGTTTTCTTGGTCAAGAGGTTGGGGTTTTGAGGTTGTGTTTCAGAGTCACATTTGCGACATGATTCACTTATGGGTGGCCAAGCCATTTGTCTACTATCAGCAAAATAGGCTGTTTCTTCTTCTTTATTTCTTGGTTTATACCACTTGTCCACTCCTCAAATAGGGCACCAGTCATCCCCATGCATTTATTTGATCTCCAAGTGATGGGGAAGTCTTTGGGATTCAGGTTCTTGATTGAATGCATGTGGCTTTGCAGATTTGCTAATCACCGAGGGTGTTTGTTTCTGTCTGGTTCAGCAAAGCAGAACTGTGAAATGTTCTTTAGAAAGTTTTCTATTCTAACATTTGTCAGCCTTCATGAAAAAGAGTTTGCACTCATCAGCATTAAAGATGTAAACTTTAACATATTCAACATTCCAACTTATGGCAAAGTTAGGGAACTTTTGGTGAACTTTTCCACAGCTTCTACTGGAACTCCTTTGGATTCATTATGTAAGACATTCTGGGAGATCTCGTGTCACAGTTTAAATGACTCAAGCCTACCATCCCGAATTCCTGCTCAAATTTTTTAGCAACTTCTTGGATCATTGGCCTGGAGATTTAGGTGTTAACTGCCCTCATTTGTTTAAATCAGCTTAATGTGGCTTCAATGACTTCATCAAGGGAAGTTTTCCTCCTTTTCTACTATGGGCTCTGCTTTCCTTACCTTATCTCTGCATATACTCGTGTTTACGTTTTTGGATGTTCCAAATTGTGGTCTTGCTGACCCCAAAATGTTCTACTGTCTTTCTTTGGCTTCTGCTTTCCAGAAAATGTAGAAGACGTGCCTTTCCTTCAATGTCAGTTTGTTGAGTTCTTTCCTTTGGGGCATCATGTCTCAATTAACTGTAAAATTTTTCAGTAATTGTAGGACGTACCTACAATTCAAACTAGTTGAAAAACATCTTCCACAACATGTGATAAACAATATGACATTAGGCCTAATCCAACACACAGTAATAATAAAACATGGAAAAAGAACTTACACTAAAGAAAAAAATAAATCACCTAAGGGGCATCACCCAAACCTTTCCCCCTTGGTGTAGAGGCAACTCAACTGGTCAAGTTATAGAAGATGAAGTAATATTGTGTGTCACAGTCCATGTGGTCAAGATACAACTTACTGAGGTGGTCAGTCTTCCATTGTGTACATGTGTGCGTGTCTGGTCTATGAAAATTGATTAACTTAAGGAGGTGGTCGGTGTGAGGAGATGGTCAACTGTGGAGGGTCTACATATTACAACAGCTTCTATTGTTGTACTGTTATTACTGTTCTACGTATTACAACAACTTCAAATTTGTGGGCATCCCTTCTGGGACAGAAGTTGACACTATTGTAAGTTGTAATGTGGCTATGTTCTAAGTTAGTTGAAACTTCAGAAGGTTGTAAGTGGAGATTTTTTACACAAGATGTGTTTGGAAACAGTAAGTATGATACTGTAGTTCCTCTTAAATTAGCCCTCTTGAGCCCATCACAGTCTGTGAACAAAGTAGGGTCCCTGGCAAATAACCTTAAGGACAAAGTGGCTTTGGTGGTTTGCTGATGTGGAGGGGTTCCTCTTTTGTTTTTCCTCTCAGTTTATCCTGGTAACTTTCTTCTATCCTGCCAGTTCTTTAACACTTTCCAAAGATGATTTGTGTGTGTGTGGGTGAAGTGCATTTGGGTGTAGATATAGTTCATCACTTTTAATCATTTTCAGTAGAGGAGGCAATGAACCAAATAACTTGGAAATCTAATAATAGCTTCTAAATTAATTTAAATATTGTACAATTTAATGAGTATTTGTATATTTAATTAAAATATAATTTGATTTATTTTTATTAATATACATGTTACTTATTTAAATTTAACTTTTAATTATCTTGAAATAATTTAGTTCAATAAATAGCAAAGATTGAGCTTTTTCTGATTGAATTAAGTATTAAAATACTTTTTTTTTTAACCCTTCAAGAGTCGTTTGGATGTATATTTTTCACACAACCCAGCAGGAACATCTGTTCAAAATATGCTCCACTGGAGGCAGGTATACCTTACAGTTCATTTCAATACAACTTAATTTACAATATGTATAGTTTACCTTATCATTCTAGGGATCATGTCATCACCATAGAATGGTAAATTTAGAAAGGTAAAATGAAATTATTGCATATTTGTATAATTCTTAATAGTTCTAAACATATATTAATATCATAATATATTAGATCCTAGTCTAAACCTAAGTAATGATCAGAGCAATAAAACCATCTATGTTTTACAAATGAGAATATTAAAACAGTAGACTGGGGATCATCTACCCTTCAACTGACTCACCCAAAGACTCAAGGCTGTTGCTTAAAAAAAAAAAATGTGGGGCTAAAGCATAGTTCTCTGGATGACTGGTCTGAAATACTTTCACTAGACTATACTTTGTCTTTTGGTTAAGTAATGAGCTCCTTGAGGACCGTGAACACATTTTCCTCAGTTTTATATTTACAAAGCCAACAGTTCTTGGCATACAGTAAATACTTAACTAATGTTCACTCAATAAATGATACTGAAAAATAAAATATCCACTGTTAATAATTGTAATGTTGAAAGCCAGGATGACATAATAGAAATAATACTTTCCTAAGATCAAAAGATCACATATTAAATCCTTTCTCTAAACCTTAGAAATAATGCTTTCCTCAGATCAAAAGATTAAATCTTAAAAATCTTAAATTAAATCTGTTCTCTGACCCTTAGTAGCAGTGTGACATTGAGCAGCTCATTTAACCCTTCTAATTGAATTTCCTCAACTTTTAAAATTAAATTAATAATAATTCTCTAACCTAAGAAAAGTACTATGAGAATTAAATAGTATAATGATTATGAATGTTAAAGTTAACAAACACTAGATACATTTAAAATATCATTAAAATATTAGGTAAGACTTTCTAAATCACAATATATTTAAGTCTAAAGAGTAATTGTTTTGATGTAAATTATTTGAAATATTTAGTGTAACTTTTTATTAAATGATATATTATCTTTCCTTCTCTGGTGATGGCTAGATCAGGAGAATCTGAGCAAATTTTGCATTTACTCATTCATTTTAACAATATTTATTAAGCATCTACTATGTGCCTGGTACTATCCTATGCTCACGGGAAACATCGGTGAACAAAACTAAGCCCCAGTGGCTCACACCTGTAATCCTAGCACTCTGGGAGGCTGAAACAGGTGGATTGCTTGAGCTCAGAAGTTCAAGATCAGCCTAAGCAAGAGCGAGACCCTGTCTCTAAAAATAGTCAGGCGTTGTGGCAGGCACTTGTGGTCCCAGCTGCTTAGGAGGGTGAGGCAAGAGGATTACTTGGGCCCAGGTGTTTGAGGTTGCTATGAGTTGTGACATCATGGCACTCTACCAAGGGCCACAGAGTAAGACTCTGTCTCAAAAAAAAAAAAAAAAAGAAAGAAAAGAAACAAAGCCATAAGCTTACAATCTAGCAGTAAGTATATAGACAATAAACAATAAGCATATCTAATATATAAATTATTAAAGTATGTTATCAAGGGATAGAAGTTATGGAAAAATTGGGGTTAAAGAGTGGGAAAAGAGGCTTAGGTGTCCTGGAGAGTGGAATGTACTTTTGAGTAGAGAGGTCAGGGTTCAGTGAGATGGTGACATTTGAGTAAAGATTTAAAGGAGGTGAAGGAACTAGCAATGTAGATATCTGGGATGTCTTAGTCTATTCAGGCTTCTATAACAAAATTCCATAAATTGGGTGGTTTATAAACAGCATAAATTTATTTCTCCACAGTTCTGGAGCCTTAATCTTGGAAAGTCAAGATCAAGTTACTGGCAGACTTGGTGGGCCTACTTTCTTACAGTCAATAAGGGCCTACTTTCTTATTCATAGGTGGTATATTTTAGCCATATCTCCATAGTAGAAGGGACAGAGAGTTCCCTTAAGCCTCTTTTATAAGGGCAGTATTCCTGTTCATGAAGGCTTTGCAGGCATTGTGGTAATGAAGGTTATAATGTGAACATAGTAGAATAGTTAGTGTAGGGTAGAGGACAAGATCATTGAAGAAGAGTACAAGAAACTTAGAGGACAAATTGTTGGAAAGATTAAATTACTAAAATCAAGATGAGTATAGTTTTAGAAAGAGTGGCAGTGAGCAGGAACAGCAAAGGATAGTAGGCGATGTAATTGAATGGCATAAATTCAAAGCTTAAAGTTTTAGGGAGAAAGAAGTAAGAGTTGTATAGAAGAGAGAATAATGAGCAAAGAGGATTAATCCAGTGATACCCGATATATGGGAGAAAAAAAGTAGCAACACTTTAAAGAGCCATAGGGGAAGAAGTGTTCTTAGAGAAAAATCAGATTATGAATAGAGCAAAAAAGTAAAGGGTCTGGCTTGGCGCCTGTAGCTCAGTGGCTAGGGCGCCAGCCACATACACCAGAGCTGGCGAGTTCGAATCCAGCCCAGGCATGACAAACAATGACAACTACAACCAAAAAAAAAAAAAACCTGTAGTCTCAGCTACTTGGAAGGCTGAGACAAGAGAATCACTTAAACCCAAGAGTTTCAGGTTGCTGTTAGCTGTGAAGTCACAGCCCTCTACCAAGGATGATATAGTGAGACTCTGTCTCAAAAAAAAAAAAAAAGAAAGAAAGAAAAGAAAAGGGAAGATTTAAGATATGGGGCTGATGATGGAAGATATAGGCCCTAAGATGGCCGATGATGGAATTCCAGATGGTGGAGAGCATTTTAGGAGTTGGGCAGTGCTGAGAAGAGAAAGAATAAGGAATATGTGGAGCTTTATAAGGTCTAGAGTAGCAAAGAAGTTGCCCCCCCCCTCCCTGATAGCCTGAATTTCCTGTGAAAAACATAATCAAGGGGAAAATGGGCATAATTTTATGGTACAGTCAACCAGGTAGTTAACCATAATTTTATGGTACACAGGATAGTACAGTTAACCATACATTATGGTTAACCATTACAGTTAACCATAATTTTATGGTGCATAGGACAGTACCAGGCACATAATGTTAGTAAGGCAATTATTTTCCTTACTATGTAATATGTAAACATACTAGATCTAATAGACTCAAAGCACAGCATGATGGTGAGACTGTGAGTGTTACATAGTAAAGCATGGGGTGTCTTCTGGGACACACACTTGAGCCCTGTTGTTTGAGGCAAGGGTGTTTAGAGGTGTGTTGTCTTAATCCTAGTGCAAGATACACACTCAGCCTCTAGTGATGAAGTTGAGGATTTCTGAGGAAGCCTGAGATGTACACGTGGACCCTTTGGGGTAGCAAAAGGCCTTGAGAATATGTACATTTGTATGAAGATGATAGAGTTATAGTCTTTAGATTCCCCTGTTCCCACCTCCTGTTCCTTCCATTTCTTACCCTATCCAAAGGAAAGAAAGAACAAAGGAGGCTGCCTGCCTAAATACCAGCAGAGCTGGTACAAAGGAGCATATGTATAATGCATTCCTAACTTACATCAGCTGCCGCCATAATGGGCAAATGATATGGTCTTATTCTTTGTTTCTCTTTCAGCTTTTATATTCTACTGACTTAAAAGCTTTTGACTGGGGCAGTCCTGATCTGAACTTTGTTCATTTTAATCAGGTACATATGTATAAACTAAAAACTCTCTCCATTCCCAATTAGTTCAGATGACTTTCCTATAGATCAAGGATCATTTGTAAATCCTCAGACAGTGAGGATGAGTAGTTGAAGATCTTGTAAATTTGTGTCTATATTGTCACATCCAACCAAAGTGGATTTTTCTTGTTTTCTATGTATATTTACAACAAATACTCTGAAAAAGTCTATAAAATTTGACAAACAGTAGAAAAATTCATTACCCCTCAAGAAGAACAATGATGTGTTTATAACATGCATAGCTCTATACTTAGCTAAATAAGAAATAAAAGACATAATATATTTCTTTGTCCCAAAGCCAGCTATTCCATTTAGGAAGATGAGACAAACTCATATTAAAATTAGGACAAACTTAGAAGTCAATAATAATGTAGCAAAAGTTGTATGATTATAATGATGAAATTTGTGAAGTATTAGAACCCAAGTTCATCTGATTTCAAAGTTTATGCTTTTCCATCAGTTTTTTGCTTCAGCTGAACTCCAGGCCTGATGTGATCTGGTCATGTAAAAGCCTAAACTAAAATTTGAAGATTAACCAAATTAAATGCTATCAGAATTGACCTTGATTGCCAATAGTTATAATTTATTGATGAGCACATTGACAGTAATACAGCAGCAGAAAGTTTTATATATATATAATTTATATTTATATATAAAAAATTATATATAATTTCACTGCTACCATTTTATAGTACCATTTTATAGTAGCAGTGAAATTATGTCTGTGAAATGTTTAAATACTTGGAAATAGAACAAACTACCTAATTTTGATTTATGCATGAGTTAATTCCAAGTAAAATTTCTAATACCTGTTCATTTATTCATACTTGAAAATGGTGAAATAAGTTGAATTCTAATGAAAATGCTATTTCAATTAATCACTTAAAATTAGTAAATATAACCTTATGTCATTTCCTATGAAAACACTTTTTGTTCATTTACTTTTAGACAACTTCTCCATCATACGATGTAAAAAATATGGATGTGGCGATTGCAACTTGGGATGGTGAAAAAGACTTGTTGGCTGATCCTGAAGATGTTCAAATTTTACATTCCAAAATCAAATACTCCATTTACCATAAAACTATTTCTTACTACAATCATATAGATTTTTTGTTTGGATTAGATGTCTATGATCAAGTTTACCGTGAAATTATTGATATTATCCAAAACAATCTGTAAAGAGCTATGGCACTCTGTGTTTAAGGATCTATATTAAAATCCAATTATTTTCCTTACTATGTATGTTTTTTGCTCTTAAAGTATGTAATTTGGCCTTTTATTTTCTCATTAACCAGGCCCTGCATTCATTAAATTAGTGGCATTTAACATCTCAGGGGGAATGGCAGATTATAAATCAGTCCAAAGAAGTCTATCAAGTTTCAAAATAGAATTTAAATAATATCAGAAACAATAATCTTTAACATTTTGATAACAGGAGTTAGATTTCTAAGACTTTTTTTAAAGAACTTGAGCTTACAGTATGTTATTAAAAATAGAGTTTGTTAATATGAAAGTTAATTTTTCTCTATGCTGAATAAAGAATAAAAACACTTTTTGATCTATGTAGAGGAGTTTGGGGAGAAAAAGGGAAGAAAGAAATCCTGTACGTCAGGGTAAGTGGCTGCCTTGCAATCACTTCCAGTGAAATCCCAGAGGTGGGCAAATCATATGTGGAAACTATAGAGGGGTTGTGCTTCACATCCCAAACTTCATAGCCTGAGGAGATTGATGTTTCCTTTACATGTGTGTTAAGAGTAGCAATAATTGAGTTATATTTCTAAATAAACAAATAAATCTGTGGGTGGACTCACAAAATATGATTGCAAGAGGGACTTTACCTAACAATTGTAATCAGTGTAACCTGGCTTATTGTACCCTCAATGAATCCCCAACAATAAAAAAAAAAAGAAAAGAAAAGAAAAAAAAATATTATGCACTATAGTTTAGTACTTGAGAGATCCAAGAATTTTTTTATACCAGAGAAGTGTACATATATTTAAGAGAGCAATGGAAAATATGACAAGGCCTAAGATTTGAAATGAAAGAATACTGTCAGTAGTAACAAATGAGGTCTGACAATTAAGTTTGCAAACTTGCTACCATGAGCTTATGTTGGCAGCAGTGTACAGACAATTCCAAAGGGTTCATAACCTTGATACATCAGTGACTCCCAGCAGTATTCATGTCAATGTGTGGTAGTGTGTTACCTGAATGGCGTTCATTATTGTGTGTTTCATGTGCTGTTGCGGGAATGTGGGGCTTAAATTAGAGCAACAAACAAACATTAAATTTCTTGTTAAAATTGGTAAGAGCTGAAATGAAATAAGAGATATGTTAGTCCAAGTTTACCGGAATAATGCCATGAAGATACGACAATGTACAAATGGATTAAATGTTTTTCTGAGGGGAGAGAAAGCATCACTGATGAAGAAAGGTAAGGGTGGCCAGTAGCAAGCAGAACTGATGAGAACATTGCAAAAATTCACCAAATTATGTGTTAAAATTGTCAGCTGACTGTGAGAAGGTTAGTAGACCGAGTAAACACTGATACAGCATTTCAGAAATTCTGAAGTAAAAACCAAGGTGTGTGCAAAATGTTCCCAAAGGAGTTTACCAATGAACAAAAGCAACCCTCCCTACTCCCATGATGTGGCTCCCTGTAACTTTTTTATTACCCAAAGATAAAGGAAATATTGAAAGGAGGATATTTTGATGACATTCAGAACATAAAGGGTAATATGATGACAGCTCTGTTGACCATTCCAGAAAGAGTTCCAAAATTGCTTTGAAGGGTGGACTAGCCATGGTGTCAGTGCATAACTTCCCAAGGGGAGTGCTTAGTAGGTGACTGTTGTGATATTCAGCTGGCTTCTGCTCCTTTGCTTCCTCCTTAACAACACTAATCTAAACACAAACCTATCCTACAACCTAAAGCCCAGCCAGTTTACCTGCAACACTGCTTAGATGAGCCATGAAAATCAGTGTTTATTATTGAGTTTGAGGTTGCTTTGTTTTGCACTGTTACTGTGGTGGTAGAGTAATTCATTTAAAAATAATTAATTTGTTGATATCTATTGAAATGAGTAATAGTCTTCTTCTTCTTCTTCTTCTTCTTTTTTTTTTTTTTTTAAATTGAAGCAGAGTCTCTTCTTGTTGAAATGGGTAATGGTCCTCTCATAAAAGGAGAGAATCATTCCAGAGTCTTATTTATAACTTGATTAGCTCTGAGTACAAGCTCCAAAAATGGGAATTGTTTTTATTATTTGGGGTTGAGAAGATGAAACCAATACTAAGTATTAATGTGGACACTCAACAGTGCTTCTTGGAGTCAGTTAATTGGTGATAATTCAGCAACCTCACCTAGCCATTAAGAGAGGCAATAGTTCAGGGGAAAAAAAGTCCTGACTTTGGAATTAGATAGATTTGGATATTTAAATTTAAAATTAATAAATCAGATAAATAAAGACATAAGTATTAATTAGATAAATAAATTTCCCCAGGGACAATACAGGCTCTGGCATTCTTGCAATTGCACACAAAAACATGCAACAACAGTAACAAATGCTACTCAGCAAGACACCACCACACGTCAATAGGAACACAGCTATGAGACACTGATAGGCCAAGGTTATGAAACCTTACCAAGTTGTTTGTACAGTACTGCCACATAAGCATACGGTGGCAAGGTTACAGACTCAATGTTAGACTTCATATATAAGGGCCAGTCTTTGAGAAATTATAGACGGAGATCATGAGAATTCTCCACTAGATCATCTTAAAAGAATGGGATTTAAGACATTGAAAATGGAAAAAAGAATGTCAGCCCAACCATTACTTCAAGCTTAAGCAGAGATTGCAAAAAATAGCAGAATTGAGCTTAGAAATTCTTGCTTTAATTTCTAATGTGATTTTCTGCAAGAACGAATAAAATTTGGGAGAAGTGTACTGATGTTGGCCTCTTTTCTTCAACTGTGATGATCTTGCTGGGACAGAGCAAATAAGCACACCTATGAATGGAATGAGGTTTACAATGTCAGTTGTCCTAAAATCCTAAAACATGACCACAAAAGGGGAGCTGAGAGGCTAATCTCAGACAAAAGATTAAAAAGAAAAATTCAAACTGTTTTCGGGGACTTTTGTTGCAGTGGATTCTGTATTGAAAAAATTGCCTAAAGATGTTCATATACTGGCCTCTTCAAGATGATATGAACAGTGAAATAAAGAATTACCTGTCAGCCTCTTTCTGTAGATATTTTAAATTATTATCTGGTAGTACTTTCCTCTAAAACTTATATGAAGGCCATCTTAAAAGTTGGCACTTACACTTTGTTATCATCATAAGAAATCACAGTATAGGGTGGTGCCTGTGGCTCGAGGAGTAGGGTGCCAGCCCCATATACCAGGGGTGGTGGGTTCAAGCCCAGCCCCAGCCAAAACTGCAAAAAAAAAAAAAAGAAATCACAGTATAATGTTCATGTTACTAGGGACCAAAAAAAGAGAAAAGAAAAAATAAATTATAGAAAAAATATTATCCCATTCTATAGATAAAGCAGTCCTTGGAGAAAAAAAGCAATCTGAACCAGAGATTGCAGGATTGATAATAGGTAGGGGGATGATTGGGGGCAAATAATAATTAATGATTTAGATTAGGGGCCAATAAGCTTTTCCTGTAAACAGCCATAATAAATATTTTAGGTTTCACAGGCTGTATGGTCACTGTTGCAACTATTCACAGTGAACTTTGTAGTTCAAAGTCAGCCATACATCAATAAATGAGAATAGCTATATTTCAGTAAAACTTCGTTTATTAAAATTTGGATGTTATGTAAACTTTTTACAACACAGAATAGGATTCTTTTTACTCTTTTAAAGCACAGGAAACATAAAAGACATTATTGATTCATAGTCCATACAAATGCAGACAGTGGGCCAGGTTTGACCCATAGGCTATAGTTTGCCAGTGCCTTGTCTAGAGCCAATGGCTGGTTAAAGAGAAGGCAATAGCTCTGACTAAACGCTGACATATATGTCTTCCTTACGAAGTCCCCAAATGCTTTCTTTTTAAAGATTCTCTAGGTATTGCTATCTCCTGCAGGCAGGGGCTTATAGGGAGGAGGAGGAGAATAAAAAAGAGAAAAAGGCAAGTGCTGTGGAAGCCAAAGAAAGGATGAAGCAGTGGAACTGAGGGAGTCTGAGAGAAAAGTCTGAAAACAGCTTTTGTACTTTTTACAAGACTATTTACATTTTATTTTTCCCTTTTTTGCAACATTCCCTCTAGATAATCCAGAATGTTCCTTTAGGTTGTTGTGAATGGTAGATCCCTTTAAATAAAAGAATTTATTTAGTATTAAAAAACATACATAAAAAAGGTATTAAAAACTCTGTTTGTTTTTAAAGTTCAAACATTAAGTCTTTTAATTTTTTTTTTTTGTCTAGGCACCCTTTTATTTACCTGGCAAGTGAAATGTAGTTAATTTCAAAGATAAAATTTCCCACCCAAGATAATCTTATCTTTGTCTTCCAGTCAATAACTCTCTGATGTGCATGTTGATTTTTTTACCTCAAGCTTAAGGAAAAGGCTGAGACTATGTTAACTTTACCAGGTTGACATTATCCATAGTGTACACCTGGATATACTGAATATACTCAAACCATTGTTTATTGTTCTCCTTTCAGCAACTGAGGCACCTAGGCAAAAATTTATAATGCTTTGTTTTTAGTGATGTGATTGTTACCCTGGACTATATATATACAGGGTGGACATAAAGTTCATGTGCCATTTAAAATAGTTTAACATAGTAAATTGCACATGAACTTTATGTCCACCCCATATAATAGAAAGTTCATAGGGCTGTATTCTAGGTATAAGCCTGCTACTAACCAATGCATGCCTTTTGGAACAAATCACCTCAGTCTCCCTTTGAAACTCACCCTTAGAGACTCACCTCTAAGTTTCCCTTTGAAATAGAGGGTTCGGCCTAGATAATTCTAAAGGTAATTTAATTTCTGTCCTAACATATTTTTGGTCGTTTAATACCACTAAAATTAAACCTGAGTTTTCAAGGTATAGTTTCTAAACTAAAAAACATCCATGGAGGCCAAAGCCCTATGTTTCTGTGCTTTAGAAAGCTTCATTCTAAGGGTACAAGTGGGTGCTTCTTGCACATAGTGATAGAAAGAAGAAAGATTTGAAATATGACTAGACAGAATATTATCTTCTCTGAGAAGCACTTATGCTTTCTGCTTTTTGGTCTTGGATATTCAATTATCTAATAATTATGAATTCTGGATTTTTTTTCCTTTTTAAACTTTGCAGTGGCCGTCTGGTGCTTACTAAGGAGTTGTGGGTAATAGAGAGCAGCATGCAGAGAAACAGGAAGAAGAAGGAAAATTAAGAGAAAATAGATATTTTCCAACTTAATCGCAAGGCAAATGTTTACACCCTTATGATCGACTTCATTCTTCAGAATATTACTTGTATATAAAGAGTGTTCTATTTCCTGTGCTCTTTGATTTGCAAGAACAGAGACAGTCTCATTTGATCCTGGTATCAAAGAGGAAGCAATGAACTTGGAACAAGAGTGGAAAGTTTCTTTTATTTATAGAATTTTTTCTGGGATCATCAAGTAGGCTGGACTATGAGTCTGTGAGAGGAGACTTTAAACCACACGGAAACTTTAAGCAATTTATACTTTATACTTACAGAGCCAGGAAATAAATATTATCTAAATATCTGGGCCAAGGCCAAGATAGAAGTGACTAAGGTGATCACAGCCATGAATTTGATTTTCTGTAGCTTGGATACAAAGGTGTATCCAGTGCCCCAAGGCTAAATGGCCCTGAGTTAATCATAGAATCATTTATCAGAATCAATTTTACATTAAGAGATAAGAAAATTTGCATCCAAAAATATTGAGACACATTCCTCAAATGGTTGATTAGAGTTTGTATCTTAGCTCAGTACTTTTTGTCCTGAGTTCTGTCTGCCATCATTCTCTGACAACAATCTTGGCTAGTTACTAATTTCAAAATGGCTAGTTATATTTACCCTATGTTTCACAGTTATGTTCAAACCAAGAGAGTGATAAGAGGAATCTTAAAACTGTTAGATTGCTATGCAATATAACATCCTTCTTAGTCTCCTCACAAATTTTAGTAAAATTCATATTACTGCTTTCAGAGTTGAAAGTTGATTGTTTTATAAGAAAATTAAAGAACTGGCTTTAAGAATATTCACCTACACTACACTGTTGCCTTGGCATTCGGAATCAGCAGCATCTTCAACTAATTGCTCACACTAAAGCTCAGTCAAGAGTGATGCTTGACCAGACTTTAGAGACTTAAAGGGACTGGAAACTAAATATGCATGTTAATTTAGGTTTCAATTTAGTGTGGATGTGTTATGTAGCAAGAGCACTTCAGAGTCAAAGAAAATCTATAAAAAATTCTTTAAGATAGTAGTTATAACATTTAAGGGAATACACTTATTAAAAAATGTTTCCTATATACAATCTGGTATAAGCATAATTATATGAAGAAATTAAATTGAAGAAAAATTTAAAACTTTTTAATAGTAAGCTGAAAAATCCAGGTTTAATTCACTCATAAGTTTAATTCACAATTTCTCATGAAGTCAAATTTCTTTTGAAAATGATGAGAATGGCTTCATCTGGTTCATGTTTTTACTCCTTGCTTCATCACCCTTATAAATAAGTCTGAAGAGACTGGGCTGCCATTGTTTGGGCTGCAAACTATAAATGAAATTTTGGAACCACTGGTAGAGACCATTTGACCCCAGTAATTAGGGAAGTTGAAGAAAAAATCAGTACCACGGACAGAGGTAGAATTTGAAGTAAAGGTAATGAGGTAATACAATATAGAAGTGGAGATGTTTTAGCAATTCAGTAGCAGAACAGTTTGAATTACCTCTGAATTCAAAATTACAAAAATTTCTGTCTCCATATTGGAATGCTTAACTATACTGGAAGGAGTATATGCTAAGGTAGAGAGTTGCCAGGACTCAAATATCAAGTTTGTAATTTCATGTCATCAGTAAGCAGAAACATATTTGTGGGTACCATTATGTGCTGGTACTGTTAACTAAAATGGCCATGGGGCACTAATTCTAGGACCAAGACCCAATAAGTGTAATGTGGATGTGATACATAGCAAAGCAATAGTCAGCAAATTGGACTTCAAAAGAAACCAAAATGGTCATATAAATCTTGGCTGTTATTACAGCTAATTCGAGTGGGGGGAGAGAAGGAAAATACTGTGGCTGTGCTCAAAGAAAAAGACCAGAAGTGCTTTCAGTGGTTGAGCCAGAGCAGATTTGTGGAGCTGGAAGTAAAGCATATCTGACTAATTTCCCTTAGGTAAATTCCTAAGGGAAACAAAACTCTCAAGGTCAGGAATAGATCAATTTTTGATCCCTATTTAAAAAATTTCTCACAGCCAGCTCCAGACTGAAATTGGAAACATCACTCCTTGATTAACTTTCAATGGGAGCTTTGTAGTTAATTGGGCTTGAGCTCCCAGCAAGCATGAAAAATATTTTTAAATGACTCCAAGTGTCCCACAAAGGTCTTACTATAGAAATCATGCAAAGTCACTATCAATAATCCTTTTCCTTTTGTTTCTTCGAACACTCACTGATGTTGTTATCTACGTATCCATGTCTGTGAGGAGCTTGGGCTACAAAACACCTGATAAGGTGTGCTGCTTGCATTCAGTTTTATAGGACTTTTCGAAAACAGACACTTCAACACAATATAATAGAAGTTATTCAGAAAGTAGAGCCAATGAAAAATGACAACACATCTCTCGTCAGGAGGAACAGAGAAGATTCCATAAGAGAAGTATTTGAAATTTATCTCAAAAAAAGACCAGAATTATCCCCCAGGGAAGATAGGTTTAAGGGTGTTTTAGAACTGGAAGCCAATGAGGAAAAAAAAATACCAAACTGGATATAGGAAAGAGAACAAAACATTCTCCAGAGTCTATTAGTAGTTTATGTGTAAAGTAATGATTCTCAAGCTAGGAATCTCCCAAGGGTACACACAGATGCCAGAGAACAGGGGCAAGCGATATAAACTGAAAAACAAGAAAGAATGAAGGAGGATCGTGGGACCAGCATGGCTATTGAGAGTGGAGAAGAGGTGGTCATTTCAAACTTCAAAAGTCCAAATCTAAACTTTGGATTTCCTTATACCAACCTGTGAGTTTCCTAGTCTTTCTCAACTCATTAAATAACGTAATTTCATTAGGCAAGCCAGAAATCTGCCCATGCCTAAAGCTTCTGCAAGTAGAGTCCATTCTTTCCCCTAAAGTTATCTCCAGTCTGTCTGCACCCAGGCCGCCACTGTTCAAGCCACTGTTATTTCTGATCTGAGTCTCTTCCCTGGCCCGATGGTTAGGAAGCCCCCTGTAATCCCTCTTTCTCACAGCTGCAGAGTCAATATTGTCAGGGTAAATTGTTTATCATCATTCGAGTCATCTTCACAACTCTCAACTCCCATCCTCCATCTTGGTTCCTCAGGACTTTGTCCTACTCCTCAAACCACAACTGCCCCCCAAGCTGAGGTGTAGGATCTGTTCCCAAAAATAATGTTTTCATACTTTCCACCCAGGTAGCACTTCATCATCTTTCAGTTCTTGTATTTAAATGCCACTTTCTCAAATCGTTCTCAATGAAAGCGTTTGACTTTTTTTTTAAGCCACGACTCCCCAGTCTTTTTTATTCCTGTACTCATCATATTGCCCTTTTATAATTAAGTGTGTGCTGATTTGTTTATTGTCTGTCGTAAGCCACTACCTTGTGAACTTTATGAGAGCAGGAAACATACCTGTTTGGGCATGATTTACTTTAACATATCTCAAAAATAGCAGATTCCTAGTGGATTAATCAATTAATGATCAAATTTGTGCTTTGGTCCCACTATTGGCAGCCATATGGGTGATGGGCTGGAGTTGGCAAGGCTGGAAAATTGGAGAACAATTCTTAATGTGCATATGGATCACCTGGAGGGTTTGTTTCATTAAATCCTAGGCCTCATTCCAAAAAAATTTTGATTCAGCAGGCCTGGCCTGGAATGCAGGAATTTGTATTTTTAACAAAGACTGAAGTGTCTCAGACATGTGTACATGTGACCCAGAGAGCACTCTTAGAGAGACACTGAGTTTGGAGTCTGACGCCACAATGAAGGCAAAATAATGAGGAAAAAAGAGGCCAACTGAACAATAGCATCCCCAGCTCACTAAGAGTTAAGAATGTTACTGCTTGCTTGTGATAATATGCGTCTCAGAAGATACTCTTCAAATATATTTGCCCTAGCTAATGTTTTGAATTCTTCATTTTTGCCTTCACCTCTTTGGAGATAAATTCTGTTTTTTATGGACAGTGGTAAGGCAAAAATCAGTGCACATATCAGACAGAATGCATTCATGTGATTAAGCCACAATAGCCATTAATACCCAGCAAACCAAAAGCAGAAAGTATATGAATACATGGAGCATGGAGAGGGAGGTAGTATTTGTTCCATGGGAGAGCGGGTGAGATGCTACAGAGGGAAGAGGATGGAGCAGATCTCCAGAGGTCAGTGTGAATACTTGGACCAGGGGAGAAGGGAAAGCAAACAAGAGAGAGAAACTGAGGATCACTTCTGCCTCCTTTACAGTTCCCTGCGAAAACGTACAAAGACGATGTTGGAGAAGGACCCAGAGATTCAGTCGGGAAACACATAACATACATTTTCTCTTCTCTTTCCCTTTTATTACTCTGACGTTTATGTAATATTTTGATGGAAACAGGTAACAAAAGGTCAAATTGGCAAGGCATTCACCTCTACAAGTATTATTTATGGAACCTTGGGTTTCACAACTCAGACCGTTCACTAGCTGGGGTAGGCTCAGATGAGAGAGCCCATCTTCCTCCTCCCCACTGTCCGTCCTTCTCAACCTGTCATCTTCACCTTGAATCCTTTCTATTTGTTGATGTGGTGCTGTTTTCTTGCAGCAAAACTTTGATTCCGTTATAAACGTAGTGCGAGGTGATTCACCAAAGTCACCATACTAAATTCCAGCCAGCGTAACAGCAGGATTTTGCTTTACAGAAACATGGAAAAATAAATGACTGAATTTAAATACAATTACTGACAAACTATGCTCTGGGAATTAGATCAATCATTTAGAACTACAGAATTGCTTTCAAGGGGTAAGGACGACTGGCAGAAGGAGGGCGGCGTGAGGCGGACTCTCACCTGATGTGCACATTGTGAGGGTGTAACACGCTTGCTGGGTGAGGGGCTCTTTTACGAACGCAACTTTACCCTGGAAGTTTACCCTGGAGAACAATGTAACCTAAAAACTTGTACCCTCATATTAATTAGAAATAAAAAATAAATTTTAAAACAAGTGAAACTGTTTATCAAGTATTTATCACAGCCCTCTACCCAGCGCAACAGAGTGAGACTTTGTCTCAAAAAATAAATAAATAAATAAACAAAAATTTAAAAAATTAAAATATTCAAATACTTTGCATCATTTGAAAGAGGACACTGGTCTAATGAAGATAGCAGTGACCTGAGGGTCTCCCTTGTCTCTATCAGTAACCAGTTTTGTGACATTTGTAACTCTGTCAACCTCATAGAGCCTTAATTTTTTTACTTTATAGTTCTTGAGTACCTGAGGCAAACCAAATAATTCTTTTCTACTCTTAATATTTAATTCTAGATCTTGTGAAAAAAAAAAGAAGTTGATATACTACTTTGCTTTGAATGACTCACAGTCTGGTTTGAGAAATCACAGAAAACAAATCACTCCATTTAGGGCGGCGCCTGTGGCTCAGTCGGTAGAGTGCCGGCCCCATATATGGAGGGTGGCGGGTTCAAACCCGGCCTCAGCTGAACTGCAACCAAAAAATAGCCGGGCGTTGTGGTGGGCGCCTGTAGTCCCAGCTACTCGGGAGGCTGAGTAAGAGAATCGCTTGAGCCCAGGAGTTGGAGGTTGCTGTGAGCTGTGTGAGGCCACGGCACTCTACCAAGGGCCATAAAGTGAAACTCTGTCTCTACAAAAAAAAAAAAAAAAGAAAGAAACACCAAATCACTCCATTTATAATTGTTACTTGTTCTTGATAATAATGATTAAACACACAATCAGTTGGCACTGTTCATCTCTGTGGTGTCTGTCTCTCTCACCTGACTATGAATGGCTCAAAATAGGGACTGAGATTTGTCCAGTCCCCAGTGATGTGAGCCTTGAGACAGCTGGAATGACTTAGATGCTTGGTGAATCTCCGTACAAATGGAAAATGTAAAAGAAGACTCAACACAAACAAAGAGAAACCCAGAAGGTTGCCATGAAATCCTGGAAAAATGAGTATGTTCCTGTTGAACTTGTAATGTAATCATTTCTATGTTCCTCCCTCTTTGGGTAAGGCCATCCCTCTCCAATAATGCTCACACACATGCAAATACACACACCGCAGACACAGAAGCCCACCAATCATTAAACCTGCCCTAAAAAAGAGTGATATGAGAAGGCCTGACGTCAGCTAAAAGGAGGAAATTTCTGGGGACACCTGGCCCAAAACTCCCAGATCACAAGGCAATAGGGAGAGGACTTTCTCCAATAGTCCTCTACATCTCTATTTCTGTACTATGTCAATAGAAGAAAAATAAAATAAGTCATCAACCAGGTTTAGATTCTTTCAGTACAATAGTCCCTCTCTTTGGCATGTACTTGAAGTGTTAAAGCGTCACACTGAAACTTCCTGTGGAGTTGCCCAAGAGGCATAAAAGCATTTGAACCGGGCTGCTTGAAACACTGTAATTGATGTTTCTTGAGTTAAGATTGAGGCTAAAGGATCTGCTTTTCTCCCTCACACCACCACTCCCAAGTCTTCGAACTTGCTATTTCCAAATTTTATGCATTTCTTCAGACATTGGCATTGAGTTGTCAGGTATTGAGGGAAGGGAAAAGAAAGGGGGAGTTTTGAAGTTAAAGTATATTTTTATCTTAGACATATATGACTTCTAAAAAATCAAATGACTGGACGTGTTCATAGTAAAATTGTATAGGTTCTTTAGAAAATGGTTTAACAGTTTCTTACAAAGTTAAACATGAACTTACCCTATGACCAGAATTTTTACTCCTACTTATTTATCCAAAAGAATAAAGCCAATGCCATTAAAAGGACCTGTATACACATGTTGATAGAAGCTTTAATCGTAATAGCAAAATAACTGGAAACAACCAAAGCATCAATTATAAGTAAACAGATACGCAAATTGTGGCATATCCAGACGGTAAAGTATCGCCCATCAATAAAATAGAGCAAACTATTCATAGACACAACTACATAGATGAATCTCACAGATACAAGGGTGAATGAAAGAGAGTTTATATAGATTATAGGAAAGCCATCCATGGTGATAAAAATCAGGTTATTGTTTGTCTGGAGAAGGGGATGGAGAATGATTTACTATAAAGGAGGACTTTGAGGGAACTCCCCAGGTATATGTAAAATTCTAAAAATTTTAGAATTTACTGGCTGGTAAGTACATGGGCAAATAGGTTGTAAAGCTCATTTGATTGTTCACTTAAATTGTGTGAATTTTATCGTAGTTAAGTTAGACCTAGATAAAATTAATTTTAACAGTTCACTTTACTCTGAAGCTGAAGTGTTAATGGATCTTGTACATGTATCTGAAATAAAAAGAAAGAACTAGATACATATAGTCAATCACTACCCACCAGCTCTCCCTAACTCTAATTACATACATAAATCCCAGGAAAAACTGGTATTAAAGCACATAATGCCAAAGAAGAAAAGAAACAGAGTGTTTAGGAATATATTTATTTAAACAAAAATAGTACTGAAATACATTTGAGAGGCATAAAGTTATTGCTTGATCAAACCATCAGTCTGAAAGTTATTAATTTAGCAGCAAGAAGGCGGCTAATGTTACATGTTACATATTGTCATGCAGTAAGAAAACCTTAATAATGATTGTACTGGTTACTATTAACTGAATGCATACTACATTCAGTGATTTATACACACTGTATCTTGAATTCCTAATACTTTGAACCAAGTATTAATCTTATTTAGAGATGAAGAAATGAGCTTCTAGTAATTAAATAACTTGCCAAGGACTCTAAAATAATAAAAGAACAGAACCAAGATCAGGCCCCAAATTAACAGTTGGTTGGAGAAGTGGTAGTGGAGTTCAGGAGAAAGACTGGGTTAAAGTTGCTGGAAGTCATTTTTACATCCAAATTAAATGGTCTTGTCAAATGATGGAGAAGAGCCAGAGTACCAGCAGGATGGTTCAGTGCTGAAGCTGAGTACACATACGTGTGTAATGTATTGGTATGTAGGTCATGCTCCTAACACCTAGTACCACACACAGTAGGTCCATAATAAATACAGTAGACCCTCTGTAAATTGACCACCCAAGGGACTATGATGAACAGGTGAACATATGGAGGTGGTCAGCATAAGGAACTAGACCTACTGTACATATATGTACATGTGGTGTATGTCTAGTCTCTGAAAATCAGGTCAACTTAAGGAAGTGTTCAATGTAGGGAGGTGGGAGGTGGTGAGCTATGAAGGTTCTACTGTATATGAGAGAGAGAGAAAGGGCTAAGCCACATCAAAGCTTGTGAAGGTCCTCAGGGAGCTCAGCAAACTTCACCCCAAAATATGACTCCTTGGTATGAAGAATATTTTGATTTAAAGTCCCTTGTAGATCAACAGGCCCTTAGAAGAGGTTTTCCTTCTATTTGCATAACTAGATGGACCCCTCAAAAGAACTGTAGACTTACCTTCTCCTACCTGTTACTTCAGTATATTACAGGGGAAAAGATCAAGAATGCAATCAGACACGGCCCAAATCATTTTAACTGTAATACCTGTCTCTCAGGTTAATTTACATGTCAAGCTGTTTCTCCCACCCATCCATTCATTCTCCCAAGTATCTATTCATCCGCCCTAGCAACCATTTATTACCCCTAAACAGAATAACCAGACTCCTCATCTTCCCCTCCCCTCTAAAACACAGGTATAAAAATATTTGGATCCCATTGGGATATTGAGTAATCACTCTGTGACTCTCTCTGTGTGCACAGTAAATAAACCTCTTTCTCTTATTAATCTGCCTTAATTTTTAATTGATCTTTCAACCAACTTTCAGAAGAAAGGGAAAGTTTACCCTTACCCCTACAGTCCTAATAATTTTAAGGGTATAAGGCAGTGTTTTATCTCACTGCACACTTGAACCCATAGTTAAACTTCCATGGCACACTTCAATTATACTGATCAAAAAAGGAGTAAAAAAAAATTATACTTACTATGCTTTGAACTTCTTTCAAAGTAATTTAATTAATGATCTTTAAAAATGTTCACAGCACATCTAAGATTCCTTCATGGCATACCAGTTGAAAATCACTGGTATAAAGGTTCTCAAAAACAGAAAGTTTGAGAATAACTAAATTAGAAAAGTGAATCCTCAATTGAATTATGATAGGCATGTTTTCCTAGAGCAAACCTTCAAACCTCAAGGTAATTGTCATTTTATCTTACACAAAATTTCCTTTTTTAAAAAAATTTTATTTCACATTGATATGAGGGTACAAATTTTCAGGTTACGATGTTCTCATTTCCAAGATAAAGTTCAAGTTGTAGAAGAGGGGTGTGCTGAATACCCTCGTATTGTGCACATTATGTGAGATCTCACCAAATGCCCTCCTCCCTCCAATCATCCTCTCCTCTTCCTCCATCATCCCTCCCCCTTGCTAGACTATTTTGTGCTTTATTGTTCATGTGGGCATGTAATTGTTAATATATTGGTTTCATATTGGTATTGGGTACATTGAATTTTTTTTTTTTTTTTTGTACAGACAGAGTCTCATGGCCCTCGGTAGAGTGCCGTGGCCTCACACAGCTCACAGCAATCTCCAACTCCTGGGCTTAAGCGATTCTCTTACCTCAGCCTCCCGAGTAGCTGGGACTACAGGCGCCAGCCACAACGTCCAGCTATTTTTTGGTTGCAGTTTGGCCGGGGTGGTTTGAACCCGCCACCCTTGGTATATGGGGCCAGCGCCCTACCAACTGAGCCACAGGCGCCGCCCGCGGACATTGAATTGTTTTCCCATACTTGAGACACTTTACTAAGAACAATGTGTTTCAGCTCCACCCAGGTAAATAAAAAAGATGTAACGTCTCCACCATTTCTTATGGTTGAATAATATTCCATGGTATACACTAAATTTTCTAATCTTACTTGACTAAAAAAATTTACATTGGCTGTGGCATTTGCCAAATAGCTTCATGGATCACAAGTCAAGACAGCTAACATGTGAGAAGTTCAGGAGGCCCCAAAAAACAACTGGTAGGTGGTGAAGAACCTGATACACCTTGAACCTCCTGTAGGAGCATATCGCCAAAAAAATGACTGTTGGGACATGGCCCAAACGAGACAGCCTCAGTTTTTCAAAAGAGAGAACAGGATATAATGAGAGCTTTGACTAACTACATTTTATGCTCCAATTTATCTAAAACACTAGTTTTTGGACTGAGAATCATTACATTTCCTTGACACTGCACTTTTTCTTTCTCCATCCTGACACCAGAGGCTGATTGCTTTTCTGGAGCCAGAGTACAAAGTACAGAAGGAAAGCAGGAAGCAAAATTAAAAGGTGTGGTTTGGGGTAAAAACCACCAGATCAAATCAGGGAAGCACCTAAAAGCAAGATAAGATTTGGGTATCAGAAATGAATTTGTTGAGACAAGGATATTCAAGCAAATGAAAAAAAAAAATCTGGCAGAATTTATACATGAAAATATTTATCTAAAATGACCACAAACTCTGAATAAGAATTCTGTCCCTATTACGTATCAAGCACACACACACACACACAAATATATATACACACAATTACATTTTGAAATTCTTATATCAATATTCCGTTCTATCTAATATAGTTCCTAATTTCAGAAAAATAGTATTTTCTTTCTGTGTTCAAGATTGCTTGCTCTCTAGACTTTATCAGGTGTTACTCCCTTCTTGTCCCTTAATACTTGTTCTGTGATGATAAGACATTTCACGGCTGTTAGTGCTATTGGAAGATTTGTCTCAATCTGCTAATGTTCAACTTTTATTTAAGTACCATTTTTTTTCAAATTTTTCTTTAATGCACTCTGAAAAATGCTTGGCGCTATTAATTCATTAACCCAGGAATTCCCTCTAGGTTTGCAATCCCAAATCTTTCCCCCTTTCTCTAACTTCCTGTTTTCCTTGGTTGTTCTTGTCCTTAAGATCAGGAAACACTACTTTCCCTCTGGCACTCACTTTCTGTTTTGGATGAGAGTGAAAACTGATTTCCTGATTGGTAGAAATATACATTCTATCACACATATACTGGGAAAAATCATTAAACACCCGTGCTGGTACATTTAGATCAGACGTTAACTGCTTGTTTATTTTAATCTCCATATTGAAGCTGTACTGAAAATAGTTTACTCAGTAAAAGATACAGAAAGAGATAAATGGGGAGAGGGGAGATAGAAAAAAGAAAATACTGGAGGGAATGAAAGTCAGGGAAGCGGATGCATCTATGCTTGGAAAGACCTCTGACTGTTTCATTCATTCTTTCTTCGTTTTAGCTCTCTTCTAATGAAACCTTGAAATTTTGAAGCTGATTCTAATCACGGCGGATCTGACAAAATCATTTATTTTTGAACAGCAAATAAGGATGACTAGTGGGATTATTTCCAAAAGTATGATTGTCAAGTGGTCGTTTTTAACCCAAACGTAGTATCCCTTAAAGGAGTATGAAACAGTGAGAATGGGGCATGGGGAAATTGTTAAAGGAAGGCAACTTGTCCTGCTTTTCAATACTGATCAAATTTCCAGATGGTGGTGACTCTGGATCATGAATGTTTCTTAACTTTTAAAGAGACATCTGCTATTAGTCTTTGCTTATCTGTGCAAGTAGCTTTAAATACTGCTGAGATTAAATTTAACTAATGGCATCCTTTAGAGAGAATGTGATTTGGCTTAAAGGAAAAAAGGCTAACAAGTGTTCAAGTTTTAAAGTTTTGTTGCTTCACAGCTCTAAGAGCTTTTTTTCTTAGTTCAGAACTCCTTGTAGTAGAGTACATATGAGGTTAACTACGTCAACAAACATGCTATGTGGGCATAGCTGCCTCAAAAGACTCAAAATAGGAGAATGTCCTAAGTTAAACTAAACTGGGGTTTATTCAGACCTATTTTGAAACGTAGACATGTAAATAAAACATGTTTAAAGTTGTTAACTTTTAGCCAATGAAGTAAACCTAGAATTAACTATTTACTTGAAAACGTTTCAAGTGTCATGTCTTGGTAGTGATATTGTTTTCCCTAAGATACCAAACCAGGTCATTTTACAGTAGTAAAATTTAACTAATGGATAATATAATTTGACTAAATAGTTAATTTAAATTTACATGACTCCTAATTTTATTTTTTAAATAAAATACATTTTCGTAAAATATATTGAAATGAGATCTTTTGTTTTATTTTTATTTGTTTAAATAGTGTTCCAGAACATAGTATGATTAAATTTGCAAATGTATTTGGTACAGCTAGTCTCCAGAACTGTGAGAAAATACATTTCTGTCATTTAAGACAGCTCATCTATGGTACTTTGTTATGGCAGCCCTAGAAAACTAGTACTGTGACTTTCAATGGATGCTCCAGAGGACCCCCGGGTAGACCAAAGGGTAAATTCTATTCATGAACAGAGACTCCGCTCCTTGCTCCTCCCATCATCAGCTGCATACCCTTAGCCAAGCAAACCTACCTGAGCTGGTTTTCTCACTTGTAAAGTGAAGATGATATTTACTAGGTACCTCACAAGTTGGCTCTAAAGATTGCACATAATAATGCGAGTGAAAGGAACTAATGGAATCCTATGACTCTTAAAGGTGGATTTTAAAAACTGAAAATAAAATAAAATAATGGAATCTTAATATGTTTGAATCTGTTTGGCCCACTCTAGTCATTACATGCCACAGCCAAAGACAATTTTGTTCTCATGTTTCTGTATACACTTGGGTATTGACTGTGGCACCAGTCCATAAATTCTCACTTGAGCATGCAGGGGATTCTCTGTGCAAAGAAATTTTCTCTAATCCTATTCTAAGACCTCTCTGTCTTGGCCAAAGCCTCCTTTACCTTCTTCCTTGACTCTCCACTCGCTTTCTTTGTGTCAGGGACTCCTTGAAAACTTTTCTAACCCAAGTGGCAATGAGGGTGGTGGAGGTGGCAGATATGAACAGGATTGGGGCTGCTGGAACTTGTTGACTGTAAGGGCAGAATCAGCACCCTTATCCCCAGATCTCAGGGATCAATTCAGGGCACATTGGCCAGACTAAATGAGCAGCCAGCAACCCAAGGTAATCTTGTGAGAAATTCTAAAACATACCTATCTTTGCCCCTTCAGAAAAGTCAACAAAGCAGATCTAGTTGAACTCCAAATCTATTTCACTGTTGCCTTAAAGATTAGGAATAAAAATATCTTCCGTCTTCTGATCTCAGTCTGTGTGTAGAAGGGCACCAGATAACTTGCCAGGCATAGTGAGGCTACTCCAGTCTGGACCTTTTACATTTTGTTAATATGCATGTGGTCTTTCTTGTAGAAGTTATTTTACATTTTTAAACCACCTCACTTTCACTTTTAATAACATAAATAAAAAACACATTCTCTTCCAGTATTGTCTGGTTTTACAAAGGTCTACTGTTGCTTTTGAGTGTGGTTATTTTGAAACCCCTATGTTCATTTAGCCTACTCCTCCACAAACCCATGGGATCAACCGGAAAATCCCAGCTGTACTGTGAATGGGAAAAGGTCTCACTGTCTGGCCCCTAAGGATGCCAGCAACTTACTCTACCGAGTATCTAACCTCATGATCTTCTGTCTCTGCCTTTGTACAATCAATTAGATTTTATCTAACAATATGCTGCACTTCAGGTTTTTAACTGTTAAATGGTTGAAAAAATAGAGACAATCTTACTGATGCAAAGCTCTGGGTTTTGTTATATTTGTTTGTTTGTTTTTCCTATCTGTATTGCCATCTCTGTACTTTTAAAATCTCCAGATTTTATTGACAATATAATTTCTTTTACTTGATGCTGCTGTTTATCTCTTATATTCTTTCACAATATTATTTAAGTTTTACTGTATTATTTCAGTTTTCTGAAATAGAGTGATAGAAATCATCATTATCATATTTATGGCTTATGTTTTTTTCAATGCTGACATTTACTTCATAATGCATATAAAAGAACTTTTTAAATGCTGCTTTTTACCTATAAGAATTCCTTTATCATCACAAATATTCTTCCTTCAGCTTTTCATTGTCATTCAGTCTCACTCATCCATTTATTGAACATTTTGTAATTGTTATATGAAAGATTGTTATGGACAATCATGTCTTAACAATTCTTAACCTTTTTATTGGTGAAGGGTGATTTGAGAAGCTAACGGAAACTATAGAACTATCCACCCTTGCTATAAAAATGCACAGACGTAAACACACACAAATATATGTGAGTTTTAGGTTATAAACATCTTCCCTATTCAGTGAAGGGCTGCTCTAGGGGTTGGAAAGCAGTTCTAATAACAGCATAATCAATTACCCCCAAGTAATAAAGAAATTTCAGGATTTAATGACAATCAAATAAATGTATTTGCTAAGCACCAAGAGTTGTCTCATGTATTTGTGAAATGATGTAGGAAATAAGCTAATTTAATACTTAAAGTGCTAAGTACCTGCTGAGGGAAAGTCCTGCATTGTGCTCTATAGTGACATAAGTTCTAATGAGGTTCATTTTTTGAACTAATAGGGCATGCTCTAAAGTCATTAAAAAGCAATACTAAACAATAAAGACTTAAGGACCAAAATGAGTTTTACAGTCACCAAAGTACAATAGGAGGTTGTAGGAAACAGAGAAATCAATTTGTTGATGGAAGAAAGGGGATTCTATAAAAATACCTATTTGATGAATGAAATGATTTTTGGTATTTGGACTCTTCATGGAACAGTGAGAGCCATTGCAAGTTTTCAAGCCAAGAGTGGTATAATTGGACTTATACTTCAGGATCAAACTGAGCAACAGTTTGGTGATACATTGAATAATGGAAAACTGGCTGGAATACCAGTTGGGAGAAATAGCAAACATCCAAAGGCAGATGTAGTAAAAGCATAGGATAGGAAGGGAATGATAAACAGAATTAAATGGAAAAAAAAAGCAATACCTAAAAAACATAAAGAGTGGTACTTGGGGATAGAATGAAAGCAAAGACAAAGATAAGTAAGTTTATAAAAAATGATTCCGGGGCGGCGCCTGTGGCTCAGTCGGTAAGGCGCTGGCCCCATATACCAAGGGTGGCGGGTTTAAGCCCAGCCCCGGCCAAACTGCAACAAAAAATAGCCGGGCGTTGTGGCGGGCGCCTGTAGTCCCAGCTACTCGGGAGGCTGAGGCAAGAGAATCGCTTAAGCCCCAGGAGTTGGAGGTTGCTGTGAGCTGTGTGAGGCCACGGCACTCTACCGAGGGCCATAAAGTGAGACTCTGTCTCTACAAAAAAAAAAAAAAAAAAATGATTCCAACATTTTGAACCTACACATCTATGAAAATATTTCTACACATTGTTGACTAAGAGAAAACAGGAAAGGAAACATGACAAATTACATTGTAAAAGAGATGGCGGTTCAGCTACCCTAGATATTCTCAAGATGTGTGCACTTTAGGGAATCTGTACAAATACTAAGAAATTATATGCAACATTTTTTTATTAAGTCATTTGTACATAAATCATGAATACATTTATGCCATAACATTTTGTGTGCATCAGTATAGGTGCATTTCTAGGAAGGCCTGAAAATACAAAGTAGAACAATAGTATTTCTAAAGAGAAACCATAACTTCATGACCTTGACAGGTCATAAAAAATATTATAAGAGAATTGATAAATTAGACTTCATTTATTTTAATGTTATTTTCATTGAAGGATACCATTAAAAGACTATAAAAGCAAGCCACTGAGAAACTAGGAGAAAAGTGCATCTAACAAATTATTGATATTTAAATTACATAAAGAATTCCTGCAAATCAACATTTTTTTTAAAAAGTCAACAAAATTGGCCAAAGCATTCAAATGGAAACTTCAGAAAGAGGATATCTAAATGCTAATAATTGGATGAAAATGTCTGTATTTTTCAGGAAAGGCAAATTAAAACCACGATGAAAAAGTACTTCACACCTACCAGAATGGCTAAAATTAAAAGAACAACAATATTAAATGTTAGTAAATATGTGGAACAATTGAAATGCTCATTTATTGCTAATGGGGGTGTAAGTTTGTACAACCACTTTGGAAAACTGTGTAGCAGGGTCTACCAAGATTAAACATATACCTTTTCTAGGGACCTAGCAAGTCTATCCCCAGGAGTATACCCAGTAGAAAAGTAAACATACATGTATGTCCATCAAAAGCCACGTATAAAATGGCTGTAACAGATTTGTTCATAAATGCCAATAAACTCAAAACAACCCAGATATCTAGTGAGAAGTTAGATGAATTTATTCAATACATTTATACCATTGAAAACTATAGAGCTATAAAAAGAACAATTGATATATGATACAACATGAATGGAGCTCACAGAAATAGTTGAGCAAAAGAAGCCAGACACAAAATACATATTGTATGATTCCATTTTATAAGAAGTTTAAGATGGGCAAAACTAATTATGACTATATTGTCAGAAAATAAGTTTCCTCCTGGAGGTGAGAAAGATATGAACCAGGAAGAAGATGAGATCCTGTTTCAAGGTGTTGTAAGTGTTTCCTATCTCAACCTGCATGGTGGTTATTGCAGTGGGTACGCATACAAAAAGTCAGTTCATCACACTTTTTTAAACACTTTCTTCTCTTGAGGGTACCACACTTGTCTGTTTCCAGTTTTCGTGGATGCTCCTTGTCAGTTCTCTTGGCTAATGATCTTGGGTCTCTAAGCATTGCCGTATCTCCAAGCTCAGTCTTGGACCACTTTCTCTTCCCTGTCTACAGTACTATTTTCCATAGAGGTTGTACTTATTTGCAATCCTACCAACACTGTACAGGCATTCTTTTTTACTGCATGTATACCAACAGCTATTTTTTTTTTACTTCTTCATAAAGTTTTAATAATAATTAATAACTTTTTACTTCTTAATAAGTCTTTAGTTCTAAAGACGTTGATTCCAAATCCTCTGCAATTACAGTAAAGGCTAAAAGAACACAGCATGCATTCTCCTGCTTATGCAGATAGTGACCTAAAGCAGCTTGGTTAAAGTGCCTCGTACCTGTTAGTGAAGTTAATTCAAATTGCCTTAAGAGAGCAAAGCTCTTTCTCTCCATGTAAATCCTTATGAGGATGCATCACTATTTTTCCCCTTTCAAAATTTTGCTATTGTCAATGACAATCAACTAGAGTTGAGTGAAGGCGGGAGATTAGTATATAAAAACATAAAAATACACATGGTATTTGAACTGTTCTGACATTTTCCTAGTTGATTCAAACAACACAAATCTAGTTGTACTGTGAGAGTTGGTGGAAAAGTGTCAATTTATAGCTTATCCTTTTATTCTTTTCAGGAATAATCATGCCTTTACTATTTCTGCTAGGTATATAAGTACTAATAAGAAAAAGACAAGATTTCTAAAAATAAATGGTAAATAATTTTAACAAGTCCAAAGTTTTTCTACTTTTCTTTCACCATGAGTTACAGACACTTATGGAAGATGTAAAGGATCAACTGAATTTTCAAATATAAATTTTTTAATTGCACAATTCATTTATAAACACAGTCACTTTGTTCAAACTCTAGCAAATAGAGCTCACATTTAAAAAAAAAAAAAAAGGATACCACCCATATGTTATTAAAGATCAGGGGCTGGGTTTTGTATGTTAGCTAGACCATTATCTTCAGGGTTAGAGATCCTGGTAAAGACCATAATAAAACATTAATCTTTGCTGAATACATTCACTTATCTAATCTTCCAGTCAGAATAGCTTTAGGCACTGCATTTTCAAAGAATAAGAATAAAGAATAGCAGGCGGCCTTCTGTCATCTTAGGCTTCTTTATCCGAGCCAAACTATATTATCACTTGCATTATACCTTTGGCCGAATGTTTTTATATGTTTAAGCTATCAAGAATGATTTTTCATGTTTCCTAAATCATTTTCATCACCAGAACTCCTTTGGCCAATATTTGTGTTTGTTATAGGTGAGAGAACTCAATATTATGTGAAAGTGAATGAAATATTTGATTTTTAGTTTTATCCCTTTAACATTAGATGATGCCCAGATATTAAATTTTTGGTAATTTAATCAGCAGATAAGTAATTCTGGCCATTGTTGAAGGTTTTGTATATAAGAAGTTAATGCAACATTCACCAAAATACTACACATCCAGAGACACATAATACTAAATATTTCTAAGGAAACTGTAAGTACAAATTCTGCTGAACAAAATTGTTATTTAAATTATTAGGTTCATTTTTTTCTTTTTGCTTTGAACCAACTGTCACATTTTTATAGGCTTAGATATTTGTTGTATATTCACCTATATAGATGTGCCCATTTGAATTACAGTTTATTCTTCTAGGATTGTATCTACTTTTTCTTCTTTTGTATGTGCATGAAATCCTTACTTATTGAATGACCTACTTGTTTACTATTGTAAGGAGTGTCTAATGTAAAAGTCTAGTTTCTCCGATTCTCCCTTTTGTCATGTGAATTGGTATTCTATTAACAACTTAATATCATTCAAATCCTCTGCTGTTGAATTAACCATTATTAATACCAGTATTAGTACTAATAATTGTATTAGTACTGTAGGTTACTAATACATTTTTTTAAATTATAAACTTCTCAAAACAGAATTTTAGACCAAATTATATAAATCTCTCTGGGCATGTCCCAAGTAGGTCCCTACACAAGCTGGCCTGGTATCATACTAATGACACATGATAGTGGAGAAAAGCATAGTCTTTGGAAGCAGACTATCTAGTTTCAAATTTGGGCTTCGCTACATTCTATATACTTGTTAGGCAAGTCCTCTCAGCCTTGTCTTGCTCATCTGTAAAATGGGTAATATAATGCTATTTCCTTTGTACGGTTGTTAGGAAAATTAAATGAGATGACAGTAATCACTGTAATAATAATAGTAATAACTGTAATAATAATAGTAATATTATCTAGTGTTTACTAGATGCCTGACATGTTAAGAACTTTGCTTTTGTTATCATAATAAATTCTCACAACAATATTGAGAAATGCACTGTTACTGGCTGGCCCTATTTTATAGAAGAGGAAATCATCTTAGCAAAGATAATTCACTTGCCCACGTAATATGTTGAGCACACTGACCAGCACCTGGTGAGTCACAGGTTAAGAGTCCACAGTCTACAATGACAAATCACTTAATGGAGGCAGTAGACAGTATACTCTTTCGGGTTCCTGAAGTGTTTGATCAAAACTTTATTGTTTGACCATTGAAACCCTTCTGGTTAGTCATAATATATTACTTTGTTTCACCCTAAAATATTATTGACAAAATAAGATTTAGTTAAAAATCCAATTTAAGAGACACCATTAAATCAAATCCTATCGTAAACAAGTGCTAAACTGTTAGACCAGAGGGTCAGAGTTTGGTTTTGAGAGTGCTGGTCTGAGTTTACTATAAGTCAAGACCTATGCTATGTGCTCTGTGTGAATTATAATAGTTATGCGGCCTTTGTTGGAATATTATTAACAACTGAGAAGTCACTGTTTTTCAAAGAATTCTACTTGAATCCAATAATTCCGTTGTTATAAATTCCTCACAGTATACAGTTCAAATCCTCCTACACGTGACCTCCAAATATTGCTCCTAACATGCAGTAGTTTCTTAGCACCAATTTAGTCTGCTTGAAATTATTATTGTTATCTAAAGAATGGGTTGTTGTTTCTTGCATATAAAATATATGAGGGTTGAATTAGAAAATTCCTTGGGTTCTTTACAAATCATGATACTGATTTTCCATTTTTGTTTGCTAAGTCGGGGGTGTCCAACCTTTTTTCTTCTCTGCAGATTGGAAGAATAAGAGTTGCTTTGGGTCACACATTAAATACACAAACACTAATGAAAACTGATGAGCAAAAAAAGGCCCATGCATACTTTTCTTAATATCTGACACGGTAGATAAGCAAAACAGTCAAAATAATCAGCATGGGTTTGGACACCTCTGTACTAAGCACTTGCAAAATAAGATATTGGAACATCAATACATTGCTGACTTTTAATTTTCAAGGCCAACCTAAGTAATTATTTCAATGAGATAATACCTCACCAATAAATTAAGAGATCAATAACTTTTCTAAAATTATATTCACCCATTACTCTAGTTTTGGTGTGTTTTGAGAAGGTGATAGTCACTTTTAAATACACATACTCAGTAAATACTTATGAGTAGCTGTCATAAACAATATTTTTTTAACACATAATATTTTATTGACATTTTGGTCACAAAATGTAGGGTATTGTAAGAAAAATTTTGTGGATATTGTTGAACATGTTCTTGTTATAAACATGGGTTTTTATTTACCACTGGAATAGAAAGGCTGGATTAGCTTTTTCTAAGTCTTTTATAGTAACTTCATTAAACTTTGATTTTCATGTCCTAAATTTCAGCCTTTAATGCATGTTATATTGAGTTTGAATCTCGGAGTCAAATGCCCATCCAACCACCTCCCAACTTTGAGCTCTCAGAATAAGTTGACGTAAGTCTTAAACATGAAGCATAATAAGAATATGTTGTTGTTAGACTTCTTTTTGACAATTATTATTCATTTGACACGACTTTGAAAATAGAAACATTCTTAAACAAAAAGAATCAAACAGTGAAAACATAGTAAGCTTAAGATGCATATCATCCAACGGAAAGAATATAATCAAATCCAAGCATTTCTCAACTTTGCATGAAGGTAAAATTGGCATAAAATATGAGTTTTACAAAAAGTATAATGGGTTACCCATGACATGGGTTATTCTTTTGTTTCAGAAGGCCTCAAAATGTGGCTGCTTTTAATAGTGGCAAGTCTGATATCTGCACTTGGAACTACACAAGGTTTCCTTGGAAAATTAAACCCAGAAAGCCCTGAAGTGACTATGAATATTGTAAGTTGCTGCAGGGGTGGGGAATTGTAAAATTAAGATGTATTATTGTGATTTGCAATCATACGAGTTTAAGTTTTTATGTGACTAACAATATTTATTACATGCATTTAAAAGGTCAACTAAAAACTTTTGTGTTTTCCTTATCAGAGTCAGATGGTTTCTTACTGGGGATATCCAAGTGAAGAATATGAAGTTGTGACTGAAGATGGCTATATCCTTGGGATCAACAGAATTCCTTACGGGAAGAAAAATTCAGAGAATAGAGGTATACATATTCTTCCTTCCTTTCCTCTCTTTCCCTTTTAACTTCTTTTATCCTCTCTCCTTCACTCTCTCTTTTTCTTCCTCCATTCTTCCCTTCCTCTTTTCCTTCTTTTTTCCCCACTCTTTTTTCTCCTTTTATTTCTTCCTAACAATTTAATAAGTCTTGCTCATTCTGGAAATGCAACTTGTATTTACAGTGTTCAAGGAGATCATCATCAAGCCAATGAGCTAGACTTAAAAAAAAAAAAAAAAGCAACAGCATCACATAACATTTATAATATTATGTGATAAGGTCAATGCTACTTATGTGCACAGCATATTAAAGTGGAGGTCCTACTGAAAGCACCTAACCCAGATAGGGGAAGCTGAGGAATGCTTGCTCTTAGAAATAGCAGCTGACCTGAGACAAGATTAGGAAGAGTTAGCTGGAGTGTGTATGTTGCAGAGGGGAGGATGGGCCAGCATTTTGAGGGCCATTTCCTAAACAGATAAAGGTCATTTCTCACACTAGTACTATTGAAAATGTATCTTTTTCTTATTGCTCAAAAATTGTGAATTATAAAAACAATAAAAATAAAGATTACTCAAACTTTAATGTTCAGAGTCCACCTAAATTAACATTGCGCTGTTTCCTTAGAATATAATTTTTGCAATAATTTCATTGAGATAGAATTGGCATGCAATAAACCATATTTAAAGCACGTAATTTGATAAGTTTTGGCATCTAAGAAACCAATCACCTGAGAAATTAGCACAAAAATTAAGATAAGATAGTCAAAAATATTCAACTCAAGCAAATGTATTTATTTCTAAGCATATGAAAGACTTTCTATCTTCATGTTTATTTACAACAATACTAAATTTATAAAGTTATTAAACCATTTTCTTTTTTAGGCCAGAGACCTGTTGTGTTTTTGCAGCATGGTTTGCTCACATCAGCCACAAACTGGATTTCAAACCTGCCCAACAATAGCCTGGGCTTCATTCTGGCAGACGCTGGTTATGATGTGTGGCTGGGAAACAGCAGAGGAAATACCTGGGCCAGGAGAAATCTGTACTATTCACCAGACTCAGTTGAATTCTGGGCTTTCAGGTAAAGAAAAGGGACAATTAAAAATAAACCATAGGCTTTAAAAGCATGGGTATTCTCTCCTTGCAATCCAGTCCTATTTTAACAAATTATACTGCAAGTAGGAGGAGAGGGAATTCGTTATTTTCATTCCTTCTTGGATTCTTCCGTATACATCATTCCAAGGGTAGCTTTTCCTTCCAACTTCCTGTGATCTTAGAACCCACTAGTAGGGGTCCCTGAATATGCTTTTCCAAGTGGCATGAACAATATGGCAGAAGCAAGGAAATCTATTGCCTGTGGCAAATTTTAAAAGGACTATCTATGGATTCAAGAGGGATGTTAAAACCTGGTTGGAAGTGGGAGGAAGCAACCTGAGTGAGTCATCATGAATAGGAGGAGTGGGGAGAATGAAATTCAAATGTGGTGGAGATATTACCAAAGACTTCCCATCACTGACCTCCTTCAGCCTTATTCCTGGAAATTACTGATGGAGGCAGAGAACAGGAGAGAATCTGGCTGATGATACCAAGGAACAAAAGTATTTCTAGTGTTCTAGGAGCTGAAAGAAAACCTATTATGTCCCAAGTGTGGTAAGGAGGGAGAGTGGCATGAGAGCAGACTGAGGTGCTGACGACAGCCAGAACAGGCAGGGCAAAGGCTTTGGAGCTCACTCCAAGTTCAATGAGAAGGCACAGAAAAGTCCGAAACAGGGGAAAGGCATTCTTTCAATGGTATACCTCCACTGGTAGTTGAGCCACCCTAGTGGGGTGCTCATCCCAGGGTACCCTGATGTGCTCAAAGAATATATTTGTTACTTTCAAAATATTATCCTGGTGATTTGTGAATATAAAGTAGAGAAGAATTGAATTCATACTAAATGGCATTGGAACACAGCATATACATGATTATTAAATCTGACATTCTATTTTAGGGATAGAAATAATTCCCACCTACTGATACTATTTTGTTTAGATTAAATCGCAGTTGCAATACTGTACTTCAGAAATGATATCAGTTGTTTATACAAGCCACCCAAAGGGCACCTGACACCCACTCATGTCTAAAGCAGAAATGTTTACAGAATCTAGTTTCTATTTCCCAAAGGGAGCACTGACTATAAATGTTTGAATTTTAGAAACTATAGCAAAGAAATGTGCTGATTTTTATCTTACCTTTTTTTTTCTTACAGCTTTGATGAAATGGCTAAATATGACCTTCCAGCCACAATTGACTTTATTGTAAAGAAAACTGGACAGAAGAAGATGCACTACATTGGCCATTCTCAGGGCACCACCATTGGTAGGTAGAGGGAGTCAATGCCGAGTAAGTTAGTTCTCACAGACTCCTTCCCAGGGGTTACAGTAGGCATGCCACCAGCCACACCAATTGATTTCCATTCCTTCAATGTCTACAACAGCCCAGTGACCTAAGGATGCTGATCATTCCTCTTAGGTGGGGAAACAAAGAAAGGGGATAAATAATTTGTGCAAAGTGACACAGGTTATTTCCAATAGGGTGGCTCAACCACCAGGCCAGGCAACCTGACTTCCAGACCCTATAGTCTGACATGTTGTACCATGTGACCTCCAGACTGAGTTTACTCTATTCATTCAACCATATCTATGGGGTACCCATGATGTGCTCAAAGAATATATCAATAAATAAAATAGATTAAAATCTCTGCTTTTGTAGCACTTATACTCCAGTGAGAGGAGACGGAGAAAAATAACAAAGATTAAAAAGTAAAATATAAAGTACAGTAGAAGTTCCATAGTTGGCCGCCTCCCTATATTGATCACCTTTTAAGTTGACCTAATTTTCATAGGCTGGACATGTGTCACAAGTACATATCAGTACAGAGGCCTCATTCTTTATGTTGACCACCTTCGTATGTTGACCGAGTTATTACAGTCCCTTGGGTGGTCAACTTACAGAGTTTCTACCGTATACTAGATATCAGTAATACTGTGCAGAGGAAATAACTCAGGGAATGGTATTCGATGTCAGAGGGCTTCCCCGGGGAACACACACTCTGTGGGCAAAGCCATTGAAAAGGCAGAGGGTGAGTCACGTCCAGCCCGGCAGACTGATGTTCCAGGAAGAAAGAACAGCAAGTGTGAAAAATCTGAAGCTGGAGCACAGCTAGTTCATTCAAAGAACAGCAGTGAAACTGTGCCCTGTGCGGATGAATCAGACTGAGAAAGAGAAGAGACAGAGGGAGTGAGAAATAAGATGGCAGGGCGTGGGCAGGGCAGACTGTTCAGGGCTCTGGGACTGCTATAGAGATTTCAGCCCTCACTGAGGGAAAAGGTAACACAGAAGGATTTTGAACAGCGGCGTAAGGGGATCTCTCTGTTAGTAGGAGGGAAAGGGCAGGAGCAGAGAACCAGCTGGAGGACCCGGTGCTTGCACTAACCTATGCAGTGAATGGTGGAGACCTGGGTGGGAAGTGAAGTGAGGGAGCTGTGAGCATAATGATAGATGGGTAGCTTCTAGGTACAATTTTAAAACATATTTTGGAAGTGGAGCCAAGAGGATTTGCTGACATACTGGATATGAGGTACAAGCGAGAAATAGGAGTCCAGGGCCATGCCAGCATTTCTGGCCTGAGCACATGAGATGATGGGATGTCACTAACCAAGCTGGGGAGGCCTGTGGGAAGAGCTGATGTGATCCGGAGAGCAGGATCTCAGTTTGGGTCCACTGAGCGTTAGGTGCCTGTTGAAGATTTCAAGTGGAAGTGCCAAACCGTCAAATTGGGAGTTCAAGGGGGAGAACTGGGCTGAAAACACAAAATAGGAGTCATTGGGAGGAGAGCAGGGAGCCAAGGACTAAGCCTTGGATTATTCCCTAATGTAGAAGATGAGGAGGAATCAAGAAAATAAACTGGGAATTAATGGTGATGTATAAGGTAAGCCAGGAGGGTCTGGTGTTCTGGAAATCAAGGGAAGAAAGTATTGTAAGGAGAATCTGAGCAACTGTGGAAAAATCTTATTGATAGTGCAATCAGAAAACTGCCTGGAAGTTACAGGGCACTTTTATAACAGCAGCTATGGTGAGTGGTTGGGGTAAAGGCATAATCAAGCAAGTTCAAGAGAGCGTGAGAGATGCTGTAAATAGAAGAATAGGGTGGAAGTGGAGGGGAAATGGGAGTGTCACAGGCTTTTTGTTGATCCTCACCATGTCTCTATGCTGATCCTTACTCTCAACTGAGGACCTTGCTTTGGACCACAGTTCCAAGCAATCTGAATATCCAACACAAACACATTTACAGGAAAGTATTTAAGATGGGAGTTTGTGAAAGCTTTCTTCTGAGAACTGCTTGCTCATCCTAAAGCCTAGAGCTCAACTGTAGAATTTTAGACTGAGAAAAATAGCTTCCTAATGTCCTTGGTATTATAGGCCAAGTTCCCAAAGTGAGGATTAGCACTCAGGATGTAGAGAAACACTTTTAGAAGAAAGGGCAAAACACAGGCCCGGCAGAGGGAGAAGCTGTATTTTAAAGCAGTTCTCAAGACCTCAGCTCTTCAGAGTCTTCCCTAGCAGGGGTGGGAGCCAGGTCTCTTTGCCAGCTTGCTGACCAGCCAGGAGGTGCAGGCTGCCTGGGGAAAGGAACGTAACCCCAAGGGCAGAGGCCAGATCAGAGAGGGCTCACAGCTGAGGGCTGTCGGCAGCAGCTCCCCCTGCAGGTGGGGTTGACTAAAAGCCTCAGACTTGACAGGGATCTGGGCAGCACATGACTGACACATGGTCAACATCGACTCACGATCCTTTGTTAAAAAGCCGGACATTTTCAAGACTTCTAGAATTTACTCCTTAATTCCAAAACTCTACAAAAATTCTTCCATTTGTGGGTGGCAATCAGTATCAACCTCTGACATACTCCCTGACTCTTTAAACAGCACGTACTGAACATTGTCTAATCTTTTCTTGATGGTCTAAGGTTATAAAATTATTGTGCTGTGATGCAATACTGCGGTTTCCTTAGGATTTATTGAGGTGAGTAGACTGCTTATTCTGAAACTTAATTAACTGCAACTACTATGTTATTATTTTGAGTTATTTGAATTCTGAACACTTCCATTCTTCTTTCTCACTACTCACTGCTCATAAATATCCAGAAGTCACTTCTGCTTCCAAATTTACATCTTCCAATCTTCTGTGTGTTGGGAAGTTAGATAAGTACTCTTGTTAGAATTTCAACTGAAGTAGGATTATGTTGATTCTGAGAAGCACAGGAGAAGTCACCTTCTGGCACCCACTTAGGCTACCCACATGTGAGTCCTCCTTGGTCTGGGTTAAGGCATTGTAATCTATAATGTTAAGGCAACTTGATAAAGAACCCCATAATAAATACAGTGATCTTGCAATCACTGTACAGTGATCAATTCCTCAAATAGAATCAGGCTGAATATTTTATAGATGTTTAGATAGGAAGGTTTTTCTTTTTTTTTCAGGTCTTTCTCAAGTCTCACCAGTATATGTCATTATTAATAGTGGAAGGGCTTGTTGTATGTAATTAGTCTGTAGAGAGTTTAACTTAATAATGACTTGATTACATCCCAGGCTGCTAATATGCTACTGTTCATAAAACTAATTAATTACAGACAAAGGCTGAGTATATATACTTTGTGAATAGATGTTTGAATTCTCTTGGGTCCTCATTTATCAGGCATTTACTATGTGCCAAATATCATGGTCAATTCTTTATAACGTTCACCTCCTTTAGTTCCTAAACAACCTAATGAAGCACTCATTATTATCCTCTGATTTCACATGAGGAAACAGGATCTTAGAATAGGTGACTTGCCTGAGGTCACAAAACTAATAAAGCACAGAGCTAGGATTCAATTCCAGTTTGGTCATGTTTTGAACTCATGCCTTTAACCTTTCCACTTATATACTCTACTCATACTAAGTGTTAATTATCGCATTATAATTCATCAAAACCTATATGTAGTATAAATAACAATTTTTGTAACCCTATGGTTATCCTAAATTAGACATATTTTCTAAGGTCATATTAAAGTTTATTATAATTTTTAAAAAGTGTTAGCCTTATGTCCTATGGAGAATCTATGAAAATAAAACAAATATACTAAACTATTTTCAACCAGAAAAGGTACCAATTTCTGTTTGTCTCATCTGCCATCCTTAGTAAGTCCAAGATAATGTTAGACTTATAAATACAAAACCAAACACACTCATTCCTTAACCAGTTCCTTGCTCTGTTTCAGGTTTCATCGCCTTTTCTACCAATCGCAAGCTGGCTGAAAGAATCAAAACCTTTTATGCATTAGCTCCAGTTGCCACTGTAAAGTATACAAAAAGCCTTTTAAACAAACTCACACTTATTCCTCAATTCCTCTTCAAGGTACATAATTGTCCTTAATTAATTGAATCTAAGACACCTGATTACCCTTGTATTTCAAAGTAATGGAAAGGGGAACAAAGACACCTGTGGACTATCAAAATTAGAATCCAAATGGACCTACATGTTTATGTTATTTCTTCAGTGGCATTGGCCATGTTTGAATCCCCCATACAGACCTTGAGATCCCCATTTGTTCCTTGGTTCTTAACTAGGTTTCCATGGGTTCACAGCTCCTGGAAGTGGTTTTGCTCCTTCATAGACATTTCACTTACCAAGCATTCTACCCAGCAGCATTAAGGCTGTGATTTCACTCTTGGAGCCAGGAAGGGGAAATAAAAACAAAATAGTCAAATACAAAGCCTAATTTACCAGGGGTATGGAAACTGGAAAGAAGAGGGGAAGGAAAGGGAACAAAAAAAAAAGGAAGGGAAAAGGAGAAAGAAGAAAGAAACCAATGGTTCCGTGAGGCAAACACTTAGACACCCTTCATCAAATACTCTTGGCTTTCCTAAAAGCATCTGCCTCTTTAAGTGGGGATTTCATAAGACAGTAGTGTGGATTTCAGTAAACCATAAATATACCTTATACAGTAGACATACATGGTAGGGAATTATTAATAATCTGTATTTTCCCCCATGCTTAATACCCTAATTCTCCCATTTGCTGAAACCAACACGCACGTGCACATACACACATACACACACTCACACAGAGAATGGTTTAGTCTCAGGCTATAATATGTAATGATGCCATTTCCTTCTGTGCTTTTGTACTGTCCATTCCTTCCCACTCTGTGCTGACATGTATGTCTATAGCCTAAGAGACCTGACCTACAGTCAACTACATTTGTAAAACTATTATTCAAAATCCACAATTCTGTGATGACTTTGAGTATATTGCCTGGTGCAGGCATGGATCCAGAACTTATTTCCTACCTGTACTCAGATTTTCTGATAGGCAATGGAGAGAGTGGTTAAAAAAACAAAAACAAACAAAAAAATCTCCACTAGACCTCAAGTCAGAGGCTTGAGTCAGGATTCTAGGTAAAATGCAGTTATAATTAGCTCAAAACCATGACTTATGTTAATCTCATGTTTCCTCATGCATAAAATGGAGATAACAAAATGTCTGCCTTCCTCAAAAAGAGTTGGGGCAAATGGAAAGGGCCAATCCTTTCAATTATGCAACTGAGCCTCACTGCCTTCTTAATGACTCTGTTGAAAGTATGGCTTTGAGTCACTATTTCTCCTCCTGATCTTTTCACAATTTATTACTGAAATCACCCATCTTGGCACCTAATTATGACAGTCTGCCATGTTGACTTTATTTATGACTTTATTCCATAACTCCTATTATCACAACTAGATTGTAACTCTTTGTGTTGTACACTTCCTCTTAAAGCCATTGCAGTTATTAATGCAAAAGATAGCCAGTATCGATGTCTGCCCTGTTCATTTCACAACTTTATTGGGAGAATTCAATGGAAGTATTGGAAACTCCTAAAACAATGTATTATAATAAAAACATATCATCAGCCTAATAACACCTGTAGAAGTAGAATAGATAAATCAGTCTTTTCTACGGTTTCATGACTGCAACTCACTAATGATACTTTTATTTTTCAGATTATATTTGGTAACAAAATATTCTTCCCACACAACTTCTTTGACCAATTTCTTGCTACTGAAGTGTGCTCCCGTCAGACACTGAATCTCCTTTGCAGCAACGCCTTATTTATCATCTGTGGATTTGACAATAAAAACTTGAATATGGTTTGTATGCATTGATATTTCTATATTTTGAGCATCTTTGATTACTTGTTTCATCATCACTTAGAAACAGTACTGTATAAGCTTCAGAATGGTGTCCATGATCTCCTGATAAACCCAAAAGAAATTGCCAATCATTGCTCTCAAGTTTGTCATCCTCACCTCCTTTCCCTCACCCCAATTGCTCCTAAAGTAAATAAACAACATGTAGGGAAAAAATACAACTCAGTACTCACTCCTAAATAATTTTTATGACATTTAAATTCTGAGAGATAAGGAACTGAACCATATATTTTGGCAGGCTTCTCTGTGGAAAAATGTCTTGGCATTGAATAAATGTTCTTATAAATATTATAATGCTGATAATCACTCCCATAAACTTTATAAAGCATATTTCAGAGTTAGTATCTATGTAGGACTTTGTCTGTTTTATTTATCTGCCTTTTATTCCTTGCTTTTCATTAAGTTGGGTTTTTAAAACGTATGTGACAGTAGCTAAGAGTATAGACTCGGGCCAGCCTAAATTCAAATCCTACTTTTACAATGGACTTGAACTCCTCTGTCTCGGTTTTCTCATCCATAGGAAGGGTTATTGCAAAGATATGATGAGCTAATACATGGACAGCACATAGAACATAGCGCAAAGCATGTAGAGCACGGTGCACAGTACTATCTTACTCTCATACGTAGACAACAATCCTTACTCCAAAGAACCAGTTTAGTTACATACACTTGAACAGCTAATATAATCAAGTTTATGGACAAGAGGCATAATTTTACAAAGTGTTGCAGTTACTGGGAACCGAGCGGTGAAAAAGATAGACAAGACCCCTGGCTCAGTGGAGATCAGGGAGATTCGGTTCTCTTTCTCAATGCTAGTGACTATACAAAGGAAACTTTTCCTTTACCCCCCACTTCAGATGATAAATGAGGACTTTTCTTTTCTTAGAAAGTAGTTCCTCTCCAAGATTCTGGAGATGTTTGTCACCTATGGAGACCAACGGTGTAGCCTGTGTTCAATATACTAAGAACAGGTAGTACAGATTACTGTATTTAATGAATAAGAGCCTTATTTTGAAAATAATAGTAAAATAGTAAAAATAGCAAAATAGAAAATAACAGTAAAATAGTAAAATAGAAAAAAATAGTAAAATAAAATGATACAGAGAACAAAGGAAATCAAAGATTTTATCTTCTGCAGAAGAGAAACTTGAGTCTGCTAAGAAGATGGTCAATTTGACTCTGGCCATCGTCTTCTATATTAGTGGACTTAAGAGCCACTGTGAACCAGCCAACACAATCTGACAAGGAGACTTTGGTTTACTTTCTGGGGTCTTAGCAAGATGCACTAGGGCCCCAATAAAATAGAATAGTTGGAAAACAATGACTGTGTATGATATTACCATCTCATGTATGTTATAGTTCTGCAAAGCAAGAAGCCTGTATGTGAATATTTAACTTACTGCACTCTGGCACTGGGTAGAGAAAAATCAAAGCTGAGGATTTAGACTCAGTGACCTACAGTCTCTGGATCCATCTGTGTGGCTCTGGACGTTTCTATAAATTTCTTTGAGCCTCAATTTTCATTTTGATAAAAAGGAAGTAATAAGTTCTTGTTGAACGCTACAAATTAGAATTATACATGTAACTGCACTTTTCAAACTCTAAAGTGAAACAGAAATGTACTGCTTATCTTCTTCCACTAAATACTTCCACTTGATTTGAATTAGAAAACTTAAATCTTAGCTGCTTTTGAGAAACTGAATATGTGTCTAAGTGTGCCGGTGAATATGTGTGTGCTATATTTCTAGAGTCGTTTGGACGTGTACCTAGCACATAATCCAGCAGGAACTTCTGTCCAAAACATCTTGCACTGGACACAGGTATCATTTTTCAGATGCTGTTAAAACTTATTTGTGGGCTTGAACACTTTGCACTTTACCTAAAGCACGTTCTTACAATATTCTGTGAAATGTACCTGGCGGGTAATTTCTCTGGCATATGACTACATGTAAAAGTAACTATAAATCCAAGTGAATAAAAATTTTATAAGAACAGTAGCTTTGGGAAGCAAAGAAATTAATGTTTTTATGACTTGGCATGCAAGAAAAATTATTTCAAGCAATGCTTCATTGAAATTTACATAAATGCTTTGTCCTAGATGATGAATAGTCTTTTTATGGACTTTAATAATTGTTCAAATTGAAAATAAACTACATGGAAAGGTTCAAATTTTATTTTTCACATAATAAGGAGAATTTTAATTTCCTAATGTTTTTAATTTCTCCACAATAGGCTGTTAAGTCTGGAAAATTCCAAGCTTTCAATTGGGGAAGCCCAGTTCAGAACATGATGCACTATAATCAGGTAAGCTTCTAAAAGAGAAATCATTCACATTTGGAAAGACAAAACTAGCAAAGGTTAAAGAAGAAATTATATAAACCATCCATCTATTTTCCCAAAGGAATGTTGATACACATATTAAGTCTCCATTCCCTCTGCAGGACTGTGTGTTCAGCCCTAGCAGTTGTGCTTGTTTGAGCTGCCCTCAAAGTACCACACCCTCACACATGAGATACTTCCCAGAATTTATCCACAGCCAGTGACATTACACAGACCCTCCCTGTATCCCAGTTCCCAGCACATCGTTCTCTCCTTTCTGATTGTTACAGTAAACTAATAATTCTACCTATTCATGAGATAGAACTGGAATTTCTGGTCTTCTTAAATAATACCTTCTTCTTTGTTAACAGTCAAAGGAGTGATTTGGCTGGAATACATTCCCATATAGAAGAAAAAGAATGTACTTGCAGGTCAAGGCTGGAAATATTTTTTAGTAGGCAAGGGCCTTGTGCACAGGCAGACATACTGAGCAGTCCTCACACTGGTCCTTGTACAAAGAACTTGGACTTTAGTGTTCATCTTATTTGCAGTCAATATCTCTTCCTATCTCTACCTAGACTTTGGGAGTTGTTGGTAGGATTTAATTGAGATAATATCTATAAGCCCTTAGCTGGGGGTAAACTCTCAGGTTATCCCTGACTAATTTTGAACACGGGAAATAGCCTACATTATTTTATATCTTCTGTTCTTCAACTTTAACCCCATTCAATCTTTCCATCCAAGTGACAGCTGAACAAATCTATTAATTTTCATATGTTTCCATGATATAAAACTTACAGGGAATTTGTGTGTTTTGGTAACAATGTCCAATGTGTAAAGAAGATGTTCCCATTTATTTTGAATGTTTGATGTCTTTAAAGACATTTTCAGAATGTCTGAAATACCATTTCAAACTTTTCTTGAAAACATTTTTTCCCAACCATCACCTTCTCAAACCACCAAACAGTCTTGCTTTGAACCTATATATCTCTTGGCTTCCAATACTAGTAATCAGAGAACTTTGTCTTGGAGGACCAGACCTGGAATATCCAGTTCCCAAGTCCACTGTCCTTCCAGCCAAGCCAGTAACAGTTCAGGTTGATCTTCAATGAATTGAATCAGTGACACCAATGTAAGAGCCAGAGCTAGCAGCAAAGAAACTCTGTCAACACCAGGATATGAGTAAAAGAAAGTGGGTTTATAATTATGGATATTTTCCCCACATTATTTTATTTCCTCTAATACATAGGGAATATAATAGAAAGTGTTAAATGTTAGGGAAATTATGTGTGATAAAATATTTTGCTATGGCAAGTTGGCTATTAGGTAAGGTAAGAATACAGAAACTTTTAGTATGTTGAGTTGCTATTCTTGATCTAAAAAAACAATGAAATTTTGTCTGGGCAGCCAGAAAATTGGAGATAATTGTCTTGTTCCATTTTGTGCTTTACAACCCTCTTTAAAGTGTATATGCGAATGGTAATTTCTAGAAACAGAAAATAGGCTGATAATACCTTTTCTCAGAATTCGAAGAAATACTTTGTAACATTAGGTCAATAAACACAGCTCCTTAATGGAACTGAATGACTTATCCACTACCCATCCTGAGAAGTCAATACAAAGCCGAAATAAATGACTCAGGACATTTTGAGGAGATTATTCTTTAGAGCGTTTGGGTAGAAACAGTCTATTACAGTTAGAATTTAATCAAATCCACTTCCTTCAGCTTGAGCTGAAATCTAAGTGTTAACACAAATCTTAAGAGTTGTTATCGGAAGCCTTGCTATTCAAGGCATGGTGAATAGCATGAAGCCATACGGCTTCATCTATGAGGGCAGAATCGTGACCTCTTCAGAATGTCCATTTTTACAAGATCCAGGTGATTGGCAGATCCATTAGAGTTTGAAAAGCACTGATTTAAAACATATTGCATCCACTGTGCTCTGTGGATAAAAAGAGCTTTCTTGGAGCAATCATTGTTAAAATTTACACATAAAACTAAGTATGTTAATGTTCTGCAATCTACCTAAAGAATACATCTCGGGTTTAAATTGTTGTTACCGAAACTCTGGTTCTTTTCCTTGTACTTTTTAGCCCACACCTCCCTACTACAATCTGATGGCCATGAACGTGCCCATTGCAGTGTGGAGTGGTGGTAATGACTGGCTGGCGGACCCCCAAGATATTGACCTTCTTCTTCCCAAGCTCTCGAATCTCATTTACCACAAGGAGATACCTTTTTACAATCACTTGGATTTTATCTGGGCAATGGATGCCCGTCAAGAAATTTACAATGAAATTGTTTCTATGATGGCAGAAGATAAAAAGTAGTTCTGGATTCAAAGAATTATCCATTAATTTTCTTCCAAAATCCCTTCCTCTCTTACATGTAGTTTTCTGTAGTGTTTAAAATGCAGTGCTTCTTTCTGTAATTTTGACTTTAGAAATATATTTGCATCAATAAACTTCTGATTTGTCATTTTGAATTTTTTTAACTTTAAAAAAACTTCATTTATCACTTGGAAATTTATCTAGAAACAAACACCTGAGAGGACATATTCTTAGGCTGGTGAAATTTCTTTCCTGAACTTCCCATTCAATTTCTCTTCTACATTCAACTTAGATTATGAGTCATGAACCATGAGTATTGCTAAAAGACAGTGCTGGGGCTGAATATAGACTCCTCTTGGGTAGCTTGATACCAAGTATATGTTTTCTATTGTTGAATCTCAATCTCTGTATCTGTATGGTGGGAATATCACTTGTTCTTTTGTGTGTTTAGTCTCATGGAAAGTCCAATTGGGATATAAACCAAATTGAGGTCAGCTTATTTGTGCTTCCTAAGAAGAGGACACAACCTCAATCCTAATTTAGGAAGTTGGTAGGGTAAACGTTGTGCTCTGTTATTACTATCATTCTGCCTTCATCATCTTGGGTCCTTAAGTGTAGCCTTTTGACTGAATCTGAATTTTATAGAGCAAATACTTGTATTGAAAGGGGTGCAGCAGAGAAAGATGAAGCTTTTCTTGCCTCCCTTGGTGCTTATGAAAGAACAATCTTGAAATCAAAAGGCTTCAGACTGTATATCCTCATCTCCTTGGCTCAGATGTTAGAGAAGATTAAGGGACACTTTCCGAGGGGAAAGGGAGGGGATGTGAGGCAGGAGACTGACTGGAGGGAGGGTGATTGGTGGGATTACACCTACAGTGCATCTTACAAGGGTACATATGAAACTTACTAAATGTAGAATATAGATGTCTTAACACAATACTAAGAAAATGCCAGGAAGGCTATGTTAACCAGTTTGATGAAAATATTTCAAATTGTATATAAAACCAGGGCATGGTGCCCCATGATTGCATTAATGTACACAGGTATGATTTAATAAAAAAAAAATTATGGGACACTGAAGAACATATGCTCAGTGTGTGAGTGTGTGTGTATGTGTACATGTGTGTGTATACACTATATATTTGTAAATAAGTATAATTAAAAATACATATTTATACGTGTATGCATATTTTACATGTAATATTTATAATATACACATACATATAAAATTTTATGTGTTTATATACACACTTTCCACTGATAACGTATGTACACAGACATAGGCACACAATCAGAAAAAGAATTACATTTCCTTTGATAACTATAACCGCCCAACAATTTCCATCATCTAATACACCTTTTTCTGAGAGCTTAAAAATGTGAGTTCTAGAGAATTTAGAATTATGTACTTCACAACTTCATTTTAAAGTGCCTCATAGCATATATTGAATATTCTTTAGATTTCTAAAGACTACTTGAATTCAAAACAGGTCAAATTGATTAGGGAGATCAAAAGATCAGAAGTCTGTAAGTAGTTTGGCTCTAAAGCAAGTTCAAACCAAAAACAAGATGGGAAAGCTTGGAAACTTTATGATATCTCGAGGCTATTTAATATATCTTCTGCCAGATGGATATCAAAGCAATGATATAAAAAGGGGCTGAACTTATTTATTATCAAAACACACCAAAAATTAATCTGATCAAATTTCTTTTTAAAAAAAAGCTTCTTGATCTATTACACCTACACTACCTGGAAAGATATGTATATTCATTTAATATATTTAAATCATATATTATGTTGCTATTCAGTTAATAAATATGTATGTTTAATAAATAACATTTAATAAATATTTATCAAGCCAGACAGTCTTCTAGGTACAGGGACAACACTAAACCCCTTGTTGAAATAGAACTTATGTTTTTGCAGTAGAGATTGATAATAAAATATACACAGATACATATATCAGATAAGAATGATTACTGAGAAAAGAAAGCAGGTAAGGGAATAGGAACGATACAGGCACTATTTTAGAGTAGTCAGGAAAGGCTTCCCTGAGAAATGACCCCTGAGTAGAGAAGCAACTGGAAGGAAAGATCCATGTTAACTGAGTTCTGGTTCAGTACCTCTCATCCGTGAAGGATCGTGAAGTCTTGCAGCCTAACAAGGTGGCCTGTTCACAATTTTGTGGATGCTGGCAGAAGACAAGAAACTTCTTAGGCCATAGACTCAGGGCTCTATTACAGAGCAGACCTCACTATTTTCACGTTCTCCTTGCTCCCCAGTTCCCATAGGGGTGATGTAGAGGAGGACCCAAGTGAAAACGCTGCACGTGCAATGGATCTATGCCACAGTGAGGAACCCCAAGTTTAGGAAACTTCCAGTCTCATAAAGGGGCTTCCAGAAAACCTGTGTAATCTTTGCTCCATATGGAGACATCTCTATTCTACTGGTCAGGGTAAAACCTGCCCTCTACCCTGGAGGAGATACTGTCTTTCAAAGGTGTTGATGATACGAACATCCTTAGAAAAACAATCTGTGACAAAAAATGATCTGAAAAGTGAAATGTGCTGGAGATGAGCCTTCCAAAATCAACCTCTAGTGTACAGAAGAATCACCCAGAAGGCCTGTTCAAATACAAACTGCTGGAGCCAACCTCTGGTGTTCCTGATTTTGTAGGTCTGGCACCAGTGTAAGAATTTATATTTCAAATGAGCTCCTGGGTGGTACTGATGCTGCTGGTCAGGAACCCCCACTTTTGAGAATCACTCTTCTGAGTCTATTAAACCACGTTTTGTCATGCTGTTGATTTGCTTTCATTTGACTATGCTTTATAATGAGCAATGCAGTTCTAAACTCTTATTCTTATTGTTTATCCTTTACATCATTACAACTAGGAAATAACTTATGTCTTGTTTTAGACAATTCTGCTATCTTACAATGCAGTTGAGCCTATTGACTTTTATATTTCTACTCCAGACAAACCTTAGCTATTATCAACTTCAGATTATCCAGATATGAAACAAAGGAGACAATTGAAATTAATAAAGAAAAAATGCTTCTTATATTATCTTAATAATTTTTATGGCAACCTCATGTCTAATGTTAACATTAATGACAGTCCCATCAGTAGCTACAAAGTGTACTGATTGAAGCACTGATGACAGGTATCACTGAAAGTGCTGATAATTTTCTTTTTTCTCTATTTTATTTTTTTCATCCACTAACACATACTCAGTTTCTTCAGCTGTAAAAAGATTCTGTAGTCAAAATTGATCATTTTAATCTTTTACATTACACACAGGTCCAGAAGTCTGTATCATTAATAAGGAAATGTGCTTTATGATAACATCAGCAGTGCTGAAAATCTACCAGTGCTTTGTTTTCACAGCTCTGAAATTTAACTGTTTCACAAAATTACTTCCATAGAGAACAGATAGGGACGTGCAGCTAATAAGTACATTATAAAAAAAAATACTTACTGTTACTTAGAATAACTTGTCCATATTCACAATCTATTTTAACCAAATTCATAGGCATCATGCAGTTATCCAAAGTGGCCACTAGAGAGTAGGGTAGAGTTGGAGACTGTTTTTCCTGGGCCGGGGCATTTACTCTATTTGATTAATAGATGGTTTACTCAAAATTTCTGATTCCTCATAAGTGTAGTTTGCACATGCCATCTCCTGACCATGACTCTATTTCTAGATGCACAGGAAAACAGAGAAAACAGGAGAGATGACATGACAGAAAAAGAGAAAATGGGAGGATAATGGATTCCAGACCTGTCCAAGTTGGTGATGACTTTCCTCTACCAGGTTATACATTCTTGTAACACTTTCTAATCACCATTACTTGGGAAAACCTGCGTAAGGCTCTATTCCAACTGTAAAAAGATTGTGTCCTCTGGTTTTCAGCATCTAGCAGGGTACATACTTTAAATAATATTAAAGTTGACACAAATTGAATTCTAGGGAAGCAAAGGCATTGTAATGAAATGACCTTGGAATTAAGGGGATAGGATTTACCAGCTGTAGAGTGGCCGGCATTTAGTTGAATTCTCTCTCATTATATCAGTCTGGCCAAAGAGCCACCAGCCAGTGTGTATTTTTAACACAAGCTGTTCAGTTTCATAGCCACAAAATAAATGATTGCCATCTCTCAGGGATCTGATTTTAGTTGATGCTACTTCATCAGTAAAATAATTCCTTGCATTTAGTTGAATGTACAAAATAAAGGTTTCCAACTGCTCAACAATCTTCCTTCCTAACCTTTAATCCTATCCAGGCTGTTCCTACAGATTATAGGACATGGATGTCTGAGAAGGATGAGTCTCTACAGACTGAGGTAGGCAGCTTCATGGCTACTGTTTGGAGGGTTGCCACCCACCCAAGGTCAGTTGGTGAATGTGTGGGCATGGTAATATATGCAAAGGACATTTGTGCACAAAGAGAAATGGTTCTGTGTATGCATGTTTTTCTTTTAGCATAGGTTATAGGGCTGAATCTGAAAAATGAAGTGTCATTATGGGTTTTTTTTTTTAGCAGCAAGGCAGAGAGGGGGCCCTAATTCTACAAGTACATGGAGATTTCTTTTCCCTTTCTTAACTCTCTCTTAAAGAATACTGTCATCCAAATCCAGAGGTTTCATCAGCTTTTAAACTGGAAGCTTCTTTAATGACCTTGTGACTCACAGGGCCTGGGTGATGATTGCTTTTCCTGTGTATAGAACTATAATCCTTCTCATTTTTCAAAGACAGAAATTACTATTATTTCCTTACCAAAACCAAAGATGGTGTTTGTGTTCATTTTACTTAGCATGTTAGCCCCTGTATTAAAAATTGTGGAAAAAAATACAATAAAAAGATAACACACACACAACCAGGAATTAAATTTTAGAGAAGTTCACAGGTGGAAGGTAGGAAAAACTGGTACTATACTAAATATTTTACATACAGAATAACCCATAATAACCATAAAATACTACATAATTGGTAATATTATACCAATTTTACAAAATAAGGATACGGGGATAAATTATGCACAAAGTCTCATGGGAAATAGTGGAATCAAAATTTGAATTCAGGTCTGCTTGATTCTAAAACCCAAGTTTGTCCAAGGTTATATCTTAATATAAATAAAATCTGTTTCATGACCTTGTACTATGTAGTACATTACCTTAGTTATCACACTTAACTCTGTTTTCTATAGTAGGTATGTGTGATGTGTTTTAATCACTGCTTATAGATTTGTAAACTCAACAGTCAAGGAACCCATTCTGCTTTTCATTGTATTTTATCTAATATGAGCTCAAGCAATCCACCTGTCTCGGCCTCCCAAGTGCTGGGATTACAGGCGTGAGCCACCGCGCCCTGCTGTATTTTATCTAATATGAGCCATGAACGTGGGAGCTCTTGTGTTATTATCGAAACTTATTATGAGCCTAGAGAATTAATGCCTTATTAACAAATAATTTAATCAGTTATTTTTCTCATAACAAATAATTTGTCCACTTCTTTAATATGTCAAATTCCCTTAATAATTACACTTAAAAAGCAAGCATACTTGGGATTGCCTGAATTATTACAAAATGAATTCCCAAACTTGGTATAAAACTTTCAATTCCCCAAGTCTGATTTACTTCATCATCATCTTAATAGTTATTTCTTCTGTAGATTTCTATTATAAAGATTTCAAACATGTAAAACTTGAGAAAATAATGTAACCCCCAAATACCCATCTTTTATTTTCAGTAATTACTAGCCTATGATCAATTTCCAACTACCAATTGGCACTACATCAGCAATAAATTATTCTAAAGCAACATTCCACACATACATCATTTCATATGGAAATATTTTATTAGATAGCTTTAAAACATAAGAGATTTTTAAAACAGTCACAAGTCACCAAAATATGCTTAAAAAGTAAGCATATCAGAAAATCTTTATTATCAAATATCTAGGCAATGCTCAAATTTCCATGATTATTTCATGAATTTTTTTTTTTTTACAGTTTTTGGCCAGGGCTGGGTTTGAACCCGCCACCTCTGGCATATGGGGCCAGCACCCTACCCCTTTGAGCCACAGCTGCTGCCCAAATGTTTTATTATTTTATGACTTTTTATTTTTTTTTTTACAATTAATTGATCCAAAAGATTTGGCTCCAAGATGGCAGACTTGAGCTACCTCCTCACCAGCAGCTCTCAGCCATTCCAACACCCAAGCACCTAGTAAGGAAAATTAAAGAAAAGCAGGAAGTGAAAGGAGGAAGTAGGGAGAGGAAGTAAATAAGAGGAAAACACATATGAGGAGGAACCAACAAAAACAATTCTGGCAACATGAAAAATCAGAACAGATCGACCTCCTTACGGGATCACAAGGCAGCTACCACAGAGGATCCTACCTAGAAGGAAATTATGGAAATGACAGAAAGGGAATTTAGAATATGGATGGCAAAAACAATGAAAGGAATTGAAGGGAAAGTGAAAATCCACCAAAAGGAAATCCAAAAGTTGACCCAAGAAATGAATGAAAGATGTAATGAAATTGGAAAGGTTGTACCAGAGCTTAAAGAATTGAAGGAATCATTCAGAGAACTTTAAGATGCAGTAGAAGTATCAGTAACAGATTAAACCATGGAGAAGACAGAATCTATAATTAGTTGATCCAAATCAGTACATAGATACTACTATGCATTGTATTTTACTTATTGGTATTTTAATACTCAGTCTATATTAACTCTTCCTTCCTTTTTTTCGCTTCTCATTTATTTATTGATTATACTCCTCAGTCCTGGTAACGTAATCTATCTTTGACGATACTTTCTTCTGGTTCTTTTTTGCTAAATGTAGTTCTTTTGCTCTAAGACTATCAGGTCTATCTATTTATAATTTCTATTTTAGCTTTCAAATTTATCTTTTTTTCCCCAAAATGGCCATTTTAAAGTCAGTCTATGCAAGTACTATATCCTCAATTGATTTCTACTCCCCACCCCTGCTTTTATCGTCTCCTCCCTTATCACATCAAAAGGTTCCCATCCTCAACTTCATTAATGAGAAGTGGATGTCTGAGCCTTAGTTTTGATCAAAAACTAGATTTGATCAAATCTGAATCAAATTTGGATCAAATCCAACACAAGGATCCTTTCACACTTGTAGTTTTGATTTAATCAACAAATGCCAAAATTAGTATCAAGTTTGTTTCTGAGTTTCTCTTGAAAAAGTCTTTTTCTGTCATGATATGAAAAGCCTGTAATATTATTAATATATTTTTAAGAAGTTGTTAGCATTTCCTGAATTTCCACACTCCTATGAAAATATCAAGGTATGTCTTCAAGAAATATTAGTAAGTGATGGGGAGGATTTTCTTTCTGTACTTGTTTAGTTACCCTAGTGTCCATGTCAGGATTTGATATTATTTTCATCAACTCCAAATGAGCTAACTGTACTTATTAACAAATAAAATCTCTTTCTGGAATCTCTATTAGACATGAATGAACAACATCAGTGGAATCTGGAGGATATTTGGGTCCAGAGGATCTCTGATTATTAAGAGTACAGTAAGGCATTTGCTCAAGAAGTATAATGCCTGCCACATGTTCAGCTCAAAGTCAAGCTGTTAAGGTAAAAATCCCCTCATTCAAAAGTATGTCTTGGACTCTAGTGCAAATGGTTCAAACTATAGCTGTTTATAGCTGCATTGGAAAGCCAAACTCAATACACAGCACAATTAGGGAATCCATTTAGACCGATTACTAAGCGATTAATTTGATAATTGCACCGTCAGTCTGAAGTAATTGAGATGATAAAAACTTTAAAATCTTAGCACAGCTAAAGGTTAAAAAAATTGTGACCATCAAAATATTGGGCGGCGCCTGTGGCTCAGTGAGCAGGGCGCCGGCCCCATATACCGAGGGTGGCGGGTTCAAACCCGGCCCCGGCCAAACTGCAACAAAAAAATAGCCGGGCGTTGTGGCGGACGCCTGTGGTCCCAGCTACTCGGGAGGCTGAGGCAGGAGAATCGCCTAAGCCCAGGAGTTGGAGGTTGCTGTGAGCTGTGTGACGCCACGGCACTCTACCGAGGGCAATAAAGTGAAACTCTGTCTCTACAAAAAAATAAAAAAATAAAAAAATTGTGACCATCAAAATATTTTAAAATTTCGTACTTGTTAATCTTAAAATCTTGATTTATGTATATAAAATATATAAACATGGGTTGATAAAAATATTTTCCCCCTCTGCTTATTTGTTATCTTTTTTTCCCCCCTCTTTCATTCCAAGGAAGAGTAATAGTACATAGGCTTTAAGGAGAGCTGAATCTAATTCCAGGTTGCAGTTCATGACTAATGGTGTCAATTTTGAAAAGGATTTTATCATCTTAAAATCTGAGAATGTTCTATACTTATTATTTCCTACTAAGGGCAACCCTCTTGTTCTAAGACCATATAACCTATCCAATTCATTATTCTACTTTAGCCTTTAACAGTTGTCTTTTTTTTCCCCATCGATGTACTATCTTTCTTATAGATTATGCAATATACTATGCTTTATAATTGTTTTTTATAATCTTTCTGCTCTGTTTTATAGATCTGTGGTCAATTCTTACTCTATGGCATACTTTTAATAATTTTTAACTTTAAAATTCATTTAAAATATAGTTGGGTGAATCCTATCTTGTTAATCTGCTTTGCATCAATTTTCTTAAATACTTTTGCCCTTTTATTCTTCTTGATAAAATTATGTTTTCAGCAAGTTTGCAAAAAAAAACAGAATTTTTATGGCAATTTCATTAAGCCTTTTTAATAATTTAAGAATTGGGCAATTTTTCAAAGCTGATTCTCATGCAAAACATTGAATGACTTAACTTTTATTCAAGTTGTTATGTGTGTTCATCACTAAAACTGTGTCATTTCCTATATATAGATTTCTCTCTCATTTTTTTATTCAAGATATTCTTAGGAATCGTGTGGTATCATTGTTAGCATGAATTAGACTTTTTTCGATTATATATCCTAACTAGTAATTGCTTGTTTATAGCTGTGATTATCAACAGAGAGGGATTTTTAAAATACCAGTGGGGTATCTCCAAACTGTCCTCACATCAGCCTCTGAGACTCTAATATATTTTCTTGCTCCTTACTGATCAATGTATACATCACTCCTCAAGAGCAGAGAAGAAAATAATGTGAAGTTGCACTTAAATAAATAAATAAAACAAGGCATTTGGGTTCAAATATTTTTAATAGAATAACTTTATCATTTTTCTTATTTCTAAGATTTTTTTTCTTCAATATAGAGCTATTTGCTTTCTAAAACTCAAGCATTTCTTTGAATCAATTGGCACTGAGTCTAATATGTGCCCAAAACTGTGCCAAAAGCTACCAGAATATATAGACCTAAAAATCTGAACTTTGCCCTTGGTCAGTTAGGTTTGGGTAGGATATTGCACTTGATGATGATGTTAATTGAGCAAAGCTGAACCACATCCGTGAGAATGTGCATTTTTATTAACAGTCTGTCCTTCTGAATATAGGCGTCATGTAAATGAAAATACAATTGCCAAGGTAGGGCGTTGGGGCAGGAATAAACCTAAATTCTGAAAAACACAACCAAACTCCAACTTTTCTGCCTATCTGTACCATTTTCTGTCTTCACAAATCAAGGGCATATGGAAATCTTATTTGTCTTAAGGGTGGGAGAGGAGGAAAGAGAGATTTTGCTATCTGATCTGTTCCTTGGAGACAGCATCAATAGCCTAGTACTGAAATGAAAAGGATTGTGTCTTTTCTCATTTTCATAAAGTCAGTCATGCTACACTTAATAATGGGTTGTGTCTAAATGTTAATTTCTAAATTGTTTGCTTGAAACTTACAACATATTTTCTTGTGAAAAACATGCTCTACATCGGAGCTGCTCAGCCTTCTGCGTACATGACAATCTCTCAGTGAGCTTGGTGAAACACAGAGATCCAAGTCCAGAGATTCTGCTTCAGGATATCTAGAGTGGAACCTCAGGAAACTGCATTTCAACAAGTACCCAGAAATGCTGGTGCTGATTGGTCCACCGAGCACCACAGAGCGTGGCTCTGCTCTGTATAATGGCTGAATTCCTCCACCAGTTCTCCTAAGTCTATTTAAGTATTGTACACTACGTAATATTAATAGAACTCTTAACAGAAAATTCTAGGAACATACCCCTTCCAACTGCAGTGATGATAATCCCCCAAATAAACAAAACAAAAACACACACTCATACACTGTCTCATGAAGTGTCTCCTTCTATTTCATCCAATGATCAAGAGGGGAAAAGAAGAGCCTGACACTCAGGATTACAGAGGCCTGAGGAGCAAAAATCCATTTTGGCAATAGGAGACGATTAAGAAATGCAGTTGGGGTGGATGTGTCAGCAGTTGCCCTACGGAAGGATTAGGTAGGAGTGAGAAGGCTCTGGGATTAGGGCTTCTTTGAATGATTTCAGGTTGCATGGGAACAAGACAATGAGGGAATGTGGCCTCCAACCACAATGACCCCCCTGGGCAAATGCATGAGACTAGAGGGAAGGAGAAATACCGGCTTTTGGGAAATCACTGGCTTCCCAAAGTGCCTCTTCTCCCAATGTCTTCAATTCAGCATAAAGCCATCTTTTCTGACCACAGTTAAATATATAATCTAGACTCTGCCCAGAAAGGGAACTGATATTTATTTAACACCTGCTAAACATCAGGCACTGTGATAGACATATTGCATGCACTAGCAAATTTTTGTCCTCATTCTACAAATGATAGCCTCCTGTGGAAAGAGCAAAAGCATGGCTCCCATACCTGTCTGGAACAGTGGCTTGTAATGTATTCAGTTTCTCCAAGTACAGTGTCTGCATTCGTAAGTGAGGACAATCATTAATACATTGTAGGATTGGGGCGAGGATTAAAATATATAGGTTAAAGACTTAGCTCCTATAGTTGATATTCAATAAGTGGTGGTTATATCATTAGAATTACCATAATTGTTTTTATTATCAAAAAATACCAGAGAAGTTTGCAAAAGCTCAACCACTTTATACACAATTTAAATGCAGACACTTTTTTCCAAACCTCATGGCTTCCACCCTTGTCTTGGTACTCAAAGTCTGGTCCAAGTTCCAGTATGACTTTTGTGTCCTGAAAGATCTTCTTAGAAATAGAGAATCATACACTCTACCCAGACTAACTGAATCAGAGTCTGCATTTTTCTCAGAAGCAACCGAATCATAATCTGTATTTTAACAAGATCCCAAGGTGACTTGTTTGCACATTAAAATTGAGAAGTCCAACTTGTGCTTTCCTTGATTTGTCTGATAGGGTTATACTCAGGTAACTTGGTGGTGAATATTAGCCACATGCCCACAGCTAGCCAGAATGTAAGTTCAACAAAGGTTAGAATTTTTATTTGTTTGTTCATAGCTGGGACTCCACTGCCTAGAAAAATGCCTGGCATATAGTAGAAGCTCAGTAAATATCTATTGAAAATATAAATCTGAGTCAAAAGTTGGGAGTTATCTTTTAGAAATATTTTTAGGGACATTTTTAATACTGAAGCATGCGTAAGCACTGCTTCATAGGCATAACTGATTATCAATCAAGGTCCAGATAAGATAGTGCTCCCACTCTGCTTAACCCAAATACTGGAGGAGACAAGGAAAGAACTGGTTATTCTTGCGTGTTACCTTTTGTGCAAATTAATCTCATAATGAGAGATGTAGTACATTTCTGTGTTCATGACACCCTTTTTCAGATCACTTGATTGCTATTACCAACATTCAGTTTGTCAGTTAATAAAATTTTTTAAGCTTACAATCATAATCACTTTTCAAATGAAAATGCTAGTCATGAAAATGCCTACCTTTAAATAATACAATTAATTCATCTCCAAAATTCACTAAGTGAATCTCTGCCTCAAAGGTTAGTCTTTTATTATCAAATGGAGCCAAAATGTTTTTGCTAATGTCCTTTTCATTGAGCCAGCATCATACTTGTCTGAATCTAAAAAAAAGTCACTTTCTATAGTTTGTCCTAGTTATTTGTGTACATTTGAAAATTCTACTACTGAAATATTTAAAAGAATGCATGCAACACGTTTAAGTTACAACACTTAACAACATATTGAACATCATGAATGGACATCCACTTAAGATTACCGATTCTATAGCATCCTCCTCTGTGCTTGTAGATGGCTAGAACAAAATATGCCCCCCAAATATAGATTCACTTTGTAATATCCAGATTCTGTAAACAGTCGGTGAATAATCTATGTATGCATGTTTGTGTGTGCACCCAGTTATATATATGGACACACACGCATGCAATGTTCTTTGTGACTTTTGTTTGAGGATTCCTTGTATGTGATTATTTGTGACTTTTGGTTAAAGAAGATAATAATGTAGTAAAATTAATGCTGGACAATCAATCAGTTTTTCCCTTAGTTCTGCTACAAACCTTCAGATATCCTAACTTCTTAAAGTGAAACTTTCCTTTAAATAAAGAAATATGAATACCCTATCTCTAAGGATCCTAAAAGCTCTAAAATTCCATAGTTCTACAAAAAAAAAAAAAAAAGGTGATGAAGCAACTGATGAGAGAGAAAGAAGGGACTAAGTGAAAGTTTAATATAGCTATCAATTGAATTCATTGCTTTTGAAGGTTCCTTGTAGCACTTACAGGGATATAGAACTGTTGAAATTTTAATTGAGTTTAATCTGTTAATGATCTATTGTCATGACTTTTGCCTTTGGTATCCTATTTAGAAAGCTCTTCCTCACTCACATATATAAATATTTACCTATATTTTCTTCAGATTTTATATTATTTTGTTTGATATTTAAATCCTTAATTCACTGGGCATTTCTTATAGTATTTGAAATGAGGTACCTAGTTAGCTTTATTTTGTTCCGAATATTCAGTCAGTTGTTCTAATGCTATCTGGAAAACAATTCATCCATTATCTGCAAATCTTAAGTCTTTACTGTGTTCTAAAGTCTTAAGATTAAAATTCATGTTTATATTGAAAGATTTCATTATGTTATTCTACCTTTGCATACCTAGAAAGAACCGTACTTGGTGAACTACATTTGCTCATATTTATTTGATATTGATGCATCACAATTTATAAGTAAGTATGATTTGCAGTTGTCTTTCAAGTTTTTATTTTTTTAGTAACAGGGTTATTCTAACCTGCCAGATGCATTTGAAAATTTTTAATTTTTATGCTTTGTAACATTTTAAATAGTACAATAATTATCTGTTCTTTAATAAGTTGATAGAACTATAATCTATAACTTCTTTAAGTGTTGTATCTTTTTATTACCTTTTACATTGCTTCTACCATCTGTTCAGGTTTTATTTCTTCTGGAGTTAATATTCATCATTTCTATTTCACAATAAAGTTTTCCATTTAATCCAGAAGCATCTATAAATCTAAAGTGCTTCAAGAATCTAGAGTACAACATAAAAAGATTTTTCTTTTTGGGCTTTCTTGTTCATGAGCATTTTGTTGAACTCATCCTTTACAGGGCTATATACTTTGGAATATGCTGATGCAATGTCCTAAAGTATTTCTTTAAATTTGCTTTCCAATTATCTCTGTACAAATAATTATTTTCTCCTTTCTATTCTGAATCATGTATATTGCCTTTTCTTTGTTTATTTTATATAATCATTTTTACCCAAAGAATTAGCTCTTGAATATATGTTTAAACTCTTATTTTTCTAGAGGTGTTTTTTCCTTTAAAAATATTAATTCCTAAATTGTCTACAAAGACAGGACCCATAAACAGTCAGTAGAGAAAACCTTTTTTTGCCTGCCTTCATTTTATGGAAGGAACAGATCTATACTCTGTATATATAACTGTTGGATGATGTTACAAACATAGATAACATTGACTTAGAAACTTCACTGGGATTGAATTATAAACTGCATTTCTTATTTTATAAGAAATAGAATATAATTTGAAAACATGTAGACTGTGTCTACAGATGGCCATTTGGACCATGAACCCTATTAACAAAATATCATAGTAGGAACATTCAGGCATTTGGTGCTCTATGAATTAAAGGTCACTGTGAAGGATTAAATATATATTTATTAGTTATACTGGTTATCCTCCATCTGCCAGTTTTCACAGCATCTTATTGAGAAGGCACACAAAGAAAGAGGCCTGTGGGATGGGAAGAAAACCTGGCCTGATGAATCAGGAAGTGTAGAGGGCCTGTCAGCATGTGGGGATGAAGTAACCTAGGTAACCCAATAACCAACAGGAGGACAACCAATGACCAACAGAAAAGGGCAAGGCTGCCTGGAAGTGCAGAGAGGCCCATGAAAGACTTGCAGCCAATTTCAAATGGCAGAGTCTTTATACCCCTGCACGGGTCTTTGTGTCTCCATCTCTCTCTCACCTTTTTCCCACTCGGAGAGGGACCCTTTGTTCTTCCTAAATAAAATCTCTCCTTGTTACCCTGAAACTTGTGCAGGTGACTTTTACTTTTTATCCACACTGCCTGTGCTGCTCCAGTTTTATTTCCGGTTTCCAGTCACTTTTGCTTTCTTACTGCTGTGCCTCAGTTGAAGTTTCTAGCTCAGCCATGTAATCAAACCAGGTCAACTGGATTCAGGGAACCAGGACCACCGACCCCCAGCATTATAACATCTCTGAATTTCCGTTTCTTCACCTATAAAATGAATATGATAGTATCTACCATGCAGGGTTTAGGTGACAGACTATTATAGTTAATAGCTTACCTGTCTCAGGACCCTCTTCCCAATAGCTGTGGCCTCATAAAGCCAAATTTAAAGAGGAATGCAATCTTTGAAGCTTGCAGAATCCTAGATGATTTTACTTTATAATATGCCAAAGCATGTGCATGAATGTTTTAACCCACATAGAAATCTGGTTTCATTGATTATCAAAGAGAATATTTTTACATTTTCTTATCTCTCTACTTGAAATGCTTCTTACAATTGATTTTGTCTTACAAACATAATAGACATTGTCTTTCTTGCTTAGGAGTACAGGTTAGAATTAAAAAAAACACTGTAAGACCTTCCTCATTCTTTTTCCAATTTAACATCTCTTCCCTAGGACAATCCATACGCCTTAATGAATTACTACAGTCATTAACAAAGGGAGTAAGTTTTGAAGTTTGTTTCTTATCCATGGGCTTTGTTTCTCTCTGACTCATAATCTGTAATACATTCCAGCCATTCAAGATACCAGGTGCACACATACACATGCATTTACAAAACATCCTCTCTGTACCCTGTTGGGGATTACATCCCCAAAATTGGAGATTTAAACCTCAGACAACAGATAACATAGGTTACTACCAACAGACTCACTAAAAATGCCAAGTTCAGGGAATGGTACTCCAAAGCAATTAACCCAAAGAGAAGTCCTACACAAACATCAAGACTTCTAACCTCCTTGAGTAAACAATACCCAGTACCTCATCTAGACCTAAAAGCACAAATTTTAAAATGTGTTCATATTTTACCTTATAGATGCAAATAATGCAACCTAATCATATAAAAATAATGTAAACTAATGTTAACCTGAAAAGAAAATGTGTTTGGACTGGGGACTCAGCTCGTTCCTGTCTGGATGATGTGTTCTCTTGACGACCTCCCCAAAACATGGAAATGTAAGCAGGTGGATAAATATAGTGGCCGTGCTGTGTGGCAGTATCAGCAGCGTGAGTCACGCAGGGAACAAGGTTTTTTCCCTTGCTCCACCCAAATACCAAGGAGATCTTAGAAACCTTGATAAAAGTGGGAGAGGAAGTGTTTCTTGGAAGAATATCTTCCAGAAAGATAAGGCTGAGAAGGGAGGCAAAAGACAAATCAGAAGGAAAAAACACACAACCACGTTAAAAGTGGGCAAAAGACACGAACAGAAGCTTTTTAAAAGAAGATAGACGAATGACCAACAAACATATGAAAGACTGTCCTATGTCACTAATCATCAAAGAAATGCAAATCAAAACCACAATGAGATATCAACTTACCCCAGTAAAAATGGATTTTATTAAAAAGTCCAAAAAACAGTAGATGCCGGTGTGGAAGCAGAGAGAAAGGAGCCCTTATGCACTGTCAGTGGGACTGCCATTTAGTACAACCTCTATGGAAAATATATGAAGATTCCTCAAAGAAATAAAAGTAGACCTATTATCTGATCCAGAAATTCTGCTACTGGGTATCTACCCAAAGGAAAAGAAGTCATTTTATCAAAAAGACACCTACACTACAATGTTTTATTGCAGCACAATTCATAATTACAAAGATGTGAAATCAACCGAAGTGCCCATCAATTCATGAGTGGATTAACAAAATGTGGTGTATACAGGTGTACTCCGTAGAGTACTACGCAGCCATAAATTGATGTGCTTTGCAGCAATTTGGATGGAAGTACAGACATTATCCTAAGTAAAGTATCTCAAGAATGGAAAAATAAAGCCACATATACTCTCTAATAATTTGGGACTAATACATGGGCACACACAGGAACAGAGATAAAGAAAAATTGTTGGAAATCAAGAACTTAGGGTAGGATGGGAGGAGTAAAAACCTACCTAATAGGTACTATGAACATTATTTGGCTGATGGGCATATTTTTAGCCCTATAGCATTATAAAAGCTATCCATGTGATATATGTAACAAAACATTTGTACCCCCTCAATAATTTGAAATTCTACTACTACTACTACTACTAGACAATGGATCTCACCCCTCTGAAGGACCCTAAAATCCCTACTAAGATAGGTGAAGGGAAAGAACAGTTTCCCTTTTATGGTCTAGGCTTGGGGAAATAATTTTTTAAAGACTCCTAAGTCATAACTATTAAGGTGAAAGTAGTTATGAAAACAGAGATGGATTTCTATTCAACACGTAAGATCACGAGTGAACTGGATGGAGGAATGACAGATTGACAGAAATATTTAGAGCATCACGTCTAAGCAAACTGAACAGGAATTGAAACTCTAAGCACTGCTGATGGAGGGCACAGGGGATTCTAAAACAAACTGGGAGCATACAGTAAAATTGAACAAACATATGACTTATGACCAAAAAATTTCATTCCTGGATATATGACTTAAAGCGATTGTCACATATACAATTCCATAATGGAGCACATAAATGTTGTTGTATGTCATGGGAGGGAATTTGAGCAAATGAAGTTATTTATTACTTGGGGTGGGACAGTTAAAAGGTAGACCTTTTATTAGAATTCTATGAGATAGTAAGAAATAACAAACCACATCTACTTATGGTATGCTCGGAAGGGCCTCACACTTCGCTTCATACTTTGGTGTCCTCATCTTGAAATTCTTAATAATTTTTAACAAGGGGCCCCACATTTTCATTTTGCCCTGAGCTCCACAAATTATGGAGCCCCATGCCTGCTCCTAAGCAAATGTAGAGAAAGAAAAGAAGGATACACAATGAAATTTATGATAACCTAATAAAAGTTCATGTACTATTTACTTCACAAAGATACATTCACACTTAGAATACAGTAAAGGTTGAATAGAAGTGTGGATTGGGAGAAAGGTTAAGATTGAGATTAAACAAAGCAGTAAAGGGACCTTATGTGCAAGAATAACTTATTCAGTATAGAAGTGCCCCGACTTCAATAATTCGAATTTCCTTTGAGCAAAGAATGTACTACAGAAAATTTTTAGCAAAAGAGTCAATATCAACTATGTAATACTTGAAAACTCCCATCTTTTCTTTTCTTTTCTTTTTTTTTTTTGCCTAAGAATGCTGTATTTTCTAGCATAGAAATGTTTGTATCTTTTTAACATAGTCTAAGTTCTAGTTGTTTATATATTACCAATACATCAGCTATCTTTTCAGTTGGTTTTTCTTTCAGAGACTCAAAATGACACACTAGTAGAATGTATTTCCGTGTAGGTGGGATTCTATATTAACAAAACGTACGGAGGTAAAACTTTTCTAATAAATCAAAAAAGCCATAAACAATTTTAATTAAACTGTTAAAACGATTACAGTAGCAGAATCAAAGCCAATTGCAACTTCAATTTCCAATCATACTGACTTGAATCTAAGTATGAATGGATACAATCCAGAGACACCTGAAGATAAATCAACCAGTCTCGTGCCAAGTCCTGGCTGCCAGGCTACAATGCCAATTCTGACACAAGTGTGTCTGTGGTCCTCTCCTATGTTCCGAGTGTACACAAATATGTCTGAACTAATGACGAAAATTCAGGAGGTAAGATGAATACTCTTCCTCTTCAGATGACTCTTCATGCATGTAAATGTTAATTTTAGAATCATTTTAGAAATTTGGTTGGCTTTATTTAACCAAAGTAGATGTGTACCCTTGTAATTTTTCATAATATAAAAGTCCTATCCTAAAAATAGTAACTTATACAGTTTTGAAATTCCTTGTAGATTATCTAATATAAAAACTCCACCCAGTGCAGACTCCAAAGTTATTTATATGGCAAGACAGGGCCTCATTGGAGAGAAGGAAAAAGCCTGGTTTTTGTGCCTTTACTTAGCCAGAGATCATGAAGGAATTGGGTATGATACGTCCTGCCAGTTCTAAGATTTAATTTACATAATAAGGTAATAGAAATTTATGAAAGTCAAAAGCATATTTAGGAATGTGGTAGTATTAGGGGCGTTGCAGTTGACAGAGCAGGGAGGTTGGACATTTTACACAGATGCTTATACAACTGGGGTCATTTCATCGCCCTTGGGTGGAAATTATTTTCTAGGTAGAGAGTCTATTCGGCTAGAAACATCTAATCCATCTGTCCCTTGAGGCACCGAACTTAGAGACTGGCTTGGCAGGACCAGGAATTTAGACCCATTAATACTCTCTTTTTCATCACTGGCTAAGAACTCACCTAATGAAGTTGCCCTGGCAGCATCTGTCATGTTTGAAAGCATGATTAATCTGTCTCCAGTTGAGAAATTTCTGATTGCAACATCTTCTGAGCTGTTTAGAACACTGATAGCTGCTGCTGAAAGGAGCTGGGAATCCATCTGAAGCTCCCAGGATTTGAAGACAGATTCCCACAGACTTCGATCTGGTAATGATGATTATGTATTTGCAGAGCCTGGGCTATGGTATATCAGAGAGACAGGGGAAAATGTGGAGGTACAGAACTTTAAAGTGTTGGGCAGGAATGTTGTGTTTTGATTCTCACAGGTTAAGCAAGAGATAGCAAGAGTATAATGGAGAGTTTTCTAGGCATGTTATAACAGGTTTTTTCCTTCAAAGAGCTGTAGCATTCAAAAATCAGACATCACTATCTTTGAAAGTCAATGAGAAGAAGTATCACAAGTCTATACTTGAAAAGGCCAGCGATATGTATTTTTTACTGGACCTTTCTTTTGGGTTGTGTATCTGTATTTGGGTTGTGTATTCCTGGTCCTGCCAAGCCAGTCTCTAAGTTCGGTGCCTCAAGGGACAGAGGTTTGAGACATAATGTTTAGATAATGTTTTCAAAACTGTCCAGTGTGTTTAAAAAGCTCTTTTTGTTCTCTTAACAGCATGGGTTTTCTTTTGTATGACTGAGGCCATCTGCAGGGAATGTGTGGCTAAATGACTGGCAAAAGTGATGCCCCTGATTATGGAAATTAGTAATTGGTGAAGGACATCCCATTCTTTTCTGCTGCTTTTTTCATCTTCCTTACCCGGTAAGGAGCAAAACTATGGTTCACATTACTGTAGATGACATTTAATAGCAGCAGGCTCCTATAACCCTATTAATTGCAGACTTTCATTTGAAGCTAGGAAGGTGAGGATGAGCCAGCCTGATGAGTTAATATTCCCTCTAGACATATAGAGAGATTAAATAATTGTTCTTTAATTCTATATATGTCAAAGCCAAACAGTTACTATTTTTTAATAAAATATCCTTTATTCTTAATTTTCTGTTTCTAGAAAGAAGAAAGCAATTCTTACTAGACTTTCTCTGAGTCAGAAAAAAAGAAAGTTCAAATATATATTATTTTGGCACACTTAACACTTTAGACTGGAAATATGAGAGTGTGGAACTACATCTGTGCATAGAAATATGAAATTAAATGTGTCACTTTACTCAAATATGACTTGGTTTCATATTCCTTCATTGGCCTGTCCTGACTCTACTTTGTAAAGAAATTGAAGGAAATTCTTTTTCCTCTCCAGTTCTTCCTTAGTTATCTATTTTATTTTTTTTTTAATTTTGAAGCATCAATCTTTCAGAGCCTATTTTGCCTGAAAAATAGAAATTTTGTTCTTTATACTGTAGAAGTGATGTGAAAGATAGTGCCTCTTCGAGTTTGCCATTCATTTTTCTTTTTTCACCTAGCATTTTATTCACCATTCATTCTAAAACTTTTCTCTTTTGCTGCCTCTATTCATTGAGCACAGAGCTATTGTCCTCTCAGTCTCTTTGAAGATCCTGTCAAAGTTGCCTAATTCTTCCTTTGATTCAAAGGTGCTCAATCCTCAAGTCTGAAATTTCTAGGTTTGGACATTCTATTGTGTAAAGATTTCCTTTCATTCACTAGTCAATAACCTAGGTACTTCCTGATTCATTACATCTTTCACTCTGGGGATGGGGGAAAACAGAAAAGCAATTTAGATCCAGTTTCTGATGAACTTTACTACTAATAGTTGTGTAAGATGTGAGTCACTGTTTTTGGTAAGAGATTAAGAATACTGGAGCTTTGTAAAGGATGCTAAAATAAGGACGAGACAGAATCTGTAAGTTTGAGCAAACACCCAATAGGTTTTAGAATAAAAATGTCAGATAAAAAGGAAAAAATGGCAGATACCAAAATGTTCTAATTGATGGACAACAGTCTTCTGGAAGACATGGTCATTTATATAGCTGACAAGAATCCTGTAATAAACAAAAACTTGGGGAAACAGCTAAAATGGTTATTGCAAGATAAAAATACTAAAAAAAATTGTGAACTTTACCTCATAAGAACATATCTAGGGCCTTTCCTCAGAGGTCACTGAGTTTACATTTACACCTAATTATTTCTAAATGTCACAAGCTATATTTTTATTATAAGATAATTCAAGATAATAAAGTCATTGAGGAAAATATATAACCAATAAGTATGTTACTGAAAGAAGGAATATTTTTATTCCTAGTAACCAAATATAACTGTTAACATTATGAATTAATTATTCCAGTCTTTTTGAAGACTATGCTTTTTAAAAATTTATTTTAGATGTTAAAAAATTTTTAATAATATATACAACAGTTGTTTAAAAATTGTCTTTGCTTCCATAACCCAAAGAAATTTTGCAAAACTCTATAAATACTTACAAATTTTTAAGTTGACATATAAAATTTTTGACATATTTGTAAAGTTGCCAAGGATATGCTTTATGGCATATTATACATATTGATAGTTTAAAATAAAATCGTTGCATAATTTTTTTCAATAAATCCAATAGAATAATGATTTAATGCCTAATATTATCTATTAATTTTTTTTTCTTTTTTAATGGACTTAAGTTTTATATCTTTTATTTTTCTCCTTCATGTTCTCATTCTAATTCTGTCTACAAGTATTTTATATATTCATACAAATATGTACTCTACTATAATATTTTTATTTCTTTTATTGATCAATAGAAGATTCTCTGCAACTAAAAAGTAAATACATGTCAAAAAATTACATTGTTTTCATTTTCTGTGACCATAAATAAGGTGTATTTTCTTTTAATTTTTTAATGATGTTATTTTAATTTATATGAATATATAATTGTCAAAAGAATAAACATTAACAATTTAGTTGATAATAATCAAGCCTTAAAAGTAAAATGTTATTAGCAATATATCTCTTTAATGACATGAAATGGACCTTTGTCTTTTAATTTAGGCATCCCTTAATGATTAATAGTTATTAATAGGTGAGACAAAATTTATCCCTTCTTTTCATTTTTGAGTAGACGTAAGTGCTGAGAAACCATGTTTAAAGTTTAAATAATGCTGTTCAATTCTTTGAACTCTTTCTAAAGCTCTGTATCATAAATCACATAGTTATGAATCAACAAGAAGTATTTTTTATGATCTGTTAAGAACTCAGGTAGATCATTTTTCAATTTCTTTTTAAAGCAAAGAAGAGGAAACTCTGATTTGCAGAGAGTATATACCCTTGGAAAAGGATTGTTACTTTCATAAAGTCACTTCCTTTCCCAATACCAATGTCAATTATGTTGACTGTTCCTTTGTTAAGGAGTCTCAGTTGTTTTTATAGTCTGGGACCAATTCATTATAATAAGATCAAGGAAAGGAAAGCATTAGCTTTTCCTTTGTAGAATTAGAAAAGGAAAACCTACTTGAAGACAGAAATTCCCTCAGGCCATATTTTTACTAGAAAAGCATGCTAAGCAAGATCAAGCAAAAAAATAAAATTAATCACATGAGATTAAAATAACTGATGAAGATAATGTTTATAGAAATTATCTTTGAAACATTGTTAGTGGTTTACTCAAATGCTTTATTTTCCACATTAAGGAAACTTTTTCTCTTAAACTCTCTAGAACAGTGTTTTTCAAACCTCTTTTTATTTCGAGGCACACTTGAACCTGTAGTTAAACTTTTGTGGCATGCTTAAATTATGGTGATCAAAAAGAGAGTAAGAAAAAGAGTACACCTTTTTTGATTATTTATTAACACAAATAAAATGCATCATCATACCTAAAAAAGAAAACAAAACAATTATTATTTGTAATAAAAAGATAAAAAATAAAATTCTTAAAAACTTATTTAAAATATATTTACTTTTCTGTTTATGATAATTTTACATTTAATGAGATATCTGAGCTTTAGGTTTTTTAGAATATCTTCTTTGCCAGACCGAATTTTGGACAAGTATACTCATATTCTTCTTTCAAGGATTGTAGCCAGTGATTGATTTTTGTTTGTAATATTATTCATTGCAGAAAAGTTTGCTTCACACAAATATGATATTGAGAATGGAAGAAGTATTTCTGGTCACTTTTTTGGTAATATTTGGAAATTCAACCTTCAGAGATAACCAAAAGATTGTAGTATCTGTTGTTGAATATTTATTTTTTTAATTTTTTCGGGGGGGGCTATTATTTCTTTCTTTTTACTCTTAACAATTTTTTATTAAATCATAACTATATACATTAATGCATTTATGGGGTACAATGTGCTGATTTTATATACAATTTAGAATGTTTACATCAAACTGGTTAACGTAGCCTTCACCTCACTTCCTTAATTGTTATGTTAAGACATTTATATTCTACTCTCAATAGATTTGACATGTACTCTTGCAGCATGCACCATAGGTGAGATACCACAGATTACCTTCCCTCCATCTGGCCTCCCCCTCCTCTCCCTCTCCCTCCTCTTCCCTGCTTCGTTCTGGTCTATAGTTGTCTTTTATCTTTCGTATGAAAGTGTGGGTGATTATATATTGGTTTCATAATAGTAGTGATACTTTTCTTCCATTCTTGAGATACTTTACTAAGAAGACTATGTTCCAGCTCCATCCAGGTAAACATAAAAGAGGTAAATTCTCCATCTTTTTTATGGCTGCATAATATTCCATGGTCTACATATACCACAATTTATTAATCCGTTCATGGGTTGATGGGCACTTGGGCTTCCTCCATGACTCAGCAATTATGAATTGGGCTGTAATAAAAAAAATATGGAACACTTCACAAATTTTCATCTCATCCTTGCCTTAGTGGCCATGATCATCTTCTCTGTATTGTTCCAATTTTAGTATATGTGCTGCCAAAGCAAGCACTCTTGTTGAAATTGCAATCCTCTGTCATTTCTTATTTCAGATAACATTTCCTCTTAGGTAACATTTAAATTTGCTGATGTACATCCGTGTCAAGGGGTTTCTCCCCAATCCAGAGACATTCTGTCAAGTGTAGGTACAGGAAAATATTTTTCAAAATTTGTATACAATAAATCTGAAGTTTGTTAAAATTTGTTTAATAATATATTTATGCATTTTACACCTTTGCACTAATTCAAACATTTCTACTGCATTTTCTCTTTTGATCTTTTCCTTCTAGAGCAATAATTTTTCTCTGAAAGCATTAATTTTATCTATAGATGTAAGAATATTTTCATGATTTCCCTGCATACTTTTGTTAAGAGCATTCAAACACTGAAATAAATCTGCAAGAAATGCAACTTTATTACCCCCAAACTTCCTCACAAAGTAAACTGCCTAATTTAGAACGTTGCATTTTTTAAAAGGTTAATACTTCTTTTAATTCATAAAAACGTGATAGAACTCTTCCTCAGGTTAACCATCTCACTTCCATCATACGATAAGAGCTGCGTATGAGAAGCATCCACTGAGGAACATAATTCTGCAAATCTTGATTGCGATGGCCTGCTTTGTATATAATTAATAATTTTAATAGTAACATCTAGGACCTTCTGTAATTAAGGCACTAATGATTTTGATGCTAGCATTTCTCTGTGTAGAAAACAATGTATAAAAGTAATTTTTCGATTCTCTTTTTGCACAAGTGTAACAAATTCTTTAACACTTCTGGACACAGATGGGGCTCCATCTGTATAAATATTTATGCAGAAATCCCGAGACAAGTTGTTAGAACTAACGTAATTATAATCAAATTAAAAATATCTTGGTCCTTTATTGTTGTTTGGAGCGGATGACAAAATTTGTTCTATGATTTCTTCTTTATTGACAAACCTAGTGAATGCTAAAAGTTAGGGTTTACCACTAATATCAGTAGATTCATCCAAATGAATTGCAAACATGGTTACTTCTCTGAGGTGAGATATTACTTGAAACTGAAGGATAAATAATCTTCATTACATTGATGACTGTTTTTTATTTAGTTGCGATGTATAGGAGGAAGCATTATTCAATCCACTGGCTGTATCTTTTACTTTCGGTCTTTTACTAAAAACTTGTTCATTTTAATTGAACGCTATGTAATAAAAATTAAAATGCCAAATCAAAAATAATAAAAATAAACAAATAAACAACTTATACTTTTAAAAAAGAAATACAGATTTTAATTAAACATACTTGGAAAATTTTCAAAACGAGGATTTGTGAGGTAATTGTGTCCAACTAGTTCACTATTTCAAATCTAGACAAAACTGTAGGTCATGTTCAGGACCAGTTACATCTCCTTACACTTCAGACACAATGAGGGATTGCTAAGTCACATGGCTTCATTCATTTCAGATGATTTCTACATATATTGGTATTCATCAGCAAATTCTTGTCAAATTTCATCATATATGGATATGTCGTGAAACCTTATTTTTCAAGGCTACATCCCATCCACTTTAGAAATAAACCGGTGTTTATTTATTGTAACAATAAAATGTTCATTTATTATAATAACGGCATACTCATATAATCGATTTAAAGAAGTTTTAATTTTGATATATACCCTTACTATGCTTTGAACTTTTTTTTGAAAATGATTTAGTTAATAATCTTTAAAAATTTTCAAGGCACACCTAAGATCATCTTATAGCACAGCAGTGTGCCAGGGCACATTGGTTGAAAAATCTCTAATTAGGGTTTATGCAATTTGTTAGAATACACTTTTATAAACAAAGGGGGAAACATTTGCTTTTCCTCCTGCTTGATCACTCCATATTTTGGGAAGAATTATAACTATTCTTATGGCAATATGATAATGTTTACATAATTCCAATAAAAATTTTCTCCTTCTTTATAACAGGATACAATTGAAAAGATTAGTTGTATTACCAAGGCTTTGACTGAAATATCATATTTAAGAATGTGCATAAGGCTGGCCTTGGTGACTCATGCCTATAATCCTAGCACTCTGGGAGGCTGAGGCAGGAGGATCCCTGAATCTCAGGGTTTGAGATCAGCCTGAGTAAAAGTGAGACCTGTTCTCTACTAAAAACAGAAAAAAGCTAGCTGAGTATGGTGGCATAGCCCTATAGTCCCAGCGACTGGGAAGGCTGAGGCAAGAGGATTGCTTGAGTCCAGGAATTTGAGGTTACTGTGAAATATGATGATGCTTTGGAACTCTACCCAGGGTGATGGAGTCAATCTCAAAAAAAAAAAAAAAAAAAAAAACAAAAAAAGTGCATAGAATCCCTGGCTTAAAAAATTCCCAGACCTACAGTGAGCAAATAAAAATTATCACTTCCTGACAGGTACAGGAACCTTTAAACTATAGGTAAAATCTAAAGTCCACCTTATTTTGGCTTCCAAGCCTCAAAATTTTAAATTTAAGATTCCTATGTGATGAATATAAAAAGAAAAATTTGTTTCTAAAGAAATGCTATAACACACCTATTATTAGATTAAAAGCCTGTCTATATTATTTCCCTATGGTCATTTTAGTTGTTCAGTTGATTGCCTTTAAGCCTAGGTTCATGCCTCAAAATGATTATGCTAACTGGGAGGGACTGCCACATTCCCCCTAATTTTACTTTGTGTTTTCTTTTTTAAACTTTGTACTTGCTCCTTGTTAAATTTCTGCAGGAGTATAACTCCTAAGAACATAATACTGGCCTACCACTTCGAGATGATAGCAAATACCTATGGAACATACAAAATAGAACTTAGCAATAGACTCCAGGTAGCGGTGGAATGAGAGTCACTTTCTTCAGACCTCCTTTGTTCCTCAAATGTGGCTAACAGAGTTTTAACCCTGACTCCCAGTTACCAGTCACTCCCTTCAATGTCGGACCAGACCAGCAACTTGAAACAGGCCCATCTCTTGGCACCAAGGGATAATCAAAACCTAACTGCAGGGTGATTGATCAGTGATGCTGTCAGAGAAAGATCTTAATTAAAAGGGGGAACAGCTTTTAATTAAGTAAAAGGTCTGTGATGGCTCAGGCCTTTAATCCTAGCACTCTGGGAAGCCAAGGTGGGTAGATTCCTTGAGCTGAGAAGTTGGAAGCCAGCCTGAGCAAGAGTAGAACACCGTCTCTACTAAAAAAAAAAAAAAAAATAGAAAAATTAGCTGGAGGTTGTGGCACACACCCGTAGTCCCAGCTACTTGGGAAGCTTGAGGCAAAAGGAGTTTGAGGTTGCTGTGGGCTATGACGCCATGGCACTCTATCCTGGGCAACAGAGTGAAACGGGGGTCTCAAAAAAGGGGGGCAGAAATAAAGTTGTCAGAATCAAAATGGACTCAATTGTGTTTATAAAGAAAAAGAAAAAAACTAACAAATAAAGCCAGAGAAGGCCACGAAGAAAGGATTCTCATGTGTCCGAAAGCATAATAAGAACTATCCCAGCAGACCACAAAAACCATAACCTTGCACAAAGGCCATAGCAATCTTACACAATAAATACTTCTGCCTATCTAAATTTGGACTAGTAACATTCTGTATTGATCCTTGTAGGTGAGGATAATTATCTCAAAACAATTAATCCTCATTTTTCCTTTTAAAACCTGTATCTTCCTTATATCTTTGAATATGCAAATTATTTACTATGGCATGTACATTCTCATTTTATTGTCTTATTCCCAAATAAACATCATTTTACTTTTTTTTAAAAAAGTATATATAGGAATCAATGGTCTAGAATTTGATTCTTTTTTTTTTTTTTTGTAGAGACAGAGTCTCACTTTATGGCCCTCGGTAGAGTGCCGTGGCGTCACACAGCTCACAGCAACCTCCAACTCCTGGGCTTAAGCGATTCTCTTGCCTCAGCTTCCCAAGTAGCTGGGACTACAGGCGCCCACCACAATGCCCGGCTATTTTTTGGTTTTGCAGTTCAGCCGGGGCCGGGTTTGAACCCGCCACCCTTGGTATATGGGGCCGGCGCCTTACTGACTGAGCCACAGGCGCCGCCCCTAGAATTTGATTCTTTAAAAACTATTTATGTGGCCAGGCACGGTGGCTCACACCTGTAATCATAGCACTCTGGGAGGTCGAGGCAAGTGAATTGCTTAATTTCAGGAGTTCGAGACCAACCTGAGCAAGAGCAAGACCCAGTCTCTACTAAAAATAGAAAAATTGGGGCAAGAGGATCACTGGAGCCCAAGAATTGAAGGTTGCTGTGAGCTATGATGATGCAATGGCATTCTATCCAGGGAACAGCTTGAGACTCAAACAAAACAAAACAAAACTATACTGTGCCTATGTATTTCTTGAAAGTCATTGTATACCTAGTAGCATGTAGACTACTGGTATATAAAATTCTTTCTCCTAACAACTTTTCTCCCTATTTGCCATAATAATTATACATATGTTTTCAGTTATATAATATAGCCTTTATAAATAATTCCATTGCTTAGTCTCTAAGATTAAATTAACTTATATGATCCTTTTCTAATTAAAAATGTTTCTAATTTGTATTTATTGCCACTAATAAGAAAAAAACAATCTTGTTACAAAAAGATTCATCCCCAATCTCCAAACTGAGAATCGGTCTTAGTATAAATGTATTGAAGAGAACTTCTGTCATGTAAGATAAGAATGTTCTTCAAAATTTCTAGTACATACAGCAATATGTCAAATAAGTTGCACTTATTTATGCCAGGGCTGGTAATCAGCAGCCCTAGTAAACTGCAGCTGGCAAACTGCAACATAGTTTCCAGGTTCCTTTTAATTAGGGTTATAATTACACTTGGTAAAATGCACAGGTATTAGTCATAGAGTTTGATGAGTCTTGGCAATTATCCCAATGTAGATTACTACCCTAGAAAGTTCTCGTACCTTTATAGTCAACCCCCAAATCAAGCAAACACTAGAGCAAACACTATGCTTCCCATTTTGTCTGTTCTTAACTTCACAGAAACGGATTGTATAGTTTCTGTGAAGAAACTATACAATGTATAGTTGCATTCTCTGGGTCTGCCTTCTTTTGTAGAAGAATGTATAGTTGCATTCTCTGGGTCTGCCTTCTTTTGTTCACGTAATGTATATGAGGCTCATCTATGCTATTGAATGGTGTCAATGAGTAGCAGTGTTCCATTGCATAAATGTAACTCAATGCATGCATTCTACTATTGATAAACATTTGGATTATTTCCAATAATTGCTGTTATGAATAAAGCTTCAGTGATTAATCTTACTAACAAGCCTTTATGGACCAATATTTTATTCTGAGCAACTACTTAAACAGGAATTACTATCTTACAGGGTTTTAAGAGACTGTCAGAGATTTTGATAATCGTGGTAATCCTGTAAACTATAAACCTATATCCCACCAGAGATATTGATGAGGGGTCCAGTAGCTCCTCATCTTCTCCAGCAGTTGGTGGGATTGGTCTTTTTAACATCAGCCAATCTAGTGGGTATGCCATAGTATCTCATTAGGATTTAAATATGCATTTTTTTAATAACAGAAATGTTAACCACCTTTTCATATGTTTATTGGCTCTTTATATATTCTCTTTTGTGAAGTGTCTAAGTATTTTGCCCCTTTTTTAAATTAACAGGGTTTTTTTGTTTGGTTTTTTATGGAGTTCTTGAAATTTCTTAGCATTATCTATCAGTTATCTATTACAAATATTTTCTTTGTTTTTGTGAATTTCATTTTTAAAATAGTGTTTATATATTTAAAGTGAATGGCATAATGTTTTGATATACATATATATAGTGAAATGGTTACTATAGTTAAGCAAATTAACACATCCATAGCTATATAGTTACCCTTACATGATATGTGTGGCCAGAGCACTTGAGATCTACTGCTTTAGTCAAATCCCTAACACAATATTATTAACTATAGTCCTGTTGTTGTACATTAGATTTTTTTTTCTTTTTTTTTTGAGACAGAGTCTCACTTTGTCGCCCTGGGTAAAGTGCTGTGGCGACATAGCTCATAGCAACTCAAACTGCTGGACTCAAGCAAATCACTTGCCTCAGATTCCCAGGTACCTGGGACTATAGGCAGGTGCCCCAACGCCTAGCTATTTTTTAGACATGAAGACTTGTTCTTCCTCAAGCTGGTCTTGAACTGGTGAGCTCAGGCAATCCCCAGCCTCCCAGAATGCTAGGATTACAGATGTGATCCACTGCACCCAGCCCGCTTTTTGATTGTCTTAAGTGTTTTTGATGATCAAAATTTTTTTATTTTAATAGTTTTATCATTTTATTCCTTTGTGGTTAGTTGTCTATACCAAATTTATAAAAAGAGCAATCTTTGTTTTCTTTTAAGAGCCTTTAGCTTTTACTTTTAGATTTGCAATGTGCCTCAAGTATATTTTTGTATCTTGTTTGAGACACGTATTTTTCAAAAAAAAATGTTACTTGTTTTAAAAAAGTTACTTTGTTCAAATTTGATATTTAATTGTTCCAGCAGAAATAATTGTTGAAAAGGCTTTCCTCCTTGAAATACTCTGAAGCCCATGTCAAAAATTATTAGATTAATATAATTTGATTTATTTCTGTATGCTACCCTTTACACAAATCTTTTTCAATCTTTTTGCCAATTCCACATTGTTTTAATTACAGCAGCTGTTATAATAAATCTCAAAATCATGTAATGTCATTAGTCTTTTTTAAGAATGTTTCCAGGGATGTCCAATCTGAAGCCAGCAGGCTGTATGCTGATTATGTGAGGACTGTTTTTGGCTTATCTATGGTGTCTGATATAAAAAGTGTACATGAAGTTTTTTTGTTTTTTTTTTTGCTTTTTTTAGTGTTTGTGTATTTAGTCTGCAGCCCGAAACAACTCTTACTCTTCTAATGTGTAGCAGAGAACAAAATAACTGGACTATATTAGGTCTTTATAGTTCTACATAAATTTTGTATGCAGTATGTCAGGTTTAAAAAAAAAAAACCCTAGGATTTTCAGTATAATTTAATCAATCGGTAGTTCAGTTGATTAAATTGAGTAGAAATAATAGCTTAACAACATGGAGTCTTGATGTAAAAGTCATGTCTCTCCATATATTTAGCTTACTTGATATTTTATAATTTTCAATATGAAAATCTGGCAGATCTTCTGTTCTGTTTATTTCTTACTATTTTGTTTTTTATTCTATTTAACTAATTTAAAAATACAATTTTGAGGCAGTTTTTGATAGCATAACAAATGTAGTGTAATGACAACCCTGAACTCTTATCAGTTAAAATCATATTTTTGCCTCTTTTTTATATAGATAAGAATCTTTAGGAATATTTTTAGCTAAAAAAGCTAAAACCAGCAACAACAGCAACAATTTGGTAACAAAGGAAGTAAGCTTCATTTACCTAATTACCATTCACACATGTATTCAGCAAATCCAGATTGTGGACCTACCATAATGTAGACCCAAATTTACATGTTAATGGCCTAACTTCCTATACATAGTGAACAGATTAGGTATTGTCAGTAAATAAATAAATGCGGTACTTCCTCACACATCTTTATAGCAAATGTACCGTGATTATTCCAGTGTTTTTATTATTCCAGGCTCCATACTGTGAGTCACCTGAACCAAAGTTTCTTTTCCATTTCCTCATTAATACACAGCACCAGCTCAGTCTAATTACAGCTCTTTGTAGGGATTTATCCATGCTGATGTAACTGTGCTGTTTCCATTTACTTTTCTGTTTATTTTCCTCAGAGAGCACGGTCCTATTTAGAAGCCCTTTAAAGTCACAGTGGTGATGTGAGTCTTACTGCTACACAGGGAAGAATTGAGAGAGAGAGAGAGAGAGACTGACAGTCAGACAGAGAACCTCTGAGATGGTGCCCTGCATTGATCAGTAATTTCTTGTTCTTTGGAATGAAGAATTTTATCCTGTTTTTCTTCAGAGGCCAAAAACAAGGAAGCTGAAAAGGTGATCAACTTCTTTTGAATAAGATTTTCAACCCATAATTCTTTATACTCGTTTTATATTACTGGAAAGTCCATACCGGTAGTCATTGACAGAAATGAAATGATACCTAAAACCCTTTACCAACACACACTAGAAGCAGTAAACGGTGGTGATTGTATCCGTAGACTCTTGGATCAAACCAACTAGCTAACAAATCTCAGTACAGCAATTACTGGCTATGTGAATTTAGCTAACTTATTAATCTTTTCTGTGCATTAGTTTCACTTCTGCGCTCCCATTTTTTTGTTACTTTCTTTTTTCTTTTTCACTTTATTTAACAGCACTTCCAGTATCATGCTGAATAGAAGTGATGAGATAGACATGCTTTCTTTTGTCCCCTTAAGGTGAAAGGACTCAATATATGATCATTAATTTCCATTCTGTTTGATTTCCCTTCTATTTGGATGGAATTTTTTACTATGGAGAGGTGTTAAGTTTTTCAAATTTTAAGATGAATCATTTTGATTTGCTTATTTCCATAATTTCCATATTATTTTAATAACTTTGACTCCAATTTATCCATCAGAACATTAAGAATAGTTTATAAAGGGGGTTGTATACCAACAGCTTCAGGGACACAGGAACGACTTCACCCTTACAGCTCAGTAAAATTGTTGGTTAGTGTAATAACCATTTCTTTTTTTTTTTTTTTTTTTTTTAATTTTTTTTTTTTTTTGTAGAGACAGAGTCTCACTTTATGGCCCTCGGTAGAGTGCCGTGGCCTCACACAGCTCACAGCAACCTCCAACTCCTGGGCTTAAGCGATTCTCTTGCCTCAGCCTCCCAAGTAGCTGGGACTACAGGCGCCCGCCACAACGCCCGGCTAATAACCATTTCTTTATGTTTGATAGGATATTCACCAATGAAACCATTTGGGCCTGAGATTTTTGTTCATGTACATAGAAATATTTATGAAGAAATGCAACTTTTAAAGTAGACATAAATCTACTGATTTATTTCTTTTCAAAATGGCTTTTAAAGCTGTGTTTTTAAGGAATCCATCTAATCTATCAAATTTGTCATAGTTTTTAAAATATTCCTTTTTATTATTTTGTTGGTTGTATTATCAATAAGGATATTCATTCTTTCATTTCTAATATTGTTATACTTTATAGTATAGTATAATTATTTTCTTCTTAACTTTTTGCCAGTGTTGATCACTTTTATTAATTTTTTCAAAAGGCCTACTTTTGACTTTATTATTTTTTCTAATATTCTGTTATTTTGTTGATTTTTTTCCTCATGTTCTTCTTACTCCTCTCATCCTACTTACTTTGGCCTTAATTTGATTTTCTTTTTCTATCTTATCAAGATAGAAGCTCGGATCATTGATTATAAACTTTTCTTTTTCCTAGTATAAGCAGATAATATAGCTAAATTTTATTCTAAGCACTACTTGGGCTATATCCCAAATTTTGATATGTAATATTTTTAATATTATGTAGTTGCATATATTTGCTAATTTCTCTTTACATTGTTTCAATTTTTGTAGGTTCTTTAGATGTAGTCTGAAAATGTCAGTTATAACAACTTGGTTGATAGTGTTGTTCAGAGTTTCTATATTCTTAACAATTTCTGGCCACCACTTCTGTCAATTAATAAAAAGGAGAAGTTGAAATCTCCAACTATGGAACAGAATTCCCTTCAGTCCTTCAGTTTTTTCTTTGCGTATTCTAAAATTCCATTATTAGGTGCCTACACATTTGTGGTTGTTTTTGTCTTCCTGATGAATTGACTTTTATCTTCCAGATGAATGAACATTGTGAAATATCCCTCTTTATCTCTGATAATGCTCTTTGCTTTAAAGCCTACTATAATATGCCCATGTAAATATGCCAGCTTTCTTATGCTTGCTGTTTACAGTATAGACTTCTTTTTTCTTTTACATTTTCTTTATATTTAAGGTATATCTTTTATTGAAAGCCAATGGTAAGGCCTTGCTTTTTTATATATATAGTCAGTCAATTTTTGCTTTTTAATTAGAGTATTTTGTGCATTAGCATTTAATATAATCTTTGATATAATTGGATTTGTTTGCCATCTTGATCTCTTGTTGTTTGTTTTCCACTTGTCTGTTCATTTGTTCTTTCTCTCTTTTCCTCCTTCCTTTCCTTTTTTCCTTCTTTTTTCTTCTTTTTTTCTCCCTGTATTTCTTTCCTCTATTGCTCCTTTTATGTCTTTTAGAATAATCAAATATTTTTTACCATTCTATCTGGATTCCTTTTCAAATATGCCTACCTCAGGATTATAATATTGTACCCTGTTGTCCAAAGCCTGAAAATAATTTACTTGTATATTTTATCATTGAGAGAGCGAGTCTTATAATGAGTTACCCCACAATAGTTAAAAGTAGAAGTTTTTCATCATGGTTTCTCAAATAGATATTTAACATGATGAGATGGTTTTATAAAAATTAAACTGTCAGCAACATACATAATGATTTGAATCATAAAGACCAGACAATGAAAGACTAGCCAGGAACCCAGTATCATGTTACAGTGCTAGGGATGAGATGCTGGACTGAAAAGGCAGTGATAAGAACTGAAAACATTTTTTTAAGGAATGACACAGACAAGAGAAAATTTGAGCATAATTTTGAAAAAAAGCTTGCAGAAATTTACAAGAAGAACATCAATATTTAACAATTGATTGGTGATAGAGTTTGAGGAAATCAGAGAATATAAGAAAATTTCTATCTCCAATTTTTAAAGATTATGGGCAAGAGTATAGAATTGAGAAGATAAAAAAGAAGTTACAATTAATGACAATTAAGGTCATGGGGGGGAAGGAAAAGCAGAGAGAGGGAAGGAGGGAGAGGGGTGAGGCCTTGGTGTGTGCCACACCTTCTGGGGGCAAGATATGACTGCAAGAGGGACTTTACCTAACAAATGCAATTAGTGTAACCCGGCTTATTGTACCCTCAATGAATCCCCAACAATAAAAAAAAAAGAAGCTGGGAAAGAAAAAGAGGATTTAACTTGGGGTCACATAAGATTAAAGATTTGAAAAAGAAATCAAAGTGGCTATGTTGAAGGTTCAGAGGAATATGGAATTAGAGCTCAGATGACTGGTCAGGGTAGAATGAATAGGTTTAGATTTTTCAGATTTTGTTTTCTCACCTAAAGAATGCATGGGAGCATGTGACCAGTGAGAAACCCCTAGAGAATGAGTACGGGGAAAAGAAAGAGTGACCCATGGACAGAATATATGATGCTGTTAGATCAAGGAGAAAGGGGAGGGAGACCAGTGGATATAGCCAGGGAATGGCGTCCTGGGCACCAGAACCGCAGAGGTAATGAAGGGAATGAGTGACCAGGAGATAGCTAGAGAGATCCCACATCTTACATAGTGGGATTTGTCTCATTTTTCATCCACTTTATTTGAATAGTAAACAGGAGGACAAGCTCTTAAGGCCTCTGCTAAGTACCTACTTATGAATAGCAGATTCCTTTGGAATGTCTCTCTGTTCCTTTCTACATATTTTCATTCAAGGGATGTCAAAGGAAAGGTGGGACTTGGTCTTTAATTCCATTTGAATGAATTTAGCAACACAGCAGAAGGCATGCATTCACCTTCTACTCCTGGGTCTTTCAGAAGGAAGATGCACGCTGCCTTATGTCCCTGGATTTTACAATTATTTATGATTTAGATATGCTGTCTTTAACATTAGCTCTTTGGAATCTTGCAACAACCTTATAAGGCAACAACACGGGACACGTATTTTTAGCCTACAGGTGTTGTCCAAGATAGAAAAAGACAAGCCCACACTCCCGGTCCTCCCTCTCTCTACTCTTGCTCTGGAGTTCTTTCATTAACCCCAGAAACTCTCTTAATTCTGCACTGCGACAGAGAAGAGGATAATAAACGTCTCTTCCTCTGTGCATAGTTTTGGAGATAAGGTATTTTAATACAGTTTTTTCTTTTTAAAAAATATGTATACTTTTTTTGAACCTTCTGTATACATGAATTTTTTTTTTTTTTTTTTTGAGACAGAGTCTTACTCTGTCTCCCTGGGTAGAGTGGCATGGCATCATAGCTCTTACAGCAACCTCAAATTCTTGGACTTGAGCAATTCTCTTGCCTCAGCTTCCCAAGTAGCTGGGACTACAGGTGCCCACACAACATCTGGCTAATTTTTCTATTTTTAGTAGAGACGGTCTCACTCTTGGTCAGAGTGGTCTTGAACTCCTGAGCTCAAGCAATCTACCCACCTCAGGCTCCCAGAGTGCTAGGATTACAGGCGTGAGCCACCACACCCGGCCTCTGTATATATAATCTTCATCCCAATTGTCATATATTCCTTGGGCTATGAGAATGTCATACATTTTGCTTACATTTTATTGTGCATGTTCGTATCAGCTTTGTCTTATGTCTTTTATTTGGTTTCCAGGTAACCTGCATATACAGAATATTTCCTATGATCACACAACTATCCTCTAGCCTAGGTGACAGAGCAAAGTTCTGTCTCTAAAAAAGCAAAATAAAATAAAATTAGAAAACAGAAATTCTTGGTTGCTGTTAAATAATGCTATTTGAGAAGTGGTGCTGGCACAAACTATGCTGTCATTTTTACAAATTAATTGAAAGAATTGTGCCGTATTTGGTATGACTGAGGCTAGAGACACAAAAGATAACAAAGTTATAAATGCAGGCAAAGTACAAAATGTGATCTTGCCTTTAAGAAGCTTATTTATGGAATAGTTGCTGAAGCGAGACACACACATCTGAAACAATCACTCAACAGAAGATGTGTTACAACAATAGCTACCATTTATAGACAACCAAGTATTGTTAGATGTTTTATTGACATTATTCATCATCTTATTTATCACATCAGTTTTTTGTCATCTTACACTAACCCTACAAGTAGGTGTTATTATCCCCAGGATACAGATAAAGACACTAAGTTTCCAGGAAGTTAAACTGCCTAACAAGAGTCTCACGACTAATAATACTAACAGTGACGGCCACGACTTAGGAAGTACCTACAATGTGCCGCTGCAGCGGGAGTATAGTGACGGATTTGAGACACAGGAGCTGCGACTGGCGGCCGGTCCTGCTCTCACGTTGAAGATCTGAGGGCTGCATCCTCATGGCCGTCATACCCTCTGAAGGAAAGAGCCAGAATTTTAACTCAGAATTTTTCACCAAGTATTCAGAGAGTCATCATTAGCTTTGTTTGGCCATTAAGCAAAATGAGATTCATCAAGAGTCATATGTAGAAACTGACCCTATGTGTTTTTCAAGCCAAAGCATGTGTGGAGCTCCCTGTAGAATCCTTGTACCTGCATATTCTGGCCAATTCTCATGTCCATTCCAAATGTAGTGAAGAATTAGGGTGTGGATTAGCTAAGAATGCTGGTTAAGTGCCTGCTTGATGAGCCTGACAATTCTTACTATGGGACAGTGGAGAAAAGCGGAATGAAGGCCTCTACAATATTACTTATCTGAGGCTTTTGTTGACAGATTGTTATCCCTGAATTCATCAACAATGTATCTGTCAGTGGCAAAGGCATTACTTACGAGAACTGCCTACATGCGTTCGATGTAAAATTAAACCCAATGTGAAACCAAAATGCATCAAGGCAATATTCTCTTAAAGGTCTTGTATTTCCCACTGGCTACAGTAGCTATGGAGAAAATCAAAGCAACTATGAGAGAAGGGAAGTTTTTGAGCAACAGAAGAGAATGTTACAAGTGGTGACATTCCTGATATTATCTTTTTCCAACCAAATTAAGGTAACTCTAACAGCTTTCTCCACAGTCATTGAGGGAATTGGCCTGAAGAAACTTTTGAAAGATCAATTTTTGATTTTTGGTTATTTTCATATTTGGCCGTCCTTTTATCTATATTGAATAGATGAAAATAAATCTTAGAGCAGTATTTCTTCACTGCATTCTTTGGAAATTTTCAGTCACAGTATGCTTAATGGATGTTATTCGAACATTAAAATTCTAAAGACAAATAAGACTACTGAAAAGTAGATTAAACAAAGTTAAACAGAGTTTTGATTGCAGGACTATCTTGAGTCTTAATTTTGATTAAGTTAAGATTCTCCAAATAAGTTACATTTATAGCATTTATATATTCATGTGTATATGAAGTCTATGACTCTCCAAGCAAGTTATACGTATAACATACACACACACACATAGTCCATGACTCTCCAAGAAAGCCGTATAATAATACACACACACACAGTTTAACATATATGGTGTGAGCTACCATATTCAGTCATTCTCATCTTTAAAGACTGAGAATTTCCTGGAATTAATGTCTGCTCTTTTCTTGGTCCAATATCCTTAAATGCATTAGGGCAATCCAGCGTAATGTCAATGTGGGACACAGGGGCAGGCAATATTCATCGGGGAGCTGACATGGAAACAGGTCAAAGAAATAAAAGAACTCTTGGAGGATCATTAAGACAGGTCCCCAAATCAGTCAGACTTATAACTTAACAATTATAGTTAATAGCATGAGTGTTGAATAAGGAAAACCAGGTGAGCACATCCCCATGAGAAGTTCCTGAAGACAGCCTGTTTGGATTGGACTTGCCACTCCTTATGAAGTGGAACACGTAGAGACAGACTGCTCTTGTCTGGGTGTGTCTCCCTTATAAATCCAGATTCGTAACACAGGGAAATGAAACAAAGGCAGTTAATGAGCTCTATATCATGACTGCAAAAGGCAACCTGTCATGACTAGTACATTCTCGTGCCCTCTCTTGGGGCTAGACTCCAGCTCTTCCAATAAGCAGCACTGTGATGGCTACGTAGCTCTCTTCCCTGCACCATTCCAGGGCCCACAGCCTCTCGGGCTTGGCCATTTCACAAGAGCTGAGTCTGCTCCAATGCAGAAGCCTCAGTCTCACCTACCAGTAATTGTGGCTCGGAAGCCTCAAAATGCCAATCACTCAGCAGAAACTGGAGCATGTAAACTGTCATAAAAAAGACAACCAATTATTATTTTTTTTATTTCCCTATTACGGTGCCATGAGATACAGTCCTGGATTAAGAACATAGTACACTCTCCAAGCTTACGTTCAGAGAGGAAACATGAGGCAGGATGAAATGAAACCAGTGCAGAAAGATATGCTACAAAATAATGAGTCACTTTGGAGTAGTCATTAAGATTAAATAATGTGTTCATTTACTCTTTCATCCATTCATTTATCTGACAAACATTTATAACAACCTCCATGGTAGGCCTGGGAGAGAGAAATGAGAATTAAACAGTTTCTCTCTTTAAGGAGTTAAGTCTAGCTGTTTTCAAACTTTGGAATGCATATGAGCCACTTGTAATGATGGCTTAAAATGCAAATCCCTAAACTATTCCCTTCCCACCCCCAATAGATTCTCATTCTTTGGGGGTTGGGCCAAGGTGAAGTCTAGGAGTCTTCATTGTTTTTTATGGTAATTGTGATGTTGTGGTCTATGTACCATACTTAGAAAAACAGTGTTTAGGCGCATAGCTGGCAGAGGGCCCTAGTAAATTGAGTCTGAATGGAGGGAGTGGAAAAGCATAAGACTTCCCAGCATCTCCTCTAGAGTCAGCCAACCTGAGTTCCAGATTCTGCTTCCATGACTCTGTTTGACTCTGGAGAAATTACTTGACCTCTGTACATCTCACTTTTATCTTAAATAAAACAAGGATAATACTTTCTGTCCCTTGGAATTATTTTGAGAATCAAATGAGGTAATACATATCTGACACATAACTTTGTATAATAGGTGCTCCATACTTAGTCAGGGTAGTAATAATTATTATTTGTTTATGGCATTACTATTGCTGCTGTGTAATCCACCAAAATCAACCGATATTAATCTATATTAATTTTTTAAAAATATTACATTAATAAAAACTTATATATTTGATATATATAGTTCATATAGTATTAATTACATTTATGTAAACTAACATATATAGCCCATGGAAATAGTGACTTTGACAAAAGCCAAGGGAGCAATTCATGAAACTTTCTATAAACAGAATATGAAGGCATTGTGTGAAAAGTCCTTCCACTCACTCAGGGATGAGACTTAGCATTTCTCACATATTGGGAAAAAAGTGGTACTGATTAGCAGATAGAGGATGTTTTCTAACAAAAGTTGAAGATCTACATTGTATAAAGGCAGTAGTAAACGGGGGCTCTTCTGCAAAATTCTCCCATGAGTTATTTTTGCGAACTTAGTGTTTATTTTCTTAGTGTTTGGTTTTTTTTTTTTTTTTTTTTGTAGAGACATAGTCTCACTGTACCGCCCTCAGGTAGAGTGCCGTGGCGTCACACGGCTCACAGCAACCTCTAACTCTTGGGCTTACACGATTCTCTTGCCTCAGCCTCCTGAGCAGCTGGGACTACAGGCGCCCGCCACAACGCCCGGCTATTTTTTTTGTTGCAGTTTGGCCGGGGCTGGGTTTGAACCCGCCACCCTCGGCATATGGGGCCGGCGCCCTGCTCACTGAGCCACAGGCGCCGCCCCAGTGTTTGTTTTTAAACTTAAGTGGTTTCTAAGACAAATGGGGAATACTCATAATCTTTCTCCCCCCTAATATTCACAATTTTTAAAAAATTTTCTATTCAAGTAGTAACTTCCTTCTCATAATAAGGTAATCCTATATAGAGAACATTTAGAAAGTATGAAAAGCACTTTAAATGAGAAAATAATCATCAACTATTTGATGACTAAATACTATTATTCTTTCTCTTTCATAATTTATTTCACTAATCTCTTATTTTCAGAAAATGTACATAATTAAATATATCATAAGGAATATTTTACATATGGTGCTTACATATATATGTATGTATATACATATGTAATTTTTAGATGGATTCCTAAAAATAAAATTACTGAGTAAGGGATATAAATAATTTTTAAATTTTTCAAGGCTTGTTGCTAACAAATTTGCTTCTATAAAGATTTTGACAATGCTCACCCTGACCATCCGTAAAAAGTACTGATTTATCTGATAACTAGAGATATTAAATGTGCTTTGATTAGTATATTGGCTATGATGTTTCTTTTTCTACAAATTATATATTCTTTTCTTTTGTCTATTATCTATTGGAAACTCTATGAACTCTTTTCTCTTCCTTCATTTGTTCCTTCATTCCTTCCTCTGTTGGTTCCTTTCTTTATTTTCTTTGTTCCTTCCCTATTTTCTTTTCTTACCAAAATAATCGTTTCAGAGTTTTCACAGAATGAGTCTTAGATAATTCAATATATTATTTGTTAAAGCACAGCCTAGAAGTATATTTCTTCTCTCTCTCACAGTCGTGTTATAAAAAGATTACACCAAATTTCACCTTGTAGAATTTCTCTTTGATGACAAATATATTAACCTTTATTTTCCCAGGTAGATCCCAAATGTGGCAGCTTTTACCAGCAGCAATTTGGATGCTTCTTCTTGGATCTATATGTGGTTATGATAAGAAAAGAAGCACCATAAATCCTGAAGCTAATATGAATATTGTAAGTCATTCATTCAGAAAAAAAACATCAGATCAGGAATTATTAATTTTTCATAATTTTATATTCAATTGACATACCTGCCTAATTTTCAACCATTCCTCCAGTGACTAAATCTGTGCTTCCTCCCCTGTTCTTTGTTATGGCCAACTAATTCAAGATTTGAAAGATCTAACCCAAATGGGAGCAGCAATAGTCTATTTCTGGGTGGTCTGAGCTACCATCTAATAGTGGCTTTCTGAAGAGAAGTTTCATGAGTTAATACTGATGATCTTCATAGAGTATCCTTGAGCTCTGCCTGAGGCTTTTAGTAGAGAGGTTTCCTTGATTTCGTGAGCTATAGCAGTATACTTTTTTTTGGTTTAGTAAGTCAGAGTTGGTTTCTGTTGCTTATAACCAAAAAGTACCCTAATGTGGAAATTCATACCAGAAGTGGAATAGAATAGTGCTGGGCAGGAAAAAAAAAAAAAAAGGCAGGTGACAAATGTCCACTATGGGCTTCATTCCCGTGGACTAGGTGTTACCCCTGTCTTCTCTCCCAGCCAAGCTTGTAGTAGAATCCGGAGAGGCATGAAAATACCAAAGATTTTTTATTAGTGTATTTTCTTATTCCTCTCTCCAGAGTATTCAGTAAGTACCCTAATCCTCTACCACAGTCCGTAAATACCTGTCCTCAAATCCAAATTTCCTTTTCCTTGTAATATTCACACACATTCTTTCCCTCTCTGGCATGAGTGATTTTTGACTTTTAATCTTTCTAATAATGTTAATCAAATTAAACATCTATAGAGCATTTATATTATGATAGGCACTGTTCTAGATATATCACATATCCTCACAACTTATTTATGAGCTGATACTATTACTACCTCCGATAGTACAATAAGGCATGGTAACTTGCCCAGAGTTACAGAGTTAATTAAGAGGAAGAGTGATACTTCAATGCCATCAGTCCGTCTGCAGGGTCTGGGCTCTCAGCCACTGCTCTGGGTGGGTAGCCTCGTAATGTATACAGGCGTCTCTCTGTCTGACATGGGCACAAGCATAACCTTGTGAAAAGGCACAGGCTTTGGAGTTTTGGTATTAATCTTGTCTTTATTTCTCCCTAGTGTATAATCCTGGAGAAATTATTCTTCCTGAAGTTAGTTTTCTCAACTATATAATGGTACAAGTCTATCTCAAAGGCCATTTGTTAATGAGGCAAGCGATGCAAACCCCTGTGTGGAAGATTACCAGTAAACACAAGTTCCCCGCTTTCTCGTATCTGTTAGTGAGGACCTACTGTTGACCACTGTAGACTCATGCTCTGTGCTTTTCACCTTTCTCCCTGAGCAAGGGGCTGAAAGGACTAGGTCAATAAGCTCCCTTGAACTTTGGTTTTCAGTTCAATTCAGCTACTGGGAATCTTGAGCAGGAGATAAGAAGGAAAGGGGAAAGTGAGGCCAAGTGTTTCATTGTCCTCCCTCCTTCACTGTGAGGTCAGCTTAGACCGGCTGTCCCCGTCAGGGTGTCCTATTTTGCTTGACGGTCGCAGGATCCTTGTAAGGGCTTCCTCCCATCATCTTTCAGGTCTAAGGTTGGTAACAGTTTACTCGTGAGTCATAGGGCACAATCCCCTGTGGTTTCCCTCATTAGATGACTGTGTAATTTTTTGTCAAAACATTTTGAGAGTGAATGAGGGTACTAAAACCAGGCCAACAGGCATAACCAGGAACTGTCCTGAGCAAGCCGGGGTGCAGGGTTGCCCCACCCTGCCTTACCAACGCCTTTGTATGCAAACCTTCTAGAAATTCTCCCCAAATTATCCTTATAGTTCCTACCACGTGCTGTCCCAACATATATGCTGATGAACAATAGATTGTAATTTAAAGTACTGTGTATGTATGACTATTATGAGATTACAATATGAAGGTATATATTTTCTCTTCCTCTTTTTTTAGAGCCAGATTATTTCTTACTGGGGTTATCCTCATGAAGAGTATGATGTTGTGACAAAAGATGGTTATATCCTTGGAATTTATAGAATTCCTCATGGAAAAGGATACCCCCCCAAAACAGGTATGACTTATTTTGTTATGAAAGGAAAAATACCTAAAGCAGAGAGGCTTAGATGTCCTGGGTGAAGCAGGGCAGCTTTTGTTCTGAAATAGGTTGTGCTTCCTTTCATTGGAAGAGGAAAATCACATCTCCCACCTCTTTGTTTAATTTTGTTTTTCTTTCTCTTTTTAATTATTATGAGTCCATAACAGTTCTATATCTTTATAGGGTACATGTGATGTTTTGATAAAGGCATACAATGTGAATTAATCAAATCAGACTAATTGGGGTATCCATCACCTCAGGCATTTGTCCTTTCTTTGCCTCAAGAATATTCCAATTCCACTCCTTTATTTTAAAGTATATCCTAACTTACTGTTGATTATACTCACTTTGTTGTATCATCAAACACTGTTCATCCTAACTGTCTAATTATATTTTTGTGCCCACTAATCCATTCCTTCTAGATTTTCCAATTTATTGCCATATAGTGGTTCATGGTCTCTAATGATCCTTCGTATTTCTGCACTATCAGTTGTAATGTCTCCTTTTGCAACTCTGATTTTATTTATTTGGGTCTTCTTCTTTTTTTGGTTTTGTTTTTTAGACAGAATCTCACTCTGTTGCCCTGGGTAGAGCACCCTGGAGTCAACCTAACTCACAGCAACCTCAAACTCTTGGGCTCAAGTGACCCTCTTGCCTCAGCTCCCAAGTAGCTAGGACTATAGGCACCTGTCACAGTGCCTGGCTAATTTTTTTTTCTATTTTTAATAGAGATGGTCTCATTCTTGCTCAGGCTGGTCTCTGCCTCCTGAGTTCAAGCAATCCACCTGTCCCAGCCTCCTAAAGTGCTTCCTAGCTGGGTGCCCGCCACTGTGCCCAGCTTATTTGGTCTTCTTTCTCTTTTTTTCTTAGTCTGACTAAAGTATGTCAATTTCATTTACCTTCTCAAAAAGCCAACTTTTGTTTCATTGATCCTTTTTATTTTTGTTTCAATTTCATTTATTGCATGCCTGATCTTTATTATTTCTTGACTTCTAGTTCAGGGTTTGATTTGCTCTTATTTTTCTAGGTCTTTGAGATGCAAGATTAGGTTTTTTATATGAAGCTTTCTTTTTTTTAAATATGGGCACTTATTGCCACAAACTTCATTCTTATTACTGGTTTTAATGCACCCCATAGGTTTTGGTATGTTGTATTTTCATTTTTGTTTGTTTAGAGAAATTTTTAAATTTCCTTCTTAATTTTTGCATTGACCCATTGACCATTCAGGAGCATATTGTTTAATTTCCACATGATTGTATATTTTCCCATGTTCCTCTTGTTATTGATTTCTAATTTTATTCCATTGTAGGCAGAGAAAATACTTAGCCTGATTTGAATTTTTAACACTTTTTTTTGGCCTAACAGTATGGTTTATGCTTGAGAATGATCCAGGAGCTGAGGAGAAGAATGCTATTCTATAGTTGTTGGATGAAAACATTCTGTAAACGTATATTAGGTCCATGTGGTCTGTAGTGCAGGCTAAATCCAATGTTTCTTTGTTGATTTTCTATCGGGATGATCTGTCCAATACTGAAAAGTGGAACGTTGAGGTCACTAGTTGCTACGGACCGCCCTGTCGGTGGCCTTCAGTCCGAGGGAGTGCAGGGAGAAGGAACGAGGAAAGTTGAGAGGTCGGCGCAGGAAAGACAGTCTGGCACACCACGGGTGAAGTATGCAGCTGTAAATTTACTGGGTTCACATGTTGGTATTTATACATTTTTACAGAGCTTACATAATGCAATCTTTCCGCTTACGTGCGCGGGTTATCTTTGCGTTTACAAGTGTGATTTATCATGCATTGTTATGTTTTAAAGTTCCGCTTCCGGAGGGTGGTGGTTATTAGTCAACTCTGCCCGCTTCCTCCTATCTCAGTTTCTTATTATCTTTTTAGAACAGCTTAACATCTTCTTTACGTTAATGCTTGACTAATTCTACATTTACTATTTGATCTTATTGTTATTGATAATTATAATTTTGATTTAGAGTAAATTCCTTGACAAGTATTATTTTTCCTATTGATTTTTATTATGTGTGACAGTTGGTGAAACAAGATGTTCTGAACAGGACTTTATGGTGGGTGGATGTGTTTCAGTGACTTTGTAACTTATGTAGATAATTTGTATTTCATGTCCTTGGGCTTATCGTCTTAGCTCACTGGTGGGAAAACATCTTTAGCAGCTCACAAGGCTGTGCTTTATCTGGATTAGTAGTGCATTGTGCTCATTCTTAGGAAAGTACATATTGACAATTTATCAGAACAAACAGACTTCTGGTACAGGATGACAAACACATGAGTAGACGCCACAATCTTTAAACTTAAGCGGGTAACTGAGTATGCTAGGCAACATTTCTGATGCTGTGCATACTGGGGGCGCTGGGGGCAAAGCTCCGGGGAGCACGAACCACCTTCCCGTCGTTCTGTAACGCGGACAGCACTGCCTCACTACGGCTATATGCCGTGGGTGCGGCAACTAGTAATTATTGTATTGGCATCTATTTCCCTTGTTAGCTCTGATAATATTTACTTTATTTATCTGGATGCTCCAGTGTTGCAAGCGTATATATTTAGATTGTTAGATCCTCTTGTTGAATTGATCAACTCCTTTATCATTATTAATGACCCTTTTTGTCCCTTTTTATAGTTTTTGTCTTGAAAGCTATTTTATCTAACAGACGTATAGCTATTCTTATTCTTTTTTGGTTTCCATTTGCATGGAATCTCACTTTCTATCCCTTCATGTTCTGTCTATGTGTGTTTTTATAGGTAAAGTATGTCTCTTGCAGATAACATATGGGTGATTCTTGGTTTTTATCCATTCAGCTATTCTATGTCTTTGGAGAGTTTAGTTCATTCACACTGAATATTTTATTGAGGTAAAGCTTACTTCTGCTGTGTTATTACTTCATTTCTGGTTGTTTTGTGGTCCTCTCCTTCTTCCTGTCTTCCTTTGTTAAAAGTGATTTTCCCTGGTAGAATGTCTTAATTTCTTGCTTTTTATTTTTTCTGTTTCTGTTGTAGTTTTTTGATTGAGGTTACCATGAGGCTTTCAAAAAACATTTTATTGATATAACCAATTATTTTAAGCATATGGCAACTCTAATAACAAACAAGTAAGCAAAGAGAAATCTAACAGAAATTCTAGTCTTTAACTTCACCCCACCTCTGCTTTTTAACTTTTTGTTGTTTTCATCCATATCTTTTTATACTGTATCTTTCAAAAAATTGTTGTAGTTATTTTCGATAGGTTTGTCTTTTAAGCTTCCTATTCAAGATGTAAGTGGTTTATACAGTGTAAATACAGCAATTGCATATTCTATATTTGTGTACTCACTGTTACCAGTTAATTGTATACATTCAGGTGATTCGTTATTGTCCATGAATATCCTTTTCTCTCAGGTTGAAGGAATTCTGTTAGCATTTCTTGCAGGACAAGGCTGGTGTTGATGAAATGCCTCAGTTTTCGTTTTTCTGGGAAAGTATTTCTCCTTTATATTTGAAGAACATTTTTGCAAAATATAATATTCTAGGTGTTTTTCCTTCAGCATTTTAAATATGTCAGGCCACACTCTCCCAGCCTATAAGATTTCCATTGAGAAGTCTGCTACAGACATATTGGAGCCTTTATATGCTATTTTTTCCTTTTTTCTTGCTTCTCTTAGGAACTTTTTTTTGTAACTTTTGGAAGCTTGACTATTAAATGTCTTGAGGTAGTCTTGTTAGGGTAAATCAACATGGTGGTCTAGGACCTTGTTGTACCAGAATATTGATGTCTTTCTCTAGGTTTGGAAAGCTCTTTGTTATTACTTCTTGGAATAAACTTTCTACCTCAATTTCTTTCTTTTCTTTCTTTTTTTGAGACAGAATCTCACTCTGTCACCCTGGTTAAGTGCTGTGGCCTTTTAATACCACCACTTTATAGCCAATAGCTCTTAGACTTGCCTTTTGACCTTATTTTTAGACCTTGTAGGCATGCTTCATTCTTTCTTATTTCTTTTTTCTCTTTGAACTGTGTATTTGCAAATATCCTGTGCTCAAGTTCACTAATTCTTACTTCTATGTGGTTAATTTCTGCTGTTGAGAGATTGTGATCCATGTCTCAGTTTGTCAATGGAATTCTTAAGCTCTAGAATTTTTGCTTGATTTTTTTTTTTTTACTGTTTCAATCCCTCCCTTCTTAAAATTATTTCAATCCCTCTGAGAGGCTCCAGAATTCCTTCTTTCTTTGTCTGAAAGTTCATTGAACTTTTCTAGGACAGCCAGTTGAATTATGTGCCTGAAAGTTCATATACCTCCATCATTCCAAGATTGGTCATTGGTGTCTTATTTAGTTTGTTTGGTAAGGTCATGTCTTCCTGAATGTTCTTGATGCTTATTCATCAATATCTGGGCACCAAAGAGTTAGGATTAGTTTAATCTTCACAGACCAGGCTTATTCAATCCCATCCTTTTTTAGAAGGCTTTCAAGGTATTGAAAAGGAATTGAGTGTTGTGATGTAAATCTTTGGTTACTGCAGCCAAATCAGCACCGGGGGTGGTCCAAGCCCAGTAATGACTCTTGCAAATCCCTGGTGGGCTTGGGTAAAATAAGGGAGAATTCTCTAGATTGCCAGGCAAAAACTCTGTCTTCCCTCATTCTCAGTGCTGGGTTGTTGGACTTGGTGGAGAAATGACAGGACACTTCATTGTGGCTGCCAGTGCCAGGTTACACCCGAAGCCAAGCTAAATCTCACTCAAAGCCCATGGTGTTAATTGCCTGGCTGCCTGTGACATTTATTCATAGCCCAGGGGTTCTTTAGATAACAAGTGGTGAAGGACTGAGTCCTCTCTTCATGATATCACGCGTCCTTCTGGCCCAGTGTGGATCCAGAAACTAAGACTTGGACTCAGGAGTTTAGGAGTCTACTTAATACTTCATTTTACTGTGGCTGAGTTGGTACGCAATTACAAAACAAAGTTCTCTGAACTGTCTGTTTGGTCTCTCATTTTCTTCATAATTTTGTCCTCCTTCCCAACACACAAAAAATGCAACCTGTTTTTACTCTAGCAATACCATTGTCCAGTTTTGAAAACCAGAAACCTAGCAGTCTTTCTGAACACACCTTTTTCCTCACCTTCTACCTGCAGCCCATCACTAATATCCATCAATTTTGCCTTCTGAACTTTTCTCTAATCTGCAAACTTCTCTGAGCTTCAATATCCTTTAAAGCCAGGTTTGGAGATAATGTCTTCAACTACTACAATAACTTCAAATGGGTATTAATCCTCTATAGTCACTTCACCCAAGTCAGTGTGATTTTATTTTGTTAAAGTAAATATGACTCTATTAGTGCTCACCTACGGGGAGCTTCTCAGCTCAGCTCCTTCTCTAATCTCTATCTGGTTAGGTCTGCCTACCTCCATGCCAGTATCACCATGCCTGTCAGGGTGACCTATAAATCCTACAAAGTGTCCACCTTTGATCCCAGGGCTCTCAGCAGCTGCTTGTACATAGGGTCACCTGATGCCCACATCAACTTCTCAAGCTTTTCCCAGGTGGGCTGCAGCTTCTGGGGTAGCCTGGGCATTGGCATGGATCTGCATGGGGCTATGACAGAAGTGGTGTTATGGGAGCATCACAGCTGTCTGGTGAAACAGACCCATTGAGCTCCTTTAAGCTGAAGAGGACCCCAACAGAAGAAGGAGACTCAACAAGGCCTCCTTCATCAAAATGAGGTTCCTGGAGTACAGAACAAGATGCAGGAGATCCAGTGGAGCCTCTTGGAGTAGAAGACAGCAGGAAGCAATGTGGACAATGTGCTAAAGAGCTATCAGCCAACATGTTCAGGAGCTACATCAACAACCTTGGGCAGAAGCCGGACTCCTGGGCCAGGAGAAGCTGAAGCTGGCAGTGGAGCTTGGCAAAGAGCAGGGGCTGGTTGAAGACTTCAGGCCTAAGAGCAAGAATGAGATCCAACAGTTCACAGAAGTGGAGAATGCCATGTGTCCTCCTTGAGAAGGATGGGGAAGAAGCTGACATGAACAAAGCAAATCTGGAGTCTCCTGGGGAGGGACAGCCAGTAAGATCAGTTTCCTGAAGCAGCTGTAGGAAGAGGAGCTAGGTGAGCTGCAGCCTGTGGTCTCAGACATCTGCGGTCCTGTCTATGGAGGAGCTGCTCCCGGGGCACGGATGGCGTGATCGCAAGGTCCACGCACAGTGGGAAGACATCGCCAACCCTGGGCTGGCCGAGGCTGAGGGTGCATGCCAATTACCAGGAGCTGCAGAGGCTGGCCGGGAAGCACAGGGACGACCTTTGACACATGAAGACGGTGCTTTCCAAGAGGAACCGGGTCGTCAGCCGGCTCCAGGCTGGGATCAAGGACCTCAAAGGGCAGAGGACTGTCAAACAGCGAGGGGAGCTCGCCGCTAAGCCATGCACGCCAAGCTGGCGGGGCTGGAAGCGCCCTGCAGTGGGCCTGCAGGACGAGCTGAGCACCAGGGGCTGGCACTGGACGTGAGGACCGCCACATGCAGGACAGCCGGCTGGAGTCTGGGACGCAGAACATGAGTATCCTTTCCAAGACAACCAGCAGGGGCTCAGGCAGGCTGAGCTGGGCCCGCGGGGCCTCCCAACCCCCGGCCTCGACTCCCGCCCCGGGTCGGTTCTGGCTGGGCTCCAGCTCCTCCAGCCACACTGCTTCCTCCGCGGTAAGGTTGTGAAGATGTATCTCTGCCCTGGGAAGCTGGGTTCTGAGTCCTCTGAGGTCCAGCAGGAGAGAATCACCTCTGCCGCTCCTCCCAGCCCACCCCTCCCATGAGAGGCAGCTGTTCAGAGGAGTGTAGGGGACCGGACCCCACCAGGCCCTCACCCACCCACCAGGGGAGTTTACAGGCTGCCTGCGAGAGGTGCTCCCTCTTGCCCAGGCCCTCAACTGGAAGACAATTCTAATTTTTTTTTTCCTTTCTTAGTTAAAACGTTCAGTTCTATGTTGGGAGTGAAATTTTGATAACAGATTAACAATTTACATTGTGTAAAATTCTACTTATAACCTTGCATTTTGTTTTCTAATGATTTGCATGAAATGAAGCAGGGCCTATAGAATGTAGCATCGATTTAGCAGACTGAATCAGGCATTCAATAAGCATTTAATAAATGGCATTTTTTATTTTGAAAAAACCTTGAAGTTCTGTAAGTAGATGCTTCTTGAAGAATACAATGTTATTAATATGAAAAGCAGTAATTGAGTTAATATTTTTTGTGCTTGACAGTCTTTTATACATTTTAATTCTGCTTGAATCCTTATAACTACCCAATGAGGTAGCATTTGTCATTATTTCCCATTAAACAGATAGTTTCACTGAAGCACAAAAGGATTCATTAATACCTACCGGAATGGATTTCGAACCAAGGCAGTCTTACTCCAGCACCTCCATAACACAATACATTATATATAAAACCCTTTACAGATGAGAAAAAATACACAGAGTAAATCAATAACTTGCCCATGTAAGTACCTTGTAAAGGACTAAATCCCAGGTTTTCCTGGCACAAAATTTCATCTCGTAACCTCTCTTCTACACTGCAGGAACATGGGAAAGAAATTTTTTTTTGTAGATACTGAGGAAGTTCTGACATGAAATTCTGATTGCCTGTGTTTTGTAGCTTCCAAGCCTGTTGTGTATCTTCAGCATGGCTTAATAGCATCTGCCAGCAACTGGATTTGCAACCTGCCCAACAACAGCTTGGCTTTCATTCTGGCAGATACTGGTTATGATGTATGGTTGGGGAACAGCCGAGGAAACACCTGGTCCAGAAAACACCTGAAATTGTCACCCAAATCACCAGAATATTGGGCCTTCAGGTAAAGAGAAAGCTACTAATAAATAAAGTGGATACATTGCTCATTTTTAGGCATGAATACCTCTTGAAATTTCCCTCTCTGTCCAAATGCACCCAATGGAATCAACAAGAAGGAAATAAATCTTTCTTGCATATCCATTCATGGGTTGATGGGCACTTGGGTTGAATACTATTCAGTCATAAAAAGGATAGAGACTTTACATCTTTTGTATTTACCTGGTTGGAGTTGAGCAATTGTTCTTAGTAAAGTTCTTTTCCATCACAAGCATGGAAAAGCAAATATCTAATATGTGAATACTAATATGAAACCAATAGAAAAACAACTACACAGCCACATGGGAGAAAAACTCAAGTACATTCAAGTGGTGGGTAGGAGACAAGAAGAAAAGGGGAAAGGGGCGGGAGGAATTGGTAAACTCTCACCTAATGTGCACAGTGTGAGGGTTTACTGCACACCTCCTGGATGAAGTGCTCAACTACAACTTTACCTTAGAAACACAAAAATGTAACGTCATCATTTGTATCCACATATTAACCTGAAATTAAAAAAAAAAAAGTCTTTCTGGTTCTACCCAGCCATTCTTCACAGGCTCTGATGAATGCCCTTATTATTGCATCGCTGTTCGCTTTAAAACCCTCAGCTTCCTTCCAGGTATCTATATGTGTGTGTGTATCCCGGGGAAGTAAGGAGAAAGCCCGATCAAAAATTGGCTAAAGATCAGCCCTGGGGCATGCTATCTGCTTCAAGTACCAGGCCTACTTGGTCACAAGGATAAACCCTTGCACTTGCACTTGCAGAGGAGATAAGAATCATGCCTTAGAGGTCATGAAAACCCTTCGTTCCTTGGCCTCATTGCCTGGTGTCTTTCAGAAAGCCATTTGGCATTTCCTATTTCCACACCCCAGTGCGGTTGTATCATTGCATCATTGCAAATAATAAGACGTTCCCTAGGTGAGTATTTCCTAAACCATACACAGTATCAGGAGCACCTGAGGCCATTGAAGAAATGTGAAGATTACCAGGCTTCTTCCCTGAAAATTCTGATTCAGTTAGTACAGGCTGAGGTTGGCAAATCATTTGGCTTTATTATTTGGGTTGTTTTTTTTTTTTTTTTCTTTTTTAGATAAACATTCTAGGTAATTGCTTTTTCATGAGAAGTTTAGTAAATCTGTTATGGAATTAAGTGAAATATGACTAATTTTACAGGAAGAGAATCAGTAGGTCTTAACAAACCAGATTTTTCTCATTACAGTTTCTTAAAAATGTTTATTCTTGGGTGGTGCCTGTGGCTCAAAGGGGTAGGGCGCCAGCCCCATATGCCGGAGGTGGTGGGTTCAAACCCAGCCCTGGCCAAAAAAATGCAAAAAAAAAAAAAAATGTTTATTCTTTCATCTTCAAAAGTTGCATAGGTGCATAAGGTCATATAGTGACTCTAACAACAACAACAAAAAACTTATGTCTGCAATGATCATGTCTAAATATTCCAGGCCTACTAATCAGATATCATTCTCTTTGGCAGTTTGGATGAGATGTCTAAATATGACCTTCCAGCCACAATCAATTTTATCCTAGAGAAAACTGGACAGGAGCAACTTTACTACGTGGGCCACTCCCAAGGCACCACTATAGGTATGTTTGGGGCAGATGTGATCAGAGAATGTCTGGGACTCTCCATATTCACAGAAGGGATCAGTGTATTTTCTGTCTGTACGGTCTAGTTTAGAGACTTGATTTGGGAAATCATTTCCTTGGTTTCTGAAGTAAAAATAAAATAAGGATGACATCAAGAAATCTTTCCCTGTTACTAAACTTGAAGGTTGATAAATAAGCTTGAAAGAGAGAGAATTATTCATTTGCACACCCAATAAACATTGGTTAGACACTGGGCTAGATGCTGGGAAAGCAGAGATATATGTGGTACCCATCCTTCCCTTGAAGATCTCAGTTCATTGTAACATACCATGAATCTTACATACATTCCCTTGTTGAAAATGGCAAATATCTGAAACTATGATCATCCACATTTACAATGGCTGAATTGAGGAGTCCTTTCTAATGGAGATAACACCAACTAACTCTTACATTGTAGATATATATTTAATGAAGGTTATATATATGTAAGTTCATATGAACTTAACCTTTATTAGAATCACCCTACGGTGATTTTGTTATCCATATTTACAGATTGAGCAGACTAGATTCATACAGGGAAATAAATTGCTAAAGTTTTTACACAGCTTAGAGAATGGGAAGACACAGCCCAGTTTTGTCTGATATCAATGACTATGATCAAGCTGGAATGACCCTTGGAATTTTCTTAGATATGCTCCACACTGGATATTTAAACCATCTCTTCAAAACTCTCTATAAGTAGACTTTTATTACTGTACAAGGGACAAAAAACTCACCTTATTCTAAATTAGTAACTTTCACTCTTGAAGAATTTAGACATTCTTCTCTGCAAATGATAATAACTCTTAGTCGCTTTTTGTTTTTAATATAGCTACTTTTATTATCATTTAAAATGAAAAAATAATTGTTTTAAAACTATGAATGAGTGTCTTCTTCCCTTTCAGCTTTCATAGCATTCTCTACAAATCCAGAACTGGCTAAAAAGATTAAGTTATTTTTTGCACTGGCTCCAGTTGTCACAGTAAAACACACCAAAAGTCCTCTGAAAAAATTAACAACTCTTTCCAGGCACGTAATTAAGGTATGTGACTTCCCACGTTTAAATACGACATAACTAAAAGTAGCTTGCATGGATTTCAGGAGGAGACAAATGACATTTTTAAAACTTCTGAAAATATAACAAAAACTTCAGAGTATTCATGTAGGTTTGTTGGTATTGTATAATCTTATTAGCAGGACTCAGGGAACTCCTGTGATGATTTATCTTATTGTCTTCACCTATGAATAGAAGACTCTTTTTTATACCATCCCTCAATCATGCTAAGGCAAGAGCTGCCTTGATTGATTTGTTCGATTTAGTAGATGAAATTTCTCTTGGATGAATCTTAATTTTTCAGGGGCAGTATTGCCTAGGAGTTGGGTTCATATCACGAAGTCAGACAGCATAGGTTTGAATCCTATTTCTGTGATTTGCTAGTTGGGTAAATTTGGTCATGACCTTAAGCGTGCTTCATCTGTATTGTGGTGATAATAATAGTATCTATTCATAGGGCTATTGTGAGCATTAAGTGAGTTAATATAGCAAATCCTTCAAAACCAGGGCTTGCATATTGTAAGCCTTTAATAAATGTGAGCAATTGTTTTTACCATCATTATTTTTATAGAATACACCCTCCCTCTTCATTAAATGCCCAACCTTGTTTCATTTCCCATCACTTCACAGGCTTCATTATCCCAGCTCCCCAAAACTCAGGAAATACTATAGGTCCCAGTTAGCTAAAGGTAATGATCTGATTACCCAGGTTCTCCCATGTTAATTGCCTCCCATTATGGTGATTATACTGTTCTGTGATTTCAATGAGAGCAGATAAAAAATAAAATAATTCTTACAGAAACCAGAAGATGTACAGAAGATTCTGGTTGTTGAAAGCTAAAATTAGCTTACAGTAATTTGAGTGCATCTCTCTGCAACTGAGACAGGTAGCAGAGAAAAACCACCTGAAAAAAACAGGAAATGCTCACATTGCCCTGTTAGTACTTGGGCATCTTATATCATTGAGATCAGTCTGTCCAGGTCCCACAATATTAAATGAGCAACACTGGACATTTCACTAAATTATTTCAGCATTGCCATGTGGTTAAGAGATAGTCCAGGATGGTGAGATCTTACCATTCCCCTCAATTTGCATAGCTCTGCTTCAAACTTCCACATGCTTGAATGTATGGGAAGTGGTGCAACTCAAGTCAATACAACAAAACGATATCTAGGAGATTCTGTTTGAAAACCCTGGCATCAGGACACAGCTGTCTGTAAGGATATCCTTCAACCAGTCGGTTATGACTGAAAATCAGGGTGTACATGAGAGTAATAGGAGATTCAATATGGAGAGAGTAGGGCGGTGGAAGGTAGTTATGTCATGTGAAGTTTAGACTTTGTTCTGTTACTGATGAGAAGCCACTGAAGAATATTAAATAGAAACATGGCTTGATCACACTTGTAATTTTAGAAATATTACCACTTCTAAATTTTAACCCCAATATAGGAGCTTTAATTCCAATAGAGGACCTACCAAACATGACCCACAGATTCTTAATAGAAATTCTGTAATCATAATATAGCAAAGAAATTGCTAAGCAAACTCATAGAAAAGTGAAAATATTTCTAGCTGTTGAATCACAGAAGACTTTTTGGCTAAGATGGCATCTGAGTTTGGGATTAAGGATAAGATTTCAATTACAGAGTGGTACACACTTTTTTTATTTTTATTAAATCATAGCTGTGTACATTAATGTAATCACGGGGTGCCATGTGCTGATTTTATATACAATTTGAAATATTTTCATCACACTGGTTAACAAAAGCAAGCCTTTCTTGCTTTTTCTTAGTTATTGTGTTAAAACACATATATTCTACATTTAGTAAATTTCACACGTACCCTTGTAAGATGCACTGTCGGTGTGGTCCCACCAATTACCCTCCCTCCACCTTTCCTTCCCCCTCCCCTTCCCTCCCTTTCCCCATATTCTTAGACTGTAAGTGGGTTATAGCTTTCATATGAAAGCTATAAATTAGTTTCATAGTAGGGCTGAGTACATTGGATAATTTTTCTTCCATTCTTGAGATAGTTTGCTAAGAAGAATATGTTCTAGCTCCATCCATGTAAACAGGAAAAAGGTAAAGTCCCCATCTTTCTTTAAGGCTGTAATTATAGCCTTTCTGAAACAAGAGAGAAACATGAACAACATTGGTATGGTGAAGCTCAGGCCATAAAAAGCCACATGTAATTGACTTCACTAGGGCTTTAAATTTGTGAAGGAGAATATGAGAAATAATATTGAAAGTGTAGGGGTATATTGTGACAGAGCTTGAGAGCCAAGTTTATGAGTTTAGAATTAATCTTACAGGTAGTGGGTGACCTTGGGAAGTATTTTCAGAGTAATGACATGCACAATGCCCCTTTTTAGAAGGATTCCCCTGGGAATCAAGTATAAGTGAATTGAAGTAAAGGACATGAAGAGGGGATGAAAGACTAGGAAAATGATTATAGATTTATCTTTACATATCAGTAAATAGATGTGGGGAGTCTGAACAAAAGCTGTGTAAAAAGAAGATAAAAACTCTTGGGTAGGGGCTAAACTTGCAGAGGGAAGAGCATTTGTTCTCCTCTCCCGAGCATTTGAGAATGGCCTCTTTTTTCATACGAGAGCCCCTGGACTGAGACAACCCTCACTGATTAGCATCTTTATTTTCATTAATACCATCAATTCTTTCAGTTGCTCTTTCATTTCTATTAAATTCAACTCAATTCACATAAGTTACATTGAGCATAAAGTGAAAAGACAAGTCAGAATTTGACTCGTATTCCTGTTCTTTGTGATCTCGGGCAAGTTATTTAACCATCCTCAGCCTCAGTTTTCACATTTACAAAATGTTTAGCACATGTCGAGTTGTGATATTCATTCATCCAGTCCTTCCCTCCCAACCTCCTGCTCTGTCCCTGGACATGCCTGCGTTCATGCACCTGTTTCTCTACTTCTTTCTGACTTACTGTTTGCTGGATCCTCTGCTCTTTATATGTCTCCGCAGTACTGTTTTTCTTTTAGCAAACTCTCAAAGAGGGTGAGCAGCCTATTTCAAATCATGGAGCTCACAGCTGGCAGAGTCAGAATTTCAACACAGATTTGACGGGCAACCAATGGTCAGTGTTCATTTTTCTTTTAGCAACTGAAAGAACTGATGATATCAATGAAAATAAAGATGCTAATCAGTGAGAAAAGGGGTTGTCTCATTCCAGGGGCTTGCCTATAAAAAAGGAGGCCATTCTCATGCTCGGGAGAGGAGAACAAAAGCTCTTCCCTCTGCAAGTTTAGTCCCTACACATGTATATGGTAGCTTCCTCACTTTCTGAATACCAAGCTGATATTTTGGAGGTATTGTTTGGTCAGTACATGCAGGGAGCCCAGCTCAGTGGGCTGTTAAGGATTGTGGCCAGCAAGCCATGTATGTGCCCTGGCAAGGGACCATGTGTCCAGAAGGAGAGGTGCCTTTTTTAATTCTCACAAGGATATCAGATGAATTACCAGAGGAGTCCATCTCCTTACTGTTATGTGACAGGCATGCCCCCTCTGGAACCAGCTTGGAATTACATCTACATGTAGCATGTGCTGTACGGCTGGCTGGTCTACATCGCTATCCTTTCTTTTAAATTAGGGTGAAGGAAAAATTATTCATCCTTGGGTAAATGTATAGTCATTTTGCTGAGTCACTCATGCATGGATATAGAGGTGGAGAGAAATCAGAGAATGCCATGCTAATTTACTCCGTATTAGGGACTAACTGCAGGTATCAGAACAGAGAACAAGATTTCCTTATGGTAGATGCCACCTCTTTCCTCACATCATATTTGCATGATGGATTACTTCTATGAACTGGTTATTTCTTTTTACATGGATTGTTTTATTTTGCCATCCAGGGATGACTAAGGTATTGGTAAATGAAAAATATTTTTTTTTACTGATTAAAATCAGATGTTTCACTTCAATTATTTATTCATGTGGAGATCTATTTAAGTTGTCACACTTGAAGACACAGACTAGATGTCAATATTCTTTTAAAAGAATAAGTTTCCTCTGTGGATTATGCTGCTACTACTAAGTCATCATAGGGGTAGTTAGGAAGAATTTCAATTTGGTGAGTTAAATTAATTATCTGGTATATTATCCAGTTGTCTGAGTGATTACGACAAAATAAAGACGAGATTAGAATGAACAGATAATGCGTTCATTGGCTTATTATTACTTTCCAGGCTAAAGAATTGTAAAGTATGGTTTGAACTGCTTTAACGTACTGTCGCTCTTCCCTTCCCCTTCCAACTCCTTTCCTTCCCATCCCTTCCCTTTCCTTTCCTTCCCTTCCCTTCTCTTCTCCTCTTTCTTTCCTCTCCCCTTCCTCCCCTACCTTTCCATTCTTCTTCTTTTTTGTGTGTGGTTTTTTTTTGGCCGGGGCTGGGTTTGAACCCACCACCTCCGGCATATGGGACCGGCGCCCTACTCCTTGAGCCACAGGCACTGCCCTCCTTTCCATTCTTCTTATTCTTTTTCCTCTTCTTCCTCTTCCATATCTCCCTCTCCATTTCCTTCTTTCCCTCCTTCCCTCTCTTTGGCATGAAGAAGAGTATGAAGTCTGGTATTTCATATGTTCCATTAATATTCCACAGAATATTGAATATTTTTATTAAATAAAGATTACCTTTGGCCATACAAAATAACTATTTTTTTCAAACTTAGAATTCAACAGGTTATGCTCAATAGGAATTCACTTGATCTGGTTTACCAAAGATAGTGCAAGATCTTATAGTGAAGTAATGCAATAAAACAAATGCCAGTTATTATTGTTCTTTAGTTGTAATTGTCAGTTAATAAAGGATTCTAGAAAAAAGGTTTAAGGTATGTCAGTTTTTACTATAAATGAATGTTTTCAAAAGTTTTAAAATTACAAAAAAAGTATTATTACTTTCATACCTAGTTTATTACCCTAAGATTATAAAACTAGTTATTGGGAAGCAAAGGCAAGATTGGACTTACATGCATAAGGATTTGATATTGATTTATATTATAATTCAAAGAGTTCGCACAGTAAGTTCAACTGACTTCCAACATTTCCCTGAAATTCAGCTTGTAAGATGTATTTCTTTGGTTTAAGTTTTTGCCTCTGGAAAGAATTCATGAAGAGATGCTGGAATGAATGGCTGATTAAGTCTGTATCAGTCACTAGTTATAATGGGAACTAATATTAATATTAGTTAAATTTTTTGAATGTTTACGAGGTGCTAGGAACTACACCTTAGTGTTTTAAAATATGACCTAGTATCTCACAATTGTCCTACCTATTGGATATTGATTTTGCCATTTTTAAGTGGAAAATTTAAGATAATAGAAATTAAATGTGTTCCTACATTATAAAAGACAGAATTCAGAATCAAACACTGGTATTCCTGACTCCAAAGGCTCACTAATTTCCTATGGGGACTAGTTTTGCAGGGAGCATTCCAAAAAATGCCCCAATTAAGCGTTGTTGGAAACAAATATCCAGATGTGAGTTGGGAGGATTACAAAGTCTCATGTTTTTACTAAGGTCTAGCACTGAGCAGATGTCACCTCTTGTCTGTCTTCACTACCATTCTTTTTCCACTCTTTAAAGCCACATCCATGAAATTTGATGATGTTTCAAACTAATTTTGATGATGTTTCAAACTAATTTTGATGATGTTTCAAACTAATTTTGCAGGTATTGTTGGGTGACAAAATGGTTTACCCACATACGTTATTTAACCAATACATTGCCACCAAAGTGTGCAACCAGAAGCTCTTCCACCGTATATGCAGCAACTTCCTATTTACTCTGTGTGGATTTGACACCAAAAACTTAAACATGGTATGTATAAGGAGTTGGTTCAGGGAAAAAAAAATGGTTTTCTTGCACAGAGGAGATTAGAGTTCATTCTGGATTGCATAGAAACCACGTTTCAAAGTTTCTTTGTATCTTTCTCCTTTTTAGGACAGAGTCTTACCTTGTCATCCTGGGTAGAATGCCACAGCATCATAGTTTACAGCAACCTCAAACTCTTGGGCTCAAGTGATCCTTTTGCCTCAGCCTCCCAAGTAACTGGGACTACAGGTGCCTACCACAATGCCCAGCTATTTTTAGAGAGATTTTTAGAGGTTCAGGCTGGTCTCAAACTCCTGAGCTCAATCCACCCACCTTAGCCTCCCAGAGCGCTAGGATTATAGGTGTGAGCCACCACTAAGAGTCTCAAGTTTTCTTTTTTGTCTGTTGGAATATATTCATGGCTTCCAACTAGGGCTGTGAGTCTACCTTCTTTCACAGGATTTGAGAAGAAGAAGACTTTTTTTGCCAGTTGTTGGGGACCAGCCCCAAACTACACCATGAGTTCGCTCCCAGTGACTGGTGGAGAGTCAAGACACGGAAAGAAAGTTTTTTAAAAGCTGGGTCGGGGGTCTGTCCACCTCTCAAGAGTGAGGACCAGTGGAAACCCAGGGCTAGCTCCATTTTTATTACATACATTAAATGGGAGAAGGCTAAACCCTATGTTTTTGTTGGGCTTACATTTTCTAACCAAGCTGTTTCTTTAACTAACTACCTTAATCGCACTGATTTATTTCTTACACTTATCACACTATGTTACTTTTGATCCTAACACAAACAAAGCCTGGGATAGGAACACAGTCCAAGTGCAGGATGTCAAGGTTGAGCCCAATGAGAGCTCATACCCAAACTGCAAGATGAGCAAGTAAGCCCCTGGGCAGCCTTGTAGGCAGTCAGGTGCCATGCCACACTCAGAAATGGGAGGGAAGAGTTACTATCCCCTCGCCTCCCTGACAGACTTTCTCTCCCCTTTGAGCTCAAAGCATTTGTGCTATTTCCAGTGTGTTTCGCCTTCTCTTATAAATCTTCCCAACTCCCTACACTCACTCCATTCGAGAGAGCAGTCCCACCTGTGGGAACTGGGCCTCTCAGTGCTCAAAGACTTTGGGGCCTTGTTGTACTGGGGAGAGGTGAAGTTCCAGAAAGACAGTCTGCTTGAAAAGCCAGGCTTTCAGGCTGTGCATTTTGCAGAAATCCAACAGATTATGGATTTCTCCGTATAGATCCTATAGTCTGAACGTGTCCATGCTTTTCTCTGATGTCTTTCCTGTCTCTGTTCCCTTTGCCCATCACCTATAATCATTTTCTTAATTCAATTTCTAACCTGCTTGTGATAAAAAAAATTGAATATTGGTATTAAGCTTATTAAATCATTATTTCTAGTAATGCAAGCACAACAAAATATGACTCTTCCCTTAAGTGCCCATATGTGCACCCATAGCCAACAATTGTCATCGATTCAATGTTGACTAAAATGCCACCACTGCAAAGTTATTTGCTTAGATAAAGGCTATGGTTTTCAAGTTTATCTTGCTGTGCCTGAGCCCTACCTATCTCAGACGTGCTAAAGTAGAATCTCAGAGAGTGAGTCCAGACATGTATTTGTTACCCATTTTCCATTTTCACAGGTGACTTGGAAAGTCATTCTGTGAATCACTTTCTTTCTTAATCCTAAGGAATAAAGGGACAGATCTCCAATCATAGCTACAGATTTATTTTTTGAGGGGTACTAAGAGGGATCAGTGTCAGGATTCTTGTCAAGTCATTTCCACCTAACCTGAGGACCTTTCCTTTTTAAGCTGACATTTGCTGACCTGAAGAGAGGGAGGGGAAAGAGAAGAATTTTGCTGTTTACTGCTCAGCTAGAGAAGAGATAGGTTTGAAACCAGAGATGGGACGGGGCTGAGGTGGTCTCCAACTCTCTCACAGACTTCTGCTCACAGTCCCCTCTCTGTCAGTGGAAAACACTGATTACAACTTTCCATGGTTTCAAGCAAGATTTGTGGAATGCTTTTAATGCAAAGTATGGCTTGGCCACTGCTTTTCTGTATTCTTCTCTCGTTTTCTCCTTTTACTAGGGAACCTGTGCTTGCCTGTCACTTAGAAGCACAGCATGTGAATGAGAGCATGTCAGTCAGCTGGCAGAGTTGGGTAAAAAAACACCTTCACGCAAACACAAAAGAAGGTATTTTCAAAGTACCCTCTTGACATGATATAAGGGTTTGCTAAATAAAGACTCACAAAATAACACCCTGACTATTCACAGGGGCCCTCATTGTCCATATATATCACCTTTTGTCTCATGTTAAGAACTGGATTATAACATTTTATGGCATTTTTGAGGACATCTATTTTAGTGAAACATAGCCAGGGATGCAAAAGTAGTGTTTGTGGAATTTGAAAAAATACACATGTTCAGAACACAACCCTAGAGATTTTTTACTTTTATTCAGTAGTTTTGTATAGCTTATAGGTAGGTATACATATTTTTTAAAGCTCTATGAAGTTTCTGGAATTCACTTTGGTAAAAAAAATCACTCTTTATGTAAAAATAAAGGCATCCAACTAAAAATGTGAAAAAAATAAGATGAAGGTTTTGTGTGGGGGTTTTGTTTATTTATTTTTTGTTTGGTTGATTGCTTTGGGTTTTGGTTTTTGATCCAGAAGAAATATAAGTATATTTCTTTAAATATTGAATTCTTGAAATATTTATAAGTATTATATAAGTATATTTCTTAAATATTAAATTCTTTAAATATTTCTATAAATATTGAATTCTCATAACTGAATAGATTCTGTTCCAGAAACTTTCAAAGATCCCTGTAGAATATTTACCTCACTTTTGAAATGAGAAAACAAAAAGGAACTTCCAGATCTGTTCTTGGGGTCTAATGATCAACAGCTTTCTCTGAATGTCCGTTGGTACTAACCCTGGGTGAAAGGGAGGATCACTGGGCTTTTATTCCTGGATCTCCTATATTCTTGGACCTATGTGAGGTGAGTCTGGGAGAAAAGGTGCATTACCTCCTGTCTTGATCAGGTGCCTTCTGAAGACCATGCTCAGGACAGAAGAGAGCTAGGGGAGAAAAGTTCGTAAAGATACGTTTCTTTGGTTAATATGTCTTCAAAGGGTATGGTATATGTTTTTTTCCTTAAAGAAAAGGAAAAAAAGAAGAAATAGAAGAAACTTTTAAAAATGTATCTGTGGTATGATTGTGTCTAGATCAGAAATCCTGTCTTTGCAGAGTCGCTTGGATGTTTATTTGTCACAGAACCCTGCAGGAACATCTGTTCAAACTATGCTGCATTGGGCCCAGGTTTGTGCTTCTTACTCTTGCTTAATGCACACGTCTCCTTGCAGGATCCTCTGCAGGCACCTGCCACTGTCACACGGATGTTTTTGGAATCAGCGTCACCCCTTCCTCTTGATTTACATCACTCTTTTTTATTCCCCCTGTCCTCTTGTGTCAGAGTTTTCAGTTGGTTCCTGAATATTCTGAGTTCTGACCCTTAGATTATTCTAAACTGCCTCTTCGAGGGAAAGCTTGTATTTCCCTTTTGGGAAATCATCAGCTCTAAGAAATGATGCAGCCTATTCCAGAAAGATCTGTTCATCTTCCAATAGAAATGGGACATTTCAGAATGTGGAAATCATGCTTTATGTAGGGCAAATTAAATGCTAAGGAGGTATTAAATAAATTAATGGTTTGTGTTTTTGCCTTCAGCTAAAGTTTTATTTATTTTACTCTATTACTCAATATCCAGTAACCTCAGAGGTAAATGAAATTCAATCGGTATGGCTTTCTGAGCCAAGCGTGTATGAGAGTGTGTTTGTGCACCCGTCCATGTGTGGTGTTCATTCTTTTTGTGTGTATAATCTTTGCCTATATTCTTGGCCAGTAACTTTAGTCTGAACCCCTTTTGAAAAGTGAAAACAATATACATAATTCTGTGTGTGGTAGTAGATGTGGAATCTTTCCCGAAATTTTATTAAGAGACACCTAGAAATTTGCATTTTAATTAATATCCTAATAAATGGATTCCCTGCTTTAAAGTCGAGAATCTACTGGTCTAGACAGCCTGAAAAATAGATGGAGGATTTCCGGAATGCTTTGAAGAGTTTGACTCTCAGGAGATAAGCCTTCAAGTTCCTATAGGAAGAAAGATGTTTAGGATACAGAGCCTTTTATTGGTGAAGAAACAGATAGATCTCTCTGATAGGCATACCCTCCCAAATAATAAAAATTTAATTTCGTAATTATCGAGTAAGTACTATGTGCTCTTCTTGATGTTCATATATGTTTCATTCAGTCCCATCGAATTCTCATCACAGTCTTTCCATAAAGGCACTGATATTCCTTCTGTACAAGTGTCACAGGCAATTCCTAATGCCTCTCACAATTGACTTTAATAGAAAGTCCTCTTTGGGACAGAAATAAAATACTTGGTCATACGTTATATAGACAGCTAAGGCAAGGTGATGATAATGATGATGCTAGTAATATTGGAAAGAGAGCTATTTGTGAGCATTACTGGGTGCTACATGCTTTACAGGGGTTACCATAATCTTCACAATCCTGTGGAAAAAAATGTGATTCTCATTTCACAAATATCTCACCTTGCCTGGCAGACTCAGTAATCTGTTAAGCCTCAGTACAAATTAGGTTCATTTGATGCTAGAGCCCACATTCCTAACAGGGACATTCTATTTTCTCCCATTGCTAAAAACTTGCAGAATTTCAATAGCAGCAGACTGCTTCCTCTATAATCATAATTAAATCAATGAGTAGTGAAAAATATCTGAAATGTAAGCTATGAAAAAGCTGAGAGTAGTCTGAGTATAAGGCCTTAAGGTAGATGTAAACATCGTCCGCCCCCTCAATCCAACATGGGTGGCAAATATAGAAAAAGAAAATCCTAAGTATATGAATTTCTTTATTTTAATATTTAAGGTTTAAACGCCTAAATGCAGATACAGTCACACACCCGACGTCTCAGATGTTTAGCCCCTGGCTGCATTGCTCAAAATGCAGTGGGTGGTGTGGCCCCACACATGGGAGGCGGAGGCAGCACTGCCCCTCACACAGAACTGGGGGAGCTCAGTAAGCAAACAGTCCTTCCAATAGTGACAGAACTATTTAAGGACAGAGAATATAGTCTTAATGGCTTAGAGAACATCATGAAAATAAAGTACAAAATTGTTTAGTAATAATAGAAGCAATTTTTTAATGTAGGCAATGTAGAACTGACGTCTTTATAAAAGGAAATTATAAAAACCCTGGAGCCAAGATATTCAGGAATTATTCCATTAAGCATCTTTTAAAAATATTTCTGCATAGCACTGTAACATTTAAAGGCATTACTGTAAGAGGCATTTCACTGGAAAGGTATAAGAGGGAGTTCTATGAATTAGTGTTAATTTTTATCATTATTTATTTTTTGCTTTATTCATCTTCATTGAAATTTAACTTTTGTGCCTAAAGAGTGGGACATTATGTCAGTTTTCTTTGTATGTTTCTTGTTGCTATCTTTAAGTGTATAGTATTTTCTTCTATCATTTTAATGTGTTTGCTATTTCTATTTTATTTTAGGCTGTTAATTCTGGTCAGCTCCAAGCTTTTGACTGGGGAAACCCTGCTGAGAATCTGATGCATTTCCACCAGGTACAATAATGATGATCATTGTAAATAAATGGACAGAACTGTATGTGCTCGTTAAGTACCTGCTGCTTCCCATTCACTACCCTAGATATTGCTTGTTACTGTGTTGCAGGTTGCTTACTGGGTTCTTACCACTTGCAATATCATTATGCCTGCTCCTCACGATGACCTAGCAAGAGAATTATTATCATCTCCACTTTTTAAGAGGATCAAAGTGGTTACGTAAATTACCAAAGTTATTTAGCTAGTAAAGGATCAGACTATGACTCAGGATGTCTGGATCTAAAGTCCATTCTTCTTCCTCTGCTCTTGTTCCTTTTCTTTTATTCTTTAAAACTCCCAGCACTTACCGTATGTTAAAGAGAATTTAAAATACTTCATCTGTGTTTATTATCTGACTTCTTATTCCTCTCTAATAAAATGAACTATGACCGTTCCAATAGTTCTTTGAGATGTCATTTATTAGCTACTTAAAAAAAAAAAAAGAAAGCCAAGGTGGATTATTAAAGTTATACCAGTCAGAAATATCGCCTTTAGGAAGAAGCATCCCTGTGTGACAGGGAATGGTGTGTCAAGACATTTATGACATTATCTGTAAAAACTTTTAGAGCAAAAATTCTATATATGTGTTGCAGTGATTGTTATGCCCCCCCCCGCCCCCAATACATAAGGAATGCTAATAAAGATTATGGCTTCTTGCTTAAAGACTGACCTCAAAATAAACAAGTAGCCATCAATGACACATCAAGGGTTTTTCAAATCTGGGATATGGAAATTTGGACATATTTTAACAAGGTAATTTTCAATGCCACCATAACAACTACGATAATGAAAATACATAACTCCAACTGGTGTGCAAAATGTGATTCTTCTCCTAAACTGTTATAGTTAGTTAGATGAGGGGGTTGCCAGACACTTAAGTAAGTCAGAGTACTATTTTCTCTTGCAATTAGTGAATTCCTTGTCTTAGCATGCTTGTGGAGTTTCTTTAGGAAAAGCCTTTTAGATGAAGGCCTTACCCTAAGACTCAGACCTGCTTGGATGAGAGTTGGGTCACAGGTATTAGCTTTTATCATTGTATTTACAGATTCATTCTAATCCACAACTATGTGAAATTTTGCTTGGGACCTTGGGGGAAAAGGGAAAGTACAAAACAATCTGAGAATGAACTGTGTACACGTTTTAAAGTCACAGCTACAATAACACTATAAACTAGACAGATGTAATTACCGGTATAATCACCAATAATCCTTTTCTTTTTAATACATTTTTTAAAATTTATTTATTGAGACAGAGTTTTACTTTGTCACTCTTGGTAGAGTGCCATGCGTCATAGTTCACAGCAACCTCAAACTCTTGGGCTCAAGTGATTCACTTGCCTCAGCCTCCCCAGTAGCTGGGACTACAGGTGCCCGCCACAACACCCATCTATTTTTTTTGTTTGTTTGTTTGTTTACCAGGCCTGGGCTGGGTTCAAATCCACCAGCCCCAGAGCATGTGGCCAACTCCCTGATCACTGAGCTATGGGCGCCCAGCCACCAATAATCCTTTATTACTAAGAAATTAAGTAAAAATATTTTTCAGATAAATATATACAGTTATCTGTCAATTAAAAATAAATTTAAAAAAAATTTCAGCCAAAATCCACCAGCATCTGAACCTGAATCTTAATATTCACTTTTGCTTTATCATCTTCTAGACTCTCCCTTGCATCCTTCATAGAGTAATTAAGTCATTGTGCTAAAAGTGTTCTGATTTCAGGGGCTCCTCAGAGACACTTTGCTAATATTTGTTGCTGCCTCTGTGTTTCGCTGTTTTTCTAGTCTTCGCCTCTCTTTATCTTTGCATTTAAAGGTTTATACTTAGCATTCTTCTACTGGGAAGCTATTAAGTAGGAAAAGCATCAGATCAGCACAGGAAAGAAAGGTAAGGGAAAACTTGCTAGGTGTTTAACACGAAAGCCACTCTTTCTCTCTTTAGCAGATGGCTCCTTCTTAACTTCAAATGTTTGTTTTCATACCTCGGTCTTTCATACTTCTCCCTGATGAGTCTGCTGATGCCCAAGTATCAGTAATGTCACTAAGCCTAGATTTTTGTCTATGAGAAGGAATATTTATCTAGTATTTTGTTCAAAAGATCATGCTTTTAGATCAAGTGCCACTAGAAAGATGATACCTCATAAAGAAAAAACCTAATTTACTCTGATATCTGCTCCTAATTTCCAAAAAGTGCAAGTCAGAAATATGATTGTCTTTTTTTTTTACTTTTCGTAGAGACAGAGTCTCACTTTGTCACCCTCGGCAGAGTGCCGTGGCGTCACACTGCTCACAGCAACCTCCAACTCCTGGGCTTAGGCGATTCTCTTGCCTCAGCCTCCCGACCACAGGCACCCGCCACAACGCCCAGCCACTATTTTGTTGTTGTTGCAGTTTGGCCAGGGCTGGGTTTGAACCCGCCACCCTCAGTATATGGGGCTGGTGCCCCACCAACTAAGCCACAGGCACCGCCCTATGATTGTCTTTTTTATTCATATTAGTGCCCATTTTAACATTTTAATGTTCATATACTATTAAGTGTATCCTAATTGCACATTTGAAGAATTTGCTCCATAGTTGATAGTTAACGTTACTTTATAATGTAGTTTTCTGCAAAACCTTTTTTCCTTCTATCTCTTTCATTGTCTTTAGCTTACACCACCTTTCTACAATGTCACTAAGATGGAAATTCCAACGGCAGTGTGGAGCGGTGGACAGGATGTTGTGGCTGATCCCAAGGACATCGAAAATTTACTTCCTAAAATTGCAAACCTTATTTATTACAAGCTGATTCCATACTACAATCATGTGGATTTTTACCTTGGACAGGATGCACCTCAGGAAATTTACCAAGACCTAGTTAGATTGATGGAGGAATGGAAACAAAATTAAACGCACATTCCTTTCTCCAAGCAAGTGGATTTTCATAAAAATAATAATAAGCAGACAAACCCTAAGGAGATCCTAGTGATTTCCATCTCTCATATCCATGCCTTTGTGTAATGCCCTGCCCCTCAGTGTGGTTGGGATCTCAAGCCTCCTTCCAGCCAACAGAACCGGCAAAGGTCCAAGAGGTCACACCCCAGCTCACATTTGCTATATGGCAAAGGTGATGGGGGTGGGGTCTCACTCCCTGGTTAAGTTACATTATATAAGAATCCATCTTAGCTCATGGCAGCAAGAGAACCTCCTTGATGACTTGATGAAATAAACTGATGTGTAGAGGAAGCCCACATTACAAGGAACTGTGTGTGGATTATAGCATCTTAGGATGGCCTCCAGGCAATAACCAGCAAAAAACCATGGCCCTCAGTCATAGAGAAATAAGAATTATGTGCAAGACCTAAATGAGCTTGGAAGCCCATTTTTCCCTAGTAAAGCCTCCCATTAAGACAGCAGCCTGAGCAGGACTCTGATTGCGCAACCTGGAGAGACCCTGAGCAGAGGACCCAGCTACACCATGCCTGATCTACTGACCCACACAAACAGTGAGATAATAAATGTGTATGGTTTTAAACTGATAACTTTGTGGTAATTTGTTATAAGCAATAGTAGACTTATAATACTACCTATTATTATGAGTTGTTAATTGATTTTATTAATGATGAATTTATATAACATTGTATTATTTATTTTACTAAAACACAAACCTGTGGTCCTCCTATGGAAGCACTTCTTCTGCTGCATTAGTAAATACTCTAGATCTTGTCCTTTAAATCAGTTCTGCTTGGAAAAAAGTTTAGCCAAAACAATACAAAAGGGTTTCAAGAAAGCTGGGTTTGTCATGACCGAAGAGCACAATATTTTGGCCCCACCAGACAATACATCTCCCATAGCAGAATTGGAAGGGGTAGATTTGGAAGGTTTTATCTCAATGGATAATGAGGTGGCAACCTGTAATGAACCTGACCCAGAAGAAATTTTATGAGCAATATTGACCAAATTACAGATCAGAGTAAAAATGCACGAAGCAGGAGGTGGAGCAAGATAGCGGCCAAGTAACAGCTTCCCTGCAACTGGGCACAGTGAGTCTGGGGAGATAAGATTCCAGGCATCTCTGGCTGGTGGAATCTGCCTATAATCATCCTTCTGAGGATACAGGGAGTCAGCAAGGGAATTCTGGACCCCAAGAGGAGGACAAAAACAGTGGAAAACTGGCAAGTGGTTGCGTGTGTATGATGAACCTAATCCCGCCGGCAGCTGTAAGTACAAGTAGCAGTGAGACTGCAAACCGGAAAGGCCTTTCCTGTGAACTGTTTCAGTGTTTTTGCACTTGGCACTCAGTTGAACTGCCTTTGGGAGAGCTTGAGCAGGAGTGCGGAGAACTTTGGGCATTGTCTAAGGCCACAGACTGAGCCGCTGAGCTGGACAGAGCTAATAGTGTTTGGCTGTGGGTCACAGGGAACCATTGTGAGAGAACTGCCCCAGAAAGTTCTGACCTCTGAGCTACAGAGCAAGGATCGGATGGGAGCTAGTAACCTAGTGATTGAGCAGCCTAAAGATGGGGACTGAGCTGCCTTACAGCCTTAACCCTCAGGGGCAAGAGTGAGAGCAGTTCTGGCACACTGGAGCCTCAGGCTGTTGCCCTGGGTAGAGTGCCATGGCATCACAGCTTATAGCAACCTCAAACTCCTTGGCTTGGCGCCACCTGGACCTCCATAAGAGCTGTGCCGTGACCCCTGACCCACGACCTACGACCCACACCCGCCGGACCTGTGCATGCCCTGACCAGGAACTATGGGAGCTATGCAACCCTGCGTCCTCCCTCCTGAACCCTCCCTGACTCCACAACAGCCCGCTTGTCTGGCCAGAGCCCTCCCTGCCTCTGCATGGAGCCCTTCTCTTGGCCAGAGACTGCTGGAGCCTTGGGCTGTCTGTGCCAAAGTCACTGGGTGCCAGGCACTCCAAAAACCGTGCGCACCACCTCCCGCCCTGTTGCTGGATCTGGGTGTGTCACACTCTGGAGCTGCTTCCACCACCAGAACTCCCTGGCTGGGGCAGCCCCAGAGGAACTACACAGGGTCACTCCCTACCAAGATCCAGCAACAATAGAATGATCCTGCTGGGGTCTAATCTTGGAGAGACACCTCCCAAACTCTGAGGATGGCCAGAGGCAATGGTGAAAAACAATCATGAGACAAAATCAACAGAAAAACTCTGGCAATATGAATAATCAGAGTAGATCAAGTCCCCCAAGGATCAATGGGGGAGACACAGCACAAGATCCCATGCACAAACAAATAGCTGAGATGTCAGAAATCGAATTCAGAATCTGGATAGCAAATAAGGTCGAATTAGAATTCTAAGCAGTAACCCAAACAATATCTCAAGAATACAACGAATTCAAAGACCAAATGACAAAAGATTTTGACACATTGAGACAAGAAGTTGCAGCCCTCAAAGATCTGAGAAACACAGTAGAATACCTCAGTAACAGAATGGAGCAAGCAGAAGAAAGGATTTCTGACACTGAAGACAAAGCTTTCAAATGCTCCCAAACTCTCAAAGAGGAAGAGAAATGGAGGGCAAAAACAGATCACTCTCTCAGAGAGCTCTGGGATAATTCGAAGAAAACAAATATTCTTCTTATAGGGATCCCCGAAAGTGACAAAGTGGCTTTGTAAGGCACAGAGTCTCTTCTCTATGAGATTATGAAGGAGAACTTTCCAGACATGCCAAGAGATTCTGAAATTCAGATAGCAGACAGTTTCAGAACTCCAGCATGACTCAACCCAAATAAGACATCCCCCGGACACATCATAATCAATTTCACTAAAGTTAATATGAAGGAGAAAATTCTGAAAGCAGCCAGACAAAAGATAACCATCACCTATAAGGGCAAGAATGTTAAAATAACTACAGATCTCTCTGCTGAGACCTTTCAAGCTAGAAGGGGATGGTCATCGACTTTTAATCTTCTAAAACAAAATAACTTTCAACCCAGGATCCTGTACCCAGCTAAACTCAGTTTCATTTATGATGGAGAAATTAAATACTTTAATGACATTCACATGTTGAAGAAATTTTCCATAACTAAACCAGCTCTCCAGGATATTCTCAGACCTATCCTCCATAAAGACCAGCGTAATCCTCCACCACAAAAGTAAACTCACCCAGAAAATTTTGATCAAATTCGAACTTCCACAGTCGCAAAAGGATTAAAAATGTCCACCAGACTCTCGAAAGGCTTATCAATATTCTCAATTAATGTGAATGGCTTAAATTGTCCTCTAAAGAGGCACAGGTTGGCTGACTGGATACAAAAACTCAAGCCAGATTATCTGCTGCATACAAGAATCACATCTTACATTAAAAGACAAATATAGACTCAAGGTGAAGGGGTGGTCATCTATACTCCAGGCAAATGGCAAGCAGAAAAAAGCAGGCATTGCAATCCTATTCACAGACACAATAGGCTTTAAACCAACCAAAATAAGGAAGGATAAGGATGGACACTTCATATTCATTAAAGGTAATACTCAATATCACGAGATTTTAATTATTAATATTTATGTACCCAACCAGAACGCACCTCAATTTATAAGAGAAACTCTAACAGACATGAGCAACTTGATTTCCTCCAGTTCCACAGTAGTTGGAGATTTTAACACCCCTTTAGCAGTGCTGGATAGATCCTCCAAAAAGAAGCTAAGCAAAGAAATTTTAGATTTAAACTTAACCATTCAACATCTGGACTTAAGAGACATCTACAGAACATTTCATCCCAACAAAACTGAATACACATTCTTCTCATCAGCCCACAAAACATATTCCAAAATCGACCACATCCTAGGCCACAAATCTAACCTCAGCAAATTTAAAAAAAGAGAAATTATTCCCTGCATCTTCTCAGACCAACATGGAATAAAGTTGAACTCAATAACGACAGGAACCTGCATACCCATACAAAAACATGGAAGCTAAACAACTTTATGCTGAAGGATAGATGGGTTATAGATAAGATTCAGAAGGAAATCATCATATTTTTGGAACAAAACAACAATCAAGACACAAATTACCATAACCTCTGGGTTACTGCAAAGGCAGTCCTAAGAGGGAAAGTTATAGCACTGTAAGCCTTCCTCAAGAAAACAGAAAGAAAGGCAGTTAATAACTTAATGGGACATCTCAAGCAACTGGAGAAGGAAGAACACTCCAACCCCAAACCCAGTAGAAGAAAAGAAATGACTAAAATCAGAGCAGAATTAAATGAAATTGAAAATAAAAGAATTATACAACAGATCAATAAATCCAAAAGTTTGTTTTTTTGAAAAAGATCAATAAAATAGATAAACCTTTGGCCAACATAACCAGGAAAAAAAAGAGTAAAATCTCTTAATTTCATCAATCAGAAATGGTAACGATGAAAAAACAACAGACCCCTCAGAAATTAAAAAAATCCTTAATGAATACTACAAGAAACTCAACTCTCAGAAATATGAAAATCTGAAATGTATCAACCAATACCTGGATGTACTCCACCTACCAAGACTTAGCCAGAATGAAGTGGAAATGTTGAACAGGCCTATATCAAGTTCTGAAATAGCATCACTATAAAAAATCTCTCCCCCCAAAAACCCCAGGACCAGATGGCTTTACGTCAGAATTCTACCAAACCTTTAAAGAAGAACTAGTACCTATATTACTAAACCTCTTCCAAAATATAGAAAAAGAAGGAATATTACCCAACACATTCTACAAAGCAAACATCACCTTGATCCCCAAACCTGGGAAAGACCCAACAAGAAAAGAAAATTATAGACCAATATAACTAATGAATAATGATGCTAAAATACTCAATAAGATCCTAACAAACAGAATCCAACAACACATCAAACAAATTATATATCATGACCAAGTCAGTTTTATCCCAGGGTCTCAAGGCTGGTTCAATATACATAAATCTATAAATGTAATTCAGCACATAAACAAACTAAAAAATAAGAACCATATGATTCTTTCAATTGATACAGAAAAAGCTTTTGATAATATCCAGCATCCCTTCATGATCAGAACACTTAAGAAAATTGGTATTGAAGGGACATTTCTTAACCTAATAGAGGTCATCTACAACAAACCCACAGCCAATATCGTATTGAATGGAGTTAAATTGAAATCATTTCCACTTAGATCAGGAACCAGGCAAGATTGCCCATTGTCTCCATCACTCTTTAACATTGTAATGGAAGTTTTAGCCATTGCAATTAGGGAAGAAAAGGCAATCAAAGGTATCCACATAGAGCAGAAGAGATCAAACTTTCACTCTTTGCAGATGATATGATTGTATATCTGGAAAACACTAGGGATTCTACTACAAAACTTTAGGAAGTGATCAAGGAATACAGCAATGTCTCAGGCTACAAAATTAACACCCATAAATCTGTAACCTTTATATACACCAATAATAACCAAGCTGAAAAAACAGTCAAGGACTCTATTCCTTTCACAGTAGTGCCAAAGAAGATGAAATATTTGGGAGTATACCTAACAAAGGACGTGAAAGATCTCTATAAAGAGAACTATGAAACTTTAAGAAAAGAAATAGCTGAAGATGTTAACAAATGGAAAAACATACCATGCTCATGGCTGGGAATAATCAACAATGTTAAAATGTCTATACTACCCAAAGCAATATATAATTTTAATGCAATTCCTATTAAAGCTCCATTGTCATATTTTAAAGACCTTGAAAAAATAATACTTTGTTTTATGTGGAATCAGAAAAAAACTTGAATAGCCAAAACATTACTTAGCAATAAAAACACAGCAGGAGGAATCACGCTACCAGACCCGAGACTGTACTATAAATCCATAGTGATCAAAACAGCATGGTATTGACACAAAAACAGAGAAGTAGATGTCTGGAACAGAATAGGGAACCAAGAGATGAATCCAGCTACTTACCATTATTTGATCTTTGACAAGTCAATTAAAAATATTCAGTGGGGAAAAGATTCCCTATTTAACAAATGGTGCTGGGTTAACTGGCTAGCAACCTGTAGAAGATTGAAACTGGACCCACACCTTTCACCATTAACTAAGATAGACTCTCACTGGGTAAAAGATTTAAATTTAAGACATGAAACTATAAAAATACTTGAAGAAAGTGCAGGGAAAACTCTTGAAGGAATCGGCCTGGGTGAATATTTTATGAGGAGGACTCCCCGGGCAATTGAAGCAGTATCAAAAATACACTGTGACCTGATCAAACTAAAAAGCTTCTTCACAGCCAAGAACATAGTAAGTAAAGCAAGCAGACAGCCCTCAGAATGGGAGAAAATATTTGCAGGTTATACCTCTCATAAAGGTTTAATAACCAGAATCCACAGAGAACTCAAACGTATTAGCAAGAAAAGAACAAGTGATCCCATCTCAGGGTGGGCAAGGGACTTGAAGAGAAACTTCTCTAAAGAAGACAGAGCATGATCTACAAACACATTGAAAAAAAGCTCATCATCCTTAATCATCAGAGAAATGCAAATCAAAACTACTGTGAGACATCACCTAACCCCAGTAAGAGTAGCCCACATAACAAAATCACAAAACCAGAGATGTTGGCGTGGATGTGGAGAAAACGGCACACTTCTACACTGCTGCTGGGAATGCACACTAATATGTTCCTTCTGGAAAGATGTTTGGAGAATACTTAGAGACCTAAAAATAGACCTGCCATTCAATCCTATAATTCCTTTACTAGGTTTATACCCAGAAGACCAAAAATCACAATATAACAAAGACATCTATACCAGAATGTTTATTGCAGCCCAATTCATAATCGCTAAGTCATGGAAGAAGTCCAAGTGCCCATTGACCCATGAATGGACTAGCAAATTGTGGTACATGTATACCGTGGAATATTATGCAGCCTTAAAGAAAGATGGAGACTTTACCTCTTTCATGTTTACATGGATGGAGCTGGAACATATTCTTCTTAGCAAAGTATCTCAGGAATGGAAGAAAAAGTATCCAATGTACTCAGCCCTACTATGAAGCTAAATTATAGCTTTCACATGAAGGCTATAACCCAACTATAGCACAAGACTATGAGGAAAGGGCCAAGGAAGTGGAAGGGAGGGGGGAGGTTTCGGTGGAGGGAGGGTAATTGGTGGGGCCACACCTATGGTGCATCTTAGAATGGGTACAGGCGAAACTTAGTAAATGCAGAATACAAATGTCTATGTACAATAACTAAGAAAATGCCATGAAGGCTACGTTGAACAGTTTGATGAGAATATTTCAGATTGTATATCAGCACATTGTACCCCTTGATTGCACTAATGTACACAGCTATGATTTAACAATAAAAAAAAAATGCATGAAGCAGCTGATGAAGTGGAAGAAGGTAGTGAGGATGACACAGAAATTGTAGACTCCAAAAGAAGAGAATGCCAGGCATCTGATAATGCAGTTGAAGTCATTTATTGTGGGAAAATGCTCAGGTATGCTGAATGGTATAGCCAGCATTGAGAGTGCTTTCTCAACTTAATGCTTGTAATAAGAATAAGGAAGAGACTTTTTCACTGCTTTTTTTGGAAGGTATGATTAAAATACGAGAAAACAGTAGTTTTCATCATTAGTTTTGTATGATACTGTATGTATGATTTTACTGTGTTTTAATTATGCATGATTTCACATGATCTTTTTTAATAAAAGCTGTACAAGAAAGTAAACTGCACGTACATATCAGTATGGTAGGCCTCATTCCTTATATTGACCCTTATATGGACTATATATTTGCCCACTTTTTAACGGGATCATTTCTTTTTTTCCTGTTGAGTTCCTCATATATTCTGGATATTATTATTACCTTGTTAGATGCAAGGTTTGCAAATATTTTCTCACATTCTTTTCATTTCATTGATTGTTTGCTGTGAAAAAGATTTTTAATTTAATATAACCCCATTTGTCTATTTTTGATTTTGTTGTCTATATTTTTAAAGTCTTAGCCACCAAATCTTTGCCTACACCAATGTCCTATGTTTTTTTCCTAGTAGCTTTGAAGTTTCCGTGCTTACATTTAAGTCTTTAATCCACTTTGACTTGACTTTTGTATGCTGAGAGATAGGGGTCTAGATTCATTATTCTCCATATGAATACTCAGTTTTCTCAGCACCATTTATTGAAAAGAATGTATTACTCCTAATTTATGTTCTTGTTACCTTTGTTGAAAATCTTTGGCTATAAATATGTGGCTTTGTTCCTGAATTCTCTGTTCTGTCCACTGGTGTATGCATCTGTTTTTATACCAGTACCATGCTATTTTGTTTGTAATATATTTTGAAGTCATGCAGTGTGATGCCTGAAGCTTCGTTCTTTTTGCATTGGATTAGTTTAGCTATTCGAGCTCTTTTTTTTTGGTGTGAATTTCAGAATCTTTTTTCTATTTCTGTGAAAAATGACATTGGTATTTTGACAAATATTACATATAATCTGTGGAGTACTTTGGGTAGTACGGTCATCTTAACAATGTTAATCTGATCCATGATCATGAATGTCTTCTATTTATTTGTATCCTTTATAATTTCTTTCCAAAGTGCTTTGTAGTTTTTCTTGTACAGATCTTTTATCTCTTTAGTTAAATTGACTCCTAAGCGTATTTTTTTTGTAACTACTATCAACAGAATTGCTTTCTTGATTTCATTCTCAGCTTGATTGTTATTGATGTATAGAAACACTACTGATTTTATATGTTGATTTTTGTATCCTGCAACTTTGCTGAATTTATCAATTCTAAGAGTTTATTGATGGAGGCATTAAGCTTTTCTAGATATAAGGTTATATTATCAGCAAAAAGGGATGATTTTACATCTTTTCTACTTTGGATAACTTTTATTTCTTTCTCTTGCCTGATTGCTCAGGCTAGGACTTCTAATGCTATGTTAAATAGGAGTGATGAAAATGGGCACCCTTGTCTTGTTTCAGTTCCTAGAGGTATTGAATGCAAATGGGTGTCAATTGCAGTGGTAGCAACAGTTTGGGAGGCCCTAACCTCAGAACCCTAGGAGGAGTACTCAGGTGTCAGTATGGTGAAGTGCACTAAGCATTCTCAAGACCCACGGTGTCATGCTTAGATACTAGGGCAGCGAAGCCAGGCCAGGTAGCTCTTTTCTCAGGCTCCCTGGTATGTGTAGGCACAGTTTGTGGTAGGCAAGAGTGGGGTTATCCCCAGGCCCAAGGTGGAATGCTCAGGTGGGTGGCTGCAGTTGTGCTGCAGCCCTTTCCCTAGTAAGGGCAGTGCTGCTTTCAGTGGTAGCACCTTTATGCAGGAAGCTAAAGAGCATGCAGGTCTCTCGTGCTTCAGCCCTAGAAGCAGCAGTGGTTAGTGTGGGCAGGAGAATGTGTCTTCCGGAACGTGAAAATGTGCAGCAACCTCACCACTGGGAGAAGAGGGATTTCCTAAAAGCTCACATGTTAGCCTTGGTGGCAGTAGCCTGGGCAGCTACTGCCAGAGATGTGGCAATGCATGGCCCATCGTGTCCCTGGGCAGGATGCAATCTGGTGGGGGCTGGGCTCTCAACATGATGACTTGCTGTAGCTGCTTAGGGATTAAGGGCATGTGGGACCCAATGTGAGTTTTCTTTCTGAAGCAACACCTTTACATGTTCTCCAGGCAACTCCATAAGTTAGTCTCAGGGCCTGCAAGGGTCTCAGGGCTAGGGTTTAGGAGTCTGCAATGGGAATGTGGACTACTGGTGGGGGGTCACTCACTGCCCCTTCCCTTGCACAGAAGAACCTCTTCAGGTCCCTGGGCAATCCTGGCCAAGCAGGCTGCCTTACTTGCTAGAAGTGTTTTCTGTCACCTCTGTATTGAATTCCAGCATTCTATCTTAGAGGATCTATTCAAAGTGTGATTACCTTCTCAATATTTTCATTTTTCTTTGTGGAGCAGGTGAGTGCCAGATGCTTTTAGTCATCCATCTTGAAGCCGGTCTATTATTTTCACTTTGTCTCCTTGGTTGAAAGCTTGACATACCCTACATTTTACTTCACTTACTTCCCTTGGGCTTAATGAACGTCTTTGAACATTTCTTGTTTTGCAGATCCATTGGTGATCAATTCTCTCAGTGTACATCTGAAAAAGACTTTTGACCTTCATTTGTAGAATTTTTTTCTTGTTTTTTGTTGTTGGTCAGGGCTGTGTTTGAACCCGCCACCTCTGGCCTATGGGGCCAGTGCCAAGAATTTTTTATGACAATAGCATTTTAGATTGACATATTTTGTTATTCTTTCATTGCTTTAAAAATGTCCATCACCTTCTGTCATGCATAATTTCTGATAAGACTGTAGTTTCTTATCTTTTGTCTTTGTATTTAATGCACCCTTTCCTGCTTTGTCTGATTTTAAGCAATTGAGTTGCATGAACCTTATTAAAAAATAACTTCTATAAATGAAGACTGAAATAAGTCTTTAACACACTGAGAGAATTGATCACCAGTGGATCTGCAAAACAAGAAATGTTCAAAGATGTTCATTAAGCCCAACGGAAATGAGTAAAGAGTAGGTTGTGTCAAACTTTCAACCAAGGAGACAAAGTAATAATAATGATAGAAGGATTTGGGGTGGTGCTGGTGGCTCAAAGGAGTAGGGTGCTGACCCCATATGCCGGAGGTGGTGGGTTCAAACCCAGCCCTGGCCCAAAACTGAAAAAAAAAAGAGGGGTTTCAAGATGGATGACTAGCGGCATCTGCCCCTCATCTGCTTCACAAAGAAGAATGAGAATAGTGAATAGGTAATCACACTTTGAATAGATCCTCTAAGAGGAAACACTGGAATTTAATAGAGAGGTGACAGGAAACACTTCCAGCAAGTAAGGAGAGGGGAGCAAGGTGGTGTACTTGCTTTGATGTGTACCCTGCTTGGAAATTGATAGAGCTTCTTGGGTGTGTGGATTTATTATTTTTATTGAATGTGAAAAAATTATTTCTTGAAATATTTTCTATACATCCACTTTTTCTGGGTCTCTAATTGCACGTATTTAGACCACCTGATACTGACCCACAGGTCACTGTAGGTGTGCATTTTCTCATGTGTTTTCTTCTGTGTGGTTCACTTTAGATAGTTTCTTTTCCTATGTCTTCACATTCATAGAATCTTTTCCTTTGAAGTGCCTAGTCTTCTATAATCATATCTGGTACCTTTTTTAAATACTGTATTTTTCATTTATAGAAATGCTGTTTGAGTGATTTTTATATCTTTTGTTCCTTTCCTCCTTATATTCATGGTTTCCTTTAAATCCATGAGTATTAATAAGTATATTTTAGTATCTATTTTAACATATTTTCTGCCTATTCAATTATCTCTGTCATTTAGGAATTTGTTCTATGGATATACTTTTTTCATGGTTAAGGATTCTGCTTCATTGCACGCTTAATAATTTTGGGGGCGCGGGGTGGCAACAAGAAATTTTGCATTGCTGAATGCTGAATTTTGTTTTATTCTTTTAAATAGGGTTGGAAAACAATCACACAGGCACAGAGTCAGTGATCAATGAATAGTTGTTTAATGGGTAGGAGTGTCCTCTCTGTTATGAAGCACTTGATTGTAGAAATTAGGGTACTTTGAGACGTATAATTAATAAACATTTGGGTAAGACTCATAGCTCAAGAATTTCCTGATATAAATAAAGGGGCTATAGAAGTGAGGAGGAGGGGACTAAATGAGATCTGAGCCTTGGCAAGAGAAGGTGTGGCAGGGCACCAAAAGACTTCACAGGGAGGCATCTCTTTGGTGTGTGTGGCATATCAGAGCAGCATATCTTGGCACCCAATCTTCTCACCATCCCAGAAGTATATGCACTTACATTTGCTGAGTCATGCAACTGACATTTACAAAAAGCTGCAGAGCATAAACTAAAACACATGTTTATAATTTATATCAAAAACTCTGTCAAAAAGAACTATATCCTTTTTTTTTTTTTGGCCAGAAAAGTGAATTCTTTTCCTATAACAAAACACATGGGAAGATCTAGTATGAACGTGTTGCTCGGTACACATAGAATAAGAAACAGGAGAAGTATATGGCTTAATAAAAATCATTACCTTGACAATCATTCAAGTTCACTGAGGTTTATCTGTAAAGAGATAACAGTTAAACACTCAATATGAACTGTCTCATTTAATTTTCATGATAGTCTTATAAAATAGTACTGCTCGTATTTCTGCTTTATAGATAAGGAAACTGAAGTTTAGAGATACTTGGTAACTTGCCCCAACTAAAATATTAGTTCCCTAAACTCTAAAATCTTGACCTTAGGTAACCAAGCTCTCAATTTTTATCTTATCATAGTATAAGCTTCTACTATAAACTAGCTAGGCATTCAAAACGAGAAGAACAATAATGTTAACACTGTTTCTGCTTAAGTGGAGCTTACAGAGTAATGAAAAGGCAAATACTTTATAGCTGCAGGTGGTGTGTCCCTTACCCAAAATGCTTGGAATCAGAAGTGTTTCAGATTTAGGATTTTTTCATTAGAAATATTTACATGTTTATAATGAGATGGGATCCCAGTCTAAATACATACTTCACTAATGTTTCACATATACCTTATACACCTTATCTAAAAGCGATGTCATACAAATTTTTTAATAATTTCATACATGAAGCAAAGTTTTTTTGTTGTTGTTGTTTTGGTTTTGTTTAAGACAGAGTCTCGCTATGTTGCCCTTGGTAGAGTGCTGTGGCATTAGAGCTCACAGGAACCTCCAACTCTTGGGCTTAAGCAATTCTCTTGCTTCAGCCTCCTAAGTATCTGGGACTACAAGTGCCCGCCACAATGCCCAACTATTTTTGTTGTTGTTGTTATTGTTGTTGTTGCAGTTGTCATTGTTTTTTAGCAGGCGCCAGGCCAAGTTCAAACCCAACTGCCTTGGTATATGTGGCCAACTCCCTAACCACTGAGTACGGGCACTGAGGCATGAAGCAAAGTTTTGATTGTGTTTTCATGAAGACCTAACATAGGAGGTCAAGTGTAGAAATTTCTACTTGTAGTGTCATGTTGGTGCTCAGAGTTTTGGATTTTGGAGCATTTCATAGTTTGGATTTTCAGATTATTAATATTAAACCTATACTTACTCATATGCTTTTTTTCACATCTTTAATTATAATTGTGATGAATCCACCAAAAAAGATATACTTTCACAAGGATGGACAGGGAAGCCTTTATGTGGAATTTCAGCTGATATCTGTAATATCTGCCAGATACTACAGGCGAGGGACTAGCTCAGGAGGCAAGGATCTAGGCTTAATGGAAAAAATTAACAAAATCTAGGAATCCAGAGAGATTGGGGCAGGATGATCTGAAAGTGGTAGGCAGATAGGGTTTTTACATGTTCCTGGTCACTCATGGGATTTTGAGTATCAAGTCACTGAGGGATTTTAATCCAAGAGTGCTTAAAACATAATCAAATATGTGATTTAAAATGACGATAATGGGCACTCCGGCTTCTTCCATGACTTGGCAATTATGAATTGAGCTTCAATGAATAATCTGGTGCAAATATCTTTTTTTGCAAAGTGATTTTTGGTCTTTTGGATATACTCCTAGTAGAGGAATTGCAGGATGCAACAGCAGGTCAATTTTTAGATCTCTGAGTGTTCTCCAAACTTCTTCCCAAAAGGAATGTATTAGTTTGCATTCCCACCAGCAGTGGAGAAGTGTTCCCTTTTCTCCACATCCACACCAACATCTATAGTTTTGGGATTTTGCTATGTGGGCTACTCTTCCTGGAGTCAGATGGTATCTCAAAGTGGTTTTGATTTGCATTTCTCTGATGATTAAAGATGACGAGCATTTTTTCATGTGTCAGTAGGCCATGTGCCTGTCTTCTTCAGAGAACCTTCTGTTCAGGTCTCTTGCCCATAGTAAAATGGGATCACTTGTTCTTTTCTTATTAATAAGTTCGAGTTCTCTGTGGATTCTGGTTATCAGCCCTTTGTCGGAAACATAACCTGAGTGTCCATTGACCCATGAATGGATTAATAAATTGTAGCATATGTATACCGTGGAATACTTTGCAGCCTTTTAAAAAGATGGAGCCTTTACCTCTTTTATGTTTACATGGAGGGACCTGGAACATATTCTCCTGAGTAAAGTATCTCAAGAAGGGAGGAAAAAGTATCCAATGTACTCAGTACTTCTATGAAACCAACTTATACTTACTCACACTTTCTTATGAAAGATAGAACACAACTATAGGAGAGAAATGCAGTGGGAAGGGAGGGGGTGGGAGAGGTTTGATAGAGGGAGGGTAAGAGGCAGGACCACATCTATGGAGCATATTGCAAGGGTACAAGTCAAATCTGTCAAGTGTAGAACATAAATGTCTTAACACAATAATCAAGTAAATGAGGCGAAAGCTGTGCTGATTGGTTTGATGTAACCACATCAGATTGCATAAAAAAAAATCAACACAATGTACCCTACATATGCATAAATGTATTCATGATCTGCGTGTATATGACTTAATAAAAAAATGCTGATAATGACTGTGATGTGGAGAATGAATTAGATGGATGCAGGGAATCTAGAAAGAAGATTGAGCTCTCTGACTTAAGCTATTACATGACTATTTGGAAAGACAAAACTAGCCACAGACAAATATTTTTTCAGTTGTATGCTATTAGGCACTCGCTCCTCTATTAGCAACAATTGGTGAGTGTGTGCTCATATCCAGATCTCAAAGCCAACCCTTTTAAGAAAGCACTATCTGTGCATATGACTATACACCTGTGTTTATTCAATTAGCACTCTCAGAGGAGTTAGATCCAGGAAAATCTCCAGCATTAAATGATGGTGTAATTATTTTAGTGATGCATTATTAGGAAATATTAATTTATTTTAAAAATACTGTTAAAAAATAGGTTAGGATTTGTTTTTGAGTAAACAGTGTAATAAGCTTTTTTTCTAAACCTACTGACCTTGAGAACACTGGTGGATATTGTGTTTTGATAAAAAATTGTAGTTAAATGTTTTGTAAAGTCTTAGTTGGGGAGCAGATGCCAAGCATCTGAGAAGACATGTTTAATGATTCAGACAGTAAGGAGATGAATAGGCAGATACATAATTCAGGTCAAATACATGATACAGATTTACATGTTTCTGGTGAATACCCAAAATATCAGAAACTGGTTGAAGAAAAGTTTAGAGAAAAAAGGACAAAGAAAAAGAATAAGACTGATAGTAGAGAGCTGTGTCCATTACACAGCTGCTACTCAAATACGGCTATCAAGCCCTTAATATGTGGCTAGTCTTAATTGAAATGTGCAGAAAGTGTAACATACACACTGGACTTCCAACACCAAGAACCAAAAAAGCATGAGAATATCTCGTTAATAATACTGATTAGATGATAAAATGATAATATCTTGGATATATTGGTTTAAATAAAATGTATTATTAAAATTTATTTTACCTTGTTCTTTATTTTTTAATGTGGCTATTAGAAAATTTAAATCACATAGTTAGCTTACATTATGTTTCTATTAGACAGTGCTTGATGTAGAGGACGGGGTAAGGTTATTATTGCCTAAAAAATATCTGGTTATTTATAGAAAAACTTGAGTAATTTTGCATGTGTACTTTTTTTTCATGTGTGGAGAAATGAGAGAATACAGATTGTGTGAAAAATGCCAGATTATACTACAGTGGGCATGAAGTTTAAGAACAATTTGGAGGCTAAATAGGAGAAAAACTGCTAGCAACTAGCAACTTAAAATGATATTAGTATCCTATCAGATCTGTAAGTAATGGTGTATCTCTTCCAATTTAGTTTAAAAAACAGAGCACAATTTAGTATTTTTTACTGTGAATTTCCTCTTTCCTATTAAATTTACTAGATGACGTTAAGGAAAATTTCCTTGGAAACACACTTGAGAGCAAAGAGATTCAGTAGAACTTACAACCAAACTGGTAACAAATCCAAGTGAACAGCTGACCTGAATAAATCATTAATAATTCACTATGGTCATCATCCCTAATAAAACCATCCCCAGCAACGAAGCCATAGTCTCTGGACTTCTAGATTTGTCCACTTATTCTTTCATTCACTAAGCAACAATTTTTTATGGGGATGGTGATTAAGGGAGGGATGAAATCAAAATACTCTGACCCTAAAAACCATCTATTTGCAGGGATGCGTCTGAGATTTGAAGGTGATGTCACAATAATTTAATAAAGTAGAACATTAACTCAGGGAAGAAACAGGAACATATATCAAAAGAGCCAAGGTTACCTCTTTGCACATTCCAACCACCATTTATTTACCTACATGAATTTGACGAGCCTATCTAAAGCTAGATCCAACTTGAATTTCTGGCTAAGTGTTCTGAGTGTTTTTTAAAAAAGAATCTCCATTTGAATATACCTCCTACAGATATTCAAATACAAAATGAGCTCTGGAGAATACCATACATATATTCTGCACATTAAGCAAGAAGTGAGGCGGGTGAACCTGCTTGGAAGAGTAGATGATTTCCTCCTGTTCCGTGGCCCTTCCTCTTTATTCTCACAAAGATTTGACCTTTGCCACATACACAGTCCCAATCCTGCCCCTCCAGGATATGGATGTCATCAAGGGAAGCTGCCAATGCTTTTGGTAATAACATCTCTTTAAATGTAAGTGACCTTTTCTTTTGAACATTGTGGATTAGGACAGGTGCATGTGGAATTAGATTATTATGACTTCTTTAAAACCTTTAATATTTCAATTATTTATGATCGATAGAACTTTTTGTCATTTCTCTCTTCTGCCTGTGTATGATAGCCATGCTACTGTTGAAGATATGTGTAGCATAGATGAAGCTGAAATGTAGATTTCTTGTCAATGACACTAAAGAAAACCTGTCCGTTCCACTCTAACAGATAACCTCAAAAATAACATTGTTTCGTAACAATCATGAGCATTGCCAACTTTGCTTTATAGGTAAGGAAATAACATTTTAAAAATATAATTTAGAATGACTTTCCTCAAGCCAGAGTGTATTAATTAGTCATTTTATATACTCACATATGCACGCTCATAGTTCTATTGAGCCCTGATTGAATTTTGAGATACAGAATAGATTAGATAAATTATCTGTTGAGCAAGGGAACAAATTCCAGGTCCTGGTTCATGCAGTCTTTTACTCTAGCACAAAATTTGTCTCAAAATGTGAGGTTGCCAATTATTTTTCCTTTCAAAATTTTCATTAGTTTCTAGTTTGTTGGTTATGGCGTACTCTTTTTAACTTCGAGTGTTTTAAATTATATCCCTGTCGACACAAAGTCATATGCTAAGAAAAAGCAGTCTTTGGGGAGAAAGAAACAAGCAGACAAATAAAAAGATAACTAACATTGTAATAGCAAATGTGTTTTGAATTATAGCATTGAAAGGAAAACCTAATCATTTCCAAAGATAACGATGGAAGTCAAGGATTTTTGCTCAACCATGCATTTTTAGTCATCTTCACAACTGAATGCAGTCATCATTAAACAGTGATATGATAAGATTCTTGAACCAACATATCAAAAATACCACTGGCCTTCCGAAAGAGTGTTCTTTAATATATATTTTGCTCCACATCCCTTCTAGCTCTAATAACATCTAGTTTTAAGGAAAAAATTTCTTTAGAGTAGGAGCTACCATTTGGTATTTTATAGGGCCAAACAAGTTTTATTTCACTTAAATTAATTTCAGTGTGAATATTTAAATATACAGTTATAATATTATGTTATATATTCTAGCATCACTATTCTTTATTGATATAGTAATATATAATATTTAATAATACTTGAATACTTTGAATACTTGAATACTTACTAAAATAGCAAGCTTACATAGGAAGGGTTGGACTTCACTGTTAAAAACACTGTAGAAAAGTTTAACTTCATTTACTTAATATAGCTTTGTTTCTGAACAAGCAAAAGAATTAGAAAAATTCTCCAGATTATTCCGATAACCCTCAAAGCTGAGGAAGAAATATGAGAAATCAACAGTACAGAAATTCTTTCAAGACGTGATTTGTAAAGACCTGAGTTGAACTATATTTTTGCTATTTCTACATGAAATCATGGTAACAAATTAATATTAGTAACAACAACAATAACAACAGCAATAATGTGCTTTCTGGAACTCTATGAAAAGCCTATTCATGTTTTTTTAGGAAGGAATGCAAAAGCCAGGAGAGATTGCAGGCAAGTCCACACAGCTCTGCTATCATACTGTCAATCAGAGCGAAGCATGATAGAGTCTCTTCATCAAAGCTGAATGAGTGGGGAATGGTATATAACTTCTCCCTGTTCCAACAAGCTGAATACTTCCTTTCACCCTACGTTTGGTGAATTGGCATGAAATTTCCCACTCCACTGGAACAGCTCTTAGGATTTGAACAAATGATAAATACCTTTGTTTTTGAAAGAATGTGAAGATGCGTCCAAACTAATTGAACTGAAACTCCTCCATTATGCTGGGTATCACTTCATTTCCCCTGTCCTTCTTCACGTTGGGAGATGAAAGAGATGCAGTCAAGGCTAAAGCTCCATAGGCATACAAAGTGAAGCAGAAAATTAAGGCACATGTGCCTGCATTATCTGGTATTTCATTCACAAGGGGGTTAGAGCCAAATTGTCATTATCTCATCAGGCCCGCATTCAAACCTCATTTAAGGCAGTGGTTGAATTGTTTGTGGGTCAGCACCCACAGCAGCTGCTGCCTAAGTTGACAGAAGCCCAAATCCCTTTGCTGGGCCCATCAGTTTCCCTACAACCCTGCTGGTTTCTAACTTGCTAGCTTCACGAGTCAGGGCTGCCTCATCTTCTCCGTGAAGTTACAATCACGCCCATCCCTACGTTCTACGTAGTTGGCACCAGTACTTTCATATAAGAAATTTCATTTGATTCTCATAATTATGCTGTAGGGTTAGAAAGGAAAATACTATTATCTCTGATTTCCTCCATTAGGCTCTTGAGTTATGTTCTACTTCTCCGTCTGGGACACTGGTTTGGAAATATTGTTAAATCCTCCCAACAGTGACAGACACTGGGTGGAAACATGAAAGATTCAGTCAAACTGGTTCTTTGGCATCGTGTAGACCACTATTTCCCAACCTGCAAGTGCATGGTGGCATTTGGTGTGTCAGGGAGACGCCTTGGGTGTGTGCCTCCATCTAAGGTTTCCTCATTGTATAAACTTCCTGTTTCTCATCTCTCTAGCTTCTAACTGTCACTGTAAGCATATCTCACTCTTCATCCTGATGTCAAAAGCAAAAGTTCAAGAGTTCCTAATCAATAAGGAGTCCTTGGGAGCAGGTAAAGCTCACCTAACTAGGTAAGATGGAGATTGATCACGATCGGGGTGGCAGCCAGAGGTAAGAGCTCCGCCGTGAGGGTGCCCATCCCAGATCCGTCACCTGTTGGCTTTGTGACCTTTAAAGGTCTTAAATCTCTCTAAAAACCTTTGTTTTATTATTGATTAAAAAAGGATAATAACAGTACCAATTTCGTGGAATATTTTGAAGTTTAAATAACATACGTGAACTATTTAGGGCAATGCCTTGCAGTAGATATGAGCTATTATTACTTTCATACAATTTTTAAAATTATATAATACTTACAGATATAAAATTATTTTCAACCAGAGAGGAAATGTATGATAAGCTACTTAGCTTCAAAGGAAACTGTATTTCTAAAAGCTGGAGATTCGTTTGTTAAAGTAAAGCCTCGCTGATATTATTCTCTTGGGCATTCTTAAAATAAGAAAAGTAGTGAGAGGATTTATTAAGAATTTATACTGTGCTGAGGGTGTTGTATGTGTCACTTAATCCTCACTATTTCCCTATGAGCTAGATTACATTTTATCCTAATTTTACTAAGAAGGAACAGAGAGACAAAGCTACTAACTATCTTGCCCAAGGTCAGACATCTTTCGTGGTGAGGCTGGATGTCAAGTTCAGGTCATTTGGCTGCAGCGTTCATGTGATGAGCGTGCTGTTATGGTGTCAGCTGGCCTTGGAAGAGACACACTTTAAACCATGGCAAGGCGGTGAGACTGAGCATTGAAAATGTGCAAAATTTGCCTACAGACGTCCACATGAGAAATAGTTACATCACTAGAAACTGATCGTAAGCTTGCTTGTTTGGTTAAAGCTTCATTTGTTCTTGTTGCTTTGTGAGATGCTGGGCTAGACCAGGGAATAACTCTTCTTTTCACTTTGCCGTGGTATAGATACTTGTCCTCTGAAAACTTAAGTATTCTGAGGTAACTCACAAGTGAACAAAGAGTTACAAGAATTGAACTATGATTAAAATAAGACAAAAAACTTTAATCTTGGTTAAATTCATTTCATTTTCAGAATTAGACTATATCAAGACAATGTTTATGTGAAAAAAATTGAGTACTAGCACTCCAAGTTAGTTCACTGTACTTATTCCCTTTCATACATTATCAGCTTTCTTATGGTGTTATTCAGGTTTTCATCAGGGCACTATTTATTTTCATTCCATTAATCGACATTGATAAAGTTAATCTATGGATATTAAATGTTTTATGCCAGGCCTTTCTATGATGTGGCTGTTCTTTACAACAACCTGTTTGATTTGTGGGTCTTTAAATGCTGCTGGATTCTTTCAATTGGAAAATAAAGTAAATCCTGAAGTGTGGATGAATATTGTAAGTAATGGAAAATTTCAAAGATTATCAAATGAAGCCAGATTAATCATTTGTGAGACCCAAGATCCTAGTGCAACAGAAAATCTCTGATAAGAAAACTTGTAAAATGTAGATGGATTTTAATATCTCTACAAGAGTCAAGCTAGATAGATCTGTTCCTTTGGCTGAGTAACTAATATTTTCTAGCAATGAAAACCGGAATCGTGTTTTAAAGAAACAGAGGGTGCCAAAAAAAATGTATACACATTTTAAGAAAGGAAAATACTATATTAAAATGGTAATACTTAACATATACTGATAGCATTTGTTGTTTTTATATTGTATCTCTTGTAATTGGAAAAGCCAAACGTGACTTCAGTGTGTGAGTGTATGTATATGTATATACACACACACATATGTATATAACCTCCTCTTTTGAATTGCTATTTTAAGAATATTAAGCCATTTGTATGATAGATGTGACTGCCTTCTACTGGTCTACAATTTTATTATCTTTAAACCAAGAGAGACTTCAAAAGACATTTGACTTGAGAACATAGCTTTGTCAGAAAGAATGTGTCCATGCTAAATTTTCTTCCTACACTCTAAAATATTTGCCAATAGTTCGAAAATAGTAGATATTTTCTAATATTCTACTTATTTTTTCAAAACTTTATGTAGTAAATTAATTTGACAACTACCTGGAGTACAGACTTCAGATCATTCACCCTGATAAGCATACACTAGATGCCCTCTTTTCATTTCTTTCGATATCCTTTAGAGAAAAAATCCAGCTAATGACTGTGTTTTCACTGGACAGAGTGAAATCATCACCTACAATGGGTACCCCAGTGAAGAGTATGAAGTCACTACTCAAGATGGATACATACTACTCGTCAACAGAATCCCCTACGGGCAAAGACAGGCCAGAAACACAGGTATGAGATGTGATGTGTCTCTTCTGAGAAGGAGGACTGCGTGTGACAGAAATTTAGTGCTGGATAGTCATTAAGAGTGTGACTAGTTTATAAAACTTGCTTTGATTTATATTGGGTTAGTCTGTAAGTGGTTCACAGGGAAGCGTACCCTTTTCCTGAGAATTCTCTGAAGCTAGGCAAGAACCTGAAAATACAAAGGGCAAAACTGATCTCACTGACTACAACCAGGCTTGCTTGTTGGAATGTAAATGGAAAGGTGGAGCCTAGATTTTGTTAGCTCATTACTGATTTCTGATGTGGAAAATTGCTACATCCCGGGAAAGTGGATCTCTTCACTGTTGGAAGAAGACTTGCTAGATTGTATGAAGTTGACCATGGGGCACCTCAAAAATGTTTCCTCTGTTTCCACTAAAATGAAGGAGCCTGTCTGTGTAGGATTACAAAAGTCAAGTTAAATGACAGTAACATTTGTGAAACGTTTTCAGAGTGGAAAACTTTAACATTCACAGACATCTTGACCTAAGAGTTTATGGAAAGAAAGAGCCTGGTGTTTATAAGGCCTAAATTCTAGAGTGAGGAGCCAGCCATGAAAAAGCAGGGGAATGGTAATTTTTCAAAGAGGAAATACAAGTGTAAAGCCTTGGAGGAGGGAAATATAAGAGCAAGCAAACTAACTGCAAAGGCTCAAAGGCAAATCATTCATTGCCAGTTGCTTATCATGCTCACTCCTTATCTTCTCTCCCACCATCCATGTGTAGTAGCAGATAAAGCTGTGTTGTTCAATGTTCTTCCCCTCTAAGAAAGAAATTTCTAATCAAAAGTTTCAAAATGAAAAGTGAGAGTGGAGCATGGCTGATTTCACCAGTTAAAATATGGAACATCCATTTAAATTTGAATGTTAGAGAAACAGCAATTTTTTCATAGTCTGTCTCATTTTAAGATATGCTAAAACTTATTTTGTTTACCTCAAATTCACGTTTCATAGAGCATATCAGGTCTTTTCTATTTTTCCCTAAATCTGGTAATCCCAAGGGCAGGGGAGAGGAAATACAAAAGGAGAAAGTTTTTATGGGAAAGGTTTGCTTAAGAAAAGAGAATTTTGGAAAGATTTAGAATTAAAAAACATTCAATAGACACACTGTTCTACATACTTTATTTATTTATTTATTTTTTTTTGGTCTTCTTTTTTTTTTTTTTTATTGTTGGGGATTCATTGAGGGTACAATAAGCCAGGTTACACTGATTGCAATTGTTAGGTAAAGTCCCTCTTGCAATCATGTCTTTCCCCCATAAAGTGTGACACACACCAAGGCCCCACACCCCCTCCGTCCCTCTTTCTGCTTTCCCCCCCATAACCTTAATTGTCATTAATTGTCCTCATATCAAAATTGAGTACATAGGATTCATGCTTCTCCATTCTTGTGATGCTTTACTAAGAATAATGTCTTCCACTTCCATCCAGGTTAATACGAAGGATGTAAAGTCTCCATTTTTTTTAATGGCTGAATAGTATTCCATGGTATACATATACCACAGCTTGTTAATCCATTCCTGGGTTGGTGGACATTTAGGCTGTTTCCACATTTCTCTAAAGATGACAGACGAATGGCTAACAAACACATGAAAAAATGTTCATCATCTCTATATATTAGAGAAATGCAAATCAAAACCACCCTGAGATATCATCTAACCCCAGTGAGAATGGCCCACATCACAAAATCTCAAAACTGCAGATGCTGGCGTGGATGTGGAGAGAAGGGAACACTTTTACACTGCTGGTGGGACTGCAAACTAGTACAACCTTTCTGGAAGGAAGTATGGAGAAACCTCAAAGCACTCAAGCTAGACCTCCCATTTGATCCTGCAATCCCATTACTGGGCATCTATGCAGAAGGAAAAAAATCCTTTTATCAGAAGGACACTTGTACTAGACTGTTTATTGCAGCTCAATTTACAATCGCCAAAATGTTCTACATATTTTAAATCAGTTAAACCTCCCAGTGACACTATAAGGTGGTTGCCATTAATAGTGCATTTTACAGATGATGACACTGAGAAACAATAGGTTACATTACAGGCTCAGAGTGACAACATATGGCAAGTGATAGGACCAGAATTTAAATCCAGGCAGCCTGGCTCTAGAGCTTGTGCTCTTAGTCATTAAATTATAGTGTCTTTTCCAAACCTTCAACTCTAGCTCTTCCCATCTCTGAATTCTCTCTCCCTCAGGAATCTGGGGGTTGGCAGAGGGATGATGAGCTGTTTATGATGTTGTAATTTTCTTATTCTCCCCACTGAGCAGGGGTTTGGATGGAAGTTTGCTGAGAACTAATCAGTGTCCGTTTACACTCATCTCCTCTGCCTCCCTGGAAGAGTTATAGGACCCAAGTAATACGATGAATTCCATATCTTTGCATGCCACATCAATGAGATGTGTATGAACACGCAGAGCACAGCAGCTACAAGCTTTCCTGTGGGACAGAACGGGGTTTGAGTCTCTGCTCTGTAACTTGCTTGGGTGACCCTCTCAAAAAGTTACTTGACTACATGAAGGCTTAGTTTCCACATCTGTAAAATGTGAGCGTTCTCAAAATAGCAGCTACTTTATAGAGTTAGTATAAGAATTTAAAAGGTTAAAACATGTAAATCAGTCACATAGCACAAGCTACAAAGTATTGTATGTGCTCAAGAAACTGAAGTTATATGATTATCATGCTCTACACTGGTGACAGGGAGACGTGAATACCGTTTTTGCTTTTTTACCTTGTGTGTGTGTGTGTTGCTACGATGTTTTGAAATACTCTATTTATCCTAAATTTCTCTCTCTCTCTCTGTCTCTGTCTCTCGCTCTCTCTCCACCCCTTCGCCCAGTTCCCCGGCCAGTTGTGTACTTGCAGCACGCCCTGTTTGCAGACAACGCCTACTGGCTTCAGAATTTTGCCAATGGAAGCCTCGGATTCCTTCTAGCAGACGCAGGTTATGATGTATGGATGGGAAACAGTCGAGGGAACACTTGGTCAAGAAGACACAAAACACTCTCAGAGACTGAAGAGGAATTCTGGGCCTTTAGGTAAACTGTAGCTAAGGATTGAAGAGGAAAATTGCAGGCAATGTTTTAAAAATATAATAATGTGAATGATATTCATGATAATCTTTGACACTTGAAGTCCCTAGCTCCTTGTCATTTCTGCTAACATCCAAAGGACAAAAACAAGAGGAAGCTTGTATTTTCACCAGTCTCACACAGGCAAATTATGACTTTTCAACCAGACCATCTTTACATCCAATTCGATCTAATATTATACATTGTAGACAATGGGACAGCTCAGGAAATTCCCATCACCAGCGTATGCATTCATTCAGCTGGTGTTTGATGCCTACTGTATGCAGTGTCCTAGGACCTAAACATCCAAACAGTGAACAGATCAAATCCCTGACCTCGCAAAGCTATGTTCATTCTAGTGATAATTTTGCAAGTCTTTTCTCCTAGATAGTCAATCAATTTTGCAACGATAATGTGTGTAATTACTGTATATACTTAGAGAAATTGTGTTTGAAATTGTACATAATGCTGTTTTCAGGAAAACTCCAATATGACATTTCTAAAAGAATCTTTTGATAAGTTGACTGTTGCTTTAATGAAAGTGTTTTCTGATGTTATCAGTAGACAGGCTGGTGCCTCTGATAGACTTCCTTTCCTTGGGCCTAAGCTCCCTGTAGGTTTTCAAGCCTTCTAGAACAGAGTGTGCATTCCTATCACATTAATAAAATATTCATCACTCACTGAAAGGCAAAGAAGAGACAAGGGACAGATAAATTGGTGGAGTCAGAGCTCTCAGGGCAGGGGCAAGTGTTAGGAAACATTTTGTGGCACAAGTCCTTGACTGGGAGCTTAGAGCTTGCTTACTGTAAGGCATAACAACATTTTATCTCTTGTACTTGGGAGAACCAATATCCCTCACATAGTCTTTTAACCAAAAGGCCTGTAGCTCATACGGTACCTGATTTGACTAAATATTATATAGGCCTTTTGATCTCCTATATTGATGCTGGAAACCAATATTATAGGTATTGGCATATATTGAATGTATATCCACATGGACAGAAATATTAATCATAGCAACATTTTATTGAGTGTCTACTAGTTGACAGAGTCATTTCTTTAATACTATCCAACTCCTATAGCAGCCCTGTAAATCACAGAGCATTTAAATAACTTATCAAAAGGTGCTCAGTTCACAAATGGTTGCATCATGATTTACAATAGTCCTCTTACCAAGGTGGGTATTAAATGGCCCTGAGACTGTGAAGTCCTCTGAGGAAGTCAGAAGCAGAAACATGAAAACTATACTGGGAAATGGAAGAGAAGCAGTAGAAGGGGCAATCAAACTGAACTTCAGGAAGCATGCAAAAGGGTTGAAATTGTTCCTGTTACTAAGAAAAAAATGTATATTTGCAGAGAAACAAAAAGCTACAATAGCCCAGATTTAATTGGCTGCATAATGAAATACACACTTAGTAAGTAGATGTGCCGAATTCTGCGTGTAAGAAGTGAGCAAGTGCACTGAGTTGTAAACTTACATTGGCAAGTATTTACAAACCCCTATTTTATTTTGCAGTTTTGATGAAATGGCCAAATATGATCTCCCAGGAATAGTAGACTTCATTGTAAATAAAACTGGTCAGGAGAAGTTGTATTTTATCGGACATTCACTTGGAACTACAATAGGTATGTTTGCGAGGATCAATGTTGTGAGTCTTCTAGGAGTCTACCTTTACAACGGGATAGAGAAACTACTATTTATTGCACCCTTAATTCTCTGTCCTATACTTGGAATAACCCTCAGTGGCTGTGAACCTGCAATTCAGGGACTGTATACGCAGATAAGTCTGGTAGCCTTGGCCCATTTGTAATGGTGATATGATTTCCTAGGAATAACATATGTCCCAAATCCAAAGAAGTAATTCTAAAGAGTAAGTGTCTAGATTCTCTCTGAGACGAATAAGTACAGTTATGAAATATCCTTGAAGAATGGTAAATATACAGCAGTCATATCTTTCTCACAACCCTATGGGGATTTTTATTAATATAGAAGGGGGAAAATCTTATATTTTTATTTGAACAGAACAAAAATATATGGTTACATTTGCTAGTGGGTTGAAACACAAAAGCTTACTACAGTAAATCAACTAAGCTTACCTATTTAGCATATGATTTAATATTTATGCAATAGCAATTAATTGAATTAACTATAAACACTGGGTAGAATTTTTTTTAATTTTTTATATTCACAACTTACTTCTTAATGATTATCTAGATATTTTGCAAAGAAATCATTATCTGATGGCAAGAAACCCACACTAAAAAAAAATTGAAATTCTACTAAAGTTCCTAATTTTAAGAGAAAAAATGATATGACAATGTAGTATTTTAGACAGGGTAAAGCTGTGCAAGAAATAAAAAATATCCTTACAATATTTTCATTGTCACCAACATTATCAACAACAAACATATATGGATGAGTACTTTATATTGATAGGCAGTTTACAAGCTTGGAATAGACAGCAGGCCCAGAGAGCACTTATTAAAAGAGAATCAGAGAACTAACAGGAAATCAAAAAATGCCCTAACAAACACATAATTATACCACTTATTGAGTGTTCATCATGTCTAGGGAATCATGTTTAGGATCTTTCTCCCTTTAATCTCCAGAACATTCCCACTATTAATATTATTGTCTCCATTTTGTAGAGGAGGAAACGGGTTCAAACCCAGCTAGTCTGACTTCACCACGGGGCATGTGAGCACGTGGAGCAACTATAGAGAAGGAATGACTTGAGTGGGGTCTGGAAAAGTAGGTCATGCTTAGACCTGCTCTTATATCTGCTCTGCGAAGAATCGGACAAACCGATTTTTGTTACATGGAAGCACCCATGATTTGGAGGATGTTTAGCTATTTGGCTCCAGCGTACTGCATGTCAGGAAGGCTCCCCAGTCAGTGTGACCACCACAACACTCACTGCCACACATTTCCAAACAGTCTTTGGGGAGAATTATGCCTGGTTCAAAGTCTTTGCATCAGCTATTCAGTCAATTGTTTCAGTTCCTTTTTTTCTGGTTCAGATAGTTTTAACATGTCAACAAGCATTTCAGTACACACACACATAGCATGGAGGCCCAGACCAGCACAGCAATCCCAGGAAACCAAAATACACAGATGCTTCTCACAGCCTGGCCAGCACTATCTCCACCTTCATAGTGCTGTCAAAGGGGGCGATACTACTATTCAAAAGACAGAAAAAATGGAGGTGGCTGCTCCTTACTGAGAGCACAGTGGGTCCAGGAAAAGCTCCTTCCTTCTTGGCAGTAAGGCAGAGTAGGAGGATTGGTAGGCATGCATTGAGGTGCTGGGAACAAGAAAATCTCATTCCACTGTGAAATAGAAAACCCATGGAATGATGGGATAATACTGTACAAAGAAATTAATTTATCTCCTATGAACTGATTATTTACTTCTGGAACTTCTGTGACTTGTTCTGGCCTCTCAGAATTGGGGGTGAAATGAGAATATTACCAGCTGTACTCCATGCTGGGGAAGTGAGGTTGCCTTCAGTTCACCCAGCGGTAGTAGCTCCATTTCCGCCAGCCCAGCTAAGGCGTCCATCACTAAAATAAGAGAAAAGTGAGGACTTGGGAGTAGAGAGGACTAAAGACCAGATTATCCAAATCGTCTGCAAGACCCTTACAGTAGAAGGACAAAAACGACTCAGCAGAGTCCCACTTTTGTTGGTAGAAACGTTGCTTATGTATTTCTAATTTTTACAAGATTGTCTTGTCTCCTGTTCTCTCAGGGTTTGTAGCCTTTTCCACCATCCCTGAACTGGCACAAAGAATCAAAATGAATTTTGCCTTGGGTCCTTCAATCTCATTCAAATATACCACAGGCATTTTTACCAACTTTTTCCTACTTCCGAATTCCATGATCAAGGTAGGCTCCTCCTTTTCACAAAATTTACCTAAGGATTTCATTCGGGAATCTTACAGCTTGTTTGCTTTTAAACCTATTGTAAAGTAAAAGTAAGACATTTAGGTAAAATCCATAGAAATCAGACTCTATAAACATGGGTATGTGCCTGTTTGTGCATATCTGTATACAGTTTACTATACTCAGTCGTTAACAGAACTGAGCATATGTCAGAATTTCTAGCTGAGCTGAGTGGTATATCAGCATAGTGTCTACTCACAAGCTTTCTTGTTTCATTTAATTGGGCTGGTAAATGAATTCACAATCCCCAAATGAAAGACACTCTTCAAGTTACCTATGATCACAGATGTGTCCAATTTTGACATTAGATAAGCCTGACTAATATAGTCCTTCCAGTAAGAAAGGTTGCTCTAATTTACTAAAACTAAGATTCCAAAGCCTTAATGTCTTACAACTTAAGTATTCAAACATTTTTTGGTTATTTTTCAAGAGTCAAAAAGTTGTTTGATTGTCAGTTGTGGATTTGTAATTTTATCCATTGAAGTGTTGTCTTGGTTTGGTTTTTGTCCTCTGCAAAGGTGATGGCCACACAATGAGTATTGTATTTTTACTAAAATTGCCTTTTGAGTTTAGGGTGATGGATAAAATAGATTTAGGCCAAAATGAAATCTAAGAGACCAGTTAAAATACTATAATAATTCATATAAAAGAAAATGGGGTCCTGGTTTAAGGTGGAATATTTTTTCATTCCACTACCAGACGATCCAGCAATCTCACTAATGAAAAAAAATTGTTAACTAACACAAGAATTTCCATAGGGCCTAGAGATTGGTTTGATACCAATTTTATCGTATTGTTTGCTGCAAGCACAGTGATTTCATTTCCCTATTCAAGAACTTCTGTATTCTACAAGGTGTCTCAAAGGTTGCCCATAAATTGGCTGTATAAAGGGAAAATGGGAAATTGTAGGTAAACGTACCTTCATTTACAAAATATTCATTACAAAATTTTATAAAATAATTACAAAATATTCTATGGATGCTGGCCAGCCACCTCTCTGTAAAATTTTGTAATGAATATTTTGTAAATAAAGATACATTTTCCTGCAACTTCTCATTTTCCCTACGTATGACAACGTTGTGGGTGACTTTCGGGATACCCTCTGTTTTAAAATGTGTTCACAACAGTTAGTTTTGAATATTTTGTATACATGGGTGGAGTTGAGCAAACTAGTTTGTGAAATTAAATTCAGAGGTGGCTACACCTATTTGTAACTATGCTGGTTTTGTATGTGTTGCTCTTGGCTGGTCTGTTTCACATTTTCCACTGTCATTCTTCCTGCCACTTTAAGTCCTATCCCCTGTTCCTCCCTGTTATCAGTTGCTCTCAGAAGCTCTAAGACCTCTCCAGAAATGCTATCCATGCTTATTTTCCAAAGTCCTAGAAGTTTTAATCTTGATGCCTTCATGATGTAGTCTTTTCTGTCCGGCGTCACCCTCCCATTTGTTCACTTTCAAGTACTAGAAAGCCAATGTAATGTGCACATGGAACACTCTGCTTTCCGTTCCTATTCAGGATGATATTTGACCTTTAGAAGAAACTATTCTACATTCTTACCAATAAATGAGAAACAAATACCGGCAATCACTTATTGGGCAGAATTCGGGGAAGCTTTACTATGGGGCAGTAAATTTAGGGTTGAGAGCTCTTACTGCAATCTCTTTGCAAATAATGTTTCATGATCTTTCTCATTTGGAGACAAATTCTTGAGTCACTTTTCCTGAATGATCTGGTCTCCTTAACTGATACAGCAAATACAAATAATACAAATAGATCCCCAAGTAGAACTCATTCCTGAAATAAAGGGAATGTCAAGAAATCTGAAAATGGTTCTTGAAAAGGTAATTATTATTTACTTTTATAGGCTTCTTTTGGTACCAAAGGTTTCTTTTTAGAAGACAAAAAAAAGATACCTTCCACCAAAATCTGCAACAATAAAATACTCTGGCGGATATGTAGTGAATTTTTGTCCTTATGGGCTGGATACAACAAGAAGAATATGAATATGGTATGTATCATAATTATGGAGCCATTTGATACCTTAAGAAATATTAAATTTCCTTTGATTCATTTTATATAGCTATTATGTTGTATGAATTTATATGGTATTACAAACCCTTAGAGGCAGATTTTTTTTTGCTATTTTTTAAAAAATTATTTTATGGATACATAATAGTTGTACATATTTATGGGGTACTTGTGATATTTGGATGGAAACATACGATGTGTAAGGATCAAATCAGGGTAAGTGGGATAGCCATCACCTCAAGCATTTATCTTTCTCTGTGTTAGGAAGCTTCCAGTTCTACTATTTCAGTTATTTTGAAATATACACTAAATTATTGTTACCTATGGTTGCACTATTATGCTACCGAACACCAGGTTTTATTTCTTCTAATTGTATTTTTGTATCCATTAACCAGTCCCTGTTTATCACCCCTCCCCAATACCCTTTCCAGCCTAAGGTAACCGTCATTTTGCTCTCAATCGCATGAGCACAATTGTTTTCATTTTTGGTGCCCACATATGAGTGCGAACATGTGATATTTGTCTTTCTGCGCCTGGCTTATTTCACTTAATATAATGTCCCACAGTTCCCTCCTGAAGTTACAAATGGCAGGATTTCATTCTTTTTTATATACCACATTTTCTTTGTCGTTTATCCACGGATGGGCATTTAGGTTGATTCCTTATCTTCGCTGCTGTGAATAGCGCCGCCGTAAACAAGGGAGTGCAGCTACTCTTTCATCTACTCATTTCCTTCCTTCTGAGTGGACCCTCAGGAGTGAGATTGCTGGATCATATGGTAGTTCTACTTTTAGTGTTTTGAAAAACCTCCACTAACAGTGTATGAGGGTTCCCTTTTCTCCACATCCTGGCTAATAATATCCATTATTGCCTATCTTTTTGATAAGATCTATTTTTAATGAGGTGAGATGGTTTGAATTTGATTTGCATTTTTCTGATGATTAATTATGTTTAGCATTATGTTATGTATTTGTTGGGCATCTGCATGTCTTCTTTTGAAAAATTTCTATTTTTCCCATTTTTAATCGATTTTTGGTGGGTTTTATTTCTTGTTTTGTTTTGGGGTTTGCTGTTAAGTTGTTTGAGCTCCTTATGTATTTTGGTTACCTATCCTTTATCAGATGGATGGTCTGCAAATATTTTCTCCCATTCAACAAGTTGTCTCTTTCCTTTGTTGACTGCTTCCATTGCTGTGCAGAAGCTTTTTAGTTTGACATGATCCCATTTGCCTATTTTTGCTTGGATAGCCTGTGCTTTGGAAGTCTAACTTAGGAAATCTTTGCCTGGTTTTATTTTTTTATGTGATGACAGACAGGGGTCTAGTTTCATTCAGCTGCATGTGAGTATCCAGTTTTCTCAGCACCAAACGTAAAAGAGATTGTCCTTTTCCCATATTGTTGGTGCTTTTATCAAAAAAAAAGCTAATTGTAAATGTCTGGATTTATTTCTGAGTTTTCTTTTCTATTCCAATAGCCTATGTGTCTGTTTTTATGCCAGTTATATATATATATACATATATATTTTTTTTTGGTTACTATAACTTTGTAGAAAGCTTGAAGTCTGGTAAATTGATGGCCCCAGCTTTGTTCTTTTTGCTCAGGCTTTCATATTTAGAAAAACCTAAAGAACGCATAAAGAACTATTAGAACTGAAAAACAAATTCAGTTAAATTTGAAGGTTAAAAACTTACCATGCAAAAGTCAATAGCATTTCTATATGCCAAAAGCTAATGATCTAAAAAAGAAACCAAGAAAGTAATACCATTTACAATAGGTAAAATACCTTGTAATCACCTTAATTAAAAAAGTGAAAGATAGCTTCAATGAAAACTATAAAATATTGATGAAAGAAATTGAAAACGACCAAAAAAAAAAAAAAAAAAAGAAAGAAAAGCTATTCCGTGTTCCTGGATTGGAAGAATTAATATTGTTGAAATGTTCATACCACCAAAATAATATATAGATTCAATGCAATCCCCATTAAGATATCATAGACATTCTTCATAGAATTAGAAAAAAAAATCATCCTAAAATTTATATGGAACCATAAAGGCAGATATTTGATATGCCTAGAAGATTAGGTACTCAACAGACCAGGAATGTAAGAACTGGGAACAGAAAGAGGCACCTTCATCCTTCCGTTCTCTGGTCAAACTTAGGAGAATGGTTGTTCCATAAGGCATAGTAATTTTTTACATATTCTCAGTGAGATATAACTCACCACAGTTAATTTAACTTATTGCATTTGAATACATTGCATTAGAAAATAAATGTATTTAAAAGGAGATTAGTAACATTGTATTAGTAGCAAAAACAAAAAATTGTTTTTAAAATTTTAACTTTCTTTGCATTCTTATTATTATTATTATGGCTTAATATTTTGATGTAGCAATCGTCTGATTCCTTTTCTGAATGTATTTTTGTTCATTCGTTCTTTACGAGGTTTTTCTTTCTGGTCCTTATCTTAAACATTGTTATTGTTATTAAATTTCAAGTCTTTTTAATTTTGTAAAGGCAAAAAAAAAATGGAAACTTAATTAACACATGTATATGTAAAAATAAAAAAATTAAAAAAGAGAGAGAAACACGTGTAGACATTGAACTTATTTCACAGGTTCCTTCCTTTGTGGCTTTGGTTTCAAATAAAACTCAGCACTTAACCTAATATGGAAGAGGTCAAGGCAGAATGGAAAAGAGATGGAATCACCTTCTTACGAAGAAGCAGTTAGTGAGAATTCAAGAAGGAGGAGGAGGAAGAGAAGGAGGAAAAGTGGGAGGGACAAACGGAAGAGGAGAAAAAAAATTGTTTTCATTTGCTGCGTGGTAGAGTTGAGTAGTTATCTCCTCTGCTGTATTCCAAGTGGCAGCCAGTGAGACTGCTCCAGGGAAGCAAGTCACAAGTTAACTATTCCCAGCCCAACCATATTCTTAAAGAAGCTAGATGGTGCTAGACAGAAACCCAGGAGGACCAGTTGTTCGAAGCCTGCTTGTTCAAAAGCAAAGATTTTTGATAGTTTTCTCTTGGTTAGGTTCATAATTTTTTTTTTTTTTGAGACAAAGTCTTTCTCTGTCACCCCAGCTAGAGGGCTAGAGAGTAAAACGCTGTCATCATAGTTCACTACAACCTCAAACTCTTGGGCTCAAGAGGTCCTTTTGCCTCAGCCCCCCAAGCAATAGGGACTACAGGCTCATGCCACCATGCACAGCTAATTTTTATTAGTTTTTTTCTTTCTTTTTTTTATTTGCAGAGATGGAGGTCTCACTCTTGCTCAGGCTGATCTTGAACTCCTGACGTCAAGTAGTCCTCCTTCCTTAGCCTCTCAGAGTGCTAGGATTATAGGCATAAGCCTGTATAATTTTCATTTCTAAAATGCTTCCAAAGATTGAAGTAAGCTTTGGAAGGAATTGGCTTCTAGCATTCCTTTTGCAATATTTTATTTTATCCCCACAAGAGCTGGGCAAGTTGGTAGTGTGATTTTTAGAATGTTCACTTAATAGACAAAAAAGTAAATAAATAAATAAATTCAGAAATGTTAAATAACTTAACCGAAGTCATAAAGCTGATCATTAACAACATGGGGGCCTGACTTCAGGCCTTCTGGTGTTATCTGTGACAGTGGACGTGCCCACGTGTCCACATACCTTGCACACAGCACCTTTCCCAGTCAGTCTGCTCTGTGATGACTCTTCCTGCTGCTTCTTCAAAATAATCAAGTTATCCTACATATTCAGCGTTGGTGCAGGTTCGCTCTCAAGCAATTCATCCCACTAGTCAGCCTCACATTCCAGTACCTCACATAAGTGCTTGTTTATCTAGATGATTCTGCCTCACCATTTTCCAAACCCCAGTATGTGTTTACTAATTCTAAGCAGAAATTTTCTCTGCTTCTGAAAGGAATAGTTTGTTTTATTGGGTGATTGTTGCTGTAACATGGGTTTTATTTCCCTTAGAGTCGAATGGACGTGTACGTGTCACACGCTCCCAGTGGATCATCCATGCAGAACATCCTGCACATAAAACAGGTAGGGACTTAGTCTTGGGAAGCCACACCCGTCAGAGGACAGAGTGGACCCTGCTAACGAGGCTACCCTGGGAAGCTTAGCAGCTTGCTTCCAATGTGTCCTTGCTGACTCCTTGTGCTTTGATTTCCCTGGGTTTTAAGAGAAAATATTTTATGGCACAAATCAAGTGGGTGACGTAGATGAACCCCATCTTAAATCAGAACTTGTCAAATAGGCCCTGAATGGAAGAAAGAGAAATATCTGCGATTTAACATCCTCCTAAGGAGTCTTGGCTCTCCATTAGCATTTCCTTCAAACCAAGGGCAACCATTGCTTCTCTGTCTGCTAGAGCCTATTTTTCATAAGAGTAAAAACATATTTGTATCTTTTTGGTCACTGGGGGCCTTAATTTTATTCCCAGTGTACAGTGTTTTTCTAATATTTGCTGAAAATTTCTCATGATTTTTACCCTGATGATTATTTTTCTAAACAACATTGATTGCAGCTTTACAGGTCTGATGAATTCAGAGCTTATGACTGGGGAAGTGAAGCCAAGAACATGCATCACTACAATCAGGTGAGCTACTCAGCATGACCCCAAAACAGTGGTTTTGAGAAATTTTAATAAGAAATTAAATATTTGAAAGAGAAGCATCCTACTTGTCAATTGCAGGCATTGCACGGATAGAGCTTTTTTAAAAACGTCCAGTTTTAATCTGTATTCATTACAGAAAATTTAGATATGAGACCATCATATACAAAGGAAATTTGTAATCCCTCTAGCCAGAGATAACTAGATGTATTAATATCTTGGTATATTTATTCCAGCTTTTTTCATCATTATACTGCTTTTATACAATTTTTAATCTTGATGTTCACTTACAACTATAGCAAGAGATAATAAACATTACTGACGGGCTTTTAACACAAGTTTTAATGGCTGCATAATAATGAAAGTCATTTCACAAAAATCTTGACAAAGAAATGAATACACATTTCTTGATATCAACAGAGAAAGTAGAATCCCACATGAAAGTTTAAAAAGTATTATCTATATTGAAGACTTGGGTCTTAAGGCATTTTTCCATATAATTTTATACATCAAAATTCATAGACTCATTTATCACATTTTTATTTCAAATTAATAGGAGGGTACAAATTTTCAGGGTACACTGTTTTCGCTTCTAAGGTAAAGTTCAAGTTGTGGTTGAGCCCTTCACCCAGGGGCGTGCTGAACACCCTCCCATTGTGCACATTAGGGGAGATCCCTGCACCTGCCCTCCCTCCTTCCCTCACTTCTCTCTCCTCTCTCCTCCCTCTTGTTAGACTATATTTGTGTTTTATCATTTGTGTGGACGTGTGGTTATTTTTATATTGATTTCATATTAGTAGTGAGTACATTGGATTTGTTTTTTTCCATTCTTGAGACACTTTTCTAAAAAGAATGTGTTTCAACTCCATCCAGGTAAACATAAAATATGTAAAGTCTCCATCTTTTCTTACAGCTGAACAGAACTATGATACACATATGCCACGGCTTGCTAATCCTTTCATGAGTTGATGGGCATTTGAGTTGCTTCCATAACTTGGAATTGTGAATTTAGCTGCAATAAACATTCTAGTTTTCTTTTCATTAATCCTGTCACCGCCTTTCTGTTCTCATAGTCAGGGAATTGAATTCTAAATATGAATTAATTTTTTTCAGTGTTTTCACAAACTAACGTATTTTGGGTTATTTATTAATGCAAACATAAATCAATTAAGTTCTTTCTACAGATCAAAAAATCAATCAGACCAGTCAGTTTCTCAGTAATGAATTGGATTGTTAGAGGAATGAGCTATTTGCCCTCAAGACAACTACAGGGACTGGACTATATAGATTTTCATTTTTAAAGCACTTTGATTAAGATGTGGTTTACATAAAGTAAAATTTACTAATCTCATGTGTTCAAGTCAATGAGTTTTGGCAAATATGTTAATTTGTGTAACCACATAATCTAGAGAGAACATTTACATTATCTCCCCCAAAGTTTTCTTGCCCCTCAGACTGTGTATATATGAATGCATATATTTGTGAGTGTTTAGAAAAGATAAAAAAAATAAAAAACAATAATTTTTTTTTTTTTTTGAGACAGAGTCTCACTTTGTTGCCCTCAGTAGAGTACTGTGTCATCACGGCTCACAGCAACCTCCAGCTCTTGGGTTTAAGAGATTCTCTTGCCTCAGCCTCCCGAGTAGCTGGGACTATAGGCACCTGCCACAATACCCAGCTATTTTGTTGTTGTAGTTGTCATTGTTGTTTGGAAGGCCCGGGCTGGGTTTGAACCCGCCACCTCTGGTGTATGTGGCTGGTGCTCTAGCTGCTTACCTACAGGCTTTTTGTTGTTGTTGTTCCAGTTGTCATTGCTGTTTTAGCTGGCCAGCGCCAGGTTTGAACCCACCACCCTTGGTATATGGGGCTGGAGCCCTACCCACTGAGCCACAGGCCCTGCCCCAAAACAACAATTAAATGTTAAAGGGGTTACCTTCAGAGAGGGGAATAAAGGAGAGGGGAAGTGGATGGATGTGAATGACCAGATGAGTCTCATTCTGCACGTTGTATATTTTGTTTTCTTCTGCTACTTTTAATGAACATGTTATATTTACATATTTTTAACATTCATAATAAAATGAAACAACACACACACACATATGTATACACACAAGACCATTATGGTCATGTTAAAGCACATGAGAGTGTCAATGCCCTTAGAATTGACTGGTCATTGACTGGTCCTCCCTGCTCCAGGCCAATTCTGAGAGGTTTTAGTTTGTGATTTCAGACCATTTGAAGTCAGTTTTTATTATGTTCTCCCAGGAAAACTAGTTTGCCCTTCCCTCAAGTTCTCAGCACCATCTCTGCTCCCACCCTCTGTTTCATTGAATATAAGTAATTCGTGGGTAGGGTTTTCTCACTGTTTCGTTCACCAGTATTTTCTTACCTGAAGAGTATCTGGCATTTACTGGGCCCTTAATACCTATTCATTGTATGAATGAAATTTTTAAATTTCCTCTTATCTACCTCTAAATTTCTCCATCTTCCTCTACAGAAAATGAAGGTCCTCTTACTTTCCAGGTTATCCTGGCCCCGTGCCCTTGACCCCATCTCTTTTCACTTGCCCTTTTACTGGCTCCTTCTCCTTTTCCTTGTGAAAAACAAGCAAGCCAAACCTTCCCTCGACCAGTTAATTCTATTTAATCCTCATTTTGTCACTGTTCTTATTAACATTTTTGATATTCAAAATGGCTACCCCCTTCACTCATTCTTGAACCTTGGAAAATGTAGGTTCAGTCTTTATACTTCTACACTATTACAGCTACTCTATCAAAAGTCACTTGGGGCTTTAAATTGCCAAATGGATTTGTCTATTCCAACCTTTTGAAATGTGGTATGGTAGTTACCATAATCTCCTTGGCAACTCACTCCCTTAACTTGAGCTTCCATGATGCAGGGACCTCTGATTTTTCCTTCCCTTTGCGTTTGCTCTGTTATCCCCTTACACTAGCTGCTCTTCCTCCTACCACTCTCAAATGGTCAGATTTCCCACAAGATTCTTTGTAACCCTTTCTTTCTTAGAGAATATACACATCCCCACAGCTTCAAGATGGACCATCCATACTCTCACCAGATTTCTTCAGGACTTGCCTTCAACTGGCTTCTTCTTTAAGTTATCCCACTAGCTGATGCTCTTATGTCTGATGTCTGTTCCAAGACATGCCTCTGAGAAGTGATCCTGCTTTGTCCCCAAAACTTTTGAAAGATGTCCAAATTCCTTAGCCTGACATTCATACCTTGACTGTCTGCCTCCAGCCTTACATATTCTGTTGTTCAGGTACATTGGGGAGTTCAGCATTCCTGATTGTGGCCTGTATACTCTTTCTGCTTCCTGGAGACCACCCCCCCACCCCTCCACCCGCAACCCCTGCTTGTCAAAATCCAACTATCCTTCGAGAGTCATTTCAAATAACTTTTTTTTTTTTTGATGATAGTAGTAATTTATTCAGACTTATTCATGACCAGATACTGGGCTAAATACTTCTTTTTTTTTATTAAATCATAGCTGTGTACATTGATATGATCATGGGGCATCATTCACTAGCTTCACAGACCGTTCGACACACTTTCATCACACTGGTTAACATAGCCTTCCTGGCATTCTCTCAGTTACTGTGCCAAGACACTTACATTCCACATTTACCAAGTTTCACATATACCCTTGTAAGATGCACTGCTGGTGTAATCCCACCAATCCCCTTCCCTCTACCCCATTCCCCCCTCAAATAACTTTTTTAAAAAACGAAATCCCCAGGTGAAAATAATTCCTTCGTGTCCTCCATCTTATTTTGAGAGTGCTTTCTGGCTTTAACATGCTTCACTTTGTACACAACGTTTGTTTGGCTATCTTGCTTCACTCCCTCTTTTGCAACTGTCTTGGCAGTGGGGACCATTGCCTGCTTTCTTCCACTGGGCCTCATGGAGCTATGGCCATAGCAGATTCCTTTATAGCAGCCTTTCTATTTATTGGAATTCAGTTGCTGCTATGAGGAGCTCGTCTCTTACAAATTCCCTTTCTTTCTCTCCTGCAGAGTCGCCCCCCACTGTATGACTTGTCAGCTATGAAAGTGCCTACTGCTATTTGGGCTGGTGGACAAGACGTCCTTATAACACCTCAAGATGTGGCCAGGATACTCCCCCAAATCAAGAATCTTCGTTACTTTAAATTACTGCCGGATTGGAACCACTTTGATTTTGTCTGGGGCCTTGATGCTCCTCGAAGGATGTACAGCGAAATTATAGCTTTAATGAGGGAATATCTTTAAATGCGATGCACTGATTTTTCAGTTAGAAGTTGCTTCTGAGCCCATAAAAGGCTTTAGGAAAGACTGATCGACAGTGAGGCTGCCCCTTAGCACCCTTGCTGCTGTTCCTAAATGTTCCCTTATCTCAGCATCCCAACTAGGAATTATTTGAAGTGTGCTGTTTTTCCTCTAAGAAATGTCTATATCTGAAATCTTAGAATCTCATCCCTTCCATCAGGGCTAGGCCCTCTTTTAATGATCTAGCAAATGTTTCTCTGTTATATGTATAATTAAGAGATTCATAAAGAGGACTATTTTGTTACCTATTTCCATATGTACCATATATCACCTTTGTATAAACAATATCCCCTCCCTATCTTATTTTTCAAAAGATTGAACATAAGTATGGGAGTGATAGCCTAGAGAGAAACACTTTGTCAAGGTGAACATTGAGGAATATATTTTGAGTGGGTGTGACCTTGTGGCTTCCCTAATATCACAAGTAGGTCAGTAGTCATTATGGTCCTCTGTAAACAAGCCAGGAAATAAGCCCTTGCTCACATCAACAGGCCTTAAAGAAAACAGAAGAACAGAAAACTAATAAGATGAAAGTATTCCAGGAGCTTGTTTCACTGTTGCAAGTTAAAAAATAAAAATAAAAAAGACAAAATTAGGAAAGGGTAGGATAAGCTGAATTACTAATTATTAAAATTATTCACTGCACTCCACTGCCTTTGAAACAGAATTCAATCAATAAGGCTCTCTAATAATAATGGATTGGGACTCATTGACAGGAGGCAACCGTCTTAAGTTATAAATAACATGTGAGAAATAATTCCCTCCTGTTTTCCTCAGAGAAATTAAACTGACTGGCCCTTAGGTCTTTATTATTAAAGCATAATTGGCGGCGCCTGTGGCTCAAAGGTGTAGGGCGCCAGCCCCATATGCCAGAGGTGATGGGTTCAAACCCAGCCCCAGCCAAAAAAAAAAAAAAAACTGCAAAAAAAAAAAAGCAGAATTTATTCTATTGTACTTGTACTCAACTAACATTTAAAGCAGCTCCCAGCAAGTTTAATTTAAAACCAGAAAGGGAGGCAGCAGGAATAACCAACTCTTACTTGATTTCAGTCTCTAAAAGATGCCAGTTACTGATTCCAGGATTTAGTACAGATTTCAAAGAGTAGCCTGAAGTTTTGCTGTCAGTTCCTGTATTCCTGAATGGCATGAACTTGGAAAACTCCTTCACCTTCTAAGAAGATATAATTAATAAAAAGACTGTTTATGACTTTCAGGGAATCATAAATAAAGGATGTGCATACATACCTTTAATAGTTTGTTTAAATTTAAAACAAGTAAATGTGGTTGCCTGCAGGACCAATGTTTTTGAGTTGTTGGATACATAATCATTTTTCCATAAATAATCCACAATTCATTATTCTAAGTTCTGAAACTGTCCTCTAAAACTGTTCTTTAGTCTCCTTGAAATGGGGTGAGAATTTAAAAACGCTTGAGAATCAATTTTAAGTACAAACCTTCTCTATTTTTATAATGTTTATTTACAAAGATTAGACTACCTTGGTCACATTTTTTAACAGCTAATTTTTATTGAACTTTTCCAAGAGTACCATGTATCAATATGTTCTTCTTCTAGTGATATTTATCAAATTACCTAAAATTAATTAAATTAGTTAACTATTACAATAAATATAATGGTTATAGATAGGTTTGAGAACAATTATCTAACTCTTAGTAAGCACATAGTTCAACTAGAAAGAAAGGTATGGCTGTCCAAGGTTGGCTCTGAACAGTGAAGAGACATTGGATATGAGGTAGTGTGTTCTACAGAAACAAGGAGAAGTATTGGTTAACACAGGAATCTAATGAAGAGGAGGGCAATTAAGGGAACTCCCATGGAATTTGTCTGATTCAGCTATTGCTACAATGCTGCTGTGTAAAAAACAACTGTGAACGACTCAGGGCTGTGCAACAGGAAACATTTATTTTCCAGCCTCCCAGGTCTACAGTTGGGCTGGGGTAGCTCTGCTTCAGGCTGTGATCACCGGGCTTGGATCAAATCTATGTGTTGGATCCAGATCTGCCCCACACCTCTCTTCATTTTGGAACCAGCAGCTATCAAGGTTATGTCCTTCCTAGGACAAACCCCAAAAGTGGAAGAGAGACAGCTAAACCACACCAGCACATTTAAACCTCTGCTTACTTCACATCAGCGAACATTCCTTTGTCTAATGTAGGGCACATCATCAAGCCTGACCCCAGTGGGATGGGGTGGTTTGCCTCACCCGCAGTGGAAGGCTGCAAGTCACATGATGAGGAATGTAGAGACAGAACACATGCAGAAGGGGAGAACTTACCAAATCACACACAGGCACAAAACTCAAAAGATAAAAATAGAAAATGCAAAAGAAGTAAGTCTCCCTTCTTTCTCTGAATCCTGGTCATGCATTCTCCCCTTCAAAGATAATTTATGTTTACCAATGTTTTCTGTGTATCCTTCTATGATTATGCCATGTATGGAGTGTTCAAATAGACCCACAGATACTCATTTACTTTTTTCACCTAAATGTAGCAAACTGTATATACTTTTTCAAATAATGAGGATGTTGTACTAGGAAAAAGAAATGTATGCACACTCGCTATATGGCACGGCAATTCTGAAGAGTAGTCAGATCAGAATTAAAACACAATGCTCTTTGACTTGAAGTTTTAATAAAAGAAAATCTAATTAAGAACAAATAGCAATGACAATCAGTAGTTCAAAATCATGTATATACTACGGTTCAGTGGGGGAAGTACTCTTTTCATTAAATGGAGCTGGAACAATTGAATATACATTTTTTAAAATCACATACAATTCCTTACTTCACACCATACACAGAAATCAAAGATTGTAAGTCCAAATTTAAACAGTATTATGAAATGGCACTTTGAGAAGATAACATGGAAAATTATTCTGATTAACTTGGGATATGAAAAATGTCTTAAAGAGGTCACAAAAAGAAAAATTCATAAATTAGATTCCATTAAAATCAAGAGCTTCTCTTTATCAAGAGAGTGATTAAGAGAGTGAAAAATGCAATGCAGGCCAGAGAATAGGAGTAGCATGTCTATCCAGAAAATTTATACACAGAATATATACATAACACATTTAAACTGATTTTTTATAAAGAGAAAGAACACTACCATAATAGAAAAGGGAAAAAATGTTTGCAAAAAGGAGGATAGCCTAATGTACAATAAACATGAAAAGAACTGGACCTTATTAATCAGAAAGATGTAAATTTAATCTACAATTAAATTGTAGATAATGCTATCTTCTGGTGTGACATCATGATACACACAGCAGAATTGCTAGAAGTATAAAGACCACCAACTGGGGGTAGATGCAAGCAGTTTGGATTGAACCTTTGGTGGAACTAAGGTGATCGTATCCATACTGCAAGACCCTACAACTTTATTCTTAGGTTTATATGCAGCAGAAGTGAAAGCAGATGTTCACCAGAAGAATTGTAGAAAAGTAGGCATAGCATTTTTATTCACTATTGTCCAAAACTGGGAATAGCTCAGATGTGCAACAAGAGCAAAATGAATAAATAAAAAGTGGTAAATTCATACAATGGCATACAAAACAGAAACAAGAATGAATGAAACACACAAAAATGTGGATAAATATCACAAACATGATATTCAGTAAGGAAACATAAAGAATACAATTTTATTATGTTTTACGTAGGCTAAATCCATGGCAGTAGAAGCTTTATAAGGCTTACTTTTGGGGGGAGAATTGTGAGTTGAAGGGAACATGAGGAAGCCTCTGGGATCCAGAAAATGTCTTAATATGTGTACAAGACCTGGGTGCTGATCATGTTAATATGTTCATTTTGTGAAAATGTACCAAGCTGTACATGTATAATGTGTGAATTTTTCTGTTAATGTATATGATATTTAAATACAAAGTATATGTTTTTTAAAACTGTAGGATTTTCTGCTTTAAATTAATAAGCTAAGAAGTACAAAAGAAAAGAACACTCTACTGTTACTAATACCACTTTTTAATTTTTTTAATTATTTATTTATTTTTTGAGACAGAGTCTCACTTTGTCACCCTTGGTAGAGTACCATGGCATCCTAGTTCACAGCAACCTCCAACTCCTGGGCTTAAGTGATTCTCTTGTCTTAGCCTCCCAAGTAGCTGGGACTACAGGCATCTGCCACAAGACCCGGCTATTTTTCTCTAAAAATAGAGAGGTCTCTCTCTTACCCAGGCTAGTCTTGAACTCTTGACCTCAAGCAATCTGCCTGTCTTGGCCTCCCTGAGTGCGCTGGGATTACAGGTGTGAGCCACTGCACCTGTCCTAATACCACTTTTTTAATAGGCTGACTCTGAATATGGTACCAAAGGTATCAACTATCACAGGCTCCAGTAATGATAACTTATTTTTTGCCAGGAGTTCCACTTGAGTTAAGTTAAGTTCCACCTTACTTAAAATGTGTAACCCTATAAGATAAGTACTATGGTCATCATCATTTTATAGATGAGAAAATTGAGGCACAGGAAATAAAAATTGAGTTTATCTAAGACCACACAAGTGAAGGGTTCATTACATTAAGGCAGGATGTCTGACGCCCTAGAAGCCATGCTGCAGCACATCCTGGTGTCAACGTACTCAAACAGTACACACATGGCAATGAGACGCTGTGGTCAAGGTCTTATGTGCATTATCCTGGACCAAAAAATACTTTAAAAAATTAAGACAGGAGAGACTGGAGAAATGATTTCATTTATAAACTCTAAACATAAAATTGCGATGAGTGGATGATTGTTAGCCAGGTCAATTATAATACATTTCCTTATGTTTTCTGCAATGTCAGGGTCACTTCCAAGTAGCAATCCTTCCTTGATGGGGAATTTGATTACAGATTCATAATGTGAACTTTTGCAACACTTACTGTTTCTCTATATTTTTCTTAACACTTACATTATAAAAAGTAAGAAACTCTTGCTTACAACCTTGTAAAAGACTCACCAGGTTACTATAGTTTCTAAAACCTAAATAACCCATTGCTGTTTTTTATAAAACAAGGTTAAATATAATAATAACATTAATACCAATCAATAAAAATCCATGTCAAATGTGAATTCTGGCTCTCTGAAGTTTGGTGAATTTCCTTCAGGCAGTGTAACTCATTTCAGAGCGCAAACCCAGCTCAAATGATGGCCTTTCTGAGATTCATTAACCAAAGAGCAAGGCAGGTGTTTCACCCCCAAGGCTTTGTTCAGCTCGGATCACCTCTCCGTTTGCCTTTCACAGGAAGTTTACCTACATCTTCCAAGGTCTGGCCAGAATGCCACCATTTCTGAAATATTTTCCCTAAACAACATGTCCCAGAATTACTGATCCAAGTGTCTAAAGCACTTTTTATATGCCTCGAAATTAACTTTTTGTATAGATCTATCTCCCTAATAACTTTTTAAAAGTCAATTGGTAAAGTTTATTCCATAAGTATAAACAATTTTAAGCCATTTTCTAAATTGTAAATGTCAATCCATTAAAAACTCCTACCAGAGCAGTCTTGAGGTATCACTGTTAATTTAGTGCGGAAATGTTAACTATTAAATGCAGTGTGAGACGCAGTGCTGTCATGTGCAGACTACAGATGTCCCTGTGGCTTTCAGGATATAGGCTAAGAAGTACAAAAGAAAAGAACACTCGACTGTGCACGAGCAGTAACTGATTTTCCAAACAGTAATAGAACCCGATTGGCTGATCATCTGTAAGCACACCAAAATAATGAACTACAGCCGTGGTGTGGTCCATGTGAGCTGAGACATCTCAGGCACATACGCACCAGGCCTGCATTCTAGCAGAAAGCATCCGAAAGAGTTGCACACCCTCCTGGGTGCCCAGTTCCTCTGAGCTGCCATGTATCCACGTGGATCAGAATCTCCCAAGTTGGGGCAGGTTTTCCTTCCCTATCTTGACTATATATATTGACTTATATATTCCTTCTCTATCTTGCTAATAGTTTTACAATAAATGTCCAAGAAGTAAAGTTTTGTGTAAGTTTCAAGATAAAGAAATACTAGAAATCTGTCAAGAAGCTGGGTGTATTTTGGTTGACTGTGGGAGGGTGAGGCAGCCCCAGGGGCCAGCTGTTTGCCACAGTGTGGGATGAGCTGGAGCTCAAGATTTCCAACCGTGTCTTCATACTTCACGGTGCAGCCATCATGACAAAATGGAGCTGCAATTTGGTAACAAAGGTCTCCAACTGAAATGTATTTTTAATAAATGAATTTTAAAAGAAAAATATCTAACTCTTTTATTAAAATTAGAAGAAAACTAACCCGCTGACAAGTAAACTTTTCAGATGCTTTTTGCACTAGTTTTCCTTGTAAATGACGATAGTGAGCAGGCTGGGGAGCTTGAGAAGAGAAGCAATTATGGTATAGAACTGTCCAAATTTCACCTGTGATATCCCTTTATCGTCAACAGTCACTACCACCAGCCCCAACGCTCCATGAACCTGACCCCTGACAGTGCTAATCTGTTCCAGGATGTTGCATAAATGGAATCATGCCGCATGTGACCCTTTGATATTGGCTCTTTTCACATTTTCAGCATAATGTCCTTGAGATCCATCCAAGTTGCTGCTTAGATCAACCTTGTTCCTCTTCGTGGCTGAGCAGTCTCCTGTATGCGTGTACCACATTTTGTGGAACATGTATTTACCAACTCAAGGACATGTGGGTTATTTCCAAGTTTTGGCTTTGTCCTTTGACTTTTCATTGCCTTGTGAGGTAACTTAAAAATAGAAAACAGTCAGTTCAAAAGCATTCATCTGAATTCATTGCAATCCCACCCAAAGCTGAATTTCCTGTGCTGACACCTTTCGTGATGTGAACACTGCCCCCTGGGGAAATGTCAGTTACTCAAGTCAAAATTCCTATTGACTTGGCAACACTTCACTCAAATGTTAATCTGACATTCCAAAACATTGATGTGGTTCTTATTACATTTTAGAATTTTAATGTGATTGAAAAAGTGCTTTTGGGTAGGGTGAAAACAGATGGCTGACATTCATATCTTGATAGACTATGAAATATTTCGTCCAGCCACAGTCAAGATGTGGCAGGTCTTTAGTCCCATAAACACCTCCAGCAGCATCATTGCATCTCTCACGGAGCCAACCCAAGCAAATAGAAGTGACAATAATAATATTGTGCAAACATTAGAAAATCTTATGTAAAGTGTAAATAAAAGCACCAATAATTTTTTTCTATTTTTATTGTTATAGTTAGAAACCCATAAATACTATTAACACAGTGTGTTTTCTGTGGATGCAGCTTCAAGAAAGTCTCCTAGTTCCTCTCCATCCCACTTTCAACCCGATTGTCTCTGAAGTCTATCTATGGACGAATTCTGGAGTCAAATCTTCCTTTTTTCTGGACCGTCTACCCTTGTTTACAGTTTTTATTTGTGTGTGAATTTTTTTCCTAATCCAACCAGCACTGAGTTGAGAAAGAAAATTTAGGTGGAATACTGTGTGCTCTTAATTAGCTTCATCAAAATAAACACTTAAAAAAAAAAAAAAAAACCTTGCACATCTTGCCATGCTACCCCCAGCCCAAAGGACAACATTTCTGGAAACTCTGCTTTAGACAGTAAACATCTGTGCTGACTCTGTGAAAGCAAAGCATCAACAGTGTGGGGGCCAGAAGCTCTGGGCATCAAAAACAGCAGCCACATCCTCCCCAAGGTTTGTCACAAGTGCACTTGGTGCCTGAGGATTTTAATGTTCTTAGGAAATACTTGGGCATATGATAAAAATAATACATATATCTGATACATAATTATGAAAATGCAAATATTGAAGTACAAGGGCTGACAATGAAGTTTGCAAACTCATCCTAGAAAAAGTGCTACATACCTCTGCTGATTATCACTACAGTCACCTTTGAAATGCTTCTCTTGGACATCTGGTGACCATAGTACCATAGTGGTATTCAGCAGTGAAGGATGTAGCACTTTTTCTAGGAGGAATTCACAAATTTAATTGTCAGGCCTCATAGTTCTATGCCATTCTGTGTTTTATAGCCTCCAGTGTTATTAGCTATTTGTTTGTGGTTTTCTTGCCGTTTTTCTTCATCTAGTCCATTTTTCTTTATCTCCCAAGCAATTGTATTTTTATTCTGAAACATTTCAGACCTACAAAACCACATAGAATATAATACGAAGACCTGTGCTTGCTACCCGGATTTGGAAATAAAACATTACAAAGGAGTTTCTCTCTTAGCATCAATTTTGGTATTTTTTTCTAAAATAGTATTTATTTGATCTGAATTTATGCATCTTTCTAGCTGTGTATAAATGTATTTAATTATACATATCTATGCATCAGATACGCACATACGTATGTGTATATATGTAAAACTTTACACATGAAAGGCATCTTCTTTTTTATCTCTTTTACTTTTTTCTTTCAGTGTATTTTTTATACTTTTTTCCTAACACTAAAGATATCTTAACTCATCTAAAAAGTGTGAGTACTTCCCCCAAAGAGATGCAATAATTATATCAGCTATGCCTCACGCATGGCCAGCCTTTGGTGGCAGCCACATCCTTCCTGAGCTGCCTTTGACAGTCACCCACCTTCTTACCATACATTGGCAACCACAATTCTCAGCTTCCTCCATGTTTCCCCCTATCCTGCATAGGAAAGTGTGGAGTTGGAAGTCACGTGTCTTAATTTCTAAAAGTAAGACTCTGTATCTGTTTAGTCTACTTGATTTGGGGAGGTTTATTTTGTTTTACTTTAAGCAAGTCAAAATTTTTGGCCTCATTGTCTTTCTCTATAAAACAAAGGAGTTTTACTGGATGATTTTTTAACTCTAAATATTGATAAATCTGTCAATATACTGTTCGCTCCAATACAGTAGCCACTAGTCACATGTAGCTGCATAAATTTAAATTTTAGTTACTTGAATTAAATCAAATTAAAAATTTAGTTCTCAGTCTAGCCACATTTTAAGCATTCAGTAGCATGTATGACTAGTGGTTACTGTTACGCTTAGGAAATCTTTCCACCCTCATCAGAGAGGTCTGTCGGGCAGCTCTGCATAAACCCGAGGAAGGAGCTGCTGAGTGAGAATGGGAACACTCAGCTGAAGGAGGATTCATTTGAACAGAACTCAATTAGTTCAATTAGTTCCAGGCTGGGAGAAGCAATTCTTGGCAAAGTCCTCTGAAATAAGCTTATTACAGGGGAAGCTTGCCAACATGGCTATCAAACAGCACTTGAAGAAAACCTTGACTATAAGCTATGTGATCTCAGGCAAGTAACTTAGCCTCTCTGAGACTCAGTTTGTACTTCCATAAAATAAGGATAAGAAAACCAGCCTTGTAGCTTTAGTATAGCTATATACGGTTTACATATATACAGGTATGTATTTATATATATACGTATGTGTATATGTACACATGTATATATATACACACACACATACTTTTTTTTTTAATGGAGCTCATATACAGTGTCTAATACTGAGGATGCCATTAGGGGAAAACCTAGAGTGTTGGCAATAATGAGACTCATCCTAAATATTTCTTGAGGAAATTCCTGACAAAGACTTAGAAGAAAACAATCTTCACTCTGAAGAGTTCTATTATATCCTCCGCTTCAGGCTAAAAGGATCATGGACTTGTCTGAACTCCGCAGCTCTTGATCGTTCCTTTTCCTATGGACCCAGCTTTTTCTACCTTGAGTTGCCCTAATTTGCCATCTTCTGCCAGAGAGACCACTGAGAGCACAGACTGCCCTTTACCCCTCAGCAAGCCTTACAAGGAGACTTGTATATAACAAAGACCCCCCAATAGACAGATTCTCTGCTGACTGTTTTCAGCCCTCACGAATGACAAGGATGGTATTTCTCCCTATCTGGTTGGTGCACCCTTTACTCCTATATAGAACCAACTGCAAAAGGAGGCAGAAAGAAAATTATGTCACATTCCTCAAGAGAGGCCTGGTGCAGAGATAAGTGAGGAGCAGACTCCTCCCCAAATGACATGACTTTTTCTAATCTTAAGTAGGGCAGTCTTCTCCTAAGGCAGGATTTACCAAACCTTAGTCACTCCCATTCCTCTTTCACAATGTTTGCCAAATCTGCACACTGTATATAACATTGTTTGTTGAAAGTCTCAAAATCAATTCCTCTATTTAACTTGAATATCTTTTTCAAAGAAAATGTATGTGGCTACTATAAATGGAAAAGAAAGAAAAAATATAATTTGCCAAAACTTGAAGGTAATGATAGCCATAAAACTTAAAAGTAACCATAACAGGTGACGGCGGTGTAATGATGCTTGGTGATACAGATGATTGGTAATAAAGCAGATGGATGCCATGACTAGTCAGGGCACTTAGGTTTTAGAACACCTTTCTTTTTGTTAAATGTGTGTTCTTTGTTTAGAAGAGAAATTAGCAAGTACTATCAATATAAATGAAACATAAGCCAAAACTAGATTTCCTCTTGATGCCCCCAGAAAAGTGGAATAAATTTGATGGGGAGACAAGTCAATAAGATAAATAATGCCCCACCAGTGATGTTTACATCCCAATTGGAACCTGTGCATATGTCACTTTAGACAGCAAAAGGAAGTTTGCAGATGTGAGTAAGTCAAGATCTGAAGGTGAGGAGTTTATCCTGGATAATCTACGTGGGTGAGCCCAATGTAAACCTAAGGGTACTTATAAGAGGTCAAAATCAGAAAAAGTAGGTGTTACAATAGAACCAGAGGTTGGTGGTTCATGCCTGTAATCCCAGCACTCTGAGTGTCCAAGGCAAGTGGATTGCTTGAGCTCACAAGGTCTAGGACCAGCCTGAGCAAGTGTAAGACTCCCATCTCTAAAAAACAGCCAGGCATTGTGGCGAGCACCTGTATTGTTCCAGTTACTTGGGAGACTAAGGCAAGAGGATGGCTTCAACTGAAAAGTTTGAGGTTGCTGTGAGCTATGGTACTACAACACTCTACTGGGGGCAAGAAAGTGAGACTCTGTCTCAAAAAAAAAAAAGGTAGTCTCCAGAATTTGGAAAAGACAAGGATACAAGTCCCAAACCTTTACCAACATCTTAAATAAATTTGTATGATTTTTTAGCCACTAAATTTGTGGTAATTTGTTATGGCAGAAATAAGAAACTAATGCAGAGACTGATTCATACACCATGGGACACAAGGGTAAGTAATACCGTGCCAGGCATCAGCTGGTATCTCCCATACCCGCAGTGGTGTACACCGTGCACAAGGGGCGCGCTGCCTAGTGACCTCTACTAGGCAGACAGGAAAAATTGGTACTCATAGATTAAAGCAACTGGGGAAGAATTTAGGCCTGAGGCAGTAATGCTGGTTGCTAAGATGCTGGCTGATTACAGGGGAAGCTCTGCATGGTCAAGGACCTGTTTCCTTCACTACTTGCCTTTCCTTATTATGTAGACCTGACGTGAGGAGAGACTATCCCAGACTCGGCCCTCCTTCAACAAATGGACTCTGCTTTGAGGTAGGTCACACTCAGAGCTCTTTCTGCTCATAATTGTACTGCTGTTCTCTTAGACTAAAGTAAGCTTGGGGATATTTCCTTAAATGAAATGAAGTAAATTTCTGTACTTTTGTCTAATTGTAAAAAAAAAGGCAAATGTCTATTATTATAGACATTTCAGAAAATAGAAAGAAACTAACAAAATTAATAATAATAAATTATATAATATAAATAATAAAAAATAATAATAAGTTCTTACCGCACAGAGAAAACTACTTGGTTAATATTTTGAGAGATTTCTATTTATGTCTATTAATAACAAAAATTATTCAATAAATACTGTTTAGTAGCCTCCTTTTCTCGCATTAAGATATATTATGAATACTTTTTCACTATAGCACCGCAATATTTTTATCCTGACTGATAAGTATTCTGTTGTAAGCATGAGCTAGAATTTATGTAACCATTTCACTCACATGGCTATTCATGCTATTTCCAGTTTGTTACTATTTCCTTATAAATATTTTGGTTTGCCACAGATGGGTTCTAGAAATAAATTTGTGAGTTAAGAATATTTACGGTTTTTATACATATCACCAAATTTCCCATCAGAGAGTTATAAAAACTTTCCTTAAAAAAATGAATATGTTTAAAGGGAATCAATTGCAAGTTTGATTGAATTTAAAGTAAGGAAATAAATGGTAACTCTTTCTGGGGGGGGTGGGGAGAAGGCAGGCTTTTTATTTTGTACTTTATGTGATAAACATGAGACCGTTCTTGCCTTCCTCTTGACCTGACCACCTGCTGGAGAAAGAGGGAAGACAAGATGCCATGGAAATGGAGTAACTGGGTAAAGGAAAAAATAATACTAATAAGGATAAGTGAGAAAAGTTTTTCCTGGGGACATTTTGATAAATTTGAAAACACTGCTAGTATCAGTATTTTCAGGTTTCCAAAAAGTATAGCGGATGGATAATATTCACTGTCATGAAGTGAGAAGTGGTAGAAGTTCTTTTCAAAGTCTGCCTATTTCAGAAGTCTCATTGGTCAGCCACCAGCAGATTTGATGAGTAATCAATACATCAATCAATTGTTTGATGACAACCAATCTGGGTAGCCTTAACAGAAGTTTCTGCTTTGGCTGTCTATACAGATGCTTTAGTGGAAAACTTGCAAAGCACGCCCCTGCTAAGGACTGGCATGGCCAAGCCCACAGCAGCCAAGTGCTGAGCCAGGCAGCTCCAACTATACCTAAGAAAGACTGTGGTCTATTGTTGAGATCACCTGTTCCAGGTTCCTCATAGGTTTTAACTGTAAAACAAGCTAGATGATTTCTAAGTAATTGGTTTTATGTTCAATCTTTCCTACCTCAAACCTACAAATTCATATGCATCTTAAAAAGAAAAATAACAACAACAATAAATAGCAACAACATATTAAGTAGCTTCTATGGGCCAGGAATTACACCATACACTTCACACATATATTCTATTCAAGCTTTACAATATTGTTGTGGCGAAGTTATTATTATTATTATTATCAATTTATGAGTAAGCAAACTGAAAATCAGAAGCTTATCCAAGGCCCATGGCTGGTGTGAGCTGGAATCTGAACCCATGTGCATCAGCTTCCACTGGTCTCCACTGGCTCTGTTAGGTGACGCTCCTGCTAAGAGGATGACAATGACAGCTGGAGTCTCTCCTGACCCCCAGTTGCTCCATCCTTTATGAGGTTTATCACAAGTTTGAAAAAGCAGCGGACAACAGAAGGGGGAGGAAGGACAATTTTCTTCTGTATCTTTAAGGACATTGTTTTAAAAAAATGTTTATAAAGTTTCTGTATTTTGTTGTTGTTTGTTTTAATTTACTTTGTGTGGATATATTAATATGATGAAGAACAGGCTCCATTTTTTCCTGTTGGAAAGATACGCCAGACAGATCACAGACAATCAGATAAACTCCCCAGGGCAGGAACCTTCAGGGAAAAGCTTCTGGGAATAATAAATGTCAATATTAGTTTTTGTTTTTTGGTTCAGAGGCGGGGGAGTTTGCAGTTTTTGGCTGGGGCCGGGTTGGAAGCCACCACCTCCGGTACATGGGGCTGGCGTTCTACTCCTTGAGCCACAAGCACTGCCCTATGTGTCAATATTAGTGACGGGGTGAGGTAGGCAATGTGTTGCTTGTTCTGGAAATGGAACGGAGAATGTCAGGGCCTCAATCCGAAAGCCAGAATGAAGAGAAAGAAGAGGTGAGCAACTACTAACACAGAGACAGATACCGTTTAATTCTTTGAAAGGGCCGGAGTGGAGGTTGCTAGGATGTCCCCTGAATGCCAGTGAGGTGATAGAAAGAGACTCTCTATCCCATTTCCTCTCTCTTCTTTCTCCTTTAATTCCTACTGCCCCGTGCCTGCCTCAGCCTCCACCAAGCTGAAGCTGATCTTCATTTGGCCAAGTCGCTTCCCCCTTTTGGGCCTGAGCTTACTCCCCTGTAAAATAAACTAGCTGGTCTGCCAGGTTTTTGTCAGATTCATCATGTGATGTCTTGTTGTTACCAAACAAAGAGGGCCCGGCCGCCTGTCACTGTGAGCCCTTTCACAGAGACAGGGATCAGTCCTGCAAACTTTGTCAGAAGGCCGGGATTCTGGAGAACAGTGCGAGTGGCCTCTCCAAGACTGTCCTATTCTATTTCCAAAATTATTGTTTTATACATGTAAGTTCAAAGCAAAGACCACACCAACCCCTCCAAATCATAATCAGCATAACTCAGTGACCTATTGCAACATTTCAGTTCAAAAGTTAATCTCCTAAATCAATCCACCTGAACTACCCAAGATAGGCATCTTTAGGGTGGGAGCTAAATTTACAAAACAGTAAGAATGAGAGACAGGGGGTGAAGGTCAGGGAGGACCTGTGGAGCAGACCAGCTGTGTCTAGTGGGAGACAGGAGGTGGGAGACGGGGGTGGGGGAGGCGGGTGATGGTCAGACAAGACCTACCCCGAGCAGACCAGCTGTGTGGTGTCCGCCTGGCAGACTCCATCTTGTTCTCACTACCTGTGCTTTCCCTGGAATGTGATCACTTTAAAACTCAGGGCAAGATAAGAGCAGAGTTGAACAACCATGTCCTCCTGACCCACACAAGCCAAGAAAATTAAAGCACTTGCACTTCAGAGACTTTGGGTGACCCCTTCCAAAGTGTACTTCCCTTCTTCCCTCGTAAGTCTCTGTGGTGCTTCGTACTTCTCTCTGGCTAACCCGAAACCCCAGATTTGGAAGCCACCCAAGCCCAACTCTCTCCAAAGTCCTCTAAGATTAAATAATTCCCAGCCATTTCCCTACTCCTTACATCAAAATTTCCAAAATCACAAAGAACATTATCATAAATAGGTAATGTTCTGATTTTTTAAAAGAACCTAGAAATAATGTCAGGGAGAGAAGGATTACAGAAGTCATCTTAGTCATTTCAAAATACCTTTAGCAGGAAAAGCTCTTTCAAATAAAAATAGTACACAGGCTCCAAATACATAGAACAAATGAGGAGTAGAAGTAGTAAAGTAAACTTATTATAAAAAGTTCAAACGCACGACCTTCATGTGTTATAAGTAATATAAGGCAGAAACTGCTCTGGTGACCCTTGGAATTAGAAATGGGATTTAAAATGACAGCCCTTTGGCTGCATTTACCTCGGCTCACGCTTTTTGTTTGGCTATATAATATGAATCTGTATAGATAAGTAGTTGAAGCCGTAATTGTTTTTAAACAAAAGTTTTAAACAACTTACATTTTCTTCAATTATACAAGATAGAAGAGGAAGTTGTATTCAAAGGTACTGGCGCACACTCATGAATTTGTGGCCACTGATTGTTAGCAATTTGATACCTAATATATATTCCTGAGACTACTTGTGAAGCAAAATGCCTCTATGGGTGGCATTGGGTGTTTCGTGGCACGTTCCAGTTAGCATCCTGCAGACCACATCCATGGGAGCTTGTGCTCTAGGCTTTGCTATATTCACTTGTTAAATGCAAGCTGGTTCTATGATGCTTAATTTATATTTCTTTTCCTTTTTTTATTTCAGATTAATGTGAGGGTACAGTTAGATTACAAGGTTTGCATTTGTTACATATAGGCCCTATTGTAGTTGTGTTCCACACCCAAGAGTTGTGCCGTCCACCCTTACATTGTGCCCGGGAAGTGGAAGCTCACCAATCCCCCTCCTTCTCTCTTCTTCCCCCTCCTCCAACTTGAATTAAATTGGGTTTTTCTCTTGAGAGGGTATTAGATTGTCTACTGGCTTCATATTAGTATTAAATACATTGGATACTTGTTTTTCCATTCTTATGATAGTTTATTAAAAAGAATGCGTTTCAACTCCATCCAGGTTAATACAAAAGATGTCAAGTCTCCATCTTTTTGTGGCTGAATAATATTCCATGATGTATTAGTATACCACAGTTGATTAATCCATTCCTGGGTTGATGGGCATTTTGGTTGTGTCTACTTAATTTATAATTAAGTCCAGTTTGAGATTAAAAAAATCGAACCAACATAAACTATCATTAGCCATCATGGAAATGGGTAAGCTGCATGTATGAGTCTTCAACCTCTGTGGTTTCCCCTCAGAGAGGGCATAGTTGTTATGAATCATCTATATTTTGATGCTGGTGAATACAGGAAAATCTTTAATCCTAAAATTCTCCAGACTTCTTTCACTTTCTAGGACTAAATTCCTCTTTGGGGAAGAAGCCGAGCTAGGAGGACTTGTGGGATTAGTGGGATTAGAGCAGTTTTCCCCAGAGGCAGGAGGCCTGTGAGTGTCACCCAGCAGCCATCCCCAAATCCAGCCCCACACAAAATCATTTGGTTCACTTGGTAAGTATACAAATTCCTGGGCCCCAAACCTAGAGTCTCTGCTTCAGTAGGTTTGGGGTGGGGTACGGAGTCATTATAAAGAATTAGGTGGTTCTGGGCGGCACCTTTGGCTCAGTGAGTAGGGCACCAGCCCCATATGCCGAGGGTGGCGGGTTCAAACCCAGCCCCGGCCAAATTGCAACAAAAAAATAGCTGGGCGTTGTGGCGGGCGCCTGTAGTCCCAGCTACTCGGTAGGCTGAGGCAGGAGAATCGCCTAGGCCCAGGAGTTGGAGGGGTTGCTATGAGCTGTGTGACGCCACAGCGCTCTACCGAGGGCGATAAAATGAAACTCTGTCTCTACAAAAAAAAAAAAAAAAAAAGAATTAGGTGGTTCTGATGATTTTGTGTCTGATTTTCTTGAAAAGTAAAGTCAGGGTTGAAAAGGTCAGTACCCCCTGGCCTAATTAAAACCAGTACTTTGCAAAGTATATACAATTAGTATATGCAATTGTTGTCCAGAGGATTAAAGAATCTGTTCTAGAGTTAATGGGAATAAAACACTTCAGTGTCATGGAGAATTGGAAACATCTCATAAAAATAAACAGACGTGCTCCCAAGACAATGATGGAAAGGTTGCATTTCCTTTTCTCCATTTGAAAAATAGACAGTTACTAAATCACGATGACCAGCTCATATGCAAACAACTTTTGGAAGACTTATCAACAGATAGCAACAGCTATATTAATTCTCAATACTGATTTAAAAATCATGTTTGTACACCTTATTTAAGTAAGTTTTTTTTTTCAGCTTTGGACACTTTGGGCCAAGTAATTTTCTGTGGGGGTCTGTTCTCTGCATGTGAGGACATTTAACATCATCCCTAACCTCTACCACTGGACACCAGCAGTGCTCCTCTAGTAATGACAACGTTTCTCCAGATACTTAGTGCCAATTGTTCCCTGGGAGGGGACAAAGTCACTTGCGGTGGAAAAGCATTGCTCTGGAAAAAAATCATGCAATTTCTCTGGGGCTTTGGATTCCTATAATGTAAGATGAGGGAGTGAAGGTGGTATTCATAGCAGTGGAATTAGAAAAGATTCTATAATAAGTGATACTGGTAAAATAAAAATAATTCAGATGCAATACCAACCCATGCTGAAAAATACACTTCAAATGGTCTAAAATTCCAAATTTTAAAGAAGCTAAAATATTGAAAAATATAAAGACTATATTTTTCTAACCTTAGAGTAAAGAAGACCTACCTAAGAAAACCAAAAAACCTAGAATCTAAAAAGGCAAACCTCAAAAGCCTTAAAACCACATTTTACTACTTCTTGATGATAAAATAATAACTAAATAAAGACCCTGAAAGCAAAATTTCAAAAAGAGAAAGTGAGAAAACATTGGCGTATTGTATTACAGACTGAAGGTCAGTCGGTATCCATAACACAGACGCATCCGAGCAGGGGCTGGGTTTTCATGGAGGTCACGCCTCAATCAAGCCAAACTACAATGGGGAAGTCATTTGAAGGGTCTTCTCATTTCTGAATAGGAAAGCTGAATGGTATTTTCTTTTTTTCTGACTATACAACATTTTCCAAGGTAAAATGTCTGCAATGTTCTTTTCTAAAAATCCTATTTCGCTAACTCTGGAGTGTACTCAGAAGGGTGCTGAGGATGAGGGACCCGTGCTCTGTCCTGCTTTCCTAACTGGGTCAAAGGGACCTCTAGCCTGCATCAGACCAACAACGGTGGGGCGTTCTGATAGGTCCAGATAAGGGAAAGGCTCAGGCTTTCCACCTTGCCAACCAAGAGAGAACCAGGCTGAGTCATGAGGGCAGATCCGTCCTCAGGGACTCATCTTTCCAGTTCAGCTGTGGCTCCTTCACCCACCACCTTCCCAAAGTCTGCCTCCTGGTGTGGCTGCTGCTAGCTCAGCTCTGGAGAGTTGATGTAATGGTAGGGAAATATCTTACTTTAAGTAATACTTTTTTCCTTAACTTCAAACACATTCTTTACTTAAAATGACAAATAAATCTGCCATCTTTGCCTGCTCAGTTATCAGTCAGCTGAGAAATCGCTCACATTGTGTCACAACCAATTGAACTGGAGTGTTTAGTTCATGAAAATAACCAGGCCGCAACTCATTATTTGAGTTATTGAAGATGATTTAATTAGTAGTATCATCTAATCTCTCTCTCAGCAATCAACTAGCCCTTAAACACCCAGATAAAAATTCTGTATGTAACTATTTAATTGAATGGGAGAGGAATAGGCTAAACATAAAAGATTCATTTTCTTCCAAGCAGTGTTCTCTCCTATCACTAAAAATAGAAAATACTCTCAAAATTTTTGATATTTTAAATAGAAGTACTTATCACTGCATTTCTCTTCCACCAAAAGGCAGAGATCATTGAAGCCGCACAGCGTAACTATGGAACTTAACCATGTTTTCTGCAGATGGCATATCTTGCTACCTATCAAAGGAAGAAAACAACTAGGGATGGAAGGAAAGATGTTCCTTATTTCCTAGTGATAAAGAACAGCAGTTGTAGGTGCTATATCACGTGCATGAACCTCCAGGTTGCATCCGAGAAAGTTCTGCACACCTGGAAGTTGAAGGATTGGTGACAAGTTGTATGAGGGAGGAGCAGGAGGAGCCAGGGAAATGTTTCCACCCTCCTTCTGTCCTCCCATTCCTAGCTTGCTTAATTTGCTTCAGAATTTAGAGAAGGAATTAAAGCTGGAAAGTATGTGAAAAACTTTTTAAGCCTACAGACACTTCTTCTGACTTTAGAATTTGTTGTTATTTTGCCAGGAAACAATAAATCCAGATGTTGGACCATGTCAGAAATCCGGGCAAGGGAATGGATCGTCTCACACAGAATGGTGATGTGGCTTCTGATTCTAGTGGCGTATTTGTTCCAAAGCAATGTGAATTCGGGACGTTTGCCAACTAAAGCTGTGGATCCAGAAGCATTCATGAATGTCGTAAGTTCGGATTTTCCATAATGTTTTGGGGGAAATGAAGTAACTTACATGTTACTATTTGTATCTGGTTATTGTCTGCATTATGTATTATACAGTAGAACCTCTATAACTTGACCACCCAAAGGACTGTAACAAACTGGTCACTCTACAGAGGTGGCCAACATAAGGAACCAGGCCTACTGGGCTGATACGCACATGTAGGTGCATGGCTGGTCCATGAAAATTAGGTCAACTTAAAGAGGTGGTCAATGTAGGGAGGTGATTAGCTACGGAGGTTCTAGTACATTTATATAATGTATAAATACATTTTATACATACGTTTTTATATGTATAAAAATTAAATGGTAGAAAGAGTGCTACCCTGAGTGTCAGTAGACCTGGGATCTCCTGCAACAAATTCAATAAGCAAGTGATTTAATCTCTTTGGACTTTAAACACAATTTAAATTTTCCTCGAACTCTTAGGTTCATCCTGTGAGCAAAAAAAATAACTGTGTTATTTTGGGCCCACCCCAGACCCCTGATGATTTCCCATCTGTCTGTTCTTTTTATTCTTTTTTTACTTTCTCCCATGTGGTGAAGATGTCAGCCCTCGCTTCTTGCTATCAAGGCACCCACGTCTAGGAGCTTTGACTGCACTGTTCTAACCCACTCTCTCTATCCTGTTCTGGACTGGTAACTTTGTTGAACGGCAATGAAAAGACCCTCAGTGCCTGTTGGAAAAGGCATCCTATGAGTAAAATTCACAACAATAATACATCTGTTTAGGTCTACCAGGGGAATTTGGTGGGGAGGGGTATACTTTCATATCCTAATTTGGATTTTAGTAATGAACACCATGGAGGGCATTGTGATAAAAGCTACGGACATATTATTTTATTTCAGCTCCACTTCCCTACGTAGTAGATACGATCATCCACATACTTCAAATCAAGCACCTGACATGAAGAGATGGGGCAAGTTAAACAAGTCCTTGCCACTGGTACAATTTAAATTCAGGTCCGCCTAAGCACTAAGCCTATAATTATAACCACTCTGCATGCAATAAACACTCCCTGGTGAGAAGGAAGAGAGTTTCCCTCCAGATGAGTAAGATGGCTCTGTACAATTAACAACCACACAATGTAGGTGTATCTAACACCTCATGGAAAGACCAATTGTGACATACATTTATAAGAGTTAAGACTCTTTTTACAGGTGCTCCCTTCTACGGGTTCTGAAACTCTGAAAGACCATAGGAATATTCTGAATCTACATGGTGCTAAAGATCAGGTTTCTCTGGACCATTACAATGACTAATTGTCTTTTGATGGTGTGTGTGGATCCCTCGGAATGTTCCACAAACTTCCTCTGCTTTGGGGCAAGGGGAACTCAGTTAGCTGCAGACAGAGACCTGGGCCCCAACACTTTTACATTTGGGGTTTCAGAAACCTAGAGAATAAAACGCATTTATTTGGGCTGTGCCATGAGCAGCATATGGGACAAGTTCTCCATTGAAGGAGGATCCGGGTAGAGCTTCTCAGCGTCCGGCACATTATTTAACTAGTTCCCCAGTAAACGTGTTTACTGTTATAAATAACACTGGGATAAATATTCTTACAGGTATATTTTCATGTATACCTCTGATTTTTTTTCTTAAAATTTCAGGAAAGGACAATGGGATTAAAAGTTAAATATTCAATATGTTTATAATTTTTCAATTTACAATACAATTTAAACATTAAATATTATCAGTTTTTAAATATACATATGCATAGGTCAATAAACTGCCCTCGAAAAAGAGTTATACAAATGTACAAGTTCACAAATAATGCCTTATCCTTTTGAATACACTGGGCCTATATTTTTGTGTCTACAAGTTTATGTCCTGCTATTATCCTGTGTAAACTCTCCTGCTGAGTGTAGTCTTGAACAGCTGCCACCTGTATGTCACGTTCGTTGTGGCTGGAGTTCTTCTCCTGTATGTCATGTTTGTTGTGGCTGGAGTTCTTCTCCTTTGGGTATGTCCATGCCCTTATCTCTACCGCTTTGTGGGTAACTCCTATTCTATCCTGAAGGCCTGGCTCAAATTCTCCTTCCTCCCTCAGAGCTGGCCTTACCAGCTTTGTTCACTGTGCTCCCTTTGCTCAGAATTCCTTTTTCTGCTTCCTTCCTTTAGATCCTTCATCCCACTTTGGCATTACCTCCATCTTCTCAGTAAACACTTGTCACGTTTCTATACCCACCTTATCTCATCTCCCCAAACAGTTGACTACACATTATCCTTGAAGGATAGTCCCCAGATCACCTGCATCTGCATCAGGGAAGCTGTTCAAATGTCCATTTGGAGGGTTCAGCCCAGACCTACAGTGCCAGAGACTGTGAGAGTGGGGTTCAGCAATTTGCATTTTAATGAGCCCTCCACGTAGTTCTGATGCATGCTAAAATTTGAGAACTACTCGTCTATAAAGTTTCAAGGTTAAATATACAGTGGTACGGTATACACATATACACACATAGGCACGCACACAGCATTTTATAACACTTGGTTAACGGGGTTTTCATTACAGTGGTAGCTTCAAGCTCTAGGACCTGCTATGTGCCAGGGTTATAGTTACTGTTACAGGTGCCTGTCTTTTTATATCCCTTACAACAATCCATGGATTATGAACCATTAGTATCCCTAATTTACAGATGAATAAACGAAGGAATAAGGACGGTTTAACTAAATTTCCCACGGTCATAAGCTAGTATGTGTATCAGTGTTAGACCCAGAATAAAAACTCAAGCAGTGGCACGCCAGGGCTTTGTTGTAATGACAGTGGCACCCCAGGGCTTTGTCGTAATGACTGCACATTTTTGCCCTATATCCTACTCCAGGTAGTTCACCTGGCTTTCTCCCCTCTTGCTCTTTTTATGGTAGCCCCCGATACAGTTTCTTCCTTCTCTTGGTAACAACACTGGGCAAGAATGGTGAAGACGCTTAGGATATCTCTACAGCTTTATATTTCCTAAAGAGTTTCTGCATGTAACAAGTATACAGAGCAGGGATTCTTCAGCAGATGTATCACATAGGCATCAAGGCGTCTGGAAGCCCTGAGATTGCATGCTCGTGCAGCCACGTGCATGGCCATTCCTACAGGTCCCCTCAAAGGCACTGAGGGAACTTTACCCTAAAAATGTTCAGAATTGCTGCTCTTGAGCCTATGGTTTTAGAACTAGAAAGAACCTTCAGGAATGCATGGCCCAGAGATTCGCTTTAAGTGTCCTGAGGCAGGTGCCCCACTGGCTGCATTAGAATCCCTTGATACCTGACCTGAAGTGGGCTCAAGACTCTGTATACTTAAGTGATTCTGGGTGCACACTGAGGTTTTGGAATCAGTATTCTGGTGCAGTTATTCTCAAACATTACCGTGCATCAGAATTCCCTAAAGAGTTTGCTAAAACACAAATTAACAGATCCTGTCTTCAGAGTTCCCGACTCCGTAGATTAGGTTGGAACCTGATAATCTGCATTTCTACCAACCTTAGTGATGTTGATGGTTTGGGCCCAAGGTCTACACTTTGAGAACCATCTTTCTTATCCAGTCTTCATATTAAAGACGAAGAAAGTGAAAACCAGAAAGGGTTGGCTGATGTTTTTAATTCCCACAATTAGCTAGGGAAAAGCAAGGACTTTCTTGCCTATGGCTTACAGCATCAAAGATCACCAAGAATACAGCCATCTATAAATCAATTAAAAAGAAATTGTGCTTTTTCCATAGAGTGAAATCATCCGACATCAGGGCTATCCCTGTGAGGAGTATGAAGTCACGACTGAAGATGGGTATATCCTTTCTGTGAACAGAATTCCGGGAGGACCAGGGCAACCTAGGACAGGTATGTTTCACCCTGTATCACCCTAACATGGCCATCTTCCCTGCAGCCACGATTTCCCTGTGATTGAGTGAAGAGAGTCTGGGTTCTTAGGACAGACTGGGGCCCATGGTTCTGCTCAAAGGATCATGTCAGTTCCTCCATAAACTCCACCCCTGTGCACCGCATCAATTATCTCAAATAAACACAGCATTTGCTTTTCAAAAAGAATCTTTAAGAAAAGTCCATGTCTTGACCCCTTCTAGCACTCAACTCATTCCCCCACACCCCTTATACAGATATTCTGGAACATTCACTGATTATTCTTTGAAAAGACCATGAACCTCTCTGTTCATGAAGAATTCAAACTTCAGTATGACACCTGCTGCCAACCCCATACACTAATATTCCTCATCCAAAGAGCACTTGAGACATTTTTTTTTTAAACTTTTTCTTTTTTTTTTTTTTTTTTTTTTGGTTTTTGGCCGGGGCTAGGTTTGAACCCGCCACCTCCAGCATATGGGACTGGCACCCTACTCCTTGAGCCACAGGCACCGCCCAGCACTTGAGACATTTAAGATGTTGCTCAGCTTTTCATTGAGGGTGACTTATTTATTTATTTATTTATTTAATTATTTTTTTAGGCAGAGTTTCAGTTTGTCGCCCTCAGTAGAGTGCCAAGGTGTCACAGCTCACAGCAACCTCAAACTCTTGGTGTCTCTCTCTTGCTCAGGCTGGTCTCACACCTGTGAATTCAGGGAATCCTCCCGTTTCGGCCTCCCAAGTGCTGGGATTATAGGCATGAGCCACAGCACCCTTTTAAGGACCAGGTTCTATGTATACATTTAAAACTTTAGATACATTTCCATAGTTCATTTAATTCCATTTTTTGGTATATGGGATTTTCAGTTATTTCTGAATTTTAAAAAGTTTATCTTCATTACTAAAGTAGGCCAAACTCCCATGCCTTTTAGGCTAGGTTCCTTTAATACTCAGGATTTATGCTTATAACAGCAATTACATTATCTGCCACTTGCACAGTGAAATAAGTTCTTGTGTTCTTTGCATATGCCAGGTACAATGCTAACTGCATTATTTCTTTCGGGCCCATTTAATTTTCACAATAATTCTAAGAAACTGCTATTTAAGTAACTTGCCCAGAAAATCCATGCTAATACTTGCTAGCAAGTTGTAAAACCTGTACTCAAATCAAGATCAGTCTGCCACTATTGCCCATGTTCTTAACTAGATCCAGAAAGTACTTGGCAAATGCTACTGGGCCTCAGTGTGAAGAAGTTTCAGGGTTCTGTTTTGCTTCAATGTGTACCTGTATAGCTTTTTGTAAAACAGTTTTTTGTTTTTTGGGGTTTTTTTCCGCACTAGCTGCACAGTTTAGCACGCTCCCACCTCAGTGCCTTTGAACTTACAGCTCTCCCTCTGGACCACTATTCCGTCAGATATCTATGCAGCTTGCCCTGTCCTTCTTTCAGGCCTCCTTTATCCGAGAGTCCTTCCCTAGCCACCCTGTTCAAAATAGCAACCCCTTTACTCTGCTACTTTTCTGCATAGCACTTCATACCTCCAGCTGCAATAGATATTTGCTTGTTTATTGTCTGTCTCTCTACAAAGTGTAAACTTGGTGAAAGTAAAGACTGCATCTGTCTTGTTCAAAGCCATAACCAGTGGCTAAACAAGTGTCGAGCACATTCTAGATGCTAAAAAAAATTACTGGAATGAGTGAATAAATTTTGTATAAATAAATGAATAGCCTGAGGACACAGAACAAACTTTTTACAAAGCCCCACAAATCCTAGGTGGTGGGCAAGACACAGCTCTTCCAAGCAGTTAAGGGGCTGCAGCAATTTCTAAGGGTGAGGGTCCCCTGCAGTCTGGGTTCATGGACAGAGTTTGGCTTTCTCATATCTTATTAACTCACTGTCGACCAATTCCAGGTTCAAGGAATCTGCCTTTTTGGTCTGGTCAGTGTGGCATACTCCCCTCTAGTGGCTGATGTTGTCCCTGCAGCTTCCACTTGCCCCTCAAGGACGCATTCTCCCAGGACAAAGGGAAAGGGGATTTTTCACCATCTCTTCATAGAGGGTCAATGAAATTCATACTGAAAATAACTGAAAAATCTTTATGGAAAAGCTTATAGCTTGTGATAAAGTCTTTTTTATCTTTATCAAATCATTATACTTGGCTTCAAATATTTACATCAAGAAAGATATAGCCTGGAACATCCTCAGAAATGACGTCTTTTTAAAGTGTAGCCCTTACACACGCACCTACTGGCTATGATTTAAATAGAAGGCCATGGCTGAGGGGATGTTTGAAATGATATAAATGAGCCAGCCCTCTCATTAGGTGACCCACAAGTACAAACTGTACTGCTAATTGGGGCCAAGCTGACCCCAACAATAGGAAATGTCCTGAGGTCTCCCAAAGGAAGCAATGATCATCTATCTTTCTTTGATCACCCCATGTCAACACAACTGGGGTCACCTCCATGAGAGCAAAGAATATGAACCAAACGAGCAGACATCAAGGAAAACTTAACACCGAATTATTTTCTCCTGGCTCTGCACTTATGGTCCTCAGTGGCCTACACGTTCTCTCCCCAGAGGGATAAAATGAGGCAGATGAAACTCATAAATACCACCCAGATGCTAGATGAGTTTGTTGTAGAAAGGAGACTGCACACAGATTCTATTCCCTTTTGTAGCAACAGTAACAAGAGTTCCCCCTCTGATAAGAGGGCAGGCAGCATGCTGAGCACTTAGTATATCTCATTTGACTCCCCAAATCCCTGTAAAGTGGGCAATTGTATCCTCCTTTTGCTAATGAGACACTGAAGCTCAGAGTCACACGCTGTAGTGAAATGTAGCAATAACAATGACAGCAGCAATAAAGCCATTTTTTATTTCCTTTAGGCTGGGTACTGCAGTATGTGCATTTATGATATAATTTAATTGTCACAACTCCTATCAAGGGCATGATATTTTTCCCTCCTAATGGTACACCATTTTATTAATCTTTTAGTGATATTTCCTAATGTGAAAAGTGATGTATATCCCTTAATTTATCAAGTTGGGTCCTTCTTGATGCCTCGTATTATGAAACATGATGTTGGCTTATTTCAGCCATTATATATGGTGTAAATATTTTAATTATTCTGCAATCCTATCTCCTGGGCATTTTTGATATTTTCTGAAGAGCTCAGAAAAGTCCAATACAATGCAAGGGTATATTTAAGAATAACTAAGAATAAAAAGACATTTTAAATGTCTTACTACAAAAAATAAGTTGGTGAGGTGAAGGTTATGTTAATCAGTTTGATTTAAGCATTCCAAATTGTATATCAAATCATCACATTGTACCCCATTAATGTACACAGTTATTATTTTAAATAAAAATGAAATAAAGAAATAGAAAAAATTTTAATAATAATTACACAAAAACAACAAGTTAACTTTATAGACTCTTTCTCTGTGTCAGACATTGTACCACCTATTCCTTGAGTGCTATTTTATTTAACTATAACAAAAATTCTATTTCACTGATGAGGAAATCAAGACACAAAAAAGGTTAAGTAATTGGCCATAATAATTAAGCTAGCAAGAAGCTGAATCAAGATTTAAACACAGGATTATCCAACTTCAAAGCCCTTATACCTTAGTGAATAGCAATAAAGGTAGAGAGCACTTCATACCACTAATATTTTGGTTTTTGCAGGGTCCAGGCCTGTTGTGTTACTACAACATGGCCTGGTTGGAGATGCCAGCAACTGGATTTCCAACCTGCCCAACAATAGCCTGGGCTTCATTCTGGCAGATGCTGGTTTTGATGTGTGGATGGGAAACAGCAGGGGAAACACCTGGTCTCGGAAACACAAGACCCTCTCTGTGGAACAAGATGAATTCTGGGCTTTCAGGTATATGAAAATCTTGAGAATGAAGCAAATGTGGATGTCTGTTGGAAAACTGGGTAAAAACTGTTTTTTAGTATGGGGTTAATTTATTTTGCTGCATCACCAGTATCCCAACATGACATCCCCAGTTTTCTTAGTTAACTGGTGATTCTTCTGGGGAGGTAGTGGGGAATATTGGATTCCCCAAGCAGGTTAGGTCTGGCTATTGGGGTGATAGGGGTGTTTGGGATCAGGTAACAGAGATTGGAATGGGAGACAGGTAGGTCCATTTCCTTGCAGGTGGACAATTGTACTCCAGAAGGAGACCAGAGCAGGAAGCATTAGAAAAAATAAAATAAGAGAAATGATTAAGTCTTAGGGACCATCATTTTGACTCACACATCACTTATGCTCTTACAAAAGATTTTGAATGTTTTCATTTAAATTATCTATTGACATTCAACCTGCTCTTTGTGCCCACCAGAGATGAGTTCCTGCAGCCCCTCTAATACTTTTCCTATAAATGAATCCGCATGGCCCTTTGCTATTCTGCTAACAGTGTAATAGGAGACCTCCATTGGGAGGTGGCTCATGTCCCGGTAAATATTCACTGAAGATGATTATCGCTCTATGATAACATCTGGAGAAAACAGGCTTGCTGACACCCTGTGACTCCAGAGACAGCCACACATCACAGGTTTGAAATGAGTTTAAGTGTTGTGAGAGGCACCATAACAAGCTACTGGGGCTGACAAGTCACGGGATGGTTTGTAATCCTCAGGGTGTGCTTTATTCGTTTCTAATTGTAATTTTTCATATAACTTTGTCTTTTCCCCTTGTAGTTATGATGAGATGGCTAGGTTTGACCTTCCTGCAGTGATAAACTTTATTTTGCAGAAAACGGGCCAGGAAAAGATCTATTATGTCGGCTATTCACAGGGCACCACCATGGGTAGGTTCAAAGAAAAGCAGGTTTGTACACTCAGAAGAAATGTAACCATATAGTGCAAGCTATGCCTGGAATCAGTCGCCTTGCACTTCTCAGATCCAAGTGCATTATCTTAAGAACCATAAAGATCCCCAGCAAAGTGGCTAGCATATAGTTACCTCCCTAAATATATGTATATAATATACATATCTCAAAGTCAATATTATTGTATTTAATAATTTATTTCAAGAGAACCTAATTACTTGAAAACAAAATAGATTGTCATAGAGATCAAAGAGGAGTTTTTGCTATCTACCCTCAAACCCTGTAGGTTTATAGAAAAGTTAAGACACAGTCACACATAATTATCAAAATATCTCAATAAAAGTAAAATACACACTCTGAGTCCTAGGACATTCGCTATCCATGATGACTTATTTCTTCCCTCACAGGCTTTATTGCATTTTCTACCATGCCTGAGCTGGCTCAGAAAATCAAAATGTATTTTGCTTTAGCACCAATAGCCACTGTTAAATATGCGAAGAGTCCTGGGGCCAAATTTTTGTTGCTGCCAGATATGATGCTCACGGTATGTGACTTCCCAGAAAATATCTAGTCTACCTAGAAGTCTGCCTGGTTTCCTAAAATGTAGACTTTTAGACTGAAGCCTCTGCTTTTCTATCATGCAGTGTTACCATTTCACTTCATATTTTTACAGGGATTGTTCGGCAGAAAAGAATTTCTGTACCAGACCAGATTCCTCAGGCAGTTTGTTATTTACCTTTGTGGCCAGGTGATTCTCGATCAGATTTGTAGTAATGTCATGTTACTTCTGGGTGGATTCAACACTAACAATATGAACATGGTGAGTGGGAGCCTTGTGAATTCCCAGGGCCCCAGGGCAAAGCTGAGAATTATTCCTCTCACTCCTTGAGGGACAGAGAATGACAGTGAGGACTTAGGGAAAAGATGTACTCCCAGGATTTCAGTTCCTTCCAATTCATAAGCAAATGAGGGAAATGCTTCAGCCTGGGCTGACACAAGGTTAACGTAAGGGCCTTAGGTCTAGAGGCCGAGGCAGGTGAATCACCTGAACTCAGGAGTTCGAGACCAGCCTGAGCAAGAGCGAGAACTCATATGTACTAAAATAGAAAAACTTAGCCGTGCATTAGGGCAGGCACCGGTAGTCCCAGCTACTGGGAGGCTAAGGCAAAAAGATCACTTAAGCCCAAGAGTTTGAGGTTGCTGTGAGCTATGATGCCTCCACGGCACTCAGGGTGACAGAGTGAGACTCTGTCTCAAAAAAAAAAAAAAAATTAGTAAATGAAATAAAAACGTGAGGGCATTGCTAGATAATAAATCACAGATTCGAGATGGAAGAGGTCTGAAAGCAGCTTTGCTACAGTGACTTGGCAGATGAAAGGGAGCGATTAGAACCAGTCAACAGAGAAGTGCTGCACCTTGTCCCTTCTTCCCTCCACTAGAGTCCTCGGGGTTTGAAGTTGAAGTTCTTTGATGGAACATGAGAATGTTCCCATTTGGCTCAGACTATTAGTTAGGTTAGTGAGTGTTATTGGCAGTGGGTGGGGGGTGTTCCCCAGGAAGCATACTCTGAAATGGAGAGTAATGTGTAGAATGATTTGGGGCCAATACGAAGGATTGGGTAAATGGAAAAGTCAAGGTATGATGCAGATAGAATAGGAGCCTCTGTTGATCCTCAGAGATTTGTGGAGCCAGGTTGGTCCTTCGGAGCTCTCCCAAGTCTAGAGGAGAGAGCTGGGCCTTCATACCTCCGCATCAACCTGTCATTTAACGCAGCACACACCAGTCACAGGAGAGCACTGGGCAAGACCTCTCTCTGAAGCTGGGGCAAGCCTCAGAGCAGGCTGACAGCTGAGGGCTGTCTGCCAGCAGCACTCCCAGTGACTGGGGGCATAGGTGTCTTTAATCCTGAAGATTTTATTTCTCATTAAAAGTTAATAGTTTGGGCTTGGCGCCTGTAGCACAGTGGTTATGGCGCCGACCACAGACACCAAAGGTGGTGGTTTTGAACCTGGCCCAGGCCAGCTAAACAACAATGATAAGTGCAATAAAAATTAGCCGGGCATTGTGGCAGGCACCTGTGGTCCCAGCTACTTGGGAGGCCGAAGCAGGAGAATCGCTTCAGCCCAAGAGTTTGAGGTTGCTGTGACACCATGGCATTCTACTGAGGGCAACCTGGTGAGACTCTATCTCAAAAAAAAAAAAAAAGTTAATAATTTGATTTCTAGCTACCATTGATAAGCATGTATTGTGTGCCAAGCTAATATTTTCCCTACACCAAGCCTATGAGATGAGAGTTATCAACGTCCCTATTTTATTAAAAGTTAGTATACTAAGATTTAGTAGACAAATAACTCACCCAAGTTCACCTGAAAATTATATGACATAATTAAGATTTGAATATAGGCTCAATTCTACATCCCTCATCCTGAATATCCCTAGTAAAATTTTCTGAAAGAAGAGGTCATATCTCTAATGAAAAGTTATTCTCATATGAAAAAGAGGTGCCCAGGAATACAGTTAATGACATTTTATTTATGTGCCTGTGTACATTCTGGTTTCATGGATATTGCTGATAATTTAATGATGTTCCCATTTCTTAGTCTGATACTCCAGAGATTTACTCTTGACAAGCTGCCCATCTTGTGAATTTTTCTGTGTCCCACAAACCACTCATGCTTTGTTGCAGAGCCGAGCAAATGTATACGTTGCCCACAATCCTGCCGGAACATCTGTGCAAAATATTCTACACTGGAGCCAGGTGAGAATGCTGAATTTGAGGCGGCGCCTGTGGCTCAAAGGAGTAGAGCACCGGCCCCATATGCCAGAGGTGGTGGGTTCAAATCCAGCCCTAGCCAAAAACTGAAAAAAAAAAAAAAAAAGAGAGAATGCTGAATTTTCAGTCTTTGCTAAGGCTCTGTGCATATTTGGTGTAGAACAGTCCAAGGATGCCTTTTTGACAACCCAGGGAGTATTTCATGCCACAATGAGTTGAAATGCAATCTCATCAAGGCTGTTTCCACTGAGAATTTGATCAGGATCATTGGAATGTTTCAGAAGGTGGGAGAAGAGGACGAGAGTAGCCCAGGGACATATTTAGTGAAGTAATACAGCCCAAGTGCTGCCTGTCTGGAGCCACTGCACTGATGTGGCTGGAGAAGATCGCGTTTCCCCCTTCTCTTTAGCCCTCCTGCAGAAGTCAAGGAGCAGCAAAACACTAATGTGGGACCTAATTGCCCAAAGAGATTTCCACCAGGGTCCTTTGTACTGCAAACTTCACCTGCAGACACAAGGGGTAGGGATTGCATGTCTGTGTGCACATATGTGAGATAGAGACAGACAGACAGACAGACAGATTGTATCATCAAAACCAAAGAAGAGGCTCCCGTGCCTGTGGCTCAAGCAGCTAAGGCGCCAGCCACGTCCACCTGAGCTGGCGGGTTCAAATCCAGCCTGGCCCGCCAAACAACAATGACGGCCGCAACCAAAAAATAGCCGGGCATTGTGGCAGGCACCTGTGGCCCCAGCTACTTGAGAGGCAAAGGCAGGAGAATCGCTTGAGCCCTGGAGTTGGAGGTTGCTGTGAGCTGTGATGCCACAGCACTCTACCCAGGTTGACAGCTTGAGGCACTGTCTCAAAAAAAAAAAAAACAACAACAACAACAAAGAAGAATTCTGAGTTGTGTTAAATTTTGGTCACTATCTCCCGGGATCTCCACCTTGCACAAATCCAGGGCACACTTTCCTATCGTAGCCCACAGAGTGGTGCAGGGTGCCCTTCCTACATTAATTACAGCAGGGATGCCCTTCCCGGAGTTGATAATGTGGTGGTCAAGTATTTATTAACATATAGTCCCTATGTATATACGTATATGTATATATACATATGTATATGTATATATACATATATTCCATATATATATATATATTCCATCTTTCACCCTTGAAAAGAAAGCTTCATTCTTTTCTTTGCATTTCCCTTTGAAGTTTATCCCAACACTGATTGGAAGAGCAGTTCGGCCTTTGGTCTCCGCCTCCTTCGCACCTGCAGAGGGTGTAGCAAATTTCCACCACACCCCCATTACCACCCTTCTCCAGTGACACCTCTAAATACTTTGTAAATTTTTTGTCTCCTTTTAGGCAGTGAATTCTGGGGAACTCCGTGCATTTGACTGGGGAAGTGAGACCAAAAATCTGGAGAAAGGCAATCAGGTAAGAAAATCAAATACTATCTGCTGAAAATACATTCTTTGGAAATGTGTGAGAGGGAAGTTATAGCAACAGTTTATTCTAGAGAAGGGAATAAAACATGAGAATCCAAACCAAGAATAATATTCAGGGTTGAATTTGAAAATAATTAAGTTGATAGCTTAGCCAAGAAACTGCTCTCCTCCTCCAGTGAAGTAAGAGGTCTTTTTTGCTGAGATTGACTTCCTGCGCTAGGCACAGGGCTTCTCAGGAGCAAGGTGGGGTATATTTAATCCAAAGAAGAGTGCACTCTATGGGGATCCTGAAAGGATTATTTTAGAGTCATAAAAACAAAACAAAAAAATGAAGATGGTGGGTGTAAGGTTGTTTCATGGCACCCTACAAAGAACATTAAGAGGCAAGTGGAGATTGCTGTGTTAATTTTGCTTCTGCATTAAAACCTATGTGGTAGAGGTTGGGCTGCTTTAATTCTTCATGTCTCAATTTCTTTATCTTTAAAATAAAAATTATTGGATTAGAAAATTCTTCAGAGTTCTCCCTGGTCACACTTTTAGTGACTCTATGATTTGCAAGTTCAAAGTATGAAAAAAGGATGTTATTACTTTACCCAAGAAAATAAATAGCTAATGCTATGGAATGACATTAAATGTCAAAATGTAGAGAATTCAAATTGGATAGGTGTACTCTTTTGAGCATAAGATCTTCACTGAAGATTATTGGTTAGCATAGCAAATATTGATATTTACCATACAAACAAAGCTGGACGGAGCAGATTAGACACAGCCTAATCTTCCTTTGTGAGTTAGGACATGCTTTATATCCAATGCCATCATCAATCCAGATATAAAACGCTAAGAAATTGGACAGACTCCATCACACCTCTGGAGAGCAAATTCTCAATCACTGATAATTGGCTACTTCTTTTTTAGAATTTTCTTCACTATTTCCTAAAATATGTCTTTAGAGAAAGTATTCCAGTTCTAAGATAGGTTTACTTTTTTGTTTGTTTGTTTGAGACAGAGTCTTAGTTTGTCTCCCTCAGTAGAGTGCTGTGGCATCACAACTCACAGCAACCTCAAACTCTTGGGCTCAAGCGATTCTCCTTCTTCAGCCTTCCAAGTAGCTGGGACTACAGGCGCCCACCACAACACCCAGCTATTTTTAGAGACAAGGCCTTGCTGTTGCTCAGGCTGGTCTTGAACCTTTGTGCTCAGGCAATCCACCCGCCTGGGCCTCCCAGAGTGCTAGGATTACTGTCACTGTGCCCAGTCCCTCAGATAATTTTAATCAGCATTTACTAACTGAGTTCTAGAGGAAGTCAGATGTGCAGAGTATGCTCCAGAAAAATAGTAATGGAAGGGAAGAGAAAAAAACATACACAAGTTGTCATAAAATCACAGATATTTTGAGCTAAACATGACATTTAATTCAATCTTTTCACCTGTAGATGAGAAAAAAAAATTACTACTGACCTCATAGACTATTCCAACCTTTCTTATGTAAATTAGGCCATAACTCCAAATTATTAGGAAACCACAAAGAGAAACCAGAGTCTTTAGTATTAGAGCAAACTGACCAAGAAGTGGGCCTTCCCATTTCTATGAAAAATCCTGGATGCTGATTACTTTCAGGGGCTCAGCCAGCCCAGCTAATCTACCAGTACTGCTGAGTAATTCCCAGGAATTAGGAATACTACATACCATTTTGGAGGCGATTTTTAGGGCAGGAAATTGAGGCTTAAAGCAGGTATTTAACTTTTACCTCCCCTTGGTTGAAATGACCTGAGTGCCTTAGGTTTATTTGTTAATGTTCCCATGTTGTGGAGACACAGCCATGCTGGGCCTGACTCAGGCGGAGCCTGTGAACACATAGTCTTTGTGACAATCTGCAGGGCTTTCCAGTAGGTCCCTTTGCCTTTTGTTAGAATATCTCTAATTTGGCTCAGCGCCTGTAACTCAGTGAGTAGGATGCCGGCCACACACACCAAGGCTGGCAGGTTTAAGCCTGGCCTGTGCCTGATAGACAATGACAACTACAACCAAAAAATAGCCGGGCATTGTGGCGGGAGCCTGTAGTCCCAGCTACTTGGGAGGCTGAGGCAAGAGAATTGCTTAAGCCCAAGAGTTTGAGGTTGCTGTGAACTGTGACACCACGCACAGCACTCTACTCAGGACAACATAGTGAGACTCTATCTCAAAAAAAGAAAAAGAATATCTCTAATTCTTGCTTCATGAAATGTTCATGAATTTAGTTTTTAAAAGGACAGGTACTTTTTTTTTTTTTTTTTTTTGAGACAGAGTCTCACTATGTTGCCCTCGGTAGAGTGCCGTGGAGCAACCTCCAACTGTTGGGCTTAAGTGATTCTCTTGCCTAAGCCTCTCAAAAAGCTGGGACTACAGGTGCCTGCCACATTGCCTAGCTATTTTTTAATTGTAGTTGTCATTGTTGTTTGGCAGGCCCGGGCTGGGTTTGAGTCGCCAGCTCCAGTGTATGTGGCTGGTGCCCTAGCTGCTGAGCTACAGGTGCTAAGCCCATGTACATTATTTTTAAAGGCAATCAACTTATTTACAAAATATTTAATAGGAAGAAAAAAGTACAAGGCATTATTTGTTTTTATGTGTTTTCTCATTTGACCTAAGTAAGTTATTGCAAATATTGTTTCCATTCATAGATGAAGAAACAGAGGTTCAAGAACGTTAAGTAGTTTTACTTTGATGTAGGGGTGGAACAGAGATTCGTAAAGTATGGCTCCAATGCCCAGGCACCCTTCACTACAGCACATGGCGTCTTTATATTAGGTTTCTTGGAAATGTAACTTGAGTTTGTAGGTCCAAATGTTATCTAGAGTTAAAAATGATTCTTTTTCTCTAGCCAACTCCTGTAAGGTACAAAGTTAGAGATATGACAGTCCCTACAGCAATGTGGACGGGAGGACAGGACTGGCTCTCAAGTCCAGAAGACGTCAAGACACTGCTCTCTGAAATGACCAACCTTGTCTACCATAAGAACCTCCCTGAATGGGCCCACGTGGATTTCATCTGGGGCTTGGATGCTCCTCACCGCATGTACAATGAAATCATACATCTGATGAAGCAGGAAGAGCACAGCCTTTCCCAGGGAGTGTGTGAGGTCCTACTGTGAGACATCTGATACTGACACGTCTTGGGAATACTCCCGTGGGATGGGGCTAGGACCTGGGAAGGATTTTCAGAAGGATTTCCAGAATTGGAAACCTACTATCTTGGCAGAAGGGAGGGCAGAGGTAACAGTATGCATTCTCAGATTTAGTGCATTTGGCACTAAAACTGACATCAGCCTTATTTTCAGTGAATTAAACTACTCATTGGGTGAACATAGGTTTCATATGCTGCTATATATCCCAGTAGTCCCCAGACATTTTGGCACCAGGGACCAGCTTCATGGAAGATAGCTTTTCCACAGGAGGGAGGATGGTTTCAGGATGATTCAAGCACATTCCACCTCCACCTCAGATCATCAGGGATTATATTCTCACAAAGAAAACACAGCCTAGATCCCTGGCATGTGCAGCTGACAGTAGAGTTCACAATCCTATGAGAATATAATGTCCCCACTGCTTATCTGACAGGAGGCGGAGTTCAGGTGGTGATGGGAGGGACGGGAACAGCTGTAAATACAGAGGAAGCTTCTTCGCTGGCTCTCCCGCTGTTCACCACCTGGTGTGTGGCCCAATTCCTAAACAGACCACAGGCCCACACTGGTGCACAGCCCAAGGGGTGTGGACCACAGCCGTGTTCTACCATCCTTAATAGTAAATTTTACCTGACAGCCAGAATGTATCCAGGTATTCCCTATGTTATTCAGGCAAACCTCTTTAAAACTAAGCTGTATTTTTGGAGCAGTAAAGTAAAAGGACAAATTGGGACAGATGCTAAGGTCTTGAATCTCTGGGTTGTTGTTGACTTTGACAAAATAAGCTAGGCTTTTTTCACCTCGTTGCCATAGAGACATGGCAGGAAGCCAAGTCTACCTCAGGAAACCAAGCTGCTTCATAAAAATGAACAAAAAAAAAATCAATGTTACAATATATAAAATATGGTAAGCATCATCCAAATTAGGCCAAGTTTTACAGTTGGATCTCAGGGAAGAAAATTTTGTAGGATATTTATGTGTTTTCCAATAAATTTATTATGTATTCCATAAAGCATGTCAGCAGAGTCTCTTGTTTGAGAATTTACAGCCTGTTGCTAGGATACCTAATGGCTAGAATTTCCTGGCCACCAAAGTTTTCTGCCTATAAAAGTTAAAACCTAGGAAGAAAATTTTATAATGTCATGAGCATAATGAAACAAACTGTCACGCATTTTATTCTTTAATCTTGACAAAGTTAATGTGACACAGTCACCCCAAATCATTTGCAAACCTAAATTTATTTTTTTAAAAAATTGTTCAATTTATATACAGTTTCAAAGATGACAGTTATAAATTGTGTAATGGCTATTTTGCTAAATCCGTAAACCAAATTCAAGGTATACAGTGTGTCAGAGGTATGCTGTGGACGGTATACGGGTGTGTCAAATGCACTTGTTTTTCCTGCCCCCCAGTGTCACCAAGTTATTAAGAGATATTTAAAGGCTTCACAATCTATGTCTACACACTATTTTCCTCATAAAACATGTGCCCTTAGGGTTTTTTCATAGTTCAATAAATATTGCTGGTTTTGATTTTTATCAGACCTTTTTCTGTTCAAAGATAGTAAATCTTTCATTTTTAGAGTGCATGTGTAACCACATATAATGTAGCATAGCCTGTGCCTACAGCTATGTGTGATTCAGCCTTGATCTGCAAAATTCAATCATGTTTTTAAAGTATATTCTTACTCTGTCTCATTCTCAAAGAAAGCCAGATATTTGTATATTTATAATATAGTATATTGTATATTATATATAATATAGTATATTTATATATAATATAGTATATTGTATATTATATATATAATATAGTATATATTATGTAGTATATTGTATATTATATATAATATAGTATATTTATAATTTGTATATTGAGTCTTAGAGACACAATCCCAATACTACCTCATCATATAATTCTATTACTTGTGAAGAAGTCCTTTATCCAAATAAGGTACAATCATATTTTAAATTTCATCAATAAAAATAAACAAAACAAACTAGTTAGCCACCTGTATTTACAAGAAGGTCCTGAAGATAATATCAATAGATATGTGTACATGTTCAAACCAAGGTGGCTTTTATTTGTAAATTGATACCAAAATGTCTAGTGGAATGCTGGTAAAAGTTCTGTATTGTCAATTTGCCAATTTCTGTGACGTAAACACACCCACCACTAACACATGATCCATGTTTTTATTGAAGTTGTTTCATTCAAGGAATGTTTGCACATGACTCTCTAAACCCACACACATCTACACACCATTCTATACAAGTGCACATACTCTTGAGTCTTCCTCTCAGTACTCAAAGAGCTGGCTGAGAGAGACAGTTTGGCTTCCAGAGACCAAATACACTCTTTATAAGAGTGATAAAACTAGAAAGAGAGAACACTATCTCAGAAGATAACCCTGATCCTCTTCTTCAGGAGAAACTGAGCTTCTTGTTGTTACTGTTTGAGATGGGGTCTTGCTATGTTCCCCAGATTGGTCTTGAATTCCAGGTCTGCAGTGACCTTCTACTTCCACCTACCAGGTAGCTGGGACTTCAGTGAGCCACTGCACCTGGCTGAAATAGCAGTTTTTGGCTGAAATGAAGTCTCCAACAACTTTAGTGTTTCCCTTAGAAGTATTATTGCCATGGTGAACTCAATCAAGCAAAAAATACTGTAAATAAAAAGCTCTTTGAAAACATTACCCTGGCAACCATCATTATCTTCATAAAATAATGGCATCCAGATTGTGTGGCCCACAGACCAACAGTCCAAGATGGAGTTAGAACCCAGTCCTCTAACTCGATGTCTCCATTCGTGAAGTCACAAGGATTATGAAGCTTTCCTTAGCATTAATTCAATCTGGGAAAATCTTAACTTCCGTGCAATATCCAGTGAACTCTCACCATACTGAAGGAAGAAAAGCACAGTTATTTCCTACAAAGCCAAACATCAATGAAAAGGATCTAGTAAACAACTTAGATTAATTGACTCCCTGGCTTGGCAAGGGCTTGAAATGTCATTCAGTTCTAATAGTAATGGGATAACTATAACTTCATTCTTAATGAGGATGATTAATTTTACTGTTATTTACATCAGAAGCAAATAATCTACTTCAACATGAGGCCTGGATTAGAAGATGGAGCTAGCAGAAACTCATAGTGTGGTCCACAGATGCTTACCTTATTCTTAATCAAGGGGTCTGCATGGGCTTCCAGGAGCAGAGGGATGAGAGTCTGGTTCTTCATCTCACAGGCGTAATGTAAGGCAGTGCAGCCATACTGAAACACAGAGGGCCAAGGCTGCAGCTCATCAATTGGGGTCTCCACAGTTTGCAGCTTGTGGCTTCTATAGCTAGTCCTTGATGCTCAGTGGTGTACAACTGAGCAAAACAAACAGCCTACTGACTATACACACACACACACAAAATTGGCCTATAAGCCACCAATAACAGCCTTTTTCAATTTCTGTTCTAAACTAAAGAATGCAACTTAGGCCAGGCACAGTGGCTCAAGCCTGTGATCTTAGCACTTTGGGAGGCAAAGGTGGGAGAATTGCTTGAAGCCAAGAGTTCAAGACCAGCCTGAACAAGAGCAAAACCCCATCTCTACAAAAAAAAAAAAAAAAAATAGAAAATTGCCAGACATGGTGGTATGCACTTATAGACCCAGCTTCTCGGGAGGTTGAGGCAGAAGGATGAGTTAAGCTCAGGAATTTGAGGTTGCAGTGAGCTACGATCATAACACTGCACTGTAGCCCTGGTGACAGAATAAGACTTGAACAACAACAAAAAAAAATTCCACCTTATAAAAAGTTGATGCTGAATTGTGCCAAAGTTCCTTGGCAGAAAGTCTTTCAGTAGATAGGTTATCATCATCTTGATCATGGTGCCATATTTGCCCTTAACAAGTCCCAATATGAACCTTTTAACCAATACCCTCTACCAAAATCCCTACACTGCAAAGAAGGCAGGTGCTCATATTGCTACAGCACATCTACAAGATAAACACAGTTTTACTAATAAGTCTACCAAATTTTATTTGTCATAATTTATATCATATGTTATAGGACAGTGGCTCTACTCTGTTGGCCCTAATTTAAAACACTAACTACAAATCCAAAAAAATGTATACGTGGGGCATTAGTGTCCAGAATTTTGCTTTTAAAAGACTCACCAAGCAACCATGTTTGAGTATTAAAAAAATAATATCTTTAACTGCATTCCTTCATGAGGACAATTACTTGATTGTCTTGATAGTCTTTATAACTATCAAGATTAACACAATTAGCTCTCGATTGTGTTCCCTGGAAACTCCTCAAAAGTTACAGGCGATAATGCTGCCATCACTTATTTTTATTAAGTGACAGCATGATGAATGGAAGATCTGGCTCTGAATTTTCCATGTGAAATAGAATCTACTCACCTAAAAATATAAAACAGTGCATTAATTAGAAAATGGATGTTAACATTTAGGTAGTTTGGTGAAATGTGTGTGTGTGTGTGTACACGCACATGTCTGTCTACAGGAATATAATATCTCTATCTGGAGACACAGATAGATGTAAATAGCTGGAAAAATATCCTAGAGAAATTTACATCACAGGCACAAATTTTAAACCTATAGAATTTAAATTAAAATACCATGGAAAAACCTCCAATAAACTCAACTTAATTTTTATTAAAGTCTTAATGTGTTTCAAAAGTATCTAAGGAAATGATGACACACTATAGTTGTCTATCCAAATTTCTCCAAAAATTCCATTTGAAATAAAAGGAAAACATACATTTCAGAAACTTATACTCTTGTATTCTCTCTCTCTCTCCCCCCCCCCACACACATATGTGTGTGCACAGATACCCCACTGAAAATTTCCTCCATTTAAACATGATATAAACATAACCAAATATAACCAAAGTGACATGAATAATTAATAAAAACAGGATGGGGCATCCCTGCTATTATAGAACAATGATGGTACGCATACATAGATGTACACACACCTAAAATAGGCATCACAAATAGAATGTTAAATTTTGGAATCAAATTTCCACTTGCCTACTTTTCAAATATAGAACTGGGAATGCACAACTTTATTCAATTAACACTAGCAAATAAAAAATTGTACAAATAAACATCTGTCTCATTATAATCATTTAAGAAAGGAAGATGAGTACAAGGGAGCAGAATAAGGGCGAAAACAAAACCTTACACTTATAAACAGGAAGAAGAGAACAGAGGCTGCTCAGACTGTTCCCACTGCTCTTACCATCGTTTGACTTTTCTTTGACCTTTGTCTTTATCTTTCATTTGCAGATGGGGCCTCCCTTAGCAGCAGGCGGGGGACTTGACTGTAGCAGTAGCTGTTAACATTCAGTGAGCATTTACTGTGTGACAAGCATCTGCTAAGTACTTTACGTGAACCAGCCTAACAAGTAGGATGCATATCCCCGTTTTACAGATGAGGAAACTGAGAGTCAAATACATTTATAACTTGCTCAATTTCACATAAGCAACAGAAAGTGATGCGCTCAAATTTACACATGGGCATGCTGACTCTACCTTCTTAACTCCCAAGGATGGCACTTTATAACCAGATCCTCCGTTTTCCTTAACATCTCACCAGTGTCAAAGCAAATTCTTTTTAAAATGTCCCTATAATCAATAAAGATTTTATCCCTATGAGTTGAGCAAAATATAAATAACCACAAGGTGGCCTGACTGTGCAAAATAAAAAAGAAGTGGAAAATTAAATGTAAAAGTATCTGGGGGTGGGGGGAAGCAAGCAACCTTATAGATGACAAGTACACCACCTGCAAATACCATTTTGAATATTTTTCCAACATGGCTAAACATACAAACTTACACAGTCTGTAGCATTAACTTCGACACCAGCATCAAGTAGCATTCGTACAAGAGCCTCATTCTGCTTTGTCTTTGATACCTATTACAAATGGCAATTGCAAGAAATTTTAATTTCAAAACATTTTCTCCAGCTTATGACTGAGACATAAACAATAGGCTTCATTTTAATCCCTATGCATGTATGCACCTTTCTTAAAATTTCCCTCAACACTTCATCCCCTCCAACATCTGTAAGTTGAAGCCAGGTGCTCAGAGTGGCCATAGAATGGCAGCATCAACACCCAGGAACGTGTTGGAAATGCACATTCTCAGGCCTCACCCTAGACTGATCAAGTCCTACTGAGGATGGGGTCCAGGACCTGTCTTTCTTTATCCTCCTGGCTCAAAGCTTTGCAACAACTTTCCATTGCTCTGAGGGCAAAAGTAAGCTCTTTGATCTGGCTGCAAAGCCCCACATGGTGCGGGTCCTAGTCCCTCTCTCACTCCACACCTCCTGCCTCTCCCTGCTGTAACTGTACTGGCCTCTGTTAGCCTCTCTGTCCCTCCAGCTCCTTCTTGCCAGAGGATCACTGCACAGGAAGTTACTTCTGCATAGAAGCCACCTCCCTTCCTTCTTTACCTTGTAAATTCATCTTTTATATCTCAGCTAAGAGGCTTTCTCTGACCTACCTGATCAGGTGAAATCTCTCTCCCTAGGCTCTCATCACTTCTCTGTCACCTGCTATGTGACATTTTACATGTGTTCATGTAATCTCATTAATGAGTCTCTCCCTTTCATCCTCTAACCCTAATGAGGACAAGGACTATGCCTGTTTTGTTTGTTGTGCTCCTAACACCTAGTGTACCACATAGAAGATCCATAATCAATTCAGTAGAACCTCTGTAGGTTGACCATCCAAGGGAGTATAACAAACTGACAAACAAAAGTGGTCGACACAAGGAACTAGGGCTACTGTATTAATATGTACATGTGGTGCATGGCCAGTCTGTGACAATTAGGGCAGCTTAAGGAGGTGGTCCATGGAGGGAGGTGGTCAACTATGGAGGTTCTACTGTATATGTCGAAGGATTGAACAGAGGAATGAACTTCCTTCCTAGACCCGGGAGATGGGACTACACGCCAGTTGGAGCCCTCCTCCCACCAACATCCTGTCACCTGAGGAAACAAAGCTTGGTGAGCACAGCCTGAGTTGAGGCCTCATCACATGAGAAGCTCCCCCCAGTTTCCTTGTGCTTCTCCCCTTTCTCAAGAAGAAGCACCTTTTGCTTCTTCTCTGAAAGAACTCAGTCCTTTCTGGTCCCTTCCTCTGTCATCTCCTCTCACGTTGCTTATTTTCTGTGCTTCACTGATTTACAACTTCAGGCCTCATGAATAAATAGCTTACATGTATACTTAGAGCCAGGCTGTTCATTACAAATACATTTTGACCCAGCCTCTGGCCTCCAAACATTGGACCATCTCAGAAAGCAGTTTTGTGTCATAAAATTCTTAATGAACTTTGCCAACATAGCTATGATATTTTTTTCTTCAGAATCTCTAAAAAGGTTTGAAAATGAATGACATATTTTCCCTGCCCCAAACTACAAATATTCAAATGCTATGTGTTAAACACATGATGAAATTTTTCAAGAACTCTTCAAGGATATAAGCAGATTATGTATTTATCAGTGAATTAAATTTTTCTCTCACTCTTTCTCCTATAAATCCAAATATCAAAATCACCATTGTCATAATTATAGTTCTGTAATATTTTAAATACCCAAAGAGACAACATTTCCAACTAGTAGATTTGTTTTGGAATAACATAAGTTATTCCTTACGTTAACAGGAATAACTAACACCCATGACCATTTATCTACAAAAAGGAGGAAGCTTAGTCATTTAACTAGAGTTTAAATTGGGCCTCTTGTGAGTCATGTCCCAGAGATGGAACTAGCCTTAAGGGAAACCTGATGAAAACAAGGGAATGGATCAACACAGACCTGTCAACCTATTTGAAAAAACAAACAAGCAAAAAATGATCAAAAACCCTTTAAGCTTACCTACTAATATGATGGCATTCCTATACCAACTATATCTTTCTTTATTCAAGATAATTACTGCCTAACAAAGATTCATTCAAGCTTGAGTAAATACATCAAGGTGACAGATGACCTTCAAATTCTCCAAAAATATCTTCTACATTGTTAGTTTCTAGATGCAAACTCTTGGGATCTATTTTTTAACACACCCTATGGGAGGCCTTAAAAGTCAAAAACTCAGAAAAATGTGTACAAACACAAAAACTCCTTTTTTAAAACAAAGTGAAAAATATAGTTTAAAGGGAATTTTTTTTTTTTTTTTTGTAGAGACAGAGTCTCACTTTATGGCCCTCAGTAGAGTGCTGTGGTGTCACAGCTCACAGCAACCTCCAACCCCTGGGCTTAAGTGATTCTCTTGCCTCAGCCTCCCGAGTAGCTGGGACTACAGGCACCCGCCACGGCGCCCACCACAATGCCCAGCTAAAAGGGGAATTTTTTTCATGTCCAAGATTTTTCTACACCCTTCAGAGTATGCTTAGTTAAAATTAATAATTTTTCTAAATAAACTTTCTAAATAAACTAAGATTATGTTACCATTGATTAAGTACTTTCACTACCTTTCTTGTTTCACATCAATGATAGCAGTGCACATATGTTGAAAACATCATTTATAGAATACAAACCAAAGACTTATCTTGTTATCATTTCCTTGCAACATATCCCTGGCCTAGCAAAACTGGACAAGTCACCCCATTGATCTCCACATTTGCCCTTTGCTCTAACCAGCTTTTACTCACCATGAGGAAATACCCAATAAGCAGGACAGGCATTAAGAGGATGATGAGTAGATAGTCCATGAAGGTAAATTTTTTCTTCACAGCATAATGCAAGCAGGTTCTCCCTTTCTAAAAGTTAAAAAAAAGGACTCTTTACTAATAAAAAATTTAATTTAAAATTTTATATTTTCAGATCATCATCTCAAAACGTTTAGTTCATGCCTTCAATTTTTTGTGGTACCCCTGGCACCTCTTTCTGTGTGGTAGGTCTGATCAGTAAACAAGCTTCCATTGACCAGTCCAGTCTAAAGGAAAAGACGGGGGAGGGCCCCGGAAGACAACAAAAGCAAACTGTACATTGTCCAAATCTTTAGAAAACACATGCTCACACTCATTTCAGTTTGAGGGAGAAAAAATACACTGAGATATAAACACAGGATTGACTTTAGTGTGAGAAGCAATCATACACTGATGGTGTATGATTATCCGTTTTATGGTTTGTTCATAGGAAAATCTTAACCACATGGCAATGTATCCATAGTCCCTTATGCACACAGGATAGAAGAATACAAGTAACTCGATTTTATTCTTCAAGTATGAGAATACTTACCTGGTAATAGACGTAAGATTTTAGGGGTTGTGGGAGTTCTCTCAGGGCCTCATAATCAAAGGTGGACAGAAATGTGTATAAGTAAGAATAATCAGAGTACCAACCACATCAGTGAGAGGAGGGCGCGAGCAAGAGAGAGAGCAGACACCAACAGAGGGAGGCACTGTTCCTAAGCGGGACACTTTTTTTTTTAAACACTAAGGTAAACTTTTTAGAAACTAAACGATATATAATGATAGAATTTTAAATTCCCCACTATCAAATGGCCCAGAGTTAATTGTTGACATTTTGCTGTATTTTCTTTCACTCTTTTTAAATGTATACATACGGAACATTAAAATGTAGGATTATAGTGTATGCAAAATCTTACTTGCTTTTTTTTGGTCTAGAAATGCACTTTTTTTTTTTTGCAGTTTTTGGCTGGGACTGGGTTTGAACCTGCCACCTCTAGCATATGGGGCCGGCATCCTACTCCTTTGAGCCACAGGCCGGCCCGAAATGCACATTTAGAATATGCACTTTTCCCAGGCCACTCAATATTTGTAAACATACAGTTACAATGGATGCATGACTTTCCGTTGAATGGAGTGGCTCGAACTTATTTAGCCAAACCTGTCCTGTCAGACATTTCAAGTTTTTAACTTTTCATTTTTGTAAATCATATGCATGAATGTGTTCATTCATAAAGCTCTGTTAACATTTCTAAATTTGTCCTTTACATATGTTTCTAATAATAGAATTCCTGGCGTAAACGTTATTAATGCCTTTTTTTTTCAATCACCTCAAAAGATTTATTAAAAACATCTGACAAAATTAAACAATTTTCATGATTAAAAGTTCAAAAGGTATACATTCAAAAGTATGAACCCCAACATAATAAGATAACGTAAACAAGCCCTCAGATACCATTATACTCCAGTGTTTACTATCAGGAGCAAGACAAGAAAGCCTAATCTGACCACATTATTCAACATAGTACTAAAAGATCGAGCCCAAGCTATTAGGTAAGAATAAAAGGCATTCAAATCAGAAATGGAAAAATAAAATTCTATTTGCACACAAGGTACTCCTCTATATAAAAAACCCTAAAGGTGAGACAGCACCTGTGGCTCAGTGAGTAGGGCGCCAGCCCCATATGCCAAGGGTGGTGGGTTCAAACCCAGCCCCGGCCAAACTGCAACAACAACAAAAAATAGCTGGGCGTTGTGGTGGTGCCTGTAGTCCCAGCTATTTGGGAGGCTGAGGCAAGAGAATTACCTAAGCCCAAGAGTTGGAGATTGCTGTGAGCTATGACACCACAGAACTGTATGGAGGGTGACAAAGTGAGACTATCTCTAAAAGAAAAAAGAGAAAACCTAAAGGTCATAGCAATTTAAAAAGTTACAGGTGGCGCCTGTGGCTCAGTGAGTAGGGTGCCAGCCCATGAACTGAGGGTGGCAGGTTCAAATTCAGCCATGGCCAAACTGCAACAACAAAAAAAAGCCAGGCGTTTGTGGTGGGTGCCTGTGGTCCCAGCTACTCCATAGGCTGAGGCAAGAGAATCACCTAAGCCCCAAAGCTGGAGGTTGCTGTGAGCTGTGATGCCACAGCACTCTACCGAGGGCAATAAAGTGAAATTCTGTATGTAAAAAAAAAGCCCACCCAGTAAGGTTGTAGATCAAAAACATCAACCAGGAAAAGTCATTTACATTTCTACACACTTTTTTAAAATTTCAAATTAATATAAGGGTACAGGCGATTAGGTCCAATGTTTGCATTTGTTAGGTAAGGTCCCTGCTGTAGTTGTGCCCCTGACCCCCGTGTGTCATACACCACTACATTATGTCAAATAGGTGAGAGCACACTTATCTGGCTTCGTATCAGAATTGAATACACTAGATGCTTGACTTTCCATTCTGGTGATATTTTACTAAAGTGAATGCTCTACAACTATATCCAAGTTAACCCAAAAGTTATAAACACTTCATCTTTTTATGGTTGAATAGTAGTCTATGGTATACATATACCACAATTTGTTGATTGATTGATGGGCACTTGTGCTGTTTCCACATTTAGGCAATTTTAAATTGAGCTCTGATAAACATTCTAGTGCAAATGTTCTTATGATAAAATGATTTTTTTCTTTCTTCTGGGTAGATGCCTAGCAGTGGGGTTGCAGAAATGGAAGGCCTAATTTTACTTCTTTATGGGATTCCCCATACTTTCTTCCATAAAGGCTGCATTAGTTTGCAATCTCACCAGCAGTGTAAAGGTACTCCCTTCTATCTATAATCATCGCAGCATCTGCAGCTTTGGGACTTTGAGATGTGGGCTATACTCATTAGGGTTAGGTGCTATCTAAAGGTGATGTTGAAAATTTCTTTAATGATTAAAGATGAGCATTTTTCCAACTGTTTGCTGGCCATTTGTCTGCTTGAAAGTTCTGTTCAAGTCTCTTCCACAATAATAGATGGCATTGTTTGTGCTTTATTTGTTGATTGATTTGAATACTCTGTTATCTCTAGTTATCAAACTTTTGTCAGATTCATAACATGCAAATCTCTTTTCCCATTCTGAAGGTTGTCTGTTTGCTTTCATTATTGTTTCCAAAGCTGGGCAGAATCTTTTTAGCTTAAAAGTCCCATTTACTTTTGTTGCCAATAGTCTTTTCCAGGCCAATCTGAAGAAGAGTTTTTTACCATGGTTTCTTCTAAAATTTTTATCCATGTGTCTAAGATTCGATTCTTTTATCCATAGTGATTCAATTTTTGTAAGTAGTGAGAGGATGTGGGTCTAGTTTCTGTCCTTAACATATGGTTATCCAGTTCTCCCAATACCATTTATTCAATAAGAATTCTTGGGCGGCGCCTGTGGCTCAGCGGGTAGGGCGCGGGACCCATATGCCGAGGGTGGCGGGTTCAAACCCAGCCCTGGCCAAACTGCAACAAAAAAATAGCCGGGCGTTGTGGTAGGCACCTGTAGTCCCAGCTACTTGGGAGGCTGAGGCAAGAGAATTGCCTAAGCCCAGGGATTTGGAGGTTGCTGTGAGTTGTGTGACGCCACGGCACTCTACCGAGGGCGATAAGGTGAAACTCTGTCTCTACAAAAAAAAAAAAGAAAGAAAGAATTCTTTTCCAGGCTCAGCACCTGTAGCACAGTGGTTACAGTGCCAGCCACATACACCAAAGTTGGAGGGCCCAGGCCAGCTAAAACAACAATGACAAATGCAACAAAAAATAGACCGGCATTGTGGCAGGCTCCTATAGTCCCAGCTACTTGGGAGGCTGAGGCAAGAGAATCGCTTAAGCCCAAGAGTTTGAGGTTGCTGTGAGCTATGACGCCAGAGCACCCTACAGAGGGTGACAAAGTAAGACTCTGTCCTGAAAAAAAAAAAAAAAATTCTTTGCCCCAGCATATGCTTTTGTTTAGTTTATCAGAGATCAGATGATGATTATCAGGCTGGTTTGATCTCTGGATTTTTTCTTCTATTCCATATATCTGTCTCTATGTGCCAATAACATGCTATTTTGATCACTGTGACTTATAACTTGAAGTTATGCAGTGATGCCACCCACTTTTTTTTATTACTAATAATTGTGTTGGACATATGGGTTTTTTTCTGACTACACACAAAATAAACTATTTTTCAAAGTTCTAAAAGTATGATATTGGCATTTTATTGAGGATTGCATTAAATCTGTAGATTGCTTTGGATAGATCAACATTTTAACAATGTTGATTTTTCCGAACCATGAGCACAGTATGTTCTTCCATTTGTTAAAGTCTTCTATGTCTTTTCTCAGGGTTTCAGAATTATCATTGTAGAAGTCCTTCACCTCTTTTTTTAGGTATATATTCCTAAGTATTTCATTCTTTTTGAAGCTACTGTGAAGGGGACTGTGTCCTTGATTTGCCTCTCAGCTTGGTTGTTATTGATGTATATAAAGGTGACTGATTTGTGGACACTGATTTTGTATCCTGAGACATTACTGTATTTCTTGATCACTTCAGGAGTCTTGTAGTTGAGTCTCTGGGGTTTTCTAAGTATAAATTCACATCATAATGAAAGACTGAAGTTTGACCTCTGCCACCATTTGGATTCCCTTGTATCTGCAAATAAAATTGCAACTCCTTGTTTCTGATTTCAATGAGCCTGAAACATTCTTCTCTAACCCTTCACCCTGGTCTTCTTTATTCCTTGGAAGTTAGATGTATTTTCTGAAGATAGCCTATAGTTGGCTTGTGCTATTTTATCAAGTCAACCAGCCTGTGCCTTTCAGTGGGGATTTCAAGCCATTCACATTCACAGACAGAACTGATAAACTTGGTGGACTTTTATTTGCTTGTCTTCTGGAGGTCTCATGCCTAGATCTATCATTTGGGTCACTGTAGGAGTTAGGCTTTGACTTTTCATTTCTGGTAATCTTTACTTTGCTGGTGGACTATTATGAACATCTGTGTCTAGTATGGGTCTGAGTTATTTCCTCCAGGGCCGGTCTTGCAGTGGCAAATTCCTTCAATGATTGTCAACAAAAGATTTGCGCTCTCCATCAAATATGAAACTTAATTTAGTATCCTAGACTGGAAGTTGTTTTGTTTAAGTAAGTTGAAAGTTGTAGCTCATTCTCTTCTGGCTTGTAAAGTTTCAGCTGAGAAATCTGCTGTCACCCTGATGGATCTGCCCCTGTAGGTCAATTGGTGCTTACTCCTGGCTGCTTGTAGAATTTACTCTTTTATTTTGATGTTGGCCAAGCTCATTACAATGTGTCTAGCAGATGCTCTGTTTGTATTGCGATGCCCTGGGGTCCAATATCCATTAAAAAGGAGTACATCAGAATCTTTGATGATGCCTGGGAAATTTTCAGTTATGATATCCTGCAGTAGGGCATCCATGCCTTTTCTTCGATCTTCTTCTCCTTCAGGGATACCTATAATCCGTAGGTTTATATGCTTCATGAAGTCCCTTAATTTTCTAAGAGAATGCTCGGCTTTTATACTGTTCTCTTCCTGATTCTTTAACTACCTGAGTTAGCTCAAAAGCCTTAGCCTCTAACTCTGAGATTCTTTGTTCTCTGTGGTTTAATCTCTTACTGATATTTTCTACTGCATCTGTAGATTCCCTTAATGACTCCTTCAGTTCCTTAAGGTCAAATATAACCTAATTTCACCATGTTTTTCATTCATTTCTAGGGGAAAATTTTCAATTTTCATTGGTTTACTATCCAGTTTCTCCATAAATCTGTCCATCATTTTTGCCATCAATACTCTAAATTCCCTTTCTGTCATTCCTATCATTTCTTTATCCATGGGATCCTCTGTTATTTCTGCCTTGTGATCCCTTGGGGGGGTTGATCTGTAATGGCATTTCATATTGGCAGAATTTTTTTGTTTGTTCCTGCTCATGTTTATTTCCTTCTTGTTCACTTCCTTCTTCTTTCTCCTCTCTCTTCCTCTTCTTAACTTTCCTTGTTTCTATGCTTGGGTGATGGAGTGGCCCCAAAACAGCTGGTGAGGAAATGTCTCTAGTCTGCTTCTTGGAGCCCTCTGTCAATAATAATTATCTGAGCTAGAGCAAGTCACGTCTCAAAAAATAGCCGGGCTCTGTGGCAGGTGCCTGTGGTCTCTCAGCTACTTAGGAGGTTGAGGCAAGAGGATGACTTGAGCCCAGAGTTTGAGGTTGTTGTGAGCTCTAACACTGCAGCACTCTATCCAGGGTGACAAAGAGAGACTCTGCACATCACAGGGGCTGCACCAGAGAAACCTCAGGGATCCAGAAAAGCAACACTGGAGAAAGAACTTCAGCTCGCCTTGTGCTGCAAAGACAAAGGCCGCACCAGCTATTAATGCCTTTCATACTGCACTGCCATATTGGGCTCCAGTAAGATAATCATAATTTAAACTTCCTTCCCTGGCTCATGCCTGTGGCTCAAGCAGCTAAGGCACCAGCCACATACACCTGAGCTGGCAGGTTCGAATCCAGCCCGGGCCTGCCAAACAACAATGACAGCTGCAACCAAAAAATAGCCAGGCGTTGAGGCGGGCGCCTGTAGTCCCAGCTGTTTGGAAGGTGGAGGCAGGAGTAAACCCAGGAGTTGGAGGGTGCTGTGAGCTGTGAGGCCACGGCACTCTACCTAGGATGACAGCTTGAGGCTCTGTCTCAAAAAAAAAAAAAAAAAAAAAGAACTTCCCTCCCTGACCAACGCTTCATTTTCTTTTTCAATTGTGGTCAATTTCACAGGCCAAAAAAAAAAAAAAAATTATGTTTTCATTTAATTTGCTTTTCATACAATGCATGTTCTCTACACACTCTATGAAAAGCATGTACCTCTGAATCACCAGCAGAGCTTTTTGTTTGTTTTTAAGGCCTTTGTTTGGGACTTCTGGAAATAATTTATAGACAGATTTAAGGAATGAGAAATCACTGGTTCAAGTTATTGATATACAAATGTTAGTATCTGGGAAAGATTTTCAAATTAAGTGTTAAAACAACATTAGAAATATTAAAAAGAAAAACGAAGCATTAGAAAGGAAGAGAATGCAAATCAAAAACTTTTTCCAGTAAAATCTCTATCAAGCTAATGTATGCACAACATCTTTTCCTTTTAGTGATTTTTATAGTGCCAGAGGCTCCTACCAGGCTGGCTGAGGTTCTCTGTGGTGAAGCAGAGATAAGGATGCCGCCTCCTCAGCTCTGCACCTGGGCGGTCAAAAGGCTCCCTCCTTTAGCTTCCTAAAGAGCACAGGAAGCCACAGACATCTGCCTTCTGGCAAGATCGCTCAGCACAGCTCTACAGAGCTGGTTTCTTAGCTGTGTTCTAAAGAGATCATGTCCTACTAAGCTGCACGTCTGTTAGATCCAGCACAGGCACGACTTGATTTTAAACCCAACCAAGCAAAAAGTTGAAGCATGAACGAGAAGAGAAAGTCCAGTGGGGATTACTTTTCTGATGAGACATCATTCTTCCACATGAGCTGGTCTTTAAAATCACTTAGAAGGGGCAAGTGGGGCCCTACAGGCTGTTTTCTCATTGAATGAACATGAGTGGGTTCATATTTATCGACCAGAATGACTTTTGACATTTACTCAGTGTAACTTAAATGATGCCTTCACTGCAATGCAGATGCTGGATGCTCAGAGGGGTTCCACAGGATTATTATAGCAACAGGCACATACTCCTCTCTGCCTCGGTCCTCTAGACTCCAAAAGAGCTAACACTGCATATTTAAATATATTCTGTATGGCTTTCTGTGTGACTTCAAATTGCCTCTGGTCCATGAGTTTATTTGTCTTTGGTAAATTTCTCCTTAGCATTCTACAAGCACACAATAGGATCTTCCGGACATGAGACATTAACATAATAGATAGAAATATCACTAATGAAATAGCAGCATGAAGTCAGTATTTCTTTTTCAAAAATTCTTTCCCATTGCTTCTGTAATCGTGAGGGGAAAACAGGGGGAAAAGAAAAAAGAAAAGCTCTACCCATCCACATGAGTGAATAATTCTCTTCCTCTTCAGAAGTATGAAGACATAATTCATCATTAAATATACCAGTTGATTAAATTATGTTTTATTTTGATTTTTATTCTCTCTAAAGAAAAGCTACAATAAATGTTAGCATTAAGAACTACAAGCAATAAGAAAACATTCACCACTTCCAGTGATTAGAAGAGAAAGGAATTACCATGGACAATTATGTTCTCCACTCGAGTGTCATGACCTTACCTGGTTCTTGAGGTTGACATTAGCATTTCTTTTTAAAAGGAAGGAAATGATCTTCATGTGGCCACGCCGGCAAGCAGAGATCAGGGGGGTATCTCCATTAAAGCTGTCTTGCACGTTGACATAGTTACTGTCTTCTTTCACCCACTGCCACACTTGCCCCAGGTCATTCTGATAGGCTGCCTGGCATATGGGCTAGTGGAAAACAAAAGCAGGTTTTGAAATACAGACATATTAAATCACAAGAAAGTAATAATAATAATACCTTAAGACCTCAATGTCTTCAAAGTGTAATATACTGCTTTGGAGAGTAGATTTTTGGTAGAATAAGCCTAAGTCCGTGAGGAACCTCTTATGTTTTCCTAAATTGCTTGACACACAGAAATGTTCTTCAAATAGACCAATGAGTAAATGGATGAAATACTACAAATTTGACTCAGTAAGGAAACCGTGTATTGGGTTCACAGATAGATGAGCCTATCAGAAAAGCAGAATTTTGTTAAAGACAACCTAAGTGTATGGGGAGGAATTTAGGCAGCACCAGGTGATGGAACAAGACTGGCCTGACCCCTTATACTCAAAGGTCTCAACAGAGTGGAAAAGACAGGTATTAGACAAACCACACTCAAATAACAAGTTACATAGCTCACTATCATTGATCAGATGTTGTTCATAAAAAGCATTGTAAAGAGCTTTGCAAAGTACCACGGAAGTTCAATAACAAGACCTCAGAAAGGAGGAGCCAAAATGACCGACCATTGCTTAGGGGTCATCCTGGTTGGAAGGTGGACGACTGGACTGAGGAGAGTAGAGCACTGTTGCAGCTCAGGTGTGGGTCGCAGGGAGAGACACCAGCGATGTCTGGGGACCCCACTGAGAGAGACTGCAAGGACGAGAAAGAAGAAGATACGAGAAGGTAGTGGCATGGACCAAAACCAGACAGCCCAGTGCAAAGGTAACAGGGGTTCTCCTCCCCAACCTGGGAGCCTTCAATGAACAGCAGGACACAAAACGTACTGGAGGGACTTCCACCCAGTGCGAGCCCAGGCATTGTCACCTACATAGGAATACCAAGGTGAACCAGTGAACCCTGGGAGTTCAGGGGTTCAGAAGGGACACCCATGGGAGAGGGCCACAGGAGACCAGAGGGCTTTCTTACGCTTAGACACTTCCTCCTCCGCACCTCCCCCTTCCTCCACATCAGAGAAAGTAATTTTAGCTTGGGCAGGCTGGTAGTCCCACTTCCCCATCACAACAGTGAGAATACTCTGAATCTAGAAGCCCGAGAATGGCTGCTTCTCTGCATGGGTGCACTGGCCCAGCTCACCCTGGAGAGCAGGGCTGCCAGTTTGTAAGTTTCCGGTCTGCTGTCCTTTCACGGGTTCCCTGTGCTGGTGGCTTAGACCGCACGCAGGCCAGACCTGATGCCCCATCCCGGACCAAAAAACAGTGCAGCAAGATGCAGAGGCAAGGTCTTGGTGCTAGATTAGGGTGGCAAGGAAGCCCTTGCAAACAGATCCACTGGGGAAGCGTGGAGGTGGTGCTGAGGAATGGGGATCTGAGCGCATGTCTACCGCAACCTCTGCGGAAGAACCGCCATATTGGACAGGGGTGTGGCTCTAGAAGTGAATTAGCCTCCCCCCGGTTCTTATGATAACCGAATCCCTTGCGAGTGGGCTGAACTGGAGCAGCAGCTCCTCCCCCGTTACAATAGAGAGTGGAGCTTGAACCAAGAAACTCGGGAGTGTCTGCATCTTCCCAGAGGAAGCATGTCTCTGGCTGAGACACCCATGGTTACAGAGGCCTACCTTTCGGCCCTTAATGTCTTGTGGTGGAAAAGGGGTGGGGCACAACTGGAAACCCCTACTGGCCAGCGAACCTTAGAGACACACGGGAGTGGGCCAGGAAGGTGGAGTGAAGAGAAGTTTAAGAGCTAGTCTCGGGCAGTGAGGGAACTTGCTGTGAACTGATCTGATGGGAGAGTGTTGTGGGGTTCCAGGGAGCAGTGAGCGGGGAGGGCACTTGTCCCATTCTGCAAAGACTCTGCCTAGTGAACAAGGGCAGAAAAAGCCTATCCTGGGGCCTTAGCACTCAAACACCTGGGCCACTCCCTCAGGAGCAACCTTCCCAACTTGGAGAAATTGCCCTGAACGTCATAACAGACGTTCCCCTTACTGGCTGGAAAAACAATCTCTGAGCCCCACAGTGGCTTTACAAAGCCTTTCTGGTTCTGATATCTGGCAGTGATCTGTCTTGCCACCCCAGACCACCACCTCAGGGGTAGTAGTGGTCAAGCAACCCTTCCCCTCCCCTAGCTACCAGTCCCTCCTAAAGCTTGGGGCATTTGTGTGTACCACCTGGGGGACCAGAGCTTGCCATAGTCACAATTGAGAGACCAGTTGAGAAGTAACCAGCAAAAGAACTCTGGAAACATGAAAAATCAGAACAAAAGGATGCTCCCAATATAAAACAATACCAACCAAAACAAAAACAGTGACAGGACTGATGAAGGATTTCGAAAATAGATTGTAAGAAAGCTCAATGAATATGAGGGAAAATAGAAACTCAGCAGAAAGAAACTATAAAATCAATGCAGGAAATGAATAAAAAACTAATTCGAGGCAATACAAAACAGGGGAGAGCTTTAAGAATGAGCTATATTAAGCAGAAGAAAACAGTCTCACACCTTGAAGATCCATTTGAATTAAACAAGTCAATCAAAGAGAAAGAAAAATAAGAGGAACAAACAAAGCCTACAAGAAATATGGAATTATATAAAAAGGCCTAACATAAGAATCATAGGCATGATCCTGAAGGCAAAGAAAAAAAAACAAGGGTTGGAAAATCTATTTGAGGGAATAATTAAGGAAATTTTCCCTGGTCTTGCTAAAAGTCTACATATCCAGGTACAAGAAGCTCAACAAACTCCCGGGATAGTCATCACAAAGCAGCAATCACCATGACACACAGCCATAGAAACTCCTGTGAAAGCATAGGGTAGCTGACAAAGAAAAACCCATCAGACTAACTGCAGACTTCTCAACTGAGGCCTTACCAACTAGAAGGAATTGGGGCTCCATTCCCAGTTTTCTCAAACAAAATAATGGCCAGTCTAGAATTTTGTATCCTGCAAAGCTAAGCTTCTTATAGGAGGAAGAAATAAAGATTTTCACCCAAGCAAAAGCCAAGGGAATTTGTCAAGACCAGATCTTGTCTTTAGTCTTTTCTAGCCTTCCTATCTCCAAAACACAGAGTTTCTAGTTTTGAAAAGTAAGATGTTTTCCTGGCTCAATTAAGTTGTATAAGTACAGTCATGACGAGTCCCTTAAATGATGAGGATACGATCTGAGAAATACATAGTTTGCAAATTTTGTCATTGTGCAAACATGACAGATTGTACTTACACAGACATGGATGATAGAGGCTTCTGTGCTACACTGTGCAATGTGGTATAGCCTATCCACCTAACTACAAGCCTGTACAGCATATTACTATGTTGAATGCTGTAGGCAATGGTAACACGATGGTCGGTATTTGTGCATTTAAATTTATCTAAATGTTTAAAAGGTAGAGCAAAAATATGGTATAAAAACTTTTAAATGGTCTACCTGTATAGGGCAGCTCTATTATAATCTTATGAGATCATCCTTGCATATGTGATCAGTCTTTGATCTGAATTAAGGCAAGGGTTGCACTAAGCAGCTGAAAAAATTCTATTCTGTTACGAACTCTCAGTTTCCACTAGGGGGCAGCTCAGTGTTAGAAAAGCATTGACAGAAAGGAAGTCCAATAGACAAGTGCTTGTTGACATGTCTGGTGTGAAGAAGGATGGGAGGTTCCATTCAGGTTGAGGGAAGAGCTATTATGAATCTCTTTGGCTCCCTGAAGTTTCTGAAATTTGGAGGTACCATGGGCATAGAGGAAACACATTAAGGAAATTAGCATGACTCTATTCCCTAACACTCTTCAGAACCCTTAGGTTCAACCTCACTGCTAAAGTACTAGTTCAGATCATCATTCTTGCATAAGTAGCCTTACATTTCCCAGCTCATCCAAGCAGCCTCCAAGCCATCCTCCAAATACAGCATCTGCATGTCACTTCCCCGGTGAATTGGATTAGGATGCTGTCCTCAAGCTGCCACACATGCTTCTTCGAATCTTGCACATCCTGTCTTCTCAGCTTTATCTCCTGCCCCTCCCTTATCCACAGCCTTGATCCAAATGAATCAAGTATGTGTGTTATTAGCATGTCCCACCCCCAACTAGACTGTAAGCTGCATGAGGGCAAGTATGTGTCGGTACTTGTTCATCATTGTATCCTCAGCACCCACTACAGTACCTGACACATTCAATATACAACTGGGGATTAAATAAGTAAATTATAAGATGAATTTAGTAACTCAGTTATTCCACTTATTCCTCACAATGACACCATATGGTAAGTGGTGTTATTATACCCACTTTGCCCAGATGAAACTAAGAGAAGTTGTCTTCCTTGCCCAAAGTCACATAGTTCATAAGTAGCAAGGCCAAGAGTTAAGTCAAGAAGAGTGACTGCGAATACACATATTCTGCCTTGAAAATCAACCTTCAAAATGTCTTCTGGCTACAGACTTCGCATTTGAGACTTGCATCCAGCATTAAGCTACGGTCTGTATTTTTAGGATACAGATAGGTCCACTTTTAGCATTGATTTGCTGATCCTTGGTTATATAAACAGATTCTTCCCCTAAACTGAACTAGAATTAGCAATATCTTCCAAGAGGTAGAAAATAGTGCTCAGAGAGGCTGCAGGAAAAACCAAGAAAAGATATGACCAAAACACAGAGGAGGGAGTTTCAAAAAGAAAGAAAGATCCCTGGATTTAGTAATTAAAGCCATTTAGATACCAATTTTCATTTAATGATGCAGCTGGTTGCAGAATACAGGGCCTGAGTACATTATCAGTGAATAATTAGAGGCTGTGACTGGAGAGGAATGGTGCTAAGTTTGGCTGTGAAGGCTGCCAGTCAAAGCTGAAAGCTACAGCAAGGTCCAGCCAAAGTTCTTCATATTTGCAGGCAAAGTGATGTTGCCAAGTGATTGCGGACACAGATAGTGAAAGCAAGTTTGCTATGTTTCAATCTCAGCTCCACCACTTTTCAGCTGTGTTATTTGGATAATTTACCCAAACTCTTTGTGCTGAGTTTCCTTCTGCATTTAGTAATAATTTCTTCTTTATTAGCTTACAGAAGAATTAAATTAAATCTGAGCACTTAGCTCAGATAATAAACCCTGACTTAATGTTAGCTACTTTTATTATTATTAAAGCATAAGGAACTCACAGAGGTAGACAGGGTGGTTATGAAAAAGTATATAACTGCTCAAAGAAAGCGAAAACCGTAGGATTGACAGCAAACGTAGAAGCACTGGCTTCCACCTGCCCAGAAGGAGAATCTGGCTCTAAAGCCAAAGCAAGGAAGAAAAGACAGATCAATGGCTGGAGAGAACTTTAAACTGGCTGAGTGTCTTGCCAGAAACACTGAAGTTTAATCTTATGGTTTACACTAATCTGCATTTATCATAAGATAATGGATTAATAGGCACAATTACATAACTAAACAAATAGTATCAATCTGAAATGGATGAGTGAGTTAATGACACAGTATATGTGATGGAGAGATAAGGTGGATGAGACTCTGAAGCACACTGGGGAAGGCTGGGGACGGTCATAAATTAAAAGTGTGTATAAGAGGGGCGGTGCCTGTGGCTCAAAGGAGTAGGGCACCAACCCCATATGCTAGAGGTGGTGGGTTCAAGCCCAGCCCTGGCCAAAAACTGCAAAAAAAAAAAAAAAAAAATAGTGTCTATAAGAGATAAATAAAAATATAACATGACTCCGAGCATCAGATTGTGTAAACACAATAAGGAGCTGCAGTTGACTGAGCCTATAGTGTGGGTTTGTGACTTCCTTCTGCAAATCTATGGTCAGGGAAGGGTGTAGAAAGTGAAGAGGCAAAGGGCAAAAGTTAGGAAACACATCTCCCAGGCAAGGAAATGCGAGGAGCGTGGTTTAGCATGAAATTCACACTGTAATTCAGACTGACACTATATGTAGCCAGATGGAGATGACTGGATTTGCAAAAAGAGAGACAAGCAAACAGAAACAGAGCAGGATCAGAGCAGGGTCAGTGCATGTGGGCTCATAGGGAAAGTACCCGGTCAGGACCTTACGAGATATTACAGATAAACTGCCCAGAGATAAGAAGTCAAGAGCAGCCATTTCTATTTTAAGTAGAATAACCTGACCTCAGGCACTGAGGAAGGCAGACTAGTGCTGAGGGGGAGGGATATTCACCAACAGCCTGCAGAAATTGCCTTGGCTAACCCGCGCACTGCGCTCCCTGAGCTGTGCTCTGCACAGCCTGAAAAAGTAAGACCCAGGACTGATGGAGCTCACTGCTAACCAGCCTGTTCCTCCAACTTCCCCCATCACTCTCCTATTCATTCACAACATTCCAGCGATTCTGGCGCATTCCACGTTCATTTCTTTCTGCTAGGCTGGATCCAGTGTTGGCCCACACCTCACTTCCTCAGGGAAGCCTTCTCTGCCCAGTCAGTGGAAAGTGCCTCCCACCTAAGCACTTTCCATCACATCACCTCATTCCATCTTTTAAAATTGCACTAACATTACTGGAACTGGGCATAATGTGCCTCATTTCCTAGAGTGAGGTACTTATGATTTTTGCTTGATTTTCAAAGCTCCTCTTTGTGGGTCAACTGTATATAAACCTCTGCAAGCTGTCACGTCTCTGATCAGGGCAGTGTCCTCACTCCTACACGTAAGACACCTGCTTGCCACCCTGATGCTGTTCAAATTGTACTGTCTGTTCTTCAAGGCTCACGGGTAATGTTTAAGACAACTCCTTAATTCTTCTACCTGCAGTGAGAAGTATATAGAACCTAAAGCAGCTCATTGGCCTTTTGACAGTAGTCGAAGTCTAGTCCCCTTAATTAGATTACAACCTGTCTGAAGTTAGACTTCTCCAGGATGAAGCATCTAAAATGTGGAGAAAAATCTTCTGTTGATTGACACACTGATCCACCTACCTGGCTGGGAAGTGGTTAGGGAAGGGGATAAGATTAGAAAGTGATATATCATTGGGAAGCAGATCAGCATTCCACCTCAGTGGTTCTCAACCCTAACTAAGTATTAGGGCACTTTTAAAAACATGACCCAAGTAAGTAACAATCTGTAGGAAGAGTGGGGACATTAGAGCTATTTAAAATTTCCCTGATAAGAAAAAAATCTTTTTGTCATAAGGACATTTACACTAGATTGTTTATTGCAGCTCAATTTATAATCACTAAGATGTGGAATCAACCCAAGTGTCCATGAACCCATGAATGAATTAATAAACAGTAGTATATGTATACCATGGAATACTATTCAAGCATTAAAAGGATGGAGACTTTTCCTCTTTTGTATTTTTTTTCTGTACATGCATATGAGCAGAGTTTATTTATTTATTTTTAATTAAATCATAGCTGTGTACATTAATGCAATCATAGGGTACAATGTGCTGGTTTTATATACAATTTGAAATGTTTTCATCAAACTGGTTAACATAGCCTTCATGGCATTTTCTTAGTTACTGTGTTAAGACATTTATATTCTACACCTAGTAAATTTCACATGTACCCTTGTAAGATGCACCGTAGGTGTGGTCCCCCAAATTACTCTCCTTCCACTCATCCTCCCACCCCCTTCTCTCCCTCTCCCCACATCTTTTGTATTAACCTGGATAGAACTGGAGAACATTCTCTTATTCTCTTTTGTTTTTTTTTTGAGACAGTGCCTCACTCTGTCACCCTGGGGTTGAGTGTCTTGGTGTCGTCATAGCTCACAGCAACCTCAAACTCCTGGTTTCAAGTGACCCTGCTACTTCAGCTTCCTGAGTAAATGGACTACAGGTGCCCACTACAATTTTTCTATTTTTAGTAGAGACGGTGTGTCACTCTTGCTCAGGCTGGTCTCAAACTCCTGAACTCAAGCAATCCACGCTCCTCTGCCTCCCAGAGTGCTAGAATTACAGGCGTGAGCCGTCATGCCCAGTGGAGAACATTCTCTTTAGTAAAGTATCACAGAATGGAAGCGCGAAATTCCAAAGTATTCGATTCTATCATGAACCCAGTCGATGAAATAATACAGGCCCACACAAGAGAAAAACTAACTTTAATTCAAGTTGGGGAAGGGGAGGAGTGGGAAGAGAGAAGGAGGGAAGGGGACTGGTGTGCTCCCAACTAATGCGTACAATGTAAGGGTATATGGCACACCTCCTGGGTGAGGGGCACAACTACAACAGGGACCTTACCTAACAAATGCAAACATCGCAACCTAATTATTTGTACTCTCATAACAATCTGAAATAAAATCAGTAAATAAACAAATAAAATGTCCCTGGTGAGTCTGATACACAGTGAGGGCTGAGAACATCTGGAAAGGTGAAAGAAACCAGCCCCCATAATGGAAGCGAAGCTATAACATAACACTGCAACTATTAAACTCATATTAGCTGGAGAGTATTCAACATTCTGGAATCTTGGGCTGTTAGGAACAACTTTTTGTGTCCTTTAGCCTTGCCACATGTCCGGCTTTCGGTATAGCCCATAACTTGGTACTAAAGTTCCACCCTGTCCCCTTTCCAGCCTACTTATCTAGGTACTAACATTTAAGAAGTGTCTGTGGGTAGGTATGACACACAAGGCGTGATGATGATTAACTAAAATAATCAGCGTGGTGATGATTAACTGTATGGATTACTCAACAGAATCATAATAGACATCACAGCTGGAAAAATACTAGGTATTATTTTAATAATATAGAAATGTCTTAACTGCTTGTACCATTAAGGATATCTCTAAAAGCAAAGCTTCCCCAAATGACCCCACTTTTCAGTGGCATTTCCCCCGCAGTGGCATGGAGCTGCTACAATTCCCAATGTAAGGGAAAAAAATCATGTAGAATTTTGCCTTAGTCTCAGAGGAATTGATTCATTGTGTATTGGCATCTCCATGCTAAAGCTCCACTCATTTAAAATGTTCCTACAAATTTCTGAGGAGCATTTGTGGCTTTTGAAGCAAAATGATTCCAGTAAAGAGCTTTACACATTAATAAAATGTCTTCTCAGAAAAGGAAAGATGATCTTTTTCTTCTTCTTTAGATTGAGACTTTTGGGGGAATGATAATAAATACCTATTGGGTTTTATTAGATTTGTAGAATTAATCCCAAGTCTTTTCTTTCTGATTACTCACTTCTTCACATACTGTGATTTAAAAATTCTTTGGGAAATTCTTCTTTCAGACAAATAAAAAAGGCAAAAGAAATATTTTTTAAAGATTGTTTTAGGCCCACTTAGCCTTTGTGTAACATGAAGGAAGTTTCCAGCAATGGCTGGGTCACATGGGATGGTCACAGTTCCTCACAAACAGTGCAGAAGAAGAAACTGAAGCAGGACACACATGTAACTCTGTTTTCTATTCGTTCTCCTGCAACATCTGCTTGAGAACATGATATGACCTTCATTGCCAGAAGCTCAGGAAGCCTCACTGCCACAACTCAGGCTCCAGGACATCAAAAGATCTGAGGACAGTGATGAAGACCAGGACAAGAGAGTCTTCACCACCAGAGAGGAGGAGAAAACGTGGACAAAGGGAGGGTTATGGCAGCTAGAAACTGGCAAATCAGAAGCCCTGATGAATAGAATTCCTCCACTACCTCAGACCACCAAGGAGGTAGGTTCAGAAGAAGGAAAGCAGTGGTGTGCTCGTAACTGGGTAACATCCAAGTTCTCCAAATGGAGAAGGAAAAAAAAAAAAAAAAACTCACTCTCATTGGTGTAACTGCCTAATTTTAAGCCACCTGCCTAATTTTAAGCCACCAAGGAGAGGTCACGAAACTCAGAGTTGGACAAAATTGGTTTTCACAAACCAGTTCAAGCTGACTGTAGTTTCAATAACAGACTAGCAAACATTTTTTATTCTGTATTGAGTCATACACATACTAAGAACAATTTTGTTCCTCTCTGGTCCTTCACTCAAATGTACAATGACTTTCTGATTTTATGTCCCGGAGTTACCAGCACATCCCAGCTACAGGCTGTGTTCCATGAGAGAGCAACTCCAAAGCCACTGTTTCTTGCCCGCATCTTCATTTACCTTTCTCAAGGAAAGCTTCTCCATAAAACCTTCTGTTGTCTGCCGTCCACTTCACCTCATTTTCCTATAATCAACTTTTACCCCCATTCCTTGATTTTTTAGTATTCTGTGGAGGAAGGAATTTTTTTTACATAGACAGAAATGAAAGTTGCTAGACAAACTCCATCCTACTTTGTTTTAGGCTGAAATAGAATCTTGATGCCTGCCGAAGGTCAGCAGTTAGTATAGCCACAGAATCATTTGTAAATAGGGCCAACCTCCCTAGAGTCCTCATCACACCTAATCCTAAGCATGTTGGAGGGAAGCATTGCCTTTGCATCAATGCTTGCTTGATTCTGAACATCTGCGTGATCTGATCATGCATTAAGTCAATGCCAATGTTTTCTACCCTTCAATGTTTTTATCTTAGTGGTACCAATTAACTGCAAAAGAATATGGACATTAGGGTGCCAGGATTAGTTGTACATGGGTTGTTATGAAAGTTTTGACATATGAAGAAATCAAGAAGTGCACAGATGTAAACAAATGCAATCCTCCCAGCAACACCAAAAAACTAAGCAAATTGAAACTTGTGCAGGTGAATCAGAAAGGTCACTGTTGAATGTGTTTCTTGGATGATAACACAATCTATCTCAGAATGTTCTTGGTGACTTACATATTATTTCAGTATCACAAATAAGGTTTAGTTATTACTATAAAGTCTGCTTAAGATAAATTTGATTATCAAGATAGGAAAGCTGACCTGAAATAAATTAAGAATTCCCTATATTCAAGAATGACTAAGAAGGGCAATTGGGAGAATTATTTGTGTTTGGTCTTACGACCCAGGTAAATTCTTTGGAGAAAACAAATATTTTATTCTGCACATCTTTGTAACTCTCCTGTAACCTACTATAATATTTTCTGCAAGGTAGACCCATGTTTATTAGACTGATATTTAGGGCAAGAAAGCTATCATTATACCTTCCTCTTCAACATCCTGTATATTGGGAATCATAAAAATCAGAATTTATATGATCTCCCAAATAAATCAAAGCTTATCTCAAAAACTAGAAATTTTTAAAAATTATAATACTTCATAATACTATGAAGAAAAGTAAAGGGTGATAAAGATGATGCATAGAGACCTCTTGTAGACCTCTTGAAGGCAAGATTTAAGCAGAGATCTGTGATCTGTCTTAAGTGATGGAATGAGCCAGGTAACCTACAGGGGGAAGAAATTTCTAAAGAAAGGGAACTCACATGTCAAAGCCTTGAAATAAGTGCTTGATTTGGCGTGTCCTAGGAATAGCAGGAAGGTCAGTGTGGCTGCAGGAGCAAGGTGAGTGGCAGGAAATCTGACAAGTAACTAGGACCAAGGAACATGAGGCCTTGTAGGCCATGGTCAGGACTTCGAATTTTATTCTATGTTTGATGGGAAACTAGCTGAGTTTTGACATGATCTATCTTAAGGTTAGAAAGTCCATTTTAATATTTGCAACTTAATGAGTATGCAAATCACTTTGTCGTAGTACTTTCAAGATTCCCAAACAGTAAACACCTTCTACTTTCATCTCTTCTCCAGAGGTTTTCCAAAAAAGGCATTTCTAATCTGAACAGTTTTAAGATTAGACAGGGTCTTGCTTTGGCTCAGGCTGGTCTCCAACTCTTGAAGACAAATAATCCACCCACCTGGAACTCCCAGAGGGTTAGGATTATAGGTGTGACCCACCACGCCCAGCTCAGATAAAATAATTTGTTTTTTCTACCTTAGAGTTTTCCTCTCCCGCTTTGTCCTTGATATTAGTGGAGCTAAATTTGAATCTTAGTCTTTCCAACCCCAGTGACTGGCTTCTTAACCACCATACATTCAGCTTCGGACTCTTAGACAAATAGAACTTCTATCAATTTTTTCCTGTCCTAGTCCTTCATAGAATTTAAGAAACTCAATTTTTGGGCGGCACCTGTGGCTCAGTGAGTAGGGCACCAACTCCATATACCGAGGGTGGTGGGTTCAAACCTGGCCCTGGCCAAACTGCAACAAAAAATACCCAGGTGTTGTGGCGGGCACCTGTAGTCCCAGCTACCGGGGAGGCTGAGGCAAGAGAATCACCTAAGCCCAGGAGCTGGAGGTTGATGTGAGCTGTGATGCCACAGCACTCTACCAAGGGCAATAAAGTTAGACTCTGTCTCTACAAAAAAAAAAAAAGAAAAGAAATACAATTTTCTCTTCACTTATCACTTTTCATACTGATTAGCCAATTTCATATATAGAAGTTAGAACTCAATAAGTTTTTATTCCTAGAATAAAGATGTGTCTAAAAATTATCTCCCTTTTGACTCATGATGCTTATGTTTATTGAGTGTTATAAGCTCCAAAGATGCTCAAGGGAGGTTGTCCTGTAATATTCCCTTACTTCTCTGGCAAAACCACCACACCTTCCTATAATGACCTGCTGTCCTCCCCTCCATTTTCTTCTCTACATGAACTCATCCTTTCCCATGGCTTTAAATACCAAGTATATACAGACAACTCCCAAATTATTACCTCTTGCCAACATCTCTCCTTGAGGTGCAATCCTGTATCCATCTTCCATAATCTTCCATCCCCACCCAGATGTCTTACGGTATTTCAAATGAACCAGGAGTCTCCCCCATCCCTCTATCCCTTTCTGAGTGGTCCCATCTTATCAGCACCACCAACCAACCACTGGGCTAACCTAAGGCAGAATCCTACATACCAACTTAACTTCTTATTCTCCTTCCCCTCCAACCTACAAACAAGAAATTTTCCAGTAGGAAATTGACCTAAAATTCAGCCATCAGCCTAATGAGACCTAACCATTGTCACTCACTATCACCCCCTTAGCTATTTACAGGGACAACTTCCTTCTCTCTCCAATTTATTCTCCCATGCCATCAGAGTAACCTTTACAAACACTAATTGCGTCATGTTATTCCCCTTCTTAAATCCTTTGTTTCCCACAGTGTTTAGAATAAAATCTAAATTTCTCATCTTGGCCTAGAAGACCTATAATGATCTGGCCCCTAACAACCTCTTTGACTTCAGCCCCTGGCACTCCTAGGGGGGACCTGAGCACCAGAACCCTTCTGTTAAACAATGGGTACTTTTCAGGGGTGGGAAGCATCATGTTTTCTAAACTGACATTATTTAGAACTGACAATCAGGATGATCATAAAAAGCAAGTCAACTTTTTGTCAGTTTTATTGGTCTTTAAATTCTCTATAGACAATATACCCTCTATTGCAGTGGTTCTCAACCTTCCTAATGCCAGGAGCCTTTAATACAGTTCCTGTGGGTCACGACCCAGAGGATGAGAATCGCTGCTCTATTGCCTGCCATAGGTGAACTGTTTTCCCCAGCACGTCCTTTCTATATCACTCTTTCAATTATTCCAACGGGTCCCACTTCCTGTGCTTCAGACCCTCCACGTGTATTCTCTCTGTCTGGGAGGCTCTTTTCTCAAGCCTCAGGTGGCTAGATTCAAATTCTGCAAAACTCAGCACAAATGCTAGTACCTAAGACGAGACTTTCAGGTCATATCTAGTTAAATAGATGTACCCTTCTTCCCCTGTCTCATATTCTCTCCCATGATCTTGTTGCTTTCTTGATATTCCCTTTTACCATTTATAATTACTTTAATTACTTTTTAAAATTTATGTATTAGGCTTTTACATTATTAGTGCCAAGAAGTCAGGGACCATCCTTCTGTTATTTACCACAATAATTGTGTTGAATATGCCTTATCCAAAATGCTTAAGATCAGAGGGGTTTTGGATTTCAGATTTTTTCAGTTTTGGAATATTTGCATATACATAATAAAAGGTATTGGGAATGGGGCTAAATTCCAAGCACAAAATTTATGTATGTTTTATGAACACCTTGGACACAGCCTGAAAGTAATTTTATGTAATACTTTCTTTATGTTTGTTTGTTCATTTACAACAGAGTCTGTCTCTGTTGCCTAGGCTGGAGTGTAAAGGATAATCATCACTCACTGTAACCTCTCATTCCTGGGCTTAAGGGATTCTCTTGCTTCAGCCTCCTGAATATCTACACACTCCAAGTGAATTTTAATTTTTTTTTTTTTTCATTCTTTTGTAGTGACAAAGTGTAGCTATGTCACCCAGGCTGGTCTCAAACTCCTGGGATCAAACAATCCTCCTGTCTTAGACTCGCAAAGGGCGGGGATTACAGGCATGAGCCACTGGGCCAAGGCTACAATATTTTTAACAGTTTCATACATGAAACAAAGTTTGTATACATTGAGCCATCAGAAGGCAAAGCTGCCTGTGTTGTTTTGGCACTACTAGCACTGCTGATTCTGAATGCCAAAGAGCCAATGAGCACTCATTTTCCTACACTTATTTACACATAAGTACTTAAGAGTAAAAAATATGACATGCCATTAATACAGTGAAAATTAATGTGTTCAGGTTAAGCAAATAATAGCATCAGCAGAATACTTCTATCAGTTGTAAAATAACAGCAATAACAATGGCAGGCTTCAATCTTCACCTATGATACCGTGCCCTATATTTTATATTTTTTAGATGAGAAGAAACATCAGATGCAGTTGAAGGAGACAGAAATGGGTTCTCTAGAGATGATGGGGCATTCTGCTGGGTGACTTTTAAAATGTTTCTTTCAGAGTCATCTTCCTCATCAACAATGGTTTTTGTCTTAGAAGCCTCTCTTTGATTTTTTAAACTGACATGATTTCTTGTTCTGTTATGAATGAACGCTATTCTTGTCCTTCAGTAAGCCCCGTACACATTTTCACCATGTTGTCTATAGACACTTTTTCTACAGTGTTAACAATCTCATCTTTATTAGCACTATCATCACAATCACTCTGATTCAGAAGCATTTTGGTTATCTCACCATTGGTTAGTGAATGAACTGGGAACTCATTGTCAATGTTAAAAACTTCTAGATACACTTCTTCCAGCTTATTGATGGACTCTGAAGGAAATCAAACATCTTTTTTCTCACTTGACATACAGAATTCTTCAAGGTCACTACCTTGTTCATCATACTCACTAAATATAGTTGCAGGCCAAAGGTTATGCCAGGCCTACACAACTGTATGTTGACTTCCGATGTCACAAGGATTAGCAATAGCATGTATAGCATCCTTCATTCTGAATACCCACGTCTATGTTCGCTGCTGCTAACCTATTGCTCAAGAAAGTATTTTTATATTTACTTTCTATTGATTTAAGGACAACCTGGTCACATGGTTGAATTAATGAAGTCACATTTGGGAAAAAGTACATGAAGTAAACTATTTTTGACAAAGATTTCTGCTAGAGGATAAGCAAAACATTTGTTAAGGAGTCACCAAATTGAAAGGCTAACAAACACCTAACCCCAGTGAGAAAAGCCCCCATTACAAAGTCCCAAAGCTTTAGATGTCCGTGCAGATGTGGAGAGAAGGGGACACTTTTTTTTTTCTTTTTCTTTTTTTTTTTTTTTTTGTAGAGACAGAGTCTCACTTTATGGCCCTAGGTAGAGTGCCGTGGCATCACACAGCTCACAGCAACCTCCCACTCCTGGGCTTAAGCGATTCTCTTGCCTCAGCTTCCCAAGTGGCTGGGACTACAGGCGCCCGCCACAACGCCTGGCTATTTTTTGGTTGCAGTTTGGCCGGGGCCGGGTTTGAACCCGTCACCCTCGGTATATGGGGCCGGCGCCTTACCGACTAAGCCACAGGCGCCGCCCCGAGAAGGGGACACTTTTACACTGTCAGTGGGACTGCAAACTCACACAGCCTCTTTGGAAAGAAGTATGGAGAATCCTCAAAGAACTCAAAATAGACCTTTTATTTGATCCTGCAATCCTATTACTAGGCATCTACCCAGAACACAACAACAACAAAAAGTCCTTTAATCTAGATTGTTTATCATAGCTCAATTTATAATCACCAAGATGCAGAAACAACCTAAATGCCCATCAACCCATGAATAAATTAATAAACTGTGGTATATGTACACCATGGAAGACTATTCAGCCATAAAAAAGAGACTTTACATCTTTTGTATTAACCTGGATGGAACTGAAATACATTCTTCTTAAGAAAGCACAACAAGAATGGAAAGGCAAGTATCCAATGTATTCAATACTAATATGAAGCTGGTAGACAATCTAATACATACCCACTTAAGAGAAAAACTCAATTCAATTCAAGTTGGGGGAAGGGAGATCAAGGGAGGTGAGCGAAGGGAGGAGGTTTGGGTGCTCCCACTTAATGGGCACAACTGAGAGTACATGGCACACTTCTTGGATTTGGGACACAACTACAAGAGGAACTCTGTCTAACAAATGCAAACATTATAACCTAGTTGTTTGTACCTTCAAATTAATCTGAAAGAAAATAAGAAAAAAAGATCATCTAGAGGATAAGCAAAACATTTGTTAAGGAATAACAAAATCTTGAATAGTCATGGAATCCAGCTTCTCTGTAGTAAGCAGGGGTTTGGTACCATATCCATATGTTTGTGAAAGCAATCAAAAAAGATGTCCTTCCTGATCCATGCCTTTTTATTAGCATAAAAATGGGCTGGGAAGAAATTCACACTTTGAAAACAATAAGCATCAAAGCTTTTGTCTATCATAGCAAGTTTACACTTGTGCATGCCTGATGCATTAGCATATCCCAGCACATTTATTCTGCCTTTTGCAACCTAATTCCTAAAGAGGCTGTCTCATCAGCAGTAGTCCATGTCTTTCTGGGGGCAATAACACCAAAACAGTAATGTTCCATCAGCATTACGACCTGTTCTGGCATCAGGTCTTTATCAGCAATGACCTTGGCAAACTTGCCATGAATTTCTCTGCTGCTGCATGATACTTTATCACCACATTATGATGAAGCAGATGCTTTATCACCACAAATCTTCAAAAATTCAATGCCATGTCTTTTCTTAAATGTATGCAACTAGCCTATTGAATATTCATAGTTCTCTTTCAATTTTCAGCACATTAAGATAGATCTTTGCTTATTTCATGATCATTTTGTGGCATGTATTCACTGTGATGCCAACAGATTCCTCTCTTTCTATACACAATTGATATCTTCATTTTTAGCTTTCTTCAGTGATTTTCTGTTTTTCGTTAACTTCTGTTCATCACTTTCAGCATAGAACTTTATCCTTCTGTTTCCTGAGGTTCTATACAATGGTTGCTCTAACACCACACCCTTCTGTAACATGTTGCACACTTACACCACTATCTACTTTCTCCAACATCTGGACTTTCTGTATTATAGCTAAACACAAATGCTCCCTTTCTTTCTTATCACTGTTATTGGTAGGGGTATCTGCAGACCTTTTCAACATTTTCAACAATCTTTAGGCCACAGATCAGAGTCTAAGGAAAAAAAAACACAGTGAGTAACAAATATAAATCCTGGTTTCCTGGGGTACTTGCGGTCAGCTCTTCCCTCCTGTGTCATTTTACTACCCTTTATGGGTGGACTTGTTTGGGGGGAATCTAAGCAGGCATAGAAGGTCTTTTTTCCCTTGGGGTTGCTGATTTAACTGTGTGTGTGCCTGCATTTTTGACCGTGACCCATCACATGAGATCTAATGTGGAATTTTCCACGTGTGTCTCATTGGGGCTTGAAAAGTTTTGTGTTTTGAAGCATTTCCGTTTGAATTTTCAGATTAAGGATGTTCAATCCACATATACCAGGAACGAGTAAATGCCTATATAGTATGTGCTCAATTCATATTGTTGGTTAAACAAATGGATGGGTGAATGAATAAACATGTACAATTTTTTCAATTTTGGTTTCTTTTCATACATTACAGTTACCATTTTCTTTCTGAAATGTTAAAACTTAGCACATTATAACTTGTAAAATTAGTTGTAATATGTAAGGGAAGAATTAAGAAAGCATTCGGGGTGATGAAAACCTCCAAAGCTCTTCTTGCATATCTTATAGATGCCAAAAACTTGCTAGGTTCAATATATAAACAAAGTAGATAGAGCCGTAAAGACTGCAAACATGGAATTATTTTGTTTGTTTGTTTTGTTTTGTTTTTGAGACATAGCCCCAAGCTGTCACTTCAAGTAGAGTGCTGTGGCATCACCGTTCACAGCAACCTCCAACTCCTGGGCTCAAGCGATTCTCCTGCCTCCACCTCCCAACTAGCTGTGACCACAGGCACCCACCACAACGCCCAGCTATTTTTTGGTTGCAGCTGTCATTGTTTGGCGGGTCCAGGCTAGATTTGAACCCACCAGCTCAGGTGTATGTGGCTGGCACCTTAGCTGCTTGAGCCACAGGCGCTGAGCCAACATGCAATTTTTTTACTGTCTTTCCTTTTCCTGTATCACAGAATGACACACTATTAATTGCTCAGCTAGAACACATTCAGCTTTCTTGTTTTATAGATAAGAAACTGTGACCCAGCGAGGTTAAATGACTTCCCCCTGACAAATCCCACAGAGTTCTTGGCATAATCAAGATTAAATTTGAGAGTTTTTTGACTTCCAATCCATAGACCTTTCATCTGGTTGCAACTCTATTCCTATCTCCCCTGAGTTCTCCTCAACTCAACCAGCTTTCCCAGTAAGAACTGCTGAATCTAAATTGCTCTCTTTGGGCACTGTATATTTCAAAACAATCCTTCTCTTTTCTGACCTATATCTCCTTTTCCTGTAGTAACATCAGCTTCTCTGAAAAATATATCCACTCCCGAAGGATTAATATTATAGTAAATTTGTAGGCATGTGTGTATGTGTGTTTTTGCATCCGTCTGCTCAGAGCTAGCATTATTATTTGGCCTTCCAAAGTTTAAAAGGATACATAATTATGATTTTCAAGAAAGTCCTCTGAGAGCTGTGCCCACAGCTGACAGGGTCAAGAATCTACAAAGATATTAAGGGACTCCTAACCACGACTTCCTGAGCTCTTTGGGTTACGTTCTCACCATCTTCCTTCTTTCCAATTTTTGTAATATGTCCCTGAGCAACAGTTCTGCTCTGCAAGGTAGAATGTATGTTTCTGGAACCTACCCATTCTTTTCATTAAAGGAAAAGGGCACTATCCTAGGGAGAAAGAGCACCGGCAGAGTAGCAGAGTGGTGAAGACCAACTCCTTTATGGAGAGCAGCATCTCTGTTGAAATTTCCAGTAGTGCAACAACTTAGTAGTTTGACAGTGATGTAAGAATTTCCCTGAATGTACAAACACAGGCCTCATATCCTATCCTCTGTTCTCTAGCCATAAGTACTTTTTAGCTGCATAACTCTGGGCAAGTTACTATCTTTGCCTCAGATTCTCCATTTGTAATATAAGGATAACAATAACGACTCTTAGAAGGTCATTGTGAATATTAAATGAGTTAATGCATATAAAGTGGTTAAAAAGGGCCTGGCATATAAAACAAGCACTAAATAAATGCTTGTTATTATTGTAAATATTATAAACATGTATCTCTGAGAAGGATTTAAGTCGATCAGTCTTGTTTAAAAGTCCAACTTACACAGTTGGAGTTAATTATTCCAAAATTTGTCCTCTCACAGAACTCTAAGTTTATCCCCTCATACAGATTTTAGGAACAACTCTGGGACATTCTCTTATTCTCACCTTCTTTTTTAAAATATATGTTGTATAACTACTGGCAAGCTAGAGACGCTAAGGAAAGATAATAAGCCTATGTTCTTCATCCAGAGAAGCCTCCCACACTCATAGTGGGAGTATAACAGAACTTTACTAAAAGTTTCCTAGATAATAGACACTTGGAGCCAGCATGGAAGCAGGGCTGGGGCCCAGCTGCTCTCCTCTTCATCATCAGTGGCCCACAGTTTTTACTCTTAGGAAACGTAGCACGCCTGGTACATAACAGATGAGTTGGTTAGGTTTAAATATTTGAGATTACTCCAGAGTTTCTCAACTTCTTTAAAGTTACAGATGAAAAGTCCCAACCCAGACTTTTCTCATCAGAACACCAGACAGTGAGACTAGACTCGCCCCTCCCCAATTCACATATAATTCCACATGCAACTGGAAAAAGCAATCAAAATGCATAATCTTTGGCCCCACTGAGATCAACAGAATAAGAATGTGCATTTGAACAAGACCTTCAGGTGATCTGTATGCACATTAAAGTTTGAAAAGAACTAGGCTGGCGTAGTATTTCTCTCAGGATGGTGGTAAGCCGATCCCCTAAGTCAGAATCACCTGGAATGCTCCTCTTAAAAACATGTTTCTCAGTGGGTAGGGCGCCGGCCCCATATACCAAGGGTGGCGGGTTCAAACCTGGCCCCCACCAAAGTGCAACAAAAAATAGCCGGCATTATGCCAGGCACCTGTAGTCCCAGCTACTTGGGAGGCTGAGGCAAGAGAATCGCCTAATCCCAGGAGTTGGAGGTTGCTGTGAGTTGTGATGCTATAGCATTCTACCGAGGGCAATAAAGTGAGACTCTGTCTCTAAAAAAAAAAAAAAAAACAAAGACAAACAAAATAAAACATGTTTCTGAACCTTACCGTAGACTAAGAGAAATAGGCTCTCCAGGATGGGGGCCCATGAAACTGCGTTTCAAATGACTTCCTCTCCCTGACACTTGAGCAATCTAAAGTCTGAGAATTATCAGAGTAGCCTTTTAGAACATTGTATGTTTTGTAACATTTTCATATACGTGATCTCTCCATGAAACTAAAATCACTCAGATATATATGTCAGAGTACACTTAGAATTACAAACCAAACAGTGCATTTACTATAAAAATACATGCACACACACACAGAGCACTAGAAATAACTGCAAATAAACTGCCTTTAAAACTGGAAGATCAAAGTCATCCAAGCAGTTTCCTTTGACCATCAGCAATGGAATGCAGGTTAGCCAGAAAGTGAGTAAGTTATAAATAATTACATCATTACACCTCTTGTACTCTTATTTAAACATTACTCTCTTGGACGCCTTTGAAACATTATTAAAAACCTATTTGATTCTAATAAGGTATAGCCAATACAAGGATAAGTACTTTTGTATCCCTCAAATATGAAAATACTCAAAATATCAAAGTTACATTGCTTTTATCCCTCTTCTACACAGTAATAATCTTTATTAATAATTGCTACAGGTGAATTTACTATCAAATACTGAGCTGTTTGTATGGTTTCACAGAAGAACCAGTTAATCCTTTGGATATTTAAAATATCCAGTTTGGTAAAATTTTTACTTTTTTTTTGAGTACTTGGCATGAGAAAAGCAAGTTTCAGACTCTCCCTGTAAATGTGTACCATATCGATTTTGACTTAGAGCGAGGTAACATTTTAGAATTGCAAAATAATTTCCCTTAAAATATTAAAAACACTAGCAACACTAATACGCAGGACTTTATTATTTTTTTTCTGACTTAATGTTCACCCAGAAAGTTAAACAGAAGAAAGACATTAACAGGGATAGGAAATTGCATTTTTAAAGTATGAGCAATTTTTAACACCTTTGGAGATCCCACTTCCAGAAAGGTGGCCTACCTCAGAGTAGAGGATTCCCATGCTGGTTCTTCACAGGTTAACTTCACTCTACAGCTTTTTGGATCTTCCAGAGGTATTTCTGATTAATATCAGAATTTCTTCTGGCTGAGAGAAAGGTCCCTAGAAAGTTCCCAAGCCAGCGGCAAGCCCTAGGAGTGCTTTTCCAGCCAACACCTGTGACTGCTTTTTCAGCAGCTCGGCAGCAGCAACAGACCTTCTGAAGAGCCCAACCCAAGGAAACAAAGGCATTGGTTTACTGTGTAATGAATGACCCACGCACTGTATCATCTCCTGTTACAACCCTGAGGAGCCGGTTTCTGAGTCATATTTGCTTTGCCAGTGGTAACATGCAGGGCAGAAGGAAGCAAGGTTCTTTTGGGAGGTTGACAGAAGAGGGGGAAGGAAGGATGTTCTTACATTGGCAGGAAGGATGCTGGGTTTAAAAGAAGGTACTGTGTTTAGGACATTTCCTATTTGAAAACTGTTTTTCAGTGGCCATTGAAAAAGGCCAGAGACTGACAAACTCACTAGAGCCATATGTGTCTGGCGAAGGGCTTGACAAACTATCTTCAAAGTTCCTAGACTAATGTTAATGGAAAAGAACCTGAACTCTGTACAATAATTTAAAGAGGTCTTTTCTGAGCCAAGTATGTGCAATCATGGCCAAGAGAGCCACAGGTTGCAGTTTGGTTTCTTACGTTTTAGGGAGACAATAATTAAATCATAAATCAATACATGGAAAGCATACGTTAGTTCATTGCTTTGACCCCAAAAGGCAGGACATCTTGAAGTATATGTGTGCGGGTGGGTGAACTCTACCAAGGGTGACAAAGTAAAACTCCGTCTCAAAAAAAGAAAAAAAAAAGCTCTTTAAATTGATTATACAAATATGTATCATTATTGCAATAAATAAATGTTTTATTGTTATAATAAATTAACATTGGCTTATTTCTAAAGTGGGTAGGGTGTAGCCTTGAAAAATAAAATTTCTTGACACATCCATAGAAGGTGCAATTTGAAAGGATTTGCAAATGAACCCTGATAGATGTTGAAATCATCTGAAGTGAATGAGGCCATATGACTCAGCAATCCCTCCTCGTGTCTGAAGTAGTAACAAGCATAGCTCCTACTGACTATGTTGTACAGGTCTTTCTAAATTTGAAATAGTAAAGTAGTTGGGCACAATTACCTACAAATCCTAGTTTTGAAAATTTTTCCAAGTGTGTTTAATAAATACCTATATTTATTTTTTAAGTATGAGTTGTTTACTTATTTTTTATTATTTTTGATTTGGCATTTTTTATTTTTATTACATAATGTTCAATAAAATGGACAAGACTTTAGTAAAGAAACAAAAATTAGAAGACGACATTATACTGTGTTGAATACTACTTAATCTAGTGCATTGACAACTAAATTAAAAACAATTAGTCGTCCATATAATGAAGATTATTTATCATTCGGTTTCATATGTAGTAAAGAAAATCCACCGGGTCCCCTATGCATAATTTGTGGCAAAATATTGGCAAACAAAGCTATGGTTTCTAGCAAATGAAAGAGACATTTACAATCCAGATATTCTCACTTGTTGGAGAAGCCGGTGGACTATTTCAAATGACCTGCACCCAGTAATACTAAACAAGCAAAAATATGAACCAAATATGCAATGATATCAGATAAAGCACAAGAAGCAAATGCAGAAATCCTCACTAGGAAAATGAAATCTCATACAATTTCAGAAGCTGTTATTTTACTGCCTGCTGAGCAATTGTACAAACCATGTTTGGAGAAGAAAAAGAAAAGGAAATTTTAAACATTTCACTTTCAGGCAGTGCCCGTGGCTCAGTGAGTGGGGCGCCGGCCCCATATATCATGGGTGGTGGGTTCGAACCTGACCTCGGCTAGACTGCATCAAAAAATAGCTGGGTATTGTGGCGGGTGCCTGTCGTCCCAGCTACTTGGGGGGCTGAGGGAAGAGAATCACCTAAGCCCAAGAGCTGGAGATTGCTGTGAGCTGTGAAGTCACAGCACTCTACCAAAGGTGACAAAGTGAGACTCTGTCTCTAAAATAAATAAATACATAAATAAAAATAAAAAATTCCACTTGCAGATAATACAATTTCTTGGCATATTAAGGGTTTATCTGAAAATACAGAATTTCAAGTAATATCTCACCTTAAGGAAGTAAATAAGTTTGCAATTCATTTGGATAAATCTACTGATTGTTAGTGGTAAACCCCAACTTTCAGCATTCACTAGATTTGTCAATAAAGGAATCAAAGAACGGTTTTTATTTTGTCAACCACTCCAAACAATAACAAAGGGCCAAGATATTTTCAATTCGATCTATGATTACTTTTATTCTAATAACTTGTCTTGGGATTTCAACATAAGTATTTGTACTGAGGGAGTCTCATCTATGTCCAGAGGTGTAAAAGAATTTGTTACACTTCGCCAAAATAAGAATCCATAAATTATTTGTATACACTGTTCTACACAGGGAAGTGCTGAGTCAAAATCATTAGTGCCTGAATTACAAAAGGTCCTGGATAACACTATTAAAATCGTTAATTATATAAAAAGCAGGACATTGCAATTAAGATTACTTCCAGAATTATGTTCCACAATGGATGCTTTTCCTTTTCTTTTCTTTTCTTTTTTTTTTTTTTTGAGACAGAGTTTCACTTTGCTACCCTTGATAGAGTGCTGTGGCATCATCGTAGCTCACAACAACCTCAAACTCTTGGGCTCAAGCAATCCCCTTACCTCAGCCTCATGAATATCTGGGACTAGAGGCACCCCCCACATGTGCAGATATTTTTAGAGATGGGATCTTGCTCTTGCTCAGGCTGGTTTTGAATCCATGAGCTTAAGCAATCCGCCTGCCTCGACCTCTCAGAGTACTAAAATTACAGGTGTGAGCCACCATGCCCAGCCTGGATACATCTCACACGCAGCTCTTATTGCATACAGAACTGACATGGTTATCTTAAGGAAGAGTTCTATCAAGATTTTATGAATTAAAAAAAGAAATATCAACCTTTTAAAAAATGTAACATTCTCAGCCCAGGTGTCGTGGCTTACTCCTGTAATCCTAGCACTCTGGGATGCCCAGGTGGGCAGATTGCTTGAGCTCAGGAGTTCAAGACCAGCCTGAGCAAGAATGAGACTCTGTCTCTATTAAAAATGAACAACTGACTCAAGAGGATCACTTGAGCCCAAGAGTTTGAGATTGGTATGAGCTACGATGCCACAGCACTCTATCGAGGGTGAAAAACTGAGACTGTGTCTAAATAAATAAATAAATACATAAAATAAAAATAAAAAATGTAACATTCTAACTTAGGTGATTTACTCTGTGACAAGATTTGGTGTAATAAAGTTGCATTTTTTGCAGATTTATTTCAGCATTTGAATACTCTTAATAAGAGTATGCAGGGAAATCATGAAAATGTTCTCATAGCTATAGATAAAATTAATGCTTTCAGAGAAAAAGTGCTGCTTTGAAAGGAAAGAATTAAAAGAGAAAATTCAATAGAAATGTTTGAACTAGTGAAAAGGTGTAAAATGGATAAAAATCTAATTGAACAAATTTGACAAACGTTAGATTTATTGCACACAAATTTTGAAAAATATTTTCCTGAACCTACACTTGACATAACATCTCTGGATTGGGTGAGAAATCCCTTTGTTTAAAGAAATCCCTTTGCTGTACATCAGCAAATTTAAATATTACCGAAGAGGAAGAGTTAATGGAAATAAGAAATGACAGGCTCGGCACCTGTAGCTCAGTGGCTAGGGCGCCAGCCACATATACCAAAGTTAGTGGGTTCAAATTCAGCCTGGGCCTGCCAAATAACAATGACAAATACAACCAAAAAATAGCCAGGCATTGTGGCAGCACCTGTAGTCCCAGCCACTTGGGAGGCTGAGGCAAGAGAATTGCTTAAGCCTAAGTGTTGGAGGTTGCTGTGAGCTGTGACATCATAGCACTCTACTGAGGGTGACAGTGACAGTGAGACTCTGTCTCAAAAAAAAAAAAAAAAGGAAAGAAATGACAGAAGATTGCAATGAAAAACATTCAACAACAGATACTATAACCTTTTGGTTATTGATAGGGTCAAATCCTGCCCAAATAGGGTGGACCCACCTAAAAGAATCAACCCCCTATCCTCTCCCACCTAATGGCCCACCTAAGAAAGATGAACGGGTCAACACCCTACCCTACCCAACCCCACCGATGTCCCACCTGGGAAAGGTAATAGGCCAACCCTCATCCTTACAAAGATATCCAACCCAGGAAAGGGAATGTTCCAACCCTCACCTTTTGGACCTTTAACCCCACACCCCACCCTCACCGTTCTCCATTACCCACGTGTGGATTCATTCCTGGTTGGAAATCTCACCCCACCTGCACCAAGGTGGAATAAAGCCATTTTAATAGCACAAACACAAATCTAGCCTCCATTTTCCTTTCGTGTTGGGCCTGGGGATAATCTTTCATCTTTGGCTCCATAACCTTTCAATTATCTCTCAAGGGTGAATTTCCAATTATCAAAAAAGCAATAAAAATACTTCTTCCATTCTCACCATCATATTTGTGTGAAGCAAGCTTTTCTGAAATGAATAATATTAAGAACAAAAAATGATCATGGCTAGAATCCTTGGAAGAAGATTGAAGAGTATGCCTGTCCAAAATTCAACCTTGCAAAGAAGATATTCCCAAAAAAATCAAGTTCAGATATCTCATTAAATGTAAAATGATAATAAATAGAAAAATAAATAAATACAAATAAGTGTGTTTAAAATTTTTAATTATTACCTTTTTATTATAAATCATAATAAATTGTTTTGTTTTGGGTTTTGGCCATGATGGTGCATTTTGTTTGTGTTAATAAATAGATCAAAAAAAAGTATATTTTTTTACACTTTTCTTTTGATCAACATAATTTAAGTATGCCACAGAAGTTTAACTATAGGTTCAAGTGTGCCGTGAGATAACAAAGGTTGCAAAGCACTGTTCTAAAGGCTTGGAATGTTTTAAGTTAAGATAAGGAAGTCTGTTCATCGGAGACAAGCTACAGGACCTACAATGATCATGTGATCTGTTAAGTAAATCGATGGCCTGCAGGTATTGTTTAAGCTTTATCTTGCATGATCTTAGGTCCTGTTAATGATTTATTCTTACTGTTACAAAGAATAACTCCAAAATGGAGGGAACATATTAGGTATGTCTGACCTCCCTTCTCCTGGCCAGTAACTCATGTTGAAGGTCTTTCTGAGGTCCTCTTGGCCAAGAAGGGGTTAATTCAGTTGGTTAGAGGGCTTAAAATTTTATTTTAGTTCACACTACAAGGAATGCTTCTCCAGCTACTTAAGCAGTCTTTTAAACTAATAAATTAAACTTATTAACATAATATAATATTATCTTACTAATATAGTAATATTATATTGAATTACTAATATATTCAATTAGTAATTACACAAATAATAAATTGTATATTAAATATTTTAATACTATTTACAAATTTAGCCAAATTATTTTAGAATATTCATTCTAAAAATCCTAAGTCTAAAGTCAATTACTCCATTACATATTTTAAATTAACCACCAGGCCGGGCACAGTGGCTCACGCTTTTGTAATCCTAGCACTCTGGGAGGCTAAGGTGGGTGGACTGCTTGAGCTCAGGAGTTAGAGACTACCCTGAGCACCAGAAAGACCTCGTTTCTACTAAAAGTAAAAAAATTAGCTGGGCAGAGTGGTGTATGCCTATAGTCCCAGCTACTAGGGAGGCTGACACAAGAGGATCACTTGAGCCCAGGAGTTTGAGGTTGCTTGAGCTATGATGATGCCATGGCACTCTACCCAGGGCAACTGAGTAAGACTCTGCCTCAAAAATAAAAAATAAAAAAATAAATTGAACAAGCAAATTATTTGGTAAGACATGCTAATCCTCCTCTCTTAAACACTACAAACATTTTACACACTACATATAATACTAGTTAGTCACACGTTTTTTCTGAACTTAACACAAACATATCAAACTTTCCCAGAAATGAAAGACCCACTGCACAGCCATAAACAAATGAAGACGATCCCCAAACAGTTGATACTCTTTAGTGGTCAGAGATTAGGGGCCAGAGGCTAAGGCCTGTGCCCATACATAATTAGGGGAATTCTTCCTACTCCATTGATAAATATACTGTTATTATTATAATTATTACAACAAAGTCTGCACACTCAACTATGCAGTTGGCATTGAGTTCACCCTCCCTGGAATTTGAGAATTAGCTAGCTTGTCTGTTGGAGTAGACAGAAGACTGCAATACCTACTAAGATTGCAGCTGACTTCCTCTTTGGCTTGGTTTGATTTTGAATTTCTTTATTCTCTTAAGACATTTAAGTGTCTTCCTATTGACTAAGACAAACATTAATGTTATTTCTACTAGGTACCTCACTCTCTTACGTAAATCTTTTGTAACCCCTGGTAGCCTCTTTCATAACCTCTTTTAACTAATTTGTATGGCTAGAACTCTTCACTCTCACTGCTTCTTTGCTAAGGGTGCTGTCAGCTTTCTTCTCCCTGACAGAACTCTAAGACTCTCATCGTTTTCTATCAGGACCAGAACTCTTCTAACTGGATTCTATGCTCTGGCATCTGGTTCGGAAAGAAGATACTCATTATAATTGTAAATAGTGAAGGGTTGACTAAAAATATACCTATACAAAAAGCAATTGACTCATTACAAATTGGTAAAACCCTTGCACTTAATGCTAGGCCACTGGACCTCAATCAAGGGAGATCTTGGTAGACTGCCAGATTCAGTAAATTAAAAGACCAGATGTTCAGTGAGATTTGAATTTCAGATAAATTTCTAAAATACTGCATTGGACCTACTTGTACTAAAAAATTTTTGTCATCTGAAATTGTTGTTTAACTGAAAACTAAAGACATAGCATGTCTCGAGTCTTTTTTTTTTTTTTTTTTTTTTTTTTTTTGCAGTTTTTGGCTGGGGCCGGATTTGAACCTGCCACCTCTGGTATATGGGGCCAGCACCCTACTCATTTGAGCCACAGGCACCACCCTCTGGAGTCATTTTTGTTTGTTTGTTTGGCCAGGGCTGGGTTTGAACCCACCACCTCTGGCATATGGAACCCACCCCTTTGAGCCACAGGCACTGCCCATCTTGAGTCATTTTTGATGGTTACACTAGGAGCCGAATCATGCTACTGGCATGGGGTGGGAAGAAGCTGGGAACGCAGCTAAATTCTAAGAGTGCACAGAACAGCCTCTCATGGCAAAGAATTATCCAACCCAAAATAGTGTTGTGAAAGGGCAGCCTTGGAAAATATCTAATCCCATAATTTCCCCAGTAGCAGTTAAAGATCAGTCCTATGAGTTCTCATGCTAACAGGTACCCCTGAGGTAGTTCTCTTTTGCACAACTTCTGAAAAGAGCTGGGCAGGCAGAAAAGAAATGTAAATCTTTCTCTTTTAAAATTGCTTTTGAGAACCTGCTTTTTGCAGAGTTCCTGAGGGAGTAGCAGGGGTCCCTGCCCAAAGCTGCATCTTGAGGCCAGAGAGGGCAGAGTCACATCTCCAGTGATGATGCCTGTCTCCAAGGCAAGGCAGGGAAGCCAAGTCTTGTACTTGGACATCCTGCCACCATTTCTGTTATCAGCCTGCCACTTAGAAGAAGAGAGAGAAAGCAGATAGAGAAGTTTCTCAGCTGGACCCCCTTCCATTACAACTCCCTCTTAAAAGGCCCGAGTGGCTGGGTTTTTCTTCCTTTTCTATCTTCAGTGCTGGTCCTTTGTCCACATAGGAAACAGTAAATAAATTTCTTCCTTCTACTCTAACCTTTGTTTAGAGAAATCTTTCTCTAAACCCATGTGCACTAGCTTCCACCCTAACATTTTCATCTAAGCAACAAGGAGAATTAAAAGTGAAGGAAAAGAACTTGATAAATTATAGTGTTAGAATGAAATCTGGTGAAATACTGTCAGAATGAGGTCTGACAAGGAGATAAATTTTTTTTTTAAGTGTTTAGGATTCTCTCTGTCGAATTGAGCTTTAAACATAGGTAAGGAAAGAGAAGTTCCAGAAAACAACTTTCACACATAAATGTCTTCTCTTAAGAGATAATGTTTGGGGCGGCGCCTGTGGCTCAGTGAGTAGGGCGCCGGCCCCATATGCTGAGGGTGGCGGGTTCAAACCCGGCCCCGGCCAAACTGCAACAACAACAAAAAAAAAAAAATAGCCGGGCGTTGTGGCGGGCGCCTGTAGTCCCAGCTACTCGGGAGGCTGAGGCAAGAGAATCGCGTAAGCCCAAGAGTTAGAGGTTGCTGTGAGCCGTGTGACGCCACGGCACTCTACCAAGGGCGGTACAGTGAGACTCTGTCTCTAAAAAAAAAAAAGAAATAATGTTTGAGTCAGACACTGAGGCCTTAAAATTAGATCTCTTTGATCTTGGCTGTACATGTGGACAATCTCAGCTGACCAGCATCTGGCTTCTGGTAAGAAAAGCCGTTATCTCAAAGACTTTCCCTCATGAGGGGTTCATTATTCACATAACAAGGGAGTGTGGTCCACAGAAACCCAAAGCTTTACCCTGAAATCTTGACCTTCCAACATTGTCCAATGTTGTCCAACAGTGGCTCCCACTGGAAGGATTTAAGTAAAGGAGAATTGTGATCAGAATTTATTTATATAATGAAGCTCTCTCTGGCTGTTCTATGGAGAGTGGATTTGAGGCAGGCAAGCGACATAATGAGCAGGACCACTCAGGCGTCTACTACATTGGGTCAACTGAGGGATGATGGTAAACTGAGGCAAGAGAGCACCCAATGGGGATAGAGAGAAGAAGGTGAACTCTAGGGTTTAGGAGGCAGAAATAACAGATTCTGCTGACTATGAGTTATTAGGCTATTATCTCCTAGAGTCAAACACGCTTTCTTGTATTTGGTTTTGCAATGCCAGCACTCTGTAAGCTATATATTTTTTCCCGTTGGTCTGTGGAGACACAAGTGACTCCATCTTGGATGCTGATCTGCCATGTTGACCTCTGATTAACCTCCATCTCATAAATGCCTCCTGATTCCTACTTTATTTACAATCCTTGGCAAAGGAACATGGTCTCACTATAAAGCCTGCGTTTAGAGCAGAACAACCATGATGTTATCGCACAAATTATAGGCCATGACACACATCACATTCTTGGCTGCTCTGAAGATTGCCTTTAATTGTCTCTGTAGAGTACACACCACCTCTCCCTGTGGTATATAAGCCCTGGGTCTGGGGAGGAACAGCATGAAGATTTACTTGCCGTGCTGCTGCCAAGACTAAGTTTCTGTCTGTAAGATCCCCAATAAACCAGCTTTTTCCAGGAAACTGGATTTGTCTGACTTGCTCTTTGTTTTCTTGGTTTCATCCATGCTTGGGGATCACCTTGCATATACGGCCCTTTCACCAAGCTTGGTCTCTTCTAAGAGAGAGTGCTCAGGGAAGATTACAAGGCTAAGGAGGAAGAAAGAGACCTGCCCATTCTACATGACTGCGATCCTATCAACATCATCCCAGCAATATAGTTCATCTGAGAAACAGCAGTAGGTATAAACTTTGTTTTCCATATTCCCAGAATCAGCCTACTCAGACCTTTCAGAGGTACCAGCACTATTTCTTTCCTGCAACCCAACTTCATGCAACTCCTTTCTTGAGATTCTGAGGTACCAGCAGCTGCCAGGAAATGGCCCCTCCTTAAGGCCTGGGTCTCAGAATTTCAATTTCCTTCTGCCAAGTTTCCTAAATTCTAGCAATCCTAATCTCGCCCTTTGTGCCCTTGGCCCAGCAGGTGTTACCCCTGCAACTCTGTCTCTGCATTGCCTTAGTATTCTCTCTTTACTTGCCAGTCCTCCAACACCTACCCAAGAAATTCCCTACATTGAATTCTTTCAGGTTAGATAACTGGTTGGTAGGCCGGGTGACTGTAACTCAGTGGTTAGGGCGCTGGCCATGTACACCAGGGCTGGCAGGTTCAAACCCGGCCTGGGTCTGCTAAACAACGACAGCTACAACAAAAAAATAGCCGGGTGTTGTGGCGGGAGCCTGTCCTAGCTACTTGGGAGGTCGAAGCAAGAAAATTACTTAAACCCAAGAGTTTGAGGTTGCTGTGAGCTGTGACTCCATGGCATTCTACCAAGGGCAGCATAGTGAGACACTGTCTAAATAAATAAATAAATAAATAAATGATTTTTTTTTTTTAGACAGAGTCTCATTATGTTGCCTTCAGTAGAGTATGGTGGCATCACAGCTCACATCAACCTCAAGCTCTTAGACTCAAGTGATTATCTTGTCTCAGCCTCCCATGTAGCTGGGACTACAGGCACCTACCACAATGCCCAGGTAGTTTTTTTGTTTTGTTTTGTTTAAGAGACAGAGTCTCACTCTTGCTCAGGCTGATCTCCAACTCCTGAACTCCTGAACCAAGTAATCCACCTGGCGTGGCCTCCCCAAGCGCTAAGATTTCTGGTGTGAGCTATCACGCCTGGCCCTGGTGTTGTTTTCTTTACTGGAGCCTGACTGATAATAGAACTCTGGAAATGTTTACAAGCTAAAAATAGCAGAAATTTTCCATCTGGTATAATACATAGGAAATGGAGAATAAGAATGATATTGACGGGGGGGCGGCACCTGTGGCTCAGTCGGTAGGGCGCCGGCCCCATATACCGAGGGTGGCAGGTTCAAACCTGGCCCCGGCCAAACTGCAACCAAAAAATAGCTGGGCGTTGTGGCGGGTGCCTGTAGTCCCAGCTACTCGGGAGGCTGAGCCAAGAGAATCACTTAAGCCCAGGAGTTGGAGGTTGCTGTGAGCTGTGTGAGGCCACGGCACTCTACCGAGGGCCATAAAGTGAGACTCTGTCTCTACAAAAAAAAAAAAAAAGAAGAATGATATTGATGGGGGTCAGAAAACGGCATCCCCAAACGAAGACTTTAGATGCAAAAATTTTTCTCTGACCTTCCCTTGTCTCCCACCTCTGAGTCCTGGTACTCTCCCATGGCTAGCCATGGGAACTAGAATCCCACCCTCCCAAGGCAGGTCGTACAAGTCATAACCCTTTTTCCCAAAAGCCAGTCACAAAACCAAAAATTATTCTATGTAAAAACTGGCTATAAAAAAACTGTACAACCTACCATATTTGACTTGCAGGACCCCCATTCCAGAGAGGGCCTTCCCCACACCCAAAATGAAGAAATGCAAGCTCAGAGAAGCCGGGAAGAATCCAGGCCTTGCTGGTTTTCCCAGTCTGTTAGCACTAGAACAGACCCTTTTTGTCCAATCATATTTCTGCATGCTTACTCATATTTTGTTGAACTTAAGCGTAGAAATGGACAATTTTCCCTGTATCTTTGAGTTTTTGTTCTGAAGACTTCCATTTACATATACACATTAAAATAAATTTGACCTTTGTTCCTCCTATTAATCAATTGGCCTCATGTAAGTATTTTTTTTTTTTTTTTTTTGAGACAGAGTCTCACTATGTCACACTGGGTAGAGTGCAGTAGCGTCACAGCTCACAGCAACCTCAAACTCCTGGGCTTAAGTGAGTCTCTTGCCTCAGCCTCCTGAGTAGCTGGGACTACAGGCACCCGCCACAACATCTGGCTCACGTTAGTATTCTTTTAAAGAACCTTTATGAGGCCAAGGAGCTTTGCTCCCTGCACTATGCATGCGTCTTGCTTGGGAAATTTTGTAGATTTTGATATGTTTCACAGTAATGCAAAACATTAGAAAAGCAAGATTAGAGAAAGATCAGTGCAGGTTTGCAGAAATTTTGTTTAAGGGACATATTTGTACTACAGTAAGTGTAGATTCCAAAAGAAAGCTTGTTACATGGTTCTGAAATTTTAAAGTGTTGCATGAGAGATTAAGATTTTTAGGATCATTAGCATATAGATTAATAATCCTCAGTATAAGAAATGGAATAATTTAAATATCTTGTTAAAGTTATTTTTTTCTCTACAATCTATAAGTCCTTAGTTGTACAGGGTTATATTTCCCCTTCAAATTATACAAGCACTTTTCTTTTCATTTTACCCTGTCTAATGTCGACAATTGCTATCTAGTTAAATAAGGACTTTTGCTAATCAGAATGTTTATATTTGAATTTTATGCATTGAACCCCTGCCATCCCTTTCTACTCTCTTGCTTCTGAAAGCTTGTTATTTCGTTCATTAACTTAAAATTAAGTACAAGATTCAGCGGCCAAGTTATAATAACAATTGCTTTGTACTAATATATAGTCTTTAAAAAAAATCTTTACTGTTTTATTTCAGGTTAATATGAGGATATTAAAAAACAAATTACAATATTTGAATTTGTTAGGTATAGTCCCTCTTATAGTTATGTCCTACACCCAAAAGGGTTCCATACACCCCTATATTGTCCCCATTCAGTGGGAACACCCCAAACCTTCTCCTCTTTCCTCCTTCCATCATTCCCCCTCCCTCAACTTGAATTGAAATTAGTTTTTCTCCTATGTGGGCATGAATTAGATTGTCTAGTGGCTTCATACTAGTATTGAGTACATTGGATATTTGCTTTTCCATTCTTGTGATACTTTACTAAGAAGAATGTGTTTCAACTCCATCCAGGTTAATATAAAAGATGTGAAGTCATTATCTTTTTATGGCTGAATAGTATTCCATGGTATGCTTATATCATAGTTTGTTAATTTATTCCTGAATTGATGGGAATTTAGTTTTTTCCACATCTTGGCAATTGTAAATTGAGCTGCGATAAACAATTTAGTACATATGTCCTTATGATAAAATGATTTTTTTCTTCTGGGGGATGCCTAGTAGTGGGGTTGTGGGATCAAATGGGAGATGTACTTTGAGTTCATTAAGTATTCTCCATACTTCTTTCCAAAGAGGCTATATTAGTATGTAGTCCCACCAACAATGTAAAAGTATTCCCTTAAGTGACCTTAACTTTGCTGAATTTACAAAGATAAGCAAAACTTGGGCTATTACTCTTAAATGTCTGTGTTAGAGAAAAACAAAACTTAAGGTTAACCAATCAGAAGTTGCCAGTTAATTTTTTTTTAACAGCATAGACCAAATAAACTAATATATAACTGTGACAAATCAAATATTTTCTTTGCTTTACTTCCTTGGTCATCTTATAAAAGACTCTTAAAAGATGTAAAGACTTTGAGAGGTAAACTGAGGCATGATAAAATTTTGAGTTTATTTGAGCAAACAGCACGATACAATTTTGAGTTTATTCCCCTTGGTGGGAATGCAAGGAATGGGCTTTTATAAGGTGATGCTGGGTAAACTGGCTGGCAACCTGTAGAAGATTGAAACTGGACCCACACCTTTCACCATTAACTAAGATAGACTCTAACTGGATAAAAGATTTAAACTTACGACATGAAACTATAAAAATACTTGAAGAAAGTGCAGGGAAAAACTCTTGAAGGAATCGGCCTGGGTGAATAATTTATGAGGAGGACTCCCCAGGCAATTGATGCAGTATCAAAAATACACTACTGGGACCTGATCAAACTAAAGTGCTTCTGCACAGCCAAGAACATAGTAAGTGAAGCAAGCAGACAGCCCTCAGAATGGGAGAAAATATTTGCAGGTTATACCTCCAATAAAGGTTTAATAACCAGAATCCGCAGAGAACTCAAACGTATTAGCAAGAAAAGAACAAGCCGGCGTGTCCTTGGACTTAAGAGAGCAGGACGTCCGGCTTCCAGCTTGGAACTTTAGTACTGTCAGCAACCAAAGAGAGAGTTAAATATGGGTGATATTGAGAAAGGCAAGCAGATTTTTGTTCAGAAGTGTGCCCAGTGCCACACTGGGAAAAAGGAGGAAAGGAGGAAAAAGGAGGCAAGCACAAGACTGGGCCAAATCTCCATGGTCTCTTTGGGAGGAAGACAGGTCAGGCTGCTGGCTTCTCTTACACAGACGCCAATAAGAACAAAGGCATAACCTGGGGAGAGGATACACTGATTGAGTATTTGGAGAATCCCAAGAAGTACGTCCCTGGAACAAAAATGATCTTTGCTGGCATTAAGAAGAAGGGAGAGGGGCGGCGCCTGTGGCTCAGTGAGTAGGGCGCCGGCCCCATATGCCGAGGGTGGCGGGTTCAAACCCAGCCCCGGCCAACCTGCAACAAAAAAATAGCCGGGCGTTGTGGCGGGCGCCTGTAGTCCCAGCTGCTCGGGAGGCTGAGGCAAGAGAATCGCATAAGCCCAAGAGTTAGAGGTTGCTGTGAGCCATGTGACGCCATGGCACTCTACCGAGGGTGGTACAGTGAGACTCTGTCTCTACAAAAAAAAAAAAAAAAAAAGAAGGGAGAAAGGGCAGACTTGATAGCTTATCTCAAAAAAGCTACTAATGAGTAACAGTTGGCCATTGCCTTATTTATTACAAAAGAGAAATATCTCACGGCTTTTTTTATGTGTACCATAATTTGATTGGTCTCATTTACCAGAATTCAGATCATGAATGAGTGACAGAATATTTTTGTTGGACAGTCCCGGTTTAAGTAAGACTGGCTTGTGATTAAATGAGTGTGATCGGTTTTTTGGATTTTGATAGTGATTCCAGTCATCACAAGCTCAATGATATTGGGCATTTATCTGGCCTTCAGATTTCTGAACATCAGTTTCAGCATCTAAAAACTGGAAGAACAGTGATCGAAATTAAATGAGCTAATGATTTAAAGTAACTAGATCATGAAGAGTATGGGGAAAATATCTGCAAAGATGGTGACCAACAATTCCTCTATTCCCATGCCTGTAGGCCATGCTTGCCATCAGTATGAGCTAGCCTTGGGATTGGCTTTGGCCAGCAAAACATACCAAAAAGGAGGGTATCCCAGTTCTGCACCTAAGTCTCAAGTGGCATGCTAGCTTCTTTTTCACCTTCTTTTGAGATCCATCTTCCAGGGAAAGAAACACACATTAGACTCCCAAATGATGAGAGGCCACTAGCTTTCCCCGCCTTCCAACTTTTCCCATATAACCAGACTATAAGAATGTAGGGGTATGATTATGGTGCATGTATTCAAAGTTTCTCCACAGATAGAATTTCCCCTGGAAATAGAGGGAGAAGCCAACATAATAAAGTGCACTTAATAATGAAACCTCTCTGAACTCAAAATCCTAAGCCTAGTTACCCACCAGGCTTCAATGGGTAACTCACTCACCCTGAATGTTCCTTCTAGCTCTTAATTCCACTTTTTCTTTTTTTGGGGGGGGTTATTCATATGTTGCAGTCAGGATATTAAATGCCGATTCAGATGGCTTGGTTGAATGACTGCCAGGGACGCATTTGTCTCAACACATTTAGAGATCCAGAGAACCCAGGAAAACATCTGGGCTCCCCTTTTAATGACTCTCATTTCCTTCTGGTCTCCATTCGACAGATTGTCTCTTAGTGAAGTCTCATCAATTATTGTAAAGCCTGAACGGAGTACTTTGCTTTCTAATAGTACAGCATAAGGATGATGAACACATGGTCTGGACTCAAGAGTTGAGTCCATTTGCTGTGGAACCTCAGAGGTATTATTCTCATTTATTAATTTAGTCAATAAATAGGTACTGAGTAACTACTATGTGTGAGGCACTATTTTAAATACTCAGAAAACAGTAGCAAATAAAGACTGACAATGTCTCTGGTCTCTTATAACTTATAGACTATGCTTCCGTTTCTACACTATTAAAATAAATATTTTAATGGTGCACAGTTCAGCAGATGGCTTGCAGGTTGAATAACATATTGTGTATATGTGTAACTTAGCACACCGTAAAAACACAACACATGTTACTATTATGTATAATAGTATGCAGTCAGGTCTATTCAGAAACATAGCAAAGGAACTTATGACATTTTAATATCTGTATATCTTATATATTTTGAGATATATTTTATGAAGAAAAAATGAAAAGTAACCGTTTCAGTAGAAAAATATTAAACATAGAATGCAACATTTTTATATTTCATGTTTAAAATATTAAATAGACAACAGAAATGGTAGCAAACATTTTCTTATTTACCTGTGGGAATTCTATGTCTCTGGGGAGAAAATAATGAAAAGTACTGTTTTCTGACTCTAATTACTGATATTTTAATGTATGTTTCAGAAACTGTAGGAGAAAAAAATATGCAAAGATATACCCTGGGGAAATTTATCATATGGCCAATTTAGTGAGTTGGATTTCCCATAACCATCTGAACCTGGTTTTAACTTAATTTTGACTCCTAGATTATAATGCTGACTCTAAGGGCATCATACTCAGGAATTTCGGCAGTGATTCAGGAAGGAACAAAGAATGAGAAAAGGACAGTCTCTCAGTGAGGCAGTGACGTAGCTGCTACTAAAACATATGAACCCTTCCTAATGTGCATTCAGCCCTCTGAGTTAACCAAAGAATCTGATGACCCAAGATGGAAGAAGCCATATATCTTCAGAGGTTTGATGGCCTCCAAAGCTTAACCCAGTGCAGAGATGTGAGCATAAATTGCTATACAAACTTGAGAAAACTGTTTGGAAGTATCAACTAAAAATCTACACATAACCACAACCACATATATTTTGGTTGAATATATCCAACCACAATGTAAATATTCATGCCTCTAAGACATAAGAAAATGGCTAAGTAGTACTATTTACAATAGGCAAAAGTTGGACTCCACCCAGATTCCATGAATTGTGGAATAGATAAATAAAATTTGATTTAATAATGTAATAGACTACTACATAGCAAAATTTTTAAATTTTGTTACCTGTAAAAATATAGATAAGTTGCATAAAAGTGTTGAGCAAAGAAGTGAGGCACAAAAGAGTATGCACTTATAATTCCATTTTGACACATTTTAGAAAAGGCAGACAAACACAGGATGGTAGGATCAGAGTAGTGGCTACCCCTGGGGAATGAAAGAGGATAGTATTAGGGAGGAGACTTCAAGGAGTTTCGGGGTGTTGGTGATGTTCTATTTCTTGATGTGGGTTATGATTTTACAGGTGTAATCACTTCAGGATAAGCAATTGAACTTATGATCTGTACATGTTCCTATATCTGTACAGCTTTTAAATTAAAAATAAAACATAAGAGGGTTGGGGAAAAATAAATAAAACATATACACGCACATACCCATACACATACAGACAAGTCAAATCTTGTGCGAAACAAATAGACTTAAACTTGCAAGTAATTCCCAACACATACAGTTTTCTAGGACCCTCTTCCACGAGTGTTGCTTTCCCACTCCTACTAACTTCTCTTGTCCCAGGTGGTGGTGACTGGGTCTCACCTGTGGTTATGGAAGGGCTTAGACACCTTTAGCACGTGCCCCACCCCAGTCCTGAATCATGTGCGGCACCAATGGAAACCATCTTATTTGGGGAAGTACAATAGGAAAAACTGGGATGTGGCCCTATCCTTCTACTTTCCTTGAAGGATTGTGATGTGCACTGACTTGTCCTCCTGTTAATCAGCCATGAGGAAGAAAAAAAGAAAAAGAAAAAACCCTTATTCAATTCAGTGAAAAGAAAGGAGAAGTATAATAACCACTTAGAGTGCCATCTGGTGTAGATTTACCAATTGGCACAAACAAGTCTGCTGAAAGTCATGCATTTTAAAGCTTTCCCCAAGGATACTATAGATTTCTTTTCTTTCTTTCTTCCTTTCAAGAGACAGTGTCTCACTTTGTTGCCCTCAGTAGAGTGCTGTGGTGTCACAGCTCACAGCAACCTCCATTCTTGGGCTTAGGCAATTCTCTTGCCTCAGCCTCCCGAGTAGATGGGACTACAGGCACCTGCCACAATGCTCAGCTATTTTTTTTTTTTTTTTTTGTGGTTGTTGTTGCAGTATATGGGGCCAGTGCCCTACCCATTGAGCCACAGGCACTGCCCAATTTCTTTCTTTAGAACTAGCTTGACAGAGTCCTAAGAATTCCTGTTTTGTACCAATCTGAGAAATACAGAATAACAAATGTTACAGGGAACATTTGTCTGATTTTGACTGTGGTTCTGAGTCAACTGTTCGGAGACATTCTCACTATGGAAACTATAAAAAAGAAAAAACTATGTATTGTATTTCTCATACTCCTTTTACCTCAGAAATAGGCATGTGACCCACGGTCCAACAATTAGAAGCACTTGCCATCTGAGCTCAGCATTGGCAACTCACAAGATAAGAAGCTGAGACTCTGCCATTTCCATTTTGGGGTTTGCATCCAGTTTCTAAAAGCAATAAGGCAACAATTTTAGCAGAAATGTACAAACATTGTTGTGGGAGGTAGATAGACTGAGTTGCTTACAGGCCTTCCAACTCAGGATAGGGTGGCCAGTCAGGGGAATGTCTACGTGACTATCCCTGTGTATTCAGCAGTACAGGCTCGCTAAGTTAGGAAAGTTAAGATAGCCCGAAGGTAGGAAAATTGTTTCTTCCCTTTCTCTTCTCCCTGTATATGTTATCTGGCTGCTTCGCACGTTCCATTACCCTATGTCCTGTTTAACTTTTACCCAACCTTCCTGGGGGCTGTAATCTCCCTTCTCTCATTTTTAACCTTGACTGTTAACTACTGACTGCTATGCATTCTTGCGCATGTACTCTGTTACAGCACCCAACATAAAGACTCCTGAGAAGCAGGACAGGTTGCTGCATTGTTTTCAAGCTGCCACCAGGCACATGATACTATGTATGTCCTTACAGGCTTCCGGGCTTTAAGCCACAAGTTTGGTGTAAAGTCTGGTGATTTCTCTAGCGCCATCTCCCTTGCTGACCACTGTCACAGGTTGGACGGCATGAGGTCCCAAACACATTGTGAGACTTTATGCTACTTGAAGACTAACAAGTTAACCTACCAGTTTTAGAATGCTGTAGAAGATGTGAAACCTTTGGATCAAAGACAAAGGACTCAACTACACATGGCATTTCAAGCCACATGAACTTGTCCCCAGTTCTCATAGGGGTGATGTGGATGGGTCTTTATAGATGCTGGAACACACAGTGGGTATGTTACAGGAGCAGAACTGGATCTTTTATAATGGACAGTAAGCATGTCTGCCCTCTGCTGTTATCTCCATCTTCCAAGCCTTTTGCTGTACAAACATACTTGAAAAAAGAATCTGGAACAACAACAACAAAAAAATCAGTGTTTCTGCTTGCAAGATATGCAGAAATGGAAGACAATGGAGAATTATCTCCTAAGACAAGATTCAACAATCATTGTTGGTAAAATTGGAAGTGATAATTGCAGTGATTCAATCTGACAGTAGTGTCACTGTTATCTTCACCAGACCAGTTCTGCAGCATAATCTCCATCATTGACCCTGATCGTATCATCTTGAAATCTTATTCTTAGAATCCTCTGGAGTTTCTGAGCTCTAGCCAGTATTTTCTGTTTAGTTTCTTTCATTTAGAACTATTGATCCTGACCAATATACTTAAAAAGTGGCTACTTCTAACTGGAAAATGTCTTTACACATCCATTTCTTATCCTTCATTTTATCGGGTTCATTTAGCCTCTAAGATGTTGGGTAAATTATGTACCTTCCCCACTACCAAAACCAGATAAAAGATCTCTCCTGGGGTCAATCTTAAGGAAAAAGGAAGGTGTCTGTATCATTCAGAGAGCCCAGACCTGGGGTAAAATCCCCAGATAATACATTTTCTGAAAGTGTTGCATCTTCAGTCTGCGAGTCTCTAGAACCTTGGAAATTTTATTTTAATCTGTATAAAGAAACTCAGCTTCATTAATGAGTTTAACATTTTTGATTACTTACTTTTCAATAATGCTTTCTAGAATGTTTCTCAGTTCTTTTAAGACATAATTTTTGTTTATCAATTTGTACAAGCAAATTTGTATTAATCAGATAATAACCTAAGTTCCAGGTTATTTTCTGGCTGGTGTACACTTCAATGCTGAGAATCATTTTAAAAAGTATTATACTTGAAGGATTATCTCTCAAAGAATTCACAATTTACTTTTGACTTCCTTATCTAAAAATGGTTTGCAGTGAAAAAAATATGTATTTTTCAAACAATTTTCCCAGATGGATTATATATATTAGATCATCTTCCTTCTAAAATGAACTACTTTGATTAGGTTCTACATTTCATCTTCATTAAATATTACATTGTACTCTCTCTTAAAAAATCATAGACTGGGCAGTGCCTATGGCTCAGTGGGTAGGGCGCCAGTCCCATACACTGAGGGTGATGGGTTCGAACCCAGCCCTGGCCAAACTGCAACAAAAAAATAGCTGGGGGTTGTGGTGGGCACCTGTATTCCCAGCTATGGGGGAGGCTGAGGCAAGAGAATTGCCTAAGCCCAGGAGTTGGAGGTTGCTGTGAGCTGTGATGCTACAGCACTCTACTGAGGGCAATAAAGTGAGACTCTGTCTCTTAAAAAAAAAATCATAGAGTTTAGAGTAGAAAGGGTTCTCACAGATTATCTTCTGGTTTACTACCCTATTTGAAAAGGAAAAGGGAGTCAGACATAGAAGCTCATGCCTGTAATCCTAGCTCTTTGGGAGGAAAGGCAGGAAAAGGATCATTTGATGCCAGGAGTTAAGACAAGCTTATGCAATAGCAAGACTCTGTCTCTAAAAAAAAGAAAAATTAGCCAAGCCTGGTGGTGGGCACCTACAGTATCAGTAGGTGAGAGGCTGAGGCAGAAGACTGTTTCAGTCCAAGAGTTTGAGCTATAGTGACCTATGATGATATCACTATACTCTAGCCAGGCAACAGAGTAAGAAAAGTAAATAAATAAATAAGAAGAAATCCTACATGCTATAAATTACAACACTCCATTGTTTCCTTTTAAAAGAAATAAAAAAAAAACAAGTTGAAGCAAAAAAGTAATACCTGTTTTTTTTTTAACAATGGGAAAATAAAGGAACATGTTTATAAAAAACTCATCCAGACAGAACTCACTATCAATATGTATGTGCATTTTTCCAATCACCTTATTTCTCTCTGTGCATTTACATATGCTATAGAGTAAAATGTATATTTCATTTACATCTTGATTATTTTTCCACTAAGCTGCATATCTCTTTTTCTTTTGTAAGTGCCAGTGCTTATAAAGATGTCCCCCAAATGGTGAGGAAAGTTAAGTTTTAGGGAATAATTTTAAGATATTAAATTGTTGGCCAGGCACAATGGCTCACACCTATAATCCTAGTACTTGGGAGGCCAAGGTGGGTGGATTGCCTGAGCTCACAGGTTTGAGACCAGCCTGAGCCAGAGCAAGACCTTGTCTCAAAATATAGCCAGGCGTTGTGGTGGGAGCATGTAGTCCCAGCTACTTGGAAGGCTGAGGCAAGAGAATTGCTTGAGCCCAAAAGTTTGAGGTAGCTGTGAGCTATGAGGCCACAGCACTCTAGCAAGGGCAATGAAGTGAGACTGTCTCAAAAAAAAAAAAAAAAAAGACATAAAATTATTTTTTAAGATTTTCAATTTGTTTTTCTTTTCATATGCATAGACTGTTGTTAAAAGAATTCCTTCCTAGAATTAATTTTATTTATTTATTTATTTTTATTTCTTTTTGGAGACAGAGTCTTAGTCACCCTGGGGTTGAGTGATATGGTGTCATAGCTCACAGTAACCTCCAACTCTCAGGCTTAAGTGACTCTCTTGCCTCAGCTTCCCGAGTAGCTGGGACTACAGGCACCTGCCACAATGCTGGGCTATTTTTTAGAGACAGTGTCTCACTCTTGCGCAGACTGATCTTGAACTCCTAAGCTCAAGCAATCTGCCCACCTCAGCCTCCCAGAGTGCTGAGATTACAGGCATGAGCCACCACACCCAGCCTAAAATCAATTTTAAATTGAAAGATTTCCTTAAGTTTGGATGGAATGGTGGGATTAAAGTGTGTGTGGCTATGTTAAAACATAAAGTTAGATTTTATGTGGTAAAAATCCTAACTGAGGTAAGTGAAGACTAGGCTGGTTATTTCCAGACCAATAGAATTGCTAATATGCTGTGAAACTATACAACCTCTGGAGAAGAGAAATGAATGTGGAAATTACTGCTGGGACATTAAATACCCTTGCGAGGTCTTTTGAAAGGTGGGGTCAAGACAAACTTAATATTATTAATAACTCCAACAATGATATTTAAGTGTTTACTATATGCTAGTGCTGCTGGAATTTCTTTCTACAATAGGTCCTTGGTATCAGAGATTGGAAGAATGAACAGATGGACCACAGAGATCAGTGATAAGATAGGATTTATTAGATAGAGAGTAATAGAAAGAAGGAAAGGCACCAGAGACTTTGGCAGTCAGGGAGACCACAGTGGGAAATCCCTGCATGTGTTGTTCATCTAGGGGTTTTATTCTGTTTTGGGAATTACAGTTGGCCAGGACTTGACAGACTTCAATGTTGATTAGCGACTGAATGAGGGTATTAACAAATGAATACAGTTCCTCCAGCTGGGGGAGAGGGATAGCAGGAGGTCCACTCTAGAAGGGGCCTAGCTTACATAAAATCCTCAAAAAACTGCTTTTATTCCTGTCTTACTTGTATTCATACAGTGCAGTTTAGAGAAAAAAATTCTGTTTGCTTAGACCTAGAAACTGGGGGTCCTTGTCTAGTCCTGAATGGGGGAGACCTTTTATCACTAGGAACCTTAAATATGATCAACATCTTAAAAACATCGTCTTATTGAATCACCCCACAAACATTGAAGATATGATTACCATTACTATGTTAGAGGTCTGAAAATTGAGGCTAAGAGAGGTGTAGTGACTTATCTAAGGGTAAAGAGTTTATGATGATTAAATTTTTATTTCTTTTTAGGTTTCTATTTTAGAATATTCTAGTTTTATAGTAAGAAGAAATAGATAGTTATTTGCCTCAAAATTTGGTTGGGTAATTGGTTAAATGACATCCTACAAAGTCTGGTGATGAAAAAAGGGGAATGTTTTTCCCATCAGAAAAAGAGCAGAGTGGATGGACTCTTATATACCCACAAAGAAGAATCAAATCCTATCATTAGCAAATATAGTTGGAACTGGAGGAAATATTGTTAAATAAAATAAGCTTAGCACAGACAAATCTTGCATCTCCTCACACCTATGTAGAAGCTAAATATTAAAAACAATTGATCTCATGGAGACAGAGACTAGGATAATAGCTATCTGAGGCTGAAAGGGTAGTGGGGAGAAGGGGATAAAGTGGGGATGGTTAATGGGTGCAAAATACAGTTAGATGGATAGAATGAACAATATTTGACAACACAACAAAATGACTATAATCAACAATAAGTTAGGATATACTTTAAAATAACTAAAAGAATGGAATTGGAATGTTCCTAACACAAAGAAATGATAAATGCTTGAGGTAATGGATAACCTAATTACCCTGATTTGATTAATGCACATTATATGCCTGTATCAAAACATAACAGGTACTCTATAAAGACATATAACTATTATGTGCCCATATTAATTAAATTTTTCTTAAAAGAATCCATGTTAGAAAAAGAAGAAAAGAAAGAAAAAAGGGAGCTCTGGGCCCCAACTGTGTTTGCAGGGCCCCAGGGCCTCATCCTAACCCTGCTGCCTAAGAATACCTCGTGTAAGGCAGGGCCTCAGGGGCATATTCTAAAGTCCTTCATCAGAAGACTCACTGGAGGTCTTCGCTTGTATAAACCCTTTAGAGCAGGGGTGTCCGGTCCATGGGTCACAGGCCTGCATGTGACCCTGGATGGCTATGAATGCAGCTTGACATTGAATCACAAACTTACTTAAAATATCATGAAATGTCTTTTTGTGATTTTTTGGTGGAACTTCATCATGTGGTTCCTGAGTGTGAAATTTATAGATGACAGGATTGTGTCACTATGTCACATAAAATAAACATACATGTACTCCTCCTATTTGTACACATGGGTGGCTTCAGTTTTGCAGAGGAGTGTGGCTTCCAGTGTGTTATCTTCCAATCACAGACAGTCAACTTGACACCATCAGATGTTACATGTGCCCGTGGGGACTAGACGAAGAATCTACTAACATTATTGCAATGTTAGGCATTTGGCATCATTTAGAAGTCAGGTAAGCACTCTTATTTGGTTCTTAAGGGTACTTCTAAACCTTGGAGGCTCATATATTGCCTGCTACGCTTTACAATCAGCCCCCTGCATTACCTTGCTTTCTATGTTCCTGTCAACTAATTTTCATAATAAAATAAAATATAGTGCATATTATTAGTTTTTTAGTCCCAGCATGGCTTCTATGACTTCTCAAAAGAAAATAACTCAAAAAAAAGAAAAATTCTGGATAAAGAAAAATTGTTCAATGAAAAATGAACAGAGGACTATTTTTTGTCAGGGCAGAAAATGCACTCTGCTTGATTTATAGAGAACTGGTGCAAGTTTTCAAAGACTATAATTTGAAAAATCATATGGAAAAACATTCTGCCAAATTCAAGGGCATATGAAGAATTGTGTCATAAGGACAAAATAGTGGAACTGAAAAATAGTCTGTCTTTCAACAATAATTTCTTTAAAAAGTTGCAACCCAGATGGAATCATTGTAAAGCTAGTTATGTGGTGGCATATCTAAATACAAAAAAATCAAAACCATTTACTGAAGGTGAGTTTATTAAGCAATATATGGAAAGCATGGCAAATCGAATTTGCCCTGAACAAAAAGGAGGATATTTCTAAAATTGGTTTGTCTCATCAGACAATGCCAGGCAAATTGAATAAATTGGAAAATCTATTGAAAAAAGTTTAGAAAGTAAAACTGCTAATTTAAAATTTTGTGCTTTGGTGATGGATAATGACAACAGGATGCTACAAATAAGGCTCGGCTTGCCATTTTTATTAGAGGTATCAATGACGAATATAATGTCACTGAAGAAACGGCTTTTTTAGTGCCATTAAAAGACACAACTAAATTGAGAGATTTGTATGAAGTAGTAAAAAATATATTAAAGCAATTTTCTTTGTCTGTTGTCAACATATCTTGCATAGTTACTGACAGTGAAGTGGCAATAAGTGGTAAGTAAAATAGAGGAACTTATAAAATTAATAGAAGACAATGCAATTGCCACCCAAAACACGTGTGATGAAGTATCCTTGTATAGTACATTAAAGAAACTTACATGCAATAGCTTTGAAAATGGATAAAGTCAAATCGGCATCAAGACTATGAATTTCACAAGGACCAAGGGACTGAAACATCACCAATTCCAGAAATACTATAAAAGTATTGATGCTGACTGTGATAACATCATTTACTTTACGGAAGTAAAATGATTAAGTCAAGGCTGGATATAAAATAGATTTTATGATTTGCGATATGTAACCAAGTCATTTGGTATCAAAAAGCAAATTTGTGTCAGAACTTAATCTTGAAAACTGGCTCACAGATTTAGCATTTTTAATAGATTTAACTGCTCATTTAAATGAGTCAAACATGCATCTTCAAGGTAAAAACCAACTTATCATTATAATGTTACAAACCATAACAGCATTCCAAACAAAACTGAGATTATGGCAAATTCAAATTGGCAAACAATTTTATGCATTTTGACATGTTGGCTGGACATAGTCCTATGAACAGCAAAAAATATGCAGTCTTCATTTTTGATTTGATACAAGAATTTGAAAACAGATTTCAAAATTTCCAGGAAGATTGTTAATGTTTTGGTGCATTTGTAACTCCATTTTTCAGTCAACATAAATATGTTACCTACCAACTTTCAAGTGGAATGCATTGACCTGCACTCTGACATTCAACCTAAAGAAAAACCTGATCATGTCTCTTTAGTACACTTTTATAGGCCCTATCTTCTTGGAGACGAATATCTCTTGCTTCACAATCACGCCTTATTCACGTGATCACTTTTTGGCAGCACCTACATTTGTGAGCAACTACTGTCAAGAAGGAAGCACAGTAAGAGTCAAATTAGAACCAAAATATCTGATGAGCACCATTGAGAACTCACTGAGAATTGCACCCTCTTCCGTCAATCCAGATACTGACACATGAGTTTCTCAAATACAATGTCAAATATCTCACTGGGTTTATGCTGCCCACTTTTCTAATAAAAAATGTGAAAAAAACAAAGATGTTTTATTTCTCAGATACATTTTTTTTTTATATTAGTGATTGTAAACTTGGGACCTGCTCGATGATTTTAAAAGACTCTCCTAGTGGGCTGTGGCAAAATTAAGATTATGGTATGAGAACTTTTTGTTTATCTATGGTGGTGGATATCATGAAAATTATGCACGAATGTTTTTTTTTTTTGCAGCTTTTGGCCGGAGCTGGGTTTGAACCTGCCACCTCCAGCATATGGGGCTGGTGCCCTACTCCTTTGAGCCACAGCACAGGCGCCACCCATGCACAAATCTTTTTTTTCTCATCACCTTTCCTTAGTGTTTGTGTATTTAACATGTGGCCCAAGACTACTCTTCTTCCAATGTGGCCCAGTGAAGCCAAAAGTTTGGACACCCCTCCTGTAGAGCAAGTGGGTCTGTCTCCTACAACATTAGGTATCTCTATCCTTTAATGATAGTCTTTTTTTTTTTTTTCAACAGTGAACAGGTAGAGCAAAATAATAACAAATTGGAGAAAGATCCCAGGTTTTACCATCTTTAACCCAGATGCTTGCTACAAGGCCGTCACCTCATCACTGAGAGCACAGTGGACTAACAACCCTTTCAAGGTAGCTTTTTGCATGGGCGTGTTAGTATGAGAGGAGAGAGATTGCTTTTCTTTTACAATTTTTTCTTATTATACAAGTAATTGATGTTCTTTGCAGAAAGATTGAAAAAGTAGAAAAAAGAATACCATTAGAAAAATTAAGAAAAAAGAAGAAACGAGAGATTGAATATAATTCCATTCACCCATCATCCAAGAGCTTCCAGAATTCAAATCGTTCTCCAGGCACTGAGATAAGGCTAGAGGAAGTTATTTCCATTGCAAAAGCTTCCTTAGGCTAAGTCAGTATAGATGTTATATCAGATCTTAATGAAACAACTGCTGACAGATGCATTTTTGTCTCCTTTGTCAAGCCTGCATTGCAAAAATCTCTGACTCTGGCATTAGGACTGAAAGAGTAACCAAATGCTCATAGGTAAAGTGCACCACTGTCCAGGAAAGTAAGTTTGGATATTTGCATATTAATGATTTGCAAATACATACACTTTGACCCCTCCCTACAATGTATTATTACTGCATGAATTAATGAACTTACCGGATAGTTCAGGGATGTCTCCCTTCCTTCGTTTCAGCCTTTTACTACACTTGCCAATTAAGAATTCTCTTTTATGGCTCAGCACCTGTGGCACGGTGGTTATGGTGCTGGCCACATGCACTGAGGCTGGTGGGTTTGAACCCAGACTGGGCCTGCTAAACAACAATGACAACTGCAACAAAAAATAGCTGGCGTTGTGGCAGATGCCTGTAGTTTCAGCTACTTGGGAGGCTGAGACAAGAGAATGGCTCGAGCCCAAGAGTTTGAGGTTGCTGTGAGCTAAGATGCCACAGCACTCTACTGAGGGCAACATAGTGAAACTCTTTCTCAAAAAAAAATAAATAAAGAATTCTCTTTTACTACTAACAGTGATGATGATGATGATATTTTTGAGACAGTTTCACTCTCTTGCTCTGGGCAGAGTGTTGTGATATCCTAGCTCACAGCAATTTCAAACTCCTGGGCTAAAGTGATCCTCTTGTCTCAGCCTCCCAAGTAGCTAGGACTACAGGTGCCCAGCACAATGCCAGGCTAGTTTTTCTACTTTTAGTCGAGATAAGATCTCGAATACCTGAGCTCAAACAATCTACCCACCTCAGCTTCCCAGAGTGCTAGGATTACAGCCATGAGCCACCGTGCCTGGCCAGTGATGATGATTATTTATTGGGTACCCACAGTGCTTATCACTATGCTAAGCACTTGTGTGCACCAGGTCAGTTAATATTTACAAACTACCTTTAAAATAATATAGTATTATCTCTGTTTTATAGATGAAGAAACAAAGAAATTACTTTACTGGCTCAAGAATCATACAACTGTAAAGTGGCAGAACCAAGATTCAAGCCCAGGTTTGTTGGACTCCAAAGCTTTTTCTCTTAACTGATGGAATAAATAACCTCATTTTCTGTCAAAATGGCTTTTGTTCACAGTTCAAATGATCCAAGTACAGAAGAATATTTTGGATCACGATAGTGGAAAGAGTCATCCACTCAACTTCAACTTTCTAAAGATGCCACCTACAGACTTAGATTCAACTTTCTTGGATTCAGTAATGGCTGCTTGGTTGAGTACAGGTGTTTATCGGCTTTGTATGTGAGTAATTTGGTAAGGTATCTCCTGTGTCCCAGAAGTGCCTTTATCTGATGGGATTTCAAATAAAAGAGCTTCATTTGGGGATCAATACCACCTAAAACCACCTAAATATCTTTTTAAAAACAATTTTTAAAAAATTTAGTTGTTTTTCAGAGATGGGGTCTTGCTCAGTTGCCTAGGCTGGAGTACAGTGGCACAATCATAGCTCACTGCATCCTTGAACTCCTAGGCTCAATTGATCCTCCTACCTCAGCCTCCTGAGAAGCTGGGACTACAGGTGCACACCACTATGCCTGCGTCACCTAAATATTCTTGTACTTTTTATTCTTTTCTTTCTGCCTTAGAAGCATATGTGGCTACAATACATGTTTATACATGTTCACAATTGTCCGTTTTCCTTCTTGGACTTTGGGAGTAGCTGGAGGCAGAGAGATACTTTCAACTGCTGAGCTAACTGCTAGTCTCTCCTCGTACAGAATCTGGATAATGTAAGAAAAGATAATTGGAAATAAGTCCAGTAGACTATATTGATTTATATAATAAAGAGCTGGGCCAGAGAAAGGAGAAGACAAACACACACACACACACACACACACACACACACACACACACACCCCAACCCTGTACAGGGTTTTTGAGAGATAGTGGTAAAGCTTGGAGTAGGAGAGAAACACAACAAAAACCTTGGAGCAGCTACCATTTATAAGATACTAAAAATAAGAAAAAAATGCTAACATCGCTCACTTTCTTTAGTGTCTTTGTGACACACAGTAAAGATTTACGTGGCTCACTAAAGTTTGAATCCTGAATGGATATTTCTATAGATTCAAAAGTATGACAAGAAGGACTGGCAAGGTAGCAGAACATGACTCGAGTTTGTTCCCCTTCCTTCTGAAAACAAATCCTGCTACCTGCATCCTTGGTCACATGCTGTCCTGCCTCCTTGAGGATCTTACTCTTTTCAGTATCTCTGTTCATCTTCTATAGTCTTCCATCTCGCTCTTTCTACCAGCCCCGGTCCTCTGCTTCCCTACCTGGAGGAAGAAGCTACTGATGACCTCGGATAACCAATTTAGTCCTCACCTTCCTTTGGGGTAACTGGCCTGTAAATGGCACCCCTATTTACTTCCCTACACTGACTCTTCAATTCCCTGTAACCTGGCTCATGTGTCCACTCCTGTCCTGAAAATGTTCTTTCCACTGCCAGTAAGTTACAAATGGAAAATCAAATTACACCCATTCAGATTTTGTTGTTCTGGCTGTCTCCATGGCAGGAGGCCCTGTCCATCATTCACTCTTCCTGAGATTCTCCCCTCTTGTGGGTCAGAGGGCCAGCTCTCCTCATGGCTGCACTGCCCTGTTTTCTCATGCATAAGTGAGGAAGGTGGTAAGGCAGCTTCCTGCACAGGACTGTGAGCACACAGTGCGATCACACAAGCAAACCACTCAGACCAGGGCCTGGTGTGGAGAAGTGCCCATGAAAGTTAGCAGCTGTAATTACCATTACCCACACAAGTTGTTTCTGCCTCATTTCTAAGATCATCCCCAGGTGGCCCCCCTTCTTTCCACTGCCTACTTCAGGTGGATATTTGTTAAGGTTCTGTGCTCAGGCCCTCTCCATTCACTGTCTTTGAGGATTATGGTCCCCAAATTTATACTGTGAGGTTAATTCCTCAGGACTAGGCATTTCCATTTTAGTAGTCTTCATTCATCTCAAACATATCACCATCTCACTATTGATTTTAGTTTATTTTCTTTAATTTTCTGCAGTGATAAACACCACTCCTTTTGTAGTCCAGGCTCAAATGCCTCTTTGAACTCCTTTATGTGGTAGACATAGTGCTAATTTATAGATGTGATTTTATTTACTCTTCATAAGAGTTCTATTGTATTTACTCATCAAGAAACTGAAGGTTAGATAAATAATTAATTTACCCTTGAAATATAATCTTTTCAACCAAAATCCCTCACTTTTTTGTGCTTACCCCTTCTCTTAATAGCTAGCTTTCACAGAATAACTTGTTCCTTTATAATATATAAATGATGCCCATTTGGTATGATGGGGCATTTGAGTTCCAATTTAATTCTGACCCTATTGTGATGCACTTTACTGATCTGTGATCTTTTCTCCTCCGCACCTTTCTGCACATCACTTCTGGAAACACATTCTTTCATTGTGTGGCCTAATATACAAGGTGGACAAGTTTGTGAACTTGCCACTGTGCACTTATATTGGCAGCACTGTACAAACAACTCAGTAATGTTTCATAACCTTGGTATATCAGTGTCTCACAGCTTTGTGTTAACATGTGGCAGTGCTGAATGGCATTCATTATTGCTTTTGTGTGGTGCTGCAAGAATGTTGGAGCTTAAATGAGAGCAATGAGTAAACATTTATAAATTTCTTGTTAAACTTGGCAAGAATGGAAGTGACATTAGGAACATATTAGTCCAAGTTTATGGGGATAATGCCATGAGGAAAATTGCAGTGTACAAACGGATTTTTCTGAGGAGAGAGAAAGTATCACTGATGAAGAAAATTTAGGGCAGCCAGTAATGAACAGAACAGACAAAAACATTGGAAAAAATTGTCAAATTATGTATCAAAATCATCAGCTGACTGTGAGAAGCATAGCAGACCAAGTAAACATCATAGAGAAACAGGAAAATCTTAACTGAAAACCATGGCAAATAACCCATGGCTCTTGCATCACAACAATGCACTAGCTCACACAGCACTATCTGTGAGGGAGTTTTTTAGCCATAAACAGTAACTGCATTGGAACACTCTCGCTACTCACCTGATCTTCCTCCCAATGAGTTTTCTTTACTTAAATATAAAGGAAATATTGAAAGGAAGACATTTTGGCACTTTTCAGAATATCAAGGGTAATATGACAATAGCTCTGATGGCCATTTCAGATAAAGAGTTCCAAAATTGCTTTGAAGGGTGGACTAGGAACTGACACCAGTGCATAGCTTCTCAAGGGGAGTAGTTCAAAGGTGACCCTAGTGATATTCAGCAGTGAGGTATGTGATATTTTTTCTAGGTTGAGTCTGTGAATTTAATTGTCAGACCTCATATGTCCTTCCTATGTCACAGGAAAAAGGAACCAACTGCCATCATGTCTGAGAAAATTGCGTCCAATCAATAAAGGTAGAATCTAGTAAAACTAGCGAGTGGCAAGTTAATCAAGCTTCCTAATCATAATGGAACAGATACAAGGTGAGACTGGCATTATTATCTTCAGTGGCTTACACAAGTCACGACTACTTTCATGATCTCAGTTTCCTCTTCTGTAAAGTGGGGCCGTTGGACTAGATGATATCTCTGGTAACATTTTGATCCTAACACTTAAAGATTCTTCTTGTTCAGAATGCCCCCTGTTTTTTACCTCAAGGAATGATAAGGTTTCAAAATAAAATGATGAAGTCAAAGAAAGATGCTATCGACAACCTTTTAGAATTTCCCCTTCTCTTTTTGGAGAGGAGTGTGTGTTTCTTTATATTCACTCAAGTCTCTGAAAATGTAAGTAATACAACAGAATGAATTATGGTGACAAAGTTTAACATTTAATCAGAGAAACTGAATAAATCAATGTATAAAATAGCAAATTCATGACTTCAAACCTTTGAAGTTCAAAGAATGCTACAGTTTCTAAGAGACTGTCATGAAACTATGTGGTTTCACTCAAGGTCTATGTTGTGCTGACATTCAAATGGCAAACAAGTTGCTATGCATCGAATCATACCCTCCCCAAATTCATATGCTGAAGCTCTAACCCTCAATGTGAGTTTATTTGGAGATATGGCTTTTAGGAGGTAATTAAAGTTAAATTATGTTATAGGGATAGGGTACTAATCTGATAGGATTGCTGACCTTGCAGATCTCTCTCTTTCTCTGCCATATGAGTACAAGGCAGCAGGGAGCAATCTGCAAGCCAGAAAGAGGACCCTCACGGGGATTGAATCAGCCCTCACCTTGATATTGAACTTCCTAGCCCCTAGAACAGTGACAAATAGATTTCTGTTTACTGCTTGCCTGCTTGCTTGCTTGATTGATTGAGCCAGATTCTCCCTGTCACTGAGGCTGGAACACAGCAGCACCATGATAACTCACTGCAGCCTCAAACTCCTGGGCTCACGCAATCACCTCTCCTCTCCCTCTCAAAGTGCTAAGATTACAGGCATAAGCCCCATGCCTAGCCTGGATTTCTGTTATTTAAACCCATCAGCCTGTGGCATTTGGATATGGCAGCCTGAGCAGACTAAGATACAAGAGTTATCAACCTTATGAGCCAAAGTGTTAAGCTCAGCGGCACTTGCCCAAATATGTATTTAGGGATTTGTTATTTTTAATATTTGTCCTTGGAAAAGTTCATGTCTTTGCTCATATAGCCAAGGATAAATTTAACAGTTATATTTTAAGATAGTATAGTATTTACTCTAGTAAAATCTCCAGAGGTGACATTTTTCTATGAACAGAAGACATTCTTTTTCTACTAACCAAAGAAATATTAAATTTAAATAACTACTATAATACCATCTTGCATATCTAGCACTTTTCCTTTAAAAAGAAGCTGCTCAGACCTACTGAGTAACTATTAAATAATAGCATAAGTCTTTGATGAAAGCAACTCTATTACATCAGAGCAGCCCAGGGGAGATGTTATAGGATATATTTTGATGGTGAGAGTCAGATACTGTTTCACCGCCCTCCTGCTCACTCTGTACCTAGCTGTCCTTCCACATACATATTTCACATCTGCAAATCAGTCTGCAAAAAGAAGGTCTTAAAAAAACTAACACCTCAAACACCACTTAGTCCACATTTACCAAGGTCTTGTGTACCTAAATACAAGGTATCAAATAATGTCCCCTGAAGAGAGAATTTTTCATCAAATATCTGCCTATATATTGAAATGTTGAGTAGTAGTAAGCCTTCTATCTACAAAACACATTATCATTTTCAGAATGCTTCCTAGCTTCATAACTACCCTAAGAGCTACCTAGAGCCATCATTCCTGAGTTTCTAGTGGGAAAAAGTAGTTTCAGAGGACAAGGTTCTTGATATTCCCAAACCTCATTCAGTATCTGGATACAGGGACATAACGGAACAAAACTGTCTAACTAACAAGAGGAGAGTGCCAAAATAAATCACGTGAGTGGAAAAAAAGCAAATGTGCCTGCAGCTTCCATTTTTGAAGGATTGCTTCCTGTGTTTAGTGACACAGGCTAACCTACCATTGTTATAATTCTTCAAATGAAAAATAGGTTATTTAGAAGAAAAAATAGGTTATTTGGAACTGACTAGCTCCTTAATAACATAGGCCAATGTTTCTCAAAGTTTCTCAAACTTTCCCAATTATGCCAGGTTATGAAAAATCTATCAAAATTTTAATGCACATACAAGAAAAGAACAATACTTTTCTGAGTCTTCTCTTTTCACTCTAATATGCCTTGCTGTTAAAAAAAACAAAACAAACAAAAAAAAACCTCCGCATTGAATTCCCAATGTTTCAATGTTTCTCAAACCTTTATATATTTTTAAAATATCTTAAAAATTGTCAAGGATTCCAGAGAGCTTTTGTTTTTGTGAGTTATGTCTGTCTGTTTTTACTACATTAGAAGACAAAACAGAAACATTAAAAATATTTTTATTAATTTATTAAACCATAATATACCAATTACATGGTACTAAACCTCATGTCACTTCTTTATTACCATGTAATTATTTTCCAAAACAAAACAAAAATTCTTATTCTAGTTGTAGAAATATCATACCTGCAGCTCCAAGACACTCCACAGCAAATCCATGAAAAAATAAGAGTAAAAAAGTCAAATGATACATTTGTCTTGTCATGATAATGATTTTGACCTTGCAGGATGTCTGAAAGGATTTCAGGGACTTCTGGGCTATACTTCTAGAACAACAGGTATAAACAATAGCAAAGCCAGAATTTTAAGAACATGTGTTTTTAAAAATATAATAATTCCTGAGATATACACTTTTAAGTGCATACTAACTTCTGAGATGATTTTTTTTTTTACCAACAGAATCAGCTGGTATCATTTTACTTCTTTTCTTTCCCTGAAGACTTTGACTTTGGAGATACTCCAGAGTCAGGGAATACTAAATCTGAGACAAAGGATTCCAGCCTGTCTGGTGTCAGTAAGAAAGGTGGTTATTATCGTAGAGACCACCCCTTTATGCACATACACCAAACAATTTGAAGAGTCCAGTACTGGAAAGTAGTTCTAGCTTTTTCTGATTAACGTAAAGACAGCTCTGCATGCCTTCCCTTTGAACTATCAAGTCTAAGAAATAAAATCCAAATGGATGTTGACAGATGGGGACACTAGAGACTACTCTTGGGCTTTGGGGAGCCTCAAAGAGAGTGGCAAACATCCCTATTAGGACCACTCAGAGGCAAGAGGGTCCTCTTTGTCTTTGAATATGAACAGCCTGAAGCTATTTCAGCTTCTCCGAGCAGAGCAGATCTCTGATGCTGTGGCAGATAGGAAAAAAATCTGAGCCCTCCATATTACTCATCCAGTGAGAAAGGTATTAATGTTTTGTCACTTGTCACCAGTTGGGAAATACTCAAATGTAGTATTGCTTAATAAAGCAATTTAGAACATAATGCCGTATTTTAATATATGCAATTAACTAAGCAAATGACAGGAGAGTCATAATCCTTCATCACTCTTTGCAAAATAATGTGCCTTCTCTTCCTTCCTGCCTTCTTTGTTCCTCTCTTGCTCCTTTCTCTAATGTTTATAATGTACTTGCTAAGAATGAGGTACTGAGATTGATTCCACTTCATATTTATCTGGCTGACAGATCTGTTTATTAAATTATTAAATATGTCTTCTTCCTAAACAAAAGGAAAGATTGCCCTTTATGGAAAAGTTAAAATTATAGTAAAGCATAAAGAAAAATAATTATAAATGATTGCCCTAGATAATTAATAAATAGGAGCTCATTTAAACAAATTCTTCTAGAGCTTTTCCTGTATTTTTATATGCTTGGGATTATATGTATGCACAATTTTGCATTTCTTCTTTATTGAGACAGAGTTTCACCCTTTTGTCCCAGTTGAGAGTGCCCTAGCATCATAGCTCGTAGTAACCTCAAACTCCTGGGCTCAAGCGATTCTCTTGCCTCAGCCTCCTGAGTAGCTGGGACTACCGGCACCTGCCACAATGTCCTACTAGTTTTTTCTTTTTCTTTTTTTTCTTTTTAGTTTTTTCTATTTTTGGTAGAGATGAGTCTTGCTACTGCTCAAGCTGGTCTTGAACTCCTGAGCTCAAGCAATCCACCCACATTGGCCTCCCAGAGTGCTAGGATTAAGGCATGAGCCACCATCTCTGTACCACAATTTTACGTTCTTGATTGCTTAACATTGTGTCACAAGCAGTTTCAATGTCATTAAAAACCCATCATAAACGTAAGTTTAATACCCAAAAATCTCAGTGGAGAATTTTACTTCCACACATGATTATTTCCTTGGGTCAAACTGCTTCTTAGAAGCAGAATTACCAGGGATGGAAGGGAATACTTCTTACAATTTTGTCAATACGCTGAGAAATTTCTTTCCCGGTCGTGTACCAAAATTACACCACCAAATAAGAGGGCTCATTTCACTGAACCTTCACCAGTAATGAAGAAATCTTTATAAGTAATCTTTGCTAATATGACTAGTAAGAGTGAAAAATTCTACCTTTTAAAAAATCTGCATTTTTAATTATTATTCAGATTGAAACTTTAAAATGCAAGCAAAACTATAGAACACTTAAAAATTCTTTAAGATAAAAGTTGTATAAATACACAGGTGCCCGTTCTTCATTAACTCTAAGGGAGACAGAGCTCCAGTCACCCCAAAAGAGGCAATCACCAAAAATCTTGGTGGCAAATGTTGAAATCATTTCTGGCTAATTTAATCAGAAGAGAAATATATTAGGTCATCAGGTGGCATGCCAAAGAGACAGGAGGACTGAGAATCGGGCTCCTCATACAGGCAGGGAAGCTTGGCAAGTAACTAGAGTAAAAACAGGTCACACTACTCAAACAGCCCTTTAGGTCACCACTGGCATTGCCACCGCAGATACTGCCACTTGTCACTTCTGGTACTACTGTCCCTGGACACAAAAGGCACTTCACAGTAATGGAGTTATTTCTAAAAGGTCTCTTCTTCGAATCCAGATTCAAAGAACTGGATAGGAACCACTGAAGCTGAACTTAGTCCCACACCGGTACCACAGGGGGTGGGAACAGTGAGTACTGGGCCATTTTGGCTTCTATGGGAAGTTGGATGCTAGGCCATGACCAATGACCACTATAAACATGTATGTGGAATCTTTTGTGTCATAATACTTTTTAAGAATCTGATTACTCTTCCTATCACTGAATTTTAGATTGGGGATCATAACATTATCTGTTCTAGAACTGCAAACTCAAATGTCTACTGTATCCTCAAATGCTGGTGAGGTGAGGGGGTATGTGGGAGTGCTGAGGACGTGCAAAACTGAGGAGCATCTTCCCAAGATGACAGACACCTGCTACGCAGTTCCAGCCGATGGTTGCTAGAAACCACTGATCTTACAATTTTTCAGAACATGCCTGAAATGTCTGAATTCTTGTGAATTTTCCTGATTTTAAGATTTGGAGCCAAACTCAAAATTAGAAAAAAGAGCAACACTGCTGCTTCTTAACAATCAAGGCTGTAAATTACTTCTAACAATCCATTAACTCCTTTATTTATTTAGAGACCAAGTGTAACGTTATTGCCCTCAGTGGAGTGCCCTAGAATCAGAGCTCACAGCACCTTCAAACTCTCAAGGGATCCTCTTGCCTCAGCCTCCTGAGCTGCCAGGACTACAGGCACCCACCACAACGACCGGCTACTTCTTTGTAGACAGCCTCTGAGCTTAGACAGTCCATCTGCTTAGGCCTCCCAGAGGGCTGGGATTACAGGCTTGAGCCGCCTCGCCCTAACTCCTCATTTAAAAAAACCACTGCAGAGAGATGAGTTCTAAGAAGGTGAAATGCCTAAGTTGGCAGCAGACCCAGGGCTGGATGTGTGGTCTCCAGATAAAAAGCTAATTAAAAAAAAAAAAAAAAAGGTAATGTTCCACCATCCTAATCCGCAGCCACTTTTCTCACTTGGAGGTTTCCTTCCAAACAAGCTCAAGAAAAGCACACGTATTTCATCCAGCAACAGCAGAGTTCGTAAAACGTTTATAAATAGACTCTGTCCAGCTAATAGAAACAGCTTTTGGTGTCCGATCAGAGTTTAAATCTTAGCTTCTGCCACTTTCCAGGTGGGTAACCTGTGATAAATTACTTAACTGTGTCTCACTCATGGAAGAAAGAAATAAGACTACCTTTTATATGCAGGGCTGTAGCAGATGGAATGAGATTATCCGCGCCTGGCACCGTGTCAGCACTCTAGTGAAAACACCGCATGTGGTAACGATATAAATAATACGTAGGAGAGACCATAGTAGTTTGTATTTCCCAAGCACAGAGGTGAAGGGAGGGAGAACTAAGGCGAAGAGAGGGGCAGCTGAAGTGTTTCATGGTGGGTGTATCCAAGTTTGGAAAAATCTCAAAACGGAATTCCTAACAGGAAGTGTAAGTGGGATTTTCACCCAAACCCTATCTTTCCTCCGACTGCAGTGCCAGTTTCACGGTCAAATCCAGCTGCGCCAAGGCTTGCGTTCTCCGCAGCCTTCAAAAGCACCACTTGTGTCTCAGAAGTGAAATCGGAGGTGGAGCAAAGGGGGAGTCCAGGTGGTCCCGGGCGGGGGGGTGTCTGGGCACGTTCCGGGTTTCAGAAGGGAAAGTCACCGCGGAGCAGTTCACTCTCGCTGTAGGCCCTCCGCAGGGACCTGCTTCCACCTGCGAGCTGCGGCCGCAGAATGCAGGGAGCCGCAGCCGCCGCGGGGGAGGGGGCGGAGGCGGAGGCGGAGGCGGCACCCAGGGGCCGAGGCCGGGAGGCCCGGACCATCGCAGTGACAATTTCTCTTTCTGCCGCGGCGGCAGCAGGGGCGGCCGCTGCAGGCTCGGAGTCGGCGGCCTGCGCGTGGGTTTGCTAGGGCGCTGTTCCCCTGCACCGGGGTGTCCGACAGCGACAAGAAGGAAGACGACAGCGAGCGTAGAGCCCAGGACGAGGGCGCGCGGAGCCGGCGGAGCTCCCCCGGGTAGGGGAGGAGGCGCGGCCGCGGCGCCTGCCAGCCACCGCCACCGGGGCCCGGCTGCAGCGGCCGGACGGATGCCAAGGCCGCACGGCAGGCGCGGGGGCAGCCGCCGCAGTCGCCGTCCCACGCGGGCTCCGGACCTCCAGGGCTGCTGGTGAGTAGCGGCGCGCGCGTGCGAGCGAGGGCGCGCCCAGGGCCGGGAAGAGCGCGCGCCTGGAGCGGGTGCCCGGCGGCCCGGCGCGTGTGCCCCGCGGCCCGGCGCGCTTCGGCCCTTGTTCCGCCGGCGCCGTCCGGTCCCGGGCTTCTCTGGGGAAGAACACGCGCTTCGGCGGCCGCTCGCTTCCTTCCTGCCAGCCCTGCCAGCCTCCGCCTCCGCCTGCGCTGCCGGTGCGCCCCTCAGCCAGCCCCGGGGGTTCGTTTCACCTTGATGGAAAGGCAGGAAGCTGTGGCTCCTGGTGGCGGGGCGGGACCTGTGTGGGGGAGCGTCTGTTTGGGGTTCAGACCTGGGATGCAGCTTTGGAGAGGATGGCGACATTGGAGAATTCACCGCACTGTCTTTGGCGGTGTGTGGTGTGGAGGAGGAAAGACAGGGTTAAAAAACAGACCTTTGCCCCCGACGAGCGTGTGGCCCTCTTTGGAGGAGATGCTCCTTTTACCCTTTAGCAGAGACTTAAGGCATTTTCCTTCACCCGAATGAATATGCTAAGCCTGCCCTGAAAGCCTCCAATGAGATGCACAAAGAAACAGTGTCCCTATTAAAACACAATTTTCCAGAACTTTCTTTACAACACCCCCACGCTACTTACAACCCACAGCCTATGTTTTTGTAATTATTGACGTTTAAAAGAAAAATTTTATGAGGAATAAGTAATTCAGGAAACGGAACCTGATCTAGAAGATTGAAAGGTTTAGGTGGGTAGAGTGGCTTGCTTTCTGGCAATCGGTGGTGGGTAGTAAGGAAAGCAGACATCTTCCAAAGTGAGCCCAGCGAGCACACAGCTTTGCAAACATCCTGTTAAGCGCTGGGGATAACATGAAATGCTAGGTGTTAAGGGCGTTTCCAAAAAGGTGATGGATATCACTAGGATGCTGGTCTGTGGTCTCTTGATTCAAGGCTTTGTCAAGGTCAATAGTGCAGATTTCTTTCAGTAAATTAAATACACCTGAATGATTGTCTGTTTCAGTTTTTTTTTTTTTTTTTGTGAGGGCAATTGTTAAGGGTTGTTTCACACGCAGACTACGCCACTCTCTGTGTGTGTGTTTTAATCTTTTTTTCAAGACATTTTTTTCAGTTGGTAATTTTGTTTTCAGGATCGATACTGTGTTGAATTTAACAAACGCATTCTGCCTGGATTATAGTGGGCATTTTGTAGCTACGCTACAAATAGTATCTATGTTTATTTTGAACAAAAGTGCATGTCTTTGAGCAGAAAGCTTTTTTGTTTGCCATTTTCACCACGTGAGCCTCATTGAAAGGCATGACATGTTACCGGCATCTACCTGGAAAATAAATTGGCTGCGTGTGTTCTGTACAGCAAAATTGTTAGCCAGTTGGCCATGTGCTTTTAAATACAGTCGGGCTGTAATTTATGTATCAGGTGGTTCTTGGAAATTTTAAGAAGAAACTTGTTTTTTTAATCCTGTTTTGTAAAGTAAGCACCATTTAAATTTTAGGACAAATAGATTTTACCCATATCTCAGGCATCCAGGCCAGTTTCTTATCTACTTTTAACTTGTTTCATAGGATTCTTATTGCCCGTGGAAGGATTGGAGGGAGTGGGAAGGGACCAGTGTCCTGAGGGTATCCTTGGCAGAGAGACTTGTTCCTCGAGGAAAGGGTATCACTGAATTGGTTCCTGAGAAGAACTGATAAAAAAAAAAAATAGTTATAAAGGATTGTTAATAATAGTTAATGTCTTCTTACATTTGGCACATAGGACTTAATTAGCTCAGCGCCATCATTTTACTTCTTTAAGCGCCCTTCGGAGGCCTGCCTATAGCTACAGTCCAGGGAGTGAGACTGGATTTTACAGAGAAGAAAAGCCTTGCTCAAAAACATGAGGGGTAGGAGAGATGTGAGAGGAAATAATGCAGATGCTTCCCAGGAAATGCCAAGCACTTTCTAAGTGGATACATTTACAATTAGAGACATCTGTGGTTCTAACACTGACATCTTTTTTTCTTGACCCCGTGATAGATTTGTAAGTAGCTTCAACTGAAACTACCAGAAATGACTCATGGTCATCCCTGAAGATGTTAGAGCTAGCTTTCCATCTCATCCCTTAAGGCTGATGGATTGTAGCTGTTCAATAAATGTTTGTTAAATAAGTAACAAATCTAGAATGTTTTCCCAACCCTAACTACATCACCTTTTCTGGCATTTTTTTTTTTTTAGTCATAATTTTATATGAAATCACCAAACATTTCATCAAATTGAATCCTAGTTCATATATTCAACTACAAAGACGAATGTACTCAATTGAAGGAACAATAACAGTCCCTCTAAATAAAACAGTAACAAACAAAAAGCATTGTATTGGTACCTGTTCACTTGCTTATTCATTCCAGCTATCTGAACATGTGAACTGCCCAGTTGGATGTGAGTGTACATTCAGAAATCCTGAGTTGACATCGGAATGTTCAACTCAGGAATAATCTGGATGTAGCTACATCTGGATGTGGCTTTTGTCGGAAGTTATTTGCATTTCTAAGCAAATCAGATGAACTTCTAGTACAATCTTACCTCTCTTCATGCCAGGTGAAGAGGCTGATTAAACATTTGGCATGTTGCTAAGTCTTCCAAGCCCATGTTGCTTGATCTCTCTCAAATTTTTAAATTAAATCCTTGTTATTTTTTTCCATTGATGTGGTTGGTTAGTTTAGAGACATTAGTTCAGACCGGTGGTTACTTAGTAACTTGTGTTTATTAAAAGCAGCCCATTGATATAAGCACCAGTCATTATTATGTTTTGATTTGCTCTAATTAACCTTTCAAGACACTCTCTTGGGAATGGGTACATTGTTTGGTCTTGATATTAAGAATAATACAACTTTTTTTGTTTTAGTTCTAACTTTCTATCTCTAATCATTAGAGGGTCTCCCTATGATACAGGTTCCAATTTCAGGATGGAAGATTAGAAGCTATCTGATATTTACCTGGATATTAACACTGTGGTGTAAAATAGTAAAGCAGCTTTTGTCTTTGATATTTTTTCCTTGTGTCAGTCTCAGATCAACCTTATTTCATTATGAATAAAAATGAGATCCTCAAGTAGCTCATTTTTTAATTGGGCTATGTGCAAAAATTAAATTCGTAAAATAAAAAAAGCATATCACTGTTCTAAAGTAGCACAGACATTCTTTGGGTAATGAAATTATTTTCATTATCCTATTCTTTGGATAATGAAAAGTGCATGTTCATAGCAACTATTTTTTTTTGATAAGTAGGCACTTGAGTATTTGATTGAGGGGTAAAGACAGACGTGTTCCCTCCGTATCTTCTTAGGCCCTTGTAAGCCAAGGGGTGGAATTTTAATTTCATGTGGTAGCCAACTATAGGACCCTTAAAAGGGAGCAAGGGTTCTTCTCTGAAGAGTACTTTGACAGTTGGGTGAGGAGTGGATTAGTATGGAGGGAGTGGAGGCAATAATCTGGTGTTAGATGATGACAGCCTGACATCAGATCCCAGGGACTCTGAGATACAAAAGGGAAACTTCAGGCAGTCAGACAGCAGGATTCTTTGTTTTATGTGCAAGAGGGATTGCAAACCTATGGCACAGATGTGGTCACTAACATCCCCCACCCACATAGGCATGACCAGTTGATCACAGCATTCTTTCCTGCTGAGTCCTGGTGTAACCTCATAATCTTGCAAACATCAGAGACATTGCTTTAACACACTTTTTCTTAAGGATGATGGAGTGGTTAGGAACATGAACTTTTTTTTTCCCACTTGCTAGTTGTGTGTCATTGGGCAAGTCACTGACTTCTCTGAGCTTCAGTTTCCTCATCTTTTATTTGGGATATTAGTTTCCATCTCATAAGGTTTGGGGAAAGATTAAATGAATAAATAAATACACATGAAAAGTGCTTTAAACAGTGTGTGGCACAAAGTTAAGTGTATTGTGTGTTTGTCATTCTTGTTATTAATTTTTAGAACAACCTTATGCAACAGGTATCATTTTGCAGATTTAAAAATTGAGGTACAAGGAAACTATGTAAGTTTTGGAGGCTGGCAAGTGATGGCGCTGTCAGTCAAACCTGGACCCTGTCCTCTATGTATGTACTGCTGGGGATGCTGATTGGACCTTGGGGCTGGGGATATTGATCGGAGCAAGAAAGGTAGGGGCTTAGAATTAGTATGCACATATTACAAAAAGGTTTTTCTCTTTGTCCTTGATGTTTCATATTCTGTAAATAATGTTTTTCATTAAGTTCTTTATTAAGGAGTATTCCAATTTGTGTTTATACATATGCTTTAAAAATGGTGGGACTTATTTTTGTTTTTTTTTTTTGGCATAACAGTTGGCATATACAACACATATATCTTCCTTGTATTGAACGATTCTTTGCTGGAGGCAGGGAGGATACACCTCCCTAATACATGTATCAGATTTTAGAGTGAGTTTTAGTGCTCTGGAAAACTTCTATGCTGTCCATCCCTTTTTACACTCCCATAGTTTTAGACTTCTCCCATTCATAAGTCATGACTGAGTGATGATAACATTTCTAACCATTGTTTAATTCAGCTCATTCAGAATTTTTATAGAGTAATAGTAAAGTAAATTTTAACTGTTCTTTGACTGGTTGAAGTAATTGTGTCTAATTACAAGAGGCCACATTTTAATTATAGGTGAGAACACTGCCGTGGCTATGAAGAATTTGCAGTTCTTAATTCCTCCAGAGCTATAGCATGGAATCTGCCCTCACCGATTAAAAAACTTTGGCTTTATCACATTGATTCATATTCTTTGTTCTCATAACTTAAAATTTGAGATTTGATGAACTGGGCAGTTTGTTTTGCTTTTTAAACTCTCGCTATACTTATGTTTCAATGCTGTACCTGAACCAAAAATTCAGCAAAAGCTCATACAAGCGATAACTGTTGAGATACCCATCACAAATTATTCATTTTCATTGTGTGACTTGATGGTTCTTTGAGTTAATTTAGAAACTGGAGGCCAGTGATGACTCATTTTTAATTCTCCTGGCTTCCTGTGAGCTCTGCCTGCTTCTTTTGCATATGCCTGTTCTCAGAGACATGCTCCAGGTGGGGTCCTTTTCAGGGTGTGCTCCATTTTAGACTTGAGTGGCTAGGCCAGTAATCACTTGTGCACCTTTAATTAAAAGCATAAGGGGGGCCGCTCCTGTGGCTCAGTGAGTAGGGCGTCAGCCCCATATACTGAGGGTGGCGGGTTCAAACCCGGCCCCGGCCAAATTGCAACAAAAAAATAGCCGGGCATTGTGGCGGCTGCTTGTAGTCCCAGCTACTTGGGAGCTGAGGCAAGAGAATCACCTAAGCCCAAGAGCTGGAGGTTGCTGTGAGCCGTGACACTATGGCACTCTACGGAGGGCAACAATGTGAGACTTTGTCTCAAAAAAAGCATGAGGGAAACTACAATGAGTAATAGTGATTATGGCTAGGTCCAGCTCATCTGAGGACCCCGTGATTTTATTTATCCTGTTACGAGAACCATATCTTTGAAAACTGGGAATGTGCATTGTAACAACTGAGAAGAAATTCAGAGAGGCCTTTATGTCTGTGGGCTCCTGCTTCAGTCTTCCAGTGGATTGACTGCAGCTGTTTTTCCAATTTGTTTTGTCCTCGAAAGGTTGATTTGTAAATTGTTCCATAAGTTTTCCTTAACAGTATGAACAAATGGACAGAGTGGATGGAATGAGATTAGAAAAGAGAGGCCTGGTGCCTGTAGTCCCAGCTATGTGGGAGGCTGAGGCAAGAGAATCACTTAAGCCCATGAGTTTGAGGTTGCTGTGAGCTGTGATGCCACTGCACTCTACCGAGGGTGACAAAGTAAGACTCTGTCTCAAAAAAAAAAAAGAAAGAAAGAAAGAAAAGAGAGGTCTGGAAAAAGCCCCTCATATGTCAATGTTCCTATTGAAAGGAAACAGAGAAACTGTTTACTGAATCTATATAAATGAATAAAATTAAAATCACTTGGATCATTGGTGGGTATGCAAATTTGTTTTTTCCAATTAATAAAACAAGAAATTAAAATGTGGGTCTTGAAAGAAGTATTACTATCATATTCTAGGGCATATATATGGTTATTTTTCTTTTGTCAAGTGGAGTATTATTGAAAGACTTGGAAAAGTAAGTAGGGCAGTGATTCTCAAACCAGTCTCAAAAAAAAGAAAATGTCCTCTGTCTCACCCTCAGAAATTATGGTTCCAAAGCTTTGGGTGGAGCTTGGCAGCCTTTTCTTTCAGATCCTCTCAGGTGATTTTGATGCAGGGGGTTAGTAAACCATCTTTGAGAAAAATCTACTTAAGAGCTAAATCTAATTTTATATACAAATTCGGGTTTCTATTTTTATCTTTTTTTTTTTTTTTTTGTGGTTTTTGGCCGGGGCTGGGTTTGAACCCGCCACCTCTGGCATATGGGACCGGCGCCCTACTCCTTGAGCCACAGGTGCCACCCTCGGGTTTCTATTTTTATGTTTTGAGCATTTCTTCCTCCTGATTTTTGTAGACATTTTCATGTAACATATTTGTCAGTGCTACAGTACGCTGCCTTTCATGGTCTTAATATCTGCTTTTTTGTGAACAGAATTAGAAAACAGCAGGGTTGGTGGGAATTTTTAGAGAGAATGCCTTACATCCTTCTGAAGGGCAGATATTTGGGTAGGGCAGAAATGCGCTTGATTTTGAAGGGAGGTGGGGAAGACATTAAGGATCAGGGGAAATACAGAGAAAGGGAGAGAGGTCAGATCACAAGGGCACTGAAGGGCCAGGGACGGTGTTCAGATCCATGCTGGCAGGCACTTGGTGAGCAGTATACCTATCACCACCTTAAGATTGTGAGGCCAGTTGCTCTCACTGTAGACTGGAGAGTAAAATATGGATAGAAATTGGCAGGGCTTGGGTACAAATCTGGGATAGCCTATTCAAAACTTCTAGGCTTCAAAAAAGTATGTGTTGTCTGATTATAAAGTGATAAAGGAATTCTAACAAATTATACTGAAATGAATGAAAATGAAAGACCTTCATGATCTCACCCTTGAGAGAACAGCTAAGAAGAACACCTGTTTTTTATTGCAAATGCCAGTATACATTAAATACGCCTGTATTCATACACAGGGATGGAGTCATTCACACTTTATATGTTACTCTGTAACTTGCTCCAACTTGGACAACATCCTGGTTCAGTGGTTATAGATGTAAGTCTTATGTAATGGCTTCATCCACTATAGAGATTCTTTATTTAATCCCCTGTTGTTGGTTATTTATTTTTACTTCCAGAATTTTAGTATGGAAATTAATAGAAAGTATGTGTTATGTGGGCAGGACAATCTAGGGGGAAGTCTTATAATTAAATTGCTTAGTCAACAAGGATGCATATTATAAAGGAATATTGTCAAATTTCTTCCGATTTCATCAATATTGAGCATGATCAATCATGTAAAAATTTATCAATCCAATAAGTAAAAATATCTTGTTTAAATTCACACTTTCTTAATTACTAGTGAATTTAAACATTTTTTATGTTTAAATGAAAATGACTTGTTCATTTCATTTGCCATTATTTTTTTTTCTCAGAAAGAAACATCTGATAGGGACTTACTGACAGAAGCTGTGTCTCCTGTGGTGGTGGTGGCAAGAGGAAGAAACAGGTAAGACAAAGGAAGTTGAATGCTGAGTGGATGTGACCATGGGCCGATTTATGGTCAGGGCTGTTCTGATCTAAAGGCAGGATTTACAGTAAAGTTGATATCCTAGAGGAATTCCTAGAATTCATTCACTAACATTCCTAACCATGTTAGTAGCAGCATGTTGGCAATAGAAGATAGATCAGGCCCACTGGGATTTCAATGAGGGAGATGTGCAGGCCTTGTTGAATTACTTCTAGTCTTCGGAATACTATGATTTTGGTTTCCTCAGAAGAGATCAAACAACGAGAGATACATAACGTTACTAATTTGATATAATGCACACAAGTATTACAATCGAATGTTAAGAGAATCTGTATGCTAGAACAGGAACCCAAAAGAACCTGTTCCATTAAGGAGCCAACTAAAAGCATCGTGAAGAAATTTAAAACATGCTTCTTCTTTAGAGACTTGTTATAGCCAGGAGATAATTCAGAATGTACTACAAATTATAGAACAACTTAATGGTTAGGGCTAGAATCTAATAATGAGCATACCATAGATTTTTTTCTGAAACTTTTTTTCTCTAATTTATTCATTTCTACCAAGCAAGGATAAATCAGAGTAAGATCAATTTATTTGCAAAACAAATTTTAGTTTCATTTCACTTGAGCTGATTATTTACATAAAGTATAATAAGAATAGTTACTGGCCATGTAGGCTCTTTTTAAGTTGGTTTTGCTGGAACTTTCATAAGAAATTTCAGTTTAGACTTTTTAAAAGTCAAGAAGCCAAGCCAAAGATTCCCCATCAGACTGTTTGTAGTGACTGTAGGAACTCAGTTCATTTCCTCTTCTTCAGGTCCCAAAATGTCTTGCAGTTTCTAAGTTCATCAGAAAGTGACATTCTTTACTTACCACTGGCCAGGAACCTTATCCATAGAGACAGTGTACCAGGCCAGTCTTTCCAATGTTTTTTAAATTGTAATTTTTTTTTTTTTTTAAGAGAGACAGAGTCTCACTTTATCACCCTCGGTAGATTGCTGTGGCGTCACCCAGCTCACAGCAACCTCCAACTCCTGGGCTTAGGCGATTCTCTTGCCTCAGCCTCCTGAGTAGCTGGGACTACAGGAGCCCGCCACAACACCCGGCTGTTCTTTTTGGAGTTTGGCAGGGGCCGGGTTTGAACCCGCCACCCTTAGTATATGGGGCTGGCATCCTACTCACTGAGCCACAGGCGCCGCCTGATGTTTTTTATTGGTTTTATAAAGGGAGCCTTAATTCCTCAAAGCAATCTGATCATACCTGAAAATACTCCGTTCTAGTCAAATCCGTGGTAAAATAACCAGTGTCTCCAAGTGTGTCCTGTTACTAAAGGATCTATTCTTACTGAACTTATGCAAATAACTATATTGCTATAAAATAGTTTCCAAATTTTGGGTAAATCATGTACAGAGAAAGATAAATTTTGCTTACCAAAGGTTACTTTACCAATTTCTCTAAGTTATAAATAGCTCAAAAGGAAAAAGCTTTTCGTGACTCTCCTTCACATCACCTGAGACACCAGGAGTATTTCGGTGTCAGTTTCACTTCGTATCTTTTAGTCATAGGGGTGGCTTCAGCTAAGTCCCCTAACAAGGCAACAAATGTCCCTCCACATTCCCGGCAGTCATCACTAGGAGGTGTTCACAGTCGTTTGCTCATTTTTATTTAAGTCTTTGTCACTTGCTTTCTATTCTGGGAATGTTTCTTACAGTTTTGAGGCAATGTTTATATTATAACTATTGGTGAAGCAAATATATTTTTCCTTTGTTGTTCTTCTACTTGTTCAATTTTCGAGCATTTAAAAAATATTTTGTTTTCAAATAATTTCAGGCTTCCAAAAGATTGTGGGAATAATACACAAAGGTTTTCTATATTCTTTAACCAGATTCCTCAAACGTTAACATTTTACATAACCACAGGAGTTATCAAAATCAGTGAATTAATACTAATTCAGTATTATAATAGTACAGTACTATTGTCTAATCTACAGAGCTCATTCTAATTTCATCTGAGTTCTTCTTCTGGGTGAGGAGTATCCATCCAGGGTCACACATTGCCTTTAGTTGTTTTTCTCCTTAGCCTCTTTTAATCTGGAATGGTTCCTCAGTCTTTCTGACTTTAGTAATCTTGACACTTTTATTTAAGAGTACTGGCTGGTTGTTTTGTAGAAAGTCCCCTGACTTGGGTTCATCTGATGTTACTTCATGAGTATATATAATGACAGGAGTGACCTACTCTGGTGGTGGTTAAAAATATTTTGCCCAAAGAGGAGATGCTTGAGCTAACTTTAGAAAGGCAGATAGAAAGTTGAAGTGAGCTGAGGGTGGAGTGCCTTTGCACTGGCTTTGCATAGTGCATATGGGCAATTAGAAGAAACCAGTGTGTGGAGGAAAGGGCCTAAGAAGGCTGGTGAGGAGACAAGTGGGTCGGACCCAGCTCTGTGGTGCTTATATATGCAACTGACAAGCAGTGAAGAGCCATGCAAGGGCTTGAAGCAATGAAATGACAATATCTGAATCAGATTTTTAAAAGCCACTACACCATTGTACATAGAATTAATTAAAGGGGAACAAGGCAGAAACAAATTGAACAATTAGAAAACTGTTCAGGCACTGCAGACAGAAAAAGGATGGCATAGATTAGGCTGCCTCCTGGAAAGACGGTGAGAAGATGCAGATTGGAGAGATGTCTTGGAGGGAATCTGAATCTACATGCAGAGGTGCTGACTAGGAGGGGGCTTGAGGGAGGGGGCAGATGCAGCGTGGCTATTTCCAGGGTTTGCCAGGTTTTGTGTAATTGATTGGATGTCTGTACCATTCACTGAGATGGGAAAGATGATCCTTCACCTTCTGACAGGGGGGGAAGTCAGAAGTATCACTACCTCCAATTCCCTTAGATGCCAACATTTACAAAGTCTTTGCTTATTTATTTATTTTCCTGTATCTCATTATATCCACTTCCGAGTTCTGTGACTTTTTTCCTCAAAATCTTTCCCGGTAACTATTTGTCCTTCTCCATTCCTTTCACTACTCTTTAGTTGAGACCAGGGTGACTTCAGTCCACAGTCGCATCCTGGCTTCCTCTCTGCCAGCTAGGCTGCCAGCTCCTCTTCTCTTCAGTTTCACAAATTGAAATGGTACGTAAGTGCCTAGTTTGAGTACCTTGTTGGATAGAGTTGGAAATGAGTTTAATACATTTGAGGAGACGCATTCAATTCCCAATTATAACTGAGGGAGCAGGAAAGAAGACCATTTGCCTAGTGATGAAAAAAGACTGTATCTTTGTCTTACTCCTTGCATAAAAATAAATTCCACGTGAATCAGAGATATTAATACAAAAATACAATCCACAAAAATACCAGAAGAAAAGATTGGTGGACACATTTACAAAAATTTTATGATCAATGATTTTGAAGACCTTTCAAAGGATGCTGAGAGACTCAGATGCCATAAAAAGCATAAATCCACTTGACAGCCTAAGTTTTAAAATTTTACTATAAAAATAAAACAACTTCCAGACCAATAGATGTAGAAGGAATGATGGAAATAAGGAAAATCACCATTTTCAAATACCACATTAGTAATTGTTTTAGGCAATACATCTTTAGTTGCTAAAATTAGTGGTGAACAGTGTATTCATATAGTCTCAAAATAACTTCCTACAAGGTCCTTCTTAATTACAAAGGGGAATGTTCTCCTTACAAGGGAGAATCCTAGTACATGTAACTAAAACAAGTGATCTAAGTTAACATCCTCCATTATCAAATTGATGGCACACATCTCCTGATGCATGTGGACACACCATCATTGCTGAGGTATTTTTGCCAAAAGATGCATGACTCTCATTGTTTCCTGTATTTGTCTTTATAATAGTTACTACAGTATTTATTTTCTAACTATATAGAATTAGTATGTTTTTGTCTGCCCTGCCCTAGCCCATGGCAGAATGGGAAGGCTCATAACATCAGATGTGTCTGTTTCCTTGCTTACCTTCTATCACCAGCTTTTAGCACAGAGTAGGGGCTTAGTAAATAATGGTGAACAAATGAGTTTATCTGGACCTAGCAATATTTGTGGAAAGGATGTATTTAGCCTTGGAGCAGAGTGAGTGAAAGCTCAGTTAGACACCCTCCTGGAAATGGACTGAGGCCATCTGGAGGTACGGTGCTATAGCTCAAGTTAAGCTGAAGTCATGTGTTCCATAGAAGAAAGCTATGTCAAGAGAAAAGAGAGAAAATCAATATTTGAGATGCACAGTGAGGGAGGAGGAAGGAAAAAGGAAACACCTCTACTTTGTAGGGGACGAGGCAGGAGTTGGTTCTGAAGTAGAGAATGTTCAGCTAACCAAGGCTGTTGCATTTGGGGGTTAAAAGTTTTTATTCAGTGGGTCTCCAGTTTTATTGTGCATAAAAAATATCCTTGGCTACTTGACACACACAAAAAAACAAAAAAGAGCGAGATCCCTGGGGCACTGTTCACAGAAATTCTGACTCAGTGGAGCCTAGAAATCTAGTTTTTTATGTCCAGCACCCACCTCCTCCACCACGATGTTGTGGTCAGGTGATCCAGGAACCATGTCAGAGGAAACAGTGCATCAGTCAGGGGGCTGTTGGCTACAGGGAAGGAAGACAGTGGGGAAGAGATGAGAGGAGAACAAACGGGAGCAGCAGGTGGCCACTTGCTATAACTTTGCCAGTGTAAGGGGATCTTCAAGAGTTTTAAAATGGATTACCAGTGAAAGTTATGGAAGGACACTATCTTTTTTGCCTTTGTCCACTGTATTTAAGAGATGGGTGACATGAATACAGCTAGGATAAGACATGTCAAACTGTTAAGATTCTTGCAGTTGGAGAACTGGAGAAGCAGTGGCTGAGTATTTCAGGAGAGCTGTCTTTTGCTTTTGAATAGTAGTGCTGGACTCATTTCCTTTCGTTGAAGTACTGTCATAAGGAAATTACGAAAATTAAATAAAATTGATTGATTCTATCTCTGGGCAACTGGTAGGCAGGAAAATAATGTTCTTTTAAAAATGTATTTGTGAGTTATTATACTTCATTAAATTATGTTCCTTTTGGATAGCATTTCTTAAAAGCAAATTGCAGTAAAACTGTTAGCATATTAAAGTGTACATTAAAGTTCTGTGGCTTATGGGTAGCTCATCTTCAGAATGTATTATTTCTAGGAAATTTTAGTATTTTAACAGTTGGAGAGCAAAATTAGCATACCCATATGGATTTTTGGTGGAAAACATATCTCTGTACAAATAATGAATTTCTCCGACACCTAAAATTTACCAAATGTTTTATAATGTATATTAATTGATCATCACATTTAACAAAAAACAGAATCTTAAATTAGTACATTTATAAGCACATGAAATGCTTTTTGAATACCACAAAATTTAAAATTGATATTAAAAACCAGCAAATGTTTTGAATTAATCTGTGTCTTGGTAGGGTAATTATGCATTTGAGTTTCTTAACTACCTGTACCAGTACACAGATACCAGATTATTTGGCTTAAGAAAAAAGGGAAGGGAATGAATGCCCTTTTATTTCTTTGGCAGGGAGATTATGTAATGTTAAACTGAAATCTTCATTTCTGTGGTAAATGCTGTCATTCTTGTCTGAGGTCCCAGGATTTGACCTTCCCCTGGATTTCACTGATAACTATTAAAGATAAATTTGTAGAGTCGGTGTGTGACTCGGAGCGTGAGGTCTGGACACCTCTGCACCTACTTTTGAGTCCCTGTTCTATCTTTTGCTCATGTTATTTAAATCTTCTAGGCTTTAGTTTTCTCATCTGTAAAATGGAGGTAATGACAACTATCATTTGTTGAGTGCTTACTTTCACCAAGCATTGTGCTGTATGTTTTTTACAGGCTTTATCTGACTTTCCCTTTTTAACTCCTCTGTTGGGTAGTTACTCTTATCAACCCCTTTTTGCAGTTGGGGAAGCTGTGATTTTGCTTTTAGTGGTTGGCATTTGAACCTGATGTTCTAAACCTAGAGATTACATGTCTAATCTCAAGGCTCAACTGCTTCTTATTTGAAAAGGATATTGTGGGGGCTGAGATCATATGTAATAATGCATTCAACTAATTAGGAAAGGAAAGCATTCCAGTAATGGTAGCTGTTATTATTACACAGTTCTGTTACACAGTTCTCTTGCTATCTTTTGCTACATTAAAAGTGACATATAATACTAAAATGGTATTTTACCTGTCCCGAATTCAGTTCACTCTTTCTTAGAAGATGGTGCAGGAAAAAAATAGTAAGAAAAAAAGTGGGAGCAGTAGAATTAGAAATCGTGTCATACCTTCACCGGAATCAGCATGCAGCTCATTCCTAGGCAATCCCTTCACATCTATGCCTAGTCTACACTTTAATTTTATACACATATATAAACTTAAATAATTTTTCCATAATATATAATATAGGTTAAGGGAGAAGAAAGATTGAAATCAAGAAGTTTAATAAAGGGTGGTGCCTATGGCTCAACGGAGTAGGGCGCCGGCCCCATATGCTGGAGGTGGCGGGTTCAAACCCAGCCCCGGACAAAAACTGCAAAAATAAAAATAAAAATAAATAAATAAAATTACATACACTTATAAAAAAAAAGAAGTTTCATAAAGAGGTTACTTTTTAATTGATTTTCCTAAACCCATGACAGATTAAAAGGAGTAAATTAAAAGTGGCGGGCAGCTTCATTACTGGCAGGTGCATTGAGATAAGTAAGGCTGTGCATTATCAAAAAAGGGCTAATATTTATGTTTTAAGTTAAAGAATAATATCTTAGAACTATTTCCTTCAATAATATTAAAATCTTTATCACTGGGCGGCACCTGTGGCTCAGTCGAGTAGGGCACTGGCCCCATATACCAGAGGTGGTGGGTTCAAACTCAGCCCCGGCCAAAAATGGGGAAAAAAAATCTTTATCACTATCATTTACTATTTTTAACTGTTCAGAATCACCTCTTTTGTCATGGGATTCATATAACTGAAAATTTCCTTATTTTGTCAGAGAAATACCAGTTAGGCAGCCTAACAGAATCCAAAGAGCACCTTATATAATGGAATTTTTTAAATCTTACATAGTAATTCAGAGGAGAAAGGTTGCAGGATATGATCAGTAGCTCAGCCATGTGAGCAGGGAGTCCAGCTTGTCCCACCTCGAGGCTATGCTGTCCTCTCGACACTAGCTGTCCTGAACCTGGGCTGTTCTGAGGCTTGACTGTCTGAATTGCAAGATGTTGGCTATATTTCAAGACTTAGGAGAAGCTACATGTCCAGCTAATGAAAAGGCACAAATTCTGTAGGATGTCTCTTTCTATTAGAAATGAAAATCTCTCACTGAATGTTTCCAACAGATTTTTCCTCTGGTCCCATTGTCCAAGATTTGATCACTCACCAACTGGCACGTTTGAGTTTCTTATAAGCAACTGGGAACTATAGTGGAACTTTTACACATTACCTCATTTAAGCCTTATTTGAGTTCTTCTGGAAAGTCTCACTTAATAGATGAAGATAAGGTACACAAAGAGATTAAATAAGATCCTAGTGATGGAAACTGGAGCCTCTCAAAGGGTTGTGTGGCCCCCTGCCTGAGCTTCTGGTGCTGAGGGCATCCAACCATTTTCTCCTGGTATCAGGATAAAATGTTGTATTGCATTATGCAAAATAATTATTTTATGACCCAATGCACAACTTGATTGCTCCCAGGGAAGCCTATACTTACCTCTTAGTAATTTAAAACATGCATCAGGAGTGGTTTATTTAATCACCTGTCCTGTAGCAACTGCATTCTTGCTGATTGATCTATTCTAAACCACTGTGTTGTGACTGATGTGTAAACCTGGAATATACCTCTGGGGCTTAGACACGAGCACCTGGCATCTCGTGACGCTCAAATGTAGACTAAACATTATAGGAAAACAAAATACAGTAAAAGCTATTTCTAATATTGTGATTATGTTTCATTTTTATCTTACCAGTATTTTAGTACAGATGATATATCATCTGGATCACAGCATATTTCCAATGTGCAGATATTACAGATGAGTGTGAAAGGAAAATCAGTGTAATCTTTGCTTATCATGTCTGCATTTTTTAAACCTTTCAAAAGGGCCACCAATAGTGATCCTAGTCTCTAGGCTCTTAGATTATTGGTTTTTTTTTTCTTTTTTTTTTTTTTTTTGGTTTTTGGCCGGGGCTATGTTTGAACCTGCCACCTCCGGCATATAGGACCAGCACCCTACTCCTTGAGCCACAGGTGCCACCCTGTTGGGTTTTTTTTTTTTTTTTTTCCTGAAGTATATCTCAATCTGTAAGAGTATGACTCAAGCCATCCTTATTTGTGCCTCTGTCATTTAGGGCATGGGAACGACCCTTTACCTCCCTTTATCTAAATAAGATTAGATCTCTGCGGCCTACAGCCTGGGTTACAATAATTTCCTTTTATGTTTCTCCAACTGTGTAAATTGTACTATGTTCTTCCTGTAAAACATGAACTCTAACCCAGGGGAAGGGAAAGGCTGTTGGCTTGGCCAATTAGAAATGAAACTTCAGAAAGTGGCATGAGGTATTCTGGCCTCTTTCACCTGCCAGCGGCTACACTGCTTATCCGGGTCACAAGGCACTCTGGGTGAAGAGGAGAGGGGAGCCAATGACATATTTAAGTGATGGTCTCACCAGCCCTTGCTCTTTGCTGTGTGCCTGGTCTCTAAGGAGACTGTTCACTGCCCCGTAGTCGCCTTTCTGTATTCTGGAGAACATTGCTTCGTATATGAAAGTGGGTCAGGATTCTGAGCTTAGCCACACACACACACACACACATAAAAATTATTTTAAAGAAAGAAGAAAGGAAGGAAAGGAGGGAAGAAGGAAGAAAAGAAGGGAGGGAGGGAAACAAGGAAACAAAAGGAAATTAAAGCTGAAAAGTGTTACAAAATAAGCAACGTACCAGATCGGATATTTTCCTCTGTTCATTCTTGGCATTAGTGCTGCTGGGTTTAAAAGGCAGAATCCTTGGGCTCCTTCCACACTTCCCTAGGGCAGTTGAAACTTGGGGACGTTGAAGGGACCCAAAAGCCAGGAAGAGTCTGCTACTGGGAATGGGGAGAGTAGATTTTGATAAGCTCAGAGCTGTTAAACATCAGTTCATACTGGGTTCTGGCCCCCTCCCGGGCTGCTCAGGGATAAGGTCCCATTTTTTTTTGCCACATCCCCTCTGGGTAGTGGGCTGTTCGCTCAGTTGATCCTGGGAGCTGCTTGTTAGCTGAGTCTCTGGGACAGGGTTGGCAGCCATGGGCTCCTTGTGAATATATATGGTTCTGACAGGCCGGTGCCCCACGCCCTTATGAGTCAGGATTAACAGAAAACAGACACGCCACTACTTCTCTATAAAAGGTCAGTTTAAAAAGGAAAACAAAAAAACACGACTGTGTCTTTGGAAGCTGCAGTGAGGAAAAAGGGCTAGTGATAAAAGCAGGAAGACAGGTGCTTAAAGAGGGCTCTCAGGAGGTATGTGACAGAATACATATATCACAAGGCTGGAGTTCTGATGCTATCAAGCTAGCAAAGCATGCAGGCTGCGCTAGGGAGCAGGCTGAGATTAAATCAGGTATTCCTGATGAATGTTTTCAAGTAATTGTAAGCCACTCCCAGAACAAAAGAGTAAGCCTGAGGAAAATGAACCTCCCAGGGCTCAGTAAGGAACGTTAGTAAGTAGATGGTAGAGCCAAGATCACATGTAGGCTTGTTTGATCCAAAGGCTGCTTGCCCTGTATGCTTCATAGCACCCAGTCCTCTGCTTTGAAAGGGGAATTTGTATTTATTTGTGCTTGATGTCGAATACTTTCTGTCTGCCTCCGGCATTCTGTGGGTGTCCTGCTTCAGTACATTTCCAATCCTCCAAATTGCAGTGTTTATTTTATCTTTACTACCTGAAGCCCTCTTCAGCCTGCTAGTTGCTGTGAGGATTGAGAGAAGGCTGCCCCGCCAGCCTCTTACCTGCTATCTCTGTAGTTAATGTTCCATGGATCACTCCCTTTCGGGAAGAACCATTTGCTTATAATTGTGGCACTTAAGTTGTTTGCCTTGCCTTTCTTTTCCTCCTATTGGAATGGAAAACAGAAATGAAAATGGCTTCAGTTTCCTCATCAGAGACTAAAAACATTCTATTTGCTTGATTCACTGCTGGAATAAATAAATGTTCCAGATGCTGCTACCAAAGCCCAGTGGTGCTAGGGCTAGATCTTCTAATTGTTTATTTATTTTTTTACATTTTTAGAGATAGGAGTTATTTTGCCCAAACTGGCTTTGAACTCCTGAGCTCAAGTAATCCTCCCACCTCAGCCTCCCAGGTAGCTGGGACGACAGGTGCAGGCCACCATGCCTAGCTCTTTTGACTTTTCTTTTTTAAAGAGAAGCCAGGAATCTTAATTTTTGTATGAAATTTCCCAATTTTTAAATGTTGATAACTAACTTAAAAGTAAAATTTATTATCACAACCAAATTAAACATGATGACAACCAAATGCTGGCTTCAGGACTGTCTCTTACAGTATCTACGGGGCTGAAGGATGAGGCTGAGGGACTGCGTGGTGTGATTCTGATGTCTGACACGTCTAGATAAGTAAGTGGAATCAGGCTGGGCAGGACTGAGGTGAGGAAAGGAGAGAGGTAGATTTGTCTGCTACTTCCTGCACCTGGGGCAAACGTGTGGCTGTAGGACGTTCAGGGTGCTGAGGGGAGGAGAGAGGATGTGTATTTCCTTATCTGGACTGGCAGGAGTCTCCCATGGGCTATACTGAATCATCCTGGATTTCTAGGTTAAACTTGCTGCCTTTTTCAGGATACGGTTCAGCTGCCTAAATAAAGACTTAGAAACAAGATAGAAGTTTGTCTGTCTCGTAATAGTCTGAGTAGGAGCAAAACAGACTAGGATTCTCCTTTTTTCTTCCTGCATTGTCATGGCTCATCCTCATGACCCAGTGTGAGTCACCTGTCTGTCACCTGGAAGGAGAGGAAAGAGTGGATGATGAAGGTCATAGCCCTTCCTTCAAAGGACAAGATCCAGCCTCTGATTGAGTCGTCTCTGTTCACAGACCATTAGCCAAAACTTGGCGACATGGCTCCACCTTATTCTACAATAGGCCAGAAAATGTCTGTTTTAGCTAGAGGAATGTGTATCAGCTAATAATTATATATGATGTCAGAAAGAGAGAATAGGTATAGTCCAGTATTTAGCAGTCCTCTACATTTGCACTTGTGGGTTTCGGGGTTTATGAGGTCAAGTACCATCACCTTGAATTTAAATTTTCTAATTATTCTAGTAAGACCCTGTTAGCACAAATGAAAGGTGATACTTACCATTAATTTTTCCTATTTTAGATTCTTATGGTCTGATTTATTTCTGATTACATTTAATAACACGGTGAGTTTTTGTTTTGTTTGTTTGCATAGTAGATCTAGAGAAGCGGTTTTCAAACTTTGGTCTTGGAACTCCTTTGCACTCTTAAAAATTACTAAGGACACTAAACAGCTTTTTTTACATGCATTATATTTATTTATATTTGCTGTCTTAAAAATTAAAACTGACATTTAAACGAGTGTACAAATAAACATTCCATTAACCGTTTTATCCCCTGACAATCTCTGCTATGTGAGAAATTGATGATAAAAAAGCAAGTAATGTTTTAGTAATGTTATGAAAATAATACTAACTTCACAGACTGCCTCAAAGGATCTTGGGGAACCTAGACCATACTCTGAGAATCACTGATCTAGAGAAGATACCTACTCATGTGACTTTGTAATTGTTTATATTGCAACTGTAAGTACCAAGACTGGAGACTAAAACATAAAGAAATTAAGACAAGATCTCTGTCATCAGGTAATTAATGGTTCAGAAAATAAATGAACCAATCTGTGAGCTTCTTTTATCTTAGATTTGAGGAAAGTTGGTTTCTCTTTCTGAATTCTTTCTTTCTTTTTTTTTTTTTTTTTGAGACAGAGTCTCACCGTGTCGCCCTCAGTAGAGTGCTGTGGTGTCATTGCTCACAGCAACCTCAAACTCTTGGGCTCAAATGATTCTCTTGCCTCAGCCTCCCAAGTAGCTGGGATTACAGGTACCAGCCACAATGCCCTACTATTTTTTTTTTTTTTTGGTGCAAATTTAATTTTATTAAACCTTACAATGAATGTTGTGCATGTCATTTTCCATTGTGTGACAATTTCTTGGCTGGCATCTGCCCTACTATTTTTTTTTTAGAGATGAGGCCTAGTTCTGTCTCAGGGTGGTCTTGAACTCCTGAGCTCAGGCAATCTACCTCCCACAGCCTCCCAGAGTACTGGGATTACAGGCATGAGCCACTGCACCTGACCTTCTCTTTCTCAATTCTTGATAAAGTTGTGTATGGGAATTAACAGCAATTGTTTTTATCTGTAGTAATTTAATAACTTCTGGTGTTTAAGATATGTTTAGTTAAACATTTCATACATATAGAGGCTCACTGCAGAGAAGTTTGTTTTTGTGCACACATATCACTGTTTTCTCTGGTCACCCAACCCTGCATCCCACTGCCTTCTTCAGGAAAATAAAAGCATTTTACATTTTCAGTCATCTTTGTAGCTGGGTAGCCAGGTTGCAGGCATGTGACCAGACTCTGCTAGGCAGACACCTCCCTCTCATGCTCTGAAGAAGTACATGGCAGCTGCACATCGTTTCCAAGGCAGCAGCTAGTTGCAGGAGTTGCTGGTGTTGATGGTGGAGGCTGCAGGCAGGTAACAAACACAGCAGACAGTGCTGCAGTGTGATTTTGAGCGATGTTCTTGGTAGTGGAGGTTCCATGCCTGAGTTCTCCAGCCCTCCTGGAAATTTGAAGTTTTTCAATTATTTCTCTAAAAATTCAAGATTCCGTGCCTTTGCCTGCAGCTAAGAATCCTGTTTAATACATTCTCAGATGTGCTCACAAGGTGCTATTTGGAAACTTCATGTGTCAAAATTATATCCTGACAATGCCACTTTGTGGACTTAAAACTGATGGATTTGGACTCCTTGTGGGTGAGTCCCAAGAGTCTGCATTTTAAATAAGTCTCAGGTTTATATGATTTGGGGTACAGTAAATTATAAGAACCACTGCTGCAGTGTTTCCAACTTTTTAAAATTATTTTCTCTCTTTCTATGGATCTGAATAACCCGTAAAATAAATAATTCTGCTCTTTTACAAGTCCCTAATCAATGACTGATAGTATTTCCTGGTCCCCCTCTCTTCCCACTCACAGTCCCAGAAGCCTTTGTTCTGTCTCTTTAACTCTTAAAGTCTTTTTTTCAAGTTTATTTCTTCTCACTGAGAATTGATGATCCCCAGCTGGGATTGCTTGCATTCAGTGGTGCCAGCACTGTCAGCTCAGGTTTTAAACTATACTCTGACTGTGGCTCTCTCCTGGTCATTTATTTCTTGGATGTGGTAACCTGCAGACTTAGAGTTCAGTTTTATAACCTGCAGACTTAGAGCTCAAGAAGAAGGTGAACTTAGTTGATAACCTTGCATAGAGTTCTAAGTAAAATAATCGTCAGAGGATTCATATTGATGGCTGGTCACACATCAGTTCCCTGCATACATCCACTTTTGATAGTGACCTTCAAGCAACCATAACCACCTTCAGTTTTGTATTTTCAGGAAGAGATTTCTTTTCTTTCTTTTGAAGTGTCTTACTCTGGGTAGAGTGTCATGGCATCATAGATCCCAGCAACCTCCAATTCTTGGGCTCAAGAGACACTCTTGCCTCAGCCTCCCAAGTAGCTGGGACCTCAGGCACCCACCACAACACCCAACGAGTTTTTCTCTGTTAGTAGAGACGGGGTCTTGCTCTTGTGCAGGCTGGTCTCAAATTCCTGTGCTCAAGCAATCACTCGCCTCAGCCTCCTGGGGTGCTAGGATTACAGGCCTGAGCCATCATGCCTGGTGGTTAGGAAGAGGACAGTCTCGGGTTAGACAAATTATTTCAATTTGTCTGTGTTCTTCTGAGGTGGGAATAACTTTGGGATTTGAACTTTGAGACTTTGTTTCTCACACAGTAACCATAGCTGTGCTTTTTGTCTTTGAAACAGATGAAGTGATTGAGAAGAAGCTGTGAACATCCACATCCTCATTTTTGTATCCGGAACAACATGGATCAGCCGTTGACTGTGAATTCTCTGGTAGGTCACACCAACTGATATCTGCCATATGGTTGGAAAGCCCAAGAAGAACAAAAACATGCCAAATGTGAAATGAGTCACATTGACTTTGAAAAGGTTTTAACACTTGTAGCTTTTCATCAGTGTGGCCATCTCCTTTGAGGAAGTGACTAATATAGCCCTCTTCACAAGACTTAAAAATAGATGTTTTTTCCCCCACAAAAGGCTGAGATTTTATCTGGCAAGATTCCAGGAGTGTAATCTTTAGGCAAACATAGGAGAGAAAAATTTCAGAGTTGACCCCTTAGCAGGTACTGAAAGAAGCAGGTGCCTCAGCGTCTTTGTAGATAAAAATGGAGGCTCACCTTGTGGGTAATAACTAAGGAAAATGTCCATTTAACACCCAGACGTGACTTTGGAATCTCATGTAAAAATATCTGCACACTTGAAACTTTTGTTCTCACTTGTCCCCTCGTTCCCCAGAACCACACTCACTTTCTCTAGCTACTTTCTCTAACACATGTGCTAGAGAGGAAATAACGGGGGCTGTGGGATCACATGGGCTCAGTCCGCGTCCCAGATTAGTCTCTTGAGTGTGAGTATAGGCACGTTATGTAATCTCCATGGCCCTGTTTTGTACTTTTCTGTCTTATGACAATTGGAAACCAATTTTTTTTTTTTTTTTTTTTTTGTGAGACAGTCTCATTTTGTCAGCCTAGCTCCCAGCAACCTTAAACTCTTGGGCTCAAGTGATCCTCTTGCCTCAGCCTTGAGTAGCTGGGACTACAGGCGCTTGCCACAATGCCTGCCTAGTTTTTTCTATTTTAGTAGAGATGGGGTCTTGTTCTTGCTCAGGCTGATCTCGAACTCTTGAGCTCAAGCAATCCACCTGAATCAGGCTTCCAGATTGCTGTGATTACAGGTGTGAGCCACCGTGCCGGCCAGAAACAATATTTTTGATGTTCCCAGCCTATCCTGTCCAGAAATATATTTTGATGCTCCAGCCTATTACTGTGGCTTGATAAATGGAAGCTGTCATTGACGTTTCCATCTGCCCAGTGACCCTTCCCAACCTATTCACGGCAACCTGTAGGGGTGCCCAACAGTACATACTCCATACTCCATACACACAAGGCCTGGCATCAGCACATAAAGAAAAAGAGGGCCTGGTTCTTGCGCTGAAATAGTCTGTGACCTAATGTTTTCTCTTGATCAAAAAAGTCCTTCACAAAAGCTTCGTTGTTTTCAGAATAGGTATAGAGGTAGATGATTGAAGATACTTTTCCACTTTCTGACCCCATGTTGTCGTTTCCCCTCTAAGAGGAAGAAGTCATCTTTGTGGTATGTCATCTGCGTTTTTCTAAGCATTATATAGAAATGATTAAAACTGTATTATATTATACATGTTCCTATAAAAGAAACACTGAGGCTTTTCCTCTGGAAAAATGTATCTTTATCCAAGAAGCTCACATACAAATGAAATATTTACAGGTTGATAAAGACTTTAGGTTGTATTCCAGCTTATTTCTGAAATCAGTTTTAAGTTGGGGAAGAATAGGATCAGGTGATAAAGGAAAAATAAATTTTATTTTTGTCTTCAGGGGAAAGGTAATCTAATTATAGTCCTTTTTGCTCCTCTTTCTCTCTCATTTCTTTCTCTTTTACTTGATACATGTGTTATCATCTGGGTTGGTAGCAGGGAATATGCTACCCAGGGAACAGAAAATTATTCCTTTCAAAATCCCGAAGAGTTTATAAGGGGTTAGAAACACTTGTACAGAAATAATTATAATTTAGTGTGGCCTGAATAACAATAAAAACATAAACATGTTCTTTTTGTATATGTGGAAGGCTGGAATTAGAGAAAAGGCTCTAATTTTCATAGATTTTTTTTTTCCAGTCATTTTATGATATCATTGATCTGTGGTCAAATAACAATATTCATTTAGTGGTGTATATTCTACCAGTGAGTGTGATTGGGTAAATTGAATAGATTGCAGTAGTATCTGAGATGTCTCAAAATACTCAAAGCTGAGGCTCGGAGCTCAGCAGCTCCACTTCCTGTCTCTGATGTGGGGAAGCCACATAATAGAAGGTGCAGGAGACAACAATGTACTTTTAACTTAATGGAGCCTTGAGAAACAAGTTTATGGTTCTCTTGTTATATATTAAACCTTTAGGACCAATCTCTGTGGTTCTGTCAGCTATAAAATTACCACCAGAGTAGACCAGATGGCATTGGAAAAACTCCAGCTATCTAATTTACTGCACCCTGCCTCTGAAAGTTGGTGCAGTTAATTATGGCTAGACTGAAAGCGTGCCTGCTTGATTTCTTTCTTGGCTTCCTACAGACCTGAATCAAGTACTTCACATACAGTGTAGTCAGACTTGCAACTTACCCTTCCCTGACTGAGGAGGCCATGGAAAGCTAAATTTGCTCCGGGCTAACTCCATTCTTGGAACATCAGTGAGGGAAGACTGGTTGGTTTGAGTCGAGCTTCTCAAACTGCAGCTTGTCTAAATGCCTCTGGGCCATCGATTCTCCAGATACCCTCTTAGGATCCCGTGGCTGTGGATCTGAGGCTGGGCCTATTAGGAATCAGCATTGGTGAGAACATCCCAGGTGATGCTGATGCCGCTGGTACATCATAGATGAACACACATTGGTCTAAAGCAGGAGTCACAAAACTGCTCTAAGGGCCAAATCACCTGCTTGTTTTTATAAATAAAAATAAAATAAATTTTTTTTTTTTTTTTTTTTTAGGGACAGAGTCTCACCTTGTTGCCCTGGGCAGAGTGTCGTGGCGTCACAGCTCACAGCAATCTCCAACTCCTGGGCTTAGGCGATTCTCTTGCCTCAGCCTCCCAAGTAGCTGGGACTACAGGCATCCGCCACAACTTCCAGCTATTTTTTTATTGTGGTTTGGCCGAGGCCAGGTTTGAACCCACCATCCTCAGTATATGGGGCTGGCGCCCTAAGCACTGAGCCCCAGGTGCTGCCCCAATAAAAATATTTGAAACACAGCCAGGCTCATTTGTTTGCATTTTGTTCGTCTCTCTCCGAGAGAGCTGAAAGCAGGTTGCAACAGAGACCATATAGCTGGCAAAGTCTAAGATATTGGCTATGCTGCCTTTAACAGAAAACAGTTTCCTGACATTTTTGGCTTTCTCAAGCACTGACTTTTTATTGAATAATTATTCTGAATGTATATGTTCTATGGTTTACCAAATGTGTATAGATATAGTTTTTATGAATAAAATTCAAATGTATTAATAGCACTGATTTTTTTCTTAGTAACTTATTTCCTCAGTTAAGGGTTCATTAACAGTGTAATTACTGTTTTGTGGAGATCTAATACCCTGTTTCCCCGAAAATAAGACAGTGTCTTATTTTAAGGTGTACTCCCAAAGATGCGCTAGGTCTTATTTTCAGGGGACATCTTATCTTTCCTGTAAGTAGGGCTTATTTTCGGGGAAACAGGGTAGTTTTTACGATTTTTAGAAAAGCATATGTTTTTGTGCTTGAAAAGCCTTCTCTAGGACTTTTGGTAAGTTCTTTTTTCACTTAAAGAAGATGAGGTTAAAAACTTATTAAACTAGATGTATTCTGGAATAGAACTGAACTCTTATAGCAGTGTTGTTTGACCTTTATCTCACAGCACATTTAAAGCTATAGTTCCAAAAAAAAAAAAAAAAACAACATAGTCCAGGCATGGTGGCTCACTCCTATAATCCTAGCACTGTGGGAGACCGAGGTAGGTGGATTTGTCTGAGCTCAGGAATTCCAGACCAGCCTGAGCAAGAGTGAGACCTTGTCTCTAAAAAAATAGCTAGGCATTTTGGCGGGCGCTTGTAGTTCCAGACACCTGTAGTCTCAGCTACTTGGGAGGTTGAGACAAGAGGATCACTTGAGCCTAAGAGTTTGCAGTTACCGTGAACTAGGGTGATGCCACAGCAGTCTACCCAGGAAGTCAGGAGTAAGACTTTGTCTCAAAAATACAAACAAACAAACAAACAAACAAAAAAACCCCTAGTTCTTTGTTCCCTCAATGAATCCCCAACAATAAAAAAAAAAAAAGTCAAAAAAGAATGTACTTACTGTGCTTTGAATTTCTTTCAAAAATAACTTAATTCATGATCTTTAAAAATTTTCACATCACACCTAAAATCGTCTCATGGCACACTAGTGTGTCCTGGCACATAGGTGGAAAATCACTGCCTTATAATAGCCTGTAATCCAAGCTACGTCCTGGAGACTCTTCAGAGTAGAATAGAATGACATGAACCTGACTATCAGGCATCCATCTGGCGGCCTGCTTCACAGGATCCAGAATGGAAACATTCATAGGGATGTGAAGACCAATATCCTCGTATCAAATATTTTAGATGTTTTACCTAAAATAACCTAAAACATTTGTATGCCCAGAAACTTCCACAAAATTGTACTCTGAAATGTAACAAGACATCTTTCTGCAATAAAAATGTACGTTTACCCTGGATATGTGTCTTTCTGGTATACAGACCATGTGCTACAGCAAGAAGACTTGACTTTGATCACATTAACTTTTTTTTTTTTTTGATCACATTAACTTTTACAAAAAGATTTTTTTTTGGTGTCGATGTCAGGTTTTTAGTAGAAAAAATACATTCATAATGCCAGTCATATTTTCTTAATCAGAGATTTAAATTTTGCTTTGCAGAAAAAGTTAGCTGCTATGCCTGACCATACAGATGTTTCTCTAAGCCCAGAAGAGCGAGTCCGTGCCCTGAGCAAGCTTGGTTGTAATATCACCATCAGTGAAGACATCACTCCACGACGCTACTTTCGATCTGGAGTAGAAATGGAGAGGATGGCGTCTGTGTATTTGGAAGAAGGAAACTTGGAAAATGCCTTCGTTCTTTATAATAAATTTATAACGTAAGCTTTTTCTAGAGGCCTTTGAAATGAGAAAATTGGAAAAATTCTTACATGATATTTTGATGTGGCATTTTTGATACTGGGAATAATTTCATATTCAGACCAATAATTACCATCTCCAGAAGCACTAAATGTCTAAGTTTCTAAATTACCTAGTAGTACACTCAAAGGTATCCCCATAGTGCATAGGGGTAGGAAGAAGGTCGGGGGGGGGATGAGGCTTAGGGACATTGGATTTCCTTTGGGTAGGCCAGCATGGGAACCTGCATGTCTTACGCTTCACAAATCCAATCTCTTGATTTGTATCCTCTCCTCCACAGGAATGTAAACTTTGTGAGAACAGGAGCTATATTGCACCTCCATCTTTATCACCTGGAACTTGCCATCAACACTTTAAAACTTTGATTTGGTAGTTTGAGACTAGTTGACAAGCTGTGGAACAAAGGAAAGATCTGATTCAAATTCAGGGACAGTATATAGTAATCAGTTTCATATAGTACCTGTTTTTATTTTTTTAAACAAGTTTATTTGACTGCATGAGAGTGCCATATACCAAAGAGGTTTCAAAATGTTGAATGAAAAATGGCTACAGCAAAACAGCCATGAAAAATATATTTCCTATTAGGTAAATACTTGTCAGTAGCATCTTCTAGTTCAAGAGTTGACAAAAATGAGATTTGGACTTTCCTTACTAATTTGGCAACTTATTGATTGAAAGTATCTTCTATTATCAATAATTTTTTAATCTAAGCTGAACTTTTTTTTGTTTTGAGTTACATATTGATTAATTTTATTAGTTTATTTTTAACTTTATATTTTATTTTAGGCTGACAAATAAAAATTATGTATTTATAGTATGCAGCATGATATCTTGATACATATATGCCTACATTGTGGAATAACTAAATGAAGCTAATTCACATAGCCATTACCCACATACTGGTTTTCTATTTTTTATTTATTTATTTATTTATTTTTTTGTAGTGAGAACATTTAAACTCTCTTAGCAATTATCAAGTACACGATACTCTGTTATTCACATAATCACCATGCTGTACACTGCCTCTCCTGACTCCTGTCTAACTGAGATTTTGTATTCCTCAACCAACATCTCTCTGCCCTGCTGCTTCATGCCCCATCCCTTAGTAACTACTATTTTAGTTATCTACTCCTATTAATTTGACTTTTTAAGATTCCTTCCACATGTAAGTGAGATCAGTATTTGTCTTTCTGTGACTAACTTATTTCACTTATAATTTCCCTAGTGTAGATGGAGACTTCCACTAGTAACATTTAAGGAAGCTGAGAAGAAAACATTTTTAAACTGTATTCCATGATTCTACAAAGAGCAAAATTAAATCAGTTTGCATGGCATACAAATTGAGATGTGCATTTTATTTTCTGAGGCAGGGTTGTGCTCTGTTGCCTAAGCCAGAGTGCAGTGGCATCATCTTAGCTTACTGCAATCTCAAACACATGGGCTCAAGCCATCCTCCTGCCTGCAGGGACTACAGCCATGCACAGTGATGTGGCTTATTTTTTGTAGAGATGAGGTCCTGCTATTGCCCAGGCTGGTCTTGAACTCCTGGCCTCAGAAAATCCACCTGTGTCAGCCTTTCGAAGTGCTGGGATTCCAGGCATGAGCCACTAGATTGGCTGGGATCAGCATCTTATTCAAGTCGCTTAACTTGAAAATTTAGAGAATGGTTGGCAATGTTTACCCTACCTGGGGAATTCTTTTATGTTTGGAAAGTTAAGCATTAAATATGCAATTAAAAGTTATGATTCATTATTATTAGCCAGAATATTTCCAAACTTTTTATTTCTGAACTGCAAGTTACCAGTTGATACTTTTCTTTTCCCCTTCTGCTTTGGCTTTGCATATGTCCCTATGGAACTGTGAGTGTGGTGAAAGGGGAAATTCACCCTACCCTCTGAATTGCTGAGTAATCAGAACATTTGAATTCTCCTCTGACGTTAGTGGTGTGATGATTTGTAATTCATTTATTCTCCATAGGCCTCCATTCCTCACCTATAAATGCAAAACTACGTATCTGTGATTTTATTCTATTTATTAAGTCTTAAGCAGCAATTGACTTTTATGTTGCCTTTTTAAGCCTTCATTCTCTCCTTTGAGAAGTAGGAATTATGCTACCATTCCTTTCTACTCTATAGCCTTTTCATTATGTAAAATGAGGTGATGAAAATATACAAAAAAATCCCATATATATATGTATATATATTTGTGTGTGACAGAGAGATTTAGAGATTTATAAACAACCAAATCATTACATATAAAGAATAACCCGCCACCCTCGGTATATGGGGCGGGCGGTGACAAAGTGAGACTCTGTCTCTAAAAAAAAAATATATATTAAAAAAAAAAAAATAGCACAGGAGTGGATCAAAAACAGCTTTTACAGCCCATTATGATCTATCAAGAGTCCATTTTACAAATATTTATTGAGCACTTACTTTGAGCTGGATACATATTTCAGATTGAGGATATATCAGCGAATAAAAAGGGAGTTCTCTGCCCTTGTGGAAGTATTATCTTCACTTTACCTGGAAGTGATGTACCTGGTTTGCTGTATGTATTTATTTTCAAGTCTCTTGTTCCTCAAAAAGGTCATGAGAAATAACTAACTCCTAATTAGCACTTTCTACTTAACTAGGGAGTCTGGTAGCCATTTCCCTTTATTGTGATTTTCAGTTAAGAGTTTTTAATACACACAGTATGGACTGATTCCTCCATGGTCATTTGAGTCTTTTTTAAGGGTAAGAAGGGATTTATATCAGTCGTTCCAAACTCTTACGTTTTTATGCGGTTCTCTCTGTTGCCCACAATGTACATAAGAAAATGATGCTTTGGTGGTGTTAAGCGTCCAGGACCTGAGAAAGGTCAAAGTGACTTGTTTTATTTAGGGCATACGCTGCCCCTAAGCCTGTTAACATCAATGCTTAGTTTGTTGAGCTTAACTATCCCATCATACCAAAATAATACTCATGCCAACCTTTAGTGAGAAGACAGGTGGAAAGACAATGGGTTAAATAATTTATTAAATATGTCATTTTTGAAAATGATGCTCATTGTCATGGTAGAAACATTATTGAACCTTTGCTGTCATTTAATGCTAAGGGCATGTTTTCTCTTTCTCTAGCTTGTTTGTAGAAAAGCTTCCTAGTCATCGAGATTACCAGCAATGCACAGTGCCTGAAAAGCAGGATATTATGAAGGTATTACTGGGTTGATTTCCACTGTGGGATCAAATGCTCCCTAAGTATCCATTATTGATTCAGCCTTCTCCGCCCTTCCTCCTTCTCTTCCTCTTGAGAGTTTGAGGGCAAGAATTTCATTCCATTAGCCATGATGTTTCGATTTCTTCTAAGATATTTAAGGATCATTACTGAGCCAATGTGGGGGTATCTAATTGATGCTAGGGAGAAGGAAACAAAGAATAAGGTCACCTTCTGATGCGAAAAGAAATTATTTCACAATTCCTCCCAGAGAGTGAGAGAATGGTTGTCTTTTTCTCTGAACATGTATAAGATAATCATATTGGCTGGCTTTGATTATTCTGTACAGCCCTGAACCAAATAACTATTTCAAAATCAGTGTTGCATATTAAGGTAGCCACAGAGCTCTAGCTATTTACTTCCTATGACACTGGGCTTGTAGATAATACAGTGTTGTTGGTAGGGGTAAGAGTGACCTAAAATATTCTCATGGAAAAAAAAGATCCTTGCCAATGCATTTATTAATCATCAACATTTTCTTCATTTATAGTTCCAAATATCTCTAGCTGAAAATACATCCTATTAAATAAACATTTCTAATGTTTCCGGTTTATTTGCCTTAACCAGCTCATGTTGATCTTATATGAAAGAAGGTAAAAACAAAGTATACAAAGCCAATCACAGCATGAAATTTTAAATAACTTTTGAAAATTCTTTTACCATACAATGAAATAAAAGCCCTTCTGCAAGTCTTTTCAGGCTTGAGGCTGCATGGAAATAAAACTTAGATTTTGTCAAAACTGTCATGTACATTTTTTTAATGTATATACTGGCTTACCTGAAGAGTCATTCATTATTCATGTATTTCTGTAGCATTTTTCTTCATTTCTTTTGTTCATTCAACCTCAAAGAGTTATGTATGGAAACCAAAGGTTCCAGGCAGCCAAGGTGACTCTTACACTATAATTTAGGGTTATTCTTATTTTTATTTATAGGACAAAAACAAATTCTCCAGAAACATATACATTTTATTTAATTATGCTTGTTGAATAGATGGATAGGTGAATGAATACATGAACAAATGACAAAGAATTAAAAGAACAAAATCTTTGGTGGAAGAGCCTGGTTAGAGTCAGGAGACTTGGGTTCGAGGCCTCACTGGGCCACTAGCTGGTTGGATAACACTGGACCAGACTTTCAATCTCTAAACCTTTATTTCCTCACCTCTAACAAGGGAAGTAGCAGTTGGACTATATCAGGTTTCCAAGATCTTCCTACCATTAAAAATCACTATGGCAGGTGTTTGAGCTCCAGATTCCCCAGCATCTTCTCTAGAGATGTCCATTCAGTACATCTGGGATTAGCCCTGGGAATCTGCATGTTATGAAAAGTGCCTCATCTGCTTTTCATAGTCTGGCATGTCTAGGAATCCCGGTCCACCTTACATTCTGTAACGTCCCATCGAACTCTGATGCTATGTGACTTATGTACTGGGAATGTGTTATTGATTACAAAGTCAGTACCTGAAAGTGGTGTACCTGCCTAAACAAAGTGCTTATCTACACAGTAGAGTCAGTAAAGTTCTTTCAGAAGGGATAATATTTTTTTCTTTCCTGCAGAAAAAGAATATTTTAGATCCCTAAAAATGAGAGATTTGTTTTTATGCCATCATCTTTGGTTACTCAGTTTCACTTGATTTCTAATACGCATAGCAGCTGTTTTTCTTTCTCAGCTGATGATCTGAAAGAGTATATTGAAAATCCCACTAACCAATATGTATATTTTTAAAAGAAACTGAAGGAGATTGCATTCCCAAGGACAGATGAATTGAAAAAGGACCTTTTAAAGAAATATAACATAGAATACCAAGAATATTTGCAAAGCAAAGTAAGTTCAATTGGTACATTTATTTCATGACTGTTTTCTGTGCAAATATTTTCGGAGTATAATTTTTATGTGATTTTTTTTAAAATATATGCATTTAAATTAAAGGTACAATGATGTGAAACCAATAAAAAAAATTTATGTTGATGTCCGGGGTAAGCACATGGACCAAAAATATGATATTTCCTTTTTCTTACATCTAATGAAACAATGCATCAGCAATAGAGATTTTTGACCAACTCTTGCCAGTGGTAACCTTGAGTCCAGTGGCTGTTCTTTAGTAGATGAACAGATGTAGTAGGAAGTAGAGAGAGCATGGCGTGGCTTCAGATGTGCCTAATTACATAGGCCTTGGAAATGTGAATTTGATTCTTAAATATTACCGTCAATATTCGATTGAGATGGAATAACAGCTACCTATATAATGAAAAGTAATTGTATCACCAATCTAGATGTCCTTCTAGATTATTATTAAATAAAGGGTGAACATGATAGTTGTTTCTTAGAATTAACAAGAAGACATTGAATGGAAAATGACCAGTCAGCTTATACTCAAGTTCAACTTGTGAATTCAAAATTTTTATGGTGTTATTATAAACGTGGTTTTGCTTTTTTCACTTGTTGTGTTCTGTTTGATTTGGAGGGGGCCACCTTCACTGACTCTCCCTTCAGTTCAGTTTCTTCAGCTCTGAAAACCATCATGTCGCTTTTTGACGTTCTATGGGCATAGCTGGAAGGCTGATTTGAGTGCGGTAGTTCCACTAAGTGGTAGAAGGGATGTTGAAATTGGAAGTTTCCCTAAAGTGTGGATATTAATAATTTGCTTTGAAATCTAAAAGATAAAAATGATCTTGAAAAAGACAAAGAAGTAGCAAGGGAGGAAAGCCAAGTTCAGAACTCCCTTCTGCTCTCTGCAGTGTGCACCATCCTCCCCTCAGCACTTCCCTGAGAGGAACAGCCTCGGCAGCTACCCTCCGTTCTGTCTTTGGCAATGCCCATCACCTCACAGCCCACACTAGTATTCCACGCAGAAATCTGTGTGGGGATGGTGTGGTAGCCTCTGTGCCCAGAGAGCCCTCACTATAGCAGCATCACATGTTGTTAGACATGCAGTGTTTTAGGACCCAGTCCAGACCTGCTGAATCAGAATTTGCACCTGTAACAAGACCCAGGGTGATTCCTAGAAACACTGCTGTGAGCTGTGTCCTTCACGCTACCCCCCACCTTACAGAAGCTCTTAAAAATCTAGTTTTATTCAAAGTCCTTTGTGGAGCTTATAAGGATTTCATATTCGGGTGGTGCCTGTGGCTCAAGGAGTAGGGCGCTGGCCCCATGTACCAGGGGTGGCAGGTTCAAACCCGGCCCCAGCCCAAAACTGCAACAACAACAAAAAATAAATAAATAAAAATTTTAAAAAGGACTAATATTATTAAAAATAATTTCATATTCTCTGACATAATGCTTGGATATCTGGTTAGGACTGGAGAGCTTAGATGACTCATTGCTAGCACGACACTTGTTAGTTCTGATAGAGATGGTTGATTGAGATGTATTTTGAAAACTGTTTTTTAGTGATTTCCCCTTCTCTATAAAGTTCCAGCAGAGTATTTCTAACGGCAAATACAGAAGGTTCTAGGGCAGCACTGTCTTGTAGCACTTCCTGTGAGGGTGGAAATGTTCTATTTAGTAGCCACTAGTCATATGTGGCTATTGGGTACTTAAATATGACTAGTGAGACTGAGGAACTGAATTCCTTACTTCATTTAATTTTAGTTAATATAAGTTTTAAGTAAGCACCTGTGGCTGGCGGCTACTGTATGGGAGAGCAATCTAGGAGTGAGGCATTTATTCCATATGGTCTGGTTGATTAAGCAGACAACCTTGACCTTGACCGTCTAGTATTTAGATGTGCAAGAAAATTGCAGGATTGCCATGACCTGTCTCTGGTAAAGTATGAGTGAATTTAGAACTGCGGTCTAAATTAGATCTAGGGGCTTTTGTGTATTTCCAACGTCTAGTCTTTTCTCTGTATGCTAGAACATTGAAAGTTTTTGCCTTAAAAACTAACCTTTTCTTCTGGCCACCTCGTTTTTTAGAACAAATATAAAGCCGAAATTCTCAAAAAACTGGAGCATCAGAGACTGATAGAAGCTGAAAGAAAGCGGATTGCTCAGATGCGCCAACAGCAGCTAGAATCAGAGCAGTTTCTGTTTTTCGAGGACCAGCTCAAGAAGCAAGAGTTAGCCCGAGGTCAGATGCAGAGTCAGGAGCCTGCGGCTGTGCTGTCGGAACAGATCGATGGGAACGCTTTGTCCTGCTTTTCCACACCCAAGAACAATTCTTTGCTGAATGTATTTGCAGATCAACCTACTAAAAGTGAAGCGACCAGTCACTCTGGCCACTCTCCTCCTGTCAACAGGGCCTTAACACCAGCTGCAACTTTAAGTGCTGTTCAGAGTAAGTGAGGAAATTCAGCCCTACAAGACCTTGGGGCTCCTCAACGAATGGGACTGTATTTTGTCACCGAACAGAAATTTTATTTATTTATTTATTTTTGTTTGTTTGTTTGTTTTTTGAGACAGACTCTTGCTTTGTTGCCCTCAGTAGAGTGCTCTGGCATCACAGCTCACAGCAACCTCAAACTCTTGGGCTCAAGTGATCCTCTTGTCTCAGCCTCCTGAGTAGCTGGGACTACAGGTATCCACTATAGCCTCTTGCTCAGGCTGATCTCAAACTCCTGAGCTCAAATAAACCACCTACCTCAGCCTCCCAGAGTGCTGGGATTACAGGCATGAGCCACCGTGCCTGGCCTTGAACAGAGATTTTAAATGAGAATCCCAATCCTTTCTTTTTCTTCCATGTGCTTTAACCGAGAAACACATGCTTATTAAAGGTAAACACTTATACTGGAGAGAGGAAAGATGTAGAGAAGATTGAATGTTTAACCCTAGTATGTTTAGCATTAGCTCTGGAGAGAATTTCATGCCCACAGAGAGTTGAACAGACTCTGCCTGTGTTTCTACAGCAGTTGGTGCCGCTCACTACTGCCCCATCGGTGCTGTCAAGTTTCCAAAATCAATTAGCGAATTCTTCCTGACATGGCAGGTGGGATCTGTGTTCTCATTTATTTTAAATGAGTCATGATCGATGACCATCTCATACGTTACTTTACTGCTAATGATTATTTCCCCAAATGTTGTGCTTTTACTTACTGATCACCAACTTTCATAAAGATGTGAGTACATACAGTAAATGCGATAAAGAATGTTTAGCCTGTCTTACAGCACAGGAGACGCGTTCTGTGCGGCCGATGCATTTAACAGAATGCCTGTGTTAGGTTCGTTGTGCAAGAAAACACGCCTGTCAGTAATCAGTCCAGAGCACAAACATGTAATGTGCTGGCACTTTACCACTTGGTTTATAAACAATTTAGAAACAAAATGTGATTTTTTACCTTCCTTCTAGTCAATGTTTACTTTTATGAGTTTCAAATAAAACATGGAAAGTGGAGCACCTGATAATTTTGTTTTTGAAATTTATATTTAACTGCAATTGCTTGCCAAAACCAATTCTGAAGGGTGGAGATGAGATTTGTCTTTTAGCCTTTTCTCCTTTTTTTGTTTCTTAGATTTGGTGGTTGAAGGACTCCGATGTGTTGTTTTACCAAAAGATCTTTGCCACAGATTTCTGCAGCTGGCAGAATCTAATACAGTGAGAGGAATAGAAACCTGTGGAATACTCTGTGGAAAACTGGTAGGGTCTTACTTCTTAGCTTTCATCTTTAGCTTTCTTGGGATAAGCAGGACAGAATAGAAGCATGCTAGGAGTTGCAAATATGGTGAAATGAACTTTATGTAGATTAATTTCATAAAGCTACAGTTATTAATAGAATTATCCTTCTAGAAAATGGATTGTAAAATTTCAGGGTAACAATGAAGCCTTGTTTTAAAGGATCAGTCAAACCATAATTAAATCTTTGCTTAGAAAAATGGTATGGATTATGAGTTTTCAGATTTCCATCTAATTTGGTAAAACAAGTTTCCATTATAATTGTTAGTTTTATACACATTCATATAATTCATCTTCTACCTATTTTTACCTCTGGCAAGTATCATCTTGCCATCCCTTTTCAGATACACTTGGAACAAAACTAGAATTTTGTTGTGTTCTTTCGTTTAAGGCAGTAGTTTCAACAGACTAAAGTGTATAGGCACAGGTCATGTTTAATTATGGGAAGTGTTGCCAGAGGTGTCTAATGAAAGAGTCAAAACAGAAGGAGAGGAAAGAGAAGATGCGTTCCATTTCCTGTGTGCAGCAAAGATGAGTAATGTTTCTCTAGCAGTGTCCCTTCGTGGTCTGCTTTGGGTATTGGTTTATATTTGAATCCAGGCACCTTTTAAGCACTCAACAGTTAGTTTGCAATGGCTGTTTAATTGAACAATAATATGTTTTAGTCGACGCATGTTCTACTGCTGCATTCTAGGGTTTTGTCATCCCTCTTCCTCCAAGAGAGAGGAGGTGTTGGTGACTAGCACAGGAAAATGACCACACACAGGCACCTCCGCCATCTCACGGCTGTGTGCAATTGCCGCTCCCTCCTCTGTGCTGTGTGTTGTATTTAGTTTAATTCACTCATTCATTCTTTATTCATTCACTTATTCATCAGACAAACATTTACTGAGCAACTATACGTGTCTGTGCCAGGCTGGGTGCTGTGCTGGGTGTTTGGCATTCGGTGGCCTGCAATAGCCATGGTTCCTGCAACAGCCACGGTCCCTGCCACATGCAGCTTAGACCATGCTGGGAAGACCCAGACAGACCACAGGGGGGCTCAGTGTGCTCTGCCAGGGTATCGTGAGGATATGTACCTGGAAGCCTCACCTTGGGGAGTCGAGAGCACTTCCCTGAGCAGTGATGTTGGAGCTAATCCTGAAGGATACATAAAGTAGCCATGGAAAGAGAGGGTGGGATGGAGGGGAGAGCATCAAGCAAAGTGAAGGAATAGCATGCAGTTAGCAGAATGGCCTAAACCTAGGACAGCGCTGTGCAGGGTGGAAAGGCCTTTCAGGGCACAGACATTTCCGACCTGAGGATCTAAGCGCACTTTGCACTTCACAGCTCTCTTCTTCCTTTCAACTCTTATCTTTTCCCTGGCCAGGGGGTTTGGGGGTTGGTAATTTGTTTTTCCTTTATCTAATCGTAAATCCAAAACATTGTCTAATTTCTAATTGTGGAAGATTCTAGGGAATCCTCCCAATATTAGAAAAAAGTCTTGTCTTGAAGTGAAATTTAATATAGCCATTAATAATAAAATAAAACCAAATCATTAACCTCTATAACCCTAAGAAATGCCCTTCAGCAACGCCACACAATTAACTAGGTTCTCCCACTTCAAATAAACCTGCCCTTGTTTTGTTCTGACTTTTTCAAAACATTGGAGATGTAATATATTGAGACATTGTTTATTAACTAAACCTCAGTGGACCAGTCTAGATACGGATTTTTTGGTTGTGAAAATGGGTTTCAAGCTCCAAAAACTGACTCTCAGACTTTTGGCAAAGAGTTTATTTTTACCTTGGAGACTTTGTTTTTGTGATGGGGAGCGTGTCTGAGGCTGGGGGAGGAATAATGGAGGAGGCGGGGGTACTCACCTTGTACAAAACACTGCTCTTCCTGCTCAGGTTTTTAATTTTTTTTCTGTCAGAGACATGTTTTTTTCTTTTTGTCAATTGTTTTTTAGACACATAATGAATTTACCATTACCCATGTAATCGTGCCAAAGCAGTCTGCGGGACCAGACTACTGTGACATGGAGAACGTAGAAGAATTATTCAGTGTTCAGGATCAACACGATCTTCTCACTCTGGGATGGATCCATGTACGTTTAACCTTCTGGGTTTTTGTTTCTTTGTGTATGTCGTGCTATTCTCCTCCTTGAAAAAGTTTAGCTTAATTCAAATAGCTTCTTCCTTTTTTTTTTTTTTTTCCAAATGTAATAGAGGTCATCATATTAAAGGATTTTCAATGTTGCACTGTGCCTAAATCTGTCAAATCTCCAGAGGGGTATCTTATGCTTTTTTGGTGCCATCCAAAGTTAGAAAGAGAGAAAAAGATTAACATTTGGAAATTAGATGACTTTTTTGGATGATTTTACCTACTTTAGGGCAAGTTTAGCCAGATTGTCAACTGATCTGACTAAATAGTAATATTCTCTTTCTTTTTGCTGTGTGACTAAATTAGATTATTTTAAGAAAATTTCTGAAGAACATTTTTTAAACAAGGTGATATATGTATTTCTGTATAAACAGCCACAGAGTAGGGCAAGGGAATAGGGCCAAAAGCATTGGGCTCCACCATCTACTAGGCCATCGTAGGAGCAGGAAAGGGCTCACAAATCAAATAGACATGAGATGAACTCTCAGCTCTAAGAGTTCACTGTGGGAACATTGCATTGGCAAGTTATTAAAATAATCTGAGCATCAGTTTTATCATCTACAAAATGGGCATTATAATAAGTGACTTCATGTGATAGTGAATATTAAATGTGATAGTGTCAATGAATTTTTTTTTTTTTTTGCGGTTTTTGGCCGGGGCTGGGTTTGAACCCGCCACCTCTGGAATATGGGGCCAGTGCCCTACTCCTTTGAACCACAGGCACTGCCCTATGTCAGTGAATTTTTTAGCCTATCTTTCTAGGAACTCATAATATGGCAGCTGTTGTGACTGGTGATACTATTCTTTTTATACATAGTTCTCTCTATCTGGAGGACACTTTTCTCCACTCAGTTGCTTGACCTAGAGTAATGTCTCAGCCTCTTTTTGCTGCAATAACACAATAGTTGAGACTGGGTAATTTATAAAGAACAGCAATGTATTCCTACAGTCTTGGAGGCCAGGAAATCCAAGATCAAGGCCTTGGCATCAGTGCCTAGTAAGGGCTGCTCTCTGCTTCCAAGGTGGCACCTTGTTACAAACTTGAGCCTTTTCACAGGCTGCTAACACCCTTAACAAGGGTGGAGCCCCAGTGGTTTAATCACCTCCCAAAGGTCGCACCTCTTAATATTATTACATAGGGGATTAAGTTTCAACATGAGTATTGGTGGGGACATCATTCGAACCATAGCAGGCAGGGACAAGTCATCCTACTGGTATGAAATGCTGGCCAAGGAAATTTCCAAGACACATACTGGGGACCTCCAAGTGGCCCTCAAGAATGATAAGTGATCATTATGTATTTTACTTGCTTTATAGAGGACTGGGCGGGGCAGTACATGTGCACATGTGCACGCTCATAAACCCATGCAGTTGCAAGCATTTGATGTTATATGATTTTGGAGGGCAGAGGAAGACTGCAGTCCCAGCTCCACCTGTAAATTGCTATGTGTCTTTAGTCAGGACTCCTAACCTCCTTGTTCCTAGGTTCTTTGACTAATGAATGCTTTCTTTCCTTACTGAATGTGAGTGAGCAGTGGATAAGACAGTAGGTATAAAAGCCCTTTGAAAAGTATAAACTGCCTTTCAGATGTAAGAAATTATTTATAGTGAAGTGTTTGCAAAACTTTCCCCATGTTTGTTTATTTAACAGTGAGTAAATATGCCTTGCTATTTTCTTGGAAATCGCTGTATTTTTGAGACATCATTTAGCTTAATGTAATTTCTGTTACAAGAATGCATTTTAAAGCAAAATGTGTTACAAAGAAATTGTAACATTAACAGGGACAGTCCATTAAATTATACACTTAGGTTGACAGGTCAATGTTAGCTTATCTTACAAATATTTCCCAAATTGGAAACAAAATTTTTACCCTTCTGATCTGCTGTGTATAGGTATAATTTATGAAATAATGAAGGTAAGTTCTTGAATAAATTTGGCATAGTTCTAGAATTCTAGGACTTTGCTTTTTGTTTAACTTATTTCACATCAGATTACTGTGGGTTGATGAAAATGCAAAAGTGTCACGTGTCTAAACCTCAATGGTTTAGTGACTTCTTGGGATGGTTTTTATTGTACATAATAACAGCAACAAGTTCCAGAGGTGACTTTTTGCCAGATAAAAATTAGTCATCGGAAAGGAGGTCTGAATCAGAATGAGACACACCTGGGTTTGAATGTAGACGTCTTAGATTGACTAGTTGTACGGGCTTGAGCAAGTCATCTCCTCTCCTGCTTACCTCACTCTCCTCATCTGTAAAATGGGGATAACAAAAAGTATCACTTATCTTGTTATCGTGAAGATGTGGTGATATGATTCACAGAGAGTGGTAAGCCCAGTGGTTGGCATATTTTCAGCTGTAATAAAGGCGTCTGCTGCTATTGCTGTCATTGGCATCGTCGTCATCATTTCATAGAGTGAGGGACTATGAGCATGATCCTCCCAGGGGAGAGCTGTCCTCACCGCGATCGTCATGACTCCTCTTGGCAGGAATGAAAGACTCAGAAGGCTATTTGGCGTCCAGTCTGGAAATAAATTGAGAGTAATTTGTCCATTTAATAACCTATCAAATAATCTGTACTGCACTATAGTTCTTTTGAACATTTCTTCCTTTCTCACCAGGACATAGAAGACTGTATTTTACCCAGAGAAGATGTTCTCATGCTGCCCGAGGCTGTCAGACCTTTGCCTCATACCTTGACCTAACGATTTGCATTTTAAAAGTGCATTGCTTTTGTTGATCTAAGTCTTCATAGACCAAGAGTTATTGTTTCCTTAAGGAACATATATCTTTCTATAAATAATCAGCTGATCTTACCTTTATTCTATCAAGTAAAGTAGAAAAAAGTTTAAAATCTTGTATTTCTTCATTGCATCATAGTTTTGTATTAAATATATTTAGCTACTACTATAGGCCTATGTCCTTCAGTTGATGACAACATTAAAAAAAAAAAGGCAATAATAACAGTGAATAATTCTGATTTCCTTTCTGTGTCCTAAGCACTATTCTAAGAATTAAACATGGACTGTCCCATTCAATCTTTTAACACTCCCATGAAAAAAGTTATTATTACCCCTATTTTATGAATGATGAAATGAACAAGAACAGTCTTCACTGTGTCATATAGCGTGCAATGGAGCCAGGCCCCAGCCAGTGTGTGCCAAGGACCTTTGTTTCACGATTAAAATAGTCGTATTCCTTTTTCAAGGGTTAATTAGGGTTTAATATAAATTTTTAAATCACTACGTATCCTCGTATTTTTCCTGTGCACATAAGAACCTATGATTTGCCTTGCATAAACACAGGTTAGTGTGTAGCCAGGAACTTGGAAGATTGCCTTTAATTTATAATCTCCCCTCCTTTCTTATCATGCTGTACCAGGTCAGCCTCAAATACGTTCTGCAACTTGGAGACTCCCCTTCTGTCATTTACAGAAAATGGCAATCTACAAAAGGATACACAGCAACCTGTGGCATACGTAGTGAAAACTTTTTTCATGTTCATGGTGTTACGTGTAAGGGTCTCTGGTCTAGGCAGTCACAGCTGCGCTCCTGCCTTTGTTTACGGACCCTTGTGTGTAAAACTGAGATAATAAAATAAGAGTGTCATAGACAAGGTATGATAATCACATAAGAATCTACCTAAGGCTCTGATATATTAATTTCCGACTCTTTCTTTCCCAATAAGAAGAAAGTACTCTAACACTCCTAACACTCTTCTCAAAGTTGTAGTTATTCCAAAAAAGCCAATAGTAGGAATATATAAAGGGAAGGACTGTGCCAGTAAAACATTTTTCAGAATTCTTGTTTGGTTAATAGTGGTTAAAAAAAAAAACCAGCAAATAAATAGAATTTTTTCTTAGAATGGACTGGGGCCCTGGCTAAGTCTCAAGGACCCTCATAAGACTGTCTCCTTTTCCTTTTACAGACACATCCCACCCAAACTGCGTTCTTATCTAGCGTGGATCTGCACACTCACTGTTCCTATCAGCTCATGCTGCCCGAGGCTGTTGCCATTGTTTGTTCGCCAAAGCATAAAGAGTAAGTGCGACCGTTGGAAGGCTTTGTCTGGGACTGCAGGGTTCCCCCTGTGTGCAGATACCCAGCAGTGGCACTTGGATAGGCAATGCCCAGGATGCCCTTGGGAAAAAAGAAATGGCAGGTGGTCTGCTCCCATAGACCTCTAGCTCTTTGCTCTCTAACTTTTTAAGTTCTTTCAGTGACACAGTTACTGATTTTCTTTCTTCAGTTACGGTGACCTTGAAGTGGATAATATTCAAAAGGGATATTATCCCAGTTTGCCTTTGGAGTTCTTAGTTCTTCTGTATTGTGTATTATTGTAAGAAATTTTCTAGCCTTAATTATTTATAAAACCTTTCTAGTGTGGGGAGACAATGTTTATTGTAGAGCAGTTACAAGCATAGGAACCAAACACATTTATTTATATGGGGACCCCAGTACCACCCCCAAGTGGTGTGTTTGGCCAGATGCCTGGCCCCTGAGAGCCCAGCTTCTTCATCCCTTCTACCTGCCCCTCGTGGACTGATGTGAAGGTGAAATTCAATAATAGTGGATGTAAAGTGCTCAGCATACTGCCTGGTGCCACAGCAAGCATGTAATAAATATTCACTGTTGCTGTTATATAAACAGTTTTAACATGATTAGAAGAATTGGGAATATCTGCCCTGTGCCATTTCCTCCCATGGTCCCCTCCTGTGCGGCCTTGGCCTTCCCACTGGAGGCTCAACAATTCATCTGCCTTGTCTCCATTATGATTTCTCTCCTCTGTGCCAGTCGTAGGATTGGTTAAAAAAAAAAAAATCACTATGGAACTCCCAGTTTGTGGTTTCTCCATCCCCTTTGAGGAATATGTACACTTGTACCACTCGAATAAATCATCTGAAAAGCGCAAATGATCCTTAACTTTCTATAACGTTTTTTCACCCTCACATTTAGCACTGGCATCTTCAGGCTCACCAATGCTGGGATGCTAGAAGTTTCTGCTTGTAAAAAGAAGGGCTTTCACCCACACACCAAGGAGCCCAGGCTGTTCAGTGTGAGTATATCACGTTGGTTACTTTTTCAAATATTTTTGCTTTATTGCCCCTTGCCTTTTTTTTAAGGAGAGAAATTGTAGCAGTCTAATATGGGATAGATAAAACACTAGACTGCTTAGTTTAGAGTTTTATCTCAAGTATTAAACAATATTTGTGTTTAAGAAATTTAGAAATTAAATATATTTCTTCTCATTTATTTACAAGGAAATGTCAATATTTCTGTAGCAGAGTTGATGATGTACAAAGTTACCTTTCTGTTATGTATTTGTATGACACTTAAAAAAGATTTTCTTCAGAGTCCAAATTAGCCAACAATTATTAGAGAATATATCAAGTGTTTCATGAACTCTCTCTGCTTGATATGGCCAGATTAATGTTTTCATAACAATTCCATGAAAACATATACTTCTTGATTAGCTTTGTGTAGTTCAAAAGAAATGTTATTTGACTGCATTTTTTTTTTTTCTAACTTTGCTTGGAGGTTCTACGGCTGTAAGATCAGAGAAACATTACTTTGAAATTAGAATTTATTTAAAAGGAAAGTTACTTGGCAACTTGTATAAATATTTTCTCGTTGTTGAAGATGAATGAACGTGATTGTATTTGTTCTGACTGGAAATTAAAACTTAGAAACAGTTTTAAGTTAGGAAACCTATACTCCCTCCCTAAAGAAAATTGTATGTGAAGTATTATGATGTAAAACCCATTTTTTTCTTTCCTAGATCTGCAAACATGTGCTGGTAAAAGACATAAAAATAATTGTGTTAGATCTGAGGTGATACGTTCCAGAAGCAAGCACCATCGACACCCAGACACCTGCCCTTGGACATGTGGTTGCCGGATTTTCTTAAGATGTTTCCAGAAATGACTGATATTTTATATTTATATATTTTAGATCAGAAAGTTTGATATTTATTGCTCTTGCACATTTTGAAGTTTTTTTCTGGGAGGGAGGTTGCTCTGTGTCAAGAGAGGTTATATGGTGTTAAATCCATCTCTAATATTAATGTACCCAGGTACTGTGGCCAGATAATAAATTGTGCTGCAAACAATGTGTCTGGTATTCATAGAGGTCTCTGCATACATTTTTAGAGCTTTAGACATTTTGCTGTATTTTATAAATTTATTATAAAATGTAATTCTGAACAAGAAATGCTAAATCTCCACATATTTCTGTAGCCTTTTCCTGTGCTAGAAGGTGAGCGGTTTCTTTTGTGGGAAGGAACATGGCTGCAGTTAGAAGAGCTCCTTCTGGGTTTTCAGTGTCATCAAATTGCAGCCTCAGCGAATCACAGTGTCGTTGTGCCAGGCTTCCACCGAGGGATCAGGGCTCAGGGGGCCTCAGATAGCAGACCATTCATTAGTTTGAATTAGAAGACTTAAAAGCTGAGAAGCTGGAGAGAGGAAGTAAAAAAGGCTCAGATGAAAGTATAAAGCTTGTCACTGAGAAAGTCAGCAGGGCTGTCAGGGAGAAGAAATGAGGCCTAGGAAATAACTGATAATTCATAGCCAAAAAGAATGTATGGAAAAAGAATTTGGAAAGAACACTTGTAGTTAAAGGTATCTGTGTATAAGTTAACACAGAGAAAATAGGAATAAAATAAATTTGAGACTAAATAGGGTGACATAAATACAACGCTGTGGTATCACGAAGTCTTGGAATGTCACTTGTGACTGGCATCTTGATAATAAAAGCATTTACCTGGATCTAAAGATAACAGATTAAACAGAAGAACTAAGAGACTTTGGAAGTCTGATGGCAAGGTGAATTGGTAGGAAAAACCTGAGGGTGGAAACATTGTGGAGAGAATTCAGCTACAAATATAAGGAGGGAAGAATGGCAGTGATACTGCTCAGTACCTCGAGAATGTGTGAATGTTCTTCAAAACACGGAAGACACGTTCTCCAGGCACAAACTTAATCTTGGCAAAAATTACTCCAGCAGGTCCTGATCTAGCTGCCCTTTCCCAGCCTGCAGATCACTTCTTAATCTCACTTTTTCGGGTCTTACCTTACTCTAGTCTAGCTTTCTTCTCTTTTCAACTTTTAAGTTTTCTTCATCAGTAGGATCTCCTGGATCCCTGCCTGGATCTCCAGGTTTCTCCCTGATTGGTTAAACTAATCCTATCCAACCCTCTCTCGTCTGATGTCTTAGATGCCAGCCATAGCTTTCCAAGACTTTGCTTTCCTCCCGGCATCATACCTGAGTTACCTAAATAACTCCTGGTTGCATGCATGAACATCCATTCTGTATTCCCTGTGGTCTGTGCTTGGATGGATTAATAGTTAACATTGGCAATAAACTACATGCCCTTCAAAAACCACCTTTCAAACTTTACCCCAGGCCTGAGGTTTTCCCTCTGTTCCTCAATATTGGTATCATGGCACCCAATTTCTGTTCCAGTTCTCGTTCATGAAGAACCTGCTATGCGCACCTCAGTGGCTTGTTTATGTTTTAGGGCAACTTGTAGCCTTAGAAAGTTCAAGTCTCCGACCTCGGAAGTAGAGTTTGGTTTGCATGGTGCATGGAGACTTTAGTTACTGGCACCACTAGCTGAGGGCAGGCAGGTTAATTCTGCAAGGCAAGCTCCACACACGACTCACTCTTTCCTGAGTGGTGCTATCCTCGATTTCTTAGTGCTTAAAGACACCGTGGTATTCTGATCTACTTGACCAAAGGAAAAGATTATATACTTTATTCAAGTAAATGTTAGGACAATGGATAGTTGAAAGTAAATGATATCCTCTGTATGGAATTGAAATATACAGTAATACACCATGAGCATGTAAAATGATAGTTTGATGAAAAAACTATGCAACTGTGAATGGTGCCTAGAGGTAGAAAAGACTGTGCCCAGCCAAGAACATTTGGCGTCTTAGATGTCCAGAGAGAATAGAAAGAGGAGCTGTGAGTATGCAAAACCAATTAAATCCCTTCTGAATAGCAAATTAGAAGAGAACTCATTTTTCACTAAAAAAGTACATCGTATCCCCCGCAGGAGAGAGCTACACTTCTGGTACTTTTCATTTCCTTGCAGAGAGGGAAAATCCCAGGCCTGGGGTAAAGTTTGAAAGGTTATTTTTGAAGGGCATGTGGTTTGTTGCCAAGTATAAACCTGCCTTCCCAGTAGGAGTATGTTGACTCTTGGAGGCAGCAAACCAGTGACCAAAGCTTTCAGCAGATTGAGCCCCCAGGGCAGTGTCTGAAAGAAGAACCAACAGAAGAAGGCCGGCCAGTGGCTCCTACCTATAATCCTAGTGCTCTGGGAGGCCGAGGCGGGTGAATTGCCTGAGCTCACGAGTTGGAGACCAGCCTGAGCCAGAGTGGGACCTCGTCTCTAAAGAGCTGGGCATTATGGCAGATGCCTGTAGGTCCAGCTACTCGTGAGGCTGAGGCAAGAGCATCTTGAGCCCAAGAGTTTGAGGTTGCTATGAGCTATGCCTCCACAGCACTCTACCAAGGGTGACAAAGTGAGACTCTGTCTCACAAAAAAAAAAAAAGAAAAGAAAAAAAAAGAAAGAGGAGCAGACTAGAGCCCACACCAGCCAGCCTGGAGCCACACGTGTGCGTGACCTCCCGTGTTTTGGGTAAGCTTCCTTTACCTCATCACAACAGCTGTGCAGTGTTCTCTTTTAAATGTCCAGAGCCCCACTTACTACTCTGTTGCCCTCTAAGACAAAGATAGTTCTTTACTGTTTTCAAATGTGTGTTTCTGTAGAAAATCTGTACCAAGCCTGAGCTGTTTTGATTTTTACTGCTGGTTGGTTTGTACACAGTGCCCAGCACCAAGCATACACTTGTCAGAGCCACATTATTTCCCCCTTCCCAAATGCATATACTGAGGCCCTTAACCAACTTCCAGGACTTCAGAATAGGACTATATTTGGAGATGGGGGTTTTAAAAGATGTCATTAAGTAAGAGTAAAGCCACTAGAGCAGACGCTAATTCAGTGTGACTGGGTCCTGACAATTAGAGATTAGGACAGGCGTACATAGAAGGAAGACCATGAGGAGACACAGGGAGAGGGCTCCTTCTACAAGCCGGAGAGACGCCTCGGGAGAAACCAGCTCTGCCAACACCTGCGCTCAGCCTTCTAGCCTCCGGAACTATGAGAAAGTACATTTCCATTGTTTAAGCCGCCTACTCTGGTGTTTGCTATGGCAACCCTAGCAAACTAATACAATACTCAATGAATATTTACTGCATGTTTACTGAATATTTTCTTCTTTCTTACAGACTAAATTGGAAATGGCTTCCTTTGTTGTCATGCAGGGCAGAAATCATTCTCTCTGTAGACCTTGTCCATTGTAAAAGAGCGAAGAATGTTTATGGATAATAGTCAGCTACTGAAATTGTTCTTAGTTTCTTTTCACAGGATTTTGCTTGAGGAATGTGGACATTTTATGTGAGGACACATCCTAGAATCGATTCTTTCCTCTCACTTATCCCATGCTGCAGCCGCATTAACTGTGTCAGAGACTGCGTTATCGCAACGGTTTGACCTTAAGTTGAGGTTTTTGTTGCAAAACCTGTTGAAGTGGTCCCAAATGTTGAAAGCAGGTGCTCTCTTCTGGTGTACATAGCAGAAATATATGGTAAGTAAATGTCTTCTGTGAGGAGAATGCTTGAGAAATGTCATGTATCTGGCAATGGTTAAGAAAGAAAGGTAAACCTCAGGCTCCTTGTTCTCCTTAGAAGAATTTGGGTTTTTATTGTGAAGACAGCTAAGATGCAAAGAACTTTTCTGTTCCTTTGAGAAACTTACTTCTTTTTCTACTATTTTGGCTCTTTAAGAGGCAAGAATATATTTTCCTTGGGGACAGGTGATAAAAACATTATGTAGTGTCTCCTAAAGATTCATCAAAAGATGTCTAAGAAAACAGGTTTTCTCTTTTCTAAAACTTTCAAAAAGCATGTCTTAGTTTTGGCTGCTATAAGAAAAATATCATAACCTGATGGCTTTAACAACAAAACATTATGTCTTATAGTTTTAGTAGCTGATAATCCAAAATCAGGGAACTGGTATGGTCAGGTTCTTGATGAGCACTCACTTCCTGACTTGTGGACAGCCACCTTCTGACCCTGTGTTCTTATTGGGAGCTGGAAATCATCTCTCTCACAATCTCTACTTGTTAGGGCACAAATCTTATTATGTACATCAGCCTCATGACCTCCTTATCTCCTAAAGTCCCCACATTCAAATACCATCATGTTGAAGATATCGAGGCCACAAGACTTTCTCAAACCAAATGAAAATAGTTAGATTTTTGTCTCTCAAAGAGAATGACATCAAAGAGAATTACCTATACATCTGTATCACGTAAGCAATAGTAGGCAGTGAAAAACTAAAATCATTTACTTGAGTTAGTCACTGGCTGGCTGGGTTCTGGATGTACCAAAGGCATGTGTGGTGAATTTATATTCTTGAGTCTGAAGAGGATGTTTAAAAATTACTCTCTGTACCATTTTTCAGGAGAAAAAGCATTTGCAAATTGCTTAAACAAATAAGCTCTCTTATATTTCCTCCTAATATAAAAGTTGACAAACAAGAAAAGTAAAACAGCTAGAAGGTATCTGCTTTATCCTTAACTTTGGGAAAGGCCATGGGAAAATTATAAATTATATTACTTTTTAAGAATGTAGTTTCCTCAGCTACAGAAATGAAGTGTGTGAATTAACTGATTAAGCAGACTCCTTTCAGCAATGCAAAATTTTATTGCATTATTGAGGTTCTTCCCATGGCAACATTATTTTTTATTTATTTATTTATTTTTTATTTTTATTTATTTATTTTTCATATTTATTTATGTATTTATTTTGACACAGAGTCTTGATATATCACCCTCAGTAGAGTGCCATGGCGTCACAGCTCTCAGCAGCCTCCAACTCCTGGGCTTAGGCGATCCTCTTGCCTCTGCCTCCCAAGTAGCTGGGACTACAGGCGCCCGCCACAACGCCCGGCTATTTTGTTTTTGTTGTTGCAGTTGTCATTGTTGTTGAGCAGGCCCAGGCCGAGTTTGAACCCGCCAGCTCTGGTGATGCGGCTGGTGCCCTAACCACTGAGCTATGGGCGCCGAGCCTATTTTTTATTTAAAAAAAAACTACATTTATTGAACTGAAATTTATATATCATAAAATTAGCCATTTTAGAGTGAAAAATTCAGCGGCATTTAATATATCTGAGCCATTTTAGAGTGAAAAATTCAGCGGCATTTAATATATCTGCAACTACCCCCCTCTCTAGTTCCAGAACATGTCCATCACCCCAGAGTAAACTCCTTCCCATTACACGGTTTCTCCCCTCCCCGTCCCCCAGATCCTAGCAACTGCCTGTCTGGATTCTAATGGATTTATTTATTTGTCTATTTTATATAAATGGAATCAAATGTGAACTACTGTGATTGGGCTCTTTCCCTTGGCATGTCACTTTGCAGGTTCGTCACCTTGCAGCCTGTGTCAGCTTCACCCCTCTATGGCTCACACTCCACTATGTGTACCACGCTGTGGTTAGCCTTCCATCCACTGGGGGACAGTCCCACTTTCCACCTTTTGACTGTTGTAAATAGTAGTGCCATCGACGTGCCTGTATGCATGCTTGTTTGAGTACCTGTTTTCAGTTCTTTTGGATATACAGGGTGGCCATAAAGTTTGTGTGCAATTTAGTGTGCACACAAACTTTATAGACACCCCATATACCTAGAAGCAGAATTGCAGGGTCATATGGTGACTCTAGGCTTAGCCTTTGGGGAGCCTCCAGACTGGCTTTCGTGCCAGCCACACTGATTTGCATTCCCATCAGCAATGTGCAAAGTTTCTCATTTCTCTCCATCCTATGATAGTCTCATCCTAGTTATGGTGTGAAGTAGTATCTCATTGTGCTTTTGACAGAGCTATGTGTGATGAGTTTAATTCCTCTAAAGTTAATTATTAAAATAGTTGATGATGAAGATGTCAGAGACTTAGAGAAATTACTTACTTTTATCACTGTCTTAGTATTGAGGGATACTTGTCCCAGGTCCTTATCAAACTCACTAGAAGGAGAATTTGATCTTATCAAGGATGGTCAACCCAGCTGTTTTGGCTAGGTAGGATTAGACATTAGATGTACATAAGAAAGAACAGCCAACATACAGATTTGGCAGCCTTCTGAATCCTCTTCTCTCCTCTGAAAATAGCAAATTAGACTCTGGAAGGAAGGGGGCACACCTTTCTTCTATGACGACAATTTTCCCATGATAGGCCCTTCACAATGCCCAAGGATGACATGGGGCATTAATAAAACTTGAATAAAATACTGCTTTTTAATATATTTATCTTTTTTCTTATTAAATGTTTATGGGGTACAAGGTGATGATTTGATACGCAATGTGGAATGCTTAAACTGATGAACATAACCATCACCTCACTTACATTTTTTGTGGTAAGACATTTAAAATTTACTCTTAGTTATTTTGAAATATACCCTTGCATTATACACATTAGGTGAGATTCCCACCAAATGCCCTCCCTCCTTCCACTCATCTCCCTCCCAAAACTATGCTTTTTAAGTACAGTGAGTGCCGTCCTGATGACAAGTATACACTGAAAGCCTTGACTTCAGCATTATACAGTGTATTCATGTAATGAAAACATATGTACCCCCTTAATATTTTGAAATTAAAATAAAATATTGCTTTTGCTTTTTATCATGCATTTACAAGGGAGCACTACACTGTTGAAACATTCATCTGAAACCACAATTATTTTTTGAGAACAATGGCTAATGCTAATTTGAAGGATAGAAATTACTTGTTTAATATATTTTTGCCTGAGTAGGTGATGCCATTTTTAAAGGAAAGCATGAAGTTAAATAATTTTTAGACTATTTCTCAGGAAGTTTCAGGTTTTAGCATATGCATACAGATGTAAGGAAGGGGGGAAAGTAACTGATTTGATGAAAGGAGGTAGTAATAAGACCCCAAAGTAAATGTGGAGGAAAAGACAGAAAAGGCAAGATCTGAGATGCCTTTTGACTTGGTGTTTCTGTGTTTCTGTAGCTCTACACTTTTTTCCCTAAGGAGAGGACACCTGAGCTTTAGGCCTCTGAAAAACTGCCAGTAACTGCACCATAAAGCAGCCTGTTCCATCATTGGTTTTCCTTGAAGACAGAGTATATTATAAATCCAATCAGGCAAATAGTCATATTTTATATTCCCTTCAGCACGGAGTTGCTACAAGAACATTTTAGAAGAGCTGTGGTCTCTATGAATACATTAGAGTGACAGGTGGTGGGGTTTGGATGTTCACTTTCCAAATATGAGATGAAGAATTTAATGAACCTGAGCGATGAAATTTTCAGAATGGACAGAATTCAGAGATAACCACATTTCTCATTCAACATTGCTGTCATTGCTTGTCACGGGTCTGATTTCAAGACAAACTTTTCATGTAGAAAATGTTGTAAATCTCACCTTGGAAAATTGTAGCCAAGTCATAGTCAAATTCTAAAGTCTATGCGTGGTCACTTCTTTGGGGCTCGCCTTTCAGTGCTCCTGAGCAGCACACTCCCATCTCTAGGCCTTTGCTTGAAACACAACCCATGTGTACCCTGCTTCCCTTCCCTGACCTCGGCCCCTCCACCCCTCCCATCTCTGCTTTTCTTCCCTACTCAACTTTTACTCTTTCTTCTCTGCTTAAGCACTATCTTCCCAGGGAGGAAGCCTCCCCTTGGCTCAGGTTAGAGCCCTGGGCTGTAAGGTTTATGCCCACTGTATCCCTTCTTTTGTAATCTGTACACTGTGCCCTCTTCTTCTTAATGCCATCTTCCCCTCTCTAAGTTCCATCCAGGCAGAACCTTGCCTTGCTGTCTTTCTGTCACACATCTCTCTATCCTAGACTACAGTGCTCTTCAAACATCATTTGAAATGACTCAGCTTTCCCAGGAATAAACGTTAAACATCTGGTAAGGATGAACCAGATATTCCTCGGATACAGAAAAACCACATCTCAGGGCTGTCCCATTCTCTTCTTTTTCTGTTGTATATTTTTAAATAAACTGAGTTGTAGCAATGGTTTCTGGCAGGGCTGTGAGTGTTTGTTGGCCCAGACAGCCCCCTTCCAAGTGCAGCCAGAGATTCTTCTCCCAGCTGTTCTGTGTTAACAGTTCTATGGAAGAGAGTTTCCTGGGTGTGCAAATGATACCATGATGACAACTAAGAATTTTTTTTTTTTTTTGCCAGTAAATAATGCATCTTCCCATGCATCTGCTCACAGCAAAGGCTGCATGTGTGAATTAATGTCTTTAGAAACCCGTGTCATGCTTGGGCATTGTAAAGGGCCCATTATGGGAAAATAGCCGTAATAGAAGAAAGGTGTGCCCCCTTCCTTCCAGAGTCTAATTTGCTATTATTAGAGGAGAGAAGAGGATTCAGAAGGCTGCCAGATCTATATGTTGCTGTTTCCATCTCCTCTGGAGATAAATTGAAGATTCATGTGAAGCCCCTCCAGGAGACTCTGCCACCTGTGGTGCGCTGGGCCACTCAAGTCACTGGCATTCTTTCGACCCAGGGGAGGAATTAATGATCTGTGGCTGAGAGGAGGGTGCTTAGGCATTGAGGCTAAGTAGCTCACAAGGAAAGAACACTTCCCTAATGCACATTGGGTGAGTGTTTTGCCGGAGTTTTGCCTCTGGGCAAGCCTGTTTCTTTGAGCACCCTTTCCTTTACCAGAGAGCTCGCGCCCTCTGGTGGTAGATGAGAAGTACTTGTTTGACCTGTTTGACTTCAAGCAAACCCCTTAATGAGGACAGCCAGCAAAGGTTGGTGATTTTTTGCGCACAATATGAAAGTGATCTGGTGGCAAATACCTATACATTAATCCTTAAGTTTAAGTCTAGTGGCTGTGGAGTGTCCTTGCCTGATAAGCATGAATTTGCAACTGGAAAATTTCCCTCAGTTGTGTTATAGTGGTTCTCAAATTTTAATGTGCATAATAATCATCAGGGAAATCTGATTAAATCTCAGCTTCCGGGCCTCAGTCCCAGAGGTTCTAGTTCAGCGGGCATTGGTTATGACCCAGGACTCTGTGCATTTAAAATGAACCCCCGATGAGGCCTGTTCTTTGAGAAATGCTGGCCTAGTGACTAAGAGTGTAGTCACTACTCCAATAGTAGCAAGGTAATACAGCCTCTGCTGGCAGTGTGCCATTGGGTGATACTCCTTAACCACTTGTGACCTCACCCATTCATAAAAAGTCAGTAATACCAAGTCTATAGGTCCATTGTAGGAGAATGTGAGATCCTAGTATAAGGAGCTTGGTCCAGGGCCTGGTCATGGCAGGCACCCCATACAAGCCAGCTTTTCTTATTTGTAGTTTCTGACTTACCATGTTACAGGGCCAGAGAACACTAGGAAAGCTCAGGTTTTCTGGCCTGGGCCCCAAGATTTCTATAGTAAGGTGTTGCCACAGACAGAGTGTGCACTCCTCAGGGCAGCCAGTGGCTGCTGACCCCTTTGGATATTTATACACTGGAGGCCACCAAGCATGCTAACAAGCCTGGGCAGAAGAGCGCTATGACTATTGGACCCTTACAGGCAGGGAAGGTATTTTTTAAAACATCTTTGCACCTGCAAGGCCACATGGGCAATAGAATAGTTGAAGTTGGTAGCTCCCCTATAAAACTGCATTTCTGGAGTAACCTCTCCTCCTCATTTATAAAGTATGCTGATAATAATACTTTCCCTGTACTGTTTCAAAGAAAAAATAAGGGACAATATATGTATACCCCTTAATTTGATGATTGGTACCTGTAGTCCTTGGAAACTATTGTTATCTTTCCCATTCTTCTGGGGTGAATGTATCCATAGTATCCTTTGCAAAGACAGATATGAATCAGGGAAAGGGGAACAGATGGTACAGATGTGTAGTAAGATTTTAAAGCAATAATTCTCTGTGTTTAAGAGAAAAATCTCTGTTTCCCAGAATAAATTTAAAAGGCATAGCTTATCTCTATATCTATATATGTTTAATATATATTAAAAGTCATACCTTGTATATTAAAGTCACACACATATATGTACATGCGTATCTGTACATACAGGAGATGTGTATATGTGTGTGCAACTTTTAATATATATGACTTTCATGATATATAATTGTTTATATATGTGTACCTGTGTGTATGTGTGTATATATAGAATTGTAATTTTTGTTTTCACCAATCAGGCTACCAATGTCCTGGAATTATAAGTGAAAAGCAATGGAATCACTTTGCAAGTTATGAAGCAGTGTGGATTATCCCATGAACACACTTTAATCCATGTTAATTTTTAAATTTCTCATGTAGTCTCAAATTCTTCCAGTTTGCAGAACTTACGAGGAACTTCCCTTACGAACGTCGTGATTCTATCCTGTGCCTGCCTGAGTAACAAATCCATCCTAATTATGTCATGTTCTCAGCCTGACCACTAGAGGGAGCCACCCCGCCAGGGACGAGGTCCGCCTAAAGCAGGCGATCAGCCGGGCGTTGATCAGAGAGGCACACGCTGGAAATTACCAGTAGCATATTTCAGATTTATTAAAAAACACATAGGTACCGAGGCAGAGATTTGGCTAGGAATGATTTGGAAAGGAACTGAAGGCATTATTCCACAAAACGTTCACAGTCGTGTGATAGAGGCCGAGAGCGGGGAGGTGCCTTAGAAGCATTTGCGGTGCACGATGGAAGGCCCGGCTTCGTCGTACTCCTGCTTGCTGATCCACATCTGCTGGAAGGTGGACAGGGAGGCCAGGATGGAGCCGCCAATCCAGACGGAGTATTTGCGCTCCGGAGGGGCAATGATCTGTCAGCCAAGATGAGAAAGAAGGGTGGTTAGTGCAGTAGGCCGGCCCCGGTGTCCTCCCACGTCCACAGGGCGCCGTAGCTCCCGTTCAGCAGGGCGCGCTCGGCTGGGAGACGCTGCGGGTGTGAGAAGGCGGCAGAAGGCTGCAGCGATCCCTCAGCTAGCGCCCTTGCGTCTCTGCTTCCTCTGCGCAATCGTTCCAAAGCAATCATAGCTCCCCTACCGCGTCATTGAGCACGCTGAACAGTGGCCCCAAACCGTGCTGTGGCCTCCACTTGAGAACCACTGCAGGGCCGCTGATTTCCATAAGCTCTACCTCAACATTCAGCGTGACACACACTTCCTGCAGGAACAAACGCCAGGACCTTCAAAGGAGTTTTAATGGTGCCAGAACTTACTAGGCAAGTATTCCTTCCACCTGATGAAGGCCCCTGCTGCTCTCTGAGATTCTGCCTACATGCAGGGAGAGCCATCATCGCCTGTGGGGGTGAACTTTCCCCTGCCGTAGTGCCCTGAGGCTGCCTGCACTGGTGTTTCCCCCTGCACAGGCCTGACGCCGCATAGCATCCTCGTGTTTCTTAAATAAACGAATGGTTTATTTCACAGAGCACAGTGAAAACTGTGGCTAAAGGCTTTGATTTCTGCTAATCCTCCAAGCTTTCCCTGAGCTTTTATTTTTTTCATACAAAGAGCTGTCATTTACGGAGCACTTCCTATGTACCGGACACTATGCTAAGTACATGTATTATCTCATTTAATTCCCACAAGCACTTTAAAGAGTAAACATTCAATTACTCCCTTATTACCTGCTTGTGGCCGACACATGTTTAAGTAACTGGCCCAGGTCACACTGATTAAATCAATATCAGACCCAATTCTCAAATCTAGGTTCCCCTAGGATTTTGTTTTGTTTTAGTTGTAAAACAGCCTTTTCGTTTGGGGATAATTTTAGATTTTCAGAAAAGTTGCAAAGTACTCTAAGTTCCCGTCATCTGGTTTCATCTTCCCCTGATGTCCCAGGTTTTCATGGTGCTCCGCGCTCTCTCACCACACTGGGGCCCAAAGTTTCACATCCATTTCTGTTCAAGAAGCCAAGTGCGGAGAACTAGCAACTGCCTAACTCTCGCGACGGCCTGTCTCCGTTACATGCCCTGGACCAAGCTGGCTCCGCAGGAACCCAGCAGCTGCCTTTGTCCTGCTCCTCCCATGTGGAGTAAGAGGGAGCTAGAGCTGATCCCAGGGGAAGCCACGAAGCACAAACCCTTTGGAAAACTGTCCCTCTCCTCTCATCCCGAAGCCTTTTAGGGCAGCACTGCGCAGAGCCCATCATGGAGACAGAGCGAGCGTGTTTCAGTCTGGCACACTCTGTTATGCTAGCTGTATCCCCCTTCCAAAAAGGAGAAGGGCGCGTACCTAACAGAATGTTTCAGTGCTTTTCCTGTGTGTGAACTGCAGTAGATTTACACCTCTGCCTTTTTGCTGCAACACAGGTCACAGGCTCCCAGCATGGCCTTCTGACTTCAGAGAGTGATAACAGCCTTTGAGAAGTCACCAGCCACATGTACGTTTGCCTCTAAAGAACGATCTCCATTTAATCTCTGCTCTCCCTTCACTGGGATGCAAAACTCACACCAGATAGGGGCCCTGGCTGGCTCAGGCACTGAGTGTGGTTATCCTGGAGTCATTCTGTGCTTCTGAGCACTTACATCAAAAGGTGTGCCAGACAGAGATGAAGGTAGAATTCTAACTCCCGGCCACGGAGATGGGTCACATTAGTAGTGGAAGAAATTGTAAGCTACAGTATCTACAGTGTTTAAACTGCTTCAGAAATAAGTTTAGCTCATTTGTATTTTTAAAATATGTTCTCCATGTGAGATGCACTGTTTGGTGCTGAAGAACAAAAAAGGGGGTATATTTTAAAGAGATGAGCACATGGGGAGCTCTGTTGACCTTGACTGAAGCTGCTGAAAGTAGCTGAGAGCTAAGGATAAATGTAGATCAAATTTTGCATAAAATTATTCACTTTTTCTTGTGAACTGGATTGACTTACATCGTGTGAAGTATAGGACTGTGGATTTGTGCCCACTGCCTAGCCACAGAAACCCCAAGTAAATGTGACCCAAATCTAGTCTTTGAAGAGTCCTTCTCATGTGGTTGGTAGCACTGCCGGAGGGTCTGTCCCTGAATATTACCTTGATCTTCATGGTGCTTGGCGCAAGGGCCGTGATCTCCTTCTGCATCCGGTCAGCAATGCCAGGGTACATGGTGGTGCCCCCTGACAGGACGTTGTTGGCATAGAGGTCCTTCCTGATGTCAATGTCACACTTCATGATGCTGTTGTAGGTGGTTTCATGGATGCCAGCAGACTCCATCCCTGGAAAAGAGACACAGGCCATGGTCCTTGGGTGGTGGATAAAACCCATGTTAGACATGGAAGACCAGACTTGAGCACCTGCATGATCTTACACTGGACAGGGGCTGGGTGGGCATAATAATGCAGGAGGCACCTGCCTGGGAGACCACAGGGCCTTGTTATCATCCATGTCCTCCGGCCTCCCACCTAATGAGGAAGGGGCAGCATCTGCAGGGTGGGGCTCCAACATAACATCACTGACTTTTTGTAATAGACTCACTGCTATAAAACTCATTGTTTTAAATGACAGATGAAGCCTCAGGTTCCCTGCAAGTGTTCCACACTGAGCCAGCATGCCAGCCACTGCTCAGAATTCTGCCAAGTCCCTCTTTAGCTGCTGCCCCTCATCCTCTCTCCCAGGAAAGCTAAATGGTGCTGAATCATCAGAAAAATGTTTTTTCTATTTAGAAAAAGCTTGTTTTTTTCCAAGTTTGATAAATTTTTTTTGTCTGAATCTTTTGCTAATTTCTGATGTGGATCTTTTGAAAAGAAAACCTGTAGGTGATCCTTCACCTTCTGCAGTGCTATGATATAAGAATAAAGGTAACAATGGTAAGATCTAATTATTATTAATTCCTGACAGTGTCTAGTGATTACTAAACACTGGTTTTTGACAGGCACTAGGCTAAATGCTCTGTATTTGTTTCATGCAATTCTCACAGCCATCCTGTGCCATAAGGACCATCACAGTCTTCCTTTATACATGCAGAGACTGAGGTTTGGTAGGCCAAGTGACGTTCCCAGGATCAAGTAGAACTAAGGCTTAACCCCAGGCTCTCCCCTCCCAGATCCTGCCTCTATAAACAGCTATGCAAACCTATCTCCCAAAGTCGGCCCTAAGGTAGTGACAGGTTCACTGTGGGGGTTCCCCCATTTTTATCTCCCCTACCCACCATTCCCCAATTTTCAGCATTCAGCACACCCTCACCACCCGTACCAGTGGTTCCACTGCGTCCTTAAGCACAGGCAGTATTTCATGCTTTCACCACACATCAAGAATGCGTTTGGCTTGACCGCAACTTAGTGTTTTCCTAGAAAGAAGACTTTTTTCCTGGCTTCCTCGCCTCTTCTCACCTTGAAAATGTAATGCTTTCCCTTGCACTGGTTTAGAAATGTTTTGGTCTTAGGGATCCTGTCATTTGTCAGAAGGGCCTTGGTAGCCAAGGCTGATTGGATACGGAAGAATAGGGTGACTCCCCTTCTCAGGAAAGGAGGGTCTGCTGCCTACCGATGAAGGATGGTTGGAACAGGGTCTCGGGGCAGCGGAAGCGTTCGTTCCCAATGGTGATCACCTGCCCGTCGGGAAGCTCGTAGCTCTTCTCCAGGGAGGAGGAGGAGGCGGCAGTGGCCATCTCGTTTTCAAAATCCAAAGCTACATAGCAGAGTTTCTCCTTGATGTCCCGGACAATCTCACGCTCAGCTGTCGGTCAGATACAAACATGGCAACCATGAGGGTCTGTGCGGTGGTAAAGATCTACTTGCCCTACTTCAGTCTCTCCCTCAATCCATGTTCACTCAGAAAAGATCATCAGGTCAGTAGTCTGCAGTCCAAACTGCATGCTGATAGTAACCCTGTAGGTCTGCCAGAGAACCACCTCTGCTCCGAGGTGAGCGCCTCACACATCATAGGCTCAGTATATATAGTCTGGAAAATCCAGAACAGGAACAAAATGAGCTGGCTAGAGAAAGTGCAGGGTAAGGATCCTTTTGTGCCATAACTTTTTTTAGGGTAACTAATCACCCTCTATTTGTTCTATTGCATTTTAAGGAAGCTTGTACTGAGTCAGCTCTCAGGGGCCTTCCCAGTTTCCAAAAAGCCTCAGAAATCGTGTTGCCTGGCCCAGGTACAGTGCGGCTCATACCCTTTGCACATTTATCACCCTCCAGAAAGAGGTAGTGCTGGCTTAAAACAAGACCTAGTCCAGAAGCCTCTAGCAGTGCATATTGAAGGCGATATGGAACCAGACTTCTGCTCTCTGAAGCTCTGGGCTATTTCTTACAACTGAGCCCCTGGGATCATTTGGAGGTATATTGGGATTCTTTGTGGGAAGCAGAGGAGGAAAGCAGTTCAACTCCATATTGCAAATGGAGACTTTAACATCATCAGGGCTTAAATTCAGAGCCTAGAATGAGCCTCGGGCATGTCCAGAAGCCTAAACATTTGGACAATTCCAACTCAGCAAGAGCAGGCTGGAGCCACAGGAGCCCAGGACAGCCAATGCTTCTGGCTGTGCCTGACACTGCCCTCTTGTGGAGGAAAATGTGGTGCACCAGCTTAGAATCTGAAGACACCTGTACAAGTGTCCCTGTCCCCTGTGTTGGCATAACAGCAGCTGACGGTTATGGAATGCTTACTCTGCAGCAGGTACTCCACACACTATAATTTAATACTCATAACAATCATGTGATATAGGGTCTATTAATATTTTACAAATAAAGATATTGTGGCATAGCAGGTTGGCTAACTTGTTCAAAGGTCACAAAGCTAGTAAGTGGCAGAGTTGGGACCCAAGTCCTGTCTAGATGTCTCCCGTGGTCACCAATCACCACATCATGCCATTTTTAGTCCCTACCCAATCTTTTTAGAAAGTTTTTCAATGGGAAGAGACTTAAAAATGTTCAAGTAGGCTCATAACACTAGGTGACTGTAACTATTCTCCTTGAGGAAACAGCATAATCATTCTGCAGTCGCCCACAGCAAAACAAGCTGTGCTTTGCTTCATGCATCATTCAAGCCTTGCCATTTGCAAGTCTTTGTCCATCGTCTCCTGGGATAGTGACACTCCCTGTCCCCGTATCTCCCCAGGCCTCACCAGTAGTCACGAAGGAATAACCACGCTCAGTCAGAATCTTCATGAGGTAGTCCGTGAGATCGCGGCCAGCCAGGTCCAGACGCATGATGGCGTGGGGCAGGGCGTAGCCCTCATAGATGGGCACGTTGTGGGTGACGCCATCCCCAGAGTCCAGCACGATGCCTGGGGGACAGTTGGGCATGACAGAAGTCACCACAGCAAATGTTGAGTGGTCACTTGCCGTTTGAGCAGAAGGAAGCCTTGGGGAGGGGCTGCCAAGCCTCTTTAGTGATAGGAGGAAAAGGGGCATTTGATAGGGAGGTGATATGGGCGAGGGCATGGGGAAGATGAGAAAGAGAAGGGCAGGAAGAGGGAAACAGTAGAGAAAGTCCTGCTAGAAATGGGAGGACAAGGGCTGATTTTAGGGCTGAGAATGGCCCTGTCAATTCTAACTCACACCCCCCCCACCCCCCATCTGTCACCCCCATGTGTCTATGACCAGCATGTCCCATCACTGGCAGTGCAGTCAGCCACCACCACTCCCGCCCCCAACCATCCCAGCCACGTACCAGTTGTACGTCCAGAGGCATAGAGGGACAGCACTGCCTGAATAGCCACGTACATGGCTGGGACATTGAAAGTCTCAAACATAATCTGCAAAGCAATCCAAAGAGCTGAGTTAGGGTCAGTGCCTGTCTGACAAAGAACGTTCAAGAGAGCACTCCTTGGGCGGCGCCTGTGGCTCAGTCGGTAAGGCGCCGGCCCCATATACCGAGGGTGGCGGGTTCAAACCCGGCCCCGGCCAAACTGCAAACAAAAAATAGCCGGGCGTTGTGGCGGGCGCCTGTAGTCCCAGCTACTCGGGAGGCTGAGGCAAGAGAATCGCTTAAGCCCGGAGTTGGAGGTTGCTGTGAGCTGTGTGAGGCCATGGCACTCTACCGAGGGCCATAAAGTGAGACTCTGTCTCTACAAAAAAAATAAAAAAAAAAAAAGAGAGCACTCCTTGTTGACTGATGCAGATGGGCCTGCCCGGTTCTGGGCAGAGGGGACCAAGGTGAAGGAGGGTCAAGGTAGCCCTGGTCACTTAAAGAGGAGAATTGCAGGTGTGAATGGACCCATCACTCGGGTGGCCTGATGGATGGGGAGGGGAGGAGGAGGCTGCTGTGTGCACCTGGCCCCAGCCCTGACTTGAAAGTGACCTGGGAGACTTCTCCAAACTGAGAGTTGACTCATGGGAGCTTCATCCAGGTCTTCAACTGTCAACAGAGGAGGAATTCAAACTAGATGAGCTCTTAGGCTCTTCCAGTGTAGACAGCCCAAGACTTATTAACTATATCAAAGCCAAAAGAGAAGACAACATCCATGTTTTGATTTCTCTGGGATAAAGAAAGAGACATTTTAAGCCTGAGGCTCAGATTGGTTGGGATTAGACCAAGTTCTATGTTTTGTCTGGGGTTCTGTTTAATCTACTTTTTTATATTGCTGCTGGGTCAGTGTAGCCCTAGGACCTGAGGCCCCTCTGGCTGCAGTGGGAGGGGCCCTGATTCCTGGAAGGCAGGAGCTGCCAGGTGGTAACAGAGGACCATCATGTGGTAACAGAGGACCATGGATGAATGTCGTTGTTCATATAGTCCAGGGACAAGATGAGAGCCAGAGGCCCTCCAGGTCACTCAGGAGAAGTCTGTACATCAGGAGATGTCCAGGGGCCTTTATTTCTACATCTGCAAGATCCTTGTCCATTAATCAGAATGTCTGACATCATTTGCTATAGAGCCATAGTTCCCAATCATTCTTCTGCCTTCACACCATTCACAAGAGCTGTAACTATCGTCAGAAACAATAGCTCTTGCTCCATGAAGTGGTTCCTAGGCACACAGGGAACTATGTGCTAAAAACTATGTGGGTGTAAGCACCAAAACCTCCTCTAAAGAAAGGGCCCTATAATTGTTTACATTTATGATTCTCCAAAGCTGAAAGACCAGGGGCTAATTCCAGCCTCTGCCATTTCTTGCTATGTGACCTTGGGAAAATCACTTACTGTATCTGAGCCTTATTTCTGGATTTGTATAATCAGGATAATAATAGTTCCTGCTTTGCATCATTAGGATTTAAAGAGACAATGTGTATAAAATGCTGATCCCAGTGCTTGACCATAGCAAGTGGAGAACTGCTATTAGATGTTATTATTTAATAGCTCTTTTAAACTAAAAATATCCTCTGCCTGGTGGACTGGATGGTATTCTCCTATAAAGTGTTGAGCTTCAGATAAGTAACAATAATGATAATAACATTTTGGGGGGATGTTTATTAGGGCATCATGATACATATTTATTATTTTGCCACCTTAATCTTAATGGTATAACATTCAATCCTTTGAAAAGTAATAGTACTAATAGTGTTCCCAATGTACAGACAACTAAACTGAGCTTTCACAGATAACTAAATTGTTTTTTAAGGTCGCCTAACTGATAAGTGATAGATCCAGTTTTTTGTCTGACTCCAAAACCAAGATCCTACCGCATGTTCTATTGCCTTTCAAAATGGTGCCTTAGGCGTTTTTAACCTAACATGTCCCCTTTTCTTTCTTTTTTTTTTTTTTTGTAGAGACAGAGTCTCACTGTACCGCCCTCGGGTAGAGTGCCGTGGCGTCACACGGCTCACAGCAACCTCCAACTCTTGGGCTTACGCGATTCTCTTGCCTCAGCCTCCCAAGCAGCTGGGACTACAGGCGCCCGCCACAACGCCCGGCTATTTTTTTGTTGCAGTTTGGTTTTTTGTTGCAGTTTGGCTGGGGCTGGGTTTGAACCCACCACCCTTGGCATATGGGGCCGGCGCCCTGCTCACTGAGCCACAGGCGCCGCCCAACATGTCCCCTTTTCAATGAAATCTTTTGAAAGTCCTGCTCCTGGAGACAAAGGGGCTGGATTCTGCAGGAAGGAGGTTGCCAAGTCTGTTGATGTCCTGCTGGCTTGGGCCTTCTCTCTGCTGTCCAGCATTATCCCTTACTAAGTGGACTTTCTCCAAACCCCAAAGTGCTGGGTGCAGGGTGCATATTTACCTGGGTCATTTTTTCTCGATTGGCCTTGGGGTTCAGGGGTGCCTCAGTGAGCAGGGTCGGATGCTCTTCTGGGGCAACACGAAGCTCATTGTAGAAAGAGTGGTGCCAGATCTAGCAAGTGGGGAGACAGAGAAGAGACACAATGACATGTGGTGTGGGCACTGCCGACCTCGAAAAGGGACAGGAATGAGCCGACTGATACTGAGTCCCAGGGAAAAATGACAAGTACTCATCACGTGCCCAGAGTTCGACAGATGCAGAGGTGGAAGCTCAAATAGTGGGAGTACCCAGGTCCCTCAGACAGGGTGGTGTAGTGGGTAGGAGCTCTGTGTTCAAACCCCACTTCTTGGCTTTGTGAGCTTAGGCAAGTATTTAACCCTTCTCAGCTCCAGTATGGTAATAGGGGGATGAAAAGGGTTAGTATGTACCTTATGGGGTCTTTGTGCAAATTAAATAAGAGGATCCTAGAGTTACTACATATTCAACCAGAGACCGGCCCAGAGTCAATTCACTGTTATTCTAGGATATCTTCTTCGCTTCCTCTTTCCATTTTAGTTCATGTTCATGGAGAAATGATTTCATTTCATAAGTAAGAGGACAAATCAATGCATACATGAATAAATGAGGCTGATCTCAAAACCCAATTGCCACTATTTACGCTTCTAGAGAAATTGCCCTTTGCAGTGTACGTGAGAAAAGAACAGGCCTCCCTGCCTCTCATATCCACTACCCACTTTGCACTCTAGGAATGGGAGAAGCTTCCTCTGTTGGCACAGACTGGACCTTCCATTCGGAGTCAACATTTTGGCCTTCATCTGTTTCCAAAGAAGCCCATGTTTGTGGATGGAGTGTTTGTGAGTGTACTTTGAACATGGTACGTTCATTTTAAGGCGCAGCACCCTCTTTAATTCCTGAATGCCAAAAAGAACAAATGATTTTGAAAGGTGTAAATTAATTAATCTTTAAGAGCATGAACATTCTCTGCCGGTACCAGGAATATTAGATTCACCCAGAATTAAAACGAAACAAAACAAGAACTGCTGGTGAACACTGCTGATTGATTTATAAATTAACAAAGGCCACCTTAAAGATCCTATCTTGTCCTAGTTCCTTTGGTTTTGAATTTGTGGTTTTTAGAAAGGAAATGATACTCCTGAAATTTCTGTTCCTTTGATGGAGTAAAAGCAGCAGAGTGTTCAAGAAAGCCTGCCAGTCATAACAGCCAGCCTTTCTCTCTCACTCTCCCTCCTCCTCCCGGGGAAGCTACTTCAAATTTAAATTTTAGAAATGAGGATTTTTTTTTTTTTAATCACCTCCAGTAGAGTGTTATGGCATCATAGCTCACAGCAACCTCAAACTCTTGGGCTCAAACAATTCTCTTGCTTCAGCCTCCCGAGTAGCTGGGACTATAGGCGTCCACCACAATGCCTGGCTATTTTTAAAGATGGGGTCTTGCTCTAGCTCAGGCTGGTCTTGAACTTGTGAGCTCAGGTGATCTGCCCGCCTTAGCCTACCAGAGTGCTGGATTACAGAAGTAAGCCACCGCACCCAGCCAAAACAAGTATTCTTTTATACTAATAATCTCTCGCTGAGAGCATACATTTTGTTGAAAGATGCTGTCAGCTCCACGGACAAACTATTTTCCCACTGATATCAGTATCTTCTCCCAGCAAACTTTAGTCTCACCAAATCTAGAATCTTAGATTAAGCAAACCTAATGATAAGCAATTTGTGTAGAGAGATAGAGGTTTAGGCATTACTACTGATAAATTCTAGCAATAGTATATGTTTTTCTTTTAACTAATAAATATGTGTGTGTGTCTGGGTGTGTGTGTGTAATGAGTTTATAGATAAATAAAAGGCCAGATGTTTTGGTTCTAATACATCTTGCTACATTTTAAAATTTTTTGTCACTTTCTCATTATTCTTGCAGTTTTTCCTTGATCATTGGTGTCTCTAAAATATCTAATAGCAAATATCAAAATCTTAGAATTTAACTGTCCTTGTTAGCTCTTTTATTGTATCTGAAAGATAAGTTCTCAGTGCAACAGAGAAGATTTCAAATTATTTATTTTAAAATTTTTGTCAATGGTTATTATGCTTCAATATTTTTCAAAATGTATTTTTAGAGACAGGGTCTCACTCTATTACCCAGGCTGGAGTCCAGTGCCACCACCATAGCTCACAATAACCTTGAACTCTAGGCTCAAGGCTCTTTCCACCTCAGCCTTGTGAGTAGCTAAGACTACACGTGTGTGCCACGATGCCTACCTATTTTTTAAAATTACTTTTTGTAGAAATGGGGTCTCTCTATTTTTCCCAGGCTGGTCTAGAACTCCTGTCTTAAAGTGATACTCCTACCTTGGCCCCCTAAAGTGCTGGGATTACAGGCATGAGCCCATATACCCAGCTCAGCATGTTGGCAGGCATTTAGGACTGTGCTAAATCTAGAATGTGATAGTCCCCTATAGTGAAAAATTAAAAACCTTTTTTTTAGATATTCAAAATGAGTTAGTGAACAGTTTTCAAGAATGGGCTGGTTAAGGCTATTCCCAGTTTTTCAACTTCTCTTTAGCCCCGTTGTGCAGAGAGGAATAGACTGCAAACGCTGATGAAAATTCAAGGAAGGATTATTCTCCATGACCCTGCTCACCCAGTGTTTGTTTTAGAGGGCGAGCCAGTGGGCGTGATCAACAGGGACTATTAATTCCCAGCCCTGGCAAAGGGCCATTTTTCTGAACTACAGGATTGTCTCCCTTTAATTAGTTTATGAATCCTAGTAGGCAAGAGATTTTTTTTTTTCAAGGAAATATTGCAGGATTTTTTTTTTTTTCAGTGAGTAACAACCCAGAATAAACATGAACAAGTAAAAGTACATTTGAGCAATGCTAGCCAGTTATTCCCCCCCAGCAATTTTCGATCAGCAGCTGTGGGGACTGTGCGCCCGCGGTGCTGACGCTGCGGCCTGCTCCCTACCTTCTCCATGTCGTCCCAGTTGGTGATGATGCCGTGCTCTATGGGGTACTTCAGGGTCAGGATTCCTCTTTTGCTCTGTGCCTCATCACCCACATAGCTGTCTTTTTGTCCCATTCCCACCATCACCCCCTAAAAAAGATTCAACGCAGTCTGAGTCAAACTCTCCCCAAACTTGAGAATTGCTTACAATCAAATCACAGAAGGTTAAATCACTGAGTGGAAAGTTTCTCTTTTGGCACCAACAACAATAGGAGTCTTATGGTCACTCTGCTCTTAAGTAACATCCCCTTGTGGATTGGAAACAGACCTGAATCAGCCTCCAAATAACAAGCAAAAGTGTGGGAAAGGCAACTTTACATTGTATTGTAAATTTCTATCTTCTATATATTCCTTGATAAGCTCTCTTAGGGAAGAGATTGGGTCTGTCTTATTCACCACCATAACAAATTGCCTGGCACATATTTTAGCACTCAGTAATCATTTGTCCTAAGCATATATAAAATTGTATATATTAGTTAGATGAAATTGTACCTGTTATAAGTCCTTTAAACCATATTTTTAAAGTTGCCATATACCCAAAAGTATATGAATACCATTATTATTCATTATTTTATATGAATACTATTATTAATACTATTTATATATGAATGGTATATGAATACTATTTTAATATTTTTAATCATTATTAGCAAAAGCATTACATCTACAAATAAGCACTTGATGCTTGATTGCTAATGGATAAATCCATACCAATCAAGTTTTAAAACATTTGCCTAAACCAATCAGCTGCATTTTAAAAAATCATTTCGGTGAAGGTTAAAAAAGTCCCTATGACTAGATTTTAAATCGCACTGGACTATTTTAGAAGTGCAAATACCCATAGCTCTTACAGATCCATAAAATAGTGGTTTGTGCAGAATATCTTCACTGCACCAAGTTCAACACAAGTTTCATTCACTGGTTGAGACTTCTATTACTTATTCTCATACATGTCTGCCAAGCTGAGAGCCATAAACATCAATCAGATAACCTCCATGTGCAAAATGCATTTCTGATATGAAAGAGATTTTTACCAAGTTTTTGCCATGTATCTTCCACCAATATTCTGCTTAAACATAGTATGTAAAATTACTGTGTGGCTATTCAAATATATTTTGTTGATGACTAATATTATGTAAAATTTCATTTGGTCTCAATGCTTGCTTTCATCTAACACCAAACTCCATGAAGTTGAGACCTGGGCTTTTATTTTAGCTTCTTCCCAAAGAGTAGCTATGGTATACATAAGGATAACTTTTAACTTTGTTTTGTTTTGTTTTGTTTTGAGACAGTCTCACTCAGTCGCCCTGGGTAGAGTGCTGTGGCATCATAGCTCATAGCAACCTCAAACTCTTGGGCTCAAGTGATCCTCTTATTTCAGCCTTCCAAGTACCTGGGACTATAGGAGCCCACCACAATGGCAGGCTAGTTTTTCCTAGAGACAAGCTCTCACTCTGCTCACCCTAGTCTCAAACTTCTGAGCTCAAGCAATCCAGTGGCCTCCCCCTCCCAAAGTGCTAAGATTATAGGCCTGAGCCACCATGCCCAGCACTTTAAGCTATTTCTGATGATGATTATGTGGTGGTGATGATGATGACTGTATTTTGACAAGGACACGTGGAAAAGGGGCAGACCTTACATCTGACAGACATCCACCAGATAATCTGCCTACATGCTATATGAAATTGGCATTTACTCCTGGACATCAATCACCAGAGGCATATTTTTTAACAAAGTTACCCAACTTCTGGTCAGAGAGTGATAGACAATCTGTGAATACACATGGACAGAAAGGGACCTAATCTGTAGCTCGGTTCTCTCTCTGTGCCAATCAGAATTTTGCTCACCTGATGTCTGGGACGTCCTACAATGGATGGGAAAACAGCCCTGGGAGCATCGTCCCCAGCAAAGCCGGCCTTACAGAGCCCAGAGCCATTGTCACACACCAAGGCAGTGCTGTCCTCTTCTTCACACATGGTGGAGCTGCTTTACACGGTTCTGTGGAAGACAGGGAGGAAGCAGCCCTGCTGCAGGTGAGCAGGTGAGGCCCTCACCTGACCACTCCCACCTGCAAGCTGGGTTTGGGAGTTTCCTCTGTTCTCCTAGCACTCGAAGGTCTTTAATTAGACTCTAAACTTTTGATAAGTTGAAACTCTGCCTCCATGTTCATACAACTGGCCCTTAGCACAGTGACTGGTGCATCTCATATTCTCATGATCACTTTAATAATGGACCAAACCAGTGACTGAAGGAACAAACTGAAGAGCACAGAAAGAAATTTCAGACTCGGAGAATAAATCTTCTCAAGGATGAGTCGCTTCTACATGTTAACAAAGCATCTAGTGTTTCTTGTCTGTATCAACCCACACACAAGTTTTTCTAGAGAGGCTATTGGCATTTTGCATTTTTTTTTCAAAAAGACAGATTTTTCAAAGGAGGGGCAGCCTATGAAAATTTAGAAATTTAAAAATGTTGAAGTGTTTAATGTAAATTTTAAAAATAAAAACATTTTTGGATCTTGAGCACTTTTGTTTTACCTTCAGAGAAAAATTAAAATGAATAAAAATTTCCAAGAAAGTGCTTTAAATTTTAGGGGTTGTGATTATCCTCCATTAATAAAAGTCACTGTTAAACTAAAAATCCAACCAGCGATGGTGAGTCTGATGAATGACACATCATGTAATAGAATACTTTTCTGCCATTCAGAAGGATGAGGAAAAGGATAAGCCATGTTCTTATGTAAGAATAATAGGTTAGAGACAGTAACATTGTACTATCCCATTAAAAATGTATTTTTTTGTATTGCAAAAGGTTAATCATATTTAGCAAGATGTTAACTAGGATTATTTTGAGGTGGTTGTTTTTGTAAGTATTTTTAATTATTTTCTCTGGGTTCTGTAATATTTTTTAAATGTTCTATGATGAACATATACTTTTTTGGTAATAAAACATAATTTTAAATAACTCACTTTTAAGCATGAATCCTTTGACAAAATCGGAATGGCTAGAGCAGAAATATCCACTTACAAATTTTGGAAATTAAAGGCCTATTAGAGGACATTTTCATCCAATGCTCTCATTCTCACAAATAAGAAAACCCGGGGAAGTGATGTGCTCGAGGGCACGCAGGGTGCCAGAGACATAGTGCTAAGTAGGGATACCCCTGGACTTCTCCTTGGCTTCCAGTTCAGAATCTCTTCCATTTTTCTGAGCAGAATTAGGTGGTGGTGCTCTGGAAAGGGAAAGATACCCAGAGAGAGTTCTCTGCCTGGCACTGAGATCTCAATTAGGGTTTCAAGTTGAGGTTCATCATCTTTTAAATGGATTGCACATCCAAATCTAGCTTTAAAACGCAATTCTTTTAAGAAAATTTCTAGGAAGTAGGAAAAGAAAATAGCTATTATCATTGGATTCTGCTCCCACACAATCAAAGCTGCTTGTTTCTAAATACCTATAATTTCCACAGAAGTGCTTCAGGTAGCATGATCCTTTCAGAGATTATAAACTTCAATTGATATGATACATTTTAAAATCAGAGCATGTAATATTATCTCCAACTGATAAGCAAGGAAATTGAGACTTGAGGAGTTGGAGTGACTTGTCCAAGATCCTTGAGCTGACAAGTTTCGGGATGATGGAAATTATAGACTACAGTGATTCCAAGGTTGGACCCTGGAATGCGTCTACATACATTTAAGTCAGGGCTCTACCACTTGGAAGCTGTGTGATGTAATAAGTCATTTAATTCCTCTACATCACAATTTCCCTAACTATGAAACAGCAATCAAGATGGTACATAACTTGTGCAGTTCTTACAGAGATACAGTTTCTTAAAAAATGCTTCCTAAATAATTTATAGTTGCACACTACAGAGTCTCCTAAAAGTTTCCATGCACAGGGAAAATGGGAAATTGTAGCTATACTATATATACAAATATTCATCACAAAATTTTACAAAGAAGTGGACATTTGGAGAATGTTTTGTAAATATCTTATAAAATTTTATAATGAATATTTTGTAAATAAAGTTACCTTTACCTACAATTTCCCATTTTCCCTGTGTATGGTGACTTTGGGGACACCCTGTATAAATCCTCAATAAAAGTTTTATCATCATTATTATTCATATCATTATATGATTATTATCATTATCCATATCTTTCTATTTCTAATCTTTGCTTTCTTTCCACATGTGAAAGACCACATTCCTGCCAAAGGCTTAGGAATGAAAACTTTCAACATGTGAATTTCACTTGCAAGAATGAAACTTATAAATGGCTCATCCTTTCCTTTTCCAGACACTGAATTATGTTCGGCATTCCTGTGATTTGGCTTTCTTTCCAGCAGACCATGAAGCTTTAGAAAAGAGGGGAAAACTACCAAGGAGACAAGACAGGAGCAGCTCTCAGAGCCCACGGTGTCTGTCAGAGGCGGCCAGGACCAAGAAATCAGCAGGATCTCTGAGGCTGTGCCAAGCACCCTTGACAAAGCAAAAGTAAGGGCTAAAACAGGACAAAACATTTAGAATCAGGATGGTCTCTGAAAAGAAGAAGGTATAGTCACCAGGAACGTAGGGATATCCTTAACAACCTTTTTCTTGGGCAGTGATGATTTGGGAAGAGTATTTGAATATACTCAGAAAAAGTTGGCTGCCCCAAGCATCAGCAAGAATGCAAACAAATCTCAAAATTCAGTAAATGGATTTTTATTTGGCAAAAAATGCCCAGGAAGAGTTTTATAATCTCTAAAAGGAGTACTGTCATAGAGAAGATGACTCTGTGCCCCCTAAAAGAGACAGCTGGGGAGTTTAGAAGTCTTATCTAACCTGAATGAGCAGCTCAGTTTAGAGCAGAGCATTTCCTAATTAGGTAAAACACGCTGGACCGTCTGCTTTTGGAACTGCACCCGGGTCAGGGGGTTTGCTCCAACAGACCAGAGTATGCATCGTGTGCCAAAAATGAGTCGTTAGTGGGAGGGGAGGGGGAAAGAACGTTACAGTTCCCAGCTCATTGGTCTTGAAATGCAAGCCATATTTAGTCATGAATTACAAAATGCAAGGAAAATCTCTGCATGAAAACTCCAGTCCTGTAGAAGCTGCCAAGCCCTGATTTGCAAGTGAAGTTCCTCCGGGGGTGGCAAGGCTGGTGTTATAGTCACGCTTGCCTCAACAGGCTGAGAGGAACTTAAGCTGGAAGAAACGCAAACCAGATGTCCCGTGGCAGAGACACACAGCTGTCAGATAGATGTAAGCACTGCTCCCTCCGTCTTTGCAGAGAAAGCTTCAGCTGGTCACTGATGCAGATCCGAACACTTAAATTTGCAGTTACACAGATGAGATAGAGATTTCCAAATAAGACACTAGCAACTGGAGCCAGGGAAGTCCAGAAGCAAAGACACAAATTCAGCCCAAATCAGGGACTAGGCAACTATCCTCTGTTCACTTCCAAAATCCACTTTCAGACGCCTGAGCTAAACCAAAAGTACAGTCCAGTGAAAAATCTGTGCCGAATCTGAACCACAAGCAAATCCCAGAGTTTCCATTGCCTAAATACAAACAAATGTCTAACTTACTAAAAACAGCTCATGTGCAGACCTGTCATGTTCTGCAAGGTCCTAGCATCTATAGAAACTGATTTCACAGGTGGCAAGCATGAATAAAATTTCATCCTATCTTTTTCTCCACCTCTTCCACCACACTGAGCTACCTATTAATCTTGTCTTTCGTATTAGGTCATGACGGCCAAAAGCTACGATCACTTAAGTACAACCATCTTCATTCAAAAATATCTGTGCACGAATCCAGCCAAATGTCTGCAGACAGCATCTCATTATACTGGCTAATAAAAGAGCCACTTAAATCTATAAGTCACATCCCTGGGCTGGTGCCACTTACCCTGACAGTGCTTGGCCAGGCTTCTCCAGCTGGGTGGTGTTCAGGGAAGCTGAAGACAGAAGGGTTATATAGCCCCTTAGCCTGCTCCCCTCCCACTTGCTTCCCAAACAAGGAACAAAGACAGACTTCAGCCGGTCCTTCAGTCTAACACAGCCATATAGGGACCTCAGCACAAAACTCTCTAATCTGGGTGGCCGGAGGCCTGGGTCTCTTCCACTGCATTCCACTGCTCTTCTCATGAAACCGGAGGCAGCTGAGCTGCCTGTGGGAGATAAACACCCCGAGCCTTCAGAACAACTGCACAAAAGCCCAGAGATACCGAGCTAGCGTTAATGGACAGATGCAGGCAAGGTCTGCATGTTCCTCAGAAGATGGAAGCATGCTGTCAGGCTGGCATTTCGGGCCATTTCCTAATGAACTGGAGACCAGAAACAGTGTGCCTCTGAGGAGCATGGACTTTTAAAAACTTCCCTGTAAAAGTGGTCTGTTGTGAAGGGAGATATTACTTCAGTGGCCCATAGATATAGAGAGGGAGTGATGATTGTGTGGCAGTCACACTGTGTCTGTAAGTGAGGTCCAGGGGTGTGTGAATGAAAATAGGAATTAAAGAATAGAGACAAGGTTAATGGGCCCATGTTTCATAAAGAGGAACTTGGAACTCAGCATTACTGTAAACACTTTAATTTGGGGGGATACATTAGATATGTCTATTAATTTGTCACTGAGCCATTTAGCATCATGATCAGTGGCCATTCTCTGACCACAGAGGTAGTTTGAAAGAGAAAGGAGAATGTTTCAAGGAAGGCCCTCTAGGCCTCCTCTCTCTGCTGTCTAACGCCTTTGGCAGGTAATAGAGAGATCAGGTGATCTGACATTTCTCAAAGGTATAAGCTGTCAACTCAAGTGTCAATGATTGAGGGCTTCAGGGATTGTACACTTGTCTATTCCCCTTGTCCAAGTCAAAGTTCTAAATAAGTTCATAATATAAATATTTCTGATGGAGACTATATTTCTGGACTGCTGACATATGAGAAAAATCCCAGAATGAATGAGTTGATGTTACAGCTGTGAGCAGCTGTTCACTCATGTTACTGTCAGGTCTGTCTGATCTATGGCATGCACAAAAGCATACACATTTATCTTTCAAGAATTGGACAGTAGAGTATTAAAAACTTTTAAATAGCTTAAGACCACATCATAACAGAATTTCTCCATTGTTCTACCAACCAGAAAATATTTGAGTGTTTAAATATGAAGACTACATATTATACCATACAGGTGGGCATTAACCGAGTGCTTTTTATCCCAGTGATCAGATCACGTAAAAATTCCATACTTTCTTGATTAGGAGAGCAATTTGAGTAGAGGTGGTATCCCCCTTCCTCCTGCTTCTGACCCTAGCAGTGTGTGTGTAGTCCTTAATAACTTTATGAAGGGACCATTTCTTTTAACACCATAGAGAAGAGTTTTGGCATTCACCATCATGATTCCTATATCGTTTCTTCCTCAATTATAGTAAGTGTATTTCCACAGCCCTGACAGTAATTAGACTGTGATGAAAGAAAGAGTCATACTAGAAGAGAACTCAAGGTTTAGTTTTCTTTACAAGTTTTTTTTTTTTTTTTAAATAATCTATGACACTAACCAGGGAGGACCTGTTACTGAAAATAAATTTCTGAGTAAGTGATTAAATGGTCTTACTGTTTGAGATTTACACTTTCCCATCCCGTCCAAGTCTCTCCAGTGAGAGAAAGCAGCAGTGAATGGGCGTGTGTGTGTGTACAAAGCAAGCTCCAGTCAAGTGGCCAGATATTTTCTGCATCCAAAGAGTTATGGAACGATTAGAAGCATAGCAGCGTCTGCTACCTGGGTTGCCATCAGGGATACCATGAAGTACATCCCAAGCTGTAAGCACCATTCAAGCATCATCTCCAGACATGTTGTTCTGCAAACATCACGTGCCATCTTGATAACATTATTCAGTTATGATTTATTGGAAATTCCTTGAGCTCTAGGATAATTTTTATCCTTTTTGGAATCTGGTCCAGAGCAGAGTTAGTAAGTGTGGGCTCAATAATTACCTACAAATGTTTTTTTGTTTTTTTTTTTATTAAATCATAGCTGTGTACATTAGTATGATCATGGGGCACCATACACTTGGTTCATAGACCGTTTGACACATTTTCATCACACTAGTTAACATAGCTTTCCTGGCATTTTATTAGTTATTTTGCTAAGACCTTTACATTCCACATTTACTAAGATTCACATATACCCTTGTAAGATGCACCGCAGGTGTAATCCCATTAATCCCCCTCCCTCCACCTACCTCCCTCCTCTGTCCGCAGCACCTCATGTAAATACTGGCAAATATCCATACACAGTGAGAGCAAGGCACCCTTTCTTTTATATATATATATATATATATATGTATTATTTTTTGAGACAGAGTATCACTCTATGGCCCTGGGTAGAGTGCTGTGGTGTCGTCATAACTCACAGCAACCTCAAACACTTGGGCTTGACTAATCCTCTTGCCTCAGGCTCCTGAGTAGCTGGGACTACAGGCATGTGCCACTATGCCCAGCTACATTTTCTATTTTTAGTAGAAATGGGATCTCACCCTTGCTCAGGCTGGTCTCAAACTCCTGGGCGCAAACAATCCACCCACCTTGGCTTCCCAGAGTGCTAGGATTATAGGCGTGAGTCACCGCACCCAGCAAAGGTATCCTTTCTATCTTCCTTTCTTAGAATTCTCCAGGAGACTCTAAGGCTAAGTTCTAAGACAGCCCTGGTAGTTGGGCATGGTGGCTGATGCCTGTAATCCTAGTACTCTGGGAGGCTGAGGAAGATAGATTGCCTGAGCTCATGAGTTCGAGACCAACCTGAGCAAGAGTGAGACCCCATTTCTAAATATAGCTGGGGGTTATGATGAGCACCTGTAGTCCCAGCTACTTGGGAGGCTGAGGCAAGGAGATCAGTTGAGCCTAAGAGTTTGAGGTTGCTGTGAGCTATGATACTACAGCACTCTACTGAGGGTGACAAAGTGAGACTCTCAAAAAAGAAAAAAGAAAAATGACAGCCCTGATAGAAGAGGCATGAAGTCTACCGACCACATCTACAGGGATTTGAGAGGCTAGGCAAATTTTCATTTGAGTACAATCAGAATTCTTCATGGGATTTTTTTTTTTTTTTTTGAGACAAGATAGTGCTGTGTCATGCAGGTTGGAGTATAGTGGCTCAACCATGAGGTTCACTGCAGCCTCAGACTCCTGGGCTTAAGTGATCCTCTTGTCTCAGGCTCCCAAGTCTCTGGTACTACAGGCGAGCCCCACCATGCCTGGCTAATGTTTTAATTTTGTGTGTGTGTAAAGGTGGGGTCTTGCTATGTTGCCCAGGCTTAGAACAACTCCAAGACTAGAGCAATCCTCCCACTTTGGCCTCCCAAAATACTGGGATTATAGATGTGAGCCACTGTACCTGGTCTTTTTATAGGAAATTTGATTTGACATCTCCAATGAGTATAAATGGTGGTATTTTGGGGATATTCTAACATTTACTAGATGTTGTTAATTTATTTTAATAGCATTTTCATTTAGTTCAAAATTTGAGAAAGTCAGAAGACTCTCTTATAAGAGCAGACACGTGATTATATGTCTAACTTCCATGCTACGCTATACTGTGTTTGACAGCAAAGTCTAAAGTGATTTCATGTTTGCCTTCCTAGAGGCTGGAACATTCAGTAAATATTTCTTGAACTGAACTGAATCTAGCACAGAAAATGCTTAGCAGATGGTTTTTAAATAGTAAGTGTCAAGGGCGTCCTGAAGATAGAATAAATGATAATGATACAAATTAATTTTTATCAGAAAAGTATTAGGAGCTATTTGCTCTGCTTTATGAACTCATTTTATCTTCACAGCAGCCATAAGAAATACTATTATTCCCATTTTGGGGTGAGTAAATTGAGGCTCAAATAAACTAACTATCTTGCCAAGGGCCTCAGACCCACCTGACATCAGAGATGAGGTCAAGCACACACAGAGGTGTGAGTAGTGGTGTGGGTGTCAGGCTCCATCAGGGAAGTTGAGAATCAGAGGTTAAACTAGCCCACAAAAGCAGATGTCTACAGTATTCTACTTCCCTGCCTTGTGCAATGCTGGGCACACAGGGCAAGCTGGACACCAGCGAGCTCAAGTGAGCTCAGCATCCACTTTTCTTCAGTCCTGGGAGTTGTGGGAAGGATGTGGGACTTTTAGTGCTTTAGACAGTCCCAGGAAAATCAGGACAAGTTGGTTATTTTAACCATCACCAATAAGCAGAGAAGCCCGTTCTGTGTATTACCCATAGGGAATATTTAAAGACTCTTCCTCTCAGAAGCTCTAGGAGAAGGTCACAGATACCCCTTTCACCCCAATACTGACCAGTGTTGTCCAGTAGACCTTTCTGTAGTGATGGAAATGTTCGATATTGGTACTTCCCAACACAGTGGCCACTAGCCACATGAAACTATTGATCATTGAAATGTGTATAGTGATTGAGTTTCTTATTTTACTTGATCTTAATTACATTTCAATGTGAATAACCACAGCTAATAACAACCATGCTGGACACCACAGACACAGCAGTGAGTTTTAAATTTGGCTACAACTGAAACTGCCTAAGGGGCTTTTTATAAATCTCAAAGCTCAGGCCACAGACTAATTAAATCAGAACATCGGGGGTGCAACATAGGTGTCTGTGGTGAGGCCAAGGATGAGACACTTCATAATGGACTAAGGTTCTCAAAGGATGGTCTACAAACTGACTGTGTCAGAGTCAACAGGTGAGTGTGTTAATAACACACAAAGATGACTCTCCTCCCCCTTAACCACACCTCCTAAATTACAATCATTGGGGAAGATCCTAGAGCCAATTTTTCAAAGTGAACTTTTCATTTTGGAGTAGATTTAAGTTGATAGAAAGTCATGAACGTAGTTCAAAGAGTTTCCATAGACCCTTCACCTGGTTTCTACTATTCTTGACATGCCATATTACTGTAGTGCATTCATTACAATTACCAACATGGATAAATTATTATTAACTAAGGTGCATAATTCCTTCAGACCGCCTGCATTTTCACCTGATGTTTCCTTTTTGTTCCAGGAACCCATTCAGGACACCACCTTGCATTTACTCATGTCTCCTTGGGCTCCTGCTGGCTGTGATAGTTTCTCAGACTTGCTTTATTTTTAGTGGCCTTGACAGTTTTGAGCAGTACCATCCAGGTACATTGTAAAATACTCCTTAATTTGGATTTAGCTGAATTTTTTTTCATAATTAGACTGAAATCATATGTTTTGGGGAAGATGACCCTGGAAGTAAAATGCCATTCTCATCACTTCATATCAAAAGTAGAAACTGTCGAGATGACTTATCCCAAGTGGTGGTGATCACCTGCCTGATCTTTGTCAGGTTTCTCTGCTGAGAACTAGTCTTCCCTCAACCCCTTCCATACAATACTCTGTGGATGAAAGTTACCATGCACACCCTACACTTACATCATGGGGAGTCACCCTGTGCCTTCTTGAGGGTACAATATCTATATAAATTATAGATATTGATGAAATCTATTTTTGATAGGCTCCTCCATGATTCTAGTCATACCAAAATTTGGGAATCACAGAGCCACATGATGTCCTGGGGTTTTTTCCAGCCTGACTCTGATTCTCTGAGTGTGGATGATGTAGTGAACGGGTGGATTTACTGGACTTCCGTATACACTAAGTGATAGTCACTTATTTAGTCTAGAAACGAAACCATGAATCTTCTGGACACAAAACAGTGAATAAATATAGAACTGTTGATATTACCACCATGAAGTGTTTTGGAGTTGGAACTCAGCACATTGGAGGAGAAGAACATCATACCCAGAAGGATGAATATATAGTGCTTTGGACCAAAGTCATATACCCTGTGGAGGTGTCAGCTAAGGAAGAAGAAATCTCAGCTGTTACTGCACAAATGGGCGTGTCGTAAGGGGAAGGATCTTGGGATAGTATGGCCCTGAGAAGAGGACCAGTGTGATCCACAGGCAGTGCAGTGCACTTCAGAGATACAATATCGTCATTAATAACAATGGTAAACATGTACTAAGCAGTTAGTAGAGTTAGTTTATGACATAAAAAATAATTCTAACACTCACTTGTCCCTAGTACACATGGAGACCTGGAAGTAGTAGCAAAGGTATCTTACCAAAGGGAAAGTGTTTATATTACTGCTGTTTATTTATTTATTTACATATTCCTTTATTTTAGAGATAGCATCTCACTCTGTCCCCCAGGCTGGAATGAGTGCAATGGCCAGATCATAGGTTACTGTAACCTTGAACTCCTGAGCTCAAAGATCCTACTATCTCAGCTTCCTGAGTAGCTGGGACTACAGGTGCACCCCACTCTGCTGGGTTAACTTTTTGTAGGGACAGGGGTCTTACTGTGTTGCCTAGGCTGACCTTGAACCCCTGGCCTCAAGCAATCTTCCCAACTCGGCCTACCAAAGTATTGGGACTATAGGTATGAGTCCCCACACCTGGTTTGTTAAATTTTAATAATCAAGGAAATGGCCAGTGATATGTGGGAAGGATTGTCAGAGGTTCAGAAGTTTGGCCATCCACCGGAGCAGCTCTGAGTAGCTGAGAATGCTTAGTCAGAGGTGAAGACTCGGGGAGACACAGGGCTGCCTCAGCACAGTGAAGTGATGCGTGAGGTGAGACAGTGAGCATCTCTGTGTTTCTTATGAAGTATAACTAGCGCTCATAGGTTATGTCTACAGGAAACAGATTTCCTTCACCTTCACCTAGAAATGTAGGTTAACTTTTGTTTTTTTTTTTTAGCAACTTAACAGCACAGAGGAAAGATTGCCTTAGGGGTAGTGAGTGCCATGTCCATTATGTGAGTTCATGAATGCAAGATGGTGTCAGGATAGTGTAGAAAGAGTGGGAAATCTGAAGAGACCTTTCAAGACCCATTAACTTTTTGACTATCCAGCCTCTTGATACAATGTGAGTGACACGTGCCAAGTGACTGGGAGTTCACTGCTCAGCTCTGGGCTTTATCAGTATCGGCTGTTTCAAATATGCCATGCTTTTTTCAACCTGGCTGATTTACACACACTGCCACCAAGATGCTCTTGTCAGCTGGGACAAGGTCTTTACACTGTAGACCTCAATTATTCATCCTCAGATGAAGACTTCAGGCTACTTTGCCTCTGAACTTTCTTTTAGTTCCTACATTCAGTGTGATCTTCCCTTTGTCCTTACCCCTCAGTCAGCGTTTGCTAAATCTCAGTGAGAATATACTAGGCATCACTGTTCAATAACAGTCACAAGCAGTGAGATTAAGGTTTGCTGATGGTGCCCAGCAAATATAAATGACAACTTCTCTCTGAGAAGTCCAACCTATGTAGGACGTTTTTGCCATGTCACTAGTCTTCTATATTCCAAAATCTCAGACAAGTTTTACAAATTCAAATGTCTGTGGGGCAGAAATGGTTGAAATAAGCCTGGTGGTGCTTCCAGGGAACAAGGGACTTAGGTCAGCTCTGGCCCGGTATTGACATGCTAGTTCAGACTTGTTAGATCATCTACATTTTAATGAGAATGTAGAAATTGCAGTATTTAGGCAAAATCTTTTTATTTTAAAATGATGGCAATTAACATTTTAAAAAAGGAGAACAAACTAAATCAGTCTTTTCTGTGGGTCTTCAGTTTGTAAACTCTGAGGTACAGCAACATAACAACCAGGCCAAATCACAGCTCTGGTGCTCCCTGCGGCTACACCCTATAACATTTGAATAGATAATTAACTTACCTCAGAAGGGAGCAAAAGCAGGAAATGATGCCAAAGTTTAGATTAAAAAAAATAGCGAGAAGGAGGCAATCCCAGGTAAGGATATTTCTGATATGCATCCTACCGCCTGGCTCTGTCAGCTTTTCAGATGTGGTTCTGCAGTTTTCACTTAGGAAGGAAGCTGTCGCAGAAGCTCCGAGCTCATTGTCTTTGATGGAAATACCGCAGTGGTGTTATACCTAGTGATTATGAACGTGGGAGTGTCATGCACTATTTCAGTGGCTAAAATAAAATGTCCACTCGATCAGTACATGATTATTATGGTGTGGACTAAATTTCATAAGGAAAGCTGGGAAAATTTCCAGGATGCCAGCTTTTGAGGACATGGGGATTGGGGCAAATGCCTAATAATGCTTAGATAGTCTGAATCTATTTCAAAAAATTCACGACAGAATGAAACTTGCATTTGTTTAGTGCCTGGTGTGCTCCCAAGTATAATGCTTGTCACATAGATAATAAGATAAAGGAAATTTTTACCCAGTGGGAGTAAGGGACTAAGTAGCAGATCAGACTTACTGGGAGAGGTATGATTAGAAACTAATAAGAATTTTAATTTTGTAATACTCATCTGATTTTATTTGGCTAAGCCATTTTTGCCCCTCTCCTAGAGTCACTCTGGGAAGTCAAACAATTTCAACAATGCCCACCCTTGCTCGAATCTTCTGGTTCTCTCTATCGCACCAAAAGCAGACTCTTGGACTACTGTCGTCTTGGCCAAGTCTCTCTCCATGTGTAAACTGTACATCCTGAATGTACAGTCTGGCTACTCATTCTGGCAGGTTTTCCTACAATTCTCTCTTTTCAACATGTCCAACTTTATTACCACGTTATACTTTCTAATTATCTTCTAGCTAGACTAAAAGCTCTCTCTTACTCTGCCATCTCATTTCTGACTCCTGCTTTTCCCAACAGGCCCTATCTAAGGTTTCACTCTGCACCCATGTGTTCCGCTGTGTATGGGAGGAAGAAAGAATCCTTCCTCTACCCTTCTGAATTCTTATCTAGGACCTCTGCAACAAAAGACAGCTTCACAGGAGAAAAGCAAACCGAAGTTTATTAACAAGTATACATCAGGTATACAAGGGAGATACCCAAGGAAGGAGGAATTCTCAAAGAGGCGGCTTAGAAGCCTGGCTTATAGAGCATCTTCAACAAGGAACAATACATTTTTAGAGAAGTGACAAAAGAAAGAAAGAGAACCTTGAATTTCTAGGGTGGCAAATTATGAGAAAGCAAATAAATGATACATGAATGCTAGATAAGGGCTAGTTAGCAAAATTTATGTAGATTCCTTTGTGCCATCTTTAGGCAAGTAAGGGCCTGGTGGTCAACCTGGTAGAGAGGGGAGGAGTGACACCTTTGCAAATTTATGTTCTGTTTTTAAGCAAATACTACATAGAGGGAGGGCAGAGAGCTATTATTATAGCTGCTGCTTCTCAATTGCTGTCAACTCAAAATAATCTTTGTGCCAAAGTGGCATATTCTGTTACCTTTTAGTATTTAGTATTTATACATTTTGTACACACTGGCCTCTTTCCCTCCATGCAGCTACAAGAATTAAACCGCTAGGCAAGCATGAGCCTTCAAAGGAGACTCCCTTCCACTCCTCCCATTTGCAGCCCCTTTGCAATTTTCATTCCAAGTTTCACAAATGTTTTTAGGGTCTTAAGTTTCTCCCTTCCTCACAGAACACAAATTCATATAGTCCAGCCTAGACGCCTGGTGTATTCTATTTCCAGAGCCTGGAATGCCTTCCCTCTTCTTATTCCGCCAAATCATGTTCCTGCATTGGTTCAAACGCCTGCTCAAAATGCATCTACGGCACACCTTCTTAGATCCATTTTTTCCACATGGAGAATTCTCCCATCAGTCCAGTGACTCCCTCAGCACATTTACTTGATGCAAGCTCTTCTATTTTCTGACACTTGCAGTACCTCGCCGTTAGCTTGTAAACTTTCTGAGGCAGCTGGTGTGTTGGTTATTCCCTTAGGGCACTCTGCCCTTCCACATACAGTTGAAACTGAGGAATGCAGTTAAGCAACTTCCTATTTTCCCCAAACCTTAAAAGAACTGCAATGATCACCCCAGACATTGTTATTTTCAGAAAGTTTTCCTACTTTATTTTAAGAAAAGAACAGATTAGATGCATAAGATAAGGGAGGTTCTCTGGCTGCAGGCTTTCTTTAGCACATTTCAGGGTTATTACAACATGACAGCTTTGTCCTATTTTCCATTAGCCGAGTGTGGCTGCCTAGAGTCCTTGCATCAGGAGGTCAAGCACATCAGGTGTGTCAACATACATCACCAGGCAAAAGCCAATGCATGGAACAGAGGCCCTAGGCCAAAGGGGCCGGACCGCAGTCTGTGAGATCAGGTCAGTAGGTTCAGCATCAAAGGATGACCATCACACTTCCCTCAGTGTTTCTGCAAAGCACAGCTCTTCCCAGGGATTGATGAGCGAAGGGGCTCTACAAATGGAACAGCAGACTCATTGGAAGAGTCTCAATTTTATGACACACTGCTGGTTTGAGCTGATTTGCTGTTAATCATTGATCACCAAAACGACTTTGTCTTTGGGACACGCTCTACATAATTTTTCCTTAAATGAAGTTAACCAATGTTTTTTCCACATAGGTCCTTGAAAATAGTGAGTTAGAGCGGAGTTTCCTAAAGCGTGGCCTAAAACTTCTAGCACCATGTCACCAGAATTACTAGAGAGGTTTGTTAAAATGTGCAATCCCTGGGCTCTGAGCCAAGGCTGTCTGGCGTAGGCCCTGGAGATCTGCATTTAAACAATAACCACCAAACACAGTAAGGCAGGGGGTAGAAGGGTAGTGAGACATAGAATTCACAGAAGTTTAGAAAAATAATGGAGCATGGTTCTTCATCAATATTATTATAGTTCTCCTTCATCAGATTACAGAGTCCCAGTATATATCCACAGAGAGAAGAGTGGACAGCAGATATTGAGACAGGGAACGCGACTACATAGGACTGGACGCTTGTGTTCTGTTTTCCACTCTGCCCCTAACTGTGGGGCTTTGGCCTTTATAATTACAAGGCTGTGGGTCTATGTACTCTAATGTTTTGTCTACCACTAACACTCTCTGAAATACTGAGCTTGAAAAATAAACTCTCCTGTTTGTCCCTGGGGTCTGTAAGTCACTAGTCAGAAGAGTGTGACTTGGATAGAGTGGCTAGAATTCTGTCCCAGGGACCGGGACATTGTCACGTACTGGCTGGCTATGTGATTTGAGCAAATCACCTGCATCTCAGTTTCCTCATCTGAAAAATGAAAATGATTGCTAGCCATCATTTTTGCAGGATTCCTGAGCAGGTCAGAGATATAAACTGATTAAGTATTTTGGAAACTATAAAGCACCAATCACTGAGAGAGATTAGCAGTTGCCACCCAAATTTGGATCAATTCCCTGGTATCAGGTAGTGTTCAGAAACTTGTCATCCAGGGGATGTGGGAAATACCAAAGGCATCGGGTTCCATTAGAAGATCCTGAGGCTTGAGTGAGGAGATCCCATAAGGAGCCAAGTGGCCTGAGCAGCGCTGAGAGGGCCGGCTGCACGCCAGGATCCGCCTGGGAGTTTACACAACCCTCATTTTAGCATCACACATACTTTAGCTTGAAGGAAAGAAAATGAACGGGAAGGGCCTCTCAAGATATCTTTGGATGCTTCAAGAATTTTAAAAGCTGCAACTTGGAATTCAAGGCATTCACTTCCTTTTCCAGCAAAATCGAGACCCTATAGGGTAATTTCATACTGAAGAGCTTCATTTATTTCAAACCTGATTGGAATTTGAGATAGTTGGGACAGAATAAGACTCTTACTGTCCACAATGAAAGGCATCCTAAAGTAGGGGCAAGAGTAGAGACTTTGGAATTAGGTTGGATTCAAATCCAAGTCTTTATTTAATGACTTATTTTGAGTCCATGGCAAGTCATCTAGCATCTCACTTCCTCGGCTTTCTCATCTGCAAAATGGAAATGATGTAACACCTACATCATCAGATGGTTTTGAGAACTGTTGAGAGAATACAGTGGAACACAGGATTCTGGTGACTTTCAATGTCATGTTCCTCAGCATTGCTGGACCCAACTTGTCATGTGCAGTCCAACCTGGCAACCTTAAATTACTAAGAAAAATAGGCATAAAAGTCCTTGCTTTAAACTTTCAGCAATTTAAATTCTTACTGCAATTTATGTCTCGTAAAAGCCAAGAAAAGGAAAACAGATTGAATCTTTGGGAATTACTGCAGCCAGTCCAGAAGCAATGATGGTTCACCTACCCATTTCAATCATCCTTATATTTAAAAAGTGATTGACCATGTTGTCCTTATTATTTCTCTAGATACACAACTTAAAAAATACATAAATTTGAATTTTTACATGAATGACTTATCAAGGGATTATCAGTGTGATACCATGCTGTAAGTTTATATTTTATCCAGAATTCAATCAAGTATATTGTTCAAATAAAATCGATTTTTTGTTGTTGTTAAAACACATAACAATAATTGAGGTATTCTAGTTATGACATTAAGGTGTGTCGTGGTCTCGAAATTTCTTCAGAAGTGATCTCCTCAGCTCAGTAGTTTTGTGTTTATATTATAGTTACTCGTATATGCATTTAACTTATATTAGTATGTTTAATTTATATTTACGTCCTTGAAAACATGCCAGCTATGTTAGGTATAGCCATCCCCGTCTACACAGAATATTTGACTAACCAGAATACTTAATTAGCTTTTTGAACCTTCCATGCATTTAATCAATGTTTTTATTTTGCAGTAAAGATACACATCAGAATACAGGTGATTCCTGAGTCTGTATCCAGAATACAGGACCAGCTGCTAGAAAAATCTACATGAAGAGTTTTGGATCACCTTGGATTTAAAACTCACAATGGAACTATTTATTTAAAGCATGTTTGTTTTCCTGAATCCATGACAACAAGAACTTTATCCCCAAACCAACTGTGAGTGCTAGCAACACGGGCCCTCGGCTGACCTGAAAGAATTCAGGCACCCTCTGCATTTTGAACATGTTATTAGTCAGTGGAGTACTTTTTTGGTAGAGAGGAACAAAAAATAATGGCTTCTTCAGAGAACTAGATGCAGGCAGCCCCTCCTCCAAAAGTAGTCAAAATACCACTCCGGAGAACCTTGACTTTATAAGGGAAGGCAGCTTCTGAATCACAGAAAGGCTTTTCCTGCTTAATTCTCACTGGTTAGCCTGGAATGAGGCTCTGCTAAAAATGTCCCAAGCGACTGTTGATGCAGGCATTTCTGTCCTGTTTTCTAGTAGCATGGTATGTGCGTGTTAAGGAGATGCTGTAGCTTCCTCACACTTCACTTGTCCCTTTTAAAGCCTTTTTCTTGGAAAGTAGATGTAAAGGGAGGATCTCTCAGACTTGGAAATGGAAAAGTTTCTGTCTTTCCGAATTTTGCATGGGTTTGGTATTCTAGTAAAACTTTCCATTTTTTGATATTTTAGCCCAAGACTACATAGAGTTAGAAAATGTCTGGACAAAGGGTTCTTCTGAAGAAAAAGAAGTATTCTAGGAAGCGAAGTATTATTTATAAAAGAAATAAATACTGAATATTATCCCATACTGAATAGTACTCAAGGCAAACACTTGAGTAAGTAGGATCTTGGCTTTGGAGTCAGGAAGTATAATCCAAAGCAGTGGGAGTGGGGAAAACTGGCGCATGTTTCCGTAGGATGAACAGATTTTTCTAATATTTTCCAATGTCACCTTGCCACTTCCGTCATTTCCCCCAAAATGGTTTTCATGTCAGTATCTCACCTACAAAGCAATTCTCTGGGATCAGTGACTATTTCCACATGCTGCTGTATCTGCCCTCATGCTCCTGAGGCTGAGCAGTCACTCTGCCTTGGTGTCTGTTTGCAAGAGGTGGTAAATCCAAAGAAAAACGTGCCCAGCATGGCATAGTCTTCCTTGTGCAAAGGAGACGTTCAGTGATTTGGGCTCCATTTGTCTTGATCATTTTTTTTAATAGACTTTGTTTTTTAGTTTTAGATTCAAAACATCATGATTATTTTTGGCTGATTTCTACTCAAATGTTTTGGACTTTTGGAGTAATCAGTTTCTTAAGGAAGGAAGCCTCCTCTGACCACTGTAACATACTCTCATCTTTTTATACGGTTTCATAGCACTCTGCCTTTCCCTCATTGTACTTATCATAGTCTATAATAATGTATTTTCATATCTGTGTCTCATTAATACCCACCCGCCTCACTAGGCTAGTGCAGGGACTCCGCTCACGATTGCAGTCCAGTCTCTACTGCATTGCCTGGGGCATCGTGGGTGCTCAGTAAATCTCTCCCATGCGGATGTTGCTAAGTTATAAGCTCTTCCTGGGCCTTTATGATGAATTAATGAATGCCTCTCACTCTCCATGAAATAGATACTTCAAAAAAATGCAAATGGCAGGCCACAGATGTAATTGTAGTGATGACTAGAAGTAAAGATGAATTTAGAGGAGTTTTTAGAAATGGAAGTGTCTCCAATAGTCAAGCAGTCCGTAAATCCTCTATGTTTAATACTAAAATTCAGGCTATAAGGCCTAAGATAGGGTTTTACTTTATATGCCTGGATCAGGGCACTTAACAGCTCTTTTTTCTAGGCAAAGGCAAAGTCACCACCCTATTTAAGTAGATTTGTCTCTCCAGGAAACTTCCCTCCAGTCTCTCCCTTCTACTCCACCTTGCAGAAACACCTGGGAATCCCAGTGTTGACACTGAGCTCTCTTTGAACACAGCATATTGCTAAGCCTTTTCTTGACTCCTATTTCCACTTCTGTCCAACTTCACTGGTGCTCAGACCCCTGGTCCTCAGGAGGGCATTCACTCACAGCACCAAGACCATCTGAATCAGTTTGACTGCAGCTAAGCCCGGCTCAGATAAGTAATGTTAAGAGGTAGGAAAAAGGACATTGTAACAGAATATTAAAACTGCATTTGGATAGTCCAGAAATCAAACACTTTACATAGTCCTAGAATTCCCCATTTGATATTTATACAAAATCCAACAACAAAAAAAGTGTCTTAGTTCAGGTCTGACGCTGAGATTCCCTACGCAGAGACAATGAAATATAAAGACAAATTTTGTCTTCTCTTGCCCCAACACATAAAGGGTAAAAATACTAGATATCTTCTTGAATGATGGAGTCTTATTTTCAGGCGCTGCTCAGCAAATTGTAAATTTAGGCAGAAAAAGATTGGCCACAGCACTTGAACTAGAGAAGGCAGACATTTCTCTTGATGTCACTCTTTCCAAAGTTCAAAGCTACCTAAACGAATATCTCACCACCAAGTGCACGGAATAATAGGTGATGTCTTTGTTTTCCATCTTCAAACAGTTAACCTGATGAAATAAGTATAGTTAAGGACAAATACAAACACAAAACAAGCAAATCTCATGCAGAATGTTTTGTAAAGGGTGTCAATGGAATGAAGCCATCTGACTGTCTCTTTGTCAACTGTGGATCATTTAAATTTATAGTAATTTTAGTAATATAACTTAATGATACCTGAGTGATTAGGTAAACAGAATAAGCTAAGCATGGGTGGCAGACGTAGTTTCTCAAACCCTATCTGATGAAGGTTTAGGTCCAAATTTTATAATTCCAGTAACTCCTTCATGTTTTAGATCTTTTGAGTTTGATGTTTCTCCTTATTGGTTTGTCAGAAGTAATAATGCTAACCACTTGAAGAGTTGTGGTTGTTTTTTTGTTGTTATCTTTTTAAAAATAATTAAAATAGGACAATTGTAAAAGTAGCACTATAATCCAGACAGGAGCCCCAGCATGTCGTGGCTTCAGCAATTCTGTACAGCCTTCCTCTTCTTGTCCCACTGTATGTTTTCCTTACAAAGCAGCTATGATTTGGTGTTCAGAAGGCAGCACTCTGGTGGTGATCTGACATCCGGATCTAAGGCTCGCCCAGCAGGTTATCTAAGCCAGATTTACAGTTTCTGGAGAATCAGAAGGCTATTGCCCAATGGGACTACTTATTCACTGGTTGTTTTAATTGACATGAAACAAAGTTTTCAACTGCTGACAATTAAGGAGAGAGGAGTTTAAATTCAGCTCTTAGCTGATCTTCAAGTAGCAAGAAAATGAAAGATTACTTGTATTTGTAACACCGATTGATGTCACCAAAGGAGATTCGACAACAGGGAATTGAGGAAGACAGTCGATCCTCTTTTTAGTCCATTAACACTGAAGGGTATGTTTGATCTGGTTGGGTTGTGACTGACTCTTGTCGGTTGTATTTCTATTTGTTGCCTTTTTGTTGTCGCTGTTCTCTTCTCTCCTGCCTTCTTTTATATTCTTTAAATGGTTTCTAAACTTCATTTGAATTTGTGTATTAGCTTTTTGGGCTGTATTTTTTTACATTATTTTTCAGAAGTGGCTCCAGGGATTCTGATATACATCCTTAAATATTTACTATTCACTTAGAGTTGAAATTGTACCACTTCATTAAAATTGTTGAAACATCACAAATGTATAAATCTATTCACAACCTGTTCATCCTGTGACAATATACAGAGGGTGCCCCCCAAAACGTGTACACATTTTAAGAAAGGAAGAAACTTACTAAAATTGCAATACTCAATACATACTAATAACAAAAGATGAATACAAGTTAGATTTGCGTACCTCTTGTAATTGCAGAAATCAAACGTGACTTGAGTATTATAATTTTAATACAGACTTTTTTCCTTTCTAGACATGTGCATACATTTTTTGGCACACTGTGCATGTTATAAAAATCATATGATTTTTGTTTTAAAATTCCCTGTATTGTTTCTAGTTTAGTATGTGTGTTATCAAAGTGAGCACCCCATTCACTTTTTTCATCTATTTCTGATTGCTTTTCTAATATCTATTTAGTTGAGAATCTTAAAAGCAATTTTGTAGTATTCTAGGTGTTACAGATGCCAGATACAAAGATTGTGTTTGTTTGTGTGTGTGTTTATATATGAGGGCCCACCTAGTGAAATGAAACACGGTGGATACTAAAGCAAGACTGAACCCATATGGAGTTTGTGGTGCTTTTATTTTAAAAGCCAATCTTGTAAGTCCTTAGTCTTTCCAAAAGTGATTTTAATAGCTTTTCAGTTTTATTTTTCCATTTTCCTTTTCCCTGGGCCTTCCCTGCCAATGCCCCCCTCTCTTCCTCTGCGTGACCTATACAGTCAGAACTTCCTTGTTGGGATAATTTCTGGCATTGCTTTGGAGATGGAGCTCATGAAAATTGACCCTGGAGAGCCTTGCTGTGGACCAAATAGATTCCCACCCTTGGGAATCTCTAGGTCTTCAGCACCATCTGAAGATCTTTAAGAGAGAGAAGTGGAAAGTGATAACGGGGCAGTCTTAGCCCTTCCAGGTGGATGACTGTGATGTCCTTCGCAGAGTTCATAATGAAAAACCATGTTCTTATTAGACATTGTCTTTACCTTCCTCTTCCTAAAGGCAAACATCCTGTCCCATCCTGATTATCTGTCAAGTACTCCTGCACCTGAGGTAGTGCACCTGTCATCTGAGCCCTGTTCCCCACAACTCTCTTTAGCATGAATCATTCGTTCTTCAGTTTCCCAGTGCCTAAAATGAACTAACTCAACTAACTCCACGTGGCCCTCATCAATTTACATACATTTGAATAACATCCATATTCATTTTTGTTACTGAACCAAAGGCTTTTCCAAAAAAGTCATCTGGCAAACTATAAATTTTGCCAGGCCGAATGCAAACTGGTATAGGTACATGCATATCAATATTTACCTGTATGTTTTACATATTTACATAAATTTATATGCCATCAAAGCTTTAAATGCTTTTTATATTTTAAAACTGGGATTAAACCAGACATTTCATTTGGCTTGACTCTTTAATAAAAGCAAAAACAAGCAAACAAATAAAAATAGGCTCTTAAGACCTCAATTTTGGAAACGAATAGCAACTAAAAAAATGTTCTTGGCATTTTTCCAAAAATAGATGTTTGCATTTTAAATCGAGTGATTTATGAATTATAAGCAAAATTGAAGTTAAAGTAAAGCCCTACCCAATTAGCTTGAAAATATGGATGAAAACAATTACCATAGTATGCAATTCATTAAACATTGGTGGTCTTTTTGAAAATGAAATGCTTTGGTAGCCAGTTAGATCAGTTAATGGTTGTTAAGTAATAAAAATGTTTCTGGAAATTCCACCTGATCATTGACCTTGGCATAGCTCACTTAAGACTTTGGTGAGATAAATTTCTTTCCTTTTTATTAGGAGGCATTTTGGGGAATTTGACTAATGGTCCAGTATTGTGGGGTCAAAAAATAAGAGGAATGTGGTCTGTCTTTTAAATAATATTCTTAGTGATTGACGGGGGAGGGGGAGGGCAGCCTTCTGGGACAAACAGCAAAGGGTATAATGGTCATTGGTCTTGACTAGTGTCTGCAGTTAGCTGAACTGGGTTCAAATCCTGAGTCTGTTGCTTGCTGGCTTTGTGACTCTGGGTAAGTTACTTCGCCTCTCAAAATGGCATCTTTAAATTGGGAACAATAATAAAGTTATTTTGAAAATCAAATGAGATAATGATGAAAATTATTTAGTGCAATGTCTAGAAGCAATTAGTGCTCAACACGTGTAACTATCATTACAGGTTGTGTTACTCTCACACTAAGTTACTGCTAACCGAAACGAAAGCGAAACCAGTGTGTCAAGTCATTGATCTGAAAACAAAACTCTCCAGCAAGAGCAAACAATGATACCATCTCTCCAATTTCTAAATCTTTGCACATTTGGGTATTTTAAGGTTTGTGAAGAAAGGATTGCCACATTTATAAAGAGGAAGGAGACAAGGCAGAGGTGGAAGAGACTTCTGCAGAGAAGTGTGTGAACTTCAGTGAGGTTTTTGCCCTGAGCAGAGAAACCAGTTGTGAAGAACTGAAAGTATTCATTCTTTGCTTATTACAGATTGGACATAAAAAAAATGTAACTGTCATTCGTGCTTTCCCAGTGCTCTGATAGGTCAGGGATCTCAGGTGGGAAGGGAGAATGCAGGAATGGGTGTGGAGGGAGAGAAAAGGGAGTCGCCGGAGAAGAAATCAGCCAGCTCTGGACTCTGTAAAAGGGGACCTGACTACCTCTCTCCTGGACTGTAAATTCCACGAGAATAGGGACTTTTTTTTTTCAATTCTGTTCATTGCTGAGCTTCCAAATCATAAAGCAGTGCCTGGCACATAGTGGGCTCTCAAAATATTTGAGAATAAAAACAAGGCCACAAACTGGAAGATTTAATATTAGACTCTCAGAGCCGGAAGAGCCTTGGCAAGACTTTGGTGACTGACGGCTTTTGAGACTCACCTCCCTTGGATCTGTCTTCACCCCTTAGATTTAGGGAATGTTTAGTGTCGTATCAGCATTAGTACCTATCCTAAGGTGCTACACCATAACAATATCCAGTTGTAATTCAGTGAGTTTAATTTAGAATCAATATTTGTGACAAAGGCATCATTTGGTTCTTCTTTATTAGATTCGCAAACTAATGGTCACCAAAATCTTAGGCCCTGCCAGTGAGTCTCACATCCCATCTAGATTAGGCCCCTAGGACAGAACATTATTAATTAATTGTAGTACATATCTATATAATGCATAATAGATAACATGTAATTAATATAGCAACATGACAGCAAATGCTAGAGTAAAGATGAGGGCAGGGTTTAGTCTTAAAGAAAGGGATTGATTAAGTTGAGGACAAGCTATTGGTTCATTTTGAGGATCATGCAAAATGGAGAAAAATACCCCATGAATCACATTTAAATAATTCATTCATTGCACTGACCTAATTCAAGTGTTTTCAACCATAAGATTTTATAACTCTATAGCTAAAACCTACTTCCTTTTCAGTTATTAACTACATAATGACTGAGATATCTGTCATGCATCCTGACCTTAGTGAGCAGCAATTCAGTGAAAATTGGGTTATTTAAAAATGCGTGTGAAGTATTGAGACTGATTGTAATTTTAAGGTAATTCAACTGTATTTATGATTAAGAGGCTATGATAGAAACAAAATGTTGAACAAAATTTCTTAAAAATGTTTTTATTCAGTATAGCAAAATATAAATGTTTAGGTGTTTGGGTACATTTGGTTGAAAATTGAATTAAATTCTTTCATTAAACATTAATTAGACCTTCCTTGAGGCTTAAACCAATACCAATGTTTGTAGAGAAGACATGTTTGAGAGGCTTGATGTTGGTTAAGGTCATTTTGGCTACATCCTCCAAATTCCTTGGGATACATAGCAAAACGTACCCCTACAGATCTCAAAGGACAAGCTTATTCTATGCTCTTTTGACATCTAATGAATTAAGACTTCCCTGGACTAAATTATTAAAAAACAAAAATAAGCTTTTGATACTCTCTTTTGTATAAATAAGTGAAGTGGAGAAAATGCAATTGTGAATACATTTGTAGGAATCTACAAGCTTCTATCACACCTACTCTGACCTCACGGAAAGTGGTAGGTGAAAAAAGAGTCTGTCCTCTTGGAACTCAACCTGAAAGGAAAGAAGAAATGGCAACTGGTCAGGCTCCTGCTGAGAGCTGGTCTAGTGACTAGGCAGAGTAGGTCCATTTGGCCTGAGCACACCTTGCCGCCAGGGAGCTGAGGAATTTCAGCTATACAGGCCACCAGGAGGGGGGAAGTTTATTAAACCGAGTCCTGTCTCCTACTAACTCATGCTAAGTTGTTCCACATCTAACGGTAGTTTCTCCAAAAAGCCTTCTATGATACCTGAAGCTAGAAGCAAACCTTCCTCCTCTTTGCTGCCTTTGAATTTGACCTCTTACATATTGCTCTTATTAAGAAGAACTTAATTATTCATCAAGAATCCTCATAATAAGCTTATATAACTTATTCTGTTATCATTCACTTTACAGATCAGAAAACTAACAGCTCAGAAAACCTTTATGTTTCATATTTAGAAACGTTGTCCACAGGCTGAAACATTGAGAAAGAGAAAGAACAAACAAAATTCAAATGATAGATTATTTATTTATTTTTTATTTTTATTTATTTATTTATTATTATTATTATTTTTATTTTTTTGCAGTTTTTGGCCAGGGCTGGGTTTGAACCCACCACCTCCAGCATATGGGGCCGGTGCCCTACTCCATTGAGCCAAATGATAGATTCTTTACTTGCTATTAAGCTGGATGGAATGGGTTATGCTGTTTGTGTGTGTGGGTGCGTGCGCACACATGCATGTGCTGAGGGAGAGGGATGCCAGAAGGAAAGAGGTAAAAACTGAAATAAGAAGAAAAAAATGGGATCCGTGAGTTTCCAGACTCTGCAGCAGGGTGCCTGACCAGCCTTGGCTACTAAGAAGGGAGACCTTGTGATTCATCATAGGCCAGATGCTTGCTGACTTCAAAGAGAGATTCTCACAGGCGATGATGCCAGAATTCAGGAGCAATGAAAGTCTGGCCAAATAATTGTCAGGAACTTTTAAACTGTAGGCTACTCATCTTGGGATGATTTTAAACTCGAACAGTATAGGCAGCAACAACCCTAATGAAGTGTGGGGGAAAGAGAACATGAGAGTCTCAAACTGAGGCCTGTCTCTCTCTCCCTCCCACTCTCCCTTTTAATTGTTGATGATGACCCTCTTGTTTTTTCTTAACATGTTTATTAAACTTGAAACCTCAGATTTATAAGTTGTTTGTTGTAGAACTACTATTCCTTAACTGCTTGAGACTTTGATTACTTCATCTGTATAGTGACCTACCTTTATGAGGATTAAATGAAATTATATTTATAAAACCCTTAGAATAGTGCCTGCTCATAGTAAGTGCTCTAAATGTGTTCAAGGACAGCATAGATGCAGTGGTTTTGACCTTTCTATCAAAAATCAGGATAAAAACCCAAACCTAATTCATCAGAAAAGTTTGAAGGTGATTGGCTATACAGGTATAATTTGTTAGCCATCTGGTTAGTAGGCCAGATGGATCCAGAGAGCAACAGCAAAGGTCATGACTCTAAGCAAAGGTCACTTCAAGTGTCTGTGTCCTCGTCACACACCTCCTCACACATGTGTAAAGTACTTGTAAGGCTTTGGAGTAGAGACCCTGCAGAAATGGAATCATAGGCAATACTGTTCCTGGTTTCAAAGAGCTTCCAAGCTATTTACAGAGACTGACAGACACAGAAAATGGCAAAGCCCATTTGCAAAGTCTGTGGTTTCAGAAGCTGGCCATGTAGTCCCAAAGATAAAGTGGACTTTTGTTCACTTGAAATTTTATTTTATCTATTTATTTTTTATTATGTCCATTGCTTCCAATTTCCCCCACCCTTCTGGTCTAGAGGGAAATGAAAGAGTTCACGTTTAGGCACAGTAAGAATTTGAGGCGATGAGTGGAAAATGAGCAGGAATGAGGTGTGACACACTTGAAATGTACAATGAAGAAGGATCCAGTAGGCCATGTGTGACCCAAGGCTGCAGTTCCCCACCTATTGGCAGCAGAATGTTGAGCATAGGCAGAATGCTGGTGTCAGGACAGCCGGGGGAGGATAAGAACCACAACAGTGCGGTCTGGTGAGCCAAAAAGGAGAAACATTTCACAGGCAAAGAGCAGTCAGGCCTGACTCTTACAATTACTCTAATCTGTCATCTCCACTAACTATAAAGTCTAGGAAGATAGGGGCCGTTCTTACCCTGTCTACTGGTATTCTCCAGGGCCTGGCACTCTGTAGGGTGCACAGTAAGTACTCACAAATACTCCTTTAGTTAAGGAAAATTGTTGGTATTTTAGACTTCAGCTTAAAGCCTCCATGCAAAAAAGTGACAAATATGTCTCCCTCTCCAGCGACTTGCATTCTGGTTAGGACTAAGTCTCATGGCATATCAAGTATAGTTACAAAGCAATGATAAGAAAGAGTGGGATAGTTCAAGTCCAAGTGAATCTGTATTTATCTGAAGTGTAACTTTAAAAGAGAGAGATAATTTTTACAATCTACAAATACAAAAACTAATCTCACTCTTCCTCAAAAGTGCTGAGAAAGTTCTAAGTTGGGAAAGGTCACAAGGGGGTAAAGTGAGTTAGGAAAAGCCCTGGGTCTTTGATTTTCCCTTCTATGGAAAGTGGAATTTCAAAGTGGACAAGAGGTTGTTCCAGAGGAGAAGTTTGGGTGGCAGGATAAAGACAGAGTATGTAGATGCTGCCGGAGAGGAAGTCAACACAAGTGAAGGGCAGACGATACACTGTCAAAGAGGTGGGGTCCATTTGGAGCCTCCAGATGTGTGGCGCAACCCCAGCTCTACCACAAACTGGCCATGCATAATTTACTTAAATTCACCAAAGCTAAGCCTCTTTTTTTTTTTTTTTTTTTTTTTTATTGTTGGGGATTCATTGAGGGTACAATAAGCCAGGTTACACTGATTGCAATTGTTAGGTAAAGTCCCTCTTGCAATCATGTCTTGCAAAGCTAAGCCTCTTAATGTGAAAAGTGGGGATAATATTAGATACTAAAAGAATGTGAGGACCATATGAGACTGTATGTGTATAATGCACCTTTTCAGTCAAGTCCTTGATAAATCTTAGTCAAGAGACTGACCCTTGCTTTATCTTTCATCATTGCAGTTTGTGGTCTTTAGCTACATTCACAACAGGAAAACTAGATAGTCAATTTGGTTTGGGGTGAGTTCTGAACTCGTACCCAAGGAAGGGAAGGCAAAATTAAGAGACATGATCTTAGCACGGGAGACGAGCCAAGGGACAGACAGTGCAGGGACACTTCTCAATTCAATCCAACGTCTACTGTGGTGCAAGTGCCACAGACAGCGGGACGGGCAGGGGTGCAGAGACGTCACCCACTAGGAAGGGAGAACCTGAGAGGTGGGAAAGGTGGGATGAGAAAATCAGGGGAACAAAGGTTAGGCCAGGTATTTCAGTCTCAGGCTGAGATCTGTGCTCAGGTGTATGCAGAGGTTTCAGACGGGCTTTCTGTAAAAAGCAGTGTGAGGCAAACTGTCTCATTCACTAAAAAGGCAGGAGATAGGATATTTTGTGCAAAGAACACAGGCGTTAGGATCAGACAAATCATGGTACCCTACTTGCGAAGTAAACTTTATCAAGTTACCTGTTTGTGTGAATCAGAAAAGTTATTTTTTCCTCATAGGTGTGGATATGAGAATTAAGAGAGTTAAATGAGATACTCTATGTAAAAGGGTCTAACACACAGTCCATGCTCAATTAACTGTTGAATGAGTGGCTTCCAGAAGGCAGCACATTGTTCAATATGGGAAGCAACTGGCTTGTTTCAAATCCCAGCTCTCTAACTTACTGGTTGTGCAACTGTTACAAGACCCTTAACTGCTTGGGGCCTGGTTCTTTCACCTGTATGGTGAACTACCTTTATGAGCGTTAAATGAAATTATATTTATAAAAACTCTTAGGATAGTACCTGGCTTGTTATAAGTAGTCTAAATGTGTTAGATATTGTTAGGAAGAGGCAATCAAAAGCTGCCTGTGTATTAAGTTAACAGCTTTTAATATAAAAGACAATGGATTTTTAGATGAGTGATCCCACTTGTGTGAACATTTTTTTTTTTTTCTTTTTTGGGAAGAGACTAAGACATAAAAGGCAGAATATGTGGCACAGAACTGTAAGATACATGTCCCTGTGACAGAAATAAAAAAGGCAGAGATTCACTGAGGGGGGAATTCATGGACATTTATGGTCACATTTTTCTGATTGGCTGAGAGAATCAGCAGGCTTCTAGCCAGTTCTCTTTCTGTTCACAGAAATAAAAGCTCAGTGTGTTTGAAAACGAACTAAGTTTTTTTTTTTTTTTTCCTTGATCGGAAACATTTATTTATGTAGTCAAGACAGACTTGTTTCTGCTAAGTAAAAATTTGGCCTAAGCACTATCACATTAAGTTAAACAGTAACTGGATAAAAATATGTTTATTATGGGATTATTGGGTTTGTGATGTTCCTACATTTTTCATCTAATATCACTGAAGAAATGTTCGAACAATATTATAATACAGCTGGCCCAAAGGTTGAAAGCAGGGTAGTTTGTTCTTATCTGTAGGAGATCAAACAGCTGGGTTAATGGCTGGTTTCCCTGAGCTGGCTAGACTCTTGCCCCCTCATGCTTCCTTTCCAGATGGTGGCATCAGCCTCCTGTGGGAGCTGGTGAGAAAGTCATAATCTCACACTCCTTCTCAGATCCACCCAAACTGAATCAGAACCTGAATTTTCATAATATTGCCAAGTGATTGACATGCATATTAAGGTTCGAAAAACATTGAGTTACAGTGTGGAGTTACAGTCGCACTCTCATAATTCTGATGTTATTTCAATCTCATTTGCATGGTGATGTGAACTGGGATTCTTAGAATAAAAAAATGAAAAAAATTTCACTTTATTATGGAGTATACAACTTACAACTAACTGTACTCTATATAATCCCATTTGATCCTCATAAATCCATGAGTAAAGCAGCCATTTTTTGCACATTTTCTAAGTAAGGAAAGTGTGATTTAAAAATGTAAAGTGAAGCTATTGAATTGACATGGCACACAGGAATCAAGAATCAGAAAAAGTAAGCAATGTCCAAGAGATAGAAGTCAGACAGGACGAAAGAAAAAGTTGGAAGGAAGGGAAGGGAAGGGAAGGGAAGGGAAGGGAAGGGAAGGGAAGGGAAGGGAAGGGAAGGGGAATCACAGCCCAAAGGTACATAAGAGGGATTCCTAAAATGTGGGAAGAGCTTCAAGACTACTTGTAGCACAGAGATGGCAGAGACTTCAATCAATATAAAGTGACCAGGGAGCAGCCAAATTATTAAATGTGAGCCCCACAGAAGAAACAGCCAGGAAGTTTGACCCCATCCTAATGCTTTTACCATAACCTTGGACCAGACAGCGAACCACAGAGTGGCCTCTATTTCCTGTCTTCATTTTCTCTCCTCCATGCTCTTAAGACCACTATAATCCTACCATCTTACACGGCTACATGTGAAACTTAGTAAATGTAGAATATAATTGTCTTAACACAATAACTAAGAAAATGCCAGGAAGGCTATGTTAACAGTGTGATGAAAATGTGTCAAACTGTTTATAAAACCAGTGTATGGTGTCCCGTGATCGCATTATTGTACACAGCTATGATTTAATATTAATAAAAAAATAATAAAATTAAAAAAAAGAAAATGATATGGATATAAGCAGCAAAATTACTTATGCAGCAGAATTACCCAGTGCAATAAAGGGTTCCCTTCACTATGTTACCATCTCAGTCAATAAACCCTGAAGTAAAAAAAAAAAAAATGACAAGAGTATGCTGTTGATCACGTGTCCATCTGAACAGCAAAGCAACTGGGCTTTGTACTTCCTTGGGTAATTTTCGTCTTGTTCATAGGGTCAATGAGATAACTTTTGAAGCAGAAGTAGATTCAGCGTGGACTTCAGGAGTTCACCTTTGTTACCTAGTAACTGTGTGACCTAGGCGAATCATTGTGAATTTCTTGTCCATAGAGTGGTGTTAGGAGCTGCTTCCTGGGCAGTAGTGGGACAGGTATACAAAGAGCACATAGATGTCCCAGCCACTATGTAAGCATTAGATATTGCCAATGGTATCTTACTTTCATTTGATTTTACAATTCCCCTCTCTTTACACTATTTATCCCAACGTATTTTCATGATTTAAATAAAAATAAATTTGAAAAAATTTTGGAAAGAATTTTGATAACCACCCCCCGGATGACTTCTATTTCAAGGGGATTTTAAAGCCAGATGGAGGAATGCCTGCTTAGTAGCTTTCCTCGGTGCAGAGGCTGGTAAGAGGTTTATATTTCAGTTCACGATTATCAGGGAGCCAGCCTGCCTAGTTATCCTTGTTGCTTGAATGAAAAACTCTTAAGATGTGTAGGGTTTATGGGGAGGCTTCAGATGGTGAAATGCCTCTTCCTACCTTGGGGGAGGGGCGGGTTACTCTCGTCCATTTTTCACAGAGCTATTCCAGTTCTGTTTATAAGTAGTGTTCTTGGCATAGTGGGTGTTGAGCAAACACTTGTCACACTACAGGAAATTATAACACCAGGGAGAATGTCTAACCACTGGACAGTATTCAATGACATGAACCGCCTAGGGAACCAGGGCAAGCAGGATTCAGGTTAAGGCTGGTGCAGATTCCCAGGGCTGCTGAAGAGGACAGTCTAGTTTAAATACCAGGCTGTTAATCTCAAGGTCCCAGAGGTGTCTCTCACCCTAACTTTCTGCTTTTGTAGGTCAGTCTATCAGGATTCTCTAGGAATAGCCCAGGCCTCACATCCATGAAGGACCTCAAATAATACTAGTGAACTAGCGTCATATGTCTAATGACAGATGACGCCATGATATCATGACAGTAATCCCAAGTGTGATTCTGCATTGAAACTCTAAATGTTAAAAGCATTGATTTGATACATGGAAATGTATAAAGCATCCCATGGTTTTTGTCAACCCATTTTGATAGTATATTGATTTTTGTTTTGCCTTAATATAAGAGAACTTCAAAAGGCTGATGCAGTAAGGTCTCTGAGCCAGGCCCTTTTCAACTCTTGCAATTTAGTTATTCATAAAACCACTGAGCCTGTCTAAATGGCCAAGTCACATGGGGATGGACATGGAGAGAGTGCAAGAGAGGGAAAGAAAGACAGAAAAAGGGTCTTCTCACTTTCAGTCCTGAATAGAGGCAATAATGAACACCCATATGCACAAAAAGCCTGATCCAATAATTCCTTTCCTGAGAAGTTTAAAAAATATGATTTTCTCCACAGAGAAACCAAAATAATAGGCCATGGAGAATGCTTACGTTCTCTAACCTAGGAAGGAAGGAAACAAAATAGGGAAATAAAAGGGCACGGATGTGGGTAACTATGGGCAGGGCCCCCATCCATAGTCAACACCACGTGGATGTTGGTGATCCACGTGGTGTTGAAATTGCAACAATAAAATAAAACAAAATAGAAATTACAAAATGCATGTTAAACATTCAGGCAAATTATTTATTGTTGAAACAGCTTATATTTGCCAGGTGAGAAAAAAGAGACTGCAAGAGGTTCCATATTATGGACAGGTAGCAAAGTAAACTAGGACTTTAATCCACAAGTCTATCCTTCACAGGACACACTGCCAACACGGGGTGTTCTCAGGAAGAGGAAAATTTCTTTATGATCAGGTGCATGGGTCAAAAAGCTCACTCTTTCTTCCCCTCCCCAGGTGTGCCAGATAGTAACAACAGTTCCTTTTTCAGGTGACTGAGGCTGCCGTCTGCAGAAGACCATCTACTGCTCCCTCCTGCCCATGTGCTCTGCGCTTTAAATTAGCCTTGGCTCCTCTATTCTCCTCTCAACATCCACTCCACAGTCTCTCTCCAGCTCCTTGTCACTCATGGCCGTCCTCCCTCTTACCCACCCATCACTCTCCTTAGGCTCTTCTAACAAAGCATTTCCTATGCTGTCCTAGAGAGGGTCCCTATCCCACTGCCCTGGCACTAGAAAGAGCTTGAAAGACAACCACCAGGCCTCCCCTACTGTGCTCTGACACCTTCTCCTGTTCCTTCCCAGTCACTTCCTTTCCATTCTCCTGTGGAGGGTCTGAGACCCAGGCTTGCTCATTTTTCTCTGGCGGTCACTTGGGGGCAGAGAGGAAACCTAAAGCAGAGAAAAGGCACTACCATGCCTTGAGTCAACCTTTTTTTTTTTTTGTGGTTTTTTGGCCAGGGCTGGGTTTGAACCCGCCACCTCCGGCATATGGGACCGGCGCCCTACTCCTTGAGCCACAGGCGCCACCCTTGAGTCAACCTTTTACAGAAGTACTATGCCCTTGCCACTGGTGATTTGGGAAACAACTTTTAGTGGTACGCAGCAACTATTTTATTTCAATGGTTGTGTATTTATTTTTATGAATATCTTCTATTTTTGGCAGGGAATACTGATTTTCCATGTATGGTTATAATGTAATATTTTATTTTAAAAACAAAATTACTGAAGTAACAAAGAAAGTCGATTTAAAAATATATTTTAGCTAAATATATACTTAACATACATATATAAGGGGACCACAGAAAGGGCAAAAGGTAGGAGAAATATATTGCTTTCCACACTAAGCCCACTCAGGACTAAATCTCATCTGCCTCAGATCAGCAGCTCCCAAAAAGTGTTCCCTATTTTCTTCACAGTGGGAAAAATCTGGAGCTTTAATCACTTGCTCCATATGAGGGTGGCTAAACTTTCAGGCCCTGGGCAGCAGGCCCCAAGGCCCTTTTCGTCTTACAGGAAGAAGTACAGGAAAGGAGATTATAAAATACATCACTTATTTTTCTTTCCACCTGAAGTGTGACTCCAAATTAGCAAATTGTCTTACAAAGACGTGTCATTTAGGAAGAGCAATGTAAAAGTAGTAATTAGAATTTAACGCATGTACTAGGTGTTTGCATGTACCATTTCTATAATCCCCGCCCCCCTTTTTAAAAGGTTCTCAGGGAAATGAAAATATCTATATTATCAGGTTCACAGACCACCTATACAAATCAAAGCTTTCCCTCCTCTCTCTTCTGTTCCCAAGGATCCAAATATATTTCTGTTAAATGATGGAAATGAAATTTAATTTTGTCACTTGGGTGATGTGGGCTCTGACGCCCTCTAGTGACAGAAAAATTCTTCAGTAGAAGTTTCTTAGATACTCAGCAGTTTCCACTGGATTGTTTAGGCAATCACTCTTGCTTCAGCAAAAGCCAGAATCGTTAATTTGTAAAGATTAATTTTGACAACAGAGGACTTCTTATGCTGTTCATAAACTCTGGTGACCTATCAGTTCAGATCCTTTCAGTTGTACGAATCTGGTTCAAGCAAAACCTTAGAATTCATTGAGTTGGGTAAGTGGGGAGGGCAAGGGACAATATCAGGACCATACCCATCCAGCACTCAGGTGACCTACCAGGCTCACGTGATTTCCTCTCAGCGTGGCTTCCTCTCAGCATGGGTTGACTACTTAGCTCTGGAAGTGCAACAAGCAACCACATCAGCTTTACATCTCACATGTTTCCATTTCAAATTCAGAGGAGAAGAAAAAGAGTTTGTGTCCCAGTGTTTCAGTAAAGGTCCCAAGCTTTACTCCAACTGAGTGTGATGCACTGATTGGGTTGGGCCAAGACGGGTTTCCTCCTCCCTTCCCACCCCAACATGTATAGCTGCAGCCCAGGATGGGTGTCAGTGCCACCATGAAGGCTAATGCTGTGTGTCAACTTAGTTAAGCCATGATACCCAGATATTTGGTTAGAACTATTGTAGATGGTTCCAGAGCTAAGTAGTCAACCCATGCTGAGAGGAAGCCACTCTGAGAGGAAATCACATGAGTCTGGTAGGTCACCTGTGAAGCTAATTTTTGGATGGGATCGACATTTAAATCAGTAAACTTTGAATAAAGAAGTTGTCTTCCATAAGGTGGATGGGCCTTATCTGATCAGTTGAAGAAGGTCTTAAGAAACAAACGGAGCTTCCCTGAGAGAGCAGGAATTCTGCCAGTAGAACTGCCTTTGGAATTGATCTGCAACCTCAACTCTTCCAGCATGTTGGCAATGCTGCAGGGTTTGTATTTGCTGGCCTCCACATTCATGCAAGCCAGTTGCTTAATATCTATCTATCCATCCATCCTATTGGTTCTGTTTCTCTGGAGAACTCTAACTAAAAGAGCCAGTCCCATGAAACAGTTAAGAAAAGGAGAGAGGGACTTTTCTAAGGGCACTTTACAAGTGCTGTTACCAGGAAGGAGGAGAAAAAATCTAGGAGAAACAATTGTGGATGTCCACTATAGTTGAGAATTGTTAAAATCAACTTACTGCTTTTTACTAAAAACAATTTGGTTGACAGCAATTTTTAAAACATCAGGTCCATATGTGAAAGGAACAAAAGTACTCTTGGTGATTAAAATATGTTGTTTTCTTTCCTTCTTTTAATCCTCCTGGATTTTTACATAGTCAGATATGTGTATGAATTTAAATGCTATTCAGAATGTTCAGAGGCAAGGGAATCAGTGGAAGAAACAAGCTTTAACTTATATGGTATGGTTTGGATAAAATCAGGGTGGTTGTCCAAAATACCTCCCACCTCTGGTAGAGCGCTGCAATTCTATTATTAAAATTGTATTTCTTTGCCCTTGAAGGTTTGAGGATATTTAAATAACCTTTAGAGATGCCCACACTATTTTCCCCAGAACACCCGCATTCATAAGGTGTTCATTCAATAGATTCTTCAAAAGGTTTCAAATGGTTCCATAGACAAAGAAGTTCAGGGAGCAGTAAAGACCATTATTTCCCTGTTAGATATTCACAATGTATATATTAATATATTACAGGCTCTGATAAGACTTGGATTAAGAGGTCTGTTTAAATTAAAACCAGAATTTTCTAAAAATATTTGACCATGAAACACAATCCTCACAAAGCATCTATTCCCATTTCATTGTACCTGAGGGTAATAGATGTGTTTTGGGGGATGGAAGGGTGGGGACACAGAAAAAGCAAGGCCTTGTAAGCAAGAATATCTAAGCTTGATTCCTGCCTCTGCTACTTATTAAACCAATTTTGCCAACATTACGTAAGCTTTTTGGCTATAATTCTTGATTTACAAAGTAAGTTTAATTATCACCCACCTCACTGGGCTATAATGATGAGCATTAAGTAACGAAGAACCATTTGTGAAAGTTGCTGGCTCATAATTTGTGAGCAAGAGATGTTGGTTTTGTTAACTGTCCTTTCTTCCTTGTGTGCTCTCTCTTTTTCCTCCTTCCATTTCTTCTTCTCTTCCCTTCCCACTTCCTTCTTTTCGTAATATTTTAACATTTAAATTAACTTTTCATTTGAAAATAGTTTAAGGTTTGTGGAGAAGTTGAGGAGATAATGCAGAGAGTGCCCCTCTGCATTACAATCTCCCTCACCCACTTGCTTCTTGTGTCTATCACATGCTGGTAACTGGGGAGACCGGGGCAGCCAGGGTCTTCCTGATGGCACTAACAATCTACTGGAAGGTGAGACAAAGCCAGTCAACCCCTGCAAGACTGGGTGATAAGTGTAGTGACAGATGTAAAGCACAGGCTGACTGAAAGCACTCAGCAGGGTCACTAACCTGGATTTGGAGCCCTGGAAGGGCCTCTGGAAGAAAATGTCTCTTAAAAAAGCCCGAAGGCAAAGGGAGGAAGAGAAATGTGTTCTTAAAGGGATGATTCTAACTGGGGAGGCGGAGGGGCAGCAGAGCAAGGCCTAGACAGCAGTTACTGAGGATGTCAAAGGAATACTGCACCCTTCAGTTGGGTTCAGTCCAAGAACTTCCACACTCAGGAAGTCATCATACAAAGTCACCTCCTGCAAAACTCATGCGAAACTATTTAAAGAAATATTCACCTTTCCAAAATAATACTGAATTTGAACCGTGTTAACCAGAGAACTAAACAATTATAAGAATTAAAAGAAAAAAAAATTGGCCAGGAAATAATGAGTAACAAAGGAGAGGAAGTAATTTGTCATAAGTAGTTAACTTTGTTCTCTTCTTGAGAAAACCTAAGGGGCCTTTACAAAATCTCTTCGCACAATATCTGTACCTTTTAGTATTACAAGTGTCTCTTCATACACTATTCAGGGACTCCTGTGAGCCTCTTACGTTGCAGCCACAGTATCGGGCGCTGAGTCAATGCCCAGGTCTTCCTCTGTCTCCAGCGGTGAGCTAAGGTTCCTGAGCCCTGGCGGGACTCCAGCTCGGAGCTCCAGTCTCTGTTCAAGCCCCACCCCACCCCACCTTGAACCTCTGTGGAAGCGTTTGGAAAGGGCGGCGGGCCAGCTCCCCGGTCCTCACCTGAGCCGATCCCGCCAGCAGACCGCGGAAACGCCCCAGCACCGGGCATGCCCGTTTGTGCAACAAACCCTGACTCTGCCCCCACCCGGCTTCCTCACCCCCTTGCGGCGCGAGCTAAATTGCTGTTATCAATGGAGCCCTCCTCAAGCCGGGCCTTCCCCAGCAAGCCTTCCTCCTCCTCCTCCCGACCTCGGGGGCTTTTGGTTAGGTCGTCTCTGGTCTCTCGGAAAAGCGACCCACAGGTGTTTAAAGACGCTTCTGAGGAGGAAGGGAAGCGGTTTGAGAGTAACTTTGCTGGAGCGCCGGGGGCGGGCCCTGGCCGGGAACACACCCAGAGGCCGGCAGGAGCTCCAGCAAGGGCCCAGTGGAGCTGTCACTTCTGCTAGCGGGTGACCGGCTCAGCTTGGAGTTGGAGAGTCCCTTTCAGCTCCCCAGCCATGCTGAGGATCTGGGTCCTCCTGCCGCTGGTGAGTCCCCTCTTGCCCCTGGTGAGCCCTCTCCTGCCCGGGTGGGGACTTCTGGCTCCGCGATGAGGGCGGGCGCGGGGCGCGCTCCGGGGCTGCGGCGGCGGCGAGGGCAGGGACGCGTGGGCATCTGGACGCGGCCGGCCAGCCGTGAGCCGGCAGTGGGCAGACTGGCTCTCGGGGCCTCCTGGGACGACTTGCCTCCGGCCCGGGTGCCCAGGAAGCCGGGGACTCGCTTTTCTTGGGTCTTGATACGAAGCGACCCCGCCGGACAGACGGGGCAGCTCTCGCGCTCGGGTGAATTAGCAAAGTTGGGAAGCGGTGGGAGCGGGTAGAGGGGCGTGGACAGGGGGGAGGGCAAGGGCCCGGGAGGCTTTGGTCTCGGGAGGAGATCCCGGCCGAAGGAGGGGATCTTCGGTACAAGTCCTCACATGCCCAACCCCCCGATCCGCGTAGGTGCGGTGGGTGGGCGTGTGCGCGCGGGGCGCGCGGGGCGCGCGGGGCTCCTTTTCTGACACTGCTCTGTGAGGTCGTGGTTAAACCTAAGGCTTTGGAAGACACCGTTTCTTTCTTTAAAAAGTCATCTTGACGCTGAATGCGTCTCTGGAGGCTTGTTTACCTTCTGATTACAACACAGAAAAAGAAACTTGTTTCTCTTCCGGGAATTTTTCTCCTTAAGACCGTAAGTCACTGCCTCAGTGGTTGCGTTTTGTTTTGCTTTCCAGCCCTTCTCTGTCTCTTCACCCTTTCTTACTTTTCACTCCCACGGTAGTTTCTGCTTGGCCTCCCTGCTCCGGTAGGTGGTTAACCGTCCCCACAGCGAGCGAGTCTGGCGCCTGAGCCTGGCCTAAAAACTTGAGCAGCCTCTTTTGCAAAGTCCCTGGCTCAAACACCAGCGAAGCCTCGGGCAGTCCGTGGGTTTTTATTTTATTGGGTTCCAGGAGAGTACCAGGCACACAGATAGGAGCGTTTGCAAATATGATCTCAGTCAAATATGATCTCACAGCAGCCCCTGTAGTGAGGAAGATGTCCTCATCTCCATCTTACAAACGGTGAAATGGGGCTCAGAGAGCTTAAGTAATAAAACTGAGATGACACAGCTAGTATCTGGGATTGAACTCAGATTTAATGCCAAAGCTCAGTCTGTTTGCTGAGTGCCTCTGATTTTTAGATTACGCCAAGAACAAAATTAAAAAGCGATGATGTCTGGGACCATTTTGTAATTTTTTTTTTAAAAAAAGGTGCTGTATTTGGGCTCCTTCAGAAACATACACTGAAAGAATTTAATATTCAAAATTAAAAAAAAATTGAGAGACCTTTTACACAAACCTCAGACCACACACCTTTTCCCCTTGTTATTAACCACTGCACTATTACAGTGTTGGTTGGTTTTGAAAATCTCTTTTAGTTCTTGGACAGCAATATTGCCAAAGAAAACAGAACTGTGAAAGCCTGGAGCTTCGCTTACCTTTTGCACAATAGCATCTTTACCAGAGGCTGATGTGTATTAAAGCACCAAGGAAGCTGCATTTCTGAATGTACACACAGGCACACATACACATTTACTTGTACACACATGTTATACTATATATAATATTATAAATTAAGCATAATTATATTTATATATATTATATGTGGCCTAGGAAATTAGGGTTTATTAAGTAAAATTTATAAATACAAATGAGTTAAATTTCAAAAATCAGATGGAACTCTATGATCTATAGATTCATTGTTTACATTTTGTAGTATATCTTCCATTTTTTCTCCTCTAATATGATCCTTCAAATTTAGTCACATGGAACCCTGCTTTCTGCCAGAGTAGGGTAACATCTGCTTTTGTTCTTGAAGTAGTTTTCACACTGTTGTGTTACACTGTGTGTCTCTCCAGAAAATTCTTGCTTTCCATGCCTTCACACTAAGTAGTGCTGAAGCACTACTAGTAGCAATAAATAAAATAAATAGGCCCGGCACAGTGACTCAAGCGTGTAATCTCAACACTCTGGGAGGCCAAGGCTGACGGATAGTCTGAGCCAGAGCAAGACCCCGTCTGAAAAAATAGCTGGGCATTGTGGCAGGTGCCTGTAGTCCCAGCTACTTGGGAGGCTGAGGCAAGAGAATCTCTCAAGCCCAAGAGTTTGAGGTTGCTGTGAGCTGTGACTGTACAGCACTCTACTGAGGACGACAAGGTGAGACTCTGTCTCAAATAAGTAAATAATAAAATAAAACTAATAAAATGGAGGAGGTGAAGTGCTAATTAGTTGGAACGCAGAAGCAAATTTTGTTTAATTATATTTATGGTCTGGAGGTATATGGTGGGAGTTGCTTTTTGCTGTTTTTTTGTTTTTCTTCTGCTTTTTCTCTCTCTCTTTTCCTAGTGCTCTGTCTCTGGTGCTGCCTACAGTCAGCAAATATGCCCATCTTCATCTTTTTGCTTCTCTTTTCTTCTCTCTACCCTCTTGGAATTAGGTTTTCCTCCCCTATTTCTAGGTATTTTTTCCACGGTGCCTACAACAAATAAGGTTGAAATTTATGAAGGAGACAGATAAAGAATCAAACTTACTTCCAAATTTGTTAGAGAAATAACTGTGGGAATTTTATTTATTTATTTATTTATTTTTTAATGGTGCGCGAAACCTTATAGGTTTTCAGCACATTGGCAGGGCAATCACTAGGCAGCCAGTTTCCTATCTTTTACATGTCTTAGAACAATTATCTTAAAATTATGGTTGAAAGAAAGGAGAAGGTATTTGAAAAATGAACCAGTGTATTTACCAGTAACCATATGGAATAGTTTTGGGAGGAAAAATAAAGAATAATTATTTAATTCATAATTAAATAACTTTTCTTAAACCAACCCAAGAAATATCAAATGGGCTATTTCTCCTTGATTTTGCATGGGCTGTACTTAAATCACAAAGGACTCAAATCGAAAGTCTTGTGAGTATAATAAAATTATGAAATATAAATTAAAACATTAAGGACCAGGATAGAAAAGCACAAATTTTCAAATGATGGCAAGATTGAGAAGCAAAAATTAAATTGATGTATGGAAACCATCAGGATCCTGGCTACTGGCTGCAGTTAGACAAATGAAACTCCTCTAACATCTGTGCTGGACGTACGATTACTATCCTTAGCAGCAAATTAGAATTTCATTTGGAAAAAGAAATTTTATTTCTTGCACTGAGTTTAGAGGGGGAAAATGATGAAACAGAGACAAAGAGGAACTGGGATTCACATGTCTTCTCCGAGGAAGCTCTTTGGGATACGGGACAAGTGATTTACTTCTACATAATCTTCAGTGATAGTGTCAGAATTTGAAAGGAATCTCTCTGAAGGCTATTAGAATGCTTTAAAGAAGCCAGATCATTCTGGCACAACTGCCACTTGGAGTGAATAACTGTTTTCTAAGAGATGGCCTGAAATCTGAATAAGGAAATCCCCTCCTTGAAAACCCCTGGTAAGTTAAGTGCTTTTGGTGAATTATCCTAAGTGCCAAAAGTCCCTTAATGAGCACATGTTTTGTAATGAGTGCTAAAGAAAGACTACTCACAATGAAAAATAATGAAGGAACATAATTTAAGATTTGAAATTGATAAAAAGCAACTTGAAACCAAATTTAGGACAATCTATCCCTTTCTTCTTTATAAATAGGTAAATATAGAAAAATTGGCCACATGATGTGAAACAAAAAGCAAATATTGAAAAAGGAAATTCATTCTTTATCTCACCACCCAAATATAAGCAATTTTGATTTTACTTATAGTCTCCTAGTCAAGTCTACATATATACCTAATTGGATATTTAATTTGTGCTCTTTATACTTTGCTTTTTGTCTCTTTGTGTGTACACAAATCTTTTTCTATTTTTACATAATTTTTATCAGATGCATTATACAGAGGATATTAAGTGAGCTGAGATTATTATAATTGTTATCATTTATTATTTTATTTATTATCTTTTTATTGTTATAAAGAAAACATTTCTTAATTGTACTTGAATATATTATATATGTGTGTATATATACATGACATTTTCTTTTTTTTTTTTACATGACATTTTCTTATTACCTGTGGCTCAGTGAGTAGGGCACCGGCCCCATATACCGAGGGTGGCGGGTTCAAACCCAGCCCTGGCTGAACTGCAACAAAAAAATAGCCAGGCGTTGTGGCGGGCGCCTGTAGTACCAGCTGCACGGGAGGCTGAGGCAGGAGAATTGCGGAAGCCCAAGACCTGGAGGTTGCTGTGAGTCCTGTGATGTCATAGCACTCTACTGAGGGCGGTAAAGTGAGACCCTGTCTCTACAAAAAAAAAAAAAAAAAAGAATTATTTACAGAACCATTGTAACTTCCTCGGTGTATAGTTTTGTATCTTTTTCCTATGGTGTGTGTATATATATGTATATTCATAAAAGTAGGAAAATAACATTAAATTAACCATCTAATTAGACTTTTTCATTTTCTGGAAAACCCTTGTTTTTGAAACAAAAGAATACTGCTTTTTATATAATTGAACTTCTAACACCAATTAAGTATCTCCACTTCAGTCTCAAATAGGAAGAAAATATTCTGGCTCCTTGCCTACATTTGTTTCCTTGAAGTGATAGTGTGAATAGTAAAGTGCACGTGAGAAAGAAGTTGATCATTGTAGGATTGGTAACTTAGCCTTCCCAGGAAAGAAATAAGCTTGTTCTCCCCTTTGTTGGCAACTGAGTTCTCAATTTGAAATGAACCGATGGGCAGCCCGGTCATCCTCATCTATGGGCATGTAAAAACACCATCACAGTTATTAAGGTTGAACAGCTATACTGGACAACCGGCTTGAGTTTCACGGAGTGGAGATGATAGTGAATTTAGGAAGAGATTATGCCTTCAGAGCAAGGCCAGCCTTATAACCTAGTAAATCGGACTATAAATTCAAATGTACTCAGCCCAGCAAGGTGGGCAAGCTTACTGTGGATTGTATTAAGCTATGAACTGGGAGAAACTTGTAAAATTAGAATAAATTTGCCATTGGATTCATTAATTACAGGCTGTCCTTCAGTCAAGTCATGGGTACTATGTATTCATTCACTCTGTCTCCTCTGAGGCCATAACATTTAAGGTGTGAGCCATGTTAATATTTTTAATCTCTGAGGCAGAGACCTTGAAAAAGAGAAAGAGAAAACAAACTCAGTGTATAGTAGTATGTGGGTGAAGGCTTTGGTTTTTAGCAATCCTCACAAAAGGATTGTTGGTCCTAATAAACTTTTTTCACATGAATGTCTATAAAGATTTAGGCCTGATTTTTAAAATTTGGCCTCTCCTCACAGAAAGACAGACTACCCCGTGATCTTACTTGTATGTGGAATTTTAAAAAGTTATATACTTAGGGAAGTAGATAGAACAGTGGTTGGCAGCAGGCCGGGGAAAGAATGGGAAGAGTTTGGGGAGATGTTGGTCAAAGGATACAAAATTTTTTGGACAGGGGTGTAGTAAGTTCAAGAGCTCTATCGTACAGCATGATGACTGTGTTAATATGTGCTATATACCTGGAAATGGCTGAGAGAGCAGATTTTAACTGTTTTCACCACACACACAAACAAAAGGTATATGGTGTTACTAGCTCAAAGCAGCCATTCCAAAACATGAATGTATTTCAAAACATAATGTTGTACACCATAGCATCCTAAATATATACAATTTTTATTTGTTAAATTAAAAATGAATACAAGAGAAGAATCTGGTATTGACCAAAAAAAGCATGTAATGCAGATAGGCATTTATTTATTTTTAATATTAGTTGCTACCATTTAAATGTTGGGGGACTTTGATTTCACTTGAAAAACAGAAGGTTTGGGCTCACATTCCCTGCGGCCCCTGTTCCCCGTAGCTCAGTGATGGCTGCTTCTTAGATCCGGGCAGGGCTCTCCTGTTGACAAGTCTGTCTCTGCCTTTATTTTCTGTTGTTTCTGTGGTCTGTTTGCCTCCCGTGGTGCCCAGGTGGCCCCTTTGGGTATTTAAGGGCTCTGGGGCTCTAGTTTAAAACTTCGTAGCCCTCACATTATACCCATTTCCTTCACCAAAGATGACTTCTTTTCAGGCTTATTTTTGGAAGGGTCATTATTTCTTCCTGAAAAAATCACACTCTGATTTGCAAGTGCAGAACACAGGTGCTTTTAGTCTGTAAAACTCTCTTCTTCTCACATGTAAAGGGAGTCACTTGCTAACTGCAGATTTTGCTTTCTCTCAGCCAGTTGTCCACCTGTGGCAACATCAAACTCACCAGGGGTACTTGTTAAAGATGAATAGGAGGACAGCCCTGTTTTCACGGATCCAGATTCCTTCCTTAGGTTTATGTTGGAGCTGAGGCACTCTTTTTCCCCAATGTATCACTACATGGTTCTGATATCAGTCAGGGTTTTGAGAACTAATTTTCTAACTGTAGCATGAAACTCAAAATCCAATCCCAAACAGGAACTCCTAGACACCTTCATTTTATTTTTGCTATTGCTAATCATTCATGGATCTAACCAGTCACAACTTCTGCCCCTACCTTTCTCCTGGACATTCCAGAAAGTGGCCTAAGAATCAAGGAACACATCCCTGGGATAATATTAACTTGTGTATTTTTATTTACACATAAAAAAATTTAATGGAATTTTCCCTTAATCTCTTTTCATGTAAAAATTTTTATTTTATTTTTATTTCATGTTTTTAATAAGGTCATAGTATAAAATGGCATAACTCATTCTTTATTTTTTTACACAAATCTATTAGAGATGCATTATCTTGTAATTATTAATTCTTTTTTTCTGGAATTTCTTTTTCCTTAAGGGTTGATGGGTAACTGGGCATCTAATAAAGGAGCAAGGAGAATTAGTGACTGGAACTTCATCACTTGCTACATTTTTGTCCTCAGCAATAGAGGATGCACCCAGCCTAGGAGGCCCCATGAGTCTGGGAAGAAGTAATTCCAGCTCATATGGGTACCTGAAGATTTCAGATCTAAAGACCATGGGAAATTTCTTGTCTGTTTAGTTTAGTGATCATTCAGAGATGGGAAACTCCTGAGGGATCCCACATTCATAGGTACCACTGATATCTCTCAAACCAAGAATCTGAGGGAATCAAGAGGCTATGGGCCTTACAGTAAATTCTTAGAGCTGCTGACTGTATAAAGTCCTGCTCTAAGAATGTAAATACAATGAAACACTAACTTTCATTTTAAGTGTTAAGAATCTTAGGAATTAGCTGGTGGTTTAGCTGGTGTCAACACTGGTATCAATACCATCCCTGCCCCTTTCTGTTTTTACCGTTTTCCCAAGTGCTTCTGTGCTTCATGTTAACGTCTTAGCTGAATTCTGAAAGATCTCTGTGGTGGGCGGGAGGGGACACTCTTTTCTCTAGAATCCCAGAAGGCACCTATGTTCATCGGGCTATTTGAAATTCAGAACCAGCAGTTAAAATGTCCATATTCAATTTGAGATACCTAATTTTCAAATAATTCTTTTAACATGCATTTCTTAATGACTTTTAAACTATTTTATTTTTTTAAACTTGCATTTAAGGTTAATATTGTACTTTAATAATAAACTTTTAAACACACCTGGTTCAAGTGTAAAATAATATTCCTGATAATTTAAGACAAACTTCCCCAAACTTATATGTACAAGTGTTTTTTTCTTACCAAAGTACCTCGATGGGTGCCTAAACAATATTGCATGGGGGTTGCGCTCATTGGCAGTCTTACATTTTTATTAAATCAAACATCATAAAGATTAACTTATGTTTGACTGGAGATATTCCCTTAAGCTAATAGAATCAAGGCTATTTTATTTTCCTTTCTTCAACGAGACTAAGTATATTCCCACTCATCAGAGCAATGTTATTTGAGAATGAAGAAAAATCTGTTTCATTTTTGAAGCAAAATGATTGGACAAAAAGATGTGTCATACCAAAGGGAACATTTTACTCTATGAAGTTGAAAGTTCAGTCATATAAGTCACTACAAACTGATAACTATGGCTTGCATTAAGATCAGGCTCTGCTGAAATCTTGATTTATTTTTCTTAAACAATACTTACCACAGAAGTATATTTTGGCTGGTGCCAAAATATACTGTGGTTACGGCACTGGCCACATGCACTGAGGCTGGCAGATTCGAACCTGCCTCCCCCACCCCCCAAATTTACATGAAGGATTAAATTCTAATAATCCAAATATTTAAAATGTTTTCCACCTTTCAAATGCTAGGTAAGTTGCTATTCTAGATTCCCCATTATTATCCAGATTTTCTTATTTTATTGAAAAAGAATATTGTGAATGGTAAATCAATATAGATCTTTAAGCTTAACACATTCCTAAGATTTTCCCTTTTAGCTTTTTTATTATCCAGTGAACATACGTGCATTGTAAAAAAGAAGATGAATTAAGCAAAATGAAGACAAAAAGTCACTCAGAGTCTTCACAACTAGAAATAAACATTATTTCTATTTAATTTTGATGTGTTAGAAGAAAATATCCTGCTGAACCATTTCTTTTTCTGGAAATGTTTTTTTCTGTTATTTCCTTCTACTTTCTTCTGCTAAGGTTGAATCATCTGGACCACAATTATTCCCCCTCATCAAGAGGGCAGTTTTTGTCTGCAGTAGCTGAGCACAATGGTCATATTAAAGAAACTTTCTTGTGGGCTCTGATTAGAAGTAAAACCCTCTTCACCAGGATTACCGCAGAGCTTGCTGCCTCATTAAATTGTCACAACAAAACAATTTGCAACTTGATACCTGTGCTCAGTATTGAGCAATCTCACTGGCTGTTCCGGGCATCTGTTTACTCATTCTTGCCATGCTGAGGGCTTCCATTTTTCACCGCCCCATGTTTTTTTTTTTTTTTTTTTTTTTCTGCTTTTAAAAAATCTTTTCCTGTTTGTTTTGAACCACGATAAGAACAGGAAAAAAAAAAAAAAGGGTGTCTTTCTGGGTTTGTTTTTTAACTTCTTTTTCAAGTCCTAGCTCATTCACAGCCAATTACCACATTGACTTTTTGGACTAATCCCGAAAGGGAGTCTCAGTTTCTACCAGGTCTTTTTTAAATTCAGTCACCGAGTTATTAATCTATTTGTAACTGCCACGTTGGATCACCAGGGCTGACCATCCCTCAAGGGCTGAACATCCATGGGAAATTATGAGACTGGGGTGTGTGAGGGCAGAGGTCATCTTCTGGGTCTGCTGATTCTTACATCATTTCTTCTATTCCATCACCTGGGAGGTCACAAAAAGTGATTCTTCACTGATGATGCAGACAATGAATGAATATCTATCTAGCTGTTCTTTTAGTTTCTCATCATCTCATTCAAGGGACAAACTCTCATGTGTCCCTATTTTTGCAAGGTTCAAGGGGGATCAAACACAAAGATTCCAGTGTAGGATGAGTTTCCATTCCTAAATATTTTTCTGTGTTTTCCAGATCCTCACCCCTGTGAGAGGCTGCACTCTTGGTCATGGCCATTCTCAGAAATTCAGTGCCCAAACTGGAGGGAGGGAAATGCAAATTCAGCTCTTCCTCGAGCATCAGGGCTGGCAAATTCCACCTTCTCTACCAGCCAGAGCCCTGGCTTTGGGGGCCCTGCTACAGTTTTCCCAGACTAGAGGGCTTGGGGCTGATTCTGGTTCTCAGAGAAATCCTGCCAAACACCTCCCTTTCCCCCCAACATCCATTTGTTTTGAAGGTTCATTATATGTATAATTAACACGGAGTCTTCTTGCCAACCGTTGTCCCAAAACAAATCAAGTTGTTTACATGCCCAAATGGAATCAAAGTAATTAGGAAACTATTTTACAAACCTGCAACACAGCCCAGATTTGGGCCAAAAGTGCTGGGCCTGAGTCCTTCTTACCTACTCCTAATTGTAGGTTAATGATTGGTCAATCATTTCTCATCTTCTGTGCTGCTTCCTTGGGTACTTGGTCATTTAAACCAAGAAATGTGGACCTGCTCACGGTATTGTCTCCTAAATATTGGGTGAAATTAGCATGCCAAGGAGGAGAGGGTGCTGTACCAATAGGGAACACACACACACATGCACACGCACACACACAAGTGGATATTAATCTTGGGTAGCAGAACTGGGATTCAGACCACAGTTGCCTTGAAATTTATTTTTCCTATTGTACGATGCTGCCCCTCACTGAAACTTTTAATAGTCCCCCTCATCGAACACTTACTTATTATGTGCCAGGAACTGTGTTAGAGCTTGCATTATTCCATTTAGTTATCACAACAAACCTATTGGAAGAGGTTGTTTCTACTTTACAGATAAAGAAAATGAGATTTGAGGGATTGAAGTGATTTTACCCACAAACACAGAGAAGTAAGTGGTAGCCAGTACTCATGTTTGAGCAGAGCCCAGGACGCTATTATCCATGACACTGTGTCAAGTGAAGTCTGAACTGCCATCTAGGCGATCTGCTCCTTTCTTGGAGATAAATCAGCAAGCCCCACGCTGGCTTTGCCTGCGCAGCACAGATACCACCATTGGGGGTGGGTTCTGCCTGCTTACCACATTGCTCAGTTGAGAAATCAATAAAATTCTCTTTGTGCTTTTCTTTGACAGATACTTACCTCTATTGCTGGAATATCGTCCAAAAGTGTTAATGCCCAAGTAACTGAAATCAATGCTGAAAAGTTGGAATTGAGGACCCGTGATGCTCAGGACTTAGAAGGCCTACATTCCAGGACCCAATTCTGCCGTCAGACCTGTCCTGCTGGTATTTTATATAAAACATTCAGAGATTAGAATGAAAATCAGATCAAAGAGGGGTATATAGTAATAATGAATACAATAATAAGGGGCCAGGCTAGGTGGCTCATGCCTGTAATCCTAGCAATCTGGGAGGCCAAGGCGGGTGGATTGCCTGAGCTCACGGGTTCAAGACCAGCCCGAGCAAGAGTGAAACCCCCGTCTCTAAAATTAGCCAGGTGTAGTGGTGGGCACCTGTAGTCCCAGCTACTCCGGAGGCCGAGGCTAGAGAATTGCTTGAACCCAAGAGTTTGAGGTTGCTGTGAGGTATGATGCCATGGCACTCTACCGAGGATGACAAAAGTGAGATTCTGTCTCAAAAGAAAAAATAATAATAATGAATACAATAAGTTTACAACTTTTGGTTCTACTGCATTATATAGCATAACTGGGAGAAAAGAAACTATACAATGTTTTTCTAAGACCAGTTTTATTTATTTTTATCACACTTATTTGTTGTGGTTATATACAAGTATAATTTACAAATGTTACGCACAATCCATTTTTTCAAGAGCAAGAAAAAGCTCCATTAAAGGTGTTAAAGCTTGTCGTGTCAAAGGTGATTAGAACCTATCAATCCTATCAAAATAATAGTAGAACTCTGAAAGCAAAGGACTTACACTCTTATAGGATATATCTCAGCACTTCCCTTCAATCAGAAGGTCTCTAAGAAACTTATTTTTCCTAGCACTGAAGCCTGCAAAGTGTATTTGCATTTTTTCAGCTGAATAACTAGGTGAACCAAAAGAGCAACAGACAGAAACCAACAATTTTTAAAAAATCAGTACTTTGCATTGCAAACAAATTTCAGATCGGAAACCTTTCAAACACTAGCAGGTTAGAAGCTAAGCAAAATGCAGTTTTGCAAACTTTTTTTCAAATTGGAGCAGATTTGATATAGATCTCACCCAACTGCAATGTCACATAAGACAGGAAGGTAAAGGAAAACAGCCATATGGGTTCATGATATAGAATAACAGAAGCCAAAAGCATCACAGTCGGTTTCACAGTTGGCCTCCCAGGCTTCCAGCCCTCTGGCTGCAAGAGGGTGTGGATCCTATTTTTGAAAATATTCTACCAGTCTCCCTTTGCCTCCAGCCCAGACTTTAACAACCTTGATGGAAAAATCTTCCTTCTAATGCAGCCTATTTTTACTTAAACCCACTTGCGTTCTCCTCTTTTTCAAATTGGAATAAAGAATGGCTTCCTGGCTTTATTATAACTTGCTCAACACCATGAATTTGGCCTATGAGTTGAAATCTTTATTTGTAATTTTAAAACCTAAAATGAAAATTAAAATAAAGGTAATATGCTTTGCACATCAAACTATCAAGGATTTTTGTCTATTGCTGTTTGGGTTTTGATTGGTTTTATTCTCATTTAAGAAGTGATCTTGGCTCTGGTGAATTTGCTTGTGAGCTAAGGACTCTCACAGACCATTACTGGAATGTCAAATTTTGAAGAAAAAAATTTGGATATGTGGGTCAAAAACCTAAAAATGTTTATACTTAATGAGATAGTGATGGATTTATAAGAAAATGCCTTTCATTGTGATACCCAATAGCATGGGATTGCTTAAGTAAATTTTGGAATATTTAGAGGTTGTAATACTATATATCAATTAAAGTCATGTTTTCTGATATATTTCTTTCTTTTTCTTTTAATTTATTGTTGGGGATTCATTGAGGGTAAAAGAAACCAGGTTATACTGATTACATTTGTTAGGTAAAGACCTTCTTACACTCATGTCTTGCCCCCAGAAGGTGTGTCACACACCAAGGCCCCACCCCCTCCCTCCTTCTTTCTAACTCTGCTCTCCCCTTCCCCCACCCCCACCGTGTCATTGTCATTAATTGTCCTCATATCAAAATCTAGTACATAGGATTCATGCTTCTCCATTCTTGTGATGCTTTACTAAGAATAATGTCTTCCACTTCCATCCAGGTTAATACAAAGGCTGTAAAGTCTCCGTTTTTTTAAATGGCTGAATAGTATTCCATGGTGTACCTACACCACAGCTGGTTAATCCATTCCTGGGTTGGTGGGCATTTAGGCTGTTTCCACATTTTGGCAATTGTAAATTGAGCTGCACTAAACAGTCTAGTGCAAGTGTCCTTATGATAAAAAGATTTTTTTCCTTCCGGGTAGATGCCCAGTAATGGATTGCAGGATCAAATGGGAGGCCTTACCTGACTTCTTTGAGGGTTCTCCATACTTCCTTCCAAAAAGGTTGTATAAGTTTGCAGTCCCACCAGCAGTGTAAAAGTGTTCCCTTCTCTCCACATCCACGCCAGCATCTGCAGTTTTGAGATTTTGTGATGTGGGCCATTCTCACTGCAGTTAGTTGGTATCTCAGGGTGGTTTTGATTTGCATTTCTCTAATAAATAGGGATGATGAACATTTTTTCATACGTTTGTTAGCCATTCATCTGTCTTCTTTAGGGAAGGTTCTATTCATGTCTCTTGCCCATCGATATATGGGATTGTTGGCTTTTTTCATGTGGATTATTTTTAGTTCTCTATAGATCCTAGCTCTCTATAGATCCTAGTTATCAAGCTTTTGTCGGATTCAAAATATGCAAATATCCTTTCCCATTGTGTAGGTTGTCAATTTGCTTTGGTTGTTGTCTCCTTAGCTGTACAGAAGCTTTTCAGTTTCATTAAGTCCCATTTGTTTATTTTCGTTGTTGTTGCAATTGCCATGGCAGTTTTCTTCATGAAGTCTTTCCCCAGGCCAATATCTTCCAGTGTTTTTCCTATGCTTTCTTTGAGGATTTTTATTGTTTCATGCCTTAGATATAAGTCCTTCATCCATCTTGAATCAGTTTTTGTGAGTGGAGAAAGGTGTGGGTCCAGTTACAGTCTTTTACATGTGGATATCCAGTTCTCCCAGCACCATTTATTGAATAGGGAGTCTTTTCCCCAAGGTATGTTCTTGTTTGGTTTATCGAAGATTAGGTGGTTGTAAGATGTTAGTTTCAGTTCCTGGTTTTCTATTCAATTCCAAATGTGTATGTCTCTATTTTTGTGCCAGTACTATGCCGTCTTGACCACTATGGCTTTGTAGTACAGCCTAAAATCTGGTATGGCGATGCCTCCAACTTTGTTTTTATTACTAAGAACTGCCTTAGCTATACAGGTTTTTTTCTGGTTCCATACAAAATGCAGAATCATTTTTTTCAAATCTTGAAAGTACGATGTTGGTATCTTAATAGGGATACCTTAATTGAATAGGTAGATTGCTTTGGGAAGTATAGACATTTTAACAATGTTGATTCTTCCCAGCCATGAGTATGGTATATTCTTCCATTTGTTAGTATCCTCTGCTATTTCCTTTCTGAGGATTTCATAATTTTCTTTACAGAGGTCCTTCACCTCCTTTGTGAGGTATATTCCTAGGTATTTCATTTTCTTTAAAGCTATGGTGAAGAGAGTTGTGTCCTTAATTAGCTTCTCATCTTGACTGTTATTGGTGTATACAAAGGCAACTGACTTGGTGGACATTAATTTTATATCCTGAGACACTACTGTATTTTTTGATAACTTCCAGGAGTCTTTGGGGTTCTCTAAGTATAAGATCATGTCATCAGCAAAGAGGGAGAGTTTGACCTCCTCTGCCCCCATTTAGATTCCCTTTATTTCCTTGTCTTGCCTAATTGTATTGGCTAGAACTTCCAGCACTACGTTGAATAGTAAAGGTGACAGAGGACAACCTTGTCTGGTTCCAGTTCTGAGAGAAAAAGCTTTTAGTTTTACTCCATTCAGGAAATATTGGCTGTGGGTTTGTCATAGATAGCTTCAATCAGTTTTAGAAATGTGCCACCTATGCCTGTACTCTTCAGTGTTCTAATTAGAAAAGGATGCTGGATTTTATCGAATGCCCTTTCTGCATCTATTGAGAGAATCATATGGTCTTTGTTTTTGCTTCTATTAATATGGTGGAAACGTTTATGGACTTTCATATGTTAAACCAGCTTTGCATCCCTAGTATGAAACCTACTTGATCGTGATGTATGACTTTTTTGATGAGAAGCTGTAATCTATTGGCTAAGATTTTGTTGAGAATTTTTGCGTCTATATTTATTAGTGAAATTGGTCTGAAATTCTCCTTTTTGTTGGGTCTTTTCCTGGTTTTGGTATCAAGAGTGATGTTTGCTTCGTAGAACGTGTTGGGAAGACTCCTCCCTCCTCAATTTTTGGGAATAATTTCTGCAGTACGTGAATAAAACTCTTCCTTGAAGGTTTGATAGAATTCTGGTGTGTGTTTTCTGATATATTTCTAAGGCAGTCCTCGAGTACATAAATCTCCTTAAGTGACTGCCCACCGATCTGCTGGCTGGATTAACCAATTCTCTTTGCTTCCTCTCTAAATATTCTGGATGACATCCAACCATGTTAACCACTCTTTTCAGTTCAATTCTTTCTTGTGGAATTTGAGGCTTATCAATATTTAAGTTGCTTCCAAATCTGTTTATGGTCATTGGTATCATGATATTAATATGTAACTTAATTAAATATTGTGTGTAAGTTAATTAAGTACAAATACAGAGAAAAGACAGACTTTATTTCTATGAAAACTAGGTTGAACACTTTAGAGAATTTCAATAAAGGTGAGCTGCTAAAAGATTGTTGATAAATTAAGTGGGGGCAAAATGAATGCAAAATTATAAGGAAAAATGCAAAAATCTTTAAAGTCATTCATACAGATTATGGATGTGCTTAAGTTTCCTCTCCAACAAGAAGGGAGGAAGGAAGGGGGAAAGGAGGAAAGGAAAAAAGGGAGGAAGGAAGGAAGGAGAGAAGAAAGGAAAAAAAACAGGAAATTATAGGTAATGTTTTATGATGTCATTTAAGTGAGAAAGTCTAGGATTCTCATAACTTGGTTCTACATCACAAGACAGGCAAATGATTATATAGTTATATTTTATAAATTGAAATATAAAATTCATAGTATTTTTAAATGATTTCTTTTGTGAACTGATAGTTTTGATTAACTGTTCAAAAAAGTCCTCACCACATCACTGTATCCGATAAGAACAACGTTCTATATGTTGTCCACCTCTTTGTAAAATTTTGTAATGAATATTTTGTAAAGAAAGATACATTTAGCTACAGTTTCCCATTTTCCCTCTGTATGGCAACTGTAGAGGTGACTTGTGAGAGACACTGTATTTTGCTTTATCAAAAAGAATGCTATGAGGTTATTAAGGAAATCACTCACCTTGGAAACACAGCATAAATTCTTTCTGCTCTACAAGTGAGTAAAGCAGATTAGAGTTTGTCTAGTTTTTTAAAATTAGTTATACCATTAATAAAGTCACCAGTGATGTTTTTCTCATACACTTCCCTTTATATTTTCCCTGTCTTTCCTCTATCTTCTTCCCCTAATCTAGTTTTCACCACTTGACAGCATGTATTTATTTGCACATTGTCTGCGGTTAGCCTGAGGAGGTGAAGTCTTTGAAGGTCAAGGCATTGCACAATCTATAACTCCTACAGAGTCCCTAGCACACAATAGGCATTTAATAAACACCTTTTAAATAAATGAATTTTTCCAGGGAATGCATCTGTTGCATAATGCTTAGTAATACCAATACAGTGACTCATTTTCTTTTTAGAGTAAATTAAGGCGAGCATAAACATTATTTAAAATTGTTTGTATTAGAATAACGAGCCTGATAATAAATTTTGTTATACATATGTTCCCACCTGCCCCTCAAAACCTACCCTGACTTTCCATGGAAAAGTAATAGAAGGAAGAGAAGCGGGCACTGCACCTTCTCCCTAGGCAGCCATGTGCCCTTCTGACAGCAGTTCAAGAGAAGTATCAGACTCTCTCCGTCATGTGCAGGATGAAACTTACACTTATAAAAAAATAACACTTTTGTTAAAGATTTTGAAACTACTGAGGTTTGATCAAGGTCTTTAGAATTTCAAATGTTCTTTTTCTTAAACTACACAATTTCTTGTCAGCATCTGTGTACTTTAGAAAGTAAAATGAGAAGTCAGAGCAAAGGGCATTAGTTTGGTAATCGTGGTGGCCAGCGACAGCTATCTACGCCATGAACATACACCTCCCAACCTCTTCTCTTTCTCCAAAGAAGTGAGTTGGTAAAAGCATTTCTTCCGGTGTATTTGGTCATTTTGACCTTCCCCCTTTTTGTCTGTTCCTTTTATCAATCATCCTATTTCTATAGGCACAGTCCTTCACTCACTCTTTTGGTGTTTGCTCTGGGAGACTTTCTGGCTCTTGGCATGATTTTTTATAATAATCTGCTCCCTGACTGTATTTATATATCATTAACTGAAGCGCCCTGCCCGACACATCTCCTGCCCCCTCTCATTTGAGGAGTGTTTCATTGTCATCCCTCCATGCTCCCCACACTGTGGCCTGGCCACCTCCTGTTCAGATGCTTGCCCCTTTCTTTCTTGGCCAGGTGAACGGAAAGCTACTGAGTGCACAAAGGATGGGCCTGAACCAGAGTGTGTGCCATGCCAAGAAGGGAAGGAGTACACGGAGGAGAAACATTATTCTTCTAAGTGCAGAAGATGTAGACTCTGTGATGAAGGACACGGTAAGAGTCGTAAAAAGCAATTTAAAAAGACCAATCTGGACACTCCATCTTGAATCATTTATAACACAATTTGAAATTGGGACCTGCTCTGGTGCTGTGATGAGGGGAAGGACCAGGCTGAGTAGGGTCAAGCAGACCCAGATGCTGAGCTAATCACTGTCTAGACATTTATGAGTCAAGTCTAGGCAATTCTTACAGATGTAGAAGGACTAAATTTGAACCCTGGGAACAATTTTCATCAGCTCCAATGAAAAGGCTGGAGATTATGTTTTTTATGGCCTTTGCTTACACTTGTATGATGTCTCTCGTTCACGGCCTGCAGGAGCTCAGAGATTTGCATATACAAGGACAGAGAAACCCCAGGGATGCTCCCTCTTCTTGGGAGATTTGAATTATTATGACATTTGTTATGACTTGAATTTTTATGGATATATCGATCTATTCTGAGGGCTCAGAATAAAATATAGTAGAACCTCCATAGTTGACCTTCTCTCTAAATTTTCATAGACCAGACCACAGTACAGCAGGCCTACGTCCTTATGTTGACCACCTCCATAGGTTGACCAGTTACAGAAGTTTTACTGTATAACAGACGTACTTCTAGTTTTGTTTGACAGACATAAAGCTTTTTTTGCTTCTATTCAGGTTCTAAAACAGTGTTTCTCAACTTTGGCTATGCATTAGAGTTGCCTAAGAGCTATGAAAAAAGCCAATAGTTCCCGCCTCAAGGCAATTAAATTAGAATCTCTTGAGTGAGTGCCTTGGCACTGGTCTGATTGAGTAAGTATAGGTGAGAGCTACCTTCTGCCTTTCTAACAAACTCCCAGGTGAAGCCAGTGCCACTGGTCCACAGGCCATATTTTGATAGATAAGGCTCTAGGCTCAAGGTCCAGGGAAGCCATCTACAAAGGGTGGGGTTTATCTCAGTTGCCAGATTGCTCTGTCCACTTAAAATCTGCTAAATGGTTGTTGGCAGTTTCAACCTGGGGTCCCTTGTTTTGCATTCAGACACCACATGTATTACCAAAGGTGTGATGATGTGATTGTTCCTGTAAGCAGTGGATTTCAAAAATCCATGTAGCTCCTGCCCATTGTTTTCACAGCTCATTTATAACTAGCTGCTGTAATTAAGAGTTTTCAACCTGGTTTTCTAGGCTTAGAAGTGGAAATGAACTGCAGTCGGACCCAGAATACCAAGTGCAGATGTAAATCAAACTTTTTCTGTAATTCTTCTATTTGTGAACACTGTGACCCTTGCACCAAGTAAGTTTTAGTTTTTCTCTGACTAAAACTCTGGGTATACTATTCGGCCATTAAAAAAGACAGAGACTTTACATCTTTTGTATTAACCTGGATGGAAGTGGAACACAATCTTCTTAGTGAAGCATCACAAGAATGGAGAAGCAAGAATCCTATGTACTCATTCTGATGTGAGGACAATGAATGACCTAGTACATGGTGGGTGTAGGGGAAGGGGAGAGCAGAGAGAGGGAAGGAGGGAGGGGGTGGAGGGTCACAGTGTGTGACACACCTTTTGGGGGCAGGACACAATTATAAGAGGGACTTTACCTAGCAAATGCAATCAGTGTAACCTGGCTCTTTGTACCCTCAATGAATCCCCAACAATAAAAAAATATATACATAAATATATAATATTTATAATATAATATATAAAATAATATATATATAAAACCCACTGGGTCTACTGTGAGAGATACTGTCTTCTAGGGGGAAGCAACACTGACTGAGAGCCAAAAATTACCACTCGAGTCTTGCTTTGCCTCCAGTCAGTTAGTGACCATTTGCTCAATTAAATTTTGTTGAACACCAAACATTTATTGAATACTTCCCATGCACACAACTCTGGCTGCTTGAGCTAATGACGTGAGTGATTGTTAATGCAATCTAGAAACATATTCCTGGCATCAAGATATCAGTCTAGAGAACTGTCAAGAAAAGCAGTGCTTATTGTGTCAATACCAGGTGACACATCAGAAGAGACTTGTATTCATGGTGTTAAAAGTTATACTGGAAAGCGTTTCCACGCTGCCTGAAAACTCAGGAGTGAAGATAGGACACGTGGCTTGAGTCTTGAAGGAAGAAAAGAAAGAACGTTACCTACTTGTTCTCTCTGCCTCTTTCGGTGAACATCAGGTTAGGTAATATGTGTTATAAAGGTAGCTTCTTTTGCTTTGCAAGATATTTTTCTATATAAATGTAAATGTTTAGGATTACTATTCTTTTGCCTCTCCTTAAACTTGTAGTTCATCTCGGGAAAATTTTAGGAGTTTATCTAATACGCTGAAGAAGTAGGGACGTGACACCTTAGTTATCTTTCCTAGAAAAATTTTATGTGCACCTGCTATAGCCGTTCTAAATGGTAGTATTTAGAACTACTAGGTTTTTTTGTTGTTGTTGTTTGTTTTTAGACAGAGTTTCACTCTGTGCCCTGGGTTAAGTGCCATGGCATCATCATAGCTCACAGCAACATCAAACTCCTGAGCTCAAGAAATCTTCTTGCCTCAGCCTTCCGAGTAGCTGGGACTACACTTAGCTAGTGTTTTTTTTTTTTGTTACTGTTGTTTTTTGTTTGTTTTTGTAGAGATGAGGTCTCCCTCTTGCTCAGGCTGGTCTTGATCTCCTGAGCTCAAGCAATCCGCCCATCTCGGCCTCCCAGAGTGTTAGGAGTACAGGCATGAGCCTCTGCACCTGGCTAGAACTACTGTTAATAAGAAATATTGTTATTACCAGTAGTAGTTCTAAGTACTTCTTGATTTAATTTTCTTCTCATGGTAACCACTTGAGGTAGATCATTTTATGTCCATGTTACTGATAAGATAACAAACTGGTAATGGTTAACTGATTTTTCAAGCTCACCCAGCTAAGTGATGAGCAGAGGCAGACTATCTGTCAGTGTCCGCCTGTCAGAAGAAAATCCCACATGAACCTTCTGAGTCAACACTTGATGTTAAAAGTGGCAACTTGTAAGGGCCAGCTGAGTAGCTTTCCTAAGCGACAGTTATTGTCTGCCCATTTTATTTTTCTATGGGAATTTTTTGAAATTGTTATCGAGGACTAGTTTACGTCCTGGTATATAAGTGTTCCATTTATGACCACTTTTAGGTTGATTTTGGTGTCTATTTTATCCTCTCTCTTATATATCAATATTTTATTACTTTCCTTGAACACTCTTGACATCTTAAAACATAGAGTTACTCCTTAAGGTATTTTTTTATCCAAACGTCCAAGTTATTTTATCAGCTTAGACCAGCTTTAGAGGCTAATCTAGAAAGATTTGAGGGAACAAATTTCCCAGAGATGCAGGATAGATAACATGGCCCCTAATTTATAATGTGTTATTGAATATGATATAGAAATTATTTGACCAGACATTTTGAATTTCACCTGTATTTTCTTTCTAGGTGTGAGCATGGAATTATTGAGGATTGCACTCGAACCAGCAACACCAAATGCAAAAAGGAAGGTAATTATTTCTTTTTATGGCCATATTACCCTTTCTCCCATCTCAATGGCAAAATATGAAGAAAAGCCAATCCATTTTGTCATTTGAGAGTTTGCTTTTTTAACTCTTAAAGAATGCTCATTTTCATATGAAATGTCCAATCTTCCAATCTGTAGGCTCCGGATCTGACTCGTGGTGGTGGTTAGGCATCCTGATCCCGGTTCTAGTTGTTCTACTTGTTCCACTTGTTTGTGGTAAGTTCTTACTTTGTTCAAACTATAGATTAAAATAACTTGAGAAGTAGTTACAAAGATTTCATCTTCCATGTCCCACCCATGAGAAAGCTGCCAGGTAGGTAGATCTGCTGTGTTGTGATTTTCCTGCCACTGAACACACCGTCAAGAGTTGTAAGATTGGATGGTATTATCCCTCAGCTACTGTTTCTGGATCAGCTGCTGTTTCTGGATAACGGTTTGGAGGCACTGAGTGGGATTCTAATCTGTCACGTGAGCAAGGGTTCTCTGCAGTAGCAGAGATGGTCAAACGTCAAAAGTAATCCTTGCATATTCATTGAGCTGTCCCCATGCAAAAAGAGAATACAAAGATCAAAGGCATTCCCAGGAAAGGCATCGCAGGGAAAAGGTGATAAACTTGTTCTTCTCTGCTCCTCTAGTGTCTTAATCAAACTTCATGTTTTCAATTCTCCTTCTTAATTTAAAATAATACAGTGACACATTTTATGCAAGGGTAACTTTTTTTTTTTTTTTGCAGTTTTTGGCTGGGGCGCCTCCGGTATATGGGGCCGACACCCTTCTTTGAGCCTCAGGTGCTGCCTGGGTAACTTTTTTATAGAGACAGTCTTACTTGGTCATCCTGAGTAGAGTGTTGTGGCATCATAGCTCACAGCAACCTCAAACTCTTGGGCTCAAGAGATCCTCCTGCCTGAGCCTCCTGAGTAGCTGGGAGTACAGCTGCCCACCACAACACCCAGCTATTGTTTTAGAGATGAGGGTCACACTCTTGCTCAGGCTGGTCTCCAACTCCTGAGCAAAAGCAATCCACCCACCTTGGCCGCCTAGAGTGCTAGAATTACAGGCATGAGCTACCATGTCCGTCTCCCAATGCAAGGGTTACTTAATGAAGTCAGCAGATAAGCCATAGTTGAATAAAATCTTGATTAATCTAGGGAAAATCCTTTTAAATCATTTATAAAGTAACAGAGTTGCACCAACTTTCAATTAACTTAGAAGCATCTATTTTTTTTTTTCTCTTGGAACGATATTCTTTCTTTCTTCAGTTCACTGATGATAAAGAAGTTGCCTTGCCTTTAGCGGTCATTTAGCACTACAGTTGTCCTCAGACACATATGGCTTCCTTTCTTTTATATCACACTAACTTCAAGGCATACACCCATCAAGTGTGTATACTTGAGGTATGTGTGAGTGTGTGTACTGGAATTTCTGGGCATTGAATGCCACTGCTGGCCAATGGATGTTGACTTTCATTTTCTGTGGCTTCTGTAGCCCTGCTACCCACTTCCTTGCTGAAAAGGAGCGGTAGTGGCCTTCACCATAAGTCAGAAGCCTCCTTCACACTTTCCAATGCATGGTAATTAGATGGATTCCCTTAAGATATGACCTGTCGCTAGAACAGGTGACTTAGGGGTGGGGGGTAAGAGATTCAAAATGGGCACAGCACTGCCTTCTGTGCTGTTTGTCCCCTTTAAGTCCCCCTCTTTTTTCTTCTTATACCTCTCTTAGTGTGAGAAGATGTTCTTACTTGCATCCTACAAGGCTAAGACCTACATCTGATTAAAATTTTTTTTGATCTTTCAGGACTGATGAAATATAGAAAGAATAGGAAAAAAGAAAATGGCCACCCTGAATCTACAACAGCAGAGGTATTGAAACATGCATCAGCTTTCTTGAAAAAATAGAGAAATTAGTAATTCAGTTTTCAATTAGTTACTTTCTTTTAAAGAAGCATTTAGTTCATGCATGGGTTAAAGGGCATCACAACTCAATTCAGATAGGGTGCCCTGAGAGTGTCCTGAGTGTGAGTTGTAAAAAGGACCTGGCCAAGTTGCCTATTCCATGTTGGTGTTATCGCTACAGAGAGACGCCCTTTACCAGAACATGGGATCCGTGTCCAAGTCTGGGCAAAGAGATTACCTTCAAGTCCACTATCAAGGCACAGCTCACTTCTCTCCACCTACCTCTTGCCTTTATTTCTTGCATGTCTTTTCCCAACATGGGATCAGGCATTTCAAAAAGCAAAGAAATAGACTAGGAAGAGTAGCCAGTTCTGCATAATTGAATGATTTTGTCATTTGAGACCAGGGCTCAATGGGAGTTATGATTCTTTAAATCAAAATAGTACCAAAAGAAAAAGATTCAATTTGAACCATTTTATGGTGTCCAAAATAAGAATAGTTACAGTGTAAGAACATTTTAGAATGATTACGTTTATTGTTTATTTTAATGAGTCTATATGAAAAATAATCTCAGCCAATTCCATGAATTCTTAGGTTCTTTGGCTTGGTAAAGACGTAGCACAACATTGCGTAGTTTCTGACAAGACTGGAACCTTTCAGAATCAAAATTGAATGAGGAAGGATCTTTCTTAACTGCTTAGTCCAGTTTCCCAATTTTACGCATTAAGCAACTGTTTACACTTCCTTCAGAATGAAGGAAGAATGCGAAGATTACATTTACAATATTCCAATCATATTTTTATCTTATTTCTCTTCTCACCTCCATTTTTTTTTCTCCTCAGGACGAAGTGCCAATGAATTTACCTGGTAAAGCTTTTATCATTTTATTTCATAACGATAGCTTCCTTTGGCTTAACAGGCCAAGTTGAGGATAAAATTGCCTAATTATATGACATATTTTGAGATCTTGCTGTTCTTTGAGCTTCTTCCTGCTTACCATGAAGGGTTTGTAAGGAAATTTGTTTAAATTTATAACTAATACATAGTTAAAAATATATGAAGTAACAAAAGGATGCTATAGTCTGAATCTTAACAAATTTTCTTTCATAACAGTTAGACACATTACAGAACTGCCTAAATTGACCTAGAAGTTAAACGGAACTGTGGACTTAGTTATTATTGGTGAACCCTGTCCTTTTGCACCTGTGAGTCATTGATTATCAGATCCATAGGCATGTTGGAGGAAATGTTTTCCCATCCTCTTATTGTATAAATGAGAAAAGAAGATAAAGAGATGTTATGTATATAATCTACAAGTTATATAGATGGTTACTGGAGACATAGCAGGAGTTGAAATTAGAAGTCAGGATTTTTTAGTTGCCATTTCCCCCTCAAGCAACTCTTTAGATTTCTAGGGCTTAGCTGTATTGTTAAGTACTACAAAAGAAAAAATAAACCTGGTTTTTAGTAATGGAAATTTCATTTACAAAAATGACTTTTCAGACTATTTTCTGTTTTTCAGATGTTGACTTGAATAATTATATCCCTACTATTGCTGAACAAATGACAATAAATCAAGTTAAAGAATTTGTTCGGAAGAACGGTGTCAATGAAGCCAAAATAGACGAGATCAAGAATGACTATCTCCATGATACAGCTGAACAAAAAGTACAACTGCTTCGTAATTGGTATCAACTTCACGGGAAGAAAAATACCTATGCTGTGTTTATTAAAAGTCTCAGAAAAGCCAATCTTTGTGCTGTTGCAGACAGAATTCAGCGTATAGTCTGGATGGACCATAACTAGAAAAATGAAAATGAAAGCTCAGTCTAGACTGAAGAACAACTAACTCAGTTCTGAGTATGTGTAATTAGAATTTGAAAAAATTCTGAATGGGGGAAGGCTGTAAATATTGCTTGGCTTTTCATTGAATGTGTTTTCTTTTTTCATGTGTTAGATTTTCAGACCTAGTATATTTATAGATTTCAATATCTCATGATTCTGCTTTTGAGAATGTTTAAAAACTAGTTGATTCAATAGACATAGTCAAAAGTAAATGCAATGGCCTGTTAAGTCCCCAATAGGAATGTATGCAAAGAACAAAAGATTAGGATCACCCTCTAATATGTAACAGCTGATTCTATCGAAATGAATGTAATTAGTATGTGTTCATACAAATGTCTATCCAGAGGCTGACCCCACTCCATCAATCAATAGAAGCCATGTCCTTTTGTTGAAACGTCACAGTCACTAGACAGGCTATTTTTCCTCCAAGTTACCTCCACATGTCTAGAGCTTTGACCACATTTTGAAACTTTGTTTACAACTCGAATGGTGCTTATTCAGGTAAAGCATATACATTTTTAATGCAGAATTTAATAAGGTTCTACCTCAAAGGTCTATGCACAGATTACTGGTATTTTATTGTGCACTATTTCAATTTACGTAGAAAACAGACAATGAGTTATGATGCTTGAATATTTTATATTTGTCATTTTACTGAATCAAAATAATCTACTTCTTTCCCAGATACCAAAAGCATTTCAAGTAGGAGAGTTATTACTAGAGCCCTGCCACCTCTGTGCTCATTTTCTCCTTGATGTTCCTTTAGATAGCCTCATATACCCCCAGACCTGAAAGCATCACCAAAGAGATAGTGTTCTGCTAAAAGTCAAGACTTCCCTTAGAAATTCTAGCCTGGTTTGGAGACATTAACTGCCTTTATAGAAGGTAGCTCTGTGGCATGTCATGAACTCATCTTAACCATCAAAGATGATAAGGTGGATTTCCCCTGCACAAAATATCCCATAACGCCCATGTGTTCTTTTTTGCTACAAATGTCAGTGTGTACATAGCAAAGGTAAAATTACCTGTAGGTTTTAGGAATTGCTCTTGTTATTTCTTGCAGGTTCTTAGATATACACACCCATTCCTTAATGCTAAATACTGCTATTTTGTTACTCCTACATTTAAACATTTCTGAAATGTCGTATTATATGTGAATTTTAATAAATACTATTTATATTTATATAAGTATATACTGAGGATTGTTATAAATTGAAGTAGATACTTAGAACCACTGAAGTGTTTCCATTAATAGAATAATTTTTTCACCTTATATTTGGAAATAGAAAATATAGATAAAAACATTTAATTAAAACAATGTTTTTTGCATTTCTGGTTTGCCGGGAGCCAAAACATCTCACAAGAATGCCCCTTGCTATCTTGATTTTACAGGCAAACTGTTCTCAGGAATTCAACCGTAAACAGCAATGGTACTTTCCCCTTGCGTATCTCTTCAAAAATGCACCCCCCGCCTTAGGGTCCTTCTCCTAGTAATTTTCCAGAAACTAGCCCCCTCCCCGCCCTGTTAGGAATAGCCCTTAGTTACTTCCTTGTTTGTGTGCTTATAAGTCCAGCTGAAAAATAAACTCTTTGGAGCTTGATCAGACTCTTGACTTGCTCTCATTCTTTTGTGTCTCTTGTCCCCTCATTCGACTGACCCCTTTGTTTCCCAGGTCCCTGTTGAATTCCCCGCGGGCCGGGGCAATTGGCACCCAAACATGGGGCAAGGGTACGGGGGTGTCATCGAACGTTGCTGCCAGTAAGGGTACCCTTATCATTGGATTGCCGCAACACGAAGGTTGTGAGTGAAAATCCGCACTATGATCGCCGCGCCACAAGAAGGACGTGAGTGAAGATCCGCACCGAGATCGCCGCAGAATTGCCCACCTGCGAGTTTGATCCATCAAGGTAAGAGAAAGCAACGAGTTTATGGGACAAACGTTAAGTAAACATGACTTGTTTATTCAGGGACTCAAGGAGTCCCTCAAGACACGAGGAATTCGGGTAAAGAAAAAAGATCTCTATAATTTTTTTGTTTTTATTGGTGATATCTGTCCTTGGTTCCCCCAAGAAGGCACTATTGATGTTCTGAGATGGACTAGAGTCGGTGATTGTCTAAAAGATTATTATAGAACATTCGGCCCCGAAAAAATCCCCGTTCAGGCATTTTCCTACTGGAACTTGATCTATGATATTTTAAAAACTTACAACCAATGGCCTGATATCCAAGAAGTTGTTAAAGAAGGAGAAAAGGCGCTTAAAGAACACTCCAGACCACCCTCAGCCTGCCCTTCTGTTTCTGTTCCTATGCCTGAGTCTGACACTCCCCCCAATCCTGAACCTCTCAAACCTCCTATTAATTCCCTATACCCCTCCCTCGAGGAGCCCCCTCCCGACTCCCTCTCTCCCGAAGAAACGACCACCCGGGAAGAGGAGGCCGCTAAGTATCACAATTCTGACTGGCCTCCCTTCCCTTCCGTCCTAAATCATCCCCCTTCCTATGCTTCTGCCCCTCTATTTTGTGCTCCGATTCTAGGCGTAGATACGCCAATTGAAAATGTCCAACGCAAATTATGTCAAGAGGTCTCCTCCCTTAAGGACTTACTCCAAACAAGGAAGGAACATTTAAAACTCATTCAAGAGTTACGTGCTTTAGAATTGGAGCTAAAAATCCCCCCCCACCCCAACGTTTCATAAACATAGCTCAAAACAAAAACCTTTAAAGGCGCTGCACGCCTTTCCTGTAACTAAGATAAAAGGGAATCCCCCTCCCGAATCAGAACCAAAACCCCCCTCTGATGGGGACGAACACCCCTCGGCAGATGACGCCTCAGATGATGACCACGAGGCCTCTGACTCAGATGCTGAAAAAACTGAAACTGCCGATCAGCAGTATCGTCGCTTGAATTTCAAGCATGTTAAAGAATTAAAAACTGCTGTGTCCCTCTATGGCCCCACAGCCCCTTTCACTATATCTATAGTTGAATCTCTGAGCGAGCGGTGGCTCACCCCAAATGACTGGTTCTTTATAACCCGTGCCACCCTGCCTGGAGGTGGTTATGTCCTCTGGAGAACCGAATATGCTGATAACTGCAAAGAAACAGCAGCCCGTAATCTTGAAAATAAGACCTCCAAGAAATGGACTAGGGATAAACTCATGGGACGTAGTCCCTATGATAGTAACATCATACAAGCTAAATTTTCCCCCGGCCTCCTGGCCCAAATACAGAATGCTGCCCTTAAAGCATGGAGAAAGCTCCCTCCCAAGGGATCGGCAACTACCTCCTTGGCCAACATTCGACAGGGCCCTGACGAGCCTTATAGTAATTTCATCAGCCGCCTTACCGATGCGGCTGAGAGGCTCGTCGGCCAACAAGAAAATGAAAGCGAGTTCATTACACATCTCGCATTTGAAAATGCAAACCCTGCATGTCAAGCCGCCATACAGCCTCACCGCAGCGGCAAGACCATTTCTGATTATGTTAAACTTTGTGCAGGTATCGGCACCGTTCACTCCATGGGACTCGCTATTGGAGCCGCCCTTAAAGAATTCGCTCAGGGAAACAACCCAAAAACTTGTTTTAGTTGTAAACAACCAGGACACTTTTCTAGAGACTGCACGGCCCCTAAGGCCGAACGACCCGTACTGCCCGCTCTTTGTCCACGATGCAAGCGAGGCAAACACTGGGTGTCCGAATGCCATTCAAAAACAGACGCCCAAGGCAATCCCTTACCTCAGAAGCAGGGAAACTTCCTACGGGGCCAGCCCCTGGCCCCCAAATGGGCACAAACCCGTGGGGCTATCAGGTTTGTCCCCCCAAACCCGCCCCCTCAAGTTCAAGCCTCCTCTCCCTCTCCCGAGCAACTGCCGACAGCGCAGGACTGGACCTCTGTTCCTCCACCGGCGCAATACTAACACCTGAAATGGGCATCCAAATCCTCCCTACAGGGGTTTATGGTCCCTTGCCCCCCCAACACTTTCGGACTTCTTCTTGGACGTGCCAGTACCACCCTGCAAGACCTCACTATTCCCCCCGCATCATTGATAATGATTACGCCGGAGAAATTAAAATACTTGCTTCCGCCTCCCTCGGCCCTATAACCATTCACCCAGGCCAAAGAATAGCTCAGCTAATATTACTTCCCCTCCAACCATCCTTATTCTCTAAAAACCCGGGGTACTCATAACCTCGGTTTCTCTGACGCTTATTGGGTCAGACAAATCACACAAGAAAAACCCCTCCTTAAGCTACAATTAAACGGCAAAACTTTTGAAGGGTTACTTGACACTGGGGCAGACGCCACAGTAATCGCCAGTAAATACTGGCCCCCTTCCTGGCCCCTCACTACTTCCCTAACCCATCTCCGGGGTATTGGCCAAACCTCCAACCCCCAGCAGAGTGCTGAAATCCTCAAATGGACAGACGAGGAAGGCAACACTGGTACTGTCCAACCTTATGTTGTGCCTGGCCTCCCAGTCAATCTCTGGGGCAGAGACATCCTTGCCCAACTAAGACTAATTATGTGCAGTCCAAACGAAACCATCACCCACCAAATGTTAAAACAAGGGTTTCACGCTGGTCAGGGATTAGGGAAATATTCCCAAGGAATAAAAGAGCCCATTCAAATAACCTCAAATCTTAACGGCGCTGGACTAGGCATAGAAAATTTACCCTGACGGCTATTGACCTTCCTGTACCCCACGCTGATAAGATTACTTGGAAATCCAATGAACCGGTGTGGGTCGATCAATGGCCGTTAACTACAGAAAAATTAACTGCGGCAGCAACGTTAGTACAGGAACAGCTTGCTGCTGGCCATATTGAACCTACTACTTCCCCTTGGAACACTCCTATTTTTGTCATAAAAAAGAAATCCGGCAAATGGAGACTGCTGCAAGATTTAAGAGAAATAAATAAAACAATGCTTTCCATGGGAGCTTTACAACCAGGTCTGCCTACTCCCGTGGCTATCCCTGCTGGATTTTATAAGATTATAATTGACCTCAAAGATTGCTTCTTTACCATTCCCTTACATCCCTAAGACAAGGCACGCTTTGCATTTAGCTTACCAGTAACTAATTTCAAAGGACCCATGCCTCGCTTCCATTGGAAAGTTCTACCTCAAGGCATGGCTAACAGCCCAACACTGTGCCAAAAATTTATAGCCCAAATTATTGACCCTTTTCGAACATTATGGCCTACCATCTATATAATTCACTACATGGATGACATTCTTTTAGCAGGAGCAGATGCTTCCCAAGTACTCCTATGTAGTCAGCAACTCTCACAGAGATTAATAGACCGAGGCCTCCAAATTGCCCCAGATAAAATTCAATTAAAAGACCCCTATTTTTATTTAGGATTTGAGCTCCACCATCAGAAAATCACCACACAAAAACTCCAATTAAGAACCAGCCATTTAAAAACCTTAAATGATTTTCAAAAACTTTTAGGCGATATTAATTGGATTAGACCTTATCTCAAACTTACCACCAGAGACCTCAAGCCCCTCTTCGACATTCTTAAAGGTGATCCTAACCCCTCCTCCCCCCGCTCCTTAACCCCTGCAGAGATAACAGCCCTAAAAACTGTCGAGGTGGCCATCCAGAACCAAGGAGTCACTTTTATCTCTTATGACAAACCCTTCTCATTCATTATCTGTGCCACACCTCATACCCCTACTGGAGTATTTTGGCAACATGGTCCTCTCTTATGGACCCACCTTCCTGCTTCCCCTTCCAAAATTCTCGTCCCTTATGCTACCTTAGTTGCCAACCTCATCCGTTTAGGACGCAAACAAAGTCGTAAGTTCTTTGGCAAAGATCCTGACAGGTTAATATTACCCTATACAAAAGACCAGCCTAACTGGCTCTTACAAACCACAGATGAGTGGCCAATTGCCTGTTTATCTTTTTCCGGTGCGATTGACAATCATTATCCTGCCAACAAATTACTCCAATTCAGCAAAATTCACCCTTTTATTTTTCCAAGAATAACTTCCCCTCAACCACTTCCTGAGGCATGCCTTGTGTTTACTGATGGCTCCTCTAATGGTCTTGCTGCCTACACCATAGACGGACAAACCACCACTGTCCAATCTCCTTTTAAATCAGCACAACTTGTAGAACTTTATGCAGTAATTCAAGTCTTCTTAACCTTAACTAATCATCCTTTTAATCTGTATACTGATTGCGCTTACATTGCTCATTCAGTTCCTCCCCTTGAGACAATTCCCTATATTAAACCCTCCACCAACGCCACCCCCCTTTTTATCCACCTCCAAAAATCAATCAACTCCAGAAATTACCCCTTTTATCTTGAACACCTTCGCGCCCATTCTGATCTGCCTGGTCCTCTCGTCAAAGGAAACGCTTGTGCTGATGTGGCCACATGCCTCACCTTCCCTATTTCTGTAGACCCTATTGCAGAAGCCCAGCGATGCCATGCCCTACATCATTTAAACGCCCAAACCCTATGGCTAGCTTTTAAAATTACCCGGGAACAAGCACGACAAATTGTTAAACAATGCCCAGCCTGTGTCACCCTACTACCCTCCCCTCATATAGGTGTTAATCCCAGAGGTCTAATTCCTAATGATATATGGCAAATGGATATTACACACATCCCTGAATTCGGCAATCTCAAGTACTTGCATGTAACTATAGACACCTTCAGTGGATTTATATTTGCTACCCTCCATACTGGAGAAGCCTCCAAAAATGTTATCGCCCATGTCCTTAATTGTCTCTCAGTCATGGGCAAACCTAAAATCATCAAAACTGACAACAGCCCTGGATACACTGGAAAAAACTTTCAGGAGTTTTGCCACCAAATGCAGATTAAACATATTACTGGCACACCTTATAATCCTCAGGGACAGGGCATCATTGAACGTGCTCATCAAACCCTTAAAAATACCTTTCACAAATTAAAAAAGGGAGAATTATACCCCACGAAAGGATCCCCCAGAAACGTTCTTCATCATGCCCTATTTGTCCTTAATTTTTTAAATATGGATGCCCAGGGCAAGTCTGCCGCTGACCGCCTTTGGCACCCAGAAACAAATAACAATTATGCCACAGTCCTATGGAAGGATCCACTCACCTCAAAATGGAACGGCCCAGACCCAGTTCTTATCTGGGGCCGAGGATCTGTATGCCTATTTGATATGAAAGAAAATGCAGCCAGATGGCTGCCTGAAAGATTAGTAAAACAAATTGATAACAATTCTAAAATCCAGGGAGAAAAACCTCCCTGAGATTATCTTTCTCCTTTCCCTTCCAGAACCATGGATTTCCATCCATGATGCTGCCTTATCTCCTGATCTTCTGCCTCCCGGCACTGGGCCAACCTGTTCCAGCGGTTACCAAGCCCTTCGCTTGGCTCTTTTATTTAACTGAAAACTTGACTGATGAAAAAGGTTTCGGCCACCTCCTAGCCACTGCTGACTGCCCGCCTTCTGGATGCAGTTCTACCATTTTTCTTAATTTTACTGACTTTAAAATCCAAGCATGGCATCCCCGCCCACATCTATGTTTTTTGTATGATCAAACCGATCATAATTGTAAAGATTACTGGTACATGCAAAATGTAGGTTGTCCCTATTACTACTGCAATATTCACCCAACCCAATATCCTGATTCAAGTTATTCCCTTAGTTCACTTCCTTACAATAGTCCCCATAAGCTTTTTTACTTCCAAGACCACTACACCCTTATCATTCAAGATCCATGGGACAATAGATGGACATCCCCTGTCAAAGGCGCCATGTACTCTACCTCATACAGCTCCTGGCCTTCCAGCAAGCTATTCATATGGCGCTCCCTCGTACAAATCCAAACCACCCTTCATACCCAGATTCAAAACCAAGAAAACGCCTTGCTTAAACAACTTGCACCCCCTTCGCCAGATAGCCCTTTTTCGTGGCTTACTCTCCTCCGCGAAGGTCTCCTCATTGCCAATGTGAGCGGGCTAGGCAACCTCTCCTCTTGCTTCCTCTGCGCCAGTCTCGGCCGCCCACCCCTTACCGCCGTCCCTTTGTCATCTCCCCTGAACGCTACTGCTTTAGAAGAAACATCCTTTAAACCTCTACTTGATATTTCTCTGTTCTTAAACCCCCAAGAAGACTCCTTCATCTTTTGTTATTCTAACGCTTCTACTAGACTCTGCAACACCACTTCTCCACCTACCCAAAACATCACCGCCCCCCCCACCCCCCCCCGCTCCTTCATTTGGTGCAACGGCACTCTTTCCAAAAATCTTACCCTCCCACTTCAGCCTACAGCCTTGTGCCTCCCAGTAACTCTTATTCCTCAACTGAACATCCGTACATCTACTGAATTTATTTCCTCCTTGGACAAAATTGACTCTTGTGATTTTTCCAGAAACAAATGTGCTGTTTTCCTTCCCCTAGTTGCAGGTATCTGTCTTGCAACATCTGCGGTATCTGCGGGACTTGCAGGAGGGGCCCTTGGGCACTCCTACATCTCTGCTGCCAAGTTAACAGAACAATTCCAACTAGCAGTCGAGGCCTCTGCAGAATCCCTCGCCTCCCTACAAAGACAGATAACCTCCCTCGCCCAAGTAACCCTACAAAATAGACGAGCCTTAGACCTCCTCACCACTGAAAAAGGAGGAACATGTCTATTTCTACAAGAGGAATGTTGTTACTTTGTTAATGAATCAGGCACAGTAGAAACACAGATTGACAACCTTCATAAGCTTAGCTTAGATTTACAAAAACAAAAATTTTCTTCTGAGGCAAACGAGTGGTGGAAATCCTCCATGTACTCCTTACTCATGCCCCTTGCAGGTCCCCTTATTAGCTTGCTATTAATAATCACCCTTGGACCCATTAGTCTTAACAAAATCATGAATTTTATCAAATCACAGATTGACTCCCTGGCATCAAAACCCATTCAAGTCCATTATCATAGACTCGACCTTGCAGACCGGGGCCTTGCCGAACCTAACAACGAAGATATTCCTCCGGGAACCGCGTAAGCACTCAGAGCTATGCATGTTGACTCACCATCATATGTGAGTACAACCTGGGTTCCTTTTTACGGGGTGCAATAAAGACACTGCAAAGGGAAGGCATAAACAGCCTCTCTGAGTCCCTTGGAAGCAAACCTGATTTGCATAGAGGTTAGCGTCATAAAAATTTCTCCTCTCCTCCCCAAAAGACGCTCAAACTTATCATGCGGTCATTATGCCTGTGGGAGGAATCAGGTCAATACTTCCCCCCAAGAGGTTAATGCCCTCTCTTCTACGCCGACAACTGACAGACCCCAACAATTTAAAAAACTAAAAAGGAGGAGATGCTGGGAGCCAAAACATCTCACAAGAATGCCCCTTGCTATCTTGATTTTACGAGCAAACTGTTCTCAGGAATTCAACCGTAAACAGCAATGGTACTTTCCCCTTCCATATCTCCTCAAAAATGCACCCCCCGCCTTAGGGTCCTTCTCCTAGTAATTTTCCAGAAACTAGCCCCCTCCCTGCCCTGTTAGGAACAGCCCTTAGTTACTTCCTCGTTTGTGTGCTTATAAGTCCAGCTGAAAAATAAACTCTTCGGAGCTTGATCAGACTCTTGACTTGCTCTCATTCTTTCATGTCTCTTGTCCCCTCATTCGACTGACCCCTTTGTTTCCCAGGTCCCCGTTGAATTCCCCACGGGCCGGGGCACTGGTTCTCTTTTTTGGTAGAGGATTACTCTCTGTTTTTCTTTCCCTTTGCTCTAACTATTGCTAAATGTCACTTAGTTATGAATCCATAATGTTTTCTTTGGTCTCTTAGAAGGTATTTCCTTTTTAAATTTCTTTTATTTTTAATTATTAATAGTTGTACATATTTATAAGGTATCTGTGACATTTTGATAGAGGTGGAGAACGTGAATGAATCAAATCGGGTAATTGGGGTATTCATCGCCTGCTCCCGGGAAGACGTCTTCCAACAGCACATGATTATTTGTTAGACAGGTTTATAGTCCAAACACTGGAACGTAGCTAAGAAAATACAGAATTTAAGGAGTAGGGATGGGTAAGAGAGCTAAGTGGGGATTTGGAAACATTCTTTCCTGTGCACTTTCCATTCTGACCTCTTGGTCCATCCCTCTTTTTTTAAATTTAATTTTAATATTACTACATATACTTTAATCTATTATTCCCAAAGTCTTAGCATCTCAACATGTAATCAATGTAAAAACTATTAATAAGATAGTTTATATTCTTTTTTTCCATACTTAGTCTTCAAAATATGGTTTGTATAACTTAAAGCATATTTCAGGTTGGACTTGTCACAACTCAGGGGTACGATAGCCACATACGGCTAGTGGCCCCTATAGTAGATAGTCCTGCTGTATCTTTGTGACAGTGGGTCTTAGTAGCCTTGACTCTATAGCTAGCTTAGCCCTACTACTAAAGTCTGGCACTTCGGAGTCTTTTAAGTGACATCTTGTCACACTAGTTGGTTTGAAGTTCAACATTTCCCACCTCTACATTAGCTTTAGGAATTGTTCTGCTTGTAGGGCTAGGTAATTGTTCTTGCCCTGAGGGTTGTTCTTTGCTTGGCTCTTGGAGTCTTACCTCTGCTTGTGCACATAGTATTCAACCAAAGACATTGCAGAACCTCTGTACAGATCTGGAGCTTTTTCTGTATAACTCTCTTCCTTCCAGTACTCTGTTCTGTGACGTCCAGCTGCTCAGCCTCCTGAACTCCCATCTCTGCTCGTCAAATTAACAAGATCACTGTGCTTTGCACAGGGTCCTGGCCTGCACTGTGGTCTAGAAAGTGCCTTAGGCAGAAGTCTGAGTGATCACAGGACTCTCTTCTTTAGTTTCTCTTCTCTTGAGGGATCACAGTCTTGTGCTGCCTGTTGTCCAGTTTTCTACTTGTAGACAGCAGTGGGGAACATCTGGTATTACCATAGTTATTCTTTATGGCCAGAAGAGGAAATCCTACTTTGCAAGGCAAATTGAGTGAGGGAACATCCTGTACCCACTCTGATGAGCTCCAGCCAAGAACCTTGAGTACCTTTGGGAGGAGGACAGTTGACTAGGTCTTTGGGTTTGCCTTTTTTTCTCCTGGCTTCACCTAGTGGCCCCACGCATGGCTTCTTGCATGCCAGCAATCACAGCCATGTTCCTGGATTGAGGAGGCCTCGTGGTCCAAAATCACCCTCATCCTGGTTCTCTTTGTGGTGGTCATCATCCAAAGATCATCCATGAGCTGCAGAAAAAAAGCCATTTGCAGAAGGAAGTCACAGATCACACAGCAAGCACTGCATGCTCAAACATCTTGGTCTTCATCATTGCCGAGTCTATGGAGTACTTCAGTCTCTGATTGGATCAGACGTTTTGTAGCTATTGAATCATGACTTTCTGTACATCTGTCTGGATAAGATATATAATTAATGCAATTTATTTTTTTTCTATGCTCATTCCTGAATGGTAAATTAGAATTCTAATATTTTCTCAGCACTTTGAAAATGTTAAACAACTGCTGAAGAGACGTCTGCCTCTGGTCTAAATATCCCTCCTTTGTAGGTAATCTTTACTCTTTTTTCTCTGATAATTTTTAAAGCTTTCCCCTACCAATTTTACTTAGCGTTCCACAGTTTCACTACAATGTGCTTCAGTGTGGATTTATTTTTCTTTAACCTATTTAATAAGAGTGAATTTTCAATTAGAAATATGGGGCTATCTTTCATCATTTCTGAAGTTTCCAGCTATTTTCTCTCGGAATAATGCTTTCCTACCATTTTCTATTCTCTTCTTCTGAAACTTGTTAAAGCTTCTTGAATTATCCTCTAAGTCTCTTGATTTTTTTCTGAATGATATAATTGTCTCCAGATGTTGTATTGGGGGGATTTATCATTGTTCTCTTAAAATTAACTATTTTCTTTATTAATAAGTCAGGCTACAGGAGTCTATCCACTGAGGTATGCATTTTGTTTCTATATTTTTCATTCCTCATATAGTTTATTATATTCTTTTGCTTTTGTATTTGCTCATGTTTTATTTCTCCTTGTTTTTCGTTGTAGTTAAATAGATTGTAGTCCACCATTTATCTCTTTGAGGATCCTACTCTTCGTCCTTTTTAAAGTCCTTTTTAGCACTGCTCTGTTGTCTTAATTTTAATGGCTATGATTTCATGCTGATTTCATAGGTTGGCTTTCCTCTTGTGATTTTCATTACCTCTTCTTGTACTTTGTAGGTTCATCTTGAATGGCAGGTTTTTTTCTCTCTCTCTGCATTCACCTCTCTTTGTCTAATAGTTTTATGTGTTCTTTTAGCAGCTCTTCCAGAGTCCCTAGCTCTGAGCCAGGATTTCCAGAGGTATCTTGGGATTCATGCTACTTGGTAATTATCAAGGCCATTAAAGATGTGGGAGCAACTTGGCTCAGCTGTTGGTGGTAAGGTCCTGTCTAGGTCTTCCCACAGCTTTATTAAGCCATAATCCCAGGCAGTGTTTGATAGTAGCTTTGTTTTAGTTTTTACAAGTCAGAAGGTCCTGCTAGGTTTTAAGAAGGGAGGCTGCTTCCTGTTCTGGTGCACGTGTATGCTCTACTAAACCTCAGAGCAAGGTTTGCTTTGCTTCCAGTCAGTGAAGCTTTCACTGATGACTTGAGCACAAGCCAAAGGCCAAGTCATCCTTTTGTATTTGTTTCCCATTCTTACAGCAAAGAAAGATTTATCTAATTTTTGACCTTGAATATGCCCTTTTATTTTCCTTTAAAAATGTGTGATATATTATTGCTATTTGGGAGGGCGTGGCTCTATAGAAATGAATTTACAATTCTGTTTAACCCTTCATCACAGTTTAGTTGTTAAATGACTTGAAACAATGTTTATTTTACACTTTCAAGTTAACACTAACGCTCACGTTGTTTTTCAATTAAATAGGGCCCTTTGACAGGACTCAGGACAAAAGAATATAGATGTGAGGATTACCACGTGGGCTTGTATTATAGTGTAGTGGTGAATTCAGAGTCATGAAGATCTGAGATTAAATATTTAGTTTCCCCATAATGGTAGAAACAAATGGTTTGATCTCTTTGAGCCTTAATTTTCCCCATCTATAAAATAGGAACATTGTTTCAACATTTTTGGCTGATTTTGTAAACATTTAATAAAGTGTTTATGAAGTGTATACCATTGTGCTTGGACTTGTACCTTGATAGATAGTAACCAAAAAACCTAACTTAGATGCTTCAAAACATGTGAATTTACTGGCATATCTTACTAGAAGTTCAGACACGGGGTGGGCTTGATTCACCTAATCCAGAGCCTGCAGTCATGATCCCTTGTGGTTTTCTGGGGTCCACGCTCTTCATAGGTCTACTTCTTGTATATCTCTTCATACATCTTCTGGCCAGACTGGTTGGGGCAAAGTGGATGCCACCACTCTGGACCTACCCATGTATCCCAACACTTAGAGACAACACATACGTCCTGGCACTCCAGGCAAGAGCCCTGGAAGTCGTTTGTATTGAACTGTTTAGATCATAAGAAAACCCTGAATCAATGACTAGGATTTCACGGGATGTGCTATCTGGGTAAATTCACAGGCCTCATTTTTGGAGCATAGGGTTTTTTTTTATTATTATTATTATAGCTGTGTACATTGATATGATCATGGAGCATCATTCACTAGCTTCACAGACCGTTTACCAAGTTTCACATATACCCTTGTAAGATGCACCGCTGGTATAATCCCACCAATCCCCTTCCCTCTACCCACCTCCCCCCTCCCTCTCCTCCCTTTCCCCTTTCCCCCTATTCTTAGGTTGTAACTGGGTTATAGCTTTCATGTGAAAACCCTAAATTAGTCTCATAGTAGGGCTGAGTACATTGGGTACTGTCTCTTCCATTCTTGAGATACTTTACTATGAAGAATATGTTCCAGCTCCATCCACGTGGAGCATAGGGTTTAACTGAGTTCTCCTGAGCGTCAGAAGATTGAGGCTAGGGAGGCAGGGGACTTTTGTTAAGAGAGTCAAAGGGGTTTCTGGGGCCAACTACCAGGATGTCTTTAGGTACCCAACACAAACTGGTTTAAACACTGGAAAAATGCTCTATCTTATATGACAGGCAGTCTCAAGGTTTGGCTTATACCGGCTCACAAGAGCCAAATGTTAAATTTGTAGGCATTTCAAAAGGCAGTTGTTAAATGATTGGTAGCTTGATATGGCCATGGTGAGTGTATTCACAATCCAGAAATTACCAAAGGACGCTGGCATCTCTGCCCCTTCCCCTCACCCACTAAAAGCCAGTTATTGGCACAACACCGGGCTGAAGTCGGGATTGGTTGGTTCAGTGTCTCAATGATATTTTTAGGAACACAGGATTCTTTTCTAGTTCTGCAACTATAATGTTTGCCTTAGGCTAGGGCTGGTTTGCTTCATGGTGTTATCAGTAAATCAGCATCATGATTCTGTATTCGCATCCAACAGCAGCTAAAAAGATTTAAAATGGGGGGGAAATGTCTCCCCCATTTTAAGTGTCAGTTAGGGAGCATGTGTCTGGCCTTTGAGTATGATTAAGCCAACAACTTAAGTCATTTGCCTGTCCATGTGTCCCACCATCGGCTGATGGGCATAGGCAGCTCAGGATCTGACTCTGGAACTGGAGGCACGATCAGTTTCTTCTCAGTCGTGTGAGTTACGGGAAAAGGAAGACCCAAACTGAAATTCTCTTAGGAAAATGAAAAGGTGAAACAGATGCTGGATAATGTCCACTGTAGAAGGAAATCAACAATATTTAGCACACATTCTCTCCATGTCCCTCACCAAGTTGGGTAAGCATTTAAGGAGAAACTCTGGATCCTAGAACAAAAGGAAGTTGATCTTTATTGGCCTCATTGTGTTGCAGAATCCCTGAAAAAGATACTTTTACTTTTTTATGCAGTAATCAGAAATCTCCAAAAATCTTTACACTTTTTAAATGATTTTCACATGAGTCTATGTCAGGTCGCAGCAATTGGAGAATGTCTTTGGCTGATTCCTCCAAAAGAAGCCTTGGGACTAGGTTTGGGTACAGGTGGTTCATTCAGGAGGTGATTCCAGGAAACACAATGATGGGGTTGGAAGGTAAGGCAGGAAATAGAGAAAAACCCATAAAGCTGCGATTCTCAACCTGTGGGTCACAACCCCTTTGTAACGATGAAAATATATCCTGCATATCAGATATTTACAGTAGCAAAATTACAGTTATAAAGTAGCAAATTACTATTACTTCATAACAGTAGCAAAATTACAGTTATGAAGTAGCAACAAAGATAATTGTATGGTTGGGGGTCACCACAACATGAGGAACTGTATTAAAGGGTCACAGCATTAGAAGGCGTTAGGAAGGTTGAGAACTGCTGCCATAAAGCAAGCTGCAGACAATTGAAATTCCATCCGCCTGGGGTCCCTCTGAAAGGCTGTGCAGGACACACATGGCTCAGTGAGCCTTTGCTGCAGGGTAGCTGAGTCTTGACTTCACCTTTCCGTGGTGAGTGACCTTTCTAGAATATTAACTCCCCAATTCCTCTGGCCTATCCTCCTTCCCTCCAGCTTTGGTAGCCTGAGGACAGGCACCTTTAGGCAGAAAGACGAGGAGGCCACCTGTCACATTTGCTAGTAGGTATTCTGCGGAGGATCAAGGGTTTAACCATGTCTATTACAGAGAGCAGGCTGTTTAGAAGTCCAGATACAGAAGGACTAAGCCATCTCATGGGAGAACGCGCTCTGAGTGAAAAAGGCACTGAGTGTGTTGAATCTGATTGAGTAAGAATACTTTGGTTGGCGATAGGAGAAAGCATTTTGAATGTAGCTCGTCATCTACTCCTGGACTCTCTTGCCAGCTCAGTTCACAGTAATGAGAAGACAAAAAAGAAATTGAAATAGCTGTTTTACTAAGCTACTCCCATCCCTGTGGCAAAATATGGTACAGATTTATCCAGGCATCCACCCCATTTCCCTTCCCACCCTTTCTCTCCCCTCCACCCCATCCCGTAGCACATGCTTATTGCCCAAACCGCCATTCTGCTTTGGCACAAGGAGAACTCCACTCTGGATGGCAGGAGAGACCACTTTCTATGGAATTCCTACCCTATGCCATCTAAACCATACGCTCCCAATACGTGTCTAATATATTTTATGGATAGTTATTTAATCACCTCTCTCTTGCTAGGCCATCGGCCACCTGAAAGCTGAAATCGTGATTTGCACAGAGTAATCACGTAATCAATATTTCTTGAATGAATCCGTTAATGAAGGAATATACACATGCAGGAGTTATTTGTTGTTTTTGTGACTGGCATTTTGTAGGAAAGTGATAGAGTTAGGTTAATTTTTAAAAAATGATCATATCATTAAATCAGCACATGTATCTGAGTTCCTTCGCAATTCCCTACCCACCCGCCCTCATGTCATTCCAGGCTATTTCCTGGGTCTTCCTCCGTGTCCACAGCTTCCTGTTTCTCACACCATTGTTCCCAGTCCAAATCTTGCCATTTATTATCAGCTCTCCTCTTTCTAGAAATTAAAAGGAAAACAATTTAGCCAAACTCCACCCCTCTGCAGAGGCCCAGAGAAATCACTCATTCCCCCAGAAGCTGCCAGCACTCTTTTGAAAGCCTGCAGGCTCTTCTGAGAGCACCTGTGCTTTGCTCATGCCCTCCCCTCGTGCTTTGGCAGGCGCTCCTACCTGTGTCACTTGACTTGCAGGGCCAGTTTATTCTTCCCCCATCTACACTGTAATGTCCTCGAGGGTGGGAAGGGAGCCCTAAAGAAGCAGGCAGAAGGGCAGGCTCCAAGGACTGTGCATCTGAACCTCTGCCATTCCTAGATTTGGGACCTTGCCACCCGGGGCATGTTACTGAATTTCTCTGGGCCCCAGTTTCCTCACCTCTAAAGGAGAGGTCATGATAGTATCTGCTGCTCTGAGGATTCAATGCGATCCTCACCTAGAGCACGCGGAGTGGCATCTGGCACACGTAATCACTGACTACAGCTCTCCTATGAGGACAGAAATGTCCAGGGCTCCACAGGCCCCCTGAGCTCCAGCACAGGAGAGAGACTGACAGTCATGCATGAAGTGACTGACCGAGGAGACACACGGAGAGCTGGTGATGCGTGAATGTACTTCAGATTTCCAGCAGAGCTCTGGATTTGGCTTCACCAGCCATGGGATCCTTCTGCTTTAGAAATTAAAAAGACAAAAACAAGACTGTAGGGAAATGCAGGAAAATGGCAACAAGGGGGCAGTCGAAGGGGGCAGAAGGGTCACAAGAGAAAGTCTTGACTCCCTATGAACTGTGTCCAGCCACCCAAACAACCCACGCTGACGTGACAGCCACAAGGTCATCTTTCCTTCTCTGTGTGGCACCCTCCCACCACCCATCACAGACCCTTCTGTCTAAACCACACGCCTTAAACTCTAGATGGCAGAGGCTTCAGATGTGCTTCCTGAACTTGGAACCCAAAGCTTTCTCCTCCTCAGTTTGCCTCTAACCAGCCTTAACTCACTTGAAAGTCTCCTCAGCAATTCTAACAAAAAGGTTTAGTAATTTGACTTCATGAACACCTCTTCTATACCTTTCCTTAGAGGGCTTTGACCTGGAATTCCTTTCTCCCTATCCATAAAGCTCAGATGCCTCCCATCTTTGAAGGCTTAGTTGGAGGCCACCTCTTTATGAAGCCTTCTCAGATGTCTCATACCAAAGACACCTTTTTCCTCTAGCGTTCTTGGAGCCAGACCCCACATGTTTACTAGAGCTAATAATGCCTTCCTCTTTTTTTGTGTGGTATGGCTTAGAGATGATTGCATACGTAGAACAGCGTCTGGCTCACTCAAAAATGGTGGCTATTCTCATAATCATCACTCTCATCATAATTAATTCTACACAGAGCCTCTCACCTTTAAACCAGGTGGACAAGAGCTCTGCATGGACAGGTGTACAAGAAAAGTTTGCTGCACACATGACCATAACAATTAACGACCCAAACAATTCCTAATTTATCTTTGAAACAACATGAGGAGTAAATGACTCCTTATGGGAATTTTGTGTGTGTGTGATTATGAATCTGCAACCCAACTCAGTAAATACATTATTCTTTTTCCTTCTGGACTATGAAGCCCATGCATAGTCATCTCGAACATTTTGAGCAACACAAAAAAGTAAAAGTGCAAAATTAACCCCAATCTCACTGATCAGTGATAACTCTGGCAGATTTTCAGAGATTTACACACACACACACACACACACACACACACAGAGTTAAAGATAGGTAATCATACCAACAATGCTTATAACCTGCTTTTACCTCAGCCACGGGAGTTAGATGCTTTTCTCTATTAATAAATAAAGACAATCACTTTTTAATCTTCCTTTAAAATACAACAATCCTTTTGGTGCATAGGATTCTACTCCTCTGGGTGTCAAACTTTGTTAAGATGCAAATGTTATTGTAATTTATTTTGCCAAAATAAAAATGTTGTAAAGGAATGTGAAGACATTTAACCATTATGGGCTATTAACACTTCAGTTACTACCCTGTTTCCCCGAAAATAAGACAGTGTCTTATTTTAAGGTGTGCTCCCAAAGATGTGCTAGGTCTTATTTTCAGGGGACGTCTTATCTTTCCTGGAAGTAGGTCTTATTTTCGGAGGATGTCTTATTTTCGGGGAAACGGAGTATTTGTTTAACCTGAACCTAAAGACTTGGTGGGGAAGTAAGAGGAAGCAATGCCCCAGAAATTAGGCTCCTGCTAGGTCAGCAGGGGCAGGAGAACACAGCATCCCAAGGTGGCTGGGGAAATGGAGGGGGCATGGACAAAAGGTAAAGAACAGGGTGATGCTGAAATGGACTTTTCTCGGTAGATATATTTGGGTCAGCCCTATCTGGGGCTTTGGGTATCTCCAACTGTCAGCTCTCAGTATAAGTCTAAGCCAAGGTAAGCAGAATGAGAGTACTTCCATTTTACTCAATGCTGGTCATATCACTAAGAAGGAAGATATGGAGAGGAGGAAAATAAAAAGACAATAGTTAAAAAGACTTTATTGCATGCTAACTATGTACCATTCTATCAGTAAAGGCTTGTGTAAAAAAGTATTTGACAAGATTCAACATCTATTCATGATAAAAAATTGTCATTAAACTAGGAATAAAAGGGAAATTTCTCGACCTGGTAAGGGATCTGCAGGAAAAACCTATGACTAACATCCTACCTAATGGGGAATAATTATATGTAGATTATCTGGCTACTCATTCTAATGGTCCTGTTATCCTCATTTGTAGATGCAGAAGGTGAGGGCTGAAAAGGTCAATTAACTCATCACACAACCGGTAAGTCGGGAAATTTTAAGAAGTCAGCAGGCTATGGTTAAGAAAAATTACAATAGTTCAAGATTTGCCAAGACTCTAAAATTGTATCTAATCTCTCCCTACCTTGAGATTTGGGTTTGATAAATAGGGTTTACGCAGTGACTTGGAGATGTCTGATGCCAAATGATAACAGATTCACTCTGATGGCTGAGTGGACTGTTCATCCAAGGTCTGGTTTGGGAGATGTGATTTGAGGGGAGGGAGTAAAGATGAGATTATTGGAAAATGGCAAGGCTTGTTTATGTGTCCACTCATTCATTTATTCACTAATTCATTCATCCAACAAATGCTCATCACACTTCTACTCTATGCAAGGGCTGGGCCAGGTCTGGCCTATGCACCTGTTTACCTCCCGGATCCTCCAGTCAAGAGACAGACATTAATGGGAAGGTTACACAGTCAAATGCTGAATCACAACTTTGACAGATGGCATTAGAAAAAAAGGGAAAGGGGTGGCATGACAGGAACACTTGACCTAATGTGTGATGTCAAGAAAGTGACCGAGAGGGGAGATCAAAGAAGGAGGGGAATGCTGAAGGTTCCCACAGCAGGAGCAAGCAGGAAGAGCAGAGAGAGTGATGGGAGAGCCCTGTCACTGCGTAGGGAGATCAACAACAGCCTGCAGCCTGGGGTGGAGATGGGTATAGTCACTGACTGTGGCTGTGCCCATGCAGAAACTTGGGAAGTTTGCCATTCGAGGCAGGGGAAGTACATACAAGGATTTCCAAAACTGAGGACTTAGCAGTAATTGACAATTTGCACAGATGCCTGGAATGGCTTACACAGATTTTGTTGTTGTTGTTATCTTGAAGGCTGATTGTTTCATGCCTGCCAGGCCATGCGTGGTAGCTATGCTTGGGATTCTAAGATAACTACAATTCTGCGGTCTGTATGACATGTTTTCCCGGGCAAGGCCCCTGTGATGACTTCTGTGTGAGTTTCAGAGGTTGGTGTGCCGGAGTTAAGCGGAGGAGAGAGTTGGCTCAGCTGTATATATTCCTGGGAGTTGAGTGAGAAGTGGTCCCACCTCCCAACACTGAAATCAAGCCTTGCCTTCTTCCAGAAGATTTTGCTACCATGAAAAAAAAATAGAAAAATAATAATTTTTCACAATTAAAAGACGGAGGATCTAGAGATCCAGAGCTTTGTTGGTTCCACAGAGAGTTCACCAGGGTTCCTCAGCTGTGCTGGTTACTGCATGGGACTCATGACCTGTGGTCCCTGCCCTAGATGAGTGAACTAACTTCTGCTAGAAGAAAGAAAGATTAACTACAAAACCAAATCCCAAAGGACTAGTCATCTGGTCTTTCAAATACATCAGTAGGGAGTGAAAATGGCTCTACACCAGACACAAATGTATCAATGAAACAGCGCACCCAAGCCAGCAGGAGGAAATCATCTCCGTCCTCAGACAAGACTGTGCTTTACTTCCAGATTGCCACGAGGTGGCAGTATTTCTCTTGGTCCTCAATTTGCCCCTGCTTGTATAAAATACATTATCCCTATGAAAATATTATCTCAGTCATCTCATATTTTGATTTATTTGTTCTTAGCAGAGGAAGCAGGCCAGTATGGGTTAGGGCAAAGACTGAATCTGGAATCAGGCAATCTAGATTCAAATTCTAGCTCCCCCACAAATTAACTGTATAACTTTGAACTTAACAGCTGAGTTTCAGTTTTATCTAAAACATGATGACACATCTTGTTTGCTGTTGTATGTATTTGTGAGGCTCCAGAAGAAAACATATATGCAAGTGAAATCAATTGTAATGTACTATAATACTGATTCTTAACCTTTAATGTGCATAAGAATCACCTCAGGAAAAATTTTTAATGCATACTTCCAGGTCCAGCTTCCAGAGATGTTTCAGTAAATCCAGCGCTGTGCAGGAGAATTTGAATATTATTACATATTAATCCGTAGTTACAAAGATGAAGAAGGCCCTTGGACCACACTCTGCAAATAAGTACCAGTAGAAGAGGAGAGACTGAGGCAGAGATGTTTCTCTTAGCTTCTTTCATAATGGTATTTATTCTTTTCTGTTTTGAATAACAGTTTCACAAAATCTCCACTACTCTTTGATTAACTACTGGAGGGCAGAAATCTGTGTCTTGTTCTTAGCTAGTAGCAATGGTGGAAATGTGGTTTGGATAATAATCATAACCGTGGGTGATCTGCAGCACCCTCTTTAGCAGTGTCACCCCATGTATAAGTATGTTTGAGCAGGCACAGTAGAATTTGTCCTGGGCTCCGCCTCGGGACCTCCTTGGGCTCATCTTTCTTCCAATTAAGTGACCCAGTGCGTTCTGGTAATGGCTGAAGCATGCGCTTCACTCTGCTGAAACAGGCGGTTGTGCAGGAAATCTAGCAGTGAAACTCCACGAAGCTCCTGGATTTCTCCGTCCTCTATGGCAGAGGTCCCCAGACTTTTCGACAACAGGGACTGTTCTCACAGAAGATAATTTTTCTACAGACTTTGGGCCAGGGGCAGTGAAGGGCAGAACCAGGATCTGACCGGAGGTGGATCTGGCGCTCACCTCCCCTGCAGGTGGTTCCCAACAGGCCACAGGCTGGAACCTGTTTGCCACCAGGGACCGGTTTCATGGAAGGCAATTTTTCCATGCCCGGGACAGAAGTGAGGGTGTGGGAGGGACAGGAGGCGGTGAAGCTGTGCGGCCAGTTCCTAACAGGCCACAGGTCAGTATCGGTCGGTGGCCAAGGGCTGGTGATGGCAGCTGTTTGGCTCTCACCAACACCAGGCTTTTTAACTAGTCCTGACAGGGTTTTCAGAGTCTTACATAGAGACTGAGCTTCCCTGCTCCTCAGAGGGCTCCCTGCTGGGCTGCTGCCCCAGAGGAGACGGTCTGGTTCAAGGGTGAATGCAGTAGGAGAGATGTACAGCCCTGGCCAGGGCACAATAGCGTGGATGATATCCCCAGCGCCTGGATGTGTGTGTTTCAATCTCATCTTGGGTAACAGCAGACTGTTAGCAAAATAGTCAAAATTGGCTTCAAAAACTTGCTTCACTTGGGCCGTATTCCAAGTCACACAACCAGAAAAAGGAAGTTGATTAAATTGAATTACAGGATTTTAAGTCTTTTGGCAAATATCTATCAAACAATTATAATTTTTGAGCTAGAACCATTCTAGGCCCTTAGTTACAATGTTAATAAAATATCCAAAGACTGCCGTTATGAAGCTGAAATTCCAGCAACAGGACACAGACTATAAACATAACGATTGAACAAAACATTCTGTGTCAGAAATTGATCAGCTTTCTGATTGATAAGTGCAAGGTATAGGAGATTGGTGAGAAGGCAGTGAGGGGGAGAAGTGAGATATATCAGCTAACAGGAGGCGCAGGAGGGGCCTCTGTGGGACCGGAGCAAGACTTGGAGAAGAGAGGCCGAGAGGGACTCGCTGGGGCAAAGCGCAGGGGCCAGAGCAAGCCAGGTACACGTGAGAGGCAGCAGAGGTCAGAGGGCTGCAGTGGAGGAGAGAGAGCAAGAGTGACAAGGGACAAAGTCAGGGAGGTGACAGGATCCGGACCACATAGACTCGGTCCTCCTGGAGGACAGAGAGCTTGCTGAAGTCACCTTTGTCTCCTCAAGGAGTAATACGATGCTTTTCACGAAGCCACTCAGACGTTCACACTGGGTGGCTTCACTACCAGACGGCACTGTGGGGAAAGAGCTGAAGGATTAACCTTCAGAAAATGGAGCCCATTTGGGGAAAAGAGTGTGTTCATGAGGAGTACTGATGGGAACACAGGACTGAATCACAAACAGCGTTTGGTGAATTATCAGGACCCCGGATCAGGCATGTGTGTGAACGCCGAGGGGTGCAGCCCACTGAGCGCATTCCACGCCCCATCCTCCCAAGCCCCTGGGTGCTGACGCGTGCATCACACCTTACTCATCCTTTCACAGAGAAATGACATTCTTAAGAATTTAGAATTTGGAAAGTCCCTTTCTCCCCCTCCTCTTTTGTTTTTAAGTGAGGTGAAATTCACATAACATAAAACTGAACCAAAGTTTATAATTCAGTGGCATTTATTACACTCATGATGTTGTGCAATCACAATTCAGTGGCTCTTAGGACATTCACAGTATTGCATAATCATCACCTCTGTCTAGTTCAAAAACATTTTCTTCACCCCAAAGAATATTCTGTATCCATGAAGCATCAACCCCCAGGCCTCCCCACCAAAGCCTGGATCAGTTCCTTTCCCTCAGCTCCTGGAAATCACTAATCTGATGTCTGTCTGTATGAGTTTAACTACTCTAGGTATTTTACTTAAATAGACTTGTATCATGTTAGGCTGATGTGTCTAGCTTTGTTCGTGAAAGCACCTTTCTTAGTTCTAAAAACAATGGAGTCAAGGAGTAAATTTTAATTGCACGCAGTAGGGGAAGGAAATGCAATTGCAGCTGGCCGTGTCTGATAGCAGACGTCAAAGGCTTTGGCTTCGGGCTTGTCAGATTGGTTCAGTGTCAGAAGGCGACACAGGAAAATGACCTGTGCAGAATGCTTGTCACACTTCTATTTCTCAGGGCCGGTTTGCTTGAGGTAAAGGTCCAGAATAAATGAGCTCAGTAACAGTGCTGAAAGATCCCACCACAGCGCACCTCACTCTCTGCCCTCACTGTCAACAAGAGCAAACCTCAGAAGAGGGAAGTTCACGGCACTCACTTCCTGGGGGGTGGGGCCAAGAGAGGTGTGAGGTCGTATTGCTCTTAGTTGATGGGTATTGTCATGGGGCCGTGCAACTTTTTAAAAAGTTTTCATATTTTATTTGCAGACTCCAGTTCCATTGCCATCCTTAACAGGCAGCCATCCTAAGGTATTTAAAATGGATCTTTTTTCTTTGTTTGTAGCCTTGCAACATACTTATTGCTGTTTTGTGTACCTGCATTTTAAAGTATGTATCTCATGGTGTTTGCACTTAGTACCAGGTTTTTGTAGGTCAATCTCTGTATCTGCATATAAATAAGTCAATAAAACCTACATATAGTTCACGCATTATCTATGTATATATTACATATATCACATGAACAAATACGCACATGTATATATCACAGCATCTCACACAAACTTGGTACTGAGTGTATATTAAAAGAAGAATCAGGTTTTTTCCCTCATGCCCACAGATACATGTATTTTTTCCTAATCTACTTTTTAGAACTGTAGGATGAATGTAATAATGTTAAATTATATTATTATTATTCACAATAACAAAATTACTTTGTATATAATGTACCCATTTTGGAGCTGGTATTATTACCCTCATGTTAAAGATGGATAAACTGAGGCTCCATGAAAATAAGAGTTTCAAATTTACACTTCTTTCTGCTAACAACTCAGACTGAATCCTCACATTCTAAGAGATGCCTCAGATCGTGAGTGATGTCACTTGTAGGCAATCTTGGCGATGCCTTCCCTGGAATGTAAGGACCTCTCACTGAAAGCTTGGGTCTGGCCTGAGATACACGGTTAGCTGAGGGGGCGCCTGTCCGCCACCCAGAGAATGTTCTCAAGTGACACTTTATAAAGGTGACTAGACTAAGCTCAGGTCAGCCAGGCATCTTCTGTGCCTCTTCCTCTGTATGTGTGTGTGACACATGCAAATTCCCTATTTTGTTTCAAGTTTACAAAATACAGTGGTTCCTTATAAGGGCTACAGTGGTGTTGTTTGTTCTCACGTGACTCTTTCATGAATGCATTTGACAAAATGAGACAGCAGCTAACTGGCTTTAGAAACACACACCCTTAATGTTATATTTTGTTAACAAATACATATTGATCAAAAATACAATAGAGCAGAAAAAGAAACATAGTAATCATATGTATACCTACCACTCAGATTTAACTCCTTATTAATATTCTGGTATATTTAATTAGATCATTTCTTATCAGAAATGGGATCATGCTATACTGTTCATGTTTATGCTGTTTATATCCTGAAATTTTTCACAATGACACATGTCACAAACATTATCCCATCACATTAGATATTTATTGACATAATTTTAAGGACTATGTATTATTTTGTTGTATAGAGAGATGCACCATAATTTATTTAACCAATTTTCTATTGTCGGGTATTAAAGTAGTTTCTAATTTTAAACATTAAAAATGATGTAATAAACTGTATATAAATTTTTGTTTATATTTATGATTACTTCTTCTGAAAAAACTTTCAGAAGTGGAAATCAAAACAAAATACATATTGAATATTTATCCAACTGTATCCCAGCACTGAGGTAAATGCTAGGGATAGGGCAATGAACAAGATACTGTTCTTACCAGGTTGAATTTACCTCATGGTGAAAATATACAGCAGAAAACATCTATGTATAATAATTAAGGAAATATTTTCTACTCTAATAAGGAGTATCAAGACAACTGTAGGATCTATGAACTGGCATAACAGGGAAACTTTTCTTAGGCTGAGGTGGGAGTGGAAGATCAGGGCTTCCCAAGGAAATGACTTTGAACTGTATTTTCTTCCATATCTAAATGATCTCTATAGAGACATGAACAGATATGCATGAAAACTTAAAGGTGATTATCTCCAGTGAGTTGAATTATATGGGATTATTATTTCTCTTTTATACGTATAGCAAAGGAAGAGGGATTTCCTTGACCCTCTTAGGGACCCTGGCTAAGTCTGAAAGTAAAATCGACAAACACAGATTAATAGAAGGAAATCATGCAAGTGCATTTAATATAGGTTTTTCCTGACATGAAAGCCTTCTGAAACGAAGACGCTGGCAAATCTGTGCCTTTCTTCAAATACCAGGTTTAATGAAACGGGTAGTCCTGGAGAAATATGAGCGGACAAGGAGGGCATGATGAAACGCTGATAACCTGTGGCAGCCTTTCGAAGCCCGATTGTTCAGAGTCCTTCTGGCACCTCATGTCTTTGAGGAGAAGGATGTTTCGTTCCTCTGGGTGTGGGGAGGGCACCTCTCAAAGGTTTGCGGACCTGATTTGGGGAAGAAGGGAAGGTGCCAGTGAGAAGGACTTTTCTGCTTCTGCTGTTTTCTTAAATGCCCATGTCCCCTATTTTGAAGTTGTATATCCCGAATCTAATCAATTTCCATAGGAGTTATAGTGTATAGCCATTGGCTATATAAATAAGGTAAGCTGGCATTTGTTGAAAGTTAGATTTAAGCATAATCAAGTCACATCTATAGCTGGGTTATGCGTGCCTGATTTTGTATCTTTGTGCTCTGGCTTAGTAAGGAACTCCTCGATATTCACAGAGGGACTTGGGAAACTTCAGATGTTTCATTTTCTGAGGAATGGATTGCAAAATATTCATTATAAAAGCAAATAGATAGAATCTCTGGACTCTAACTGAACCCGTCCCAGGCTCATTTCCCTGTAACACTAGGAGCTCAGCCTCTTTGGTAAAGCAGCCACTGGGATGAGAGGGCCTATGCCTTGTCTGTATGCAAAGGGAGATAGTGGGCAGCACTCCCACTGCTGGGGAGCTTGGTGTCCAGTGGAAAAGACACACCAAGAACATCAAAACGCTCTGAGTTCAGTCGGCAGCGGCAGGCAGGGTATCTTTTGTGTGGTCACCTGTGAGGCAGTGGGTGCATGTCCCTCTCCTAGTGGAGGGAGTTTAAAGGATCCAGTCCTAATATGAAGGCAGTAAATGAGCTAATACAAGGGGTGGGGTAGGGGAAGCGAGTGAGCAGAGGGGAGGAGAGAGAGAAATGGGGAGTCGCAGTGTCTGGCACACCTCTTGGAGGCGGGACCCAATTATAATAGAGGCTTTATCTAACAAACGCAATCAGTGTTACCTAATTCTTTGTACCCTCAATGAATCCCAAACAATAAAACATAAAATAAAGTAAGATAAGATAAGATAAAATAAAATGTAGAGAACTGTGTTCATGCCTGAGATTCTGGCACAGAGATGCAGCATGGAGATCTGATTTCTTTGAGAAAACTCTGACTTCAAGGACCTGCAGGTGGTCTTCAAGTGGAATCCTCAAAAACTGTATCTTAAACTGGGCTTGCTCATAAATTTGTCTAGGAAATAATCCATTTGGTTGCTCAGCTTTTCTAAAATCCATGCTCAAAAGGGGAGACTTTACATTTTTTATGTTTACCTGGATGGAGCTGAAACACATTCTTCTTAGTAAAGTATCTCAAAAATTGAAAAAATAACTAACCAATGTACTCAATACTAATATGAAACCAACATATAAACGCACACTCATAGGAATGATAAAACACAGATATAGTCTTGCAAGGGGGACGGGTGAGGAGGGAGAGGGAGAGGAAGGGGGAGGCATTTGATGGGATCTCATTGAATGTGCACAGTGTATGCATGTACCCCCTCTTATCCCCACCCACCCCCAACCATGTGGAGCTCTCCTACAACTTGAACTTTACCTTGGAAGTGAAAACAATGTAACCTAAAATTTGTTTCCTCATATTAATTTGAAAAAAAATCACTTCCTGCAGTGCACTGATGGGCATTTTACTCACTTTGCTTTATTCCAGCATAAACGTGTGAACTAAGTATTGAAGTCTCTCTATTCTACAGATAATGAGGGTCAGAGAAGTTAAATATGTCCCCTTTCCCCTTTTTTCCCACCCCCCTCAGTTACAAAAGGTAAAACCAGAATTGGAATTTCAATCTTTCTTCAATTCTTTGTGTGTGCACACACACATGCTTGTAACATCTTCAAACAAACATCTTTATTGAGATACAATTCATATAACATACAATTTTTCATTTAACATATAACGTTTAACATACAACATTTTTCATTTCAGTGGTTTTTAGTATATTCGTAGAACTATGCAGCCATATCACCACCACCTAAGTTTAGAACCTTTTCATCATTTCCCTCCCCAAACCTTTGTCCATTACCAATGACTCCCCGTTGCCCACCCTCAACCCTGATCAACCGTGAATCTGTTTTCGATCTATATATTCTAGACCAGTGATTTCCAACTGGCGTGCCACAGAAGGATCTTAGGAGTGCTACGAACATTTTAATGATCATTAATTAGATAATTCTTACTGGATAAAGGAAAGGACAGCAAAAGCCCCTGGCCGAATGCCCACCCTCACTCTTTCTGAATGGATCAGCTCTAGGAAAGCTACCCTATTAGACTTCGAAATGGAGTTCCATCTGGTATTTAAGGTAGCACGTACATTTGCTCTTCTTCAGAGATTTTTTTTTTTTGAGTTTTTGGCCAGAGCTGGGTTGGAACCCACCACCTCCGGCATATGGGGCTGGTGCCCTACCCCTTTGAGCCACAGGCGCCGCCCTGCTCTTCTTTTCATATCCTTTTTGACTTTACAATAGGCTGAAGAGCATGTGACCCTTAACTCTTTCCTCTTCATTATAATTGTGATGATAAACAGCTTTTCTAGCTTCTCCAAGAATAATATTTGAAACACAAAATAATTTGTGATTTGTTATCAAGTTTTTGTTGGAGTATTAGCCAACAAGTATTTATGGAAACAAAATAATTTTATCTTGTTATGAATTTTAAGGTAATTTACATATTTCTGGTGGCACAGTTATTGGAGCTCAAAAATATACACCTGGGTTAAGCTTTACTTTGCAATTTATTGCAAAGCTTACTATTGATTTTTAGTATGTAATATAGTTCAATCAAAACACTGATGATTTTTTTTCCACTAAAGTATATTTTATTAGGCACATGGCTGCTTAATTTCTCTCTTTTTAGTACTTTCTCTTACAGACATTGTATCGCCCAAGGGCACAGTTTAAACGGTGTCAAAATGACTTATCAGCAGTCTGGGTTGACTTTTGCTAGTATTCCTTTCTCCTGCTGATATGTCAAGTAAAGTTTATACATAACCCTTAGAATATTGATCATTATAATGTGTTGGACCAACCCACCAGGGAACTCACAGAAATTTAATTAACCCAAGTGGGGCAAAAAAAGTAAAATTTTAGCTCCCCCCTAAGCAACGTCCCCAAATCTCACTGCACTGTATTTTAAGGGTACAATAACAATTATAAGAAAAGACTGGAAGCATAGAAAGGATTGACTAATATCCAATAAGGAAGGGGAAAGAGAATGGAATGAGTGATGGAACCCAGATATAGGTCAGGTTGTCCATGAGCAAATAGTTGGATAAAGGAATTGGAAAAGGTTTTCTGAATAGAGCAAGATTGGGTAAGACTCAATTATAGCATCTGGATGGGCCTTTTAACTTAACTCACTTGGATAGAACCCACTGCTGCTAGATACACAGGTCAAACCTGAGTAGTAAGTTTAAAAATCATGTACTCTTTAAATTTGAAACTCTTACTCATTTTTTCTTACCCATAGAGTTGGCCATAAAGTAAAGGTGGGAAGATCATTTTCTTAAAACAGAAGAGCTGAATTTGAGAACTGACCAATATGGAAAGAAATTATGTTGTTTGGAATATATCTATTATAAAGGCAGCTCCATCAACTAAGAGATAGTTAAGAATGGGATAAAATTCTACCAGTGGAAAAATACACAAGTACGCTGAAGATGGTGCATTACTTATATACAGTGACAGAGCCTGATAGCGCATGAAAAAAGCATCCTCCCATAAGCGGAAAAGACAACTTCAATGTCCATTGTCCGACAAGCTTCTCTATAGAAATTATCTAAATAAAGTAAACTTTGAGGATGTTACCTTTGTTAATGTGCCCAGATTAGCTTTTTATCTTGTTATAAATCTTATGGTAATTTACCTATTTCTGGTGGCACAGTTATTCGGAGCTCAAAAATATATACCTGGGTTGTATATTTTTGTCCATTTTTTATAATCTGATTTCAATATGAAAATGTAAACATTAGATATGATCTCTGGCTAAAATAAACATATATTTATTTTCACTTATGAACATATGTTTACTTTTATATGTATGTATGAAAATGTGAAAAATAATGAAAACTCTTAAGCAGCACCTTAGGCCCCCAGTATACGCTGCATGAATTTTCAAACATCATGGCTCACCAAGATTTTGGTGTTATGAATTTGATAGCAACATTAAAATGCCAGCATAAGCTTCTCCATCATTTTAAATGTCTAAATAGTTTAGGAGTCATAAATAGGGATGGTGGTTTGGTGTAAACACTACAGTAATTTCTGCATGCTTCATTTTCTTAAAAAAATGAAGAAAGAGCCAGTTCAATGAACACTGAATTTTTTCAAAAGCTTTCCAACAGCTTTGATTAAACAGATGTAGGTAGAGGGGTAGTGTGCGGACAGTAGGACTTAGAAGAGGCCTGCAATGCGACTGTTACTTGTAATGGAAGGGTGTGACGTAACAGAGATTGGGAGTCCAGGGAGACCCCACAGAGGATGTAAAGCTTGTGCTGCTCTGGAGGATGATGAGAAGTTGGCCAGGCGGACCACAACAAGCTGGTGTAGCAGAGGCTGCTGGTGTCCCACCCACATCTCTTCAGCCCATTTCAGTGCTCCAAGCTCAACCTACAACTCCCTTACATACAGTTTCCTTGCATTTGCACCTCATTGCTTGAGAACTTCCTCTGGCTGCTAGAGATCTACATGGCAGACTGGAGGTGCTGGTGAATTAGTGCCCACTCCTCTTAGTAGCCCTGGACCAATGGCTGACAGAGAACAGACATTGATGTACAGATTCCCAGCTCCCTGAGCCGCTGGTTGGGGTAACTCCCAGGAGCAAGGTCCACATCTTATGCCAGAGTGTCCTGGTGTCACGGAGTCCCAGAGGCCCACTGGGATAACTTGTAGGCAACACTTCCCTCATTGTCTCTTTCCCCTTCCCAATCCCCATTCCTCACTTTCCTCTGGGTTTCCTGAGATAACCACCAAATGAGCTACTCGTGTTCAAACCGTTGTTTCAGAGTTTGGGGAGATAACCCAACCCAGGCAGGTGGAAGAAAGCCATTTCAGAAAGAGTGGTCACTACCAAGAAAATGAGCAGCTCAGCCCATTCTCTTGAGAGATTGAAATATAGTCTAGGGCTACAAATCAAAGAAGTAAGATGAAATTTCTACCCTCTTGACTACTTAGTGTTTTTGATCCTATTCAACATTTCATAATTTTTAAATGGTAAAGATAAAGATCAAGCTAGAAACTCTGCAGTTTTGACAAAACCCTTTCTACTTAGTTGTGAGCCCGTTCATGTTACATACTGATTTTTGGGATGATGGCCTTCAAAGACAAGGAACTTGGATATTTTATACACTCAGTGAATGGAATTTCAGAAACAATCCAAACATAACAAGAACAGTAACAAAATATTAAAGATGTTCTTGTGCAAGAAGCAGTTCTCTTTTATGGGAAATCAGAAGGTCATGCCAAAGTAATTGAGATTTTACAAGGTAGAAACTAACAGAGCAACAGACATGAGTGAAGTGATATGAGAAAAATGTAGCCAATGTATGAAAGGTGATAATAAAACCTGTTATAAGTGGTAGTCCTTTCAAGGCCTCGGAGATCTGCTCAAAGACTGTAGCGTTTTGTTTTTGCAGATTCAAAAAACCCAATGTTGTACCTGCAATCGTATTAGCTCAAAATAGTCCAGAAGTGTGTAACTTAATACATGGGAAAAATATTTTGGAACTAAGAATGAGCTAAAAAAGATCTAATGTACTCATATAGCACATTAAAATCATCATTAAAAAACAGAATCAAAGCCACTGATCAGATGATAGAATGATCGTTAATTAAATTATTTCCAAAAGAAGTTGAAAAATAATAAGAAGCACTGTAAGTATGTTCTTTTTTTTTTTTTTACTCTTTTTTGAACCAACTTAATTTCAGTGTGCAGTGAAAGTTTAACTATAGGTTCAAGTGTGTTGTGAGACGAAAAGATTGAAAAACACTGTTATAGATGTTTCATGTAAAAGAAGTCATGCATATGCAGCCTTTGGAGACTTTTTTCACTTAGTGTGATGTTTTCAAGTTTTTTCCATGTTATAGTGTGTATCAGCTCTTCATTCCTTTCTCTGGGCAAATAATATTCCGTTGTACAAATACACCCCATTTTATTGCTCAGTCGGTCCTCATTTGGGTTGTTTGTACTCTCGGCTATTGTGAATAGTCTTTCCATGACCATTCATGTATGTGGACATGTTTTGTGGATGTATGTTTTCTCTTGGGAATATACCTAGGAGCAGAATTGCTGAATTGGGCAGAAACTCTGTGATTCACATTTCTGATGAACTGTCAGATGTGTTTTAAAGTGGTTGCACTACTTCATATTTCCACCAACATCAATGCAAGTTCCAGTTTCTCCACTTTCTCCCTAACCTTTGTTACTGTCTCTTCTATTACAGCCATCCTAGTGGATGTGACGTGGTAGCTCCTTGTGGTTTTGACTGGCAATTCCCTGCTGTCTATTCTTTCCTAATCCACCGTCTCTTTGTACGTTTATTGGCCATTTTTACACCTTTTTAAAAAAAAACATTTATTCAAATCGTTTGCCCATTTTAAGTTGACTTCACTGTCTTTTTGGCTGTTGAATTGTAAGAGTTTCTTATGTATTCTAGGTATAAGTCCTTATCAGATATACGATTTGCAATATATTTCCTGTTCTGTGGATTGTCTTCTCACCTTGGTAATGATCTTGTCCGTAACCCGAAAGTTTTAGATTTTGATGTAATCCACTTTACCTTTTTCTTTCTTTTGTAATTTTGTTTTTGGTATTATAGCTAAGAACCCATTGTTTAACTCAAAGCCACAAAGATTTACTTTTATGGTTCTTTTAAGAATTTTGTAGATATAGGAGGCGGAGCAAGATGGCAGCCGAGTAACAGCTTCCTTGCATCTGGGCACCGTGAATCTGGAGAGATAAGACTCCAGGCATCTCTGGCTGGTGGGAACTGCCTATCATCACTCCTATGAGGATACAGGGAGTCAGCGAGAGACTTCTGGACCCCAAGAGGAGGACTAAAACAGTGGAAAACCGGCAAGTGGTCGCGTGTGTTCAATCCGTCTAAACCCGTCCACAACTTCCACAGGCACAAGAACTTAAAGAGCAAGAGGAAGTGAAAGGAAAATTAGGGCAAGGAAACAGATAAAAGAAACCACTCATGAGGAAGAATCAGCAGAAAACTCCAGGCAACATGAAGAACCAGTCTAGAACAACCCCACCAAGGGACCATGAGGTAGCTACTGCAGATGATTCCACCAGTATAGAAATGTTAGGAATGACAGAAAGGGAATTTAGAATACACATGTTGAAAACAATGAAAGAAATGATGGAAACAATGAAAGAAACTGCTAATAAAGTGGAAAATAACCAAAAGGAAATCCAAAAACAGAATCAAATAAGAGATGAACGATATGAAGAATATAAAAAGGATATAGCAGACCTGAAGGAACTGAAACAGTCAATTAGGGAACTTAAAGATACAATGGAAAGTATCAGCAACAGGTTAGACCATGCAGAAGAAAGAATTTCAGAGGTAGAAGACAAAGTTCTTGAGATAACTCAGATAGTAAAAGAGGCAGAAAAGAAGAGAGAGAAAGCAGAACGTTCACTGTCAGAATTATGGGACTTTATGAAGCGTTCCAACATACGAGTTGTAGGAATTCCAGAAGGGGAAGAAGAATGCCCCAGAGGAATGGAAGCCATACTAGAGAATATTATAAAAGAAAATTTCCCAAACATCACCAAAGAGTCTGACACACTGCTTTCAGAGGGATATCGGACCCCAGGTCGCCTCAACTCTAACCGAGCTTCTCCAAGACACATTGTGATGAACCTGTCCAAAGTCAAGACAAAACAAAAGATTCTGCAAGCTGCCAGGAGTAAGCGCCAGTTGACCTACAGGGGCAAATCCATCAGAGTGACCGCAGACTTCTCTAATGAAACTTTCCAAGCAAGAAGACAATGGTCATCTACGTTTAACCTACTTAAACAGAACAATTTTCAGCCCAGAATTCTGTACCCTGCTAAGCTAAGCTTCAGAATTGATGGGGAAATCAAATCATTTACGGATATACAAACATTGAGGAAATTCGCCACAACAAGACCAGCTCTACAGGAAATACTTCAACCTGTTCTGCACACTGACCACCACAATGGATCAGCAGCAAAGTAAGAACTCAGAAATCAAAGGACAAAACCTAACCTCCACACTGATGCAAAAGATAAAACTAAGCAATGGACTCTCACCAAATAAGACGAATAGAATACTACCATACTTATCAATTATCTCAATAAATGTTAATGGCTTGAATTCCCCACTGAAGAGACATAGATTGGCTGACTGGATTAAAAAACACAAGCCTTCCATTTGCTGTCTGCAAGAAACACACCTGGCCTCAAAAGACAAATTAAAGCTCCCAGTCAAGGGTTGGAAGACAATTTTTCAGGCAAACGGAATTCAGAAGAAAAGAGGAGTTGCAATCTTATTTTCAGATACATGTGGATTTAAAGCAACTAAAGTCAAAAAAGACAAAGATGGTCACTTTATATTGGTCAAGGGAAAACTACAACAAGAAGACATTTCCATTCTAAATATTTATGAACCCAATTTAAATGCTCCCAGATTCTTGAAACAGACCTTACTCAGTCTGAGCAATATGATATCTGATAATACCATCATAACAGGGGACTTTAACACACCTCTTACAGAGCTGGACAGATCCTCTAAACAGAAATTAAACAAAGATGTAAGAGATTTAAATGAGACCCTAGAACAACTATGCTTGATAGATGCATATAGAACACTCCACCCCAAAGATAAAGAATATACATTCTTCTCATCACCCCATGGAACATACTCCAAAATTGATCATATCCTGGGACACAAAACAAATATCAACAGAATCAAAAGAATTGAAATTTTACCTTGTATCTTTTCAGACCATAAGGCACTAAAGGTGGAACTCAACTCTAACAAAAATGCTCGACCCCACCCAAAGGCATGGAAATTAAACAATCTTCTGTTGAATAACAGATGGGTGCAGGATGAAATAAAACAGGAAATCATTAACTTCCTTGAGCATAACAACAATGAAGACACAAGCTACCAAAACCTGTGGGATACTGCAAAAGCAGTTTTGAGAGGAAAATTCATCGCTTTAGATGCCTACATTCGAAAAACAGAAAGAGAGCACATCAACAATCTCACAAGAGATCTTATGGAATTGGAAAAAGAAGAACAATCTAAGCCCAAACTCAGTAGAAGAAAAGAAATATCCAAAATCAAATCAGAGATCAATGAAATTGAAAACAAAAGAATCATTCAGAAAATTAATGAAACAAGGAGTTGGTTTTTTGAAAAAATAAATAAAATAGATAAACCATTAGCCAGACTGACTAGAAATAGAAAAGTGAAATCTCTAATAACCTCAATCAGAAACGATAAAGGGGAAATAACGACTGATCCCACAGAGATACAGGAGATCATCTCTGAATACTACCGGAAACTCTATGCCCAGAAATTTGACAATGTGAAGGAAATGGATCAATATTTGGAATCACACCCTCTCCCTAGACTTAGCCAGGAAGAAATAGACCTCCTGAACAGACCAATTTCAAGCACTGAGATCAAAGAAACAATAAAAAAGCTTCCAACTAAAAAATGCCCTGGTCCAGATGGCTTCACTCCAGAATTCTATCAAACCTTCAAGGAAGAGCTTATTCCTGTACTGCAGAAATTATTCCAAAAAACTGAGGAAGAAGGAATCTTCCCCAACACATTCTATGAAGCAAACATCACCCTGATACCAAAACCAGGAAAAGACCCAAACAAAAAGGAGAATTTCAGACCAATCTCACTCATGAACATAGACGCAAAAATTCTCAACAAAATCCTAGCCAATAGATTACAGCTTATCATCAAAAAAGTCATTCATCATGATCAAGTAGGCTTCATCCCAGAGATGCAAGGCTGGTTTAACATACGCAAGTCTATAAACGTTATCCACCATATTAACAGAGGCAAAAATAAAGATCACATGATCCTCTCAATAGATGCAGAAAAAGCATTTGATAAAATCCAGCATCCTTTTCTAATTAGAACTCTGAAGAGTATAGGCATAGGTGGCACATTTCTAAAACTGATTGAAGCTATCTATGAAAAACCCACAGCCAATATTTTACTGAATGGAGTAAAACTGGAGGCTTTTCCTCTTAGAACTGGAACCAGACAAGGTTGTCCTCTGTCACCTTTACTATTCAACGTAGTGCTGGAAGTTCTAGCCAATACAATTAGGCAAGACAAGGAAATAAAGGGAATCCAAATGGGAGCAGAGGAGGTCAAACTCTCCCTCTTTGCTGACGACATGATCTTATACTTAGAGAACCCCAAAGACTCAACCACAAGACTCCTAGAAGTCATCAAGAAATACAGTAATGTTTCAGGATATAAAACCAATGTCCACAAGTCAGTAGCCTTTGTATACACCAATAACAGTCAAGATGAGAAGCTAATTAAGGACACAACTCCCTTCACCATAGTTTCAAAGAAAATGAAATACCTAGGAATATACCTAACGAAGGAGGTGAAGGACCTCTATAAAGAAAACTATGAAATCCTCAGAAAGGAAATAGCGGAGGATATTAACAAATGGAAGAACATACCATGCTCATGGATGGGAAGAATCAACATTGTTAAAATGTCTATACTTCCCAAAGCTATCTACCTATTCAATGCCATTCCTATCAAATTACCTACATCGTACTTTCAAGATTTGGAAAAAATGATTCTGCGTTTTGTATGGAACCGGAAAAAACCCCGTATAGCTAAGGCAGTTCTTAGTAACAAAAATAAAGCTGGGGGCGTCAGCATACCAGATTTTAGTCTGTACTACAAAGCCATAGTGGTCAAGACAGCATGGTACTGGCACAAAAACAGAGACATAGACACTTGGAATCGAATTGAACACCAAGAAATGAAACTAACATCTTACAACCACCTAATCTTTGATAAACCAAACAAGAACTTACCTTGGGGGAAAGACTCCCTATTCAATAAATGGTGTTGGGAGAACTGGATGTCTACATGTAAAAGACTGAAACTGGACCCACACCTTTCCCCACTCACAAAAATTGATTCAAGATGGATAAAGGACTTAAATTTAAGGCATGAAACAATAAAAATCCTCCAAGAAAGCATAGGAAAAACACTGGAAGATATTGGCCTGGGGGAAGACTTCATGAAGAAGACTGCCTTGGCAATTGCAACAACATCAAAAATAAACAAATGGGACTTCATTAAACTGAAAAGCTTCTGTACAGCTAAGGACACAATAACCAAAGCAAAGAGACAACCTACACAATGGGAAAGGATATTTGCATATTTTCAATCAGACAAAAGCTTGATAACTAGGATCTATAGAGAACTCAAATTAATCCACATGAAAAAAGCCAACAATCCCTTATATCAATGGGCAAGAGACATGAATAGAACCTTCTCTAAAGACGACAGACGAATGGCTAACAAACACATGAAAAAATGTTCATCATCTCTATATATTAGAGAAATGCAAATCAAAACAACCCTGAGATATCATCTAACCCCAGTGAGAATGGCCCACATCACAAAATCTCAAAACTGCAGATGCTGGCGTGGATGTGGAGAGAAGGGAACACTTTTACACTGCTGGTGGGACTGCAAACTAGTACAACCTTTCTGGAAGGAAGTATGGAGAAACCTCAAAGCACTCAACCTAGACCTCCCATTCGATCCTGCAATGCCATTACTGGGCATCTACCCAGAAGGAAAAAAATCCTTTTATCATAAGGACACTTGTACTAGACTGTTTATGGCAGCTCAATTTACCATTGCCAAAATGTGGAAACAGCCTAAATGCCCACCAACCCAGGAATGGATTAACAAGCTGTGGTATATGTATACCATGGAATACTATTCAGCTATTAAAAAAAATGGAGACTTTACATCCTTCGTATTAACCTGGATGGAAGTGGAAGACATTATTCTTAGTAAAGCATCACAAAAATGGAGAAGCATGAATCCTATGTACTCAATCTTGATATGAGGACAATTAATGACAATTAAGTTTATGGGGGGGGAAGCAGAAAGAGGGATGGAGGGAGGAGGGTGGGGCTTAGTGTGTGTCATACTTTATGGGGGCAAGACATGATTGCAAGAGGGACTTTACCTAACAATTGCAATCAGTGTAACTGGCTTATTGTACCCTCAATGAATCCCCAACAATAAAAAAATAAATAAATAAATAAATAAAATAAAAAAAAATAAAAAAAAAAAGAATTTTGTAGCATTAGCTCTTACAATTAGATCTACCATCTAAGCTGATTTTTGTATATGGTGTGAGATAGGAATTCAACTTTATACATTTCCATGTGGATATCCAGTGGTCCCAGAACCATTTATTGAAAGACTATTCTTTCTCCATTGAATTGCCTTTGAACTGTTGTCAAAATTCAGTTCATGATAAATGCAATGGTTTGGGTATAACCTGTTAATTCTATTCCATTGAAGTATTTGTCTGCCCTTATGTCAATACCACACTGTCTTGATTCTGTAGCTATGTAGTAAGTTTTGAAATTAAGAAGTATGAGTCCTCTAGCTTTTTTCTTCTTTTTCAAGATTGTTTTGGCTATTTGGGGTCTTTTGCATTTCTATATAAATTCTGTAAGCAGCTTTTCAATTTCTGCAAAAAAAGGCCATGTAATTGCAAAGCACATTTTATACTTTACCTCCCTCTTCTTTCTTGACATTGGATTCACAACAAAAGTGACACTGGTAAACATATATAGTTGGTCCTGAAACACAGCTGGGCACTGACCCCCTGTGTGGTTGGAAATCCACATGTTAGCTTTTGATGCCTCAAAAACTTAACTACTAATAGCTTACTGATAATACAAGCAGTCAATTAACACATATTTCACATATTTTGTATGTTATGTTTATATGCTGTATTCTTACAATAAAGTAAGCTAGAAAAAAGAATGTTATTAAAAAATTATGAAGAATAAAAAGTGCAGTTACTATTCATTAAGTGAAAGTGGATCATCATAAATGTTTTCGTCTTCATTGGCTTCATTTTGAGTAGGCCAAGGAGGAGGAAGAGGGGGGTCTTGCTGTCTCAGGTGTGGCAGAGGTGGAGCAACATCCATGTATAAATTGACCCATGCAGTTCAAACCTGTGTTGTTCAAGGGTTAGCTGTATATTGTTCAAGATGCTGTGTTATTAGATAATACTTTTGTATTCAATTTTCACCAAGTTATCATCAAATGAAAACCTCAACGTAGCAGTCAAAGATAAAAGGTAAAAATCCACAAAATATTTGTAATGATGAGTTTTCAAAGCTGTTACATCTTACTAAGTGTGGTGTTTCAAGGCTTTCAGACAATCTTGATAACTGATTAATATGCAGGAGTTGGGATTACACATTTGGTGTTATGGTTTGACTGGATGTGTCCCTCCAAAATTAATATGCTGGAATTTAACCCCCAAGATGATGGCATTAAAGGTAGGACCCTTGGGATGTGATTAGGCCATGAAGGCTCTGCCTTGATGCATGGGATCATTCCCTTTATAAAAGTTTTAAAGGAAGAGTTAGTCCCCTTTGTCCTGTGAGAACACAGCAAGAAGGTTACAGTTGAGAAGCAGAGAGTGAGCCCTCACCAGACACTGTATCTGCTGGCACCTTGATCTTGAGTTCTTGAATTCTCGAGAAATAAATTTCTTTTTTTTTTTCTTTTGAGACAGAGCCTCAAGCTATCACCCTGGGTAGAATACAGTGGCATCACAGTTCACAGCAACCTCCAACTCCTGGGCTTAAGCAATTCTCTTGCCTCAGCCTTCCGAGTAGCTGGGACTATCAGCACCTTCCACAATGCTCAGCTAATTTTTGGTTGTAGTTGTCATTGTTTGGTAGGCCTGGGCCGGATTTGAACCTGCCAGCTCTGGTGCATGTGGCTGGTGCCTTAGCAGCTTGAGCTACAGGCACCTAGCTGATAAATAAATTTCTATTACTTGTAAATTACCCAGCCTAAAGTAGTTTCCCTTATAGCAGCAGGAATATACTAAGACACTTGGAGTCTAACATTTGAGATTAAAAAGTCAGCGGTTTATTGTTAAAATTTTGATGATTTATTTCAAAATAGTGAAGTGAGGGATTCCTGTCTGCTGTCCATGAGAAGTTTTTCATGAATAATACATTATGGATGAGAAAAGTATTCCTACCAAGGAAAATTCAAGTTGTATATGATTGACAGTCTCTCCTCTCTTTTCAACTGTATTTTCAAAAGGTGAAAAGGTGCCTGTAGTCCTGTGACTTTGAAAAATTACATAGTAGGAAAGTTGGGAAGAAGAAATGCATATTTTTCTGGTAATGAACTACCTTATATTCACTCAACAATACTAATTGAATACACATTAAGACAATGAAGCAGTCACTGTGCTCATCTTTGGGAATGCGGCTGGAAGCAAAGCAAGCAGGAATCCTGCCTCAAGACGTCGCAGTCCAGTGCAAGAGACGTTCTGTGACCGTGAGTTCCTTCCAAATCTTTCTGCATTCCATTGGCCTCTGCCAGGACCACGAGGAAACTTGTTTAAGGAAGAAATTTCCCAATCTTCTGTCCCAATTACTTCCTTAACTTACTAATCACTACTGACTCAAACCTCATTTGTCTTTACACCCACTCCCCAAATTTAAGGGGAAAAAGTTTATAGATGATTGAGTCATTTGCACATATTTTTCTCTGCTTGAGTTTAGTCTCAAATTCTTTTCACAACAAAAGTGAAAAAGATAAAGCAAAGCAGTATGTTGGGATTTAGAAAAGAAAATTAAATAAGGTGTCTACAATGTGGCATAATACCGTGTCTCAGATGGTTCCATCTAGCTCCTCATCCCCTCCATATTATGACCAGGTTTAATGTGAATGTTTCGCTCCAAACCAGTGATCTACAGTATCTCCTTGGGAAGAGCAATGCCTTATCTTCATTCCTGAACAGAGAGGGGATGCAATAAAGGCAAAGGGATTCTTCATCTTGAGAAATTTCACCAAAACACTCCTAAGGGAAGAAAATACTGTGTATTTCTCAGGAACTGGTAACTCAAATGCTGGTCTTTATTAAAATGATCATACTAATCTTCCATTCAATTTCCTAATTGCACCCACGTTTATCATAAAAATATTTTAGTTACCTAACTTCCACATAGAAACTCCACGATATGAGTAAAATCAATTATTTAGGAAAATACAGCATATTATCTTATTGATTTGCATAACTTCTCTTGGCTATAATTTTGATTTCAGTTCTTTTACAACAAGAACCATTGCAAAGACACTTCTGTCCTATCTTCTCTCTCCCCCCTAAAATTCCCTTTGTCTGGCTTCCCTATTCACATTGTCCTAATGTAGCTCAAATTCCCCAATGTTGGGGAGTTGCCAGATATTATAAACTAAGGGAAAGGGGGAAATCACTCCAGGTATAACTTGGGTGTGTATGTGCTTTGTCTTAAAATTTCCATAGTATCAAACACCTGGGAAGAAAACACACTCACTACATGGGATGTGGAACTGAATAAACTACAGGAAACTCCCTGTTATTCAGAACTCAAGCAACCATCATATAATTCATCCAGAAAAATTAAATAAATAAAATACTCAGCCCAAAATAAAAAAAGTCAGAGTTTAAACTTGCTGTGCCAAAGCTCTGTCAGTCAGGTAGTCCTTCAGACATCACGTTCATGGCCCCCAGGGGTTCTCTGTAACAGCATTAAGTGTTGATGGGATTACTTGAAATGAAAAAAGTGTAACAGTGAAGTTGAAAAGTGTATAGATTGTCATATAATTAAAATTGTACTATACACCACATTTACAAAATTGTTTTACAGTATGTAAAGTTTGTCTTTGTCTTACCTTGCTTTTAATTAGTGAATTTCAATTTTAATATCAAGTCAATACAGAGTTTATGGTACAATGTGGTGTTGTATGAGGTATAGAATTCCTTGGGCCTATTTTTAATAATGACTCTCAAACAATCAGAAGCTACATTTACTGGGAATCTACCAGTGTCCATGGATGCCAGATAATGGGGAGATTACTGTTGTAAGTCAGGAGCTTGTTTCCATTTGTGGGTTCTCATAAAGTAAAATAAGAAGAATATTAGGTTTTTCTTTTTTAACAATGACATAAGTAAGGGTCCATTTTCTTTCTTTTTTTTAAATCATAGCTGTGTACATTAATGAGATCATGGAACACTATACACTGGTTTTATAGACCGTTTGACACGTTTTCATCACACTGGTTAACATAGCCTTCCTGGCATTTTCTTAGTTATTGTGTTAAGACATTTATATTCTACATTAACTAAGTTTCACATGTACCCTTGTAAGATGCACCACAAGTGTAATCCCACCAATCACCCTCCCTCTGCCCATCCTCCCCCCTCCCTCTCCCCCTTCCCCATATTCTTAGGTTATAATTGGGTTAAAGCTTTCATGTGAAAGCCCTAAATTAGTTTCATAGTAGGGCTGACTACATTGGATACTTTTTCTTCCATTCTTGAGATACTTTACTAAGAAGAATATGTTCCAGCTCCATCCATGTAAACACGAAAGAGGTAAAGTCTCCATCTTTCTTAAAGGTTGCATAATATTCCATGGTGTACATACACCACAATTTATTAATCCATTCGTGGATCAATGGGCACTTGGGCTTTTTCCATGACTTAGCAATTATGAATTGGGCTGCAATAAACATTCTGGTACAAATATCTTTGTTATAATGTGATTTTTGGTCTTCTGGGTATATACCTAGTAGAGGAATTATAGGATTGAATGGCAGATCTATTTTTAGATCTCTAAGTGTTCTCCAAACATCTTTCCAAAAGGAATGTATTAATTTGCATTCCCACCAGCAGTGTAGAAGTGTTCCCTTTTCTCCACATCCACGCCAACATCTCTGGTCTTGGGATTTTGTGATATGGGCTAATCTTACTGGAGTTAGATGTTATCTCAAAGTAATTTTGATTTGCATTTCTCTGATGATTAAAGATGATGAGCATTTTTTTTTATATGTCTGTAGGCCATACGCCTGTCTTCTTCAGAGAAGTTTCTCTTCAAGTCCCTTGCCCAGCCTGCAATGGGATCACTTGTTCTTTTCTTGCTTATGCGTTTGAGTTCTCTGTGGATTCTGGTTATTAAACCTTTGTCAGAGACATAACCTGCAAATATCTTTGTGGGAATTTGTTTCTGTCCCTGCTAAATTCCCCTGGAGAAGAGAAGCTGTTTTGAGTTCCCAGAACCTGTGCCTCAGGCCCTGTCTTTGATCTTGCAGGTTTGTATTTGCAGCACAGTTAAGTGTCAGTTCTAGCCTCCTGCCTTCCTTTGTCTATAGGCTGACAATCCCCTGATCTATAGGCTCTGCATGTGTGTTTTCTAGTCCCCACGCTCCACCCAGGCCAGTACCACCTCAGGCAAACCCTTAACTCATGGGGCCTGCATTTCAGTCCCAGATCTGTTCCACAGTGGTTGCCACCTGAGAAGATGCCCAGCCTCCTCTGGTTGCCCAGGGAGACAGGGAGTGTGGCTTTGGAATATCCAGGGGTGAGCCCTATTGTTGCCAAAAATGGCTGCTGCTCTGTGCCTCGGGGCACTGCCGCTCCAGGGGCATGGTTCCCTTTCAGCCCACCGTCCTCTCCTCACTCCCATGCCGCAGAATCAGCACTGACCAGCTGCAGTCTAGGCCCTGTCCACACCCCTCGAGAAATCACCCAAGAATCTGGACTCCTGGGGGACAAGCCTCCAGACCTCAGAGTAAGAGTGGAGGGGAGTGCTGGGAGCTCAGAATTGCAGGTAGAGAATATATACAGTTCTATACAGTTTTATGCCTGGCAGGAGAACGCCGTGGCACCCTAGTAGGGAAGGTAGGTCCAGTTTTTAGAGGGTCTCTCCCGTGGAGTGTAGTGGGAGGACCTTTGAACTCTGCTTGTTTGTTTGTGGGGCACTCCAAGCCATTCTCATGGGGGAGGGGACTCCCGTCCACTTGGTGATGGATTTTATACCTTTTGTTTGTATTCTTGGGTTTGCAGCTCGCCTCAGCAGGGTTGATGTGCATTCTTCAACCTTCTCTCTTGGCGCAGCTCAAATTGACCAGGTTACTTGCTAAATTTCTGTCCTTTATCTCTCCTTCTGAACAGGAGCCTCTGTGGAAAGCTGGCTTCAGTCAGCCTTCTTGTCTCTGCCCCCCAGAATATTAGGTTTTAACAGAAAGTGTGTTTCTAAAGCAAGCAATTCAATGGCTTGCAATGTTATTATAGATTATGAAGATAGAAAGGAACATTAGCTGATACAAGGTAAGTATCTTATGAATTATCTTAGTCAGTGAAAAGATAGACTTGCTTATTTCACCCTCTTCGGGGGTGACAAAAGTTTTGGAAAAGGAGGTAGAAAGGGCTAAAATAGGTAAATCCAAATACATAATTAACTGGAAATATGCTTCAAAAACTAAGTCTTTTTTCTTTGATCTATTCATTTAATTAATTCATTCAGTCCATCAGTCCTTCAACAAATCTTGATTACTCACTACTCTGTGTGGAAGCCCCTTAACAATGAAAATAATATCTTAAATTAGTTTTTGCATTACTTGCACCTAGCATAAGTGTTTTTGTCTTTCACTGTTGTGTAACAAAATTTTCCCAAACTTAACAGGTTAAAATAACAACTTTGTGACCTCACACAGTTTCTGTAGGTCAGGAGTTTAGGAGTGGCTCAGCTGGATGGTTCTGGATCTAGTCACCCTGAATCAAACCTCATTTGCTAAGGTGGAAAGATCAGCATCACTCCAGGTCACATCCTCCCTTGCCAGGAATTCTCAGGTTTTTCACAAGGTTGTAACTCAGCTGTCGGCCAGGGCTAATTCTCAAGGGTATGAGGGGCACACTTCCAGGCTCAATCACACAGTTATTTGTCAGCCTCACTTCCTCTCTGATTGGTTAGAAACTTGAGATCCTTTCAACGTGGGCCTCTCCATAGACTTTTTTTTTTTTTTTTTTGTAGAGACAGAGTCTCACTTTATGGCCCTCGGTAGAGTGCCATGGCCTCACACAGCTCACAGCAACCTCCAACTCCTGGGCTTAAGCGATTCTCTTGCCTCAGCCTCCCAAGTAGCTGGGACTACAGGCGCCCGCCACAACGCCCGGCTATTTTTTGGTTGCAGTTTGGCCGGGACCGGGTTTGAACCTGCCACCCTCGGTATATGGGGCCGGCGCCTTACCAACTGAGCCACAGACTTTTAAATATCTGCACAACATGGCCAACTGACTTTCCCCAGAGTGAGGGATCCAAGAGTGAGAGAAAAGGAGTGATAGATGCTAAGACAAGATGCACTATCTTTTATAACCTTGTTTGGAAGTGACATACTATCACTTTGCCAAATGCTGTTGGTCACCAAACACCTTAGTATGTGAAGGGGAATTCACAAGGCTATAAATACCTGGAGGTGAGGATCACTGGAGGCCATCTTAGAAGCTGCCTACCATGATGGACTTAGGTTATTGAAATACTTGATATGTTTGTTGAACTAATGAATGAAAGTTCTATGCTGTTTGCTATATGGAAGTACCACAGTGATGCTTTTACTGATATGATTTGGCACTATAACATTGACTACAAGCCCGAGTGTTCAAAGCCAGTCAACTTTGGGAAACAGCAGGAAATCCCCCAAAACAGAATATTGAATTCATAATATCATAGCGTTAACTACAATAAAAAGCAAAGTTAGAAAGTTAGTCGACACAAAGTAAGAAAATTAAAATAAACTTGTTTCTATATTCAAGATCAGAAATGAAATAAAGCATTTAAATATCTTAAGATTATATTTTTCTGACTGTTATTTGTCTTTTGAGATACCATTTTGTTTTATAATTCCTTAACAATTCTGGAATCCAAGAATAATTTCATATGCACAGTAACTCTTTAATTTATGTTACATACATTCCTACTTACTTCAAAGATAAAATATGATGAGTATAGGCAGGAGCTATTAGTTAAGTTTTCTGAAACATTGAATTTTAACATAGGAAGCACGTTACAAGATAGCCTATAAAAGGACAAAAACATAGAAATGTGTGACTTACAACTTTCAGTTTTCTTTTAGATCAGTGGAAAATCTGAGGTTTCAAAACCAAGCAAATTTGGGTTTGAATTCTAGCTTCAACACTTACTAGCCATGTGGCCTTGGCCAGTACATCTTACACCACTTACACCTTAATTTCCTCACACATAATAGATGTATAAGGTTGTGGTGGAGATCAGGTAATGTGGATCAAACACCTAGTGTGACACTTACAGTAATAAAAATGGATTATAAATGGGGTGCAAATCTTATGCATCCCTTCAGAGTCCTCCAGCTCCACTCATCATCCTAATTACTGCTCTTATCTGACACTACTGGACTTTAAACTCTGTTCTGTTGCCTGAGACCACCTAGAAATGTGTCCTAAGTGTTCTGAATCTTTTTCGTTGGCTGACCATCTGCACATTTGGATTTTCTGGTCTGATCACAGCTTTTGAATTTAAGAACATCACATAGTGAAATTTGGAATTCAGCATTCTAAGAGGTCACGGAATGGACTAGATGCCACGGCCCAGAAGTTTAGGGACATTATCTCTTTGTGGGAAAAAAAATTGACCATTGAGAAACAGCAGTTGGGGAGAATCTTAGCAGATAAATACTCTCTCCTTCCTCTTTCTTTAAAAGGTAACTTCTCTTTGCCACACAAATGGAGAATACCAGGAGACACGGTGGTTGAGCAATCCTCTGCATCTTTTCGTGACTTGTCATGGAGCAGAAGGCAGATTACATCCTCCCTTGCCAGGAATTCTCAGACACACATTTTGGCAGAGTTCAGGTCTACATAATATTGCCATCAGTTCCCATCTTGGTTTAAGGCTCTTTAATGTAGATTTTGGGTAAGAAATCGCTAAGGTCTGTGACACAAATGAATAAACTAATAGAAAATTAATTCCTTGAACATAAGTCAGTGTTCCTGGAAGCAGAAGATGGGGCTCTCTGCAAAGTGGAAATAGTAACACAAGAGAAGAAACATCCCAGCTGTTTCATCTCAATGAGGAATCATTTAATCTAGAAAACTCAAGCATCCTCACATTTTCCCCCTCTCCCTTCCTGCATCCTACTTATCCATGCTAATCAATGTAACATATTTAATATTGTTCTGACCACTACCATGCTCTTTGTCCCAATATAGTTCAGACTCATCATTGTCTTGGACAGAATCCTTAGAACTGTTCTTCTGGCAGCCTCTGGTCTTACCCTACTTGAACTCATTCTGCAGAAAGCTGCCAAATCAGTCTAAAATATAAAGAAGATTGTTTTGCTCTAATCCTCACAAATCCTCAGTACTCCCTCATCGTATTTTAGAGAAAGCCTTCAGGTTAAATTCAGTCTATTGTCATGCCCTATCCCCTTCTCAGATAGATAGTAGATAGATGAGAGAGAAATCGAGGTCTAGTGCAAGAAGGAGAGAGACTTTATGAACTCAGCTCATGAAATTGCAGAAGCTAGCATTTTTGAAATTTGCAGGGCAGACGAGTAGTAGTCTGTGTTGCAGTGTTAAGTCTGAAGGTGGTATGGAAGTAGAATTCCTCCAAATTTGAGTCAGATGTCTCAAGTTCCCCAGAAATATAGTTCTAACTTCACAACAGGGGTTATCATTTATTTTTGTGCTTCAACTTAAAAAAAAATAAAAAACACTTATGGAGATAAATGGAAAGTGATTATTTTACAAAAAAAAGTCATTGAGTATAGGGTTTGGGGGAAGTTTATAATGTACATTCAACATAAAATAACTGAATTACAATGAAAAAAGCCAAATCAATCTAATGGGGAAAAAAATTAAATTCTTCCAGAATGAAGAATTAAAGAAAAACATGATCTGAAAAAGTTTGAAGGAGAGAATGACAAACACCTGTATTTGTCACTAAAATACCATTAGAGTTGTGGTTAATACACTCAGAATTAAACAGATCTCTTCAATCCAATCAGTTAATAAAATAATCTACTGGTAAGGAAGGGTCACAGAATCTCATCTAACCATATCATGTGACAAATTGAAAGAAGCTTAAAAAGACATGAGTGTATACTTGAACCTAGACTCCCACACAGTATTAACTTGGAATCTCTTGTTGTTTTCATAATACACAAAAAGCTTGGGTTGGAAGAAATTCATGTTTTTGTCTGTGCCTCAGATCTCTCATCTTGAAATTATGTAGCCCCTATTCTTTCTGCTGGTCCCAAACTTTTGACTGATAAATAACTGTATTAAAGTTATTAACTGTGAATCCACAAACCGCGACCTATTTGAAATAATAAATGCTATAGATAGAATGTTTGTGCCCTCTCCACCAGCTGTCAGATTCATATGTTGCAATCCAAACCTCTAATGTGAAGGCATTATCAAGGAAGGTGGACAGCCTTTGGGATGTGGTTAGATCACAAAGGCAGAGGCCTCATAAGTGGGATTAGTGCCCTTATAAAAGGAAACCAGAGACCTTTCTCTTTCTCTTCTACTACGTGAGATTACAAAGAGAAGACAGCCATTAATGAACCAGGAAATGAGCCTTTGCCAAACACTGAATCCACTGGCCCCATGACCTTGAACTTCCTAGTCTTCAGAAAATAAATTTCTGTTGTTTGAAAGCCACTTATGGTGGCTTTCTGGTGTTTTGCTATAGCAGCCTGAACAAACTACTACAATACCTTCAATTCCTCTTGAATGTAATGTCAATTCATCCTATCAAGTAACGTCATCTTGACAGGATGACTCTGGTTTTCTTAATTTAAATGGTTTTCCACCCCTGGGAAATTAATAATACTATATGAATCAAACTTATAGGTTTACCGTTTGTGTGCTAGGTTTAAAAATAAATTTGGTAATCAGTGAGATAGTCTCCCAATATTTGAATTTAAAGAATTTGCAATGTTTAAGAGATTCTAACATATACACCTTGTGATTCTTAATAAACTATATAATTAATTTTAGAGTTTTAGATTTAAGTTGAATGTTAAAAAATAATTTGCCTATCTATATAATGTATCAGTATGTTTAAGGTTATTTGAGATTATATTTATAAGGTAATTTATTAGGTTTGTGATTGTCTAAGTACATGGTGGAAACTTGTCAGGGCTGCACATTTTGAAGTATTTAACAAGAAAACTGAACATAATAATTATAAATACATTTAAAATATTTAAATAATTTAACTTACTAAGTTTATAAATAGTTTATTATTTTTTTTTTCTTGCAGCTCAGAAGTTTATTAACGAAGGGGGTTGGGTCAGCTGGTGTTTACATGCTGACCCCTGCAGCCCTGTATCCCGGCTGTAGTGAGGAAGACGGCTGACTTCTCTGCTGGCCACAGGTGATATCATCTCAGGAACATGCTGAGCCCTCTCTCCTGGGTCCCTGTTGCCATGGTTGGAGTCCAGCACTACAGATAGGTTCCACTTCTGTTTCTTGTGCTTGAGCTAGAGTATCGACATTTTTTAGGATCTCAGCATAGTATGGGCCAAATACCTGCTGATTATGATGCATCAGCTTGACAAACTTCCAGCCTAGTTCTGTCAACTCTCCTTCGAGGTGATTAAGGCCTTCAGGGAAGTGTAGCAGAGACTCCTGCATGCCACGAACCAAACAGCATTTGAGAAACAAAAGGAGGCGCTGATCAATGATACTACGGACATGGTTTTCTTTCTTGGTGATGTTCTGGAGTTGTCCTATAAGACATACCGTGTTTTCACTGCTTAGTAAAGCCCAGGTCCTTGAGGCCACAATGAATTTACTGAGACACCTGTTCACTCACATTCAACATAGCTTCTTCAGGCTTGGAGTTAAATTCCTCAGTCACAGCCTTGGTTATGCATTTTAGTTTATCCACAAATCCAGGTGAGTTGAATAAAATTGAACCACAGAAACTTCTAGCCACTAGTAAGACTGAGGCCAATATAGTCAAGTGGCACAAATGGGACCCCATTTCCTGGACCCGGATTCTGTCCATCAGCAGAGTCTCAGGGAATTCTTCATTTTCAGGATTCCAGAGGAGGAGATTCAGGTAGCCCTGGTATAGCACCATTATGGGATTGGGAGGATCTGAATTCTTAGCTGCCTTGTCTGGAGATGAACAGGCCATGCTGGAGAAGCTGGGCATGTCAGGAGAATTCAGACATGGTGTAATGAGGTCTGTGGCTGCTTTGGTTAACCATTTCTTGGTGTAATCAAGGAGATTGGGTTGTTTGTCAAGGAGTTCCTGGAATTTAGCTCTTTCATACTGGATGGAATATTCCTGCAGGTAGGGTCGAATGCTCTGGATGGTATAGTTTGCCATGTCCGTTTTCATTAGGCCCAGAACATGGAAGATGCCCCTCAGTAACTGTGCTGGATCTGTTATGCTCTGTAGTTTCTTTACTGCTTCATCTCGAACTGGTGCACATAGCAGGGTCATCAAACTAAGAATGTAGTTAGAGAGACGAGAGACGTCTAGGGCTCCATGTTCTGCTTCTTGCTTGAGGAGATCCATGTCCAGAACTTCTTTAATCTCATTTTTTAGGTGGATATGGCGTGGTAATAGCAGTGATAGCAAAACCTCCTTAACTTCTGTCATAAGTTCAAGAGCACAAGTGAATTCGGGAGGATTACTCAAGAGTTGTTCTCTTAAATGGTCCCAAAAAACATTGTACAATGTCTCCATGAATCTGTCTTCCAGACTGTTTGGAGATAAACATTCTCTTCCATGTAGAAATCTTGGTTTACCATGATTTCATGAGCAATGCTCATCCTGGAAACTTCGTTAATTGTTTCTATTAGACGAGGAGAGTAGTTATTTAAACAGAAGTCTTCCTCTTCTTGGTTCTTCTCTGATGTTTCAGAATTATGGGCTCCACACTTTGCTTCATTGGGATCATTTTGGAGTACAGTTTCCTCACTCTTGGGCATCTTGATGTTATCTCTCCCTCTGTTCTGGACCGGCTGCCCCGCGGCTGAGTCTCTATAAATAGTTTAAATTAAGTTGATCGAACATTAATCAAAGTCCCTACCAGAAGTACAGCTCTTATTCATATAACATTGACCCAATACATAAATTTACAAGATTGACAAAAGACATAAAAGCTTGAAAAAAACTAAGTTTCTAAATTTTTTACTTTGATAAACTGAATATTAATGTTAAACCCAAGTAGCTTTAAATAGTTTATTTAAACTTGGAATCTCTCCTAGAAGAGAAAAACTAGTGGTCAAAAATTAAATTTCCAAATTAAAAATTATAGGAATTTCAAGTCAAGTCAAACTATTAAAATTAGAATCAAAGTAACATCAAGCACAACTGAATCAAACTTTCTCAAGTTGGAGAAACAGCTGAAACAGGGTTAGCAGTCTTCAGAAGGAAGCAAAAGCAATAAAGGGCCCCTCCATCTAAGTGTATGCTGGGTAACTTTATAAATCAAAGGATGTGCATCCAGCCAGGGAGAATGTTTTTACTAACTTAAAAAACATAAAAAAATATCAGGCTGACCTCACCAATACTAAATGCCCAAAAATAGTAAAAAGAAAAAGAATGCCATGCCCTATACATGTTTTATTCCCATGTAAGTCATCTTTCATTTATAAAAAAAACAAAAGGACTGACTCAATGATTTTGCAAGGACACAAAATATGTAACAACTAAATACTCTTTTTAGGGAAAAATGTGGTTCAAAGATGTACTTTTAATAGCAAAGAGGTTGATCAAAGTAAAGGACTCAAGAGTAGGAATGAGAAGTTGCAAATGTATTATAGATCTTAATTTTCACCATCATTTTAAAACTCAAAATCCCAGACCCTGCTGGGAAGATTCTAGAGTTTGGGATCCAATGTTTGGCTATGCAGCTTTTTCTTTTCTGCTTTATTCTTGATACTGAGAATGTGTTTTCTGGAACTACATTTTTCATTCCATTAATTGTTTGGAATCCCTTACCATTTTTGAGTAAAAGTTAATAACGTTGTAATGGTTCTACTACTAATGTTTTTTTAGAGATGGTGTCTCACTCTGTTGCCCAGACTGGAGTACACTGGCATAATCATATTCACTCTAACCTCTACTTCCTGGGTTCAAGCAATCCTCCTGCCCCAGCCTTCCAAGTTGTTAGGACTACAGGTGCACATCACCACACCCTGCTAATTAAAATATTTTTTGTAAAGTTGGGGATCTTACTATGTTGTTCATGCTAGTTGTGAATTCATGGCCTCCAGCTATCTTTGACACCCCAAAGTGCTGGAATTACAGGCAGATAACATGGCCCCAACTGGTTATATTCTATTAAGTAGCTGTACACCATATCTTGGCTCTTTATACCTTTAGTTATTCATCTGTGTAAATAACAAAAAAAAAAAAGATGTATGATAACTATATTAATTGCCAAGGAATTTTCAAAATTACTTTCTAAAATAAAAATGTTATATTAAGTGCTTTGGGTCATCGATAGCTTTATTTCTCTTTTTAATTAGGAAGAAACTAATACATTATTTTAAGACAAACTTCCTCTTTATCAGGATAGTTTCCATACTATATTTCTTAGAAGACCAAAGAAGGTGTTAATTAACCTTAAATGATTAGTAAGATTTCTAAATATTCATATAAAAACATAAGATAACATGTTTAAAAAGTTAACTCTGATTTTTGTGTTTTGTGTAAGTTTAGCTTTTATGAACTTTGTGCTATTAAAACTATCTCTCGGGCAGTGCCTGTGGCTCAAAGGAGTAGGGCGCTGGCCTTATATACCAGAGGTGATGGGTTCAAACCCAGCCCCAGCCCAAAACTGACAAAACAAAACAAAACAAAAAAACTCTCTCTTATAAGCATGTATTACTTTTATAATATGGACAAATTAACGTTTTAAAACTTGATACGTACAATATTCTAACTACCATATAAGATAGTCATACTTACATAAAAATATTCATACAATAGGAACTAACTAAAAGAGCTTCCAATGGCCAAAGTTTAGAGCAATAGTTTTATTTGAATAACAGAATAACATAGACTTGCATTGTAATCCAAAATAGAAAATAAATATCCCACAAATCCATATAAATAGATAATTGTCACATTCTAATAGGGCAAGTTGGCCAACTAGAGGCAGCATTCACCAGAAGCTCCTGTCCAGAAGGAGAAAACATGGACTGAATCTAACTGGGAAAAGTCAAAATTGGGGGGTTAAACACAAGGAGAAGAAATGAAGGTGCACATCATCCCCATTGATACAAACTGCAAGGATGAGAAAGAGGAAGACAGAAAACTTAAGAGATTAAGTATGGAGTGACTAGACTGAAGGCATCTGGTGCCAAAGTGGAAGGGAGATGCCCCCTCCCCCAAAATGAGGCACAGAGAACCTCTCATCTCACTCCATGGGAGAGAGCCACAAAGTCCCAGTTCTTCTGCACCTAGGAATTTCCACCTCTGGGACTCCATCCTGCCTGGAACAAAAGTGAACAAATTTTCTCTTGGTTGCCTTAAGCCCACAGCTCATCTCCCCTTACATAATAGCTGGAGATTTCAACACCCCTTTGACAGTAGTGGACAGATTCTCCAAGCAGAAGCTAAACAACAAACCAATGGGCTTAAACTTGACCTTAGAACGAATAGGCTTATCAGAGATGTATAGAACATTTCATCCTAATAAAATTGAGCATATATTCTTCTTGTCAGCCCACAGATCATCCTTCAAAATTGATCATATCTTAGGGCACAGATCAAACTCCAATACCTTGTATCTTCCCAGACCATCAAGGAATGAAAGTATAACTCAACTCCAACAGAAATCTTCATTTCCACATAAAGTCATGAAACTTAAACAACCTCATGCTGAATGACAGCTGGGTTAAGGACAAGATAAAGAATGAAATCATTAGATTCCTTGACAATCAAGCCACAAGCTATCAAAACCTGTGGGATACTTCAAAAGCAGTTCTAAGAGGGAAATTTGTAGCATTAGATACCTACATCTAGAAAACAGAAAAGGTGCAAGCCAAACCTAAGGGATCATCTTGACCAATTGGAAAAGGAATAATCACATACCAAACCTAGCAGAGGAAAATAAATAACCAAAATCAGAGCAGAATTATAGGAAAACAAGAACATAAGAACAGTTTGAAAGGTCAATGAAACAAAAAGTTGGTTCTTTTAAGTGATTAATAAAATCAAAAACCCTTGGCCAGACTAGCCAGAAACGGAAAAGTGAGATCTCTAATAACTTCAATCAGAAATGAAAAATAACAACAGATACCACAGAAATAGAAAGTCCTCAATGATTACTGCAAAAAACTCTATGCCCAGAAAGTTAAAAATATCATGGAAATGAACCAATATCTGGAATAATATCACCCTCCTAAACTTAACCAGAAAGAATTAGAAATTTTGAATAGATCTATATCAAGCACCAAAATTGCACAAATAATACAAAATCTTCCCGAAAGGAAAAGCCCTGATGTTTCACACCAGCATTCTACCAAACCTTCAAAGAGAAATTGGTATCTATACTGCATAACTTATTCTAAGACAGAGATGGAAGGAATCCTCCCCAACACATTCTGTGAAGCAAATATCACCTTGATTCCAAAACTAGGAAAGGACCTAACCTAAAAGGAAAACTATAGACCAATATCAATAATGAATATCAATGTAAAAATATTTAATAAGATCCTAGGAAACAGAATACAGCTATACAGAGAGAAACAAGGGGGGGGGTAGGGTCTTAATGTGTGCACACCTTTGGGGGCAAGACACAGTTGTATGGGGGATTTTACCTAACAAATTCAGTCAGTGTAACCTGGTTTCTTGTACCCTCAATGAATCCCCAACAATAAAACAAAAACAAAAACAAACACAAAAAAATCATACGTTATGATCAGGTGGATTTTATCCCAGGGATGCAAGGTTGTTTCAACATACATAAATCCATATATATAATTCTCCACATAAATAAAAGTAAAAACAAAGGCCATATGATCCTCTCAATTGATGCAGAAAGAGTATTTAACAAAATCCAGTATCTTTTTCTGACAAGAACACTTAGGAAAATAGGCATAGATGGGATTTTCTTAAACTGATAGAGACCATCTATAAAAAACTCACAGCCAGTATTATACTGAATAGGGCAAAACTGAAAACATTTCTATTTAGAACTGGAATCAGACAAGGATGGTTCCACTATCACCACTGCTACTCAACATAGTGCTGGAAGTCCTAGTCAGTGTAATCAGGCAAGAGAAGATCAAGTGTATTCAAATGGAGACAGAGGAGGTCAAACTCTTGCTCTTTGTGGATGACATGATCTTATACTTGGAAACTGCAGGGACTCAACTACAAAGCTCTTAGAAGTGATCAAGGAATATAGCAGCATCTCAGAATACAAAATCAATACCCACAAATCAGTAGCCTTCATATACTCCAGTAACAATCAAGATGAGAATAAAATCAGACACAATACCCTTCACAGTAGCTTCAAAGAAAATGAAATACCTGGGGAATATATCTAACAAAGGACATGAAGGATCTCTATAAAGAGAACTATGAAACCCTGTGAAAAGAAGTAGCAGAAGACACTAACAAATGGAAGAATATACCATGATTGTGGCTGGGAAGAATCAACACTGTTAAAATGTTTATACTACCCAAAGTGATCTACAGATTTATGTAATCCCAATCAAAGCACCAATGTTATACTTTGAAGAACTTGAAAAAAAATAGTACTTCATTTCATATGGAACCAGAAAAAAATCTGAATAGTTAATGCAATTTTAAGAAATAAAAACAAAGCTGGAGGTATCACATTACCAGACTTTAGGTTATACTACAAGTGTACAGTGATCAAAATAGCATGACACTGGCACAAAAATAGAGCTACAGATCTATGGTTTATCTAGAGATAAACCCAGCTGCATACACCTATCTAATCTTTGATAAATCAAACAAAAGCACACATTGGGGAAAGAATCCCTATTTAATAAATGGTGCTAGGAGAACTTGTTAGCCACATGTAGAAGACTGAAATTGGACCTGCAGTGCTCACTACTGTCAAAAATTGACTCTTGCTGGATGAAAGATTCACATTTAAGACATGAAACAATAAAAATCCCAAAAGAAGGGATTCCGCACTTGGCAACAGCTGGGAGCAGCCCTCGGTGCTGGTCCTGCAGAGGCTCTGGGTAGATTCTGGCAAACGCCACGTCTTCGCAGGGCTGGACTTGCGGTCACCCCGCTCCCCTCAGCGTGAGGAAGACAAGATTGCAATTCAGGCCACACATAGACCAGGTTGTCTTCAGTATGTACAAAAAATAAAAAGAGGGGAGGCGGAGCAAGGTGGCAGCTGAGTAACAGCTTCCTTGCATCTGGGCACCGTGAGTCTGGGGAGATAGGACTCCAGGCATCTCTGGCTGGTGGGATCTGCCTATCATCACCCCTGAGAGGATACAGGGAGTCAGCGAGAGACTTCTGGACCCCAAGAGGAGGACTAAACAGTGGAAAACCGGCAAGTGGTCGTGTGTGTTCAATCCGTCTAAACCCGCCCGCAACTGTAAGTTCAGTAGCAGCGAGACTGCAAACCAGAAAGGCCTTACCTGTGAACTGTTTTGGTGTCTTTGGACTTGGCACTCAGCTGAACTGCCTTGGGGAGAGCCTGAGCAGGAGTGCGGAGAACTTTGGCCTTTGTCTAGGGCCCCAGTCTGAGCCGCTGAGCCAGACGGAGCTAATAGTGTTTGGCTTTGGTCACAGGCAGCCATTGTGAGCGATCTGCCCCGGCAAGCTCCGCCCTCAGGGTCGCAGAGCTGGAATTGGGTGGGAGCTGGTAACCCAGTGACCAAGTAGCGTAAGGGTGGGGTCTGAGCCGCCTTGCAGCCCTAACCCTCGGGGGCAGAGGGAGACCAGTTTTGGCACACAGGGTAAGTGGATAGCCACTTCAGCAGTGATTCCAGCAACAAGCACTTCCCTGGGAAAGCTTCTGCTCAGCAAGTGAACAAGTTCAAAGTGCCTTTCAAGTGGGCTGAAGAGAGGTTTAGGGTGTCTACCTGCTGGGGTTTGAGAAAATAGCAGCCTCCAGTCGTACCAGAACTGTGATTAACATCTCATACCCCAGAAGACCACGTGTTGCCCAGACAATATTCAATAACATATACATACTGCTTTGTTATTGGTTGTGTTTTGTTTTTTTTTTGGTTTGGTTGGTTTTTTTTTGTTTATTTTGATGTTGTTGATTGTTGTTTTGTTTGTTAAGTTCAACCTTTTCCATACAGATCCTTTTTCTTTCTCAATTTTTCTAGTTTAATTATAATTTCCCATTACTGCCTATTTCAATAATTAGAACTTCATTTTTGTTAGTGTTTCTACCCCTATTATTTGGTTTTTCCAGCCAATTTCATCCCGTAAAGTTTTCTGTTTGCTTGTTTTGGTTTGATTTATAGCATTTTTGTCTTTCCTCTCTACTTGGTGGAGGTGGGGTACTGTGTCTGATCAGGTTAGCAAAGAGCTGCTGACCTCAAGGGAACCACCCAACTGGGCACCCCCAGAAGGTGGTTTGTTTTTTAAGGTTGTATCAAAGTACCCTACTGTACACCTATATTGCTCTGTCTCCCTCTTTCTGTGCCTCTCTTCTTTTTGTCAATATTCCTTTTACCCACCCCCTCTACTTTCTCTATTTTTCTTTTTTTTCTCTTATCACTCGGTCCTCCTTTCTTTCATCCCTTTTTTGCTCTTCAACCTTCTCACCCTTCTGGTCCTGTAACCCTTAGTCCACAGGCACGAGAACTTAAAGAGTAAGAGGAAGTGAAAGGAAAATTAGGGCAAGGAAACAGATAAAGGAAATCACCCATGAGGAAGAATCAGCAGAAAACTCCAGGCAACATGAAGAACCAGTCCAGAACAACACCGCCAAGGGACCATGAGGTAGCTACTGCAGAGGATTCCACCTATACAGAAATGTTAGGAATGACAGAAAGGGAATTTAGAATACACATGTTGAAAACAATGAAAGAAATGATGGAAACAATGAAGGAAACTGCTAATAAAGTGGAAAATGACCAAAAGGAAATTCAAAAACAGAATCAAATAAGAGATGAATGATACAAAGAATATAAAAAGGATATAGCAGAGCTGAAGGAAATGAAACAGTCAATCAGGGAACTTAAAGATGCAATGGAAAGTATCAGCAACAGGTTAGACCATGCAGAAGAAAGAATTTCAGAGGTAGAAGACAAAGTTTTTGAGATAACTCAGATAGTAAAAGAGGCAGAAAAGAACAGAGAGAAAGCAGAACGTTCACTGTCAGAATTATGGGACTTTATGAAGCGTTCCAACATACGAGTTATAGGAATTCCAGAAGGGGAAGAAGAATGCCCCAGAGGAATGGAAGCCATACTAGAGAATATTATAAAAGAAAATTTCCCAAATATCACCAAAGATTCTGACACACTGCTCTCAGAGGGATATCAGACCCCAGATCACCTCAACTCTAACCGAGCTTCTCCAAGACACATTGTGATGAACCTGTCCAAAGTCAAGACAAAACAAAAGATTCTGCAAGCTGCCAGGAGTAAGCGCCAGTAGACCTACAGGGGCAAATCCATCAGAGTGACCGCAGACTTCTCTAATGAAACTTTCCAAGCAAAAAGACAATGGTCATCTACCTTTAATCTACTTAAACAGAACAATTTCCAGCCCAGAATTCTGTACCCTGCTAAGCTAAGCTTCAAAATTGACGGAGAAATCAAATCATTTACGGATATACAAACATTGAAGAAATTCGCCACAACAAGACCAGCTCTACAGGAAATACTTCAACCTGTTCTGCACACTGACCACCACAATGCATCAGCAGCAAAGTAAGAACTCAGAAATTAAAGGACAGAAACTAACCTCCACACTGATGCAAAAGATAAAACTAAGCAATGGACTCTCACCAAGTAAGATGAATAGAATACTACCACACTTATCAATTATCTCAATAAATGTTAATGGCTTGAATTCCCCACTGAAGAAACATAGATTGGTTGACTGGATTAAAAAACACAAGCCATCCATTTGCTGTCTGAAAGAAACACACCTGGCTTCAAAAGACAAATTAAAGCTCCGAGTCAAGGGTTGGAAGACAATTTTTCAGGCAAATGGAATTCAGAAGAAAAGAGGAGTTGCAATCTTATTTTCAGATACATGTGGATTTAAAGCAACTAAAGTCAAAAAAGACAAAGATGGTCACTTTATATTGGTCACGGGAAAAATACAACAAGAAGACATTTCAATTCTAAATATCTATGCACCCAATTTAAATGCTCCCAGATTCTTGAAACAGACCTTACTCAGTCTGAGCAATATGATATCTGATAATACCATAATAACAGGGGACCTTAACACTCCTCTTACAGAGCTGGACAGATCCTCGAAACAGAAATTAAAGAAGGATATAAGAGATTTAAATGAGACCCTAGAACAACTGTGCTTGATAGACGCATATAGAACACTCCATCCCAAAGATAAAGAGTATACATTCTTCTCATCACCCCATGGAACATTCTCCAAAATTGATCGTATCCTGGGACACAAAACAATATCAAAAGAATCAAAACAATTGAAATTTTACCTTGTATCTTCTCAGACCATAAGGCACTAAAGGTGGAACTCAACTCTAACAAAAATGCTTGACCCCACCCAAAGGCATGGAAATTAAACAATCTTCTGTTGAATAACAGATGGGTGAAGGAAGAAATAAAACAGGAAATCATTAACTTTCCTGAGCATAACAACAATGAAGACACAAGCTACCAAAACCTATGGGATACTGCAAAAGCAGTTTTGAGAGGAAAATTCATCGCTTTAGATGCCTACATTCGAAAAACAGAAAGAGAGCACATCAACAATCTCACAAGAGATCTTATGGAATTGGAAAAAGAAGAACAATCTAAGCCTAAACTCAGTAGAAGAAAAGAAATATCCAAAATCAAATCAGAGATCAATGAAATTGAAAACAAAAGAATCACTCAGAAAATTAATGAAACAAGGAGTTGGTTTTTTGAAAAAATAAATAAAATAGATAAACCATTGGCCAGACTAGCGAGGAATAGAAAAGTAAAATCTCTAGTAACCTCAATCAGAAATGATAAAGGGGAAATAACAACTGATCCCACAGAGATACAAGAGATCATCTCTGAATACTACCAGAAACTCTATGCCCAGAAATTTGACAATGTGAAAGAAATGGATCAATATTTGGAATCACACCCTCTCCCTAGACTCAGCCAGGAAGAAATAGACCTCCTGAACAGACCAATTTGAAGCACTGAGATCAAAGAAACAATAAAAAAGCTTCCAACCAAAAAATGACCTGGTCCAGATGGCTTCACTCCAGAATTCTATCAAACCTTCAAGGAAGAGCTTATTCCTGTACTGCAGAAATTATTCCAAAAAATTGAGGAAGAAGGAATCTTCCCCAACACATTCTATGAAGCAAACATCACCCTGATACCAAAACCAGGAAAAGACCCAGACAAAAAGGAGAATTTCAGACCAATCTCACTCATGAACATAGACGCAAAAATTCTCAACAAATTCCCAGCCAATAGATTACAGCTTATCATCAAAAGTCATTCATCATGATTAAGTAGGCTTCATCCCAGGGATGCAAGGCTGGTTCAACATACGCAAGTCCATAAACGTTATCCACCATATTAACAGAGGCAAAAATAAAGATCACATGATCCTCTCAATAGATGCAGAAAAAAGCATTTGATAAAATCCAGCATCCTTTTCTAATTAGAACACTGAAGAGTATAGGCATAGGTGGCACATTTCTAAAACTGATTGAAGCTATCTATGACAAACCCACAGCCAATATTTTACTGAATGGAGTAAAACTGAAAGCTTTTCCTCTTAGAACTGGCACCAGACAAGGTTGTCCTCTGTCACCTTTACTATTCAACGTAGTGCTGGAAGTTCTAGCCAATACAATTAGGCAAGACAAGGAAATCAAGGGAATCCAAATGGGAGCAGAGGAGGTCAAACTCTCCCTCTTTGCTGACGACATGATCTTATACTTAGAGAACCCCAAAGACTCAACCACAAGACTCCTAGAAGTCATCAAAAAATACAGTAAGGTTTCAGGATATAAAATCAATGTCCACAAGTCAGTAGCCTTTGTGTACACCAGTAACAGTCAACATGAGAAGCTAATTAAGGACACAACTCCCTTCACCATAGTTTCAAAGAAAATGAAATACCTAGGAGTATACCTAACGAAGGAGGTGAAGGACCTCTATAAAGAAAACTATGAAATCCTCAGAAAGGAAATAGCAGAGGATATTAACAAATGGAAGAACATACCATGCTCATGGATGGGAAGGATCAACATTGTTAAAATGTCTATACTTCCCAAAGCAATCTACCTATTCAATGCCATTCCTATCAAAATACCAACATTGTACTTTGAAGATTTGGAAAAAATGATTCTTTGTTTTGCATGGAACCGGAAAAAACCCCGTATAGCTAAGGCAGTTCTCTGTAACAAAAATAAAGCTGGGGGCATCAGCATACAAGATTTTAGTCTGTACTACAAAGCCATAGTGCTCAAGACAGCATGGTACTGGCACAGAAACACAGACATAGACACTTGGAATCGAATTGAAAACCAAGAAATGAAACTAACATTTTACAACCACTAATCTTTGATGAACCAAACAAGAACATACCTTGGGGGAAAGACTCCCTATTCAATAAATGGTGTTGGGAGAACTGGACATCTACATGTAAAAGACTGAAACTGGACCCACACCTTTCCCCACTCACAAAAATTGATTCAAGATGGATAAAGGACTTTAATTTAAGGCATGAAACAAAAATCCTTCAAGAAAGCAAAGGAAAAACACTGGAAGATATTGGCCTGGGGAAAGACTTCATGAAGAAGACTGCCATGGCAATTGCAACAACAACAAAAATAAACAAATGGGACTTCATTAAACTGAAAAGCTTCTGTACAGCTAAGGAGACAATGACCAAAGCAAAGAGACAACCTACACAATGGGAAAGGATATTTGCATATTTTCAATCAGACAAAAGCTTGATAACTAGGATCTATAGAGAACTCAAATTAATCCACATGAAAAAAGTCAACAATCCCTTATATCAATGGGCAAGAGACATGAATAGAACTTTCTCTAAAGACGACAGACGAATGGCTAACAAACACATGAAAAAATGTTCATCATCTCTATATATTAGAGAAATGCAAATCAAAACAACCCTGAGATATCATCTAACCCCAGTGAGAATGGCCCACATCACAAAATCTCAAAACTGCAGATGCTGGCGTGGATGTGGAGAGAAGGGAACACTTTTACACTGCTGGTGGGACTGCAAACTAGTACAACCTTTCTGGAAGGAAGTATGGAGAAACCTCAAAGCACTCAAGCTAGACCTCCCATTTGATCCTGCAATCCCGTTACTGGGCATCTACCCAGAAGGAAAGAAATCCTTTTATCATAAGGACACTTGTACTAGACTGTTTATTGCAGCTCAATTTACAATAGCCAAAATGTGGAAACAGCCTAAATGCCCACCAACCCAGGAATGGATTAACAAGGTGTGGTATATGTATACCATGGAATACTATTCAGCCATTAAAAAAAATGGAGACTTTACATCCTTCGTATTAACCTGGATGGATGTGGAAGACATTATTCTTAGTAAAGCATCACAAGAATGGAGAAGCATGAATCCTATGTACTCAATTTTGATATGAGGACAATTAATGACAATTATGGTTATGGGGTGGGAACAGAAAGAGAGAAGGAGGGAGGTGGGTGGGGCCTTGGTGTGTGTCACACTTTATTGGGGCAAGACATGATTGCAAGAGGGACTTTACCTAACAATTGCAATCAGTGTAACCTGGCTTATTGTACCCTCAATGAATCCCCAACAATAAAAATATAAATAAATAAAATAAAAAGAAAGTTGGAAGTTAAAAAAAAAAAAAAAATTCCAAAAGAAAGTGTGGGAAAAACTCTCGACACAATTGGCCTGGGAAAACATTTTGTGAAGAAGAGCCACTTGGCAATTGTAGCAATAGCAAAAATAAGTAAATAGGTCATGATCAAGCTGAAAAGCTTCTACATACCTAAAGGTATAACAAACTAAAAGAGACAGACACCTCTAGGAATGGAGGGAGATATTTGCATGCTATGAAACAGACAAATAGCTGTTAAGTAGAATATATAAAGAACTGAAATTATTCAACAAGAAAAGACCTAATAATCCTATTTATATGTGGGCAAGAGATTTGAACAAAAACTTCTGTGAAGAAGAGAGACAATGGCAAACACATGAAAAAAGGCTCTTTGTTCCTAATCATCAGAATAATACATATCAAAACCACTCTGAGATATCACCTAACCTCAGTGAGAATAGCTTATATCGCAAAATCCCAAAGCTGCAGATACTGGCATGGATATGGAGAGCAGGGAACACTTTTACACTGCTGGTGGGATTGCAAACTAATACAACCTCTATGGAAAAAAGTGTGGGGAATTCTCAAAGAAGTAAAAGTAGATGTTCCATTTGATCCCTTAATCCCATTACTAGGTATCTACACCGAAGAACAAAAATTATTTTAGCACAAGGACATTTGCACTTGAATGCTTATTGCAGCTCATGAAGATGTAGAAGCAACCCAACTGCCCATTAACTCATGAATGGATTAATAAACTGTGGCATATGTATTCTATTCAACTACTAAAAAGGATGGAGACTTTACATCTTTTGTATGAACCTGCAAAGAGTTGGACAACATTCTCTTTAGTAAAATATTACAAGAATGGAAAAGCAAGTATTCAATATACTCAATACTAATATAAAACCTATATATAAACAACTACAAGCCCACCCTAAGGAAAAACAAAAGTATATTCATGTGGGAAGAGGTGGGAAAGAGGACGAGGGTGGAGGGATGAGGGTTAGCAAGTTCTCACCTAATGTCCACAATGTTAGGGTAGATAGCACACCCTGTGTGTGAAGGGCCCAATTACAACTTGAACTTTTACCTTGGAAACAAAAACAATGTAACCTAAATGTTTATACCCTCATATTAATCTAAATAAAAAAAAAAGAAATAGGAAAAAAGAGACAAATTTCCCATGCAAAAAAGTTCTGACTAATTTATGCAGAAAGTCCCCACTCACGTGTATGGTGTGTGCCTAGTGACATCATCCAAAGAGTTCATGATGAACATAGTGGAGGAGAATAACTTTACAGTGAAGGAGCTAGACAAACACTGTTGCATCCAGGTGATTAAAGTCACTGAGCATGTTGATGCTATCTGCCTAGATAGCAGATAGATGGCACTTCTGTGCGACCTTTCTCCCCAAACCATAAACCCAGTTTAATCATAAGAAAACTCCCAAATGAGGGACATTTTACAATACACCTGACCAGTAGTCCTCTGAACTGTCAAGGTCATCAAAAATAAGGAAAGTATGAGAAACTGTCATAGCCAGGAGGAGCCCTGGGAGACATGACAGCTAAATGCAATGTGCTACCCTGGGTGGAACACTGGAGCAGAACAAGGCAGACGCTCCCTATTCCTGAGACCATTTCATTTTTTTTTCTTTTTATTGTTGGGGATTCATTGAGGGTACAATAAGCCAGGTTACACTGATTGCAATTGTTAGGTAAAGTCCCTCTTGCAATCATGTCTTGCCCCCATAAAGTGTGACACACACCAAGGCCCCACCCCCTCCCTCCTTCCCTCTTTCTGTTTCCCCCCCATAACCATAATTGTCATTAATTGTCCTCATATCAAAATTGAGTACATAGGATTCATGCTTCTCCATTCTTGTGATGCTTTACTAAGAATAATGTCTTCCACGTCCATCCAGGTTACTACGAAGGATGTAAAGTCTCCATTTTTTTTAATGGCTGAATAGTATTCCATGGTATACATATACCACAGCTTGTTAATCCATTCCTGGGTTGGTGGGCATTTAGGCTGTTTCCACATTTTGGCGATTGTAAATTGAGCTGCAATAAACAGTCTAGTACAAGTGTCCTTATGATAAAAGGATTTTTTTCCTTCTGGGTAGATGCCCACTAAGGAATCTGCAAAAATTCCAGGATCAAATGGGAGGTCTAGCTTGAGTGCTTTGAGGTTTCTCCATACTTCCTTCCAGAAAGGTTGTACTAGTTTGCAGTCCCACCAGCAGTGTCAAAGTGTTCCCTTCTCTCCACATCCATGCCAGCATCTGCAGTTTTGAGATTTTGTGATGTGGGCCATTCTCACTGGGGTTAGATGATATCTCAGGGTTGTTTTGATTTGCATTTCTCTAATATATAGAGATGATGAACATTTTTTTATGTGTTTGTTAGCCATTCGTCTGTCGTCTTTAGAGAAAGTTCTATTCATGTCTCTTGCCAATTGATATAAGGGATTGTTGGCTTTTTTCATGTGGATTAATTTGAGTTCTCTATAGATCCTAGTTATCAAGCTTTTGTCTGATTGAAAATATGCAAATATCCTTTCCCATTGTGTAGGTTGTCTCTTTGCTTTGGTTATTGTCTCCTTAGCTGTACAGAAGCTTTTCAGTTTAATGAAGTCCCATTTGTTTATTTTTGTTGTTGCAATTGCCATGGCAGTCTTCTTCATGAAGTCTTTCCCCAGGCCAATATCTTCCAGTGTTTTTCCTATGCTTTCTTGGAGGATTTTTATTGTTTCATGCCTTAAATTTAAGTCCTTTATCCATCTTGAATCAATTTTTCTGAGTGGGGAAAGGTGTGGGTCCAGTTTCAGTCTTTTACATGTAGACGTCCAGTTCTCCCAACACCATTTATTGAATAGGTAGTCTTTCCCCCAAGGTATGTTCTTGTTTGGTTCATCAAAGATTAGGTGGTTGTAAAATGTTAGTTTCATTTCTTGGTTTTCAATTCGATTCCAAGTGTCTATGTCTCTGTTTTTGTGCCAGTACCATGCTGTCTTGAGCACTATGGCTTTGTAGTACAGACTAAAATCTTGTATGCTGATGCCCCCAGCTTTATTTTTGTTACAGAGAACTGCCTTAGCTATACGGGTTTTTTTCCAGTTCCATACAAAATGAAGAATCATTTTTTCCAAATCTTCAAAGTACAATGTTGGTATTTTGATAGGAATGGCATTGAATAGGTAGATTGCTTTGGGAAGTATAAACATTTTAACAATGTTGATCCTTCCCATCCATGAGCATGGTATGTTCTTCCATTTGTTAATATCCTCTGCTATTTCCTTTCTGAGGATTTCATAGTTTTCTTTATAGAGGTCCTTCACCTCCTTCGTTACGTATATTCCTAGGTATTTCATTTTCTTTGAAACTTTGGTGAAGGGAGTTGTGTCCTTAATTAGCTTCTCATCTTGACTGTTATTAGTGTACACAAAGGCTACTGACTTGTGGACATTGATTTTATATCCTGAAACATTACTATATTTATTGATGACTTCTAGGAGTCTTGTGGTTGAGTCTTTGGGGTTCTCTAAGTATAAGATCATGTCGTCAGCAAAGAGGGAGAGTTTGACCTCCTCTGCTCCCATTTGGATTCCCTTTATTTCCTTGTCTTGCCTAATTGTATTGGCTAGAACTTCCAGCACTACGTTGAATAGTAAAGGTGACAGAGGACAACCTTGTCTGGTGCCAGTTCTAAGAGGAAAAGCTTTCAGTTTTACTCCATTCAGTAAAATATTGGCTGTGGGTTTGTCATAGATAGCTTCAATCAGTTTTAGAAATGTGCCACCTATGCCTATACTCTTCAGTGTTCTAACTAGAAAAGGGTGCTGCATTTTATCAAATGCTTTTTCTGCATCTATTGAGAGGATCATGTGATCTTTATTTTTGCCTCTGTTAATATGGTGGATAACATTTATAGACTTGCGTATGTTAAACCAGCCTTGCATCCCTGGGATGAAGCCTACTTGATCATGATGAATGACTTTTTTGATGATAAGCTGTAATCTATTGGCTAGGATTTTGTTGAGAATTTTTGCATCTATGTTCATGAGTGAGATTGGTCTGAAATGCTCCTTTTTGTTTGGGTCTTTTCCTTGTTTTGGTATCAGGTTGATGTTTGCTTCATAGAATGTGTTGGGGAAGATTCCTTCTTCCTCAATTTTTTGGAATAATTTCTACAGTACAGGAATAAGCTCTTCCTTGAAGGTTTGATAGAATTCTGGAGTGAAGCCATCTGGACCAGGACATTTTTTGGTTGGAAGCTTTTTTATTGTTTCTTTGATCTCAGTGCTTGAAATTGGTCTGTTCAGGAGCTCTATTTCTTCCTGGCTGAGTCTAGGGAGAGGGTGTGATTCCAAATATTGATCCATTTCTTTCACATTGTCAAATTTCTGGGCATAGAGTTTCTGGTAGTATTCAGAGATGATCTCTTATATCTCTGTGGGATCAGTCATTATTTCCCCTTTGTCATTTCTGATTGAGGTTACTAGAGATTTTACTTTTCTATTCCTCGTTAGTCTGGCCAATGGTTTATCTATTTTATTTCTTTTTTCAAAAACCAACTCCTTGTTTCCTTAATTTTCTGAATGATTCTTTTGTTTTCAATTTCATTGATCTCTGATTTGATTTTGGATATTTCTTTTCTTCTACTGAGTTTAGGCTTAGATTGTTCTTCTTTTTCCAATTCCATAAGATCTCTTGTGAGATTGTTGATGTGCTCTCTTTCTGTTTTTCGAATGTAGGCATCTAAAGCGATGAATTTTCCTCTCAAAACTGCTTTTGCAGTATCCCACAGGTTTTGGTAGCTTGTGTCTTCATTGTTGTTATGCTCAAGAAAGTTAATGATTTCTTGTTTGATTTCTTCCTGCACCCATCTGTTATTCAACAGAAGATTGTTTAGTTTCCATGCCTTTGGGTGTGGTCAAGCATTTTTGTTAGAGTTGAGTTCCACCTTTAGTGCCTTATGGTCTGAGAAGATACAAGGTAAAATTTCAATTGTTTTGATTCTGTTGATATTGTTTTGTGTCCCAGGATACGATCAATTTTGGAGAATGTTCCATGGGGTGATGAGAAGAATGTATACTCTTTATCTTTGGGATGGAGTGTTCTATATGCGTCTATCAAGCACAGTTGTTCTAGGGTCTCATTTAAATCTCTTATATCCTTCTTTAATTTCTGTTTCGAGGATCTGTCCAGCTCTGTAAGAGGAGTGTTAAGGTCCCCTGTTATTATGGTATTATCAGATATCATATTGCTCAGACTGAGTAAGGTCTGTTTCAAGAATCTTGGAGCATTTAAATTGGGTGCATAGATATTTAGAATTGAAATGTCTTCTTGTTGTATTTTTCCCTTGACCAATATAAAGTGACCATCTTTGTCTTTTTTGACTTTAGTTGCTTTAAATCCACATGTATCTGAAAATAAGATTGCAACTCCTCTTTTCTTCTGAATTCCATTTGCCTGAAAAATTGTCTTCCAACCCTTTACTTGGAGCTTTAATTTGTCTTTTGAAGCCAGGTGTGTTTCTTGCAGACAGCAAATGGGTGGCTTGTGTTTTTTAATCCAGTCAACCAATCTATGTTTCTTCAGTGGGGAATTCAAGCCATTAACATTTATTGAGATAATTGATAAGTGTGGTAGTATTCTATTCGTCTTATTTTGTGAGAGTCCATTGCTTAGTTTTATCTTTTGCATCAGTGTGGAGGTTAGGTTCTGTCCTTTAATTTCTGAGTTCTTACTTTGCTGCTGATCCATTGTGGTGGTCAGTGTGCAGAACAGTTGAAGTATTTCCTGTAGAGCTGTTCTTGTTGTGGCAAATTTCCCCAATGTTTTTATATCCGTAAATGATTTGATTTCTCCATCAATTTTGAAGCTTAGCTTAGCAGGGTACAGAATTCTGGGCTGGAAATTGTTCTGTTTAAGTAGATTAAAGGTAGATGACCATTGTCTTCTTGCTTGGAAAGTTTCATTAGAGAAGTCTGCGGTCACTCTGATGGATTTGCCCCTGTAGGTCAACTGGCGCTTACTCCTGGCAGCTTGCAGAATCTTTTCTTTTGTCTTGACTTTGGACAGGTTCATCACAATGTGTCTTGGAGAAGCTCGGTTAGAGTTGAGGCGACCTGGGGTCCGATAGCCCTCTGAAAGCAGTGTGTCAGAATCTTTGGTGATATTTGGGAAATTTTCTTTTATAATATTCTCTAGTATGGCTTCCATTCCTCTGGGGCATTCTTCTTCCCCTTCTGGAATTCCTATAACTCGTATGTTGGAACGCTTCATAAAGTCCCATAATTCTGACAGGGAATGTTCTGCTTTCTCTCTCTTCTTTTCTGCCTCTTTTACTATCTGAGTTATCTCAAGAACTTTGTCTTCTACCTCTGAAATTCTTTCTTCTGCATGGTCTAACCTGTTGCTGATACTTTCCATTGCATCTTTAAGTTCCCTGATTGACTGTTTCATTTCCTTCAGCTCTGCTATATCCTTCTTATATTCTTCATATCGTTCATCTCTTATTTGATTCTGTTTTCGAATTTCCTTTTGGTTATTTTCCACTTTATTAGCAGTTTCCTTCATTGTTTCCATCATTTCTTTCATTGTTTTCAACATGTGTATTCTAAATTCCCTTTCTGTCATTCCTAACATTTCTTTATAGGTAGAATCCTCTGCAGTAGCTACTTCATTGTCCCTTGGCAGCGTTGTTCTAGACTGGTTCTTCATATTGCCTGGAGTTTTCTGCTGATTCTTCCTCATGAGTGATTTCTTTTATCTGTTTACTTGCCCTAATTTTCCTTTCACTTCCTCTTGCTCTTTAAGTTCTCGTGCCTGTGGACTAAGGGTTACAGGACCAGAAGGGTGAGAAGGTTGAAGAGCAAAAAAGGGATGAAAGAAAGGAGGACCAAGTGATAAGAAAAACAATGAAAAATAGAGAAAGGAGAGGGGGTGGGTAAAAGGAATATTGACAAAAAGAAGAGAGGCACAGAAAGAGGGAGACAGAGCAATATAGGTGTACAGTAGGGTACTTAGATACAACCTTAAAAAAAAACCACCTTCTGGGGGTGCCCAGTTGGGTGGTTCCCTTGAGGTCAGCAGCTCTTTGCTAACCTGATTAGACACAGTACCCCACCTCCACCAAGTAGAGAGGAAAGACAAAAATGCTATAAATCAAACCAAAACAAGCAACCAGAAAACTTTACGGGATAAAATTGGGTGGAAAACTAAATAATAGTGGTAGAAACACTAACAAAAATGAAGTTCTAATTATTGAAGTAGGCAGCAATGGGAAATTATAATTAAACTAGAAAAATTGAGAAAGAAAAAGGATCTATATGGAAAAGGTTGAACTTAACAAACAAAACAACAATCAACAACATCAAAATAAACAGAAAAAAACAACCAAACCAAAAAAAAAAAAAAAACACAACCAAAAACAAAGCAGTATGTATATGTTATTGAATAATGTCTGGGCAACACGTGATCTTCTGGGGTATGAGATGTTAATCACAGTTCTGATATGACTGGAGGCTGCTATTTTCTCAAACCCCAGCAGGTAGACACCCTAAATCTCTCTTCAGCCCACTTAAAAGGCTCTTTGAACTTGTTCACTTGCTGAGCAGAAGCTTTCCCAGGGAAGTGCTTGTTGCTGGAATCACTGCTGAAGTGGCTATCCACTTACCCTGTGTGTCAAAACTGGTCTCCCTCTGCCCCCGAGGGTTAGGGCTACAAGGCGGCTCAGACCCCACCCTTATGCTACTTGGTCGCTGGGTTACCAGCTCCCACCCAATTCTAGCTCTGCGACCCTGAGGGCGGAGCTTGCCGGGGCAGATCGCTCACAATGGCTGCCTGTGACCAAAGCCAAACACTATTAGCTCCATCTGGCTCAGCGGCTCAGACTGGGGCCCTAGACAAAGGCCAAAGTTCTCTGCACTCCCGCTCAGGCTCTCCCCAAGGCAGTTCAGCTGAGTGCCAAGTCCAAAGACACCAAAACAGTTCACAGGTAAGGTCTTTCTGGTTTGCAGTCTCGCTGCTACTGAACTTACAGTTGCGGGCAGGTTTAGACGGATTGAACACACGCGACCACTTACCGGTTTTCCACTGTTTTAGTCCTCCTCTTGGGGTCCAGAAGTCTCTCGCTGACTCCCTGTATCCTCGCAGGGGTGATGATAGGTAGATCCCACCAGCCAGAGATGCCTGGAGTCCTATCTCCCCAGATTCACTGTGCCCAGATGCAAGGAAGCTGTTACTCAGCTGCCATCTTGCTCCGCCTCCCCTGAGACCATTTCTAAATCTTTAAATCTTAAATATTTAAATATTTAAATTGTTCTAATGTTGCTTAGATTAGACAAAAACTAAGGACGTCTAAATAAAGTGTGGACTTTAGTTAATAAGAATATATAACAGTCCATTAAGTGTAACCCATGTTCCATAACAGTATAAGATATTAGTAATAGGGAACAGTGGTGCCAGGTATATGGAAACTATATGTTAACATCCCAATTTTTCTGTAAATCTAAAACTATTCTAAAAACCACAGTCTATCAAAAGAAAAAGATTCCATTGCCCTGAAAATTTGAAACTTCCAAAAACAGAAACACTTTCATCGACAGTTCTGATGGAAATCCAAGTCCAACTGCTTAAATTCAAGAGTCACTTCTACAGAGGCAAAGCCCCCAAACTATTTTGCAGTAAATAGTTTCAATTCTTAAAGGCTTGCAATTGAAATGATCTATGCCTATGTTTTGAAGACCTTAGATAGGGATGAGGAAGAGGGATAACTAAACATAGTGAATGGTACTACATCTTCTTGTTGTTATCCAGATGGTACATTTTACCTGTACAATCTGATCCGGTCAAACTGCAGCTACAAGTTTGCTTTCCCTTTTATATCGAAAGGGTTTTCTAGGCTCATTGGCCCTAATCATCAGAGAAATGCAAATCAAATCCACCCTGAAATATCACCTAACCCCGGTGAGAATAACCCACGTTATAAGTTCCAACCCTGCAGATGCTAGCACAGATGTGGAGAGAAAGGAATACTTTTACACTGCTGGTGGGACTGCAAACTAATACAACCTTTTTGGAAGGAAGTATGGAGAAAACTCAAAGAATTCAAAGTAAACCTCCCATTTGATCCTGGCCCTATTACTAGGTATCTACACAGAAGACAAAAAAAAAAAAGAAAGAAAGAAAATCATTTATCATAAGAACATTTGTACTCGATTGTTTATCACAGCTCAATTCACAGTCACCAAGATGTGAAAGCAACCGAAGTGCCCATCAATCCATGAATGGATTAATAAACTGTATGATATGTAGAGCACGGGGTACAATTCAGCCAAAAAAGATGGAGACTTTATATGTTTTGTATTAACCTGGAAACAGTTGGAGAACATTCTTTTTAGTAAAGTATCACAAGAATGGAAAAGCAAGTATCCAATGTACTCAGTACTAATACAGGCCCACCCAAGAGAAAAAAACTCAGTTTAATTAAAGTTGCGGGGGAAGAGAGAGGTGAAAAAAGGGAGGCAGAACAGAAAGATAGATGGCACACCTCCTGGTGGGGGACACAACTGCCACAGGGACCTTATCTAACACATGTAAACATTGTAACCTAATGGTTTGTACCCTCATATTAATCTGAATTTTTTTTTAAAAAAGAATTTTGTATCGGTCAGCCCAAGTTGATCTTTTTTGCCTTCCTCTCTTTGCTGTGCTGAGTTTAAGTTCTCCTGGGGTTTGCCTCATTTGTTGATGCTGGATGCTGTGAGCAGTATTCCTGGTGCCAAGAATTTGGGGTTACTGTAACTGAGGGAGAAGTTTGCTTCTATTCTGAAAAATTTAAATATAATAGGATATATATCATATTTATACAGTGTATAGATGTAAGCTACAATATTAACAATATAACACAATAATAAAATGTTTAGGTTTCCATTATCCAGGAGTGACAAATATCAGTAGTTGGTTGAATATTTTTTAATACAATAAAGAATATTTTAAGGAATATGCCTAGAAAAACAAAAACACTCTGAAAAACTTACACAGAAATTTCCATTCTAAGAATTTCTCATTGTGCCTTCCAAGGAGGAAGTTACGATTTACAGCCTCAGGAAAATAGAAATGACAATTACAGGGCAAAACTCTGAGAAATGGCAATGTCATAGAAATTTGTTCCTCTTAAAAGGAAAGGAAAAATGTTACATGAATTTCCTCTTATGGTGTCCGGAAATCATTTACTTGAAAAGAATACAGAGAGACTAAAACACAACCTTGGGTCTACCTTTCCTGGAAAAACAATAGAGGTGCAAACAGATACATACACACACAAATTTTCTTCAGTGTTTTTTTCTTCCGGGAACTTCCAAAATCATCAGGAGGTCAAATTTATTTTGCTACCAATTCCTTTTGGCTCTTAGTATCTAAACGACCATCACCTTATCACTAGTTATCATATCCCTGTGGACAATTAAAGATCTGTTACATAATTCCATAAAACTACATCATCACTAACAAGTTTATAATTTTCACATCTTATCTCTCCAACTAACTTGTAAATTTTTTATTAAGAGATTGGGTATTTTGAAGTCCTGGAGCTCAGTGATTTAAGAAATTGTGCACATTGTAAATCTCCATCAAATTAGATCAATACACATTGCTTGGTATTTTTAATGTATATAATCAATGGGTTCTTTTTTAGCTTTCTGTACTAACTCAGAGGAAATACTCTCTGTTCCTGAGATTATCTATAAATCATGTCAATGCTTTAAAGTTTGTCTCGTGACCATTCTTCTATGTGAAGCCTCTTAAGGTTCTCAAAACCACAAACATTAACAGTTGAAATCTATGCAGTTCAGTTGGCAATTTACCATGTACTTTTGGGGGGATAACACATTTTAGTTTATGTAGTGCCTTGTAACTTATATTTTTACCTTTGAACAATTGTAAGCATATTGTAAGCCATTTGGCAGCAAAGATCCCAGAAAGCCTTTATTCTGACATCACAGGCCTGGCCTGGAACCCGGTTCTCCACAGACTGGACCCTGATGACGTACATGGCAGAGGTTCCGTAAATGTGTGTGGGATAAATGAATACATCATTTAAACCCTCCAAGCTTCAGTTTCTTCATCTATTAAACAGGTGTCATTATATCCAATCTGAAGGAATATTGTGAAGACTGGAAGACATAGTGCATTAAATGTAATCATCTACAATGTAAAATGTTTATTTTAGGATGTTATCACAGGCATTTTCCTGCCTTGTATTTTCCTACATATTCATTGTATTTTCTTTATTGGGATTCTCAAGACACAATTCCCTCTGCCTTTGAAAGGAAGTAAACCCAATTCATCTTTTATTCCTTCCCTCAATGTACTTATCACCTTCCTGGCACAGCCTGATGCCTATTTGCTGGTGTTCCCAGCACTTTATTGTCAGTGTCCTTCTCGAGATACCCACCACACTGTGCTTTGTTCACCCCTAGGACCTGTGTGCACCTTGCCCAGAGCCTGCTGACCCATTTGGATCACCACATTCAGGCTGTGGAAATATGGGCTGCACATCCAGCCATTTACGAGCCACCCTCAGGATAGAAGAAATCTCTGCCACCACCTCCCCACTAACACCTGGAATGTATTATCCTTTCCACGGAAGGTGTTGGAGGGTCACTGGCAGGAACTTGTAGGAAATTCCTCCCAAGGCCTGGGAAGCGCATTGGCACCACAGACAGGTCTGTTATGCCTTCTAACCAAAAAGACTCATTCCTTAAGGGCTTTCAGTAGCAGGAGTTTTCTAATATTTGAGTGCATAAAAATACTTGAGTGCATAAAAACCATTGAGGGAATTGGTTAAAGGTTCAGATTTCCCAGGCCCCTCTTGTAGAAAGACTAGTTTGTGAGGAGTAGCTCCTGGAAATCTGCACTTAACAATCACAGCTTTCCCCCGCTGTCCATTATGTTGGCGCAGATGGTCCTCTGACCCCAGTTCAGGCAGGATTGTCAGGCTACCAAGAATTCTTTCCACAAAATTGATTGTAAATTCCATGTCAGTCCCAAAGACACACATGATACTAATTGGGCTGATAGGATGATATCTTTACTGTTAAGCTGATTGCTTTGGCAATATTAATTATCATCAAACCAGAAGCAATCAATAGGTTTAGCCATTCAGACTTTCAACGGATTCAAAGATAGACTTAAGACTACTTAAAAACTATGTGTTTCCAGTTGTAGTTGACTTCTGGGATGTCTCAGAAAAGAAGATCAAGATGATGAAGGATTTATAGACCATCATATATGCAGAGAGGCTTACAGATCTGAAGGCTCTGGGGACCATGGGAAGGGCATTGTGTTCAGGTAGCTAAACAACGATGTCTTGGAAAGTTGGGGTGGATGTGGGGGCTTTCATCTGTGCCCCAACACAGGCAAAACATATTCATCCCCACAGATTGCAACCTGGTCACAACCGCTCAGTGAATTCACCTCAATGATTTGTCTCACAATCACCATTGGGATTACTATGGCATGGATTAATAGCCAAAATAAATTTACATAATGATCAAAATTTTGTCAGAGCTTTGAAATTGAGAACACTTTACTCTCTAGTAATTCCTAATTGTCCTTGTACTTTCCTCATTCTATCTCCAAGTCTTTTCTCACTGAGTTTCCACCTAAAATGTCATTCCTGCTACTTCTTCTTTACCTGATGAATTCTCATTCATGCTTAAAATTAGGCAACTTCTGCAGAAAGCCCTCCTTCATTTCCAGGCAGTGCTAACTCTCCATGGATCTGTTGTATTTCTGCACGTCTTCTGAGTGAGGCAGTAACTATCCTTTTTGTTCTGGTCTTTTAAAGGATGTTTATATAGCAAATGACTTTGGAAGATAGATGTAACATCTCCCTCTGAAGGAAACGGCAGGTTTGCATATGGTGTGGTATGAAAGTTACATGTTTCCTAAGCTCGGTGGTCCTCAACGGTAAAGCCAGCCCACCACTGGTGCAACATCCACCTTAACTCTTTGCATCTCTCTTGTGAGAATTGCTGGGAAAGGGGAACTGATGCAAACAGGATACTCGTGTTTGTGTCATGAGAGATAATGTTGGCTTTGATCTGGGTACTTTGTGTCTTCTGCCAGCTTTTATATAACTGTGTTAGACTAATTTGCTAACTTGCTAAAATCTCAGATCCTTCCCAGCTCTTGGTAAGTCATCCCCCCTTGACTATGTCCATCATGGTTTTATTTATCTTATATATTGAAATATTCGATTTCTATCATGAGATCCTCAAGGGAAATGATTGTTTTTATTCATCCCCGTATTCCTCGTATTTTCACATGACAAACACTCTGATTAAAGAAGAGCTTCTGCCTAAGAGCAAAGGAAGTTTCAAAAGCTTGTATACTTAAGGCTATTTCTTTCAAAGTTTAAAGGAATCTGTTTAGTGAATGATAATGTTATCTGTTTGTGGTAGAGTTATGTGCATGTGTACCTTGTGTGAACATTTACAAATTTCAAATTTTATAGCTAAAGAAATTTGGTGGACCCCAACTGAATTAAGCAGTCAATAACTGTGTTGAATCAAATCAAATTATTATTAGTTGCTATTTCTCTACCTAGTGACCTCATCGAAAGGAAACTTCCTAAGAGTGAGAAGAATAACAGGGGTGAATGTGAGGGTGAAGTGATGGGAAAATCAGAAACAACTTAAGGATATATACTTAGGGCTGGGAGAAGGGTCCCTCAGAAGATTAGAAATAGATTGGAACATTCTATCCAGCCAATGCTAATATTTCCAAATAGTTGATATCTCTAATTACTTCTTACTGGCTATCATCAATCTCTCATGCCTTTTCTAATTTAGTCCCATAAGCAACAAGAACACATGGCCCAGAATCAGAAATATGGTACATATCCCTACACACGTTCATAATGGACATTGATAATCTATCCTGGCAGGAATCTGTTTTCCAACCTAGTCATCTAGCTACCCAGACCCATTAAGAGGAGTTGTTATGTGCATTAAATCTATACACCATTCTAGACTAATTTCTCAGGAATATTTTTTGGAATGTGATATAAGTGAATAACGAATCCACCCTCAAAGGTGGCCTTGATCAAAATGATGAACCCTGTCATTCTGGCCCTGAAGAAGTGGATTCAGGCAAGTAATTTTCAGAATCACAATCTATAAAAGGTACAGACACATGACCGTGGCAGCTCTTTGACTCACTTTCCTCCTTTGCCCTCTCCACGGCCTTTTCCTCACAGAGAAAGAAGGAGTGAATGGGAACAGTTCCTACCCTGCATGATTAAGCCATAAGGATTGAGAACCAACCATTTCCTCTCTCTGAAGAGTCCTTTCCCCAGCTTTGAGCCTGTGGCTGCAAGCTGCTACCAGCATTCCCAGCACCACCCTGGTTTGTGATGACTGCCTATCACTGCATGCCCCTCCAGGTTTCCCCCAACATAGAATTTGGCCTGCTGCCTGACCAGTCTAAGTCAGGCTGTCTTTGTCCTCAGTAAAGTTAATCTGGTGAATCCATCTGGTACTTTTGCCATAAGGCCTTGTTCTCTTGAGAGGTTAAAAGAGTATTTACCATCAATCTTCCAAACAAAAGGCCAGCAACTTTGTCGTTTGCCCAAAAGAGTGAGTCTTTGGGGGCATTTCAGTATAGGCTACTGAAGCTTATATTAATTGGTGTCAACCTTTCAAAGAGTAATTTAGCAATGTGAATCAAACCTCTAGAATTGTATCCATTGTCAATACAAACATTTTTAAAGAGTTCTGATAGGCAAAAATCTAATGTTTATTTATAAGGATGTTTTCTAGAGCACTACTCAGAATAGAAAAAAAAATCTGAGGATAAACTACTAATAATAGAGGCTTTGTCAAATAGCTTATTTGATGCCCATACATTGGACTAGTACTATTTAGTTATTTAAAAAGTCACATCTATAGCCGGGCGTTGTGGCGGGCGCCTGTAGTCCCAGCTGCTTGGGAGGCTGAGGCAAGAGAATCGCGTAAGCCCAAGAGTTAGAGGTTGCTGTGAGCCGTGTGACGCCACGGCACTCTACCCGAGGGTGGTACAGTGAGACTCTGTCTCAACAAAAAAAAAAAAATTAAAAAAAAAAAAAAAAGTCACATCTAAATGGAAATTTACTTAAGTGAAAAAACATTTCTGAAATATTGTTAGGGGACAAAGAAGAGGCCAGGTGTGGTAGCTCACGCCTGTAATCCCAACACTCTGAGAAGTTGAGGAGGTTGGATCGCCTGAATTCGAGACCAGCCTGAGCAAGAACAAGATCCTGTCTCTAAAAATAGCCAGGCATTGTGATGGGCACCTGTAGTCCCAATTACTTGGGAGGCTGAGGCAAGCAAGAGAGTCACTTGAGTTTAAGGTTGCTGTGAGCTGTGATGCCACAGCACTCTACCAAGGGTAACAAAGTGAACTCTCTCTCTCAAAAAAAAAAAAAGAGAGAGTGAGGGAGAGATAAAGGAGGTTACAAAATAATATATGTATAATAAGACCCCATTTTAATGGTGCATGTGGAAGGAATTTACACCAAAATATTCACAGTAATTATACAAGATGCTTGAGATCATGAATGAAATTTTATTATTTTTTTCTTCTCTTTTTTGGTAAACTTCTACATTTTGAATAACTAATCTTCATGCAATCATAACAAAGGACATATTAATAAAATAAAACTTCAAAGGTAAAATAGTGGTGATGTGCTTTTAAATTTCCTGGAAGACATAGTGTGGTAGTTTTGCCTTTTTGTTTATTTTATTTTCTTTTTTTTTTTGTGTGTGTGTGTGTCAGTCAAGTAATATGCCCACATCATAACAAGGGAGAAATATAAGTAAGTTTGAGAAAAAGCTGAAAACCTAATAAACATGCACCAAAGCCTTGTTAATGAATAAAGAGACTCAACATTATAAAATATCTGTAATTTAATACAAGTGAAATCTAATTTCAAGCAAGTTTCTGTGTATATATATATGTGTGTGTGTGTGTGTGAGTGTATATATGTAGAAATCAACAAACTGTCTCTAGAATTTACGTCAGCAATGCAAAGATCTAAGAATAAATGAACAGTACAAGCTCTAGCAGAAGTAACTCACTTTTATGCTTGAGTGTGAAATTGTTATGTTACAGAATTATATCCACAAATAACACACAAACAATGCACCTTTTAAGCAGCTGGTGTCCATACCAATCTTTTATCACAATATTATAAGTATGAAATTCTGTAACATAACAATATCACACTTAAGCACAAAAAGGTGTTATTTCTGCTGGACCCAATATTACAGAAAGAAAACAAACCTGAATGGCTTAGAACTGGCATAAAGCAGTTAAGTGGTATATGCCAGTTCTAAGCCATTCAGGTTTGCGGGACTGAAGCAAAAATAAGCCAAACAGACCAATGAGACAGAAAGGACAGTCCAGAAACAGACCCATATATCCAGGGTCACTTGGTTGCTGTAGTGCAGCGGGGAAAGGGAGAGGATTCCCTTGATAATGATGCTGCGTCAAGTGGATATCCACATGGAAGAAAAGGGATTTTTACCCCTACATTTTGTTTTTCCTGTAAATATAAATTAATTTCAGATATATAGACCATAGATTGAAATATGACAGATAAAAGAATGAAGTTTCTAGCTTAAAATGTAGAAAAATCTCTTTATTATCTTGAAGCAATCTGGATGCATTAACCATAAAAAAGATATATTGGAGTACGCCGTAATTAAGAATGCAGGTCATTAAATGATGTCCTCAAGGCAGTGATAAGATGAAGACATTTGAGAGATGGTTATTTGCAATACAGATATCTCAAAAAGTTTCATATCCAGAATATATATAACTTTTTGAAACTCCTGGAAATGAATAGGAAAAAGTTAGATAGCATAATAGAAAAAAAATTAGGCAAAAGGCACGAGAAGACACTTTACAAAATGAGATATTCAAGTGATCAATCAACATAGGAAACGGTGTTCAACTGCGTTAAGTTCACATGCCAATTGAAATTGATTTAGATTTGTAGTCCCACCAATAGTGTGTGAGTGTTCCCTTCTCTCTGCACCCTCACCAGCATCTGCAGCTTTGGGACTTTGTCATGTGGGCTATTCTTACTGGGCTTATCTCAGTGATATCTCAGGCGATATCTCAAGGTGGTTTCAATTTGCCTTTCTCTGATGCTTAGGGACAATGAGCATTTTTTCAAGAAGTGTGGAGAATCCCCAGAGAGCTAAAAGTAGACCAGCAGACATTCCATTGGATCCCACAATCCTGTTACTACCCAGAAGCAAAAAATTATTTTACCATAAGGATATTTGCACTTGAATATTTATAGCAGCTCAACTCATAATCATAAAGATGTGGCAGCAATCCAAATGCACACCAGCCCATGAATGGATTTATAAACTGTGGTGTATGTATGCCAAGGAATACTATTCAGTCACATAAAGGATGGACACTTTACGTCTTTTGCATTAACCTGGATGAAGTTGAAACCTGAGTGAAGTATCTCAAGAATGGAAAAAGAAGCATCCTCTGTAATCAACACTAATTTGAATCTAGTAAATGAACAACTGAAGGCCCACAGGAGAGGAAAAATGCAATTAAATTCAAGAAGGTGGACCAGGGAGGAGGGACAGGAGCTCAGTAAACTCCCAGCTAAAGGATATATTGCAGGGGTATATGGCACACCTCCTGAGTGGAGTACTCAACTACAACTCAGACTTTTCCTAACAAATGCAAACAATGTAACCTAATTGCATGTACTCTTATATTAATGAAAATGATTAATATATTCCTCAAAAAATTCTTCCTCCACTCCCAATCAAAATCATGCCACCAAAAAAAAAAAAAAGAGAAACCAATTTAGATTTCATTCCACAATTACATGAATAGCTAAAATAAAAAAGACAAGCAATCCAAATATTGGAGATATCATGGGTCAACCAAAACTCTCCTACATGCTTGAAGACAGTGTATGTTGATACAAATATTTTGGTAAAATGCAAAAGATTTACACAATCTGAGCGAAACCAGAGTATTGATATAATACTTTGGAATAGTATTTGGCTCTATCTAGAGAAGCTGAACATGAGCATTCTCTATTATTTGACGATTTCATTTGCATGTATTTAGAAGAAATCATAAATATAGGCACCATAAAACATACACAAAAATGTGCATAGCAGAGTTATTCATAACAGCCTCAAACTGAAGCCAACTCAAATTTCCATCTGTAGTAGAATGAACACATCAATCACAGCATCTTCGTATGACACCAGTAAAACAACACTACAGATAATATAGATCATTTTCACAAATACTTAATATAATATTCAGCAAAAGAAGCCAGTATACACTGTATCATTCCATTTGTTTAAGTTTAAAAACTAAGAAAAAGTAATCTATGTGTCATATGTCAGTATTGTGGTTATCCTTGCAAGAATGGTGCCTGGAAAGGGACAAAAAGTACTGATAATGTTTTCTCTCTTGATTTGAGCACTAGTTACATGATATATTAGCCTGTAAAATGTCATTAACCTGAACATTCAAGTGTGTATTACAAATTACTAAAATGTATACTTTTAAAAAATTGTGGAAGAAACATGTTACCTGCTAGAAGTTTGAGTTAGAATAGAAAAAAAAATTTTTTTTTGTTTAAGGTAAATTTAGTTGCCAAAAAGCACAACTTGGCCCCGAGGGTCTATGAGTGTTGAAGTCTTAAAATCTAGCAGAACACAGGTTCCAAACATGTTTTCTTCTTCAAGTTTCCTGATCTCTGACTTGGTTCTTCCAGTAAGTTCTTGACTTGACCCTTCTTGGTAGTTGCCTGATTTTTGTGCTCCATCCTCAGCTTCCTGCCTGACTCCAGCTTGGCTCAGCCTCAGCGTGACTCCAGGTCCCCACCCCATGGATGGAACTTTTGTCTGAATTGACCCATGGCCTCATCTCCCCGGTTTTTGCCTTCACACCAGCAACCTCTGATAAACTTCCAACCCGGGCTGATGAAATCACTACACAGATTAACCATAACAGGAAAAGTAAATATATTACAGAAGATTCAGTTCATAGGTAACAGTAGCATTTCTCTCAATTCTAGCTTTTGTAAAGCTACCAAAAACAAAAAGCATAGACAGAAAAAAGACAAAGGGAGTTGTAACCTCAAGTGCTCAAGAGGCCGGACAGGTTAAAGAAACAGGATTAAATTTTTATATCAAATTAATTTTCCTATTAAAAGAACATACAATCTTTTTCCATTTGTTAAAAATTACATAGTTCTTAGTCTAAATGTGTGATACGAACAAATATGTGTTTATATATGAAAAGCGACAGTGCAAATAAAATCATTAATGACAGTCACTTTTAGGGCAGACATGGGCTGTGGTACAGCCTCTGCTCATCCCCAGCAGGTGGCTTCTACTCTATTCCATGTGTATGATACTACAGAGAATTGCAGATCTAGGATAGGAAGAGATAGAACCTATGTTTAGGTAAAATCTCCTGGCTTGTAAAGTTTAATAAAAACAATTTAAAAGGCTGTGAAAGCCAAATAATACGTGTTTGGGGCTGGATATGGCTCATCCATCATTAGTTTCTAAGCTCTCTTTTTTTTTTTTTTATTGTTGGGGATTCATTGAGGGTACAATAAGCCAGTTACACTGATTGCAATTGTTAGGTAAAGTCCCTCTTGCAATCACGTCTTGCCCCCATAAGGGCTTGTTTCTTATTTGAGACCCCTTCATTAATCAAAGTCCAGAGGAATACTCCCAATAAACTAGATATCTCTGTGTAGCAAACAAGTCCTGCAACAACCAAGGAAGAGTCAATATCAACCACTTTTCTTTCTCAGGTTCAGAAACAGAACCAAGTTTAAGTAGGCAAACCAATTCACTCCTTTATTCATTAGCTCGACAAACATTCATTGAGCAGCACCTCTTCAGAGGTACTTCAGTTTGGTTCCATTCCAATTATTTAATTATTTTCAAATGGACAACCAAATGGAAGTGAATTAACAAACCAAGAAAGATTTTGCTCGAATGACAGGCCTACACTTGCAATTCAGAAATCATGACCCCTCTCTGGGAAAATTTTTTGGCATTGGCTTATCTGGTAGCTATTTAGGGGTTAGTTGTGGAATCTACAAGAAAATTAAAAGCCTCTGAAAGTTGACCTTTCAAACCAAAGTCTTATAATTGCTCAAGTCAAGTTCAAAATAGAAAAGCAGAAGAAAAAAAGGTCACCAGACGCAAGCCATTAAATAAATGAATTAACGCAGAATAATATTTGGAAGTGAAAGTAACAGTTTCACAATGCTAAGACTAGCATTGCAAAGGCTAAGGAGACGTTCAAGACCTAAATATTTTTGTTTTAAAGGGAAATGTAGTCATCCCAATGATCTTTTCTTTTTTCTTTTTTTTCCTTGCTTTTTCCCTATAGGAGAAGAGTTGAGGTCATTACTTTTTTTCTTGTGTTACTATCTCTGAAGTCTAGGTTTTTCTTAAATATACAGGCCAAGGTTTAATAAATGTTTTTCTTCTCATAATATCACTTGAAGAACCTAAACATAAAGCCTTTGAAATGATAACAATTACCCTTTTAAGTAACATTGGTTCTCCAGGCTACTCAGGGGCTTCCCAGAGAAGACGTCGAAGATGCCAATTCAACTCATGCTGAGTCCAGAGCCACTGTAAATCCTTCCTGGAACCAAAGTGTGTAAACTTTGTTTACAAAATTCAATTTCTTCCCTCTTCAGTTCCAGCAGAGCTTGCGACAAAGAAAAATGAGCAAATTCTTTAACAATTCCAAGGTCAAGATCATAGGACAAAAGGGCCTTGTGGTCTGTTCCTTCTTGTCAACATCTTGTGCAGATGAAAAAGGACTGCTAAATTTCCCTGCTATTAAGGTAGTCAAACTCATGTTTGATTCAGGGAAAAAATAAAAAACTTGGACTGAATTTTGTTTGCTTAGCCTGCATTCTAATAGAAAGGAATGGAAATGTTTGGCAGGCTCTCCCTGTCTGCCCGTAACTTTCCTAAACCCATATTCCTTTCTCCATACCAGTTTGTCCTGGCCTTAAATTTGCTCATTTACAAGCATAGATAGATAGGATGGTGCCTATGATAGATAGGATCACCTGTGATCCTTGGTGATCATAGCATACGGCTCCCTTTCTCCTAGATTTCTCAGCAATGACATTCTCTAAAAGAAAAGTCTCTAAAGGTCATCTATAAGGATGAAAAAGTCCGAGATTTGGGGTCAGAATTCTAGCAGGATAAATCAGTCTTGATATCTTCAGTTTTTTAATCTATATAATGGAATAAATATCCACACCACATGGCTGAATAAAAGTTAAATTGAGTAATATAAAACATCCAGAATGATGTTTTATGCAAAGGAATTTCTCAATAAATGATGGCTGACTTTAAATTCCCAAGAGAAATTGTATCTTAAAAATTGATTACAATATAGTGTATTAGCTGCAAAACTTCAAGAGAACAGGCAACCTGATTATTTATCAGTAGATGTCTCTTTTCTTTTTCTGAAAAGGATAGAATACACCAGAATTCTAGTAAACTAAACACATATTATTTTGTCAAAATAGACACAGACTCCAAGTTGTGTAATTAAGAACACCATCACAAGAAAACTCAAACACATTTTCCCCAAAAAGAACACGTAAAAGCTTTGAAAATCCAAATTCAACTATCCAGAAAATTAACACAAAAGTCAAAGCAGGACAATTTTTCTGGTCAAAAATACTGTCAGATTTTAAAATCCAATGTTTTAGAAATCTGAAAAATAGGTTAATTATATTTTAAATGTTCACTTTGTTCTATTTGACTCTTCTGTGGTTAAAGGGTTACAGGGTCTGGCTAGGGTTTTTCCCCAAATTGAGGGTCATTGTCTATAGAAGAGCAAATTTGCTCGCTTGACAGACTGATAGTTTGTACTATGCACTGTGACTGTACAGGGAAAGGCATACATGTCTTTTAAAAATTTTATTTATGGCATATTTTGTTTATTAAAAGTTGATGAGCACTTAGGTTGATTCTATGTCTTTGCAGTAGTGAATTGTGTTATAATAAACTAATCATCAGGGAAATGTGAATTAAAACCACAATGAGATATCACCTTACCCCTTTCAGAACGGCTTATGTTAAAAAGTTTCAAAACAATAGATGCTGGCATGAATGCAGAGAGAAAGGAATGCTTATACATTGTTTATGGGCCTGCAAATTAGTACAACCTCTATGGAAAACATAGATTTCTCAAAGAACTGAAAGTAGATCTACCATTTGATCCAGCAATCTCACTTCTGGGTATCTAACCCTCCCCTCTCCCCCCAAAGAAGTCACTTTATCAAAAAGATACCTGTACTCAAATGTTTACTGTAGCACAATTCAAAACAGCAAAGATGTGGAATCAACACAAGGACCTATCACTCAGGAATGGGTTAACAAATATAGTATATGTATACCAGTGAGTACTACTTAGTCAAAAGAAGGGCTGGATGAATGTCTTTTGCAGTAATTTGGATAGAACTAAAGCCCACTATCCCAAGTGAAGTATCTCAAGAATGGAAAAGCCAACACCGCACACACTCTCTAATAAATTGGAACTAACCAATGGGCACACATGTGCACGGAGGGAAGTAAAAGTCATTGGAAATCAAGCAGAGGGGCAGGGGGAGGAGAGGAGAGGCAAAAACCATCCTAAGAGGTGCAATGAACACTGTTTAGGTGATGGGCACACTCATAGCCCTGACCCAAGCATTACAAAGGCTATCTATGTTAAAAAATATATATTTGCATCCTTTAATATTTTACAATAAAAATTTTAAAATGCAATTAAGAAACTAAAAAAAAATTCCACTCACCTGACAATCCATTCAAAAATCCAAAATGATAATACATTATAACTATAAATTTTTATTCTCAATGAATATAATATTCAATCGAGAAGGGCTATCCCACTTTAAGGTTGATTTTAATAATCTGTAACAGTTAATGATTTGGTTCTAAAAGTAGGCATTTTTATGGATTTTATACTAATCAGTAATAGTTTATGAAGGGAAGAAAAGGTCAGAGGCAAAAGTCACCTTCCAGTGGCTTAAATGCGATTTCATTTTTGCCAGTGACTTCAATGTGATTTTATTTTACATATAAATCCTTCTAAGAATTACTTACTAATTTTCTCACGTATAATAACACCTTGGTGTACCTTTGGTTTCGCTTGGATTGCTCTTATGTTTGGTTTATCTATAAAAGTTTTGAGAAAAAAAATATGGAAAAAAGCTCACTTTCCAAATGTTTTGTCCAAAACAAAGAATGTTATCTGAGTTAAGTTCTTTATATTTCTTGCCTTCTCTAGATAAACACTCAAAAAGAATTTAAAAAAAAAAACTTCTTCCTTAAAATATTGGGACAAGATGATACAGAAGAGAAAAAACATTTTATTCATTAGTTTGCCCTGGGGTCAAATCTATAGTAAAGTTTTGTAATTATATTTTATTTTGAATTATAATAAATAATTAAAAAAAAAAGCCAAACCAAACAAGATATTCAGGTGTAGTTGTCTTTTTGATAAAATGACTTTTTTCTTTAGGTAGAACCCAGTGGTGGGATTGCTGGATGAATGGTAGCTCTCCTTTTAAGGTCTCCTTTGAGGACTCTTCATACTGTGTCCACAGAAGCTGCAGGAGGTTATGCACACTCATTCCCTTTTCACAGACTGGTTTTTGACTTTTTAATAATGGCCATTCTGACAGGGGTAAGATGGTATTTCATTGTGATTGTAGTTTACATTTCCCTGATAAATAGTGATGTTAAGCATTTTATCATATGTTTGCTGGCCATTTGTGCATCTCCTTTTGAAAAAACACTGTTCATGTCTTTTGCCTACTTTTTGATGGGGTTGTTTTCTTCTTGTTTGTTTATTTGAATTCTTTATAGATTCTGGATATTGGTCCTTTGCTGAATATATATATATATATATATAGTTTGTAAATACTTTCTTCTACTCTGTAGAATGTCTATTCTGTTAATTATTTCTTTTTTATTTATTTTTGGCATGGCTGTATTTGCTTTAGGTGTCTTAGTCATACATTCCTGCCCTAGATCAATGTCCAGAAGAATTTTTCCTATTTTTTTCTAGAATTTTTATGGCGTCAGGTCTTATGTTTAAGCCTTTAACCCATCTTGAGTTAATTTTATGGAAGGTGAGAAGTAGGAATCTAGTTTCATTTGTCTGTATATGGCTATCAGGTTTTTCCCACATTATTTATTGAACTGGGATCTTTTCTCCAGTGTCTGCTTTGTTGAAAAATCAGTTTGCCATATCTATATGCTTTTTATTTCTGGGTTTTCTGTTCTGCTCCATTGGTCTATGTGTCTACCTTTCATATGTACTAGTACTAAGCTGTTTGGGTTACTATAGTCTGTGGTATAATTGGAAATCAGGTAATGTGATGCCCCCAGATTTGTTCTTTTTGCTTTAGATTGCTTTATTTAGTCTCTTTCTTGGTTTCATATGGAGTTTAGGATTATTTTTTTCTAGATCTGTGAAAAATGAAATCGGTATTTTGATGGGAACTGTGTTGAATCTGTAAATCACTTTGGGCAGTATGAATGCTTTAACAACATTGACTCTGCCAGTCTAAAATCATGAAAATTTTTTTATGTGTTTGTGTTACCTATGATTTCTTTAATCAGTTTTGTGGTTCACTTTATAGAGATCTTTCACCTCCTTGGTTAAGTATATTCCTATTATTTTCTTTGCAGCCATTATAAATAGTATTGAGTTCTTGTTTTAACTCTCAGCCTGACTGTTATTAGTATGTAGAAATGTTACCGATTTGTACACATTGATTTTGTAACCTAAGACTGTGCTGAATCTATTTGTCTATTCCAGGAGTCTTTTTGTGGAGTCCAGGGTTTTCTAGACACAAGATCATATCATCAGCAAAAAGGGATGTTTTGACCTCCTCTTTCTCTATTGGAATATCTTTTATTTCTTTATCTTGCCTGATTCCTCTGGCTAGGATTTCCAGACTATACTAAATAGAAGCAGTCAGACTGGGCACACTTGTCTTGTTCCGGTTCTTAGAGGGAATTCTTTCTCAACTTTCCCCCCATTCAGTATGATATTGGCGATGTGTTTGTCATGTATGGCTTTTATAATTTTGAGATATGTTCCTTCTATTAAATTGTTGAGGGTTTTTATCATAAAGGGGTTCTTGGTTTTATTGAATGCTTTTTCTGCATCTGTTGAGATAATCATATAGTTTTGTTTTTAATCCTATTTATGTGGTAAGTTGCATTTACTGATGTGTATGTTGAATCATCCCTGCATCCATGGGATGAAACCCATAAACAGGAATGACATGTCTTTTGCAACAAATTGGATGGAACTGGAGATCATTATCCCAAGTGTAGTGTCAAAAGAATGGAGAAACAGATACCACATGTTCTCAGTTAAAGTGAGAGCTAAATGAGGGATATATACATAGTATGGTCATGAGGTGGTGTAATTGTCATTTGAAACTAAAGAGGGGTGAGCATGGAAAGGGGGTGAAGAATAAAATCTACCTGTTAGGTACAATGTACACTATTCTGGTTATGGGTACACTGAAAGCCCTATCTTCAGCACCACATTACACATTCATCCATGTGACAAAAACACTTATACCCCCCTAAATCTACTGAAATAATAAAAAGTTTTTATTTTCTACAAAAAGCATCCATATTGAAAGTGTATTGGTCAATAAATTTTCAGGAATTGATCACACTCATATAACTAGCTCCCAAAGGAAAAAAATCAGAATAACACCAGCATCTCAGAAGTTCCTCCTAAGCACTTTTTATCTAACAGTAACCTAGCAGCATAGAGTAGTTTTGCTGGTTTTTATATTTTATGTAAAGTGACTCATATAGTAAGTGTTCTTTTTCAGCCTTGCTTCTTCTTCTTTTTTTTTTTTACAGTTTTTGGCCAGGGCTGGGTTTGAGCCTACCACCACCAGCATATGGGGCCAGCGCCCTATTCCTTTGAGATACAGGCACCGCCCCAGCCTCACTTCTTTTGCCCAACACTCTGTATGTTAGACTAATTGATATTGTTTCAGACACCTATAGATCAGCAAGGTATTTCATTGTATGAATATATCATAATTTGTTTACCTATTATGCTGATGGATATTGGGGTTTCCCTCAGTTTTGGGCTTTTAAAAATCATGCTACAATGAATATTCTAGCGATTATATTTTCATGAGTGTATGTATGTTATTCTGTTGGTTATATACCAAGAAATGGAATTCCAGATCAAAAACTAAACACATTATTAGCTTTGGTAGATAATGCCTAATAGTTGTGCCAAATGGTTGTACAAAAATATACTCCTATCTGCAATATATCTAATACATACAGACATGTGCACATATATGTATTACATTAGCTATTCTGGTGAGTGTGTAGTATTATTATACAGATATACATATGCATTTATCTTTTTTCAAACAAATTTATTTATAAAAATAAAAACTGATATATTATCCCAGTCCTGGAGAAATGCAATCAGAGTAGTAATTTTCAGGATCAAGAATCAAAGTCCTGTAACAATGAGCTGCCTACATATTACACACAAAGTATAGACACATTTGTCTTCATTGTAGCTGTGAGCTATTCCTCATAGCTTAGAGCAGCTGTTCTCAACCTGTGGGTCATGACCCACAGGAACTTAAAGGGCCACAGCATTAGGAAAGTTGAGAACCACTGGCTTAGAGCTTTTGAGGCCAAAGCTCAGGGAGGTTGAAGCCACAAATGAGTTGGTTAGCTTTCCATAAAGTTATTCTTTTCGTCTCTAGAAGTGTCACACCTAAAGTTTGCTAGCAACCTTGTAAATAGAAGTTGGCCATTCCCAAGGACTGTGGAATATATCGGTGGATGGAGCACCACAAAACTGTCAAAGAGAACAGAAAACTCACAGTTATGAACTCTTTTCCTAATGGTACCACTATTAAATTGATCATCATATACTTGACATAAGAATTACTTTTAATATATAACATTAGTATACTTTTTAAACATGAATCCTGGAGCCAGGCTCTCAGGATTTGTTCTGTGGCTTTCACTTACTGGCTGACTGTGGCCACATTTCTTAGCCTCTAGGTGCCTCCGTTTCCTCATATATAAAATGTGGATAATAATAGTGGATTGTCATGGCGATTAAATGTGAGTTAAATGAGTTATGTAAAGTACATATATTATGCCTAGCATGTGGTAGGAATTATATCAATATTTGCCATTATTTTGTAGTACTATGTCATGAAGCTACACTTTACCACCTAAGATAACCCTCTAATAGTCCTCAAAATTTGAAATTATATATGGACAAATCCTTCTTCTAGAGAATTCCATAGAAAATGGAGGAGCAGTTACGAGTCTTAGGCTGAATTAGGAGTCATGAATTACCAAGTTGACTATGACTTCCAGGACTTTTTGCCTCTGTGAGATTCTCTAACTCCAAGATGGAACCAGGAAGTGAATCTTTGAATAAGGGACATGGTTTGATATCTGAGCTTGCTGACTTTTTAATCTTGGAATTTCTTGCTTGTTTCAAACTCTGGGGATAAAATAAATTTGACAAGACAAAACCTATTATGGGCAACTTATCCAGAAGTCATTGGGAAAAAAAGATTATTCTAGCTAAATTTGTATCTGTTAGGATGCGTTGTTGAAATAATAGAAAAGTCACTTCAAAATAGTTTAGATAAGGGAAATTAAGTGTCCATGGATAATCAGGTTCCAGGCATGTTTTGATTAGAGTTCTAACCCAATTTTCTTTCTCTGAAATTATTTCAGCAATGTCTTCCCCCATGCGTCAAGGTGGCTGCTAGCAGAGAGATCATCTCTTCCCACAACCATTAAACCAACAGCCTAAAAAGCACCACACCTGTACCTGCAGGATTGACTCTGGCGACAGTGCTGTGGCTAAGAGGACAGAAGCAATCAAAATGGTCTAATATCACCACTGTAAACCCTGAAACTTGAGATAAAGTAAACCAACCCTAAATCTCAATGGTGCTAGGCTTGAAGAGGTGTAGAATCAATACTGGATGGATGGGGACAAAAATAACATTCACTTCCTACTAGGTGTCTACCCAGAAGAAAAAAAATCATTTTATCATAAGGACATTTGCACTAGATTGTTTATCGCAGCTCAATTAACAATCGCCAATACATGGAAACAACCTAAATGCCCATCAACTCAGGAATGGATTAACAAATTGTGGTATATGCACACCATGGAATACTTTTCAGCCATAAAAAAGATGATGACTTCACATCTTTTATAATATCCTGGATGGAGTTGAAGAACATTCTTCTTAGTAAAGTATCACAAGTATGGAAAAGCAATTATCTAATGCACTTAATTCTAATGTAAAACCAGTAGACGATCTAAGGCAAGTCCACATAAGAGAAAAACTCATTTCAATTCAAGTTGGGGGAAGGGTGAATGAGGAAGGGCAAGAGGAGAGGTGAGGTGGGGTGTTCTCACTGAATGGGCATACTGTGGGGGTGTTTGGCACACCTTTTGAGTTTGGGACATAACCACAAGAAGGATTCTACCCAACAAAATCAAATGTTTTGACCTGTTTTGACCTGGTTGTTTGTACTCTCACATTAACCTGAAATAAATTTACTTCTCAATTAAAAAATAGATAAATAAAAATAAAATCACAATAGTTAATTTATAAAAAAAAATAAAATTCTGTGACTTAAAAAAGCAAAATGACATTCACTTCATCAGAGTTAGTGTGGATGTTGGGGATTGAGCAGGGAAAGCCGAATGAAGTCACACCATATATAGAGCAAGGAAACGTCTTAGAAACAGAAAGTAAAGAGAACATAAGCCTTGGGGGTGGTGTCCCATAAAGATCAGACCTGAGACCAATCTATTTAACCCATTCACAAAATATTAATAATTTGGAGGAGAGAACCAATATTGGAGTTTGAAGGAACCATTGCGCTATTTTATTCATGTTAACTTTTTCTTGCAGCAAAACTCAAAGATTGGTAAAAAATAAAAAACTATATGTAGAAAGAGCTACATTGATGAATGGGCAGGAAAATGACAGATTTGTTTCAAAATAGGCAAGGACTTTTAGAATGAAATAAAGGTGGCTTAAATTATCTTGACTATTCCAAATTCTTCTTAGGCTCTGTGTCTTTAAACACGAAGTTCTCTGTGTCCAGAATGTGCTTTCCCCACCTTTCCTCTTGGAAAACTCTCATGCATCCTTTAATGGTCGATGTAAATGTCATCACTTAAACATTTAGAAGTTTTCTGATTTTCCCAAGGAGAAATAGTCCCTTGCATTTCAGTATTTTACCATAATCCCAATATGCTGAATACGTTACCTACAGTATGGAGATTGCTTATACAGGGTGTCCATAAAGTTTGTGTGCAATTTAAAATAATTGAACTTTACAGAGACCATGTATATGGCTATCTTCTTGGCCTAGCTTTACACTGTGCTACAACTAGCCACATGAGACTATTAAAATTAAAGAATTTTTATTGAATAAAAATTCAAGAGCCCTTTTATGATTTGTTCCTATCTCAATGGCTCCCAAGAGCACAGACTGTTTTGCTTCAGTTCTGTCTGGTATTTGCTTCTCCAAGACCTTCCTGCAAGTGCCCACCTGCAGTTTCCCAGAGGAGATGTTGTATAGCCAAACCCAGACCCAGAGGATATCAGGATTCTATAGATATTCTACCAAGCATGAGAGGTCTTTCTTGGAGGAAGGATGGAGTTGAAATGGGATGTGAAAGATCTGAGACTCAGAGAAAAAAATAAAAAGATCCAGAGAATATGGAGAAAAAAATAATTGCCTGAGAAAGCATTTTTTAAAACTTGCTATTTGAGGGTGGCACCTGTGGCTCAAAGGAGTAGGGCACCGGCCCCATATGCCTGAGGTGGTGGGTTCAAACCCAGCCCTGGCCAAAAACTGCAAAAAAAAAAAAAAAAAAAAAACTTGCTATTTGACTATTTTGTGTACTTTGTTTTAGTCTGAGCTGTCCCCAAAGTACTTCCTGAGACAAGAACATGCTCACATGCATCTAGATAGCCTTGCATCTAGATAGCCTTGCTTTAGGCTGGCAGCTAGTACAAACCTCTGACTTCTCATTCATTCATTTTCAGCATACTTTACCCCCAGGCACTCGGAAAAAGTGAGAGGAGCATTGGGAAGATAAATTTATTTGGATTTGGATGTAAAAGGATAAAATTGGTACATGTGACTAATAATTGTGTCAGTCTTCTATTTTTTTGCCACAGGAAAAGGAGGAGATTCTCCAGAACTGGGCTCCCCCCACCCCCAGTCTGACGTGTTTACTGCAGATAAGAAGTCCAAAATCTTTAATGAATGAAGTCTCAGCTGGGCTGAGAGCCCATTGCCTGGGGCTTGCCTTGTACTTTATCAGACTGGGTGCAGTGGGCCATAAGGATTAAATGAATAAACAAAATTCACATCCAGCACCCTTGATCTCTTCCTCTGACTCAGGTCTTTTGCAGAACTTCTCCTAGGTCCTGGCCATCAGAATGAGGCTGAGGAGAGAGTATTAAGTAACTTTAAAAATTTTCTCCCCAACTACAGGCTGAGCAATGTGAGTCAGAACACTAGCCACTTCGTCTTATTCAAGATCAGTGTTTTCCAACCTTTTTTAATCTCACGCACACTCGAACTTACAGTTAAACTTCTGGGGCACGCTTAAATTATGTTAATCAAAAAAAGAGTTAAGGAAAGGATATACTTACTGTGATTTGAACTTCTTTTGAAAATAATTTAATCAAAGATCTTTCAAAATCTTCGTGCCACACTTAAGATCTTCTCACGGCACAGCACACCAGTTGAAATTCAGTGTTCAAGATGAAAAAATTTGGCAATTCTAAAAACAAAATTATTTCTCCTGCTATTTTTTGAAAACTTTTAAAGTTTCACTGTTCCAATGAACATTTTAAAATAATTTAAATATTAAAATCTTCACTATTAGCACTGAGAAGATTAGTATGACCAAACTAAATTTTGCACAAAATTTTTCAATACACAAGCAGATATGAGATTTTCCCCGTTTTAATTGTTATTTTTTGGAGAATTGGATCTCAGGAGCAGAATTGTGGCTATCATCCCCTTTTATACTTTATAGTATAATACGTAATCATTATTATTATTATTGGTCTATTTACAGACATTTTCCTCTTGTTTACATTAATTTATTTTTAAAATGTACTTTTTTATTCATACATTTCATGTTGCCTCCTGCAACATTGCAACATCCACCTGTCCTAGTTGCTCTTTAGGTGATTTTCTTCCTCACCTTTTACCTCTGGACTCCCCCAGAGAGGGACTTGCGTGTCGCCTGCAACTCCGAGCCACCATGAATACTGCTGAGATGAATGTCATTTGACTTGTCTTCTTTTGGACCTGTGTGCAAATTTCTTTGGACATAATCCCAGAGATTGAATGCTGAGCTATAAGAAATGAATATACCTGATTTGATGTGAATAAGGCTGCTTCCTGGAATGGCTGTCCTAATCTCCATTAACACCAATTCCATAAAAGCGTCCCCACACACACATCCTCGTCCACATGTGGTATCACCAGCTTCCTAATTTTGCCAGTCTATTGTGTTAAAAGATAGTTTAGTTAACACTTTTTAATTTGAATTTCTCTGATGATTAATGCATTTATTTCTTTATATGTTTTTGCATGTCTTCTCTCGTACTTAGCTTGCTCGTATTGTTTGTCTAATATTTTGCTGTTGTTTTTCTTGTTGATTTGTAGGAGCTCCTCAGAAATTTTAGGTATCAATCTCTTGAAAATTTTAAATATAAAGGCTTCTTATCAGTCATACTTGTAAACTGTTTATGATATTCATTTAATATTTCTAAATTTATGTTGTGTCCAAAATTCTTTTTCTTTCTATTTTATTTATATATTCTTTTTTTAATTCTTGATCAAGCTTCCAAATAAATAAGAATGCTATTTATGAAAGAATGAATGCAGTGAATTAGACTCCTATAAATGTTATCATTTCTCCCCAAAGTCATTTCTAAGTTTAATGCAATTAGATAAAAATATTACTGAATGGTTTTTAAGAAGCTGGCAAGTTGATTCCAAGGTTCACTTGTATAAATTAACATAACAAAGTAATTATGAAAAAAATTGAAAAAGTAACACAGTGAAAATGGACCTGATGGATGTTAAAATGCATCTAAACCTATCTGAAAAAAGAAAAAAAACAAGAATGGCATTGATGCATGACTGAACAGAAAGACTTGTGTTATAAAACAGCAATTAAAAACAATATGATACATGTGTTCACATACCATTAATGGAAAATCACATAACAATGGGGAAAGCATAAACAAAGGAGGTCAAGGAGGCAGTGTAGGAAGTACATCGTGGATTTTGGAGCCCAGCGGCCTTGCTTCAAATCTTAGCTCACCTGTTTATTAGCTTTTTGACTTAGTGCAAGTCACTTAACTTCTCTGTGCCACTGTTTCCTCATTTGCAAAGTAAAAAGTATACTGTAATATATGAGAAAAAGTCTTGAACAGTATCTGGAACATACAAAGTATGATTTAAGTGTTAGCCATTATTTTTCTCTTTTAAAATGCCTGATTCAAGTTCTACCCATATCCTTCTCTGAGATTCTATTCAAACGTCACAAGAATGATGGAATGTAGAACCTATAACTCAAACCACAGCTGAAAAAAGGCTGCCAAGTATAGGAAAGAACAAGCCAGCTTTGGGGATAACACGGGGAAAGGACACCTGAAGCTGGTAGAGGATGAGGCCAAGTCAGCAGTTCTTTGTTTGGAATGGGGCAGGAGAGCCAGAAGCTGAGGCTCCCCTAACCTCATTTGGCTCCACAGAAGAGCAGAGAAGAGATAATTGAATAAGGAAACACGCAGACCCCGCATCTTTGTAGGAACAGCCTGTCAGTGAAGTGGGGAAAGGGAAGAGACTCTAAATTCTGAGCAGTCAGGAAGGTGCTGACCTTGTTTTCTAGGTAGAGTAACAGCTAAACCAATTTTCTTTAATGGTTTGTTTTCCATGTGTGTTCCTTGAAATAATTGTGTTGATTATGGTTTGTTTTTAGTTTATTTTAACTAAAGAAAATAAAAACCAAACACATATAGAGAAGGATTTAAGAAAAAAAGGAAGCAGTGAAAACAGAGAATGCAATAAAATTAAGACCTAACGTGTCTGTATTGCCAAAAAAACTAAATGAGCTAAAATTACCTATTGCAGGGAATATGATCTTAATACCGTGCAAGTTGATTTCTGGGTAAAAGATATTAAAATAGACAAATAAGTGCCCTATATGATGATAAAAGTCTTAATCCACTGTAGATGAACAACAGCATCAATATTCATAAAGCAAAATGATGGCAAATACAAAAAACAAAAATATATTCATAGTTGGAAATGTTAGTTTATTATGTATTGGCCCCAAATGGATCAAATTCACAAAATGTGAGAAACAAAACAAAATAATTTAAAAAGATAGCTCCCATGTGCCTACGTATTCACAAACACACATTCACAGAATCTACACGTTCTTTTCAAAGTTTATAAAACCTTCACAACAGCACACCATATGTTAACATACAAATAACACTCAATAAATCCCCCCAAATAGAAATAGAACACACACATCTTCCTATAAGAAAACTAAAACATAATAATGAAACTAGGAAAAAAGAAACCCTCTTCTTTTCTTCAAATCTTGGGACAAAATGAAAATCTAAACCTAAATAATGAAAAATCTAGAAAATGATGGTGAAATATCATTGAGGCCATAGAGAATTTTCAAAGTAACTAGCACCTGAGACAAAATTTCAGAGAAGGAAGAATCCCTTGCGGTCGAGTTGAGCCACATTCTGAGTCCCTGGGGGCATTTGCTACTGACAGAGGGTGAGGACGCAGGTAGAGGGCTCAGGTCACTACTGAGAAGCAGAGCAACCAGCAAAGCCTCTGGCTGATGCTTTGGGTTAGATTTTACAGTGTTTTTGTATTTTTTTTTTTTTTTTTTTTGTAGAGACAGAGTCTCACTTTACTGCCCTCGGTAGAGTGCCGTGATGTCACAGGACTCACAGCAACCTCCAGCTCTTGGGCTTCCGCGATTCTCCTGCCTCAGCCTCCCAAGCAGCTGGGACTACAGGCCCCTCCACAACGCCCGGCTATTTTTTGGTTGCAGTTCAGCCAGGGCTGGGTTTGAACCCGCCACCCCAAAACTTTTTTTATCTCACTCCACACTTAAACCTATAGTTAAACTTCCATGGCACACTTAAATTATGTTCATCCAAAAAAAAAAAAAAAAGAAGAAGAGTATAAAAAAAAAAAAGAATATACTTACTGTGCTTTGAACTTCTCTTTGAAAATAATTTAATTCATGATCTTTAAAATTTTTCAGAGCACACCAGTTGAAAATCACTGGGTTAGAATAACAGAAATTAGAGAGCACGGATCTCCTGAGAAGGAAAGGGTGGACAACTGAGCCCATTACTCTGCTAGATTTCTACTCAAGACATTTGCTGGATTCTGAGTTTGCACAGGGAAGGAGGTTAAGAAGTAGAACAGAAAACCTCTGAGAGGCAGAGAGGGCCTGTGGGCAGTTTCCAAGCGTTGCTGAGGCAGCTAGAATGTAGAACCCACCAGTGGCAAGAGGCTCCACAGGCCAACCCTGGATTTCAGTTGGAACCCTGGAAACTATAGCATGGGAACAAGGTCCCAGAGTCCCTGAGTCCCTGACGAATGAGCCCCTTCCTTACCCGGTACTGAGTCTCAGGGGCTAAGAGGTAGCCACAGTTTCACGATTACCTAGGAGTTTATTCCTAGCGACTAGAAGTGATGGTTAATTTCTTGTCAACCTGCCTGGGTGATGTTGCCCAGTTGTTTGTTCAAACACTAGTCTAGATGTTTCAGTGAGGGTATTGTGTAGATGTGACTAACATTTGTAATAAGCTGACATTCCATGAAGGTGATTGCCCTTAATAATGTGTGTGGATCTTCTCTAATCAGGACTTAAGAACAGAAACTAAGGTTTCCTGGAGAATAAGCAATTCTGCCTCAAGATTGTGGCATAGAGCTCCTGCTTAAATTTCCATCCTGCTGGCCAAATTCACAGATTTTAGATTTAAGATTGAGTTTCCTAACTCTTTCCTGAATTTCTAGCCTGCCACCTGCATAAGACAGTTCACACCTGCCAATTCCTTCGCAATCACGTAAGCCAATTCCTCCTCTCTCTCTCTCCATATGTATATAACATATATAATACATCCAGCCACAAAGCCTAACAATCCCCTCCTATAAAGGAGATCGCTTAAAACACGTTTAAATCCTGAGAGTGCCCAGATAATGGTGTCTCATCCTGGAGACTCAATATATCACTTGTAACTTGTATACTTGCTAAACGCAAATTGGCTAAATTAGACTGAAAGTGCCATGATTTCACTAGAAGGCTGCTTTAGGCTCTAATTAAATAGATCATATTAGGCTTTTTAAAGTGACCTATTTAATCAACCCATGTATTGCAGCAATTAAAGGTCCAGCTGTGGACTCCTAATACAGCTACTTCAGCAGCTGCAATACCGCAATGATTGTTTTCAGATTAAATTGCTTATGTTTTAGTCTAGTTTACAAAACATTTATAAGGCCTCAATTTGTATTAAAGATAATATTTATTTTATTTATTACAACATCATAACCCACATCTCACAGGAATAGTTTCAGTGTAATCCAGAGGTCTTTTATCACCAGATAAGGAATGAACAAGCTGAACACAGAAATTGAACTTACATTTTAAAGCAAAATTTCTACAGGAGTCGTGAATTATTCTCAAGTTGGAAATAAGTGTCCATGATTCTTTATTAATCCAATACATTAAATCTGTTTTGAAGAGGCCCATGTTTTGGTCAAGTACCCTCCTCTGTCTTTGCAGCTGTTGCACAAGTATGTCCGCCATGGGGAGACCCCACAGACCACTGTTCCCTCTGTCCTCTCTCTCCTTGTCTGTCTTCTTCCCTTACCATCTTCTCCACCAACCTCTCGTCATCTTTTTTATCATCAACGTGTTTGGTGGGTCCTACTTAATAGCACTTCCAAGTCAATTAAAATGAACCCTATTCACATTTCAAATGACACCCTAATTCATGAACTTCTCACTCCCAAAGACTCTGATCAGGAGATGGAATGTCATCTAAAATACATTTTCATTAATAGGTTGTTCTTATCTGGTAGGGCTAGAGCCCAAATGTAAGCTCTGTGAGGGCAAGAATTTATTCCTTACTACCTGAATTTTTCTCTGTAATTCAAATCCAACTTTACTATGGGCTTTAACGACTGCACATCAAAGATCTTTTCATTGATCTACATTAACAAATTGTTCTGGAGCATTTCGTGTGACAGGCATCGTATCAGACATTTGTAATATTACGACAATGATCCGTTTAGGAATTCAAAAACAACTCTAATGTCAGGTTGGGAACTGGCATATATGGAAGAAAACAAAGCGTAGCAGGCTATCGTGGTCAGTTTAAGTTGAGTATATAGTTTCAAATGTGTGATGGAGTCTTGAAGGGGTTGATGCAAGTGTGGACAGATCCATCACTTACAGTCATGTTATATCAGGGATGGATATAACGTGACCGTGAGCAGTAGGCAGCACCAAGCTGGGTGTGATGAACAAGTTCATGAGTCACCTTGACAGGTGCTCAGATATTTGATAAGAAATTATTTCTGGGTGTGTGTGTGTGCGGGTGTTTCTGAATGAGGGTGACACTCATTCAGTCTGAGCAATGTTGCTTGCCTTCCCCAATCAGTGATCATCATCCACTCAGTTGGGAGCTTGAAAAGGACAAAAATGTGAAAGAAGCAAGAACTCCCAATATAGGGGATGCATACGTGTATAGTCTGAGGCTGGGAGTAGCATTGCAAAGAATCATTAAATACATACATACTGGGGAAAAAACATCAGAAACCAAGGAAAGAAAAGTCCCTTTTCCTGGATGGCTCCCTCTGAAAGGATTCCCATGGCTGGTCAGGCGCACCCTTCAGGGTTTCACTCACACTCCAATCCGGATGATTCTCATTCTTTATTTCTCCAGTTGATCTTTGTTCTGTCATAACATTTCTTTCAAAGATACCACTTACCATCACCTGCAATTATCATTTACACACCTTTTACTCAGAGATCCTCACCTGCCTGGGGGCTCTGGGAGGGCATTGACCTTGAGAATCCTGCTCATTACTACAACTTTCAGAGTGGGGCCCACCTATCACTGACGAATGATGGAATGATTGGATGGGTGAATGACTACATAAACAGAACTGATTTGTTTTGAGGGAAAAGCAACAGATTGGAGTGCACAAGCTGGCACGCAGGAAGATTTGTATTCAGATCACACTCCACCACTTACTAGCTGGTCAAGTGACCACTTGGGGCCTCCATTTTTCTCATCTGTAAATTGGGTAATATTTCCTATCTTGTTTATGAAAATAAAGGAGATACTGTATGTGAAGTGATTAGCATGGTACTTGTATTAGTTATGTATTGCACTATAACAAATTTCCCACAAAATATTGCAACTGGAAACAAGTAACATTATTACCTCACTAGTTATGTGGGTCAGGACACTTCAGGTACTGTGGTAGGCACTTCCACAAAGAGCCCCTGCTCCCTGTCTTCTGATATTCACACCCTTGTGTAATCTTTTCTTGAGTGTGAACAGGGCCTAGAGCCTCACTTTTAACACATGGAATATGGCTACTGTAAGGAGGTGTTAGATTCCTGAGTAACAGGTGTTAGGTTCCTAGTAACAGTCACAGAGCCAGTATGGACGTGGGTTTACCTTCTACACAAAGCATATCATACATATTATTCTCACACGGTCCTGGGATGCAGATAGAGTTATTAGCTTCAGTTAGTAAATGAGGAAATTGAGGCAAAAACAGGTTGAGTGATGAAAAATTCCCACAGTTTCCGTATAGCATCCTCAGGCTTCACAATGTGACACGCTGACTCCCCATGCTCTTAATCTCAGTGCTAAATTTTTTCTCATGAAGGAAAGAGCTCAATGCATGGTTGCTGTTATCATTAAATGCAAGGGCAGTGGGTGTTACAAATATCCAAAGGGCAGAGTGGAAGGGAAAGAACCCAGGAGAGGGGTAGCTCTACTTAAGACACGAAGAAAGGAGAGGAAATTTCAGTCAGGAGAAAATACAGCAATTCCTCATGGGCTAAGTCCAGAAACCACCTTCAAGTCCTGGAGACAAGGGCTATCAGGAAAGCATCTTTGGGTCTGATTCAAAAATAAAAAAGGCCTTGCTAAAGACAGCATTTTAGCCTCAAGAGACAGGGCAGCACCCCAGGCATGGATACCTGGAAAAGAGTTTTAGAGCCTTAAACATCTGCCAACCTATTGTGATTTTTTTCTAACGGGGGGAGGAGTGAGTCTTCAGGGTACAACTATTGGCCTGAGACTCCCAGACTAATTTGTTGTTTTTGGCAAAGAAAAAAAAAAGCATTTACTGAAAGAGCATGCCCGTCTGTTTCCTTACATTTTAAAATAATGTTTCAAAAAGATTCCTGACTCCAGGGCTAAGATTGCCTTACATCTCTGGAAAGGAACCAATAGCCATGCTTATAACACCTGACATGCAGTCCCACCACCCAGGGCTTTGGGAACACTTATTATCATTCTATTATAACAGAAACAGGCTGTTAAGGAATGATACAGCAAGCCTCTTCTTTCTAATCCAAACATGTGGTCAGAACATTTGGTTAGAGGACAGGAAACATCAAATAAAAGGTAATTTCATCTGGATTCATACTCACTAGTTACATCCAAAAAGAGATTTTTAAAGAAAATCACAGCTGAAAAAAAAAAAAAGAAAGAAAGAAAATCACAGCTGGTGCTCAGATGGTCAGCCCGTGGTGCTAGGAGAGCCGTAATAGAAAGTGGCATACATTACTGGATTTTTTGAAGAAAGAGAAAAATTCAGTTCCTTGACTACTTTCTAACTCTGGGCCAGTGGAGAAGGGGGAATAGCATGTAACAAGCTCTTTTCTTCTGGAGGTACAGCTCACCTTAAGATTTCTTAAGTGTGAATTTTTTCTTAATTGGAGAATGAATGATGTTGAGGGTGACTCTTTGGCATTTATATGTTTATTGTTTAATACATGGAAAGGATTCTGTTAATATTTCAGAATTCTCATTCCTCAGAACTTTGGAATTACACTTGAAATCATGGCCTTACACATGTTTGGAGCTGGAGAAGACATTGGAAGTCAGATCTGGTAATCTTGGAGATTGTTGTTTGGAGTACAAGAACCAGGAAAGGAGGTTTATTACTGCTAACAGAATAAATTGACTTTACTCGGTCTTGTTTCTGACTGGCAAAAATAAGGTTGGGGCAAGGAGCAGGCAGGAGGTATCCACAGAGTTTGTTTTTCCCCAAATTGATGACGGAGGTTTGGAAAAAAGATTCACAAGAAAATCCTTTTCCAGGAGTTTTTGCATTAAATTTGTTGTATTTCCCTCATCCTAAAGTAGTCTGAAGAAAACTCTTTGTGCTTGAAGAGAATTTGAGATCAAAGTTCTAGTAAAGAGTTGAGGACTCAGACTTGCTGGAAATTGGAATTCATTGATTTTCTTTCTGTTATATCACACTTCACACTTCACCACCTCAGTAGCATAAAACATCTAAATACAAACTTTTTAAGGTCAGAGTCCAGTCGATATCATCTTTGGATTCACCATTCTGCCCAAAGTTGCATGAATGTAGAATGAATGATAAAAGACAGCACTTTCTAGAATGTCAGCAGTGAAAGCTCAGATCAGATGCCTGCAGCCTGATAGCAACACCTTCCACCTTCCACTAAGAACTAATTTGTTCTTAACCTGAACAAATTATATACAAATACAAGGTCAGAAGCATCCAAGGAAAATTCTTTGGCATCCCAGTTAACGCTTACATTTTGGGCCTCATTAACTGAATACAATACCTTCCCAGAAAGGGCATCTTTCTCTTACACTCACAACATGATTCACTTTATGCAAATTCTGCATACATTTCACTTACCAGAAATACATTTATTGCCTATAACTATGTACCTCTGTAGTATCGTTTATTATCAAAAGAGTCCATAATAATATGCAAACTAGCCCTGGAATTGCATTATCATCAATCTTTCCATAAGTATGTGAAATTTCGGGAAATTATCCCATTTCCATCTTAAATAATTTTGCTTCTCCTTTTCTCCCAATCCTCTTTGTATCTTCTCTGTATATTTTGATCAAGCAATCTGTCTTGGAATAATTATTTTCAGGATAACATTCAAATATATTTTATAATCAATCAGTTTACCTCAGGCAAATAATGTGACAGTGGCCATGGTGCTAAAGCAAAGGCAGGTACATTCTTTTTTCCCAGCCACAATGTTTTAAATACCCACAATGTAGGTATTTAAAACATTGTGCTGGGTGCCAGGGATAAACTGTGAAAAAGATAGAATCAGTTTGTGTCCTCACAGAATGTACTTTCTATTGGGTACTTAAGCTGCCCAGACTGGGAAATGAGCCAGACTCTGGGAGCTGGCTGATTCTTTCCAGCATATGGAGACTGACAATTAAGTTCATGAACTCACACTAGAACAAGTGTTACCCACATCATTGCTGAGTATCACTACAGTTACCTTAAAGTACTCCTCTTGCAGAGAAGCTATGAACCAATACTAGGGCCTAGTCTACCCTTCAAAGCAGTTTGGAACTTTTTTTCTAGAACAGCCATGTGAGCTATTGTCCTGTGAGGTCTGACAATTAAGTTTGTGAATTCATCCTACAAAAAGTGCTTTGAAGGGTGCACCAAGTACTGGCATCAGTGCACAGCTTCCGAGGGGGAATGTTTCAGAGGTGGCCATAGTGATGTTCAGCAAGGAGGTATGAAGAACTTTCTGTGGAACGGATTCACAAACTTAATTATCTGACCTTATATAATTAATTCAAAACTTAATTGCTACTTGCCAAGGAGAGTCACTATCCCTGGCTGGAAATTGTACAAGGTAAGTCATGAATGGTAAAATCATACCGCAAGCACATGTAGGCAGTTAGCACACCCAGCACATCCAGGAAGATGGTGTTCTCTTTCTCCTGGAATCAGTGTGATTTCCTTGTATCAAGTAAATGCTTTTATATGCGTCTTAACTTTCTAACCCATAAAAGAACCAGTTTACAGCTTGGAACGTGCTCCATTTTCAAATTGTCTGAATCCCCAATTATCAATTGTCTTAATCCCAAAGTTCAGAGATATGCTCAGCAGAGTGCATAATATATAAGTTATTTTTTTCCCAGAAGTGACATACATTTAGGTTGTTTGTACCTCATTCTTAGGGCCAGTTTGCTCTGTAAGCAATTGCTAACATGTGAAAGGCAGCTCAGGGTGTGATTCATGGCCTGGAATGTAGTCAAGTATCTGTCTACACAAGGCTGAAAATGGCTCGTGGAGGGTCTGAAACCATCATACAGTCTGTTTCTTGGCTATCTAGGGGCCAGGTCTTGCCCAAGCAACTCCCTGTGTGCACAACACACAACAAGACATGGCTTTAGTTTTGACCAAAATAAACAAACAAATGTCATTACTGGCAGAGTTGTTCATGGAATTAATGAACCCAAAGAGGATATCTAAGATCAAAAATTTGGAAACATTGAGACTAAAAAGAAAAAGAAAAGTCAGGGAGGGGGAGCCTGACGTTCAATACTCTAATATCAGAAACAGAAGTCTGTCCAGGACTGCCAGTCTGTCTGACAGAACAGGGTATGTCATTGTGGAGGCAGAGTTGTAAGAGTTCAATGATGGGGTCCAGAACACCAAGCACTTTTTAAAAATCTTGTACCTTGACAGAAAATGGAAGATCATGGCTGTATACACAAAGAGTGGAATCAGGCTAGAAAATAATTTAGGTAATTTGTATGGAAAACATAACTTGTTCTAGGAAAAATCTGCTTTCAGTAATCCAATCTCTTTCTTAACTGGCAAGGCAAGACCTCTCTTCTCTTCTCATCTTCCTAGGACACACGGTCCCTGGCATAGTCATACAGAAAACCTCTTAATGGATTTCTGTCCCTTTGCCTTGAGCTCCTGAATGCGATTAGAAATAGTGGCGAAAGGACAGAATAATAAGAATACTTGAACCATTAGTGGGATGGAGAGGAATAGCTCTCTCAGACACTCAGATGCTTAAACAAATTTAGCTTTTGTCTCCATGCCAAGAAAACATTTGAAATGATTTAGCACATTTTTTTAAAATTTTTCCTCCATGAGGAGAATCATGTAAACATTACTTGCACCTGTCAACTAAAAGTTTAAAAACAGAAAAACTTACTCCCCAAAATCAAGATTGCCAAGGTACCTAACCCTCGGATCTAACTTTAATTTCTAAGTCCCCAAAGAATTCCCCAAATTTGGAATTTTCTTCCAAATAAATTTATTCCAATAAATAAGTTTCAGGCATTTAAAGAAGCTTGTGATAAAAAAGTTGTCCAATGTGTCAGTTTTAAATAAAGCAGGCTTCTTAATTATCTGACAAAGACACAAACTGGTAAATAAAAAAAGAAAATGAAGGTAAAGCTGTCTGCAATAGCTAGACCAGTGGCCCTCAGTCTTACGCTGAAACACTTCTGTGGATCTCAAAGCTTGACCTCATATGCAGCATGGAATGAATGTTAGGAAATTAAATACTATGGACCCTGCCCACCCGTACCAATTTAGCCCCATACCCAAATTCCTCAGTGATTTTTACATTATTTAGAATTTTCAATACAAAAAATGTTTCATCAATTATCAAAACATGATACCCTATATAAGTAAGTGAACCAGTTTACTGGGTTCTCAGGATTAAACCACTGTGAATGAAACCAGATTTCCTGTTTATCAGGATATAGAAAAAGACAGTCACGTTGGTTTTCCAGATTTTCAGGTCCAAAATGTTCTCAGGTCTAACCAAAGTTTCCTGGCTCCGTCAGTAAAGTTCCAAATGAATCCATTGTGTGCCTCTATTACAGCACGTGACACATGTCTTATAGCAATTTATACATGCATATGGCAGGAAGATGTTCCCAAGTACTAATAGATGCATTCCCGTTCTCTCTGTCTCCTCTCCTTCAGAGTCCTAAAGTTGTCACTGTCCTGCCCTTGTTCAGGACTTCATGTGTCGTTATTGCCTTAGGGTAAGATCAAAGAGCAAAATCACAGATGCAGTTTCTCTGGATTGTGAATTTTAAAACTGAAAGAAAAGGGTAAAATTGAAAGATCTGAAGAATAGATGAACTTTCTTCCTTCCCCTAACATCTCCTAGACCCAAACGGGGAATGGGGAGAAGAGAGAATAGAGATTTCAGGAAATGGGGAGAGAATAAATAGAGAATCCTGAAGTCAACATGAAGGGACAATCCACTTTTCTGCAACTAAACATCACCACTTGCTAACTCCAGGAGGCTTTAGTCCAAAGCCATCAACTTTAGCACCCCTATTTGGGGATACTGCACTTGCAGAGCTGGGAGCTACATGGGTTTTCCTTCTCACTGTGCTCCTCTGAGAAGCATGCATGGGTCACCTCACCTGCTGACCATCCTGAAGCATGAATGTGTTCCAAAGTTTTGTTTCAAAGCATATCTGTGTTCCAAAGCTTTGCTTCAAACCCTCCTCAGGTAGACAGTGCTTAATTCAATGGCCCAAAGCATTCATAAACTGTTCATAAACTCTTATCCGCTGGATACTTAGATTGGACTAGGTATCACAGGAAGAAAATAACCTTACCCCTACACATTTTGGGAGTTACTGGACATTTGCATTTCACCTTGAATCATTTCTGGTTGACAGAGGATACTAAAAAAGCATATACACATTTTTAGCAAGGAAGAAATTGTATTAAAATTGTAATGCTTGATATATGCTGATTAACAAAGGATAAGTACAAGTCACATTTGACTTCTGCAAACTATAAGAGGTGCTAAAATTGGTCAGTGCCCAGACACTTTTGATTACAGCAAACTACTGCTTGAGCCACTTGTGAGGCCTCCTGGATCTTCCCTTGTGCACGTTGCACACAAGACTGTGCATCTCAAACTTGGCATGGATGTGTGCATTTGTAAGGCATGTTGGAGGCTCTGTTGCATATTCATGTCTCCTTTGTTGTACTTCCATGTTATCGATTTTCAAATACCACTTCAAAATGGTCTTGTACTCCTCCAATGACAGCCAACAACAGTGATTCTGCCATTTTCTTTGACTGTCCTGCCTGTCCAGGAATGATACGAGCATTCAGTCATTTGATTAACACCATCTTTTGAGTGAACATCATACTACACATCGTTAACCATAATTCAATACAACTTCAAAAGTAACATATACATAACATCTCTTAAAATGTGTGTACATTTTTTAGCATTCCCTGTATTATACCTTCCAGTACTTCTTCATTTTGTTTACATCTTCAAAGTTATTCACTTATAATTATTGATAATATTACCTTATATTTTTGACTGTGCTGTATCTGCAGTTACACACTCCCTCTTCTTCTAAGAATATACAGCAATTTTAAATATGTAGGCGTCTAATAAAATATTCTTAAATAACATAAAGCAAAATGGATAAAATTTCAAGAATAAAATTATTAACTCACCATCATAGTAGGCAATTCAACATATCATCACTCTCAATAATTAATAACTTAGAAACATCAATAAGCAAAGATACAGAAGATCCAAATTCTAAATAATACAAAAACCATTCCTGACCTACTAGGTACGTGTACATTTCTATATGTGATAGAGAAAATATTGCTCGTGTGTGGTTTTAATATTGCTCGTGTGTGGTTTCTCTATTATATTTGTGTCTAATCTTGTCAGACTTTGGTCTATTTTATTAGTGTCTTCAAGGAACAAGAGGTTTTTGCTTATTTGTTTTTTTCTACCATATCTTTGTTTTCTATTTCATTGATTTCTACTGCTATTTTCATTATAGCTTTTCTTCTCTTATGCTTTTTGGTAGTTTATTTTTTTCTTTTCTTATTTCTTAAAGGGCACACTACCTCAGAATTGTTAATTGTTTCTTTTGATTTCTTTTTTTGATTTCAAAATATTATGGGGGTACATTTTTGGTTACATGTATTGATTTTGTTACACTTGAGTCAGAGTTATATGTGCCCATCACCCAGAAAGAGTTCATTGTACATGTTAGGTGGGTTTTCTTTGGCTTTCTTTTTTTTTTTTTTTTTTTTTTAATTGTTGGGGATTCATTGAGGGTACAATAAGCCAGGTTACATTGATTGCAATTGTTAGGCAAAGTTCTTTGGCTTTCTTTTTTTTTTTTGTAGAGACAGAGTCTCACTGTACCGCCCTCGGGTAGAGTGCAGTGGCGTCACACGGCTCACAGCAACCTCTAACTCTTGGGCTTACGCGATTCTCTTGCCTCAGCCTCCCGAGCAGCTGGGACTACAGGCGCCCGCCACAACGCCCAGCTATTTTTGTTGTTGTTGTTGCAGTTTGGCAGGGGCTGGGTTTGAACCCGCCACCCTCGGCATATGGGGCCGGCGCCCTACTCACTGAGCCACAGGTGCCGCCCGTTCTTTGGCTTTCTAATACAATTATTCATCATTATCTACTTGCCTTAAAGCATCATTTTTTTCTACAGCTTACAAAATTTATTAGTTTTTAAAAATTATTATATAGTACTCTTTTAAAATTTTTTATAATTTCTTTTATAGCCTATGAATTATATAGAAACTCATTTTATTTTCTACATAATATGTGACGTTTCTACATTAGTATATTTAAAATGTAACTTACACTGTGATTAAAAATCATGGTCTATATGATATCTACTCTGAAATTTTTTGAGGCTTTCTTTATAGGTTAGTGCATGACCAATTTTTAAATGTATTTTGTGTGTGCTCAAAAGATGTGTTTTCTCTATCACATATAGAAATGTACATGTACCTAGTAGGTCAAGAATGGTTTTTGTATTATTTAGAATTTGGATCTTCTGTATCTTTGCTTATTGATGTTTCTAAGTTATTAATTATTGAGAGTGATGATATGTTGAATTGCCTACTATGATGGTGAGTTAATAATTTTATTCTTGAAATTTTATCCATTTTGCTTTATGTTATTTAAGAATATTTTATTAGATGCCTACATATTTAAAATTGCTGTATATTCTTAGTGATTTAAAACTTTCATTTTTTTATATAGTGATGACCTTCTATTTTTGCCTGACACCAGTGGAGCTATATAAGCTTTCTGAGGTTTAAGAGCTTGCCCCTACATCTTACCCCTCACCTAACAAGTGAATGTACACACGCATACTCACACATTCACATACACACACATTCTTCCTAGTGAGCTCACTGGACAAATGAATGTTAACTCTGGAATATAATAAGAGCATTTGGGATGAATCACACTAGGTAGATTTACGTTGTGCTTTCCCTGTGCTTTTTTGTTCCCATCATTCCCCTTTCCTTGTCTAGAAATGAAATGCCTTTGGTATGACTGTATTTTATTACCTAGTGTTGTGTAATTCTCGCATGTGAATGTTCCTATTCTCCATCTAGACTTTGTAGTAAGACTTTTAGACAGCAAACTTCAGCATCTTGATATTCCCCATAAGTCCTGGCACAATAATAAGCACATATGTCCCCCTCTCTGACCATGCTGTAGGCTGTCAGAACTCTGCCTCTAACTGGAAATTGCTCCAACTTCTGCCTCTCTGAACTGTGCTCCTTTGTTTCAGGTCTTTCCTCTCTACATTCTGTTGGTTTTGTGCTTAGAAACACTCCTTCTTCCCAGCTATTTTTTTCTTTGTTATGTTTCACGTTTTAATTTTGAAGATAATATTTATCTTTTATAAAAATATATCACTTGTACTAGACTGTTTATTGCAGCTCAATTTACAATCACCAAAATGTGGAAACAGCCTAAATGCCCACCAACCCAGGAATGGATTAACAAGCTGTGGTATATGTACACCATGGAATACTATTCAGCCATTAAAAACAAATGGAGACTTTACATCCTTCGTATTAACCTGGATGGACGTGGAAGACATTATTCTTAGTAAAGCATCACAAGAATGGAGAAGCATGAATCCTATGTACTCAATTTTGATATGAGGACAATTAATGACAATTAAGGCCATGGAGGGGGAAGAAAAAGCAGAGAGAGGGAAGGAGGGGGGTGGGGCCTTGGTGTGTGCCGCACCTTCTGGGGGCAAGACATGACTGCGAGAGGGACTTTACCTAACAATTGCAATCAGTGTAACCTGGCTTATGGTACCCTCAATGAATCCCCAACAATAAAAAAAAAAAAATGGAAAAAAACATATATATATATATCAATGATGAGTAATATGAAAATATTTTAAATATAGAAAAAGAAGATTAACACCTCTTAGAGACTACTATTACTAATATTTTGCTATATCCCACAGTGATCGAAATATATAATTTTTTATTTTTAATTTTAGAATATTACAGGGGTATATACATTTTGATTACATAGTTTGTTTTGTTTGGTTCAGATCAAAGTTATAAGTGTGCCCTTCACCCATATAATGTATGCATTATACCCATTAGATGTGTATTAACCAAACCCCTCCTCCCCTTCCCAACTACTTGATTCCCATTCCCAAGTTTTACTTCCCTTTGTGAACATAAATGTTAAATGACTGGTTCCAGTTTAGTATTGAGCAAGTGTGGTGTTTGTTTTTCTATTCTTGAGATACTTCACTTAGAAGAATGGTCTCCAGGTCAATCTATGTTGTTATAAAAGTTATTAGATCTCCATTTCTTTTTATGGCTGAGTAGCACCCCATGGTATAAATATACCACATTTTATGAGTCCGTTCATGTACTGATGGGCATTTGGGTTATTTCCACATCCTTGCCATTGTGAATTGTGCCGCTACAAATGTTTGCATGCCAAGTGTCTTTATGATAAAATGTCATTTGTTCCTTTGCTTAAATATCTAGTAGTAGATTCCTGGATCAAATAGTAGGTCTACTTTTAGTCCTTTGAGGTGTCACCATACTACTTTCCACAGAGGCTGTAGTAGTTTGCAGTCCCACCAACACTGTCTCAGTGCTCCTTTCTCTCCAAATCCATGCCAGCACTTATTGTTTGGGGTCTTTTTGATAAAAGCCATTCTCACTGAAGTTAGGTGATATCTTATTGTGATTTTGCTTTGCATTTCCCTAATAATTAGAGACGTCAAACCTTTTTTATGTGTTTGTTGGCCATTGATTTTTTAACTGCCATATTTTTCTACATTCTACTTTATGATTCCTCTTTATGATTATATCAAATATTTCTTCATGGCAATAACTACTTTTAAGGACATGTTTTTATGTTCGCATTTGTTTGCAATTGTTTTTTCAGTCATCAGGCTGTACCAGAAGTCCTTTAGTTTGTTTTCTCTTCCTGGACATTTATTTCCAATTGATTGATATTATGAAAGAATGTGAATAAGAACATTCTTGCTTATAAATTCTTGCATCCCTCTCTGATGGGTTCCATATGACAAAGTCTTAGAAGTGAATTTTTCCCATGTTGTTGCTTTTCTCCATCTCACTAGGACACCGTGTTTTCTGTCACTCCCTTTGACAAATGGATCGTCAACTTACATCATCTTCTACAACACTGTATCCCAGCCAGAGCCCATGGCCCCCTCCAGCCTCTGCCTCACAACGGGAAGGAGATACACAGCAGATACTCCTTGAAATTTTATTCTCTCATAAATCTTTTTGTGGTCATAAATGTAGACTATCTGTGGAAGACAGATAGGTTGACTTCTCAACGGGGTGCCCCACCTCAATCCGGGGGTGTCCAGGGGTAATGCCCGCAGACGGACAATCCCTGGGAGTTCTTCACATCCAAGGAAGCTGAAAAAAACACACAGACGCCCAGACAGGCTAGACTAGGCCTATGCCAGTTGGAGAGTCAACAGATGGAAGAGATTAGACACTTTGCATATGTAGTTAGGTTAGGGAACCTGGTTTACTGCCCCTGCGTGAATAGAATTAGCTTCTCCTTCCCCCTTGCATAAAACACATCATCTGGCTATTTACCCACCCCTGACCGCTTACCCCATCTCTCTCTATCCAGTCCTCCTGGGAGCTTGGGATTCTTTCAACCCTATCTTTTGCATATCCACCTTTGTTGGAAATCAATAAAAGCCTTCTAAAGAGGCCAGAGAGAGGCTGCATTTTCTGTTTTACTACTTGGCCTGAGTTAACCTTGTCCAGGCCTTCTCAGATATTATGTCTTAAACTGGCATGAATTATTTACTTTCAGTGACATTTTCTCACCCAGCTTTCAAGCCAGGTCTGAGTTCACGCGCCAAGACCCCCAACAACTATACATTTGTAACAACAAATTTGTAGTGAGAAACAGTGAGAAAAGATCCTATAATGCTCCCTGGCCAGCACTTAGTAAGATAGAAGCACTTCCCACTTGAGCTTCAGTCATCTTGCACCCGGGTGTGAAAACCATGGTTACACATCACAACTTCATGATAATTTGAAGTATTTGGACTGTAATCTTTTTTAATCTAGGCATAACTGCTGACATTTTCTAATTCTTTATCTATTAGTTTAAATGTGAGCTGAGCCTACGGGAAATTTTCAAAAGACTGGATTTACCTTTTGACTTTCTGCTGTTCTGATATGCAGGTTTGAATAGCTTGCATACAGGACAGTGCGTTTCATACTGGGGCCAACTGGAGCCCATACTCAATCTACTGTGACTAATTTACCTCTGGGTGTCTGAGCATCCTCTTCAACTTCACGGTCACACTATACCCCTAAGTTTCTATTGTCTACATTAATGAAAATCTGGAATGTGAATGCTTGTTAAACTACAGAACAATAATAATGACAATAGCTTCCATTTGTCAAGTGTTTTCCTGTTCCAGAAGCTCCACTCCTCCACTTTATAAACCATTTTCTTCAGTACTCTCCATGAGATGAATATTAATTGTTCTTCCACTTTATAAGTGAGGAAACTGAGGCCAAGTCAGGTGGATAGTTTAATATAAGGCTGTAACTCAAAAGAGATAGTTAAGATTGAAATAGACATGTGGAAAATCCCAGCTCGCAGCCCATGCAGATACCATGGAATTTCACTTTCTATGGGTACATCAGCATAATGTATGAAACAAAATAGAAATTGAAAGAATTAAAGACAAAACTTTGAGTAACATTGACATTTATGTGACAGGAGAAAAATGACTCATTGGTTCGTATGGTCTGATCAGAGAAGAACCTGGAGAAAATGACAGAGGAAAAGTGATTTTAAAAAAGAAAATATCTGGGGGGATCCCTTGGGCCCAGGTGCTGAGGAGAGCCTCTCTGTCCTCCACTCATCACTAGCTTCTCCCTGCCTCTGGCGGGGGTGGCCATGGGTGGGCACTGGCTCATTCTTGCAAATACCTCGGGGGGTGGGGGGGATGGAGGGGTTATAACTGTTTTGTTTAATTGGAACTGGAAGAGGGATCATATCCTGTTTTATGCCCTTCCCAGAAAAGTGGAGGGATACTGGGATCGCCACTGTCACTCGTCACATTTTGGACAATTCAGGTCAGAGCTGCAGGCATGCAGCCATCCAGTGTCTATAAGAAAGGTGACTCACCATGACTGGCCTTTCCACTCAGAAGCATGCTGTCTTAATGTACAGTGATGAGAAACTGTTATTTTATGATGTTTTCATTAAAAGCTTGGTTGAAAACTAAAAAAGAAGAAGAAGATGTCTGCCTTGGTGCTGGTAGCACAGTGGTTACGTACGCTGAGGGGGGTGGGTTTGTACCCACCCTGGGCCAGCTAAACAGTGAGTGACACTTGCAACAAAAAAATAGCTGGGCATTGTGGCGGGCACCTGTAGTAGCAGCTACTGGGGAGACTGAGGCAAGAGAATGGCTGAAGCCCAAGAGTTGGAGGTTGCTGTGAGCTGTGATGTCACAGCACTCTACAAAGGGCGACATAGTGAGACTGTCTCAAAAAAATAAAAAGAAGAAGATGTCAACAAGTATCACTGATGTGAAAGTACTAATGTAAGGCCTAGAGGATGTCTATTATTTTAATGTCCATCAGTGGGAAAGTGAATAAATAAACTGTTATATTTATGCAATGACTAATACTTATATAACAGTAAAAATTAATAAAATCAATTAACATGCAATGCCATATATGAATCTTGGCCATATAATATTAACTGAAAATAACATTTTCTAAAAGGAATTGTATATAGTTTAATGCTTTTTTAAACAGAAAATTTAAAAACTAAAATAAAGGAGTGATGAAAGTAGCATTTAGTATAATGATTTCCTTTGGTAAAGAGAGTCAGGCGATGGCATCGGGGTTTTAGCATAGTCAGGTGTAGGTAATTTTGAGTCTTTAGATTTTATTTCATGGGTGCAATTTAATAACATATCATAAAAAACAGCCAAAGGAAAGTGGGCCTTGAATGACCAGTAATGAGTATAGCATGAACTAAAGATTAAGACTGATCCATGTTTTGTACACTCAAGGAATAGGAAAGAAGAGAGGGGGGGAAGGAGGGAGGTAGGAAAGGGGAAAAGTGATGGTTAGATTAAGCAATCAGGAAGTTAGTCACTGGTGCCCTTCAGCAATAACTTTAAAGGATTCCAGAAGCAGAAGACAATCTGCCCTGTAGAAAGTGAAATCAGCGTCTTTGTGAACACGTTGGTTGAGAAGTAAAAGAAGGCAGAGGCTGAAAGGCGTGCATAGAGTAGCCTTAAGGCCTCTGGGCGGGACTTCCTGGGCCTCTTGCTGAACCAAGGAGTTTTTCTGCCTGTCACCCAAGCCAATCAAGGGGGAAGTGGATGAGAGATCAACAGTTTCACTTTTATTTACAGAGAAGCCAGCAATTCTGGAGAGTAGAGGACGTCTCCCCAAAGAACTGCTCTGCCTGTTTCCCTTTGTTACTTTGTATCTTTACAGTAAAAGTAAACCGTAGCAATATTATTACTCATCACAGTATGCAGTAAACAGATTCCTCCTCATAGGCTACAAAATTACAAAATACCTTCCTATCTTAAAGTGGTTATATCTTCAAAGCATTTTTACTCTAGACTAAATTTATAGTTAGTTCACACTTCACGGGGTGCACAGAGTGCCCTGCGTCCTTGACAGGCACCATGGAGTCCCGTTCCCCAGCTTACTATGACAGTAGCCTTGGGAGTGAATAAACCATCTCCAGACATGGGCAGGCAGGCTCTTCCGGCCTTGTTAGGGCCTGACCAGCAGCGCCCTGCATGAAATGACCATTCAGGTTAATGGTGGCTGGTAAAGGGCCCAATTCCTAGCTCTGCCTTTAATAAGCTGGTTGACTTTGGGAAGGTTCCTTGTGTCTCAGATTTCTCAAAATATGAAACTAGGAAAGGTAGTGTTCAATAGAATTACTACAAGTATTAATGAGTTATAAAACACTTGCAATAAAACAATTGCCTTACATGTATTTGCTAAATAAGCGTAAGTAGAAGAGACACAGAGTAAAAGGAATTTTGTTTTTAAATTTTAGAATGGAAAAATATTTAAGAAAAAGTTGACTATACAAGAGAAAGGAAGTAATTAATGGGGTAGAGGCCTAGAAGAGAGAGGCAGATAGAGACACTTTCCCCGACCAGGAGAAGGTCAGAACTTGTTCTGAGAATACAGAGAAAAGGTGATCAGGCTGAATTTAGGAGAAGAAAACCTTAATGGGGCAGGGGAGGAGACAGGAGCTGAGATGAAGAGCTTCCCTCTGATGGATTCTACAACTGTTATGCCATAGGCCAAGTGTGCTGAGAACTGGAAGGAAGAGCTGGGCATCTGAAAGCCCCACCATGAGGGATGGTGTGAAATAGGAGACCAAGTGTATCCGGTGCACACAATCACACACACACATTCACACACACTCTCACACACTCACACACTTACACACATATACACTCATGCATACACTCACCCGCACTCACAAATACATTTGCACACACTCACACACTCATGCACACTCACACATACACTCGCACACACACATTCACACACACCCTTTCTCACACACTCACATACACTCTCTCACACACCCACACACGCCTGTACTCACACTCTCTCACACATACACACACTCACACACTCATGCACATACAGTCACACACACCCACTCACACACACAGGATAGTGAAGTGGTGGTGAATATGTAGGTCAAATTGGATATAAGCAATTGTAACAATACCAACGTCCACAATCCTGTGTGCGTGCGTGTGTTTCAACAAGTGACTGTAGACGTAGAGAAAGCAGAGGGCTGGGTGGCACCGGGGTTGGGTACTTGCAATGTGGATGTTCCGTGGGGGAAAGGGAGCTGAAATGTTGGAGATTTCTGACAGAAGAATGAAGTGGATAAAACGACGCAGCCTGGATGAGTCTTGCACACGGAAAGCAGGAGAGGGGTGTATTGGGGAGAAAAGGCAGAGGCAGGGGGACTAGAAATCACGATTTGTGCAAAGTGAGGTCTGATGAACAAAGCAGGTGAAGGAGAAGCGGCAGTGGTCAAGGAGCGGCAAGCTGGTTTCTTCCATAGCACCTGTCCGGTTGGGTTAAAGAACAGACGTGATCATAGGCACACGGAGCGGAGTGGGAACAAAGGTCATCAGGGTAGGGAAAGCAAGGCATGCTGAGGAGAAGACGCCGCTTCGGTAATCCCGCTGCCATCTGACGCACACAACACGGATGTCTGCCCTGACTACCACCAGGGTACCAGATAGAAGCTGCTGGGAGAAGCTGTGGTGGCAGAATGGACTTGCCTCATTGAAACAGGCACTGTTTTTCCATAGCCTGACGGTGTTTCGCAATCCAGAGAAAGTAGAGTGGGAGCTGAAAGTCTGGGGAATTTTCAGAGCTCTGGGGTGAGGACAACTGGTGATGCAAGTCAAGGGTGCAGGCGGAGCAGCTGGAGAACCACAGAGGGCCCGGCAGTGAGTCATGACAGGTCTGCATCACAGGCCACCAGGGTGTCACCACCACCCTCAGCCAGGGCTGACGGAAGTCCTACAAATGTCCTGGAGGAGGACAGGCCCAGGCCGTGCCACTTGCCGCAGACTGGTTCTCCCTCCCTGAGTGTTTCTGGAAATGTGGGAAGGAACGTCTCCTCTAATTTCCAGAAGGACATTCTAAGGCTAAAGTGCTTCAGATCTTGGGAGATGCTGATGTCAGAGATTTTTATTTTCTCCAGTCGTAGGAACTTCATTCAAACCAGTCCAACATTTTGCTAAACTTGTCCCACTTCCTTGAGCGTAAGAGACCAAGTGTCTTCAAAACTCCTGTCTCCAGCAAGCTGTATGATGTAGCTCTCAAGGGCAGATGTTTCTGGTTCTGGTTTGTTACAGGCAGTGATTACTAACCCTGTTCTCTTAAAGGCACAGGCTGTTGGTACGGAGCACGCAAACTGAAGAATCTCTTAAGGAGACACAAGAGAAGAGAGGGGATAAAGAGGGACACTGTTCCATGGCTCTGTGCTCATGTTGCACCCGAGTTTGAATCCGGGCTTGCCACTGATGGCTTTATCATCTTAGGAAATCAACCTTTCTGAGCCTCAATTTCTTCATCTGGAAAGGATGAGATTAATACTTTATAGAAGAGGCAGAGTTGATCAGGATAAAACATAAAATTGCTGTGTCTGAGAGGAGGAATAAGTTCTGGTGTTCCATGGCACAGAAATGTATTATATATTTTGAAATAGCTAAAAGAGAGGATTTTAAATGTTCTTCACCACCAAGAGATGATAAATATTTGGGGTGATGGATTGTGCCCCATAAATATAAACAACTGCTATTTGTCACCTCAAATAAAATAAAATAAAATTTGAATTAAAAAAATAGGTAATCAGGTAATGATTCCACATGTTCCCCTCATATCACTTTTTTTTCTGTTTATGTAAATGTCTTGTCCTGGAGATTGTGACAGTCCAGAACATAAAATGTCACCGTATATTCTGCTAGCAAATACCTAAGACTGTAAGGAACTTATAATTTTACACCTCTGCATTGATTTTTATAATCTTTTGACTGTTACTTATCTCCCAGTTGGCTTCAATATCCTTGTGGTCCTGGTGTGACTCTCCATCTCCTGTCTTTAGGTGGTGTTTACCATCGGAAAACAAGGTTTCTGAGATACTAACTTCTTGGACCTCCAAGAATCATATCAGCCAAACTGCTGTATTGCACATCCAGGAATTTTCGAATGATTCATTCTTTTGGAATTAACCTTCACACATATCGGATTAACTCAGTACAAATGTGTGTTGATATAAGACTGGTTTTTTTAAAATACATGATCTTGTTCCTTTAGAAATCTGAGCATTATACATACAAACAGAGACATTTAGTTATTGTGATTAATGATCTTTCAGATTTTTCAGCCATGCATTAAAATTTACTAGAACAGCAGTTCTCAAATATTGCTGCACACTGGGATCACCTAGGAGTGACCTGGGCGTCGGGATTTTCCCAGATTATGCATGAACTGAAAATTTGGGGGACAGCTGTTTGAGGCTGATATCCACCCAAAAGCCTTCATAAAAAAGATGCTTCTGTCTGTACATGCCTGCTTACACTACTATTACTCTATTTAGCTCACTGATTTAGTCAATAAATATTTGTACAAGACATTGGGAAAAAAAATCTTGCTAAAAATGTATTGTTTTTAGGAATACTAATCCAGTGCAGTTTCTTCCATAATTGGGGAAAATACCTCAATTCAAGATAAAGTATAAAATTTTTTAATCAAGTGGAAGGAAGGCCTTTTTTCCCCTTAAATATAAACCTTACAAACTATATGACAAAATAGCTTGTTTTTTAAAAAAAATATATATATTTTTTCTCTCTTAGGAAACTCTGCTTTTAGCCATATACAAAGTACAAAGCCAAGTCAAGCGGAAGGGAGCACACGTGTGTGTGTGTGTGTTTGCTCAGGGACAACGAAGCTTGCTTATGGCTTATAAAAGCGACAGTGACACACTTCCGCGTTTCCTCCTTCACTACCCCTCACTACCTCATCCTCTGGTGCTCATCCTTGTCCCCTTTCACCTTCCATTTCTTTCAACCCAATCCCCACTCTTTGTAGAAAAGGCAGAGCACTCAGCATACACAAGATTATGGAAGGGGCACCTCCATCTTTCAGATTTGTTTGTTGGCTTTATTCTTTAGTCCAGAATAAAGTACTGCAATTAGAAATGGGATTTGGAGCCAAAAGGGTCTGTTAATTTAAAATGTGATGTTTGTCTTCTTGTGCCTGAATTATTTCACTTAACAGAATGTCCTCTAGGCTCACCTGTGTTGCTGCAAACGATAGGATTTCATTCTTTCTTAAGGATGACTATTTCATTATGTGTATATATATATACTACATCTTCTTTATCCATTCATTTATTGATGAACACATGAGTTGCTTCCAAATCTTGGCTGTTATGAACGGTGTTGCAATAAAATTAGGATTGCAGATCTCTCTTCAACATACTGATCTCCTTTCTTTTGGATATATGTTCTGCAGTGCGATTGCTGGATCATATGGTAGATCTATTTTTAGGTTTTCTTTGAGGAATCTCCATACTGTTTTCCAGGGTGGCTGTACTAATCAACATTCCTACCAACAGCAACAAAGTATTTTGTCTGTGTGGTCTGGTGGTGTTTGGAAAGAAAAGGCTAGAAGAGCTTAAATTTTGACATATAAATAAATGAACAGATGTGAAGAGCTTGAGAATGTCACGAGGAAGAGAAACCATTGGCTGTAATTGTGCTTCTAGGAGTCTAACTCCTTTGGGTGAAAAGCTTCTGAACTCCCTCCTCCTCTCTCCCTTTCTTTAATTTAATTGCAATTTTCTCTTGCCTGGGTCTGATATTGTTAATCTCCTAATTTCAGGTTAGTATTGAATGCATGTGATGCTTTCTTTTCCAATTTTATGATAGTTTACTTAGGAGCATGTGCTCCAAATCTATCCAGGTTGTTACAAAGGATGAAAATTGCCATCTTTTTTATGTCTGAATAGTACTCCTTGGTATACATATACCACAGCTTACTAATCCATTCATGTGTTAATGGGCAATTGGGTTGTTTCCACATCTTTGCAAATGTGAACTGAGCTGCTATGAACACTCAACTGGAAACGTCCCATGGTGAAATACCTTTTTTTCATTTGGGCAAATGCCTAGTGGTAGTGGGACTGCAGGGTCCAGTGGTAGTTCTACTTTTAGTTCTTTGAGGAATGTCCACACTTTTTTCCGTATAAGCCATACTAGTTTGCAATCCCACCAACAATGTGTGCGTGTTCCCTTCTCTCTACGTCCGTGCCAGCAACCGTTGCGTTGGGACCTTGTGAGGTGGGCCATTCTCAGGGGGCCTAGGTGCTATCTGAAGGTGGTTTTGATTTGCATTTCTCTGATAATTGTAATTCTACCTTTTGTATGGAACCAGAAAAAAGCCTGAAGGCTCCATGCAGTTCTAGGAAAAAAAGAATAAATCAGGAGACATCACCTTTGCAGACTTTAGGTTACACTAAAAGTCCATAGCAATCAAAACCAGTATGGTATTGACATAAAAATAGAGACATAGATCTCTGGAATGGAATAGAGAATCCAGAGATAAAACCAGCTTCATATAACCATCTAATCTTTGACAAAGCAAACAAAAGCATTCACTGGGAAAAAGAATTTCTATTTAATACATGGTGCTGGGAGAACAGGTTAGCCACATGTAAGAGAATGAAACCGAACCCACACCTCTCATCACTTAACAATAATTTTCTCACAATGGATAAAAGATATGAATCTAAGACACAAACCTATAAAAACCTTAGAAGATAGTGTGGGAAAAATTCTTGATCATATTGGCCTAGGAAAAGAATTTATGAAGAAGAACCCACTGGTAACTATAGCAGCAATAAAAATAAGTGAATGGGACCTGATCAAATTAAAGTTTTTGCACAGCTAAGGACACAATTTACAAAGAAAAAAAAACAACCTGCAGAGGGGGAGAAGACATTTGCATGATATAAATCCAACAAAGGGCTAATCACAAAGGGCTAATCAGAATCTATAATGAACTCAAGCTTATCAATAAGAAAAGAGCAAACAACCTTATCAAAACTAGACAAGAGACATTAGAAACTTTTCCAAAGAGGACAGAAGGCCTCATTTTAGAAGACCTTTGTTCATGTGTTTCAATAAACACATGAAAAAAAAAATGCTGGATGTCCCCTAATTCAATATCAATCTGGAGATAGAATCAGATCCTAGAGGGTAAAGACTCAGTCCTCAAGGATGCCTCCTTCCCCAGTCCCCTGCCACAGACACTAATCACAAGTCTGAGCTTCCAGAGTTTCTGACCAATGGCCTTCAAGGTGAGGTCCCCACCTTTGGGTTTGACTATTTGGCTCACAGAACTCAAAGAAACACATGTACTGATTTATTATAAAGGATATTGCAAAGGGTGCAGATGAGGAGATGCAGAGGGTGAGGTATAGGGGAAGCGGTGTGGTGCTTTCATGCCCTCCCTGGGCACACCGCCCTCCTGGACCTTCCTTGTGCTCAGCTGTACAAAATCTCTCCAAACCTAGTCCTCTTGGGTTTTTATGGTCTAAACACAGCAAGCCCTATCTCTCTGTGGTCTCTCTGTGTAGCCTTTTGTCCTTCCCAAAATAAGACAGAACACTTTCTGAAATGAGGGTCTTTTGACCTATAATAGGATTAGAGTCTCACCTTGGGCATGTGACAGGAGGACAGTGGTCAGAGTGACATTCTGTCTCCTGATGAAATGCAGGACACCAATAAATCCTCTCAGGAGATCTTGGTCTCAGCGGTGGAAGGAATTGTGTCACAGACCAGGAAAAGCACCAAAGAAAGATTTTTATTGATAGACAAGGAAAAGCTCCAGCAAGGTGGGGTGGTTGAAACAATGCACCACCTTCTAAAGCTACTTCTACATTATGTATGTTCTTTAAAACCCTTTGGCAATGTCCAGCTTGCTCACCAATCACGTACCTGTCCCATTAGGTCATTCCTTAACCCCACTGGGACCCTTTACCTCTGACCCCTACCTGACCACAGCCTGTACCCTCATTGTCACCCAAGGCTGATGGTTGGCATCAGAAGGTCTGGAATGTACAGTGAAACTGTTTTGGCAGTTATGTCTTTAATCTAAATACACCTCGCTATGCAGGAAAACAAAAACTTAAAAAAGAAAAACAAGAGTTGCAGCACATATTCATGCCCAGGTCATACAAAGGACAAACATTTTCAAAATGGAGTCACTTAGGCCATTTCTAGCTCCATGTTGAATAGGCCACCAAGGCCTAATCCTTCACTGAGGCCTGAAGTGCCCCAATAGTATAACAAGGACTATGGGAGTTATGAACCAGAAACTGTGGATTAAAAACAATATATATATATATATGTATTGTAACACCACAGATGCCTTGTGTAATGCTTAAATTGGGGCTTTTAGTATGCCTGTCACCAAAATAGTGTTCATTGTACCTGATAGGTAACCACTCATTCCCTACCCACCATCCCTTTGTATTTGTTTCCAAAGACCTTTACATCTCTTTGCAAAATGTGTGCCCGTGATTAAGCTCCCAATCATTACAGAGTACGTGTGATATTTGTTTTTCCATTCCCGAAATACTTCCCTTATGATAATGGTCTCCAGTTGCATCCAAGTTACTGCAAAAAACATAATTTCATTTCTTTTTATGGCTCAGTACTACTCCATGGTATATATACACTAAATTTTTATCCACTCATGAGTTAAAGGGCACTTGAATCAATTTCACATCCTTGCAATTGTGAATTGTGCTGCAATAGACATTCAAGTTCAGGTATCTTTTTGATAAAATGACTTCTTTTCCTTTGTATAGACACCTAGCAGTGGGATTGCCATTTGAATGGTAGATCTAACCTTTATTTCTTTGAGGAGTCTCCATACTGTTTTCTATACAAGTTGTATTAGCTTGCATTCAACCCATCAACAGCATACAAGCAGTCCTTTCTCTCTGCATCCACACCCACATCTATTGATTTTTGACTTTTTTATAATGGCCATTCTGACAGGGGTAAGGTAGTATCTCATTGTGGTTTTAATTTGCATTTCCCTGATGATTAGTGATGGTGGCCTTTTTGTTTTCATGTTTGTTGGTGAAATACACTTAACCAAGGACAGGAAAGATCCCTACAAGGAGAACTACAAAACACTGATGAAAAAACACATAGGTAACACAAATGGGAAAACATCCCATGGTCATGGATTGGAAAACTCAACATCATTAAACTGCCCATACTGCCCAAAGTGATTTCAGATTCAATGCAATCCTCATCAAAATGCCAATGCCATATTTTACAGATCTAGAGAAGATTATTCTATGCTACATTTGGAACCAAAAAAGAGACCAAGTAGCCAAAGCAATCTTAAGCAAAATGAACATATCTGGAAGCATCACATTATCTGACTTCAAACTATACTACAAGGCTATAGTGACCAAACAGCATGATACTGGTATAAAAGTAAAGACATAGACCAATGGAACAGAACAGAGAACCCAGAAATAAAACCATCTACCTACAACCAAAGGTTGTCTGATTTGACAAAGAAAACAACAGCATATACTGGGGAAAGGAAGCCCTATGCAATGAATGGTGCTAGGAAAACTGGATAGCCACATGCAAAAAAAATGACATACAAAAATTAATTCAAGATGGGTAAAAGACTTACAAGTAAGGTATAAAACCATGAAGGTACTAGAAGAAAACATGAAAACCTCTTCTAGACATTGGCCTAGGCAATGAATTTATGACTAAAACTCCAAAGGCAAATACAACAATAACAAAAATTAATCAATGGGACTTAGCTAAGTTGAAAAGCTCTGCAAAGAAAGAAAACAATCAATGAATAGACTACCTTCAGAATGAGAGAAAACATTCGCAAACTGTCATCTGACAAAAGGCTCGTCTCTACAATCTGTGAAGAACTCAAACAAATCAACAAGAACAAAACAAACAACCCTATTAAACAGTGGGAAAAAGACATGAACGGAAGTTTTTCACTAATTCGTTTTTTACAGTGGTGTTCCTAGGTTTTGTTTGTTTTTTCACATAAAACTAACCACAGCCACGTGGGAAGGTAAATTTTGTGAATTATCCAAAGAGAAAGAACAGGTCAGCAAAAAACTACAATTCCGCTGGAGAATCTATTACACTCAGGCTCTTGCATGATTCAGATATTTCAGCTCAGGCAAGCTTGTCAATCCTTCAAACATGAGTCATCTTTGGGTGAAAGAAAGTCAACCACAAATTCAGAGGATCAGAAGGACACAGGGCTTCCAGTCTACTTGTCTGTCAACAGTTAATTTAAAATTCAGAAGACTTCTAGGACTTCTGTACCTGCAGAGCCTTTGGAAGGGTTGCTTTTTACTCAGTCTGGTGGCTTAGATATGAAAATAATATGTCCTTAGCTTCCTGCCCTGGGCCACCAGCATTCTCTTTAAGCCGCACAAGGGTCTAACACCCCTAGTGCATGTTAGCTGGGGACCCTGGGAGGCTGGGCAACAAGAAGTTGTTACTACATCAATTGCCGCAGAGTAGATTCCAAAGTGAACGCAGCAGGTTGAATTCCTTCTGCCACATTTCATGGACCTTCAAAGCCAAGGCTCTGCCCCACGTCACTGCCTTCCGCCTGCAGAGAAGCACTACTCAGAGGTGGCCCTCCCCACCTCCGCTGCTCTCTCCCAGCCTCTGTAACTCACACCTCTCTAGCATTTCATTATTTTCTTTTCTGAGGGACGAAATAATTCCCTGTACAGGTACAACCTACCACAAGCTGCTAGCTCTTTCCTACAACCAAAAGTGTTGGATGTTGCTACTCACAAAATTCCTTTTCTACTTGCCCTTTATTTATTTATTTTTTAATTTCCTCCTGTGTTCACACTGGGCTGCACAAGAGTGTGCTGTTCCTTTTTGGCCTCCAAGATGAGCTGTGTACACCCAAATCTTGACTTCTGGTTCAGCTCTGCCTCTGCCACGTCTTCCTTACCTGGGGTGCTGACTAGTACTTTTCTCAGGACTCTGCACTCACACTCCTGCCCCTGACCCTGGCTCTAAGGGGCCATAAAGAGGCAGGAATTCTGAGTTTGGGTTCCTCAGCAGTGAGGTGACACTTCCCATCTGTACTACACATCATCTGCTCTTCACCAGGGCTGTTCCTGGGGGACGGGGGCACAGAGGAGCTACATTCTTGTAAGGCCCAAGAAATCCACATAAAAGACGGGAATGAGGGTGTTAAATGTGGAAACGTAGAAAGGTACTGCAAAAAACCAGACCCAGGAGAGATAACGGCAGAGATTCATTAAAAGCATCTGCAAGCCGATGGGCTGCCACCGAAGAGGGAAAATGGCAACAGCACCCACTTAGGGTAAGGAGTCTCTCTTAAAACAGGGCAGGCAGTGTTGGTCTAAGTATCTCTCAGGAGGTGGTACAGTCATAGCTTAGCAACTGGGGATATGGTGCAAGAAATCAAAGTCTAAAAAAAAAAAAAAAAAGAAATCAAAGTCTTCTGCTGGAGGCCTTGTAGAAGGTGAAGGTTATCTGCTGTGAATCTTCTACAACCTGGAAGGAATGTTTCATAGAAACTATCCCTCCATGGGACTTTGCCTAACAATTGCAATCAGTGTAACCTGGCTTATTGTACCCTCAATGAATCCCCAACAATAAAAAAAAAAAAAAAGAAACTATCCCTCAATGAATGTCCAGACCCTGCTGAGCCAGAGAAAGACTAACAAGTCCTATATGCTTAAGGTTAGGCCCTTTAAAGACTGATAAGCTCTACTCCTTACTTAATGAATGTTTAATCCTCCTCTCCCCCCTGCTCCCAGAAACTTGTGAGTGTTTATGACCTTCTGGAGGTAGGGAACGACTAGCAAAAGAAGCATCAACTATGTAGATGTCACCAGGTAGGTGGAAAATGTCTGATTCTGACTTTTTTTTTTTTTAATTTAAAAATCGAAGTATAGGGCAGTGCCTGTGGCTCAAAGGAGTAGGGTGCTGGCCCCATATGCCGGAGGTGGTGGGTTCAAACCCAGCCCCAGCCAAAAACTGCAAAAAAAAAAAAAAAAAAAAATTGAAGTATATTGTGCAAAATTTTGATCACATCATGTCTGTGTCCCTTATGTCTAGTAGAAGGCTTATCACATAGTATATATTCAAATATATTTGTTGCATAAATGATTACTGATTCATTCTTATTTCCAGCTCTGTTACCTGTAGGATAGACTTGTTATTCATGATTAGTGTGGAATCAGATAGGCTTTAGTTTTAGGTTTTACAAAGTCTCCCTTTATTTTTTTCTCTCTAGTCTCATGGGAAACTGGGAATAGGTGAGATTATGTTCTTTGTGATCACATTAGGGTTGAACTTTTCTGGCAGGCACACTACATAGTTGATGCTGTATCTCTTCGGATATAACATCAGAAGGCACATTATGTCAGATCACCTCATTATTGGGGATGTTAAGTTTCAGCACTTGGTTAAGATGGTGTCCCCAAGGTATCTTCTCATAAAGGTACATTTTTCCTTTTGTAATTCATAAATAATCTGTCAGGCCATTCTTTAAAACCATGTAAGCATCTGTTCCTACTAACTAAGAAAAGATTAATAAAGTTTATGCTTTGGGAAAAGGTGAGCTTCATTTCTTACAAAGGGTGGCAGCCAGGTGGGTGACCATTCCCATAGGGGAAGCAGAGCCCCAGCCGGACTCCAGGCACATGTGCTTTAAATGACAGACGAAAAGAGCACAATTTGGCACAGAGCAGGGTGGTCAAACATACATATTTAATGAACTATGGGGGGTCATGAAGGTTTATGAAGGGGAATTATGCCCGTGTGTTCCTGCGCTTTATCTCTCCCATCATGACATGGCTGGGAACTCAATTTCAAGGTGTTTCTTGGGTCCCCTTGGCTGAGAGGGTTCTAGTCAATTAGCAGGAGGCTTAGGATTTTAGTTTCAGCCCACACTCTTTATCAATCTATTAGTCTATGATTTTGCCATCCATTGGAGATTCTTGCCTAAATCAATTATTATATCAGGGGTTTACAAATTTATTTTTAAAAGTCTATATTTATGATATACCACAAATTATACCTTTGCAATACCTAACCTTAGTTGAATTTTGCACAAAGGAGAAACTGTATTTCAAAATGCTTTCAGGAAATACTTTCAGGTAAAAAAGAATTTGCAGAGCACTGACTTAAACTATCTAAAAACCCAGAAAAGGAAATTAGAACTAAAAGTTATTACCTATATTGGTAAAAATGCCCACGAAAGCTCATTTTATGGCTCTTATGCCCTCCCAAAGAAAGCTGGCTTGTAACAAAATGTTCTTGCTTCATCATCAGATGGTCACTAGTCTGTCTGTTAAACTCCTGAAGCCTCTAAACCTAAACTTAAAAGAAGATAATGTAATATAGTGCAGAGATTTAATTTAGGAACACACAGAAACGTTAAACAAAAATAGTATTGATTTTTAGTTATGCTCTTTGAGAGGACTGGTATGCTCCTTGAATTCATCCTGCCTAGTATTTGAAGGCCTGGCTGCTCTGGTCTTTACTCTGAACATAGACTGTGCTATTGATCTTACGGCTGCAGCACCTACAGACAGAAAGATAAAATCCCTGTTCTTTTCTGGACCAAATGGAATAAACCCAGCACTCCCTAGGGCCCTGCAGGCTGTAAAAAGAAAGTTTGTCCTTCATCAATGGAACCAGAACCATTCTTGCCCTTAAGGTTTAGAGGAGCATTACCAAAGAAGGTCCAGTCACCTGTCATTGCCTAGTCAATATGCAGAAACAGGGGCTCAGTCCAGCTTTATTATTAGAAGGCCAGCGATTCTGGAAAATGATGAGAGTAGCCTCTCCAAGATTGTTGTGCCCTTCCATTCCCCAAATCACAGTTTTATATATAAAAGTTCAAAGCAACTCAGTAGAACAAAAGAAATATCCAAAATCAAATCAGAGATTAATGAAATTGAAAACAAAAGAATCATTCAGAAAATTAATGAAACAAGGAGTTGGTTTTTTGAAAAAATAAATAAAATAGATAAACCATTGGCCAGACTAACGAGGAATAGAAAAGTAAAATCTCTAGTAACCTCAATCAGAAATGATAAAGGGGAAATAACAACTGATCCCACAGAGATACAAGAGATCATCTCTGAATACTACCAGAAACTCTATGCCCAGAAATTTGACAATGTGAAAGAAATGGATCAATATTTGGAATCACACCCTCTCCCTAGACTCAGTCAGGAAGAAATAGAGTTCCTGAACAGACCAATTTCAAGCACTGAGATCAAAGAAACAATAAAAAAGCTTCCAACCAAAAAATACCCTGGTCCAGATGGCTTCACTCCAGAATTCTATCAAACCTTCAAGGAAGAGCTTATTCCTGTACTGCAGAAATTATTCCAAAAAATTGAGGAAGAAGGAATCCTCCCCAACACATTCTATGAAGCAAACATCACCCTGATACCAAAACCAGGAAAAGACCCAAACAAAAAATGAGAATTTCAGACCAATCTCACTCATGAATATAGATACAAAAATTCTCAACAAAATCCTAGCCAATAGATTACAGCTTATCATCAAAAAAGTCATTCATCATGATCAAGTAGGCTTCATCCCAGGGATGCAAGGCTGGTTTAACATACGCAAGTCTATAAACGTTATCCACCATATTAACAGAGGCAAAAATAAAGATCACATGATCCTCTCAATAGATGCAGAAAAAGCATTTGATAAAATCCAGCATCCTTTTCTAATTAGAACACTGAAGAGTATAGGCATAGGTGGCACATTTCTAAAACTGATTGAATCTATCTATGACAAACCCACAGACAATATTTTACTGAATGGAGTAAAACTGAAAGCTTTTCCTCTTAGAACTGGAACCAGACAAGGTTGTCCTCTGTCACCTTTACTATTCAACGTAGTGCTGGAAGTTCTAGCCAATACAATTAGGCAAGACAAGGAAATAAAGGGAATCCAAATGGGAGCAGAGGAGGTCAAACTCTCCCTCTTTGCTGACAACATGATCTTATACTTAGAGAACCCCAAAGACTCAACCATAAGACTCCTAGAAGTCATCAAAAAATACAGTAATGTTTCAGGATATAAAATCAATGTCCACAAGTCAGTAGCCTTTGTATACACCAATAACAGTCAAGATGAGAAGCTAATTAAGGACACAACTCCCTTCACCATAGTTTCAAAGAAAATGAAATACCTAGGAGTATACCTAACGAAGGAGGTGAAGGACCTCTATAAAGAAAACTATGAAATCCTCAGAAAGGAAATAGCAGAGGATATTAACAAATGGAAGAACATACCATGCTCATGGATGGGAAGAATCAACATTGTTAAAATGTCTATACTTCCCAAAGCAATCTACCTATTCAATGCCATTCCTATCAAAATACCAACATCGTACTTTCAAGATTTGGAAAAAATGATTCTGCGTTTTGTATGGAACCAGAAAAAACCCCGTATAGCTAAGGCAGTTCTCTGTGACAAAAATAAAGCTGGGGGCATCAGCATACCAGATTTTGGTCTGTACTACAAAGCCATAGTGCTCAAGACAGCATGGTACTGGCACAAAAACAGAGACATAGACACTTGGAATTGAATTGAAAACCAAGAAATGAAACTAACATTTTACAACCACCTAATCTTTGATAAACCAAACAAGAACATACCTTGGGGGAAAGACTTCCTATTCAATAAATGGTGTTGGGAGAACTGGATGTCTACATGTAAAAGACTGAAACTGGACCCACACCTTTCCCCACTCACAAACATTGATTCAAGATGGATAAAGGACTTAAATTTAAGGCATGAAACAATAAAAATCCTCCAAGAAAACATAGGAAAAACACTGGAAGATATTGGCCTGGGGAAAGACTTCATGAAGAAGACTGCCATGGCAATTGCAACAACAACAAAAATAAACAAATGGGACTTCATTAATCTGAAAAGCTTCTGTACAGCTAAGGAGACAATAACCAAAGCAAAGAGACAACCTACACAATGGGAAAGGATATTTGCATATTTTTAATCAGACAAAAGCTTGATAACTAGGATCTATAGAGAACTCAAACTAATCCACATGAAAAAAGCCAACAATCCCATATATCAATGGGCAAGAGATATGAATAGAACTTTCTCTAAAGACGACAGATGAATGGCTAACAAACACATGAAAAAATGTTCATCATCTCTATATATTAGAGAAATGCAAATCAAAACAACCCTGAGATATCATCTAACCCCAGTGAGAATGGCCCACATCACAAAATCTCAAAACTGCAGATGCTGGCATGGATGTGGAGAGAATGGAACACTTTTACACTGCTGGTGGGACTGCAAACTAGTACAACCTTTCTGGAAGGAAGTATGGAGAAACCTCAAAGCACTCAAGCTAGACCTCCCATTTGATCCTGCAATCCCATTACTGGGCATCTACCCAGAAGGAAAGAAATCCTTTTATCATAAGGACACTTGTACTAGACTGTTTATTGCAGCTCAATTTACAATCGCCAAAATGTGGACACAGCCTAAATGCCCACCAACCCAGGAATGGATTAACAAGCTGTGGTATATGTATACCATGGAATACTATTCAGCCATTAAAAAAAAATGGAGACTTTACATCCTTCGTATTAACCTGGATGGATGTGGAAGACATTATTCTTAGTAAAGCATCACAAGAATGGAGAAGCATGAATCCTATGTATTCAATTTTGATATGAGGACAATTAATGACAATTATGGTTATGGGGCGGAAACAGAAAGAGGGAAGGAGTGAGTGGGGTGGGGCCTTGGTGTGTGTCACACTTTATGGGGGCAAGACATGATTGCAAGAGGGACTTTACCTAACAATTGCAATCAGTGTAACCTGGCTTATTGTACCCTCAATGAATCCCCAACAATAAAAAATAAATAAAAAAAAGTTCAAAGCAAAAAATATGTTAATGTTTATCAAAGCAACATTTCTAATTCAAAAATTAAACTCATAAATCAATTGCCCTAAACTACTCAAGATATACACCGTGAGGTTAAAGCTAAATTACAAAACAGCAAGGATGGAGGGCATGAGGTGAAGGTCACATAGGACCTGAACTGCCCAGACCTGCTGTGTCGGGTCGGCCCCAGCCTGACTGACTCCATCTGATTCTCACTACATGTGCTATCAAGAGTGATTCCTGCCATTTCCAGGGCTAGAAATTCTCCTTCCTCCTCAGGGTGTCTGATATTTGCTTAGAGGTTAATAAAATTTGTTTCAGTTTAATAATGCCTGCTAAGTCTGCATTCTCTGTGCAACCTTCACTCAGAGGGATAGAATCTGCATTTAGTTTCAGTTTTGAAACCAGGAAAAGACTTTTATTAAACTAATAAATTGTAATATTTTGACCTTGGAAAAAAAATAGCTATGATACAGACCAGACATGCCCAGGGCATGCAGTCATCTCCCAGTTGCCAACTTTTAACTCTTAATTATTATTATTCTAAAGACGCTAAAGATGTCGCATGCCTTGTCTCATCTAACCTGAACAGATTCGCTGCTGTAACAAAAATTTTTGTCTCCACCATCTGGAACACCTCAGTTTTCACCTTAGCTATAAAATGTTGCTCTCATTCATCTCATGTCTAAAGATGAAGAGTGTTGGCTGAAGGCAGAACAATAGAAAGGAAAATCATGGCGCAGACAAAGGCCAGAGCTTGGAGGCCTATGAGAGAAAGACAGACTGAGACAGAGGGACAGACCATGTCAGCGAGTTCTGCAACTTAAAACAGAGGCTAGTGCAGTGGCTCACACTGGTAATCCTCGCACCCTGGGAGGCTGAGGCCAGAGAATCTCTTCAGTTCAGGAGTATGAGACCAGCCTGGGCAAGAGCAACACACTATCTCTACTAAAAATAGAAAAAATTAACCAGGCATGGTGGTGGGTGCCTGTAATGTCAGCTACTCAGGAACCTGAGGCAGGAGGATCACTTGAGCCCAGGAGTTTGAAGTTTCTGTCAGCTAAGCTGACTCCACAGCGCACTGGCCTGTGTGACAGACTAAGACTCTGCCTCAAAAAAAAAAAAAAAAAAAAAAGGAAAAATGACGTTTCCCTTAGCAACATTAAAAAAGGTGACTGTGTTATGTAGGGTACAGCAAAGCTACTGTAACAACAAAAAGTAGGTACTTGATTTCTCTCACTCAGAAAAGTCTGGCTCTGCCCCACACTGTCATTTGGGGCCACGATTTTTTTCACCTCCTAAATAAACATTACCATCATGTTCATGGTCGAGGCCCATATTAATAAGTTCCAGCCATTGCAAAGTGGAAAACAACATGAAAAGGGCAAACTCATTTCTTTCAGACAGCTGCTCTAAAGTAAAGCCCATTCACATTCTCTTGCCATTCACATTCTCATGCCAGGAATTTAAATAACATGGCTACACTCAAATGCAAAGAAGGCTGGAAAATAGTGTCACTGGGTGGAGATGTGCTCAGCTTCCCAACTAGGGAAGAGGGAGAGAATAGTTATGGTGAGCAGCCAGTCTTCTCCATCGGGGTCATAAAACTGTCTGTATTTTTCTTTGGATACGATTAAAAAGCAGCCTCAGAAAAACTACCCCCATGGTTGTTTCTTCACATCTCCTTAGCCACTATAGAGCTCAGCACCCTAGCCCACCTGCCACACCCTTGGCGTAACTCCCTGAGTTAGTCAAGGGAGCAGGGAAGGATGGAGGTCGACAGCGGGGAGCCAGCTGTGGGGACAATAATGTTGAAATGTAATTATGGTTCTATCTCGACAGTCTATATTTAGACTCCTGTGCACTTCAACAAGGACAGCACACACACACTGTGAGGCTCTGTAAACACAGCTGTAGATTGGGAGGGACAGAGAGCAGACCTCAGTCATTTGAGCAATAGGTAGAAAAAATAACTGAAGTAGATCATAGCACCATAATACCTATGTCCTAGGCTTGGTCTGCTTTTTAGAACAAATGAGAATACATTATCATTTGAATAAATATTTGATATTTGAATACCAAATACAAATACAAATATTTATTCTCTTAATTCTCCCTGGCTTGGCATGCAGGAAATCCACTGCTTTATTGCTCTTTTATCCCCCTAATATTCAGTGTCTTAAAAATGCTTACATATGTCATCCCCAGTTAATATTTGCTACTCTCTTGGTGTACCCAGATGGGCCCCTTTGTGTGCGACACAGGAGACCTTGGAACTCAAGATGGCCAGTGGGGTGTAGGCTGTCATAGGGCTAGTCTGATGGAATGATTATGGTTATATTCCACATCTGGAGGGACAGCAGAAGCCCATCATTACTGCCAGCAGTTTCCAGCTGAAGTGCCAAAATACAGAGATGTGCATAGCTCTCATCAAGCTTCATGCTGCCTCTGGCAAAATTACAATCCCAGACTTCTATCAATTCCCTCACCCCATCATGCGCTAGAGTTGTAAAATAGACTCCTCCCTTTCTGTTCTCTCTCACGACCCATTTCCATCTCTCTTGCTTATTCAAGTAAAATCTCACAGCAAAATGGCTCTAATCCCAGTGTTAGAAAACATGGTGAGGAAGCTCTTTAAATGCCAACTACACGGCCATTCTCTTCAAGATGTATGTGCTCATGAATCCAGGCTGAGTCCAGCCTTGACTATATGCTGCCGTGGGAGGAATCTGAAGCTTCCACTGTACTTAGGCCTTGACCAGCCAAAACTGTTGGTTGTTTTGTGACAACCTTTAATGAAAAGGAGCAGGAATGAGGAGTAGAGGTGAGGAGCCCAACATCAATTGCCCCAAATGCACACGGGCTTGCAGGGAGAAGAATGTTGTCTAGCTCCAGCTTCAGGTCAGAGAGGCCCCTACGGACCAGCTGACACAGGAGTACACCCAGAACCACAGTGGGGGTGAATTTGCTAATTGTTCATGCCTATGCTACCTCCACCTGAAACATTAGGGCAGAGTCATTTTGTTCAACCTTTCGTTTTGTAGATATGGGAACTTTAAGTCCAAAGAGAAGAAATAACTTGGTGATGCCCACATGGCTTACAGAGTCAAGTCCGTGAATGGCACCTTCCTGGGCTAAGTCTGGTGCCCTTTCTGCCAGACCACTCCCTTTCTCTCTTATTATTTAAAATTTTTTTATTTGAGAGAGGGCAGGGTCTCACTCTGTTGCCCAAGCTACAGTGTCCCTTTTTCTTATACTAAGACTTCTTGGGAATTTTATTTTAATATTCTGCTAAATAAGGGGCCTGTTTGTGTCTAAAGCAAATCGCCAGATTTGTAAACAGTCCATGACTCATCATCAATCATAAACACCGTGGGAAAAAAATAAAGAAAAACATAAGAGAAAAAAACTGTAGAATAAGAGTTTTAGGTAAATGACTCACAGAGCAAGGAAGCAATGTGGTTTCTAAATTAATTTTAAATAGCTCTTTAAATAAACTCTGGGTGTACTTTTTTATCAGCTAATCCTTGGTGGCTTCTTGGAACTGGTGCTAGAGCTGGAGATAGACAACATTCTTCCTGCAAACCCATGTGTGTTTTTGTATCCTTTTGGACCAACTTTTATATCCTTTGACCAACATTTCCCCAATCCCAGTGTTTTGAGATCCTTTCTTTTTTTTTTTTTTTTATTGTTTGGGATTCATTCGTTCATTCATTCTTCATTCATTAAGAATTAAGTTATGCTGATTGTATTTATTAAAGTCCCTCTTATAACTGTGTCCCTCCTCCAAGAGGTGTATCATACACCCAGACCCCCCATCCCACTCCCCTCTCCCCAATTGCTCACTCCTCTACCCCTCTCCCCCGCCTTGTAATAGCTCATCTGCTGCCTTCATATTAGAATTGAGTGCATTGGATTCTTTTTCTCCATTCTTGTGATGCTTTACTAAGAAGAATGTCTTCCACCTCCATCCAGGTGATACAAAAGATGTAAAGTCTCCATGAGATGCTTTCTCACATGCCCCAGGATGTGAGTCAAAGGTACTGGCAAAGCTACTTTTATTTTAAGAGGATCTAGGGCATATACTAGAACATCAACCCCAAACCTTCCCCTTGTCCCACTTCTACTACCATCAAGGAGAAAGAACAAGGTTTTCAAGGCCCTTCATCTCTTTCAGTGATGATTTTGTAGTTTGACTTTTCCTTCCATGCTCTTGCTGTCCAGCTTAAATTGCATTATAGGCAAAGTGCAGTCATTCACTTGGATTGAATTACACCAAACTTTCCTGTCCATAGTTTCCAAGTACCCTCTTCCTCCTTTCCTCCCCAATGCTCTGAAAAAGATCTGAAAGATCTTTATCTGTATGAAATTTAAAATATATAAAAAGGAATTTTTATAACATGACTAATGTCCAAAGGACAATTGACAAATCAACATATGCAGTGAATAGACCACTGAACTTAAGAAAGAAAATATTGATGATCCTTCTGACACCTGCTGTCTCCTCCTGTTCCCTCTTTTCACCACTCTCCCTCAACAGAGTAGCGGCAATCTCAAATTTTGTGCTCAGTATTTCCTTGCTTTTTTATTGTTTGATTACCTCTGCTTGTACTTCTTAGTTTATTGCTACTTAACACTTGTATCTCTAAACAATACATTTTCAGTTTTGAATGTATTTGAAATTTTTATAAATGGAGTCATATTATGCTTATTCTTCATTTCTCGTACTTGCATTTTTGTTCAATATTATGTTTCTGAGATTATTTACAATTAACATGCAGCTCGATTCAGTCCTTTCTGCCTCAAAAATACTATCCTACTTCATGAAAATACAGTTAATTTACCCATTCTTCCATCGAGGAACACTACCACTGTTTCCAATTGGGAGTAACTAGCTGGGTGCTGTAGCTCAGTGGTGAGTGTGCTGGCCCCGCACACCAGGGTGGCAGGTTTAAACCTGGCCTGGGCCTGATTAACAAAAAAAGATGATTGGGAGTTATTTTAAATAGGACTGTGGTGAGGACTCTCATACATCTCCTTATAAACATGTGTGAGAACTTCTCCAGAGGACAAGCCCTGTGGTACAACTGATGGTTCCTAAATGGGAGTGTCTTGATCTTTTCAACTATTATTGCCATTACTGGTAATAGCTAGATTTTTAGAGCACTCAATATAAGATATTAGATTTTTTATTTTTTGATTTAAATTTTGTCTTTATTTTTAATTGACAAAAAATGCATATATTTATAAGGTACATCATGCTATTTTGAAATATGTATACATTGTGGAATGGCTAAATTGAAGTAATTAACATATGGATGACTTCTCATACTTTTTGTTGTTGTTGTTGTTGTTGCAGTTTTTGGCCAGGGCTGGGTTTGTTGCAGTTTTTGGCCAGGCAAGGCCCACCACCTCCTGCACATGCGGCTGGCACCCTACTGCTTGAGCCACAGGGGCTACCCAACTTCACATACTTTTTATTTTTGAGGTGAGAACATTTACAATCTACTTTTCACAATTTTCCCAGAAGAAATAACATCTTTATTAACTATATTTACCATTTTGCGTGATAGATCTCTTGCACTTATTCCTCCTGTCTACCTGAAATTTTGTATCCTATAACCAACATCTTCCTGACTCCCTTAATCCCCCGCTTCTTGTAATTACCATTCTGCTCTGAACTGAGGCCAACTTTTTTGATTCCATATATGAGAGCATAAAATATTTGTCTTTCTGTGCCTAGCTTATTTCACTTAACAGAATAGCCTCAGAGTCGTCTATGCTATTGCAAATGAAAAGGTTTCCCCCTTTTTCATAAGTCTTCTGTTTTACATATACCTTCTTTATTTCATTTACTTTCCACAGATGATTGACATAAATATTATATCTTCCTCATTTTTAAAATAAGTTGGCAATGAAATACAACATACTTGCCAAAAGTACATGAGATATAAATGTGTACACTGCTGAATAATTTGCAAACTAAACATTTGTTTAACCACCATCTAAGTTAAGAACTAAGAAATGGTCTACACACAGAAGCATGCGCTTCTTGTCCCTACTGTGCAGCTACTGAAGTCTCTGCTCAGTTAGTTTACTGGTCAGATAATTATTGGCCCTTAAATGCCTTGAAGTAGTATGTCTCCCAGCATTAGGAAAGAGACTCTGTGTATGTTGGAGTATGCCTTCCAACCCCAGCAGGCAGCTTAAAACTCTGCCTTCACTTGCTGCTTGCATGGAGCCTTGAGGTTAGGCAGAGATGAGAGATTAGGGCCTGCTCAGGTCTTTCTTGGTGTGTGCACAGCTCTGCATATGCATGTTGATTTCCAGATTACCAGAAAAAAAAAGTTCTATTATAGTTCTCCAAAACAGTGTCCCTCCAAGTTTATGTTTTGGAATCTAATACCCAATGCCATGGTATGGAGAGGTGGGAATTTCAGGAAGTGATTAAGTCATGAGGGCTCTTTCCTCATGAGTGGGGATTAGTGACCTTTGCCCTTCCACTGTGTGAGTAAACGTTCACCCTTTATACGTGAGGACACAGCTAGAAGGCTTCATCTATGAGGAACAGGGTCTTCACCACACATCAAATCTGCTGGCATTCTGATTTTGGACTTCCCAGACACTAGAACTGTGAGAAATAAATTTCTGTTGTTTATAAATTATCCAGTCTAAGATATGTTTGTTATAGCAAATGGATTAAGACAAAGCTCTTATAGACATTTCATTTCTGTTGTCAAGTGTTTAGTCAGTCTCTTGCTAGCTCCCCCGTTATCCTTATCACAGGCAGCTGTGGGGGTGAACAATGACTGTGGTTGTTTCCAACAAAAACCCCAGGAAGAGGACTTTTTGCACAGATAGAATTCTAGTAAGGTCAGATAAAGACAGACCCTGAAGATGGAGCTCCTCAGGGAGCTGACAGACAGGTCAAATAGACAATTCTCTTAGATACAGCTTTTTAGAAATTTCCAAAGCCAGGCTTCCAAGAGATCTCTCAAGAGTTATAGTTGTGAGGCTGTTGGTTTTTAAGACTGCCATGGAGATGGGGATAGGACAAGTTAAAGCTCCACAAAGCTCTCTGTTCTTATAGGGATTCAGTTATTTTTCTTGAATAAACACGCCTTAGATTGTTATTGGCCTTTCATTATTTCTAGAGTTCTGAAAATTTGCTCTTGACGGTTTTTACCAGTTTTCTTGTTGTTATGGAACAGATTTGGGGACATTCTTACTGCATGATTTCTAAAGTGCCTCTCTGCCCTTCCTTGTTAGTTTTCTCAGGCTGTCATGACAAAGCACTTCTGACTGGGAGACTTAACAATAAAAATTCTTTTCCCACAGTTCCAAAAGTTAGAAGTCTGAGTTCAAGGTGTTGGCAGGGATTTCCTTCTGAGATCTCTCTCCTAGGCTTGTAGATGGCCATCTTCTCCCAGTATCTTCACAGGAGTGGTCTGAAAAAGAATAAAAATGTTTTCTGTCTCTCTAAAACCTCTAGCACTCTTTTAGGGAATTAAAACCTGCACCCCTGTCTCAGGCTGGTGTCAGGAAGGGCTGGGAGGGGTATCCTTAGTTCTTTGTACTCCAGGATATAACTCAAGGGAATTGTCCAAACAGAGGTCATTGGATTGTCTTAGCTGAAGAAAAGATGAATCAGAACCATCAACTGCAGTTGAACAGCACTAGCCTGAAGCTGAACCTCCACCCCCTTTAAAAGCTCTGTATTTCTGCTCAGAGGCGGGACATTGGTACCTTAATATGGGAGTCTTTCAACCTCATTTTCTGGCAAATTAATAAACTTCTCCTTCCTTCTCCTCAAACCACTTGTGCTTGTTCTTCTGATGCAGCCTTGGGGACAAGTGCCAAACTTTTGGTAACAATCAGACACAAAAGAGAGTTTACCTGCAAAGAAACAACAACATTAGGCAAAAGCACATTCTCAAAAGCAGCAAAAGAGGTAAGAAAATAGTGAGTGAATATTTTCAGATTCTGGAGGGAAAGTAAATGTGATGCAAGGATTCTGTACAACCAAACCATTGTAATAGAATGAGAGGAAATTATAGGCATTCTTAAACAAAGATTAAGGCAGTTCATCACTCACATACATGTGCTGAGCAAGAAACAAATACACATACATTTCAGGAAAAAGTTTTGATGGTGTGTTTTATGTTATTTTGTGTTTAAGGCTAAATGTTTCAAAGTTAAAACTGGAAGATAGAGACCACCTCAGTCCACCAGACTGCAGGCTTTCGTAAGAATAATATCTATGTCTTACTCAACATTGTAGGCTCAACTTTGAATAATGCCTGCCATAAAATCATGCTCCAAAATTGTTCTTTCATTTTTGCTTGTTTTCATTGAATTAAAAATAATTTAGAAAGTAATATTGATGGCAAAGTCATCAGTTGCAAGTTACCATAGTCCTTCATTATTTCCTAGAAGCTTTTTATACCCATACACACACACACATGCACACACACACATAGGTTATGGCAGATAGTTATGAAATATTCTATTTTAGAACTTGGACTTGTTAAACTGGTATAGTGAATTATTTATAAAATTAGGACACCCCACTCCTTTTTCCTTTCCGTCCTTCCACACCTAACTACTTGGAACAATTAGCCATCTACTTTCCTTTCTTTCCTGTAAGAAAGAGGCATGGTTTGTTTTTGTTCGTTCCTTTTCCTGCCATAAACTCACTCCTAGTATAGCTGATCTTCAGCCAGTCCTGAACAAAGGCTTTCTAGTCTTTAAACTTTCAAGCTGTGACACTTTAAAACTTTCAAGAAAAAAAATTTAAATGAAAGTAAATTCATATCATACATATGAGAGTTTCTCTAAAAATTAAAAAAAAGCAATTAGGTCATGAGGAGCAAGGTCATGAGGAGCAAGATCATGAAGCACCTGCCTTTGTCCTAAGAGAGAATCCCTTTTCATGTATTGCAATTGTGGAGTGTGAAAGGAATTATTTTAGTGTTAATGTCAACATATGAAAATTTAATTCAAAATAATATTTTTTAAGCAGAAATAAAATCAAGAACATTAAAGGGATACAAACTTAATGGAGGGAAGTGCTTTTGTCTGTTAAAAAAAATGTCATTTTAGTAGTATAGGATTTTTACATTCCCAAAGAGAACAACTTTTATGAAAAACCATGGGAATTGTGCTGTTTTGCCTCTAGTAATGAAAGTTCAAATGAGTTAATCTATACATGTGCCTGGTGCAAGTATAGCCAGCCACTCTATAAACTTTCTTTGTCAACCCTCAGATCTTCTAAAAATTGACTAAGACAATAGAAAATACTTATTGGACACTTCTGCAGTAATAGGTATTATCCTATGCTCTTTACATGAATTTTCTCATTTAATCCTCATAAGAACTCCATGAATTAAGTACTAACTTATTTCCATTTTAGACATTTGAAAGTTGAAGTGTCTAGAGATTTATAGCTTGCTCATAATCACACAGCTAGTAAGTGGCAGACCAAGAATTTGTACTCAAATCTATGTAGCTCCAAAATTTCTATTCTTTTTGAGTTTATTTTTAATTGACAAGTAATAATTATATATACTATATTTATGGGGCATAATGTAAATTTTTGATACATGTATACATATGGAATATTCAAGTCAGGCTAATTAGCAAACCCATCACCTCAAATATTTGTCATTTCTTTGTGATGAGAGCATTTAAAATCCTATCTTTTAGCTATTGGAGATATAAAATATATTATTAAGCATAGTTACCATGCTGTGTGATAGATCACCAGAAGTTATTCCTTCTATCTAAGCAAAACTTTGAACCCATTGACTGGTCCCCTTTCCTTGTCCCCCTCTACCCACAGCCTCTGGTAATCACCATTCTTACTCTCCATACCAGGGGTCCTCAAACTACAGCCCACAGGCCACATGCGGCCCACCCAGGACATTTATCTGGCACGCTGGGTGTTTTTGCCACAGCTGCCTGTCCTGCTTAGCAGCCTACTTGTCCCAGCCCACCGCGTGTTTTTGTCGCCCTGCCTGTCCTGCTTAGAAGCTGACTCCTCCTGGGCCGCAGTGCGCATATGCAGAATGTGCGCCAACTCTCCAACTCTGCTCCTTCTCTCTGTCTCTCCCTGCCCCTCCTTCTCTCTGTCTCTCCCAGCCGGGTGTTTTTGCTGTCCTGCTTAGCAGCCCACTAGCCCTGGCCTGCAGTGAGCATGTGTGGAATGTGCCCCACACTCTCCAACTCCCCTCCTACTCTCTGACTCCCCTCCTTCTCTCTGTCTCTCAACTCCTCCTCTCAGACTCTGGTGTAATTGGAGGAGTCACCAGGTTGTCTGTGCAGAGCCTGCTGCTGCCTAAGGACCGAGGTAAGAACAAGTCAGGATTCATTTATTAGTATTATTTTTTTAAGTTAGGAGGTCTATTTTTTTTTTTTTTTTTTTGCAGTTAGTAGGGCCTTTTTTTGCGGTTAAGGGGGACCTTTTTTCTGAAGTTAGGAGGTCTTTTTTTTTTTTTGCAAATAGGGGCGCCTTTTTTTTTTTGAAGTTAGGAGAGCCTTTTTTTTAAGTTGGTTAGTTGGGAATGGTTTCTAGGGAGGTTGCATCACAGTGATAACGCAAATAGTCAGCGCTCAGTGCTAATGCAGATTGTCAGTGCTCAGAGGTAATGCAAATGGTCAAAGCTCAGAGGTAATGCAAATAGTCAGTGCTCAGTGGTAATGATAATTGTAAGTGCTCGGTGTTAATGCAAATTGTTAGTGCTCAGTATTAATACAAATTGTCAGCAGTCAGTGTTAATGCAAATAGTCAGTGCTCAGTGTTATCACAAATAGTCAGCGGTCAGTGTTAATGCAAATGGTCAGTGCTCAGTGTTATTGCATGGGGGCCCCAAACTGATAATCCGCCTAGGGCCCCATGGGAACTTAATCTGGCTCTGCAGACAGCTGAGGAGTAGGAAACCCAATTTAATTGACAGTAAGTGCATTTACAATCTGATTGTTATTCAGTTGTGTATGATGTTGTATGTTGTGTGCTGTGTAAGCCCCGGTTCACACTGTTGAGATCTCTGAGCATTAGATTCGGAAGAGAAAAGGCATATGTGCCTTCTTTTTTCCTGCAGTGGAATCTGTTTGCATGGGTCACCCAAGGAGAAGACCCATGCGATCAGATTCCTGTGTAAGTTCACAGATTGCAGTGCGGTTCGCACAGGGTAGTGTGAACTGGAAAGGTGGTGGAGGAACCGGCTCTGTAATCATGCCTGTTCCCGCACCGCACCAGTGTGAGCCTGAGGTAAAAGTGGAGTTCCACTATACGGGTACTGGCAAGGCTGAAATGATGTGGACTGGCAAGGCTGCATTGATGGACACTGATCAGACTGCATTGATGGACACTGATCAGACTGCATTGATGGGCAGTGCAGTCTATATGTCTCTGTGTGGGCAAAGTTATTGCTGGCATATTGTTTTTGGAGTGCTGTACAAATACAGTGGTATTTTACTAATAGCAATTTGAAATCCCTAGGAAACAATGATATCAAGAAAGAGAAAACTTGACTCAGAGTGTAGGATATTCAAAGAATAGTGGACTTATGATTACTTTTTCATGCAGTACAAGGAAAGATCTGTGTGTTTGATATGCCAGAATATAGTGTCTGTGTTCAAAGAATACAATTTGCATTGACACTATCAAACTCAACATAAAGATAAATATGATTGTTTGGTCAGAGAAGTGAGAAAAGATAAAATGTTAAAACTGAAATATACATTGACAACTCAGCAAAATACTTTTGTGAAGCAGAAGCAGCTAAATACTTCATCCCTGCGAGCAAGTTTTCAAGTTGCCAAGCAGACCATTCGTGAAGGGAGAATTTGTTAAAGAATGCCTTCTTTCTGTTGCCAAAGAGATGTGTCCAGAGAAGGCTGCTTTATTTAGCACAGTGAGTCTTTCAAGACCCTCAATTACATGAAGGATTGAAGAAATGGGAGAGAATTTGCATCAGCATTTGCAAAACTCCACAAAAAAACTTTCCTATTTTTCCTTGGCACTTGATGAAAGTAATGTTCGTGATTCTGCACAACTTCTAATTTTTATTTGTGGGATGAATGACTATTTCAAAGTCACAGAAGAGTTTACTGCACTGCAAAGCATCAAAGGAACAACTACAGGAGAGGATATTTATGAAAAGGTTTGCCAAACTGTGAATAGTCTGGAGCTGGACTGGGCAAAACTAGCCAGTATGACAACTGATGGTGCTCCTAGCATGGTGGGGTCTAAGAAAGAAGTAACTTCTCTCATTAACCAAGAGATGGACAGACATAACCATTCTCATCCAATAGCCATACACTGCCTCATCCACCAACAAGCGCTGTGTAGTAAATCACTGAAGTAGGACTCTGTTATGAAAACTGTGGTATCTTGTGTTAACTTCATTAAAGGTAATGCACTAAACTACAGACAATTTCAGGAATTTCTGTCTGAGCTAAATGTTGCCTGTGAAAATGTCGCGTACCACACAGAAGTCCATTGGCTGTGTCAAGGGGAAACATTTCTATGACTTACTTCCACAGATTACAGCTTTTCTGCTTTCAAAAAAACAAAGAAGTACCAGAGCTCAATGATGCAGAATGGAAATGGCACCTTGCCTTTCTGACAGATGTAACAGAGCTACTCAACAGTTTCAACATGCAACTTCAAGGAATGGGGAAGCTCATCTGTGATACGCAATCACATGTGAAATCATTTGGAGTAAAATTAGGCCTCCTCATCAAACAAGAGAAGGAGGAAAATTTCTGCCATCTCCCCACAACTCAAAATCTGTTAGCAGAAATGTGGATTCACTGGAAAAGTTGCAAAAGGAGTTCCAATCTAGATTTAAAGAGCTTCATCTCCATGAACAGGACATAAAGCTTTTCCATAACCCATTTTCTATTGACATTGAAAATGTGGATATGATTTACCAAATGGAACTGGCTGAACTGCAGAATAGTGACTCTCTGAAATACGCATTCAATTCAAGCAGCCTTCCTAATTTCTATGCATCTCTCCCCTCTGAGACATATCCTAATCTCAGGAACCATCTTTGGCAGCACTTATATCTGTGAACAGATTTTTTCCAGAATGAAACATCTGAAATCTCCAACCAGATCTAGACTAACTGATGCACACTTACATCACTTGTTACAACTAGGAGTGACAAATATGGAACTGGACATTGACCATCTCATTAGCCAAAAGCAAGCTCATAGTTCCCATTGAAATACTGGTAAGTTTGTTGATTTAACTTCACTTATTCTTCATTTTAAATATTGTATTTGTTCCCGTTTTGTTTTTTTACTTTAAAATAAGATATGTGCAGTGTGCATAGGAATTTGTTCATAGTTTTTTTTTTTTTTAACTATAGTCTGGCCCTCCAACTGTCTAAGGGACAGTGAACTGGCCCCCTGTTTAAAAATTTGAGGACCCCTGCTTCTACACTCTACTTTTCAAGATTACCTATAGAAGTAAGATCATATGGTATTTGTCTCTCTCTAGCCATGGCTTAGCATAATGTGCTCTAGCTTCATCTATATCATCACACATGACAGGATTTCTTGGTTTCTATGGCTGAATAGCATTCCATTGTGTATATATACCAAATTTCTAAAATCAATTCATCCATTAATGGACACTTGGGGGGGTTGTTTCCAGCTCTTGGTTATTGCGAAGAATGCTGCAGTGAACATGGGCATGCAGACATCTCTTTGACATAGCAACTTTAATTCCCTTGGGTATATACCCAGAATTGGGTTTGGTAGATCATATGATACATTTATTTTTCGTTTTTTGAGGAACTTCTACACCATTTTCCAAGATGGCCATACTAATTTACAATATCACCAATAGCACACAAGGGTTTTCTTTTCTCTACACCCTTGCCAACACTTGTTCTCTTTTATCTTTTTATAATAGCCAATGTATTATAAAAGGAGTGAGGTGATATCTCACTGTGGTTTTAATTTGCATTCCTCTGATAATCATATTGAGCATTGTTTCACGTATGTCTTTATTTGAGAAATAATATTTTGACCTTTTTTTATTGTTTGGGATTTGTTGAGGGTACAAAAGAATTAGGTTACACTGATTGCAGTTGTTAGGTAAAGTTCCTCTTGTAACTGTCTCCTGCCCCCAAGAGGTGTGCCATACACAGTTTTTATAGGGTTATTTATTTTCATTCAATTGAGTTGCTTGAGTTCCTCATATATTTAGAAATTAGCCCCTTATTCAATGTATAATTTGCAAATATTTTCCTGCAAGATTGTTTCTTGACTCTGTTGTTTCCTTTGTTGTGCAGAAGTTTTTAGTTTGATGCAATTCCATTTGTATTTTTGTTTTTGTTCCCTATGGGGTCATCATTGCCCAGACAAATATCATGGAGATTTCCTCCGTGTTTTCTTTTAGTAGTTTTTTTAGTTTTAGGTCTGAAATTTAAGTTTTTCATCTATTTTGAGTTTATTATTGTATAAGAAATAAGATAAGGGTCCATTTTTATTCTTCTACATGTGAATATCCAGTTTTTCCAGCATCGTTTATTCAAGAGATTGTCCCCATTGTGTGTGCTTGTCAGCTTTGTGAAAGTCAATTGACTATAGATGTGTGGGTCCTATTATATTGGTTGATGTGTCAGTTTTTACGGCAGTAATCAGTATGATTACTATTGCTTCGTATTATATTTTAAAATCCAGTAGTACAATGCCTGCAGCTTTATTCCTCTTAGCCAAAATTACTTTGGCTATTTGGGGTGTTCTGTGGTTCTATACAAATTTTAGGATTGTCTTTCCTATTTCTGTGAAGAATGGCATTGAAATTTTGATAGAGACTGCATTGAATCTGAAGATTGATTTGGGTAGTATGGACATTTTAACAGCATTAATTGTTTCAATGCATGAACACAGGACACCTTCCATTTATTTGTGTCATTTTCAATTTCCTTCATTAATGTTTTTAGTCTACAGTACATGGATCTTTCACTTGGTTAAAGTTATTCCTAAGTATTTTGGGGGGGATACCATTGTAAATGTGATTGCTAGATATGCTATTATGTAGACATGCTATTGATTTTTGTATGATAATTTTGTATCCTGTAAGTTTACTGAATTTCTTGATGAATTTGAACACTCTTTTAGTAGGGTCTTCAAAATCATATAATATAATATAATATCAGCAAACAGGATGTGTGCTCTTTATGTATCATGCCTCTCATCCTCTAAGCTATCATTTTAGCTTATATTAGCTAGTAAGAGCTTCAGGGAAGAGGAAAAGCATAATTCAGATATGGGTACCAAGTCTGTGACATATCAAAATATCAATATAAACATTGGAAAATTCAATCAGTAAGGTTATACCACCAAACATTAAAGAGACATTGACCAAATTTCCAAATTGGAATGTAAAACATTGGTCTATGGATCTCCAGTTGATTTTGGCAGAATTCAAACCAAAGAAAATACTGATTTCAAAACACAAGAATCCCATGTAACATACACTATTATCTTTAGAAACTCCAAAGGCGGTAGTAAATCTAAACATTCTTCAAATCCGACACATATTTTTATCTATAAGTAGTAACATAAGTGTAATTTCCTACAGTGCTGTTGAATAACAGAACAAATAGAATTAGAGGATATTTATTCAGAAAACATATAGTCATTGCCAACCAAGATCAAAACATGATGTTTGGAGAGACACAGAATGCTAAAGTAAGTTCAGTAGATCTGGGTGATACACAAAAATTTATAATCTTGAGTTTATAATAAAATGAGTTCATTGCTGGCAGCAATCCAGAGCTGTATGTTAGGTTCATTGATATGTTGGTGATTATCATAAAAATAGTACAAAGAGATGGGCGGCGCCTGTGGCTCAAACGGTTAGGGCGCTGGCCCCATATGCCGGAGGTGGTGGGTTCAAACCCAGCCCCGGCCAAAAACTGCAAAAAAAAAAAAAAAAAAAATAGTACAAAGAGCAATAGATGTTCAAAGACGAGGGACAGATCAACTACGACTGATAAGATCAGGGAAGAATCGAGATAACATTTGAGCTAAGCATTGAAAGGATGGATAACATTTGGAGAGGACTCGTCACAATGAAAATTATTATGGAATAAGGCTGACACAGGCTTTCTAGTAACTAAGTATGAAGCCTTAAGTGAATCCTGATGTGTCCATATTAAAGATCTTATTACATTTTTCATTAATTTGTGTTACTAATTTTTAACAAATCTAACTAATCGATCTCTACTGAATGTTCCTAAATGTTCACAACATTTACCTATTTATTCAGTTCTTTCTACTATATGTCAGGACCTGTTGCTATGCCCTGAAGCAGTGATTTTCAACTTGGAGGCACACTGGTGTGCCATGAGAGGATCTTAGGTGTGCCGGGGAAATTTTCAATGATCATGCATTAAATTATTTTCGAAAGAAGTTCAAAACACAGTAAGTATGTTTTTGTTTACTTTTTTTTGATCAACATAATTTAAGTGTGTTATGGAAGTTTAACTATTGGTTCAAGTGTACCATGAGATTTATAAAAAGGTTGAAAAATACTTCCCTAGAGACAAGGAGAAGGAAGCCCACCTCCTGTCTTCAAGGGAATTAGTTTTTTTGGTAGACAAGTAAGTAAGAACACTGTCAATCACACACACATATATACAACATCATCACATAATTGAAAATTTTCCAGACTTGGGAATAAAATCATGTCAAGTCTGTAAGGAAATAATAAAAAATCGATTAATCTTAAAGTTTTAAAAAACATTAGGTTGGGGGGTACCTGTGACTCAGTGAGTAGAGCACCGACCCCATATAATGAGGGTGGCGGGTTCAAACCCGGCCCCGGACAAACTGCAACAAAAAATAGCCGGGTGTTGTGGTGGGCGCCTGTAGTCCAAGCTACTGGGAGGCTGAGGCAAGAAAATAGCTTAAGCCCAAGAGCTGGAGGTTGCTGTGATCTGTAATGCCACGGCACTCTACGGAGGGCAAAGGAGTGAAACTCTGTCTCTAAAAAAAAAAAAAAAAAAAAATTAGATTTAGAGTATGAAACAATGGGAGTGAAGGCAAAGGAAACCAAATATCTGGAATTAGATGAAAAGGAAAATGAGTCAGAAAGGATTAAAAAGAATTGGGAGGAGTTTTGGTTTGAGAAGAGCATCATTTACAAATAGCCAAAAATTCCTGGGATTGAGACAAAGATGATGTTCAAAGAAAGAATTCATATCAGGAAAACTGTGAAGGGCCAAATCAAATAAAGTAACTGGTTATACTATCTGTTGCAGGATCTGGTATGTGTGCATTATCTTACAACGTGATTTAAGGGATGGGAATTTAATACTAAATATACGAATTTTATGTGATTATGATCATACATTCAGACAATATGACTTTTCTTTCTCCTTCTAATGAGAGAGCTGAGGTTCACTAATCTTAAAATTTTAAACTTTTAAAATCTTTAAAACTTTTGTATTTTTAAGTCATAGGAATTTTGTCGAGGCATAATTTTAAATACCCCAAATAAAGGAAAAGGTGACCAGTGTACCAAATTATCCATGTTGGAGGACAGGAAGTATCTAATGTTAAATAAACAAAAGGCATATTAATGTAACAAGGTTGGATGCTAACAGAAGGCAACTTTTTGGCTGACTATCTGGCAATGACCCTGAATATTCACATTGTATGGGGCCCTGCCCTTTATTCACAGTCCATTGAAATGGCAACAATAGCCGACTAAAGACATGCCAAGCAGGGTCTTTCCATGAAGAATTTAAAACTAGGACTCAGTGGCTCCTGGGAGTCAGTTCCTGGAACTTAAAATAAGAGGTCATACAAGGTAGGGCACAGTGGCTAACACATGCAATCCTACCACTCTGGGAGGCCAAGGTGGGAGGATTTCTTGAGCTCAGGAGTTTGAGACCAGACTGAGCAAGAGCAAGACCCTGTCTCTGCTAAAAATAGAAGAATTAGCTGGGTGTAGTGGTGCATGTCAGTAGTCCAGAAACTCAGGAGGCTGAAGCAGGAGGATTGTTTGAGCCCAGGAATTGAAGGTTGCAGTGAGCTAGGCTGACACCATGGCACTCTAGCTTGGGGCAACAGAGGCCTTCCTGGGAACTGGGAGACACTGGGCAAGCAGTTAGAAGCTCTGAGATCAGGACAAAGCAGGGTCTGGTGGTGGGAGAGAAGAAGTACAGACAGAAGTCAACACAGAGCCCTGCAGATGGGGGTGCTGTGGGAGAAGGTGGTGAAGAGAGAGTTTCTTCTGTCCTATCTACTCCTTTGCGTGGTGCGCATGTACTTCTATCCTTGGATTCTATGAGATATTGCATTAAAATCACTGTTTATTTCTTAACTGAGCTAGCTTAATTTTAAATTTAAAATACATTATTTTAAAATTAAGCTAGTGTAAATACAAACAAGTAGCCTCTAAGAAATAGAATGCCTTGTATTTGTAAGTTTATAATATTCTAAAATATTTGTTGTTACTCATCCGGGGCCTACTGTTACATCTCAGCACTAAGGATCTCATAGCTACATGCTACTCCTTTTAAAGAGGGTATATAGAAGACCTTTTATAAATGTCCATTGATTCTAGAGCTTTTATATGTTACAGGATGCCAGGTGAGAGGAATCAAAGAGAAAATAAGTAGAAACAAACACAGCCTTCTGTGGTAGATAGAATAATGCCCCATCCCCACCCTTAAAAACATCCACATCCCTGCGCGGCACCTGTGGCTCAGTCGGTAAGGCGCCAGCCCCATATACCGAGGGTGGCGGGTTCAAACCCGGCCCCGGCCAAACTGCAACCAAAAAATAGCCGGGCGTTGTGGCGGGCACCTGTAGTCCCAGCTACTCGGGAGGCTGAGGCAAGAGAATCGCTTAAGCCCAGGAGTTGGAGGTTGCTGTGAGCTGTGTGAGGCCACGGCACTCTACCGAGGGCCATAAAGTGAGACTCTGTCTCTACAAAAAAATATAAATAAATAAATAAAATAAAATAAAATAAAATAAAATAAAAATCCACATCCCCACATACTGTGATGTGAGTACACTGCTTCCCGTGCCCAAACGGACTTTTTGTAAGTAAGTAAGATGAACAGAAGAAAGATTCAAAGTGCAAAAGGCCTCAACTCACAGTTTTCTTTGAAGATGGAAGAAGAGAAACATGAACCAAGGAAGGCAGGTGTCTCTCAAAGCTGGGAATGACCCTCAACTGACAACTAGTAAGAAAAAGAGAACCTCAGTCCTAACACCACAAGGAACTGAATTCTGTCAACAACACAAATGAGCAAGAAAATTGACCTTTCCTTTGAAAAGTCAGTTTCCTGCCTATACCTTGATTTTTAGCCCAGTGGAACTCATATTAGATTCCAGAAGTATAAAATAATACATTTGTGTTCTTTAAGTCTGTGGCAAATTGTTACAGCAACCATTAAAAATCACTACATTTTCTTGATGAAATTCCATGATCCTTAGACAGGATATGACAGGAAAACTAAGTCAGACTTTTCCCTTGAGGACTGCTTGATGTTAAATTGCTTTAACGATAATGTTCTATTACTATCGTACTAAGTAGTTTTTTGTTATGGTTCTTGACCACATTGGAGCAAATATACAGGCTAAAGTTGAGAGTGTTTTTGAAGCTAGAAAATAACTATATATATATGTATACGTTCTTTAGGAATACTCTTTTGGATACTTACAATATGACAAAAAAAAGAAATGACTTTGTTAAAATGCCAATATCTATTTGTAAAATTCATTGCCAAACCCTAGCGCATTTCCAGAGAACTATGCATTCTCAAGTTTTTATTAGTCATACTAATTTCCTCCTTTTGTCTAAGGCATCAAAGCATAGATCTTTCTCATAGGCATTATGCATTGCGGTAGCTTCATAAATGCACTTTGGACTTCAGTGTTATGTTCTCCTAAGTACTGGATATTTGGTAGAGAAAAATATTCTCAAGAATTTCTGTTACAGATTTCAGATAATTTGGTGACTTGATTATGTACCTTCCTGTTACTGCTGGAATCTAATATTTGTCACCGATAGCCCAAGTGCAATTGTGAAGGTCCAAGTGCAATTGTGAGGATCCAAGTGCAATTGTGAAGCATAGTTTTGAGCATTCACCAATGATAACTAAGTATCTTCTGTAGGGCGGGAACAGTGCAGTCCCTACTGATGAACCAGTGATAACCCCTTAACCAAATGCCCTCCTAGGGGAGAGAAATGTCAACATGTATAGTGCAATGGAATAAGGGCTATAGTAATTTAGTTACCTGGGACTCATTTACTAGGAGCCTGCTACACACCATGTACTGAGCGAGGCTCTGGGAATACTTAGATTGATCTCTTTGCATATGGGTCAGCTTTAGTGGTTCACTTCTAACAAGAATGCCACATAAACAAGGCTGCCAGACTTCCAAGGTCAGGTCCTAAAAGGCAACCCTGCTTCCACTGGGTTCTCTAATCCTCTTGAGAATCCTGCCACCATTCTGGGAGAAAGCCGAATAGCCACATGGAAAGGCCACATTTACCTGATCTTGTTACTATCAACTGCCAGACACACAAGTGAGGGAGTCTTGAGATACTTCCAGCCCCCAGGCTGGGAACTGCCGCAGCTGGCCGTGAGAGGAGCAGAGACAGCTGTCAACGCCAAGTTAGGCCCTATGCTGCACATGCCTGAGTCAAGCAAATGTTATTTTGAGGCTCGAAGCTTGAGATGGCTTATTATGCAGCAATAGATAACAAAAGCACACTCTGTGAAATTATCTTATTCATTTATTCACTTTCTGTATTTTTCCATGTGACTCTAAGTTGCTTAAGGGTGGAGAACCTGTTTTCAGTGCTTAGAATAGCAGCTTGCATATAATAGGTAATCAATTAATATTTCTGAAGAAATGAATGCATTATATGATTCGTATATTAGAAAAAATTATTCTGGCTACAGAAAAGATAATTATATAGATCTAAGACAAGCTAAGAAACTTACAATAATTTAGATTAAGAACTGACAGCAGAAACTGTAAATTTGATTGAAATCACATGGGCAGAAATAGAGCCTGAGAAAGAAAAAAAGTGAATCCAGAGCAAAGCTTCAAGGACTATTTGATGATTCTGAAACACAGTCCATCCAAAAAAAGGCAGGATAAATGCCTACTTCCCTTTATTCATCAATTTTTAAAATAAGCAGTTGGATCCCTAGCCACCTGGAAAGTTGAGTTTTTTTGAGTATACAAACTCACCGGTTTTTAATACCTGACTTGATAATACATGCACCTCAATAAATTATATTATCCTCAGGTTGTTCTTGAGGATGTAAAATTCAGTAAGCTATTTCTTAGTACCTACTAAATGGAGGAACCAGCTGGTGGTTTATGATGATAGAATTGTGAGTAAAAGTTGCTGTCAGCTTTCAGACTGCTGATTCAGAGCTGGGAAAGCAGTCATCTCAGTAAGGACCAAGGAAGGAACACAAACACATACAAATAAAATAGTTTGGGAGAGTTTCATAAAGGAATTATTTACAAGGTTGTGAGCAGAGTTAAAGGAAACAAACAAGGGGTCATAAAATATACCAGAGTTGGCAACAGAAAGGAGCCTGTTAGGACAGAAGGGACAGAGGAGAGAACTCAGAGAGACAGTAGCCTTTGGAGAGGGCCGGGGAAGAGAGGTGTGGCCATTGGGAGAAGGGAGGCAGCCGACTGGGGGCAGCTGGCAGAGAAGGAAGGGGGTAAACAAACACTCTTCACTCTCCTTTCACTCTGGTTTCTTGCTGGTGCATCCTTTTAGCTGAACCCAACTGGAGCAAAAGTAACTTATTGAGATACAGAGTGTGCTGGAGTAGGGAGCAAAGGAGATCTGGAAGAGCAAACAGAAAATATCCTACAAGAAGGGCATATGGTTCTCTAAATTTCAATGCACTTTTCAAAGCCCATAATGACACACAACCTACAAAGAAGAAACGCACACAATACAGAGATACAATGAGACACAGCTGAAAGAAGCCAGTAATTCCCTTTGGTTCTCCATCAGCTTGTGCTTTGTAAGTAAGAATGAGAGCGAGAAAGAGAGAGACCCAGATGTGTGAGCATTCGGAGAACATCATTCCAAATAACAAAAGCTTGGCCTGGCAAGATGGTTCACACTTGGAATCAATCTCAGCACTTTGAGATGCTGAATCAGGAGGCCATCTTGAGCCCAGGAATCCAAGGCTGCAGTGAGCTATGGCCATGCCTCTGTGCCCCATCCCTGTCTCAAACAAACAAACAAACAAAAAGAATAATGAAAGTCTTACTTACTGCTATTTTGCAAGTCAACACAACACAAAACTACACTAGGATTACCACTAAATTTTTGGAAGATAACAAGGGTGATGTAATCAATTTTGACAGAAAAGAGAACAAATATTTTCAGTGGCACAGACTATAAAGAATTAGTGCATTGCTTAGAACTTCATGGTTGTGGTGTGTGTAAGTCTATCACTAGCTCAAAACTCTCAGCCTAGTCAGCCATCCAGAATCATACACTGAAATCAAAGTTCTTGAGAAACCACAATAGTTACACAATAGTTACTCAGTGGCTTGATGTACTTGAAGCCATCACAGTTTAACAAGAGCTGGGACTCAACAAGGAACCCATGACCAAAACTTGACAGCTCAGCATATTTACAAGAATGATTAAGGCAAAGTAGTTTTTGAGCTTGATTATCTATCTCTTAGCAAAGAAGTTGTAGAAGAAAAAATAAGACATATGTCCCATCCCTTTCACATACATTTAGTTATCAAATATCAATTGCATAGGACTGGTTATAAATGTTTTGTAATAGGGAGATCAATAGGGTGAAATACTCAAAGAAGCCTTTTAGAACTGATGTGAGGCTGGAAGACCTGGTAGAATGTGGATGTGTGAGGAGGAAGAAACTGGCTATCCTGGGGTATATGTATATGTGTATGCAGATACTGTGTTCTGGGAATTTTAGAGGGACAGTAATGGTGCCAGTATATTAGAAGAAATAAACACCTTCAGACAGAGAAGGGTATTTAGACGATGAAGACCCTGGAAGAGAAATAAGGGGGAGGTCTTGGAAGGACAGACAGCAATGAGTTATTATAATTTACCAGATAGGAGCAAAGTATTGTGTATGAGTTTCCTATGGCTTCATAACAAATGATCACAACTTTAGTGGCTCAAAAGCAACATACATTTGTTATCTTACGGTTCTGGATGTTAGAAAATCAAAATGAGTCTCCCTGGGCTAACACCAAGATGTAAACAAGATTGTATTCTTGGCTCAGCACCCGTAGCACCCATAGGGTGCTGACCGCATACACCAAGGTAGGCAGCGTTTGAACCGGGCCCGGGCCAGCTAAACAACCATGACAACTGCAACAACAAAATAGCCGGGCTTTGTGATGGGCTCCTGTAGTCCCAGCTACTTGGGAGGCTGAGGCAAGAGAATCTCTTAAGCCCAAGGGTTTGAGGTTGCTGTGAGCTGTGATGCCATAGCACTCTACCAAGGGCGACATAGTGAGGCTCTGTCTCAAAAAAAGAAAAAAAGGGAGTGGCACCTGTGGCTCAAAGGGGTAGGGCGCTGACCCCATATGCTGGAGGTGGCGGGTTCAAACCCAGCCCCAGCCAAAAGCTGCAAAAAAAAAAAGAAAGAAAGAAAGAAAGAAAGACTGTATTCTTTCTGAATGTTCAAGAAAACAGCCTGTTTCTTTACCCTTTCTATTTCTTGTAGCCCCTTCCTCCATCTTCAAAGCCAGTAATCATATCACTCTGGACTCTGCTCCCATCCTCCTTTCCCCCTCTCTGAGTCTCCTGCTTCTCTCCTCCATCTTTTAAATACCTTTGCAATTACCCTGGCTCCACTTGGATCATCCAAGATATTCTCTCCATGTTAAGTTCCTTAATTTAAACACAACTACAAAGTCCCTTTTCGCAATGAAAGCTAACACATTCATTGGTTCTGGGGATAAGAATGTGGACATTGTGGGGAAACCATTATTCTGCCTACCACATATGGTACAGTGACTTAATTCCTGCCCTGAATACCGATAGGTGTCAGTTTTTCAACATTGTCACCAAAGCAAAGGTGCTAAAGAGGAATGTATCACACATCTCATTCTTTATAACAACTGCTTTGGGTACATAATAATTCTAGAAATTACAGGTCCAGAAGAGAATACAGTGTTGCTGACGTACATAGAGTATGTACCCTTCTCCCCATTCCTCACTGCAGGTAGTTCAGACTGGCTTACAACTCAAGGATTCTGCAAGCATAGAAAAAATCTGCAACTTGGAAAGAACAGGCTCCCAAGCAAATGGAAAACTACAGTGCTCTGAGACTTTAGGAAATAGTACAGACATATCTAAAGTGAGCGACCACAGGAAGGAACCGGATCATGTTAGCAAATCCCGAGTGCTTAATTTCACTTCTTGTTTTAACATTAGTTTGATTTCCTTCATGAGTTATAAATGTAAGTTGTTATTTTGGTCACATGAATGGAGGAAACGTCCATGTATCTATTCCACTGCAGTCCGAAGGAGTGACATTTTTAAATGGTTTCTTAGTAATAGGTGAGAGCTGACTCATTCTTTTAACAAAGACATAATGCAAGTTAACTCCATGCCAGACACAAAGGACAGAAAAATGAGGAACATTCTGTCCATAATCTCATGGTCTTGGAATGTTCACAACAGTCACGTGACACAGATACATCATCTCCCACTTGCAGGTGAAAGAATAAATTCTCAAAAAGATTGGTTCACGCAAGGACATACGGCTAAGAAATGATAGGGCAGGAATTTGGACACAGGTCAACCTTGGGTTAAGGCCCATTTTCTTTTTTTTTTTTTTTTTATTAAATCATAGCTGTGTACATCGATATGATCATGGGGCATCATTCACTAGCTTTACAGACCGTTTACCAAGTTTCACATATACCCTTGTAAGATGCACCGCTGGTGTAATCCCACCAATCCCCTTCCCTCTACCCACCTCTCCTCTCCCTCCCCTCCCTTTCCCCTTTCCCCCTATTCTTAGGTTGTAACTGGGTTATAGCTTTCATGTTAAGGCCCATCTTCTTCTCAGCACATAATATGGGCTCCTCCTGGCTTCATATCCTTTTATAAAATATATTTTATATCTTGATATTTTGGGTTCATATCCTATTAAATGATTATATTGAATTAAAGAATTAAAGAATTCATGACCTTGCAAAAATTTACAAATCCTTTTCTTAGTCATATGTAATAAGGTCCTAGAATCCTGAGATCTATGGATACCCGTCAGCCACAATTATTGTATGCTCAGCCCACCTTAACACTAATGCACACAATTAACAACTGAAAATTACTCAAAAGAATTTTCCCAATCTGCAAATGCTGCAGAATCTCAGAGGTTGCACTTAAAGCCATGGCCTGGAGGGAGCGCAGTGGAAGCTTCTGGAAGAGGGTCAGATTTGAACTGAGTCTACAGGAGCAGTGCAGATTTGGATAGGCAGTTAGAGTATGAGCTGGCAGATCAAATAAAAACTAAAAGGCAAGAAGGATAAGAAGCCCGTTGCCTTTTGAAAGGCAGTGAGCCAATTACTTTGGAAGGAGAGAGTGATATAAAAATATGGAATATAAATAATGAGGTTTTATGAAAGCTCTTCCCAATCCTTCCAGACAATTTATCCCTTCCTTCCTTATGTTCCCATAATATTTCCTCCATACAGTTATGATTGGCATAAAAATCATAAGGACATAGATAATACTGATAAATAGTAATTCAGAAGTAATAAGTTTAAGAATATATTTCCTTTTTATTTTTTACATTTTTTAATTTTTTTTTGTAGAGTCATGGTCTTACTGTTGCCCAGGCTGCTCTTGATCCTTGGCCTCCAGTGATCCTCCCACATTGGCCTCCCAAAGTGCTAAGATTATAGGTATAAGCCATTGTACCCAGCCTAAATATATTTCTATTGTGACATTTAATGTTTTGCACTATAATTATGTTTGTGATATCTTGCTAACTATTAAATCCATGGAGCTCATAGTAGGACGGCACAAATTATGGATTGATTGAGATTATTTGAATCAGTGAATAAATGAATAAATGACTGAATACATCCTCCATTAGCTGTGAACTCTAAGAAGGCTCCTAGCCTACTCATCTTTGTATCTCTACATATAGGTTCTCAATAAATGTTTATAAAAAGGATTTATTCAATCTATTTCCTACTGATTCTTCAAAGGATTCTTCTTCCTTTTTTTTCTTACTTTCCCCACTTTTGAAGCCTTTCCTAATCACTACCCAGACAAGTGCAGCATACACCTGCAAAGTAGGTGCCCTGCCCCTCTGCACCAGCAGTTCCCCCCTGCACAAGAGTGCTAGGAGCCACTTCATGTCAGATCCTAAGAGCCAATTATAAAATGTTCAGAAATTTTACAAGCCAGTTGTTGATCCTAACCATTATTAAAATGTCAGTTATATAAACTTAAAATGAAATAAATTATATTTTAAAACTCACTCATTGGGGGTAGCACCTGTGGCTCAGTGAGTAGAGCACTGGCCCCATATCCCGAGGGTGGTGGGTTCGAACCCAGTCCCAGTCAAACTGCAACAAAAAAATAGCTGGGCGTTGTTACGGGTGCGTGTAGTCCCAGCTACTCGGGAGGCTGAGGCAAGAGAATCGCCTATGCCCAAGAGCTGGAGGTTGCTGTGAGCTGTGAGCCCACAGGACTCTACTGAGGGCAACAAAGTAAGACTCTGACTCAAAAATATATATATATATATATTCACTCCTAAAGATGTGTTTTTGAAAATAATTGTATTCTTTGTGATCATTGTATTATAATGACCATAATGACAGTAACTTAAGTATACTGAGCCTTCAATATGTGATAGAGAGTGCAAAGTACTTTACATCCTCATTTAATCCTCACAACAACCTGTAGGTGTTATTTTCTACATTTCCACCTACCACTATAGGTGGTATTTTTCTACATTTTATAGCTGAGGAGACTAGGCCTTGAGGGCCTAAGTAGCTTGTGCAATGCATCACACTTAGCAATCAGTGAAGCCAGGATTTGAAACCACACAGTCTCGCATAACAACTGGAGCCCTCAATGATGACTTTGGAGCTTCCACACTACCTCTTACTATTTGCTTAATAATTTTTCTTTCAATTAACTCACTTCTTTCATTTAAATATTTAGTCTGACAATTAAATTTACAAACTCACCCCTAGAAAAAGTGCTACATACCTCATGGTTAAATATCACTATGGTCACTTTCAAAATACTCCCCCTGGCCATCTGGTGACGGTAGTGTTATTCACCAATGAGGTATATAGCACTTTTTCAAGAAAGAGTTTGCCAACTTAATTGTCAGACTTCCTACAACGTCAGGCCTGATGACTATTCCAGAAAAGGAGTTCCAAAATTGCTTTGAAGGGTGACTGGGTGCTGGCTTCAGTGCACAGCTCTCCAGGAGAGCACTTTGAAGGTGAATGTGAGGTATATAGCATTTTTTCTAGGATGAACTTAGTTGTCCAACCTCATACATTTAGCCGCATTTGTGAAATCACAGGTTTGGTAATCTTCCCACGTTTTTCCAAATACATATTAAAATATACACACAACTATAAAGTAAAAATGTTTCACCTTTCATGGCATACTTTCAGAAGCACCATTCTTGTCTACACTACCCTGAAGGATGGTATCTGTAAAACACTCATTAGAATGCTCGTGCCATCATCCCATGCCGTCTGAGACGGCTCTTTCTCTGTCCTGTGGACTCTTGATCTTCCTGGTAATGAGTTAGGGGGCTAAGATTTCTCCTGAAGGACAAAAGCCCTGGTTTGTCAGCAGGGAACAAAAATATTATTTGAGACACTAGATTGGTATTTGGGTGTCTGAACAAGAAAGAGGTTGTTTAGCATCCTAGCCATGCCCCTTTCTCAAGTCTAGATGACCAGGACTCTCAGGTTTATGGTTTTACATCTAAGATTAGATAAAATTAAACACCATTTTGCTTTTTCTTATTCTTGATTCTCAGCTGTAATACCATCTCTGTGACTTGACAGATGGAATTTTGTTGTATCTGAGTCTCCTGGTCAAATGACATCTCCTAGAACCCCAGCCTCAAATGAATATCTAAAAGACAACCCTTCTGAAACCAGTCCCATGCGTAACACAGATACTCCGTGGGCAATGAAATTAAATTCTAAGGAGAATTAAAAATTGTTTATAAACTATCTAAAGCCTTTAATGAAAGTCCTGTCTAGACAGGTTTTGCTGCTATTTGGTCTTCCCTCCTTAATTCTTTTACTCTGTGGAAGCGCAGCTGACTTGACTCAACGCCCCTCTCTGTGGAGTCTCTTGTGTGGTTTATAAATACAAGATGACATTCTGAATAGGGCAGTGTTAAAGAGAAGAGATGGTGTTTGATCACTGACCCTATTCCTCAACATTAAGAAGTCAGTATCCCTGCCAGGAAAGACATTTCTAGTTTGTTTAAAGTATCAAAGATTAAAAGATTAAACAATAGGTTAGAACTGAAATGTGATTATGATGAAGAAAACACAGTAGTTGGAGAAAAATCCTCACCAGATATAGATAGTAGAAAAAAGATTACATTGACTGCCTCTCAGTTTCAGCACTCAAATATGTAAATTTGACGTGTGTGTGTGACCCGGATGGTATGATCAGCTCACTGTCCTCTGAACAGGCTTCCCTGAGACTTCAGCGATACTCCCAAGGAAATTCAGGCCAAATCCCATAGTGCCATCACACAGGGAAGAAGACTCCAGTTTGGCTGTTACCATATTGTAGTGTTATTGTTTTCCTGTCCATTGCTCCATCTGTGAATAACTTGGCAGTAGAAATGATGTTCTATTTATCTTTATAATTCACTTCCTAAAATAGCGTCTAGCACATAGTCCATGTCCCATAAAAATGTAACTGCCTGAATGTATGATGGTAAATCAGGGACCTCCTGAGAGTGTTGGATGATCTTATTACCAGTTTTATGTCTTGTTAGCACTTAGAAGTCTTTTCCAATAATACTGTGAGAATGAGGAGGCAGAAATAATTAAAATTATTTGGAAAAAACCCCGAAACATAGGGAGGGTGGCTTTGACCCATCACAAAGATGATAAGTGGAAAATTTAAGAATAAACTTTCAAGTTAAACGCAAAGTTAGGTGCTAATTATGACATATCCTGCCACTATCCTGGGAGGGATAAGGACTTGGGAAATTTAGGAGGCCAAATAGAGCATAACTTTGATAATTTATGGATCACAGAAGTTGTGAATGTGAGAAGTACGGTTTAAAAAGAATAAATAATTTTAGAGAAAACAATGATGAGTAGTTTCGAGTTGCCTTAGTTGTAGACGCCTAAAATTCCAATAATTAGAAATATTCCAGGCTCAGGGCCTGTAGCACAGGCACTAGCCACATACCCTGAGGCTGAAGGTTCAAACCCGGCCCAGGCCAGCTAAACAACAATGACAATTGTAACAAAAAATAGCCAGGCATTGTGGCAGGTGCCTGTAGTCCCAGCTACTTGGGAGGCTGAGGCAAAAGAATTGCTTAAGCCCGAGAGTTTGAGGTTGCTGTGAGCCGTGACGCTATGGCACTCTACTGAGGGTGACATAGTGAGACTATGTCTCAAAAAAAAAAAAGAAAGAAATATTCCAAAAGGGCCATCTCAAGGACCAGGTTCCATTTGTTCTGCCTGAAGGCAAAATTATTAGATGATTATTTTATACTATTAACAAGGCCTGATTTATCTGATTACCACACTCCTTTGTCAACACTCCTGTTACCTATTGAATATAGGCCAGGTAGACAAAGAAAAGGGTTAGGAAGGTGTGGCTGTCAGGGTAATAATTCACAATGTTGGATATACAGTAAATCATATGAGGGACATTTAATAATACAGATGCTCATGCCACAAGCCAGAGGATTGATATCAGAATCTTAGGGAGTTACACCTGGGGCATTTGTAGTCTGAAATCTCCTCAGGTGACTAAAATGTGCAGAGAAAGTGGCAACCCACTTCACTAGGGAGTCTTAGCATTCATTTAGTGGGCCACAACCAACACTTTATAAAAGGAATGGAATGGGAAAAGATGATAGCATCCTACATAATAAAGGCAGGATATGTTTTGTGTAACTTTTAGCTCAGTTGTGGGGTGGGTGTATGTGTGTGTGCCATGTAAAATATGCTTATTAAGGCTATGTGTTGTGCTCCCAAATGTTCAACAAGTCTTGATTTGGGTGGATACCTCTGTGGTCAGGATCCCCCCAGGCAGAAGCAACGGGGCAAGGGGCAGATGCAGTGGGGTGCCCACATTCTTCTCTCTGTTAGTTTGGGACCAGATTTGTGGATCAGTCGTACTTCAGAAGATTAGAATCACAGAGCTTGAAGGAGCTTCATTTTTAAATAAATTGCCCTCATTTCATGACTGACAAATGTCTGTCAGACAAAGGGTCTGTCTTCCAGTGGTATAAGAAACAATTTGTGGTTCAGTGGAAAACTATGCGTTGTCTAATACCATGATGTTACAGAATATCTTCCTCTAATTCTTTGGGGATTATTTACCACTCTGACAATTATGAATAACTGCTAGAATAAATTCTTGACTGTAGACTTGCAAATTATTTTCTGTGAGGAGAGGGGGAATTGACTTCCGTCCCCACTTTAGAGTTTACTCCCAGTGCACACTCATGTCAGCAGGACATGACTTTGAACCACTCGTAACATCTGTGTAATTCTAACTTTGTAAGTTAAATATGATATTTAACCAGAGCCACGATTTTATCCTTCTTTTGAAAATCAACTTTTAACAGTAGTAATTCTCTCTTTAGTACATAACAGGTCTTTTTACTTTGTGGTCTTTTCTTTCTGTGGGCCCGATTGCCACCACTTCCTGACCCCTCGCCAGCCTTCGAACCTGCCACAGTCTAGCCACAAACAGGATCTGAACTCACCACAGATGTCAGGCCTGGATTTAACCCAAGAAAATCACACCCAGGGATAAGTAATACCATGTCAGTCTATACTTTCATGTAAAACAGAACACAAGCTTATGAAATCTTGATTAAATTTAACTTTTAGTATATTTTTCTAATAATGTGCCTGTTCATTTCAACAAACTTTTATATGAACTTCCTTTTCGGGCACCATGATAGAGTAGATACACTGAAAAACTTCCTACTGTAAAATACCTACAAGTGACAGAAAAAAATAGACCAAGCATTTTAAAAAATACAAAGCTAAGCTTAAAAGAAAACAGGACAAATTGTGCTAGAACAACTGGACATCTACATACAAAAAGAAATGAACCTAGATACACCTGACACCCTTCACAAAAATGAATTGTAGACCTAAATGTAAGCTGCAAAACTATAAAACTCCTAGAACATAACAAAGGATAAAACCTAGATGATCTCAGTATGGCATTGACATTCTAAATACAGCACCAAAGATGCAGTCTATAAAGGTATAAATGGTAAACTTTGTTAAATTAAAAACTGCTCTGCGAAGATACCCTTAAGCGAATAAGAAGATGAGCCACAGACTTAGGAAAAATATTTGTAAAACACATATCTGATAAGGAACCATTAACTCAAAACATACAAACAACTCTTGAAACTCACCAATAAGAAAGAAAATCCAATTTAAAAATGAGAAATATCTGAACAGACATCTTATGAAAGAAGAGGTACCAGATACCAAATAAACATATGAAAAGAGACTCAACATCGTATGTCATGAGAGAAATGTAAATTAAAAAGACACATTGAGATAACCTTTGCCCACCTATTAGAATGGCCAAAATCGAAAACACTGACACCACCAAATGCTACTGAGGATATGGAGCCACAGGAATTCCTTCATTACTAGCGAAAATGCAAACTGTTGTACCTAAATCAGAAGGCAGTTTGGCAGTTTCTTATAAAACTAAACGTACTCACACCATATGATCTAGCATTCTTGTTCCTTGCCATTTACCCAAATGAGTTGAAAACGTTCATACAAAAACCTGCACACAGATGTTCATAGCAGCTTTATTCATAATTGCCAAGACTTGAAAGTAACCAAGATGTCCTTTAGTAAGAAAATGGATAGAAATGTCTGAATCCAGACAATGGAATATTACTTCGCACTAAACAGAAATGAGCTATCAAGCCATGAAAAGATATGGAGGAAACTTAAATGCATATTACTAAGTGAAAGAAGATGATTTGAAAAGGCTAAATTCTGTATGATTCCAACCATATAACATTCTGGAAAAGGCAAAACTAAAGAGATAGTAAAAACATCAGTGATTATCAGGGAGAATAATTACCAAGGCAGAGTGATTACCAGAATAAGCAGAATATCAAAGATTTTTAAGACAGTGAAACTATTATATGATACTAGAGTCATGGATACATATCATTCTACATTGCCCAAACCCACAGAAGGAATACCACTAAGAGTGAGCTCTAATGTAAATTGTGAGCTTTTGGAGATAATGATGTGTCAATCTAGGTTATCAATTATAAAAAAATACCACTCTGGTGTGGGATCTTGGGCAGTATGTGGATAATGTGGGGGGAAGGGGACATATGGTAGCTTTCTGAAATTTCCACTTAATTTTGCTGTGAGCCTAAAACTGCTCTAAAAAGTAAAGTCTGTTTTTCAAAAAAGAATAAAGAACAGAGTTTAGTTGATTAAAACATCAGAATAAATCTTTTGCATTTCCATGCAACACACAGAAACTGTGCTCCCAGCTACTTGGGAGGCTAAGGCAAGAGAATGGCTGAAGCCCAAGAATTGGAGGTTGCTGTGAGCTGTGACACCATAACACTCTATCAAGGGTGACACAGTGAGACGCTGTCTCAAAAAAAAAAAAATAAATAAAAGAGACTGCCCCTTAATGTCTCAAAATGAAAAGAACCTAATAATAAATCTAACAAAAATGTGTAAAGTATTTACAGTGAAAAATTTTTTAAGTCATTCAGAAGAATTAAATAAGACCTAAATAAAAGAGGAGATAAATCAGGTTCAATGGATTAGAAAATTTACTATCTTAATAATGTCCATTCTCCCCAGATTTATCCGGGGGTTTAAAATGATTCCAATCAGAATACCAATATATTTTTGGTTCTTTGGAGAGGAGGGATTGGCCTTTTTCTTTTTTTAGAAATTGAAAATGTAATGTGAAAATACAAATTCTGAGACTGAAACTTATAAAGTGAAGAATAAGTTACTAGATATCTAGTATCATTATAAAGTCACAATGATTACAACTATGCATTATTAGCTACAAAAAATAAAGCAATAATGAAACAGAACACATAGTCTACAAATGAATGCATACATTCATTATCATATATATGATAATGTTGCTGTGCAAATCGGTGGTGATGGATTTTTTTTTTTAAAAAAGAGTGTTGGGGAAATTATCTATATTTTTTGAAAATAAAATTGGATCTCTACCTCAATCAAAACCCAATCAAAATTTTAGCAGGCTTTTTTGTAGAAACTGACAAGCTGATTCTAAAATTTATACAGAAAATCAAGAGGCCTAGAAGAGTCATAATTGTTTAGGAAAAGAAGGACAACATGGAGAGATTCACCACCTGGTTGAAAACTCACTAGACAGCTGTGATGACAAAGATAGTGTGGTACTAGTGTCAGGATCAGCCACGAGGTCAGACCTGAAAGTCTACTAATATATCCACACATCTGTTTAGTCAATGGACTTTATTTATTTATTTATTTTTTAATTTACTGAAACAGAGTCTCTCTGTCACCCTGGGTAGATTGCCACAGTATTGTCATAGCTCACAGCAACCTCAAACTCTTGGACTCAAGCGATCCTCTTGCCTCAGCATCCCACGTAGCAGAAACTATAGGTGCCTGCCACAAAGCCTAGCTAATTTTTCTATTTTTAGTAGACATATTGTCCCACTTTTGCTCAGGCTTATCTCAAATTCCTGAGCTCAAGCAATCCACCCATCTCAGCCTCCCAAAGTGGTGGGATTACAGGTGTGAGCACCAGGCCTGGCCCAGTCAATTGACTTTAAACCAACTGAGAAATGGTAAAGTGAAGAAAGAATAATCTCTTCAACAAATGGTGCTAGAAACATTAAGTATTTACATAGAAAACAATGAATGTCAACCCTCAAACCATGTATAATAATAACTCAACCATGTACAATAACACAACTCAATTAACATACCATATACAATAATTAACTCAAAACTTACATTTAAAATTTAAAATTGTAAGCTTCTAGAATAAAAACAATAAAAAATCTTTGCAAATGGGGGTAATGATTTCTTAAACAGGACCATGAACCAAAAAAGAAAACACTGATAAACTTGACTTCATCAAAATGTACAACTTATAAGGAGGTAAGTTACAGATAGGTAAAAAATATTTATTATAAAAAATATGGAAAACCCCAAGTGCCCATCGATCCACAAATGTATTAATAAATTGTGGTATATGTACACCATGGACTATTATGCAGCCTTAAAGAAAGATGGAGACTTTACCTCTTTCATATTTACATGGATGGAGCTAGAACATATTCTTCTCAGTAAAGTATCTCAAGAATGGGAGAAACAGTATCCAATGTACTCAGCCCTACTATGAAACTAATTTATGGCTTTCATATGAAAGCTATAACCCAGTTACAACCTAAGAATATGGGGAAGGGGGAGAGGGAGGGGAGGGAGGGGGGAGGATGGGAGGACGGAGGGTGATTGGTGGGATTACACCTGCGGTGCATCTTACAAGGATACATGTGAAACTTAGTAAATGTAGAATATAAATGTCTTAACGCAATAACTAAGAAAATGCCAGGAAGGCTATGTTAACCAGTGTGATGAAAATGTGTCAAACTGTTCATAAAACCAGTGTATGGTGCCCCATGATCATATTAATATACACAGTTATGATTTAATAATAAAAAAATGAACAAACCTTACAACTTAATAATAAGAAGGTACACACATTTTTAAATATACAAAAAAAATCAAATACATAGCTCACGAAAGAAAATACATAACTAGCCATAGAACACAAAAAGATTCTAAACATGACTAGTCTTAAAGAAATTTTATTTGAAAACCATAATAAATATACCACTGCATGGCTATAGGATAGGTAAAATTAAAAACACTGATTAAAAAAACAAAAACACTGATAATTCCAAGGGTTGGTGAAGATGTGAGCAACTAGAATTTTCTTTTTTTTTAATTCTTCATTAAATCATAACTGTGTACATTAATACATTTATGGGGTACAATGTGCTGATTTGATATACAATGTGGAATGCTTACATCTAACCGATTAACATAACCGTCTCCTTGCTTACTTATTTGTTATGGCAAAAACATTCATACTCTATTCTTAATAGTATATAATTTTCATATATTGCAAGTGGCTGTGAAAATAGTACAACCACTTTAGAAAACAGTTTAGAAGTTTTTTGTAACAACAAAACATGCGCATACCTGATTCAGCTCCATGTTCTTAATATTATATTGTATAATACAGCTCGTATAAAAATTTATATTTTTTATTTTGTTTTATTTGTGGTTTTTGGCTGGGGCTGGGTTTGAACCCACCACCTCTGGCATATGGGCCCAGCGCCCTACTTCTTTGAGCCACAGGCACTGCTCAAAAATTTATGTATTTTTTAAATCATATGTGATGTTAATATGCCCACTGATTAAAATTATAGTGATAATTTTAGAAAACACACACACCACATGACTCAGTAATTTAACTCCTAGGTGATTATGTAAGAAAAATAAATACATATGTCCACACAAAAAATTATACATGAATGTTCATAGCAGTTTCATTTGTAATAACCCCAGACTGGAAATAACCCAAATGTTTATCAATTCCTATTTGAATAAAAATGGTTGTGGTATTTCCATACCATGGAACTCTTCTCAGCAATAAAAAAGAACAAACTATTATACACATAACATAGATGGTTTTCTTAACAATACTACACTATGTGAAAGGAGTTTGATGCAAAACAGTACATAATGTTGTTCCATTTTTATGAAACTCTAGAAAAGACAAATCTAACTAATAGTGGCAGGATTAGTAAGCAGATCAATGGGCTGCCCTGGTGGGGTAGGTATTGAATGCGGAGGGCATAAGAATACTGTCTGGGATGATAGATATGTTATGTTTGTGGTGTGATTGAATTATTTCATGCTTTTGTAAACTTATATACTTAAGGTTGGTAAATTTTTATTGTAAATAAATTATACCTCAATAGATAAATGGAACACCATATATGGTCTATTGCTTTTGGAAAAAGCAAATTTCATTATAAAACAAACGGTAAGAATAAAAGTGAACTAAAATATCAGGCAATGATATGAGTGACAAAATTTCAAGCATCATTGTACTAAGGTAGTAAGGTCATTGAACTGTCTAATGAAGAGTACAGATGTTCATGTGCTTGACTTTCCAAAGTGAAGAATACATTTTTAAAATGTTAAATTTAACCACCCAAATAGGATACAGTAGAAATAAAATATATGACTTCAAGCCACATGAAAAAGTAAAAGAAATTAAAAAAAAAATCCATCCAAAAGAATTCAAGAAAAATTTTTAAAATAAAGCATAGAACAAAATAGTATAAATAGCCCAAAATAAAACTGTAGGTATAAATCCAAGTAAAAGCATAAATCATAGAATAAGTGGACATTTGCCCAGTAAAAGACAGACAGAGTCAGAGGGGGATGCCTACTATGTGCCAAGGGTTGTGCATGGCATAAGAGAAAAGAAAAGGTAAGAAGCTTCTGATAAAGTGAGAAATCTGGCAAATAATTACCCTGCTGCAATTTCCTGGAAGGCAGAGCCCACACCCATTCCATTTTAGTTACAAGGCCTAGAACATAACAGTAGGCACTTTGAATTGAGATGATGGAATAGTTGCTAAGATTTCTGCCAATTTTTCGTTTAAAGATCATTTAAAATGATTTTTTAGTTGCACTCATTAATGATAAAATTAGATTATGCTCTTCCATGAATGTTAATAATTTTTATATTCTCCAGAATAAATTTTTTTTGAAAATTTTAAACATGTCTGTCCGTATGCTAATTAAAGACCTAGAAGTTGAGATAGTGTTGGCATTCAAGATAGCGTGAATGAAGCCCAGTGCGAAGATGACCACAAAACTCAACAAGTGTCACTTCCTGAAGGCCACTCAAGACTTGGGTGTGGCACGAGCAGTGGGAAGCCATCAGAATCTTTCTGTGTAAGCTCCCATGACTTAATTGACTTAATTCCTCTTATCCTTATGGTATTTCCTGTTGCACAAAGGGAAAAAATTTCTTTGTGATTCCTATTAAATCCTTTTAGTCGTCAGTTATTGCTGCAGGATAAAGGCTAAATTAATTTTATTGCTAAATCCCAGATACTTAAGAGCCTTCTTTCTTTCCTTATTTTTTTTTTTAACTTTTCACTAACAAACTTTATTTAGTAACCCCAGAGTTGGTTAGGGAGAAAGGAACAAAGATGTACAGGGTTACTCCTCCACGTACCATGCTGTACTGTGCACTTTTACATCTGTACCTCAGATACACAAAAGTCCTGTAATATGGTGCTGAGGTTACTCGTACCAAGAGCTAAAAGGTATTGATCTCTACATAGAATATCTCATTTGATTTTCACATCAAACTAATGAAGTAGGTGTATTAGTCTACCCTCTTTTTACAGAGAAAATACTAGGCTTACAAGAGTTACAAATGCACTGGGAAGCCGTGTCATTAAAATTTGAACTCTTGCTAATATTTCCAGTGGCCATACTTCTAACATGATGTAGCCCTGCCTACCTGTACATTCGAGAGCGTTATCTCCATTTTAGAGATAAGGGTATAGGAATAAAATGTTCTTGGAGCACACAATTATAAAAAGCAGCAGGATTTAAAACTACCTGTGTCTAACTCGCAAATCTAAGTTGCCCCACCTTGCCAAACACCTTGCTGATGCAAAGAATGTGTTTTCAGAGTGGGCTACACTAATTTTCCATTCAGGTCTAGATGTGGGACTAACTTAGTATGTTCTACTATACAGTCAGGGACCATAATGAGGCTAAATTAGAAGGAACTGGGATGAGCCCATAATGCATTATGACTAGAAAGGCCTGTCTGGCCCGGATACTCCGAGATGGCCCAGTGGGGCAAGTTTGGTGTTTTGGATGGGCTAGTTATGAGTATATGCTTTGTGTTCCAAGCTTGTCTTTGTTCACTTTCTTCTGGATTCTTCTTTCAAGAGGTAGAAGAAACAGCCATTTTCCTTCCCCCATTGCTTTTTTTGGGTTTCTCTTTTACCTTGGGTTTCTAATCTGTGACCTAACCAAGATCATGGGAGGACACATAGCAGGGAAGAAAGAACTTGGATTTTTTTACAAACAGGCCAGGAATTTAATACTGTCCATATGATCTATTCTAGAGTCCCCTTTGCTCACTGTATGGTCACCGGAGAGTAAGTTAGAAATACACAAACCTACTGGATCAAAACTCGCACTTTAGCAAGATCCCTAGGTGATTCATGGGCACAGTGAAGTTTGAGAGCCCTTGGTCTAGTGTATGACAGTACTCCAAGCCTCCATTTTCTTGCCTATAAAATGGGAATGCTAAGCAGGACATTTTAGACGGTGGTAATAAAATGCAAAGTGCCTAAGATAGAACCTGACTCACCAAAGATCAGTTGCAATGTTACAGTTATTATTATCCCAATTCTCCCGGCTACTATTTCATTGTTTGGAAACCTCATCGGTTTTTCTTTCTCTACTGGATTTCTTCCACTAACATAAAACTTGTTTGGGACTAGTTTTCCTCATCACAAAAATAAATAATTAGAACCCTCTTCTGATCCTACTTCACCGCCATCATGGTTCTCTTTCTCCTTTCCTCTACAGCAAAGCATCTCAAAAGACTTATCTCATCACACTCTTCTTGTTCCTCTCCTTTCTTTCTCTCCTAAACCCAACACTCCACCCAACGGCTGTTCTCGGGGACACTAGTGACCACCATGTATTGAATCCTGAGGCCTCATCTCACTTACTGAGTGTGTCATCACACTTTCTGCCTTGAAAGCCATCTTCATTTTGATTCTGAGACACCACGCTCAGCTGGCTACCCCCTTGCATTGCCTGCTCTCCTGCTCCCCATTTCACTGCTTCTATCTCTCTTTACACCTGTGAATATTGACATGCTATAGTGCTGGATAGTGAGGCCATTTTTTTTCCTTTTTCTACAAGCAATCCCTGGTGAATCATTCAATTTCAATGGCTTTAATTATATTATCTACCAGGGGATGACTTCTATGTCCTATCTGTAGCCTTGACCCTTCCCCTAAACAATCACCTACTTGCCATCTTCAGAAAATCTGCGCAGCTCACTTCCTTAACCTCCCTACTCAAAAAGTCACTTTCTCAGTGAGACCCGCCCTGGGCACCCTCAGGTTCTAACTCTGATTCCGGCTCTCTCAAACAGACGTCTTAGAAACACAAGGAGTCTGTGTGTCTCTCCTCCATGAAAAAATTGACATCTTCCTTTCCAGTTTTATTTTTTCTTTTTAGCACTTATCACTATCTAACACATTATCTATTTTAACTTATGCACCTTACTTATTATTTCCCCCTCCCCCCCTCAGTTCAAGTGAGACCCGCTAGACAAAGATCTTTCTCTTGGCTTCATGCTCTGCTGTGTCACCTGCGCCTGGAATAGTACATGGCACATAGTCTGTCACTCCACAGTCACTAAATGAATGCAGGATCCCAGTCTAAAGCAGAAGGAACAAGTTCATGATGGGTGTTCCCATGGCCACAAAACTAGTCCATGGCAAAGCTGTGAGTTGAACCTAAACTGGCTGAGGCCAAATCTCTGCATCACACACTGCCTCTATTCGGGTTTTTACATCGTCACACTCATTCTTAGGCTTCTGTTTTTATAAATGATACAGTATCTTTTGGGAGACTCAGCCCTATTCTCGGCACATGTTCACACACGGTGAAATGATGAGGAAGTGTCAGGATGACATCCCCCCGCCTGAGGCACTGTCTTTTCCAAGAGGTCAGTTTGAGAGCACCGGAATCGGAGCAAAAAGGAAAATGAATAGTTTCCCTTTCATTCTTTCCTATCACCCACTCTTTCCTCTGCCTACACAAACAGTTCTAGGATATTCTTCACACAGAAAGAGCAGAGGAAGTAGAGGGTTGTCTCCTTGGATGGCTCCTCTAAAAATAAAGTCTGATTTAAAACATCAGGAAACCCACTTGCTTCTGTTCTCTGACTAGGGAGTTAGAAGTGGTTGTGCTCGCCTCTTCCTGCCACTGCAACCATAGGACTCACGGACAGTGAGTGAAACTCGAGCAAAACTACCACTCCTCACTCTGCTGTTTGCAAGCAGGGCCATCTGGATTTCTCCAAGTTTCATTTTCCTCATGCCTAAAATGTGAATAATGGCCCTGCCGCAGAGGGTTGCTGCAGGGACTAAAGCTAACATATACAAAGAGCTTAGGGCAAGGTTTACCAGTCGTTACGAGAGTCAATTTTCTTCTAACTGCAATAAAGCTAGGTCTTACTTGTAGGGTTTGTTCTTGTTTATTCACTCCAGCAGCAAAAGAGATGCGTTGGATCCCTTGTAGAAAAAGCACCAGCCAGGCTTTATGGAGTCCTGATGTGAGCCAGGTTGTTGGGAGAAGCTTGGGGCCTAATTGTCTCCAGTTCTCATGTGACAGTGTAAGGTGAGTAGAATTAGCTCCATCTCTGAGATGAGGAAACTCAGGTTCAAAGATGGCAAAGAACTGGCTCTGGGTCATTTAGTCACTAAGGGGCAGAATAAGGATTCAAACTCAAGCCTGACTCTGATGACTCCATTACTTGAAGCAGAGTAGCAACTCCATCATCGCACAGGCCCACACGACAGCCCCCCAGTGCTCACCCAGGTCTTCTGTAACAGACTCTCCCCGCCTTGGAAAACTGCCATGACCTAAAAGGGCTCAGCCATCCCCCAAACGGGAAAATGTCTATCCCACACATTGATTTTACTTGCTGAGACATGTCAGACCCCTGATCCTACGGCCTGTTCTGCTGTCCTCACCTTTCACTTGAACATTATAATTTCTTCCTATCGCTTCTCGGCCTTTTGGCTAAGATCAAGTATATAATTTCTTCCTAACTCATCTCTGCGCCTCTAATTTCCCAACTGTGCAACTTATCTTCCTGTTGCTATCAGACAGAGCTCCCTGAACACTTGAGGGGCCTTCTCTTGCTCTGAATTCTCTGAAAGCTCCCAACTGCCTACAGAGTTGATCTCAGAGTTCCCATCAGCCACCTTTCCAAGCACATCTCCTGCCACACGTGTGTCACGCCCGCTTTGCTTCTGTCATAGTGGGTTTCTTACTGTTCCCCAAATGTGCTGGGCTCAGTCACACTTGTCCATGTAGTTCAATAAACTCAAGTGCTATTCTTTGAGTAGCAGAATCTTGCCATAGTCAAGCTTACCCTTACTTAGGAGCATATGACTGGGGACAGAGTTTCTGGAAAACCACTAAGCAAAAAATATGAAAATGCTCATAAATATCTAAATCTTTATCCCTCTGTCCCACTTTTAGGAATTTATCCTAAGGACAACTTCAGAGATGAGCACAGACATATACAATGCTATTTTTTGTTGCTAATTCTTTCAAGCTGTATACAATCTAAATGCTTAATCCCAAAAAATTTGTTGTAAAAATGTATAAATTTTGAGATCCCCATATGATAATACTTCTATTGTCTCTTTAATCATGATTTTTAAAATGTTTGGTGCCATGAAAATGCTCTCCCAGTATAATAGATGGGAAAGTATAGATTAAAAAAAAGTATACACACCTTATAATTTTAATTCTGCTAAGGAAAAATATAAATACATATGTATGCATGCATGTATATGTTTACTTAAAAGACCAGAAGTATATATGACAAATATGAATATTGATTATCTTCTAGTATAGAGATTGTATATTAATTTTCTTCATTATACTTTTTATATTTTCAAAACATGTATTTAATTATATGTAAAAAAATACCTTTTAAGAGTTCCTATTCACGGGCGGCGCCTGTGGCTCAGTCGGTAGGGCGCCAGCCCCGTATACCAAGGGCGACGGGTTCAAACCCGGCCCCGGCCAAACTGCAACCAAAAAATAGCCGGGCGTTGTGGCGGGCGCCTGTAGTCCCAGCTACTCGGGAGACTGAGGCAGGAGAATGGCCTAAGCCCAGGAGTTGGAGGTTGCTGTGAGCTGTGTGAGGCCACGGCACTCTACCGAGGGCCATAAAGTGAGACTCTGTCTCTACAAAAAAAAAAAAAAAAAAAAGAGTTCCTATTCACTTTCAAGACCTAGCACAAAATTTTCCTCTAAACATTTCCTTAATTCTCCCAGCCTGACTAAATCCCTGCTCCTTTGAGTTCCCAGAGTATATGTGCTCCCTTTTGTCTTGTTGTACAGTGAGTTATTTATATGTCTTACTCCACAGGTAAGCTGCAACAGTCTGAGCACGGGCTCCAGGATTTACTCATTGGGCATAAGCTTTGCCCATTGTAGAGGAAGCTTCATGGGCTATTTATGGAACATTAGAACAAGGAGAAAGGCTTAACTGTTTTTATACATGTAGCTTTATACCTGATTTGCTTATGCCTGAGACTTCCTTGAACAGAGAGAGAAATGAGGTCTTGCAAGAAAATATTTGGAATCTGATGTCAGAATTAGAATGTCTGGCTTCTGATGTTAACTTCCTGTACCCCTAATTTTGTCCCCAGGGCACCCATGAGCCCAAGTTCCTCACAGCCATTCTGCCTTCTCACCACTACCTCAGCATCAATCTCTCCAGGGGCCCCAGCCCTCACCCTAAAAATTACAAGCCCTCACCACATATAATTTGAGTGAGGATCTTCTTGGCTCTCAGATGTATTTCATGACAGTTTCTTGATTTTCAAAATATCTTAGGCAAATTTTCCAAGTCTCATTTCTAACAGTCCTTTTATGTTTTTTTTTTTTTATTAAGTCATAGCTGTGTACATTAATGTGATCATGGGGCATCACACACTGGTTTCATAGCTTTTATGTTGTTTACTTCATTTTAATCTATCCTTCCCTCTCACATGGGAAGAATTTTTATTTTTCATTTTTCCAGATATATACTTACCTATTTAATCCTGACTGTCTTCAAGGCCTCTTGGATTTTTATGGCATATGAACATGAACTTAATCGTGAGTGTTCACAGAATTTCTTTAAATTTGATCCTTATATATTCCCTTATAAGGACAAAAAGCACAAAAAGAGAAGAATTTATGAGAGTATATCCCAGGGGAAAAGGATCAACAATGCTAAGGCTCCATGATTTCAATTTCTCAGAAATTTCAATTCCTGTTTTAATACCACCAGCCTTTCCCTGAACTTCAGGGAAAGGATGTGGCATAATGGGTGGTGTTGGCATTAAACTTGAGTGTAAATCCAGCCTTCCTAACTAGCTGCTGGGTCTTGGGAGAATTATGTAATGGAATCTCAGTGCTTTCACCTAAAGAATGGGAACAATAAAACTCACCGGGTAATGAGACAATGAACGTGAAATGCCTAATGCTGTTCTTCTCACTAAGTATGTCTGTGCCAAACGTTTATTTGGCAGAACAAGTGATCAAAATTTGCTTTGTGCTTTGATATTGATGCCACAGGAGATTTAAAAGGAAGAGCCCCCACCCCACTCTGCAGTCCATAATCTTATGTCTTTTTGACCATCTCTGAGCATTTCCCTTTCCCTAACTACTCATTGACTCTTCTACTTCTGAGAAGGCAAGTTGATCAATTATTTATAGTATTCCAATCTAGATGTTTATACTTAGATACCTACTTCATGAAGAATTTATTCTCATTTCCCAACGGGTTTTAGAAGTTTGTGATTGATTCTGTCTCTAGTCCATCTATTACAAGTATTGATAGTTGAAACAAGAGTCTCATCAGTTACTGATTGCACCATCAATCAGTATTACTGGTGGAAGGGTGGTTGAACTGTCCAGACAGAGCAATAATTTTCAAACTTTCTTCACTGCCACATCCCCATCCGAAAATACTGGCACATAGCAGAAGTTTAATTATGAATCGATGAGTAAATTAAGAATAGACAAATGCTTTTTTTGACAGTGTACCTCTGTGGGTAAAACAAAATGTGAGCAAGCACCCCTAGTATATGTCCTTTACATATTTAGATATTATATTTGTGTAAATTAATATATTATGTATACTAGACAACATACACCAAAACAGAAACTGAAAAGGATAAAATGAAAAAAGAAATTAAGAGCAGAGGTTCCCATATTTTCTTCTCATGTTCCAACAGCTTTTTGAGCCAAGGAAGAGAAATACCCAGTGTCTGACCCAGCTGTGATCCCAAACTATCATTTACCCTTCATCAATCTGTGTCCAGAAACTGAAGCATCCACAGTCTACAATCCTCTCACTCTCCTCTTCCCTGCTCCCAGTAAAAAACCCAAAGGCCTTTGCAGAAGGTTATATCCTGTACTCTGAGCACACACACACTATTTCTTCTCTGGGAAATCAGTAGGACAAAAATACTATACTTTCTTGAGAATGCATGTATAATTCCATGCTATCGTTTGTTTGCTCCAAGGTGCCTAGGAAATGGTCAAAGAGTATGTTACATGGACATTATTTTCAGGTACTAAAAATGAAGGAACCACTATAGCCTCACATACCTTAGCTCCTTCCCCTACTAAAAGAAGAGCAAGCAACTTTCAGGAAAGCTGGAACAGACAACATTGGCCGGGAACAAGCTAATCTTCCACTATTTCTTCCTGAGAGTCTTCTCAATCAAGTCTGAGACGACCACTGTAACAGGAAAGGGAGGGCACCCCTTTAGGGGAGAAAATAATTTTAGAGAGAGACAGAGAACAAGAAGGCAAAAATCACATAAGGCTTGGTGTGAAATTGAGAAACAAAGAGAGAATCTTCATGGTTGGGTGGCTTAAAAGAGCCCTCAAGAGCCAAAAAAAAAATGAGAAACAAGAATTTTATAAAGGAACGGGAGACGAGAATTTTGCTGTGGCATATAAATTGGAACCTCATAGATGCTTTCTAGGAGATTTTAAGAAACATTTGAAATGCTGTGAATCCCTTTCATTTGGTGTTTCTTTGAGTGAGACTCCATGCTAGATTTTGTGAAGCCCCAGCTTTTATTCACTTTATACAGGTAGTAGAGAGACCCAGAGCTTTTGTTCAGTCTCTTGAATAGCATAATGCCACAGTACATCAACCTTCTCTGAGGGTCTGAAAGCAACTCACCTGTGACACTCCTCACTTTGAACTTGACTCACAGTAACCCAGTGCTACCACTTCTTCACTCATGCTGCCCAGTATGATCAATATATTTCTGTATCTGTGATAGAGAACGTATAAAGTCAAATGTGTTGATTAATAAATTCTATTTGATAGTCAAAAGGAAATCCTTTAAATTTGGAGGTGTCCGTGGTTAGGAAAAATCCAAAACAGAGGCCATCGATGATAGAAAGCTTCTTTTTTTCCTAAACATTAAAATGTGCCTGCCAGTCATTTAAACTCTATGGCACAATCAAGCAGGTCAATTATTTAAGCAGCACAGATTCTGGCTGCTGTGATTCTTTTTCTCTGTTTATTGCAAGAATAGTTATCCCAGGAAGGGTTGTTAAGGACCAATAGCAGAGGAGAACACAAAACCAGAAGGGCCCCAAAGCCAGACCAAAACATGTTGAATTCAGATATGGACCTCTGGGCAAAGAACAAATATTAATACTTTTGTTGTTATTGTTGCGGTTTGGCCAGGGCCAGGTTTGAACCTTCGGCATATGGGGCCGGCACCCTACTCACTGAGCCACAGGCACCCCCAGAACCAATATTAATAATTAAGCCCTTGTTGGGCGGTGCCTGGGGCTCAGTCGGTAAGGCGCCGGCCCCATATACCAAGGGTGGCAGGTTCAAACCTGGCCCCGGACAAACTGCAACCCCCCCCAAAAATAATAATAATAATAATTAAGCCCTTGCTAAGCACTAATTTTGTAGGGAATAACACTTAATTTATTTCTAATTTGTTTCTTTTATGTAAACATTTGATTTATGAAATGAACATTTAATATTCTCACATAAGCAAAAAGCAAGGTCAAGTTCGATGTGATTTATAAGTGCAACAGACAAATAGGTAATAGGCAGATAGATAAATAAATGATCCATACTGAAGTATTTTACCAGCATTTAAAAAGAATAGGTTAAAGCTACATACACTGACCTAAAAGATCAGTGGGGAAAAAAAACTTTCTAAGTTATTTCTTTTTAGATTTTTTTTGGGGGGTGGGGTAGGGAGACAGTCCCATTCTGCCATCTTGGGTAGAGTGCTGTGATGTCATAGCTCACAACAACCTCAAACTCTTGGGCTCGACTGACCCTCCTGCTTCAGACTCTCGAGTAGCTGAGACGACAGCTACCACCACAATGCTGGCTACTTTTTCTATTTTAGTGGAGATAGGGTCTCACTCTTGCTCAGGCTGGTCTTGAACTCTTGAGCTCTGGCAATCCACCTACCTTGGCCTCCCAGAGTGCCAGGATTATAGGTGTGAGCCACTGGGCTTGGCCTGTAAGTTATTTGTTAAAATAAATTTACAAATTTGAAATAATTTATTTATTGTGCATGGCATGCAATCATTAAAATTCTGAAGGTAACATTTATTAACTTTGTGACTCTAGGTAAATACCTTACCCTTCTAAGCTACAGTGTTTTCACTGTTTAAACAAGAACAACAAAAATATTTCCTGCCTCTTTCATGGGGTTCTTTTGAGGGTCAAAGTAAAAATAATGTACGTGAGAATGAGTTCTAATTCATCAATAATACAAAGATATGACTGTGTCTTTGGCATGGGCTTTGCAGCCCAACAGATCCCATTTACTGCACAGCAACCCTGAGCAAATTTCTTAATTTTTCTAAACTTCAGTTTCCTCAGCTATAACATGCGAAATAATTAAATGACTAGTTCATTGAAATAATTAAATGAGGTAAGGTAAATATACAGCACAGTATCTCTCCTACAGTGCTTGAGAATTGGTGGTGGTTGTTCACTTACTCATTCCTTTGGTATTTATTTATTGAGTATATATTAGGAGATAATCCCTGAATTCAAGAAATTTGTTATAATAGAAGGAGACAGGCCATAAACAAAGAGACAAATAAATAAACAAGATGTCGAGACCAGTACGTGTAATGAACATAATTACAGAAGGAAAGAGAGAGAGGTGGAAGTGCCAATGTGTGTCAGGTTACTGAGGAAGGCCTCCCTGAAGAGGTGCCGTCCGAACAGACACTTGAAGGAAGTGAGGAAAAGAGGCAGGGCACTATCTGGAGGAAGCAGTGCAAAGGCCCTGAGGCAGGAAGGTGTTTGATGTTTTCCAACAATAGCAAAGAGGTCAGGATGACTGGAGGACAGTGTGCAAGTGGGGAGTTATAAGAAATGGTTCAGAAAGAAGCCAGTAGTGGGTAACATATGGCTTTCTATTTTAGGAAGAGGACTAGAATTTTACTAGGACGAAATGAAAAGCTATCAAGAGATTTTTATCTAGAAGGTGTGGCACAGTGGGAAAGGGGACAAGTGAGAAGACAAATGGGTCCATGTGAAAGGCAATGGCAGCAGGGGAGAAGTGATCACGTCCTGGGTAGGTTTTGAAGGAAGAGCTGGCAGAATTTACTGATGGATTGGATGTGGTAGGAATGAGAGAGGAATCAACGATTTACTGTTTACCTGAGCAAGTAAGAAAATTGAAATATCATTTACTGAGATGGAAAGATGACAGCGATAAATAGACATGAGTGAAAATAAATCAAAGAAAGAAGAGTTTGATTTTGGATATATTCATAATGGATTATTCATAATTACTATGAAGATGTTGACTGGGAACCTGTATATACAAGTAAAAATTAATGGAGAGGCTGGGGTTGGAGATACTAACTTTGAAGTTATCTACCACAGGTTTAGATGCATTTAATTAAAAAGTCCGTGTTGATGGAGAAGTAAAGAGATCCAAGGACAGAGCTCCAAGGTCCTTCAAAGTTTACAGTTTGAAAGGACATTTGCACTAGATTATTTATCACAGGTCGATTAACAATTGCCAAGATGTGGAATCAACCCAAGTGCCCATCAACCCATGAATAGATTAACAAACTGTGGTGTATGGATACCATGGGATACTATTCACACATAAAAAATATGAAGACGACATCTTTTGTATTAACCTGGATAGAGTTGGAGAACATTCTCTTTAGGAAAGTATCATAAGAATGGAAAAGCAAGTATCTGATGTATTCAACACTAATATGAAACCAGTAAATGAACTAATACATGCTCATACGGTAGAAAAACTCAATTTAATTCAAGTTGGGGGGACAGGGGAGGAGAGAAAGGGAGAGGAAAGAAGGGAGGGGAATTGGTGTCTTCTCACCTAATGGGTACAATGTAAGGTACATAGCACAGCTCCTGAGTCAGTGGCACAACCGCAGCAGGGACCTCACCTGACAAACACAAACATTGTAACCTAATAGTTTGTACCCTCATATTAATCTAAAATTTAAAACCAAAGTTTACAATTTGAGAAAATTAGGAAATACCAAGGAGAATGAAAAGGAGCAACTAATGGAGTGGGAAAAGACCCGTGGGAGAGCAGGTTGTGGAATAAGTTTCCAAGAAAAGGTAATAAACTGCTACTTCAGTGTGTAGGGTAACACGAGGCCTAAGAACTGATCACTGAATACGTCGTAAATTATTAGTAATTTCGCTTTGGCAGAAAACTGGGGATGAAAGCCTTGTTGATTAGGTTCAAGGTAGAAGGAAGGAAAATTAGAGACAATGAGTTTAGACAACACAGTCAAGGGTTTTTGTTGCACGTGAAGGAGAGAATGGGGGAAGTGAGAGGGAAGGACATCAAGGAGCCATCATGTTTTTTTTAAGATGGCAGCTATTGAGCTGAATGGAAAGATCCAGGGAGAGGAAGAAAAACAAGTGAGACTGAAGAAAAAATGCACAATTGTAAGAGCTGTGTGTTTGAGTGGGAGAGAGGGGCTGAGACAGGAGACAAATGAAGGGCTTGGCCTTACGCAGAGACACGACTTCTCATCCGTGGAAGGAGGGAAGGCCGAGGCTAGTCAGGGGACAGAGGTGTGGTGGTGAGACTGCAAGAAAACTCTTTGTTTTTCTCAGTAAAATAAGAAAAAAGGGAATCAGAGGAGAAAGAGAAGGGTAGAGGAAGTGGGAGATTGAGGACAGAGCAGTCATTTCAGACACTTGGCAGATGATTAGACCAAAGGAAAAACACAGACTGATTACGGGTCAGCACTAAACATCCTCTTGAGGTTAGCGGTGAGTTAAAAACATTGGCCAGCGATATACCAAAAATGTTTTTACTAAGTTTCTGATGTCACTTAATGGATTTTTCCAATTAATTAATAATTTTAAACTTGTTTCTAAGAAATTTTTCTCACATGGTATCTAGTTCTATGTTTGTTGCTGGATCTAGAAATAGATAATTCTCAAAAATGTTATTGTAATAAGTTGGAAGTTATATCTTTATTTCATGGACTTTCAGCAAATTTGGGTTCTTGGTAATGTGAACACAAAACACTAGGTGCTCATTACTTCATCTGTTCATCTTTTATTTGATTTTCTGCCATTTGACTCTGCCATTTGATTTTCTTTGTTTTAAGTTTTTATCTTAGAACCCCATTCTTCTGGGACTCTGTGTCTCTCTAGCTCTGTCTGTGGGACCATGGAATAATCAGATTTCACGATAATTTCCATGTCCTGTAAAAGAAACCTTAACTTCTAAAGAGGCTGTAATTTTAAGTGGTTGTCTTAGTTAATAATGTCATGCCCTAGCAATAATATTTAAATTTGTATCTCTGCTCCCTGAAAGAAATAAATACTTGAATTTCCTTTCTTAAGTCAGTCCCTAACTTGGAAATTCCCTTTTCTCCCACATGCTGGAAGTCGAATAAAAGATTTTAAAGTCTTATAAAATCTAATACTGTTGTGTTTTTTCTTTAAACAAAAAGTTCAAAAGTGTAATCTTATTTAAATTAATAATGAACAACTCAATAATATAGGAATATTATGACAGTAAGTCTATGTTAAAAAAAAAAAAAGCACTTTTTTAAACAGATTGGGATTAAACAATGATAAAAGGCAAACCATTTTATTGGCTAATTTTTTTCAGAGACTAAATTCCAAAGTATTAGTCTAATAGATAGTTGGGCTTCATATATTTCTAACCTGAGGATAAATCCCATTGATACTTCATTTAATCAATGTATTTAGTAAAGAGAGTAAACTTGAAAGTACATTTATCACTCTAAAAAAAAGAACTAACAGAAATATTCCTCTTTATATATTTTAATATCTTATTCATTTCTGTTTTATAAAAATACTATTGTAGTTAAAACGATTTGGTTTTTAATAGCTGCTATATTTTACTAGCTTCATCAGATATTTCAATTTTCTCATACACTTGGGGAAATGGGCCTATTTGTTGGGAAATAGATTGATTTTATTTGGGGGAAGAATAAAAGGGAATAAGAAGGCTAATTCATTACTGGGCAAGGCAGTGAAACTGAAAACATAAAGCATGTGGTTTTCATTTCTTTTCAAACAAACAAATAAACAAAACCAACCACACATTTTACACCCTAGGGAATCAGCTAGACAGAAGTGACCTGGCTTCGACTTTTCAACAAGTCCGACTTTTCTGATACTAGCAGAAACAAGATCAATCATTTACAAATTTTAGAGTCATACAGGCCTGACAATTAAGTTTGCAAACTTGCTGCTGTGTGCTTACGTTGGCAGCCTTGTACAAACTCCTCAGTAAAGTTTTATAACTTAGTATGTCAGTGTCCCACAGTTATGTTCCTGCGGACCTGTGGTGGTGTCATGCTGAGTGGCATTCATGATCGTTGGGTTCTTTTCTGTGCTGTCATGAGAACACTGGAGTTTGAATTAGAGCACAGAACAAACATGAAGTTTCTTGTTAAGCTTGGCAAGAGTGGAAATAAAATCAGAGACTTGTTAGTCCAAGTTCATGGGGATAATGCTATGAAGAAAACGGCAGGGTACAAAGGTTTAAACATTTTTCTGAGAAGAGAGAAAGCATCATTGATGAAGAGAGGTCAGGGTGGCCAGGAACAAGCAGAACTGATGAAAACTTTGCAAAAAATTCATCGAATTGTGGGTCAATATCATCCGCTGTGATGAAGCATAGCAGACTGAGTAAGCATTAATAGAGAAACAGGAAGATCTTAACTGAAAGTCTTGGCGCGAGAAAGGTGTGGCTTCTGCCTCATGACAATATACCCCCTCAGACAGCACAGTCTATTAGGAGATTTTTAGCCAGTAACCAAATAACTGTATTGGAATACCTTTCCTACTCACCTGATACAGCCCCGTTAACTTTTTCCTTTACCTAAAGATAAAGAAAATATTGAGAGGAAGACATTTTGATGACATTCAGGACATCAGGGTAATAACGTCAACAGCTCTGATGGCCATTCCAGAAAAACAGTTCCAAAATTGTTTTTGAAGAGTGGACCAGGCACTGGCATCAACGCATAGCTTCCAAAGGGAAGAGTACTTTGAAGGTGACCATAGTAATATTTAGCAATGAGGCATGTAGCACTTTTTCTAGGGTGAGTTTGGAACTGAATTGTCCCAAATTGGCTTCAAGGAAAACAAATCATTAAGACAGTGTGCACCACTGGAATGAAAAAAAGAACCTACTGATCAGTCAGAAACCTGATTGTCATAAGAAAAATCAGGTGATTTTCTTGGTGTGATTTAAACAAGTGGATTTCAGGTAAATGTAGAAGATAATTGTGAGAAAATGTGGTCCTACCTGAATGGGTCTGAATGTCATAACACGGTTATGACCAATTTCCACATATACATTAAAAATGTGATGATTTATGCAAACTGACATTTGTTGAAAAGGGAGAAGGAGAAAGGGAGGGAAGGAGGAAATAAGGAAGAAAAAGAGAAGAAAAGAAAGATCAGCCAGAAATGAGACCAAATAAAGATGATTTAGAAATAGAAAGGAAGGAATTCCATGATGGATCTCAACCTTTCCTGGTCTACAATCCACTAATCACTCCAACAAAGTAATCAGATCCAAGATACCAGCAAATTATCAGTAAGAAGTAAAGCTAGCAACGTACCAAGCACCTTTTATATGTTATTTAATCATAGCAATTCTATGAATAGCTTTTAAAATTAGCTTGATTTTAAAGTTGAGGATAAACTAAGAAAAGGCAAACAAACTTCAAGTTCACCCAGCCAGTAAGTTGCAGAGTTAGACTTTAATTAAGCCACCTAATGCCAATGTCTGTCTTTGCTAATCCTTACAAGAAATGGACTAATTAGCTCTTACTATTCTACTTCCTTCAACTATTGGGTTTTCCCAGAATGCTTTAAATGGTTTAAAAATTCTAAATAATCTTTGCATTTTTCCTAGATGACCTGTTTCTACTATGTTTTACATATAGCAGCTAACAGCCAAAGAACTACAGGCTTCTACAGTTCTACCAACTTTCTTTTGGAGAAGAAAAGAAAAAATTCCCCTACTTAGCTTCAACCAGACTAATTAAATCAGACTTTTGTTAAAGCTCCAAGTGATTCAAATGTATGGCTAAAGTTGAAAACATATTTATCTGGCATCTTATTTGTCTTAACAACTATTTTGACAGCCACATCACATTTTAAAACATTTCCATCATAACACTTTGTCACAGGTAAAGTGTTAAACAGATGAAGTTGCTGAATTCCTCAACTCTGAATTTGTGCATGTGCCTTTGGGATTCCACGGCAGATCTCACTTTCGTCTCAGTTGCCTTTTCCATCATGTCAGATGGTTAAGAATTTTTCAGTCCTGTTTCTACCAAAGAACTAGTCATTCTTCTTTTCAGTCTCATGCCATACACGATCTTGATCATCATAATTTATGAGCTTCCCTAGGTTAGTGACTAATAAAAGGTAGAAACAAGAGTAAAACTTAGTGGCATAATATTAGAGAGCTCCCTCTCATTTGGCATTGATCCACATATGACTCATCGTTTCCTCTTTCGTAAGCTAGTTTTAACATCTTGATCATAATAATGAGATGTTTTACGACTTCTTCCTTTTAAGAGTTTCTTGGGTGTCCCAATGAAATGATCACACTTCTGATATCAGAACTTTATATCCTAGCTGATGACCATCCAGCTCAAAGTCAACCAACCTGCTGTCTTTTAATGAATGACATTAAAAGTACAATTCTTCTGTGTCAGTCTTGGCAATTAAAACCAGGAGTGATAACTCTCCACTGGGAGCAAAAATGGAAATTTAGAGACATGGTCACATGTGCAAAGAGTCATCTCAATACTGAAGGGGACTGGCTCAAGTTAGCAGCTTGAGCAAGACTTTCGCTTAAAGAAGCACCTCTCCATCACCAGTATAATTATCATTTTTTCATGAAAAAAAATAGCCAGATAGAACATTTGAAATCCTCAGAAAGAGTATGAAAGCAATTTCAGGAATTTCCCAAATAGCTAGAGCAGAATGAAAGTGACCGTCCCTCATCCATAGCATAAAATCATATTTTAATCAATTGGTTCATGAATAATCTCTTTTTTCTTTTATTTCTGATGTGTCGCTAAAACTTTTAGAGAAAAATATGTTTGTGTGTTGAAATTTTTAAATAACATAAAAATAGATATTGAAGTCTTTTCTATTCTTATTATCTACAGGTAACTATTATTAATATTGGAGTGCTTATGTTTCACGATTTTTTTCTGTGTACATGGAAATATAATTCTCTAACACAAATGAAGTATCACTGTTCAACTAGTTACTTTTTAATTGCATTATAAATCATACACTTAAAATCAGAATATAGGCGGTGCCTGTAGCTCAGTGGGTGGGGCACGAGCCACATACACCAAGGCTGGTGGGCTCGAACCCGGCTGGGCCAGGTAAAACAACAATGACAACCGCAACAACAACAAAAAAATAGCCGGGCATTGTGGTGGGCTCCTGTAGTCCCAGCTGCTTGGGACATTGAGGCAAGAGAATTGCCTGAGCCCAAGAGTTTGAGGTTGCTGTGAGCTGTGATGCCACAGCGCTCTACCAAGGGTGACATAGTGAGACTCTGTCTCAAAAAAATAAAATCAGAATATATACATTCATTTACTTTCTTAATGACTGCAGAGTTCAGCATATGGAACCACCATAACTTATTTAATCAGTTCGCTGTTGTTAGTTTTTTTTCTATTTTTCTGTGTTTTATGCAACATAATATTACACTTTTGATTTGTTTTCTAATTGTCAATAAAGTTAATTATTTCACCATGACAGTTATATGCATGTTATTAACCTAACTTGATCTCTTTATTAGGCTATTAGCTAATTGTTTTCTTTATTAGCTTAGGTTTTTTCATATGTAATAGATATTAACGCTTTGCTATCTGGATTGCAAAGTTTTTCTCAGTTAAGATTTTTAATTAATTTGGTGAGTCATTACTTTATTGTATGTTTTATAGGCTGCAGGCCACACTTATATAAGGGGCTTCTTCACTCCCAGGATTTATAGAAAAGTACTTCTATATTTTATCATTTCATGTGGCTTTGCATTTTATATTGAGCTCTTTTATCCACCTGGAATTTTTTCATAGATACCATGAAAATTTAACATTTCCTGAAATTGATTCATAAGTAATTTTATTTTTTAAAAAAATGTTCCTGGTGTGGCAGTTAACACACGGTGCTTTTCAGTCACAACGATCTTTACCTGAGACCAAACTATGCCTCTTTCTCACAATTGACTGTTAGCAAATTACTGTCTAACTCGGCTCTCTCATCTGTCCAATGTGGATATTAAGTAGTAAGCCACATAGCTCACAGAATGGTGAAGAATATATAAGAACCTGCAGAACGGCTCTTAGCATGGACTTAAAGCATAAAGAGAACTTACTGCCAGTAATTCTCATTATTATTTGATTCTAGAATAAGAGTGACCACAATCCTGTGCTGTAATATTATTTTCTGCAGTGTCCTTTTCTGTCATTGTTTAATTCACGTTTGTTCATTTGTTGATTTTTTTTGCTGAGTTAGCTAGTTGTCTGAGTTGGTTTGGATTAGATGGACAGGATTAAAGCAAAGCAAACTGTCATCTACTAAACACCTCTTTTCACTGTTCTAGCATATATCATAAAATCCACTGCGTAACAGATCCAATTTGCTGCTAAGAAATGAATGCCAACGTTTGTTAATACTTGCTTTATATTATTTTCAGCAAGAGTCCAACTTCTAACTCATTTTCAATTTAGAAGCGAACCTAAGGTTGAGAGGTGGCAGAAACTAATGTTACCCTGTTTATTTTCTTAATTTTTATTATAACCATTGCATTAGTTATGTGATTATCTATAAAACTTTTTGTCTCCTCCACTAAATTAACAATAACCACCCGTAAGTGCATGAGACTCCATCCCTAGCACAGTGCCTGGCTCACACTAGATGCTCACTAAATGTTTCCTGAATGATAAATGGAATGTCTATTGTACATCTCATGTATTAGATGAAATTATTTAAATCTGAAAACAATCTTGCAAAATAAATGTTATTATTTCCATTTCACAGATGAAGAAAATTCAGCTCCAAATTAGTGAAGCTGCCAAGAGACTGACAGTTCCCATCCTAAATTGGGACCTCGGTAACCTCAGTGCTGGTGGGTGAGGCGGGCCTGGCCCTGGGTAGAGGGTGGGTAGTGAGTGTGGGTCTCAGGTTGGCACTCTTCAGGTGCTGTTTCCCATCTCCTTCCTTGTAAGGCCAATCTTTGTGGTTTCCTTTAGGTAAAGTGGAACTAAGTCCTATAGCAAGTAAGATAATCAGCTTTAGAAATGTCCTTAAGAAGCTAAAATAGACACTCATTGTTCCTATGGGCAAGTTATCCAGCCTCACCCTTCACAAATTAGGCCAGAATTTCAATCTGGCTAGTGGTGAACTCTCCAGTGACAAATAGGTTATAACCTACTTTTAGAAAGGGAAAAGGGACTAGCTGTCAAAAAACCTGACATTGCCTGCCAAGACACGTTATCGGTTATTTTTTTTTCCTGTATCTACAGGCTTTCTGCTCAGCATGACTCTCTGCTCTGCTCACTTGTACCAGGTGGTCTATAAAACAAGACTTATCAGGAAACTGAAACTTGGAACCAATCAAGGGAGGCCAACTGCCAAACAGCCTGTCACAACACTGCTCTGTCTGTCAGCATCCCAACTTATGTAAACACCTGGTTATGAAACAGGGCACATGAATTTAAATTGATGGCAATGTTAAGTTTGATTCCATGTCATCTAATAGAGTGCTCGATTGGAAATTCCGGTAGTGGTTCTACGGCTAACTTCATGGATTTTAGATATGGGGGGAAAAGTCAGTACCAGCTCTGTTTGCAATAATACAAGCCAGGTGCTGTTTCTAGGACAGAGGGATGCTTCTCCAAAATTTCACTCATCAGAGAAAATAAAGAATTTATAGCTGAATTAAATGAAATAGAGGAATTAGATTTCAAGTGCCTATCAGGTTGCAGGAATAAAAGTTGAGATGAGTGTAAGGGAGGAAGACACACCTTTAGAACAAACAGTAAGTATGAAGTTCTCCCCAGAGAACATCTGGACTCTCAGGTCTCACTTTAAGTACCAGATCCTCTGGGAAGTCTTCCCTAAGCTCTCAGACCCCCTCAACACCAGGCCTGGAACGTTTTTCCCTGTGCTTACGTAGCATCTTCTCTTATGCCCATTGTAGTCCGTACTGTACTGTGTTCCAATCACCAGCTCACTAGGCTCTCTCCACACATGTGAAAAATTCCTCAGGGCAGGATTTGGATCTCATTCACCATCATTATCCTCCCATCAGCTAAAGGCCTGCTATATATGAGACCTCAGAAACGTGTGTTGAATAAATGAACAAGCAGTACCCCAGGCTACACAGAATAGTGATGAGCCCACTGAAGAAAGTAAAAATGATGGGCTGGGGCACGGTGGCTCACGCCTGTAATACTAGCAATCTGAGAGGCCGAGGCAGGTGCATTGCCCTAAGCTCATGGGTTTGAGACCAGCCTGAGGAAGAGCGAGACCCTGTCTCTTAAAAAAAACAAAAAAAACCAGCCGGGTGTTGTGGTGGGCACCCGTAGCCCAGCTACTCAGGAGGCTCAGGCAAGAGAATCACTTGAGCCCAGGAGTTGGAGGCTGCTGTGAGCTGTGATGCTACGGCACTCTACCCAGGGTGACAAAGCGAAACTGTCTCAATTAAAAAAAAAAATTAAAAAATGTGAAGAAGAACAAGAGGAGGAAGAGAAAGAGCTGGAGGGGAAAGAGGAAGCTGAGGAGGAGAAAAGAAAGAGCGGGCGGGGGAGAAGGAGGAAGGGAAAGAAGCAAAGCTACCTCAGGGCGGAGAGGCAAGAGGAAGCTGAGCCTCACAGGATAGCATGACGGACGTGAGTCTCAGCTTCCAGATGGAAGAGAAATGCAGGAAAGTAAGAAACAGCCCAAGCACCTTCGGTCCTACTAAACAATGGGAAGTAACAGTGGCAGCTGTGTGGAGTCCTGGTGTGACTGTGAGGGACATCTTCCCGGAGCAAGTGGGACGACCTGATCCCCATCTCACTGCTCTCTCTCCCTGAGCTGGGGAGCAGGTCACACTCTCGGAAGAGTCTCAGAGACAATGAAGTTTGAAGGGAGGAACCAAATGACCTAAGAGAGATAAAAAGAGGACCAATGGGGTACTTGGCTTTAATCCGAGCTTCCTCCCTTGTTCGTCAAGTGACCTTTGAAAAATTATTACATTTTCCATAGCCCCAGTTTCCCTACCTGTGTACTAACATCTTTCTCTTTGGGTGCTAATGTAGATTAAATAATGTATAATTAACAGAAAGCATCTAGCCTAGTAATCTCCTGGTATATAACAGGCGTTCAATACTTGTTTCCTTTCTCCTTCCTGGTCAAACCAGAGGGTTTATTTTCTTGATTTCCTCCTACATGCATTTGGAATTTAAGAAAATGAGGGAAGGGAATGTCTGCCCAACAGACAGAAGTAGAGTTGGGAAGACCTGTTGCTGGGATATGTCCTCAGTGATATCCTGTTTTAGATTGTTTTTCTAAATAACTAAAATGCAGTTAGAACCTGAATATCAAAATGTGTAAGAAACCAAAAAGCCAAACAGACTGGGACTATGAGTGATGGTAGCGTTAGGATCAAAAAGATAGTAGTCAGCTAGAATAAAGGGGCAAATTTGAAAGGAGGAGACATAAAAAAAGCGTAAGCTCTCACACCTGGTTCCAAAAACTCAAGTGTATAAAGATAAACATCATACCGAGATTGACTGAAATGGAAAATTATACTTTTGATATGGTTTGAGCTAATTTGTACATAGAATGCAACCTCAGCCGAGCGCAACAATGGGAAAAGTACATTGAAGTCTGTGCCTGTATGTGTCAAATAGATGAAGTGATCTTTTTTATTTTCCCCAAATATCTTCAGGCTGTTCTCAGCACAACTTGCCCTATCTTCCTGTAAAAGGCTGATCTTTTCCGATAAATGCTTTCTTACAAGTGTGAGAGACACTCAGAATCTACACATGAAATCTTAGGAAAAAAATTTCTGAGAATCATCATAGCAATGGCAACCAAAGATCATTCCTATTCTAGACCCAAGAAACAAACAGTGTAAGATGAGATCACTGTTTAGACAGATAATCCAATATAGGAATAAGTCTGGTCAACATGGGGTTGAGATAGGCAGAGAAGTAGATTAGCACACTCAGAGATTTAAGTACACCTCTCCCAACTCACCCCCCTTCCCCTGTCTAGCCCTGAAATTAAATGCAAGAGGTCCACAATCTCTAATTTTAAATAAAGCCCTAGGGGGCTGCTGTCACACTAAAGAGAGGGATGGCTAGCCATTGCATTTGTGGAAGGAAGCTGTAAGGATTTCTGACTGGATCAGAACCAGAATCTCAGCACAATCATCCACCAAAACAGGAGCTATCCCTATTCCATACAGGAAAATAAAAAAATATGTTCAATCCTGGCATTACATGACTTCCCTCCTAACAGATGAGTCAAGGGCAGGAAAGTCTAAAAGCAGAAATAAACCAGAAGTTGATGTTGGAATATTATATGCCAATTGATGTTAGCAGTGCAAAAACAGTTCCTGACCCAATAAGTTTGGAAAATGTTGCAAACTAGATCACACCCATGAAGATTCACATTTCTGAAAAGCACGTTAAGGGCTATTCCCTCAATCACTGTATTTGATCCACGTTGGTCTTTTTTAAACCACACCGACATGTTAAAATTTTTGAAGGAGGAGTCTCCTGTTTCTCAAATTCCCTTCTTTCTATCATAACATGACAGCCTCCTTCTTGTTACCATAATCTCAAGTTCACTGGCACCCCTTTCAGGGAAACTTTCCTGAACACCAAATTTAAACCAGCTCTCAGCCCACTCCATCGTATTTTAGTGATCCTGCTTTAATTTTCTTCACATTAAGTAGCTGCATGTAAACATGAATCTTTTCTTACTGGTCTGGCACAAATTTAGCACTCAGAAAGTATTTGTGGCTAATTTGTTCAATAAACATACAGAAAATAATATCCAGTTTCAATCTTTTCTTGTACAGGCAGGAAAATGTTTGCTCACAAAAGTAAACTGGCACCAGGAAAATCAAGATAGATCTAAATCCCAGAATGAGGAAGGAGAACCAGCATTTATTAAGTGACCCCTCTGTACTTTTTGGTGGTAGAACTTATATCATCACTTAATACTTAGAACAACTGTACCAGGGGGCATTATCATGTTCATTTCTTCATATGAGGGAGACATGACTCAAGCTAACAAAAGGTAGGACTAAAATTTGAGCACAGGTGCAGGGCAGTCCAAAGCCCACAACTGTGATACTGCACCAGGCTGCCTTTCAGAGTGAAAGAATCTCCATAGCCTTCCTCATCTGGATTCTAACCAAGTGAAATTCAAGTGCCGAGTCACAGACACATAAGTCCAAAGTCAGAACATGGCCGGGAATCAGGCATATCCTACGAGTGCCAAAAGCTGCTGAGTTAAAGCTTCTTAAATTCTGCCTTTTAAGAACAGTGTTGGTCCCAAACCTAGAGTCAGGATTAGCCTGCAGACAGGAGTCAAGTGTCTCTCATTCAAAAGGTTTCTAATGTGAGACCAAGAAATCAGGCAGTTCACTGTAAATATCTAGGCCAGAAGTTTTTTAGGAAGCTGAAATCCTCTGCAGATGGTCTGGTTTACTTATTTACATAATAGGTAATTACAAATAGGAAACTCATGCAACATTCATTCACACATACTCCGGTGCTTGCCACACCCCAGGCACTGGGTCATATGCTGGCAATGCAGTCATAACAGGACAGAGTGAATCCCTGCCCTATTCAGTAAGTATTTCATAAATGAATGAAATAAATATAGGAATTAATGAATACATTCAAAGCTGTGCAGAGCTTCAAGGGCTACTAAATATGCTTCAAGGAGTGTGTACTTAGCTACGGACAAAGCCTTTGAATACTTCGCTTTTACTCAGGTAAGTGTCAGCTCACCTTTCATACATTTGGTTTCGTGTTCCTCTACGAAGGAAGCAATTCTACTCTGCCTCTGTTTCATGAGGCAGGTCTAATCAAACATCAGCTACCACCTGCTTCTTCTTGTCCCTGGTAAACCCATGCCTGAGAAACTTATCTGAATGACTTTCACTAAAAAGCCTTTTCACTTTCAAGAAAAGTTGTTTTGTGACCTCTATGTCAATCAGAGTTTTCCAGACAAACAAAACCTAGAACCAATAGGATATGTACTAACTGACAGAGGGAGATTTATTTTTCTTTTATTTATTTATTTATTTTTTTGTAGAGACAGAGTTTCACTTTATCGCCCTCGGTAGAGTGCCGTGGCGTCACACGGCTCACAGCAACCTCCAAATCCTGGGCTTAGGCGATTCTCCTGCCTCAGCCTCCCGAGTAGCTGGGACTACAGGCACCTGCACAACGCCCAGCTATTTTTTTGTTGCAGTTTGGCCGGGGCGGGTTTGAACCCTTCACCCTCGGTATATGGGGCCAGTGCCCTGGTCACTGAGCCACAGGCGCCACCCAGGGAGATTTATTTTAAGTGGCTCATATGACTTCTAAGTTCCAGTTGTGAGGCAAAATTCCTTCTCTTAAAAGACTGTTTTTATTTTCAAGGGCTTCAAGTGATTGAAGGAAGCCTCTACATTATGAAGGATAATCTCCCTTACTTAAATTCTGGTAGTGGCAATCACATCTAAAAAAATCATCTTGATGGCAATGTCTAGCCTAGGGTTTGACCAAAGAACTCAACACCAGAGCCAAGTTGACACCATCATAACCTCTCAAGTAGCCAAAGCTTTTTGTGTGACTTAACTGAAACATTTGGTTAAGATATTGTTTCATATTTCTCAGAAATAGTTTCAAAGACAATTATACTTCAGGAACTTATTCAGAAAAAATGTAATAAGTGAAGCTAGCCAAGCAAACAGAGTACTAATTATGTTTTTACTGTTTGCAGAGACACGGCCCCAGAACTATTGATCTTTAAGGGATTGATAGTGTGATACTTACTAAAATAAAAGCACTGTGAAGTAGCCACCCTAATCATGGCTGGCTGCTGTAATAGCCAGGATGCCCCGGACACTGTGACTTATCACAGAATGGGGGCTCCCTCAGCAGAATCAGGCAGAGGAAAAAGAAAGACAAAAAAGAAGAGAAGGCTGGCTTGGCGCCATAGCTCAGTGAGTAGGGCGCCAGCCACATACATTGAGGCTGACGGGTTCAAGGCTGGCCCGGGCCAGCTTAAAGAACAATGACACATACAACAAAAAAATAGCCAGGGGTTGTCGTGGGTACCTGTAGTCCCAGCTACTCCGGAGGCTGAGGCAAGAGGATCGCTTAAGCCCAAGAGTTGGAGTTGCTGTGAGCTGTGACACCACAGCACTCTACCAAGGGTGACAGAGTGAGACTCTGTCTCAAAAAAAAAGAAAAGAAAAAAGGGGGGAGGGGAAAAGGAGGAGAATAAGAAGGAGAAGACAGAGGAGGAGCACTGAGTGGAAGAAGAAAAGGAAGAGGGAGAAAAGAGAAGAAGAAGGCATCTAAGTATGGAAGAGGAACATAAGAAACTCTCTGAAAAGCAGAAGGCAGTTTTGAACTTGGATGTGTGTGTGTAATAGGCACACATACAAGCACACATCTAGGCAAGTGCTACAGGTGACAGCTGCAGCTGGCGTGGCTGACACCATAAAAGAATATGTTGCAGAAAAGCAGAGTAAGTTATACGGTTGCCTGTCCCCAACCTCTCTCCTGAGGCAATCGTTGCCTGATCTCTCTCTGCAGAAATCTGTAGGAATGGCCAGAGTACAGGTGCAGGAGCCTGGAAATAAGGACACAGCAGACAGGAAGTCCAGCTTCATGAGGAGGTAAAGAAAACAAAGGGAACTAAATGGCTTCAGGAATCCACACCACCACCATATATCCTGTGGGCACCTAGTGCTATGTTTTAAGATCCAAGGTGGCATCCCTCTCTTCCCAGCCCATTCTCTCTGAAGGTTTGAGAAAAAATCACTTGATTTTTTGCTTGGTGAGCAATTCCAAAGGAGATTAATTAACTGCAGTTTGCAAAGTCTTAAGATTCATATCCTTCTCTGTCCTTGAAGTCAGCAGAATTGCCATAGACTCAGCAAGATTTCCTGAGCTCGGCGCTGTTGACATGTTGTGTCTTTGTTGTGCATGGCTGTCCTGTGCATTATAGGATGTTTAGCAGCCTCCCTGGCCTCTACCTAAAAGGTGCCAGTGGTTTCCAGTTGTGACAAATGTCCCCTGGGGTGTAAAATTGGCCCTGGTTAGGAAACTCCCCAGTTAGAGGTATGAGAGTAGCCAACATGAACAAGAAACATCTGTGTAGGATGATGATGTCAAAAGAAAAACAACCAACTGCAAAACAAACATTAGTGGTAATGTTGGAAGTGGGAGAGAAAAGTAACAGAAAGTGAAAAATAAGAAGAAAAGAGAAGATACACTGAAAACTATGAATAGGGAGAAGCACTAGGGGGCTGAGAAAGTGGGTCATGTTTCCCTGTTTGAATACATTTTTATCATACTACGCAGCACACAGAAAACAATGCAAAGCACACGCGAGTGGCCATTCTACCTGTCAAAGTGAACACACAGACAACCACCAATCAGCATCTCTTCCAGACCAGAGCTGTTCTCTTCCCTAGAGGTAAGCGTTATCCTAATTTTTAATGGCAAGCTTTTCTTTTGCTTTTCATATCCTTACCACTATGCATTCCTAAACTACATAGCTTAGTTTTGTTGATTCTTTTTTTGAAATTTATATACATGGAATTTAATTGTATATATTTTTCTTAAACTCCATGTTAGGTCTGTAGGAGTCACACGTGCTGTTACCTGCACTTGCTGTTTATTCATTTATATCTGTGCAGTAATACATCGTGTGAGGATACCACGACTTACATTCTCATCTTATTGTTGATGGACATTGGGGTTATATCCATTTCAAGACTATACTGAAAATGCTACTTTAAACATTCTTGTACACACTCCTAAGTGCATGTGTGTATAATTTCTCTAGGGAATGTACACAGAAGTAGGATTGCTGAGTCGTAAGGTCCTCATAAGTACAACTTTACTAAATAAGCTAAACAATTTTTCTAAATAGTTTTACCAAGGTATGCTCCCGGAAACCATGGATGAGCAATCTCTTGGCTCCGTGTCTTCCTCGGTACTTGGCTTTTCACAGTTCTGTGTTTTTTTTCCCGAATTTTCTCTAATCCAATGCATGTAAAGGATATCTCATTGCTGTTTGAATTCACACTTCCATGATGATGAACGAGACTGAGCATTTTTCATGTTTGTTGGCTGTTTGTTTGTTTGTTTGTTTGTTTTGGCTATTTGGCTGCCCTTATTAGTGAAGTTCATTGATCTTCTTTTTGACCATGTATTTACCATTTGCTTTTTCTTTCTTTCTTGCATATCAAGTCCTCTATCTAGTATAAATTACTTTTTGCATAAAGTACATCCTTTTGAATTTTCTTTAGTTAGGATTTGCTGATTACTAAATTTATCACATTTAAGTTTTCTGAAAATTCTTTTACTTTATGCTTATTCTTTTTGAATTTTTTAAAATTTTTAACAGACCATTTGAAGGAATTTATACTCTCACTCTTAAAAATATTTTAGTTGGCTAAAAATTCTAGGTTGATAGTTATTTTTCCATTAACATTTTAAAGACATAGTTGCACTGGTTCTTGCTGTCTACTACTTTTTTATTATGTCAGCAATCATTCTAAATGTTAACACTTTGAAATAAGATGTCCTTTCTCTGGATTCCTTTAAGGTTTTTCTTCTTGCCAGGTATGTTGGCTCATGCCTGTACTCCTAGCACTCTGGGTGGGTGACTTGCTTGAGCTCAGGGTTCAAGACCAGCCTGAGCAAGAGTGAAACCCCCGTCTCTACTAAAAATTAAAAAAAAAAAAAAAACTAGCTGGGCATTGTGATGGGTGCCTGTAGTCTCAGCCTCTTGGGAGGCTGAAGCAGGAGGATCCCTTGAGCCCAAGAGTTTGAGATTGCTGTGAGCTATGATACCATAGCACTCTACACAGGGCGACAGAATGAAACTATCTTGGGGGGAAAAAAGATTTTTCTCTTTGCTTTTGGATTTCTGTAGTGTCATTGTGATGTCTAAATACACATTTTTTAAAAAATCATCTTGTTGGATTTTATGTCTATGAATGGTTGGGTATCAACCATTCATAGCTCTAGAAATTCTCAGTCATGACTTCTTAAAAATTTGCCTTTGTCTTATTTTTTTTTTCTAATCATATGTGCATTAGTCCTTTTCAAAGTGTTCTTCAAATAACTTTGAAGGTGTATTTTTCAACATTTTGTCTCTTTGTGCCATATTCCAGATAATTTCTTCTTCTAATTTACTAATCTTATATTCTGCTATGTCCAATTTGTGCCATGGCCTAAGTCTTAATATTAATTCTTTTATTTATCACATCTATAAGTTCTATTTTTTTTTCCAAATTTGCTCTGTGGTTTTTATGATGACCTATTTCCTACAGATATTTTTCAGCACAATTAATTTTTTAAAATGTAGTAAGCATGGTTATTTTTCAAGTTGTCTCTAAAATCCCAGCGCCTGAAATCAGTAAGAGTCTTTTCCCAATATTTATTATTTGTTGCTTCTTAGCCACATAGCCTTAATTCCTCAGGTGTTAGTAGCTGGCAACAACCTCAACTCAAATTCATTGCTCATTGTTTCCTGGCAGGTTCAGGGTATATGAACCCAAGATTCAAATCTACATGAGAGCCATTCCACAGCCATAGACTCTCAGGGACAACTTTATCGTTCTTTGCCATCTTCTTTTCTTTTCTTTTTTTTTTTTTTAAATTAAATCATAACTGTGTACCTTAATGAATTTATGGGGTACAATGTTCTGATTTTATATACAATTTGGAATGCTTACATCAACTGGTTAACATAGCCTTTACCTCACTTACTTAATTGCTGTGGTAAGACATTTATACTCTACTCTTAATAGATTTGACATGTTCTCTTGCAATATGCACAATAGGTGAGGTCCCACCAATTATTCTCTCTCAACCTGGCCTCCTCCCTCACCCCCCACCTTCCTCTCCCCTCTCTCATTCTGGGCTATAGTTGTGTTTTATCATTCATATGAAAGTGTGTGTGGGTGATTGTATATTGTTTTCATTGGATACTTTTTCTTCTATTCTTGAGATACTTTACTAAGAAGAATATGTTCCAGCTCCATCCAGGTAAACATAAAAGAGGTAAAATCACCATCTTTTTATGGCTGCATAATATTCCATGGTATACATATACCACAATTTGTTAATCCATTCATGGGTCCATTGGCACTTGTATATTATTTTCTGCCTCTACCACAAGAGGCTTCTCTAAAGTCTCCTAGAATTGAGGGGGGGAAGGAAACTTTAGCTCGGATTCCTTTGTACCAAGAGTCATATCTTTTGTGGATCCCATTTAATTCAGGGGAAGTTTTGCTATACGATTTGTGAGCTACAAACAACCCCAAAGCTGAGGGGCTTAAAACAACAAACACCTATTACTATGCACACAGTCTGCAGGTGATCTACTGATGGGTTAATTTAGAATGAAAGTGGCCCTCTGCTTCAGGATATACTTTGACCAGGCTTAACTATAAGTTGTTGACTTGGTTCATGTCTATTCCATGTGTGCTGAATCTGGGGCACAGACAAAACAGCAGCAGTGACCTAGGGCATGTTCTCAGAAGAATCATCAGAGCACAAGAGAGCATGCCTATTACACATCTGAGTCAATATTACAAATTGTGGGATATCCAATTCCTCTGTGAACTATCTTTTCTATTCCATCCCCATCCACTACCAGCTTATTACTGTACTCTACGTGAAATAAACATTTGTGTAGCACCTAAGTGCCAGACTGTTTAAACACATTATCTTCTTAATGCTAGACTCACCCTAGAAATTCAGTATTATCAATGTTCAGAGAGGTCAAAGAACTTGCCTAAGGTCAAACAACTCCTACAAGGCCAAATCATCATCCTCAAGGTGATGAAATGCACAGAATGATGCCCTTGGGAGGAAGAGGCCTACTGGGAGCAGGGTAGCTCCTGGGAGTTGAAGGGTAGAGGCAGGGGACAGAGCATGTGTGCCGTGACTCACTCCTATATCACAATTTGTTCTCAGGTTTATCTGATTTACATTCTCTTGTGGCAAGTAGTTAGTATACAAGAAAAAGAGAAACAAAGTCCATTATTTACCAACAAAAACAAGGATCAAAAGAGTAAAGCCAATTGAAATAGCACATGGGTTATATATTTTCTTAAAGTTTCTAATTAAATTGAAGCAACTGCTAGGAAGGTCTGAGTGTTCTCATCTACTGCCATGATCATCTCGCCAGAAAAACAACTTTCCACTGCAGGGAAAGAGAAAGAGAGAAAGAGAGAGAGAGGTTTTTAACTCTTAGCAAGACTTACACGAAACAAAAACAGAAGGGGATATGAATGACTGTTGAAAACCACAGTATTTCTAGCATGGCGCTTGCAGGTAGAGGAGAGGAAAGGGGTAAAGAAGAGCAACGAGAGGAGAAATCTATGATGTTAGAGGCCCTGGTGTGTGGGTGGGACCACACCTACAGTGCGTCTTACAAGGGTACATGTGAAACTTACTAAATGTAGACTATAAATGTCTTCACACAATAACTAAGAAAATGCCAGGAAGGCTGTGTTAACCAATGTGATGAAAGTATGTCAAATTATATATAAAACCAGTGTATGGTGCCCCATGACTGCATTAATGTACAAAGCTATGATTTAATAAAAAAAATTTTTTTTAAAGAGGCCATGGTATGAGGGACATGATTATTAACAAGTGTCCCAAGAAGATTAAAACACAAAAAGTAAAACCAAATTTGACATTTATTGAAGATTATTGTATGTATATATTGTACAATATACTGTAATATATTGTATGTTAACTTATGTATATAAGTTAATTAATATAATATGCAGCATAAAAATGGCTTTATAAGTTACCATTTTTCTCTTACTCTTGAAATCAAGCTGAAGAAGAGAAGGAAAAGGAAGAGGAGGAGGAGTCAGAGGAGGAAGAAGACAGTGACAACAAAAGTGTATTTTCAGTAAAAACACTCCATAATGTGTAGAATCTCAAAATACAGAGAAGATTGGGAAGAAGCCACACAAGACAAAGCATAAAGAATTGTAGGAGGGCTGAGCAGTGGCAGATCTTACAATTCACCAGCAAATAAATGTTCTAAAAGAGAAGAGCTTACTTTGAAAGGCAAAGGCCATATCCTTTATTTTAAACAAAAGTTGGGGGTTAAATCAATATAGAAATAGGAAAGGGAAATCCAAAGAAGATAGAAACAATGGAATTGTACAAATATTTACAAACAAGTGTTGTTATAAGATTATAAAGTTGTAATTTTTGTTAACTCCTGACATGAAAGAAGTCACAAATCCTCATATGGAAAGAGCACCATGTGCCCTGGAAAGATGGCCCAGAATTTATTTAGAAATAAATACATATCCTAATAAAGTTATTGTGCTTCAGAGGTAAAGAAATGTTCTTTTGGACAGCCAAGCCAAAAGACCAAATTACTAAGGAGGGGAAAATCAGGTTGGCCTGATTTCTCCATAGCAAAATGAAATGCCAGAAGAAAAGTAAGCAAGTCTTCAAGATGTTTAAGAAAATGTGAACCAAAAATTTTATATCTGTACAAATTTTCCTTCTAAGTATAAAGTCTACAGACCAATATGTTTTAATCTGTGGAAGTTTTCTAGTGATTCCTTCTTAAGAAAACCATATGAGAATTAATTTTATCTGAAGGGATAATGAGGTTAACTACAGGAAAAAAATAGTCATAGTGAATATATTTTACTATGGAACTAAGAAGAAAACATGCATGCTATAAAGGTATAAATAATAATAAATATTCTTGACAATGTAGGAATAAGAAAAACTAAGAACACTTAGTAATGAGAGGGGAAAAGAGGGAGCAGATAAGTAAATTTGCTGAAGAAAGATAACTCTAAAATTATGATGTAAATTATAAGTATATGGCTAATCACTAGAACAAAAATTCAGATCTTCTTAAATACTAAAAGAACTAGAAACAAAAACAGACAACATAGTTAACAACTTTTAAAGAAATTATAAAAACAGAATAAATGATTTAAAGAAATATGACAAAATTAAGAGTAAATATATTAGTAATAACAGCAAATGTAAATGTTTTAATACAACCAATGAAAAGAAAAGGATCTTGGATGGAAATGAAACACATTGTTCTTAGTAAAGCATCACAAAAATGGAGGAGCATGAATCCTATGTACTCAGTTTTGATATGAGGACAATTAATGACAATGACACAGTGGGGGTGGGGGAAGGGGAAAGCAGAAAGAGAAAGAAGGAGGGAGGGGTGAGGGAAAGGAAGAGCAGAGAGAGAGAAGGAAGGAGGGGATGGGGTCTTGGTGCATGCTGCACCTTTTGGGGGCAAGAAACGATTGCAAGAGGAACTTTACCTAACAAATGCAATCAGTGTAACCTGGTTTCTTGTACCCTCAATGAATCCCCAACAATAAAAAAAGAAAGAAAGAAAAGAAAAGAAAACAATATCAGAGTGGAAAACAAAGCACTACACAATTCTAAGCTGAGTAGAAGTCACGCCCAAATCAAAATGAATCAGTTTGACGATAAAAATAAATATATGGACAAAGTAATACCAAGAAAACGTAAACAAAAAGAAAGTAGGCTAGGAAAAGATTTTATGAAGAAGACCTTCTTGGCAATTGCAGAAACACCAAAAATAAGTAAATGGGACATGATCAAGCTAAAAAGCTTCTACACAGCTATCTATGGGTACCACAACTAAAGCAAACAGACAGCCTTTGGAATGGGAGAAGATATTTGCGTGCTATGAATCTGACAAAGGGCTGATAACTAGAATCTACGGAGAAATCAAATTCATCAACAAGAAACGAGCAAACAACCCCATTTATATGTGGGCTAGAGACTTGAAAAGAAACTTCTCTGAAGATGACCAAAAAATTGCTCATGGGGTGGTGCCTGTGGTTCAGTGGGTAGGGCACCGGCCCCATACACTGAGGGTGATGGGTTCGAACCTGACCCCGGCCAAACTGCAACAACAAACAGCCAGGCTTTGTGGCAGGCACCTGTAGTCCCAGCTACTGGGGAGGCTGAGGCAAGAGAATCGCCTAAGCCCAGGAGTTGGAGGTTGCTGTGACGCCATGGCACTCTACGAAGGGCAATAGACTGAGACTCTGTCTCTAAAGAAAAGAAAAGAAAAAATGCTCATTGTTCCTAATCATCAGAGAAATGCAAATCAAAACCACTCTGAGATACCACCTAACTCCAGTGAGATTAGCCCACATCACAAAGTCCCAAATCTGCAGATGTTGGCATGGATGTGGAGAGAAGGGATCACTTTTGCACTCCTGATGGGATTGCAAATTGATACCACCTTTATGGAAAGAAGTATGAAGAATTCTTAAAGAACTACAAGTTAACCTTCCATTTGATCCCATAATCCCATTTCTAGGCATCGATCCAGAAGAATCAAAATCATTTTACCACAAGGACATTTGTAGCAGAATGTTTATTACAGCTCAATTCACAATTGCCAATATATGGAAGCAAGTGCCCATCAACCCATGAATGGATTAATAAACTGTGTTGTATGTATACCATAGAGTACTATTCAGACAGAATACCACCACAAAGATACTCAGTTACTCTTCAATGAAGAATTCCAGCACATGAACTTTGGAGGACACATTGAAACCGCAGCACTAAGCTTTCCTTGCAGATGGTATGACTCTATCGTTGCTTTCTCTGGAAACCTGGCAAGCCTTAGTTGTGTGGGTTTTTTCTATTCTTTTATGATGAACTTTTCTTTGAAGCTGTCTCCCATTTCCTCTGTTACTGAGGCACATGCAATATTGAAAATTTAAGTCTAGTCTGAAGCCTGGGGAAGAAAATGAAGTCCACGAACTTTCCGTGGGACAACTGTACCATGCACACACGTACACAGCTGCAAACCACACATATCACACACAAACACACCACAGATGGGCAAATATGCACGCAGAGGAACATACACAAACACCACTCACCCATGTACCTACACACACCACTCAAACACACATACACCACACATCTACTCGTACACGCACACTGCAAACCAACCATACCACCCATATTCACACATGACCCCTTACACAAGAAGAACTGTATTTTATACTTTATATGTTTATAGTTCACATGTTGTTCTTTTACATGCTATTATAAACAAAAAGAAGACAAGCACTCTGTCACATTCATCTTTGATCCTTATGACCTTCCCCTGACACCTAATTATATAGGACTTACCTCAGGAAAGGTGGAAATCTAGCAGCTGCCACTTTAAAACTTAAGGATGAAATTTGCATGTGTGTGTTTATGTGTAATATCATTTTTTAATTTCAGATTAATATAAGGGTACAAGTGTTTAGCTTCCATTGTTTTCAATTCTAAGGTAAAGTTCAAGTTGTAGTTAAGCCCTTCACCCAGAACACCCTCACAGTAGCTGAGACCCCACCAATCGCCCTCCCTCTTCTCCCCTTCTCTTTCCTTCCTCTCCTCCCACCCCTTGCTAGACTATACTTGTGTTTTTTCTTTCGTGTGGGCATGTAGTTTTTTATATATTGGTTTCATGTTGGTATTGTGTACACTGGGTACTTTTTCTTCCACTCTTGAGGTACTTTACTAAGAAGAATGCGTTTCAACTCCATCCAGATAAACACAAAAGATGTAAAGTCTCCATCTTTTCTTATGGCTGAATAGGACTCTATGATATACAAATGACACAGTTTGTTAATCCATTCATGTGTTGATGGGCACTTGGGTTGCTTCCGTGTGTTGGCAATTGTGAATTGAGCTGCAATAAACATTCTGGTGCAAATGTCCTTGTGGTAAAATGATTTGGGTTCTTCTGGGTAGATTTGGATTGCAGGATCAGGTGAAAGGTTGACTTTTGTTAGTTAAAGATTTCTTTTTTGATACATGTCCTAATATTAAGTAATACTTTCTTTGCTTTACAGCTGTTTTGCCTCCCACACCCACTCATCTCAAGCTGTGTTAAGGTAACTCAGATAAACATGGCAAAGTACATAATGGCAGGACAGGTAAGAATGGAATGAAGGATGTGTGGGTTTGTTTTTTTTGTTAATAATATTTTTATTTTTTATTAAATTATAGCTGTGTACATTGATATGATCATGGGACATCATACACTAGTTTCATAGACCGGTTGACACATTTTCATCACACTGGTTAACATAGCCTTCCCGGCAATTTCTTAGTTATTGTGCTAAGACATTTACATTCCACATTTACTAAGTTTCACATATACCCTTGTAAGATGGGATGTGTGGGTTTGAATTGCAGCTCAGCTCCCTGATTAATCATGTGGCTTTGAGTGAGCTGAGTAACTTTTCCCAAGCTTCCGTTTTCTCCACTGTAAAAACAAGGATGATATTGATAGTAACTTCCCCATAGAGAAGATGTCAAAATTAAATACTACAATGTGCATTAAGTGCTTGGCACCCTCCCTGGTGTGTAGTTAAGGCTCAATGAATGTTAGCTATTTTTATTATTGCAGAAGATATCTCAAGTCTTAGGATCCAGATAGTAGAAACCTTGACCTCCATGTGGAAAACAGCTGGAATAATATCTGGAACAAGGAAAGTCACAGTACTTTCAAAAAGTAATAAAAAGCTTGCACTAGCCTGAGTGAGATGGAAATGCACATTTGTGGTTTGTCCTTTACTCATGGTAAGTACATTCTAGGGTGTGTCTCCAGAGCAATGATGTAACCCAGAAAAGCAAATTAATACAAAGGGATAGGAATTAAAGCCTCCTGGGGAACCCATGAAGAACATTCAATCAAATGTTTTCAACACTGTTCAGAAATGTCTTTGAGGCAAGAATTCTCTTACATTTCTAAGCGTTCAGAACTATTTTCTGTTCCTGTCTTTCCTTTAAAAATGGGGCTAAGGGTGGTGCCTGTGGCTCAGTGAGTAGGGTGGTAAGTTCAAACCTGACCCTGGCCAAAACTGCAACAACAAAAAAATAGCCAGGCATTCTGGCAGACACCTGTAGTCCCAGCTACTCGGAAGGCTGAGGCGAGAATCACCTAAGCCCAGGAGTTAGAGGTTGCTGTGATGCCATGGCACTCTCCTGAGGGCAATAAAGTGAGAATCTGTCTCTAAAATAAATAAATAAATATGAGGTAAATTAAAAGTAAATCAATTTTGCTTGTTCTTCTAAATGTATTCTAATCCGTCCTATATGAAGTAAGAGAATTATAACTCTGCTTCTTTGGGAAACACTAGGATGAGAAGACTCTCCCTCTCCAAAGAGCATATGCAATCAGGATGCTCTGTCTTTTGCAAAACATCCCCGTGGCCTTCACTATTTCTTCCATTAGCAGTTGGAATTGCCAAGGAAAAGTCTCTGCCTTAAATAATATTCCCCTCTGAGGAGCCACACAAAATGAGCGAAGCACTACCACCACCACGAAACTCCAAGTTCATTTCTTCACATCCCTAAATTGATGTGGGGGAAGACTAGTCTCTGATCGCAATCTCGGATCTACTCCAAGGTCAAACAGAATATTCTTCCTGAAAATTTTAGGTCAAATACTGCCAGTTCCAAGGAAAGGTATGGCAGGGTTCTGCTTTCAGCTTCGTTTACATATTTGTTTCATTTGCTTCCCCAGTGGGGAAGAACATGAAGAGACCAGGAAAGGAAAGCTTTAGCACTTTTTATCTCCAACACTTGGGTCAGATAGAGCGCTGCCCTATCCCCCAAGACCAGCTTATGAGAGGGTGGCACAGAGGTCAGAGAAACAAAGGAGTCATCCTGAACAGAGTCAGGAGAAGCAACCCCAGGTATCAAAAAGGGACCTCAGATCAGAGCACAGAAAAATTTGCTGAGGGCAGTTTGAATTGTGGTCCTAGGCAGGGCTGCCTATCTAGACATTCCCAACTTCCCTCTACTGAGGGCAAATCTAAATCTATCAGGGCGCTGTTGATAGGGGTGCAGAACTTCACTCAGGTCCAACTAACGTAGGTCCAACCAAATCATTCTGGGAGCCTGTGCCCTTCAAAGGAAGCTTAAGAAGACACCCACACAGAGAGAGCAAATGAGAGGACAGGGCAAACAGAGGGAAATGGAGAGACCCACAGGCCAACATTGTCTGCTCCAGGCCCCTGACTATGTAGGGAAAAATAGGGAGACGCTGCAGGACAATCCCAGATTGTGCCGTTGAATAGTCCTCTGCACCTACCCCTGGTCCCCTCTCACAAGATGGTCTGCACTCCTGGGAAAATTATGAAAGCATTTGCCGCTTTTCACAACAAATAGCAGGAGATTTGAAAGCAAGACAATCTTAACCTGGCATTCCTATAACTTGACACAAGTTTTTCTAAGTCCATTTTTCTTTAGGTGAGTTTGTAATACATGACACATTCTCCAGATATTTTCATTCTTGTCATTATTTGAAGCACATTTTTACAGAGAAAGTTGTGGTAAATGGGGTTGGCACTTGGAGCATGTATGCCACCTGAACCCACGCCTATCTTCCTCTACTCATTGTAGAGTCTCAGTATCTTAACTGCCTCATGCTACTTCTGATGACTACCTTATTAATACAGAGATTAAGGGCCTCTCAAGCTTTGTGTCCTGAACAAGAAGCAGGGGCTTCTGATCAGGAAAAAGTCAAATGGCTTGTTGCAAGATGGAACTTTAGGGACAATCCAAAAAAGCAAATTACTCATGTCTTCGGGGTGCTGTGCTCTAACCCCCACTGCTTATTCTGACTCATCTCCTACCTCTCTTATCTCCTGTAACCAAAATGAAAATCAGCTCTCAGACTGAGTGTTCAAGAGGTATCAACGAAATCTATCTGTAGCCTTTTCCGTGAGAATTCCACTTCTCCTCGAGGTCTTACCTGAAACTTAGCTCTCCCCTCAGGATACTGTTTCCTCAGCGGCCCTCCAAAATGCCGCCCTCTCCTCCGACCCACACACTGCATCTGAAGGTGCATTTCTTGCTCTTTCATGCCGACCATTTTCTCTTCCCCCTCTCTAAAATTTCCAGCTTTGATTCTCTCGTCATCAGAGTTACCATGCTCCCTCCATCGTTGTTTCAGTCTTCTGAAAGTCTCTGGGGAAGTTCCTCTCATTCTTAGGAGATTTTAGCTCCTGGCCCACTACTATTCTGTCCAAAATACTTGATGATTTTAATATCCACTCCAAAAATGGTCTCCCCAATCCCCTGATCTTTGAATTGTATGACCTCCTGTCTTCTAACAATCTTGTTCCTCATAAGATCAACCTCAGTTATTCACTTCTGTAATGAGAACCTAGATGTTGTCATTACCAATAACTGCTTTCCCCCAGAATCGAATTTCACCCAGTCCATTTTTCAACCACTCCAATACTGCCTATTTTTGCACCTCATTCTCCCTAACATCCCAGCACCATAAATCCTCTGACTCCCGCAGGGACCTATGGTACATAGATACTCTATAGTAGCCTCTCACTTCCTTCTTTCCTAAAGTTAAACATCATAGTTAACATAATCATTCTCTTGCATTCTCCCTCATCTTTATTACCCTCTATCATTTGACATAGTTGCTTGGCAAACCCCAAACTTTGTTCAATCCAACTCTCTACCTATTTGGCACCTGCTCCCATACAGCTGCTTAAACTGGGGAAACACACACAATCATGCTGACTGTCCATGCTTCAAATGCACAACCTCTAAGTCCCCAGGTGAGACCCCAATTGCTTGGCACTCACACTATTTTTCTCTTAATTCATTCATTTTCCCACTCCCAAGATGGTTATTTTCTTCCCTCTCCTCTTTCCATTTAACTTCCTGCCACTTTCTTCTCATCTTCTTTGGCTATTGATTTCGAGTTTGATTCCAGATAGAAAATAGAAGCAATTACACAAGTAAACTCCCACTACTGTCTCTGCCCACCTGTCCGCATGTGTGCCCAGGCTGATTCCTTCTCTTCGTTACTGTGGGAAGAACTTCCCATGCTCTAGTCAAGACCAGCACCTCTGTGAGTACACTGGGTCCCATCCCCTCTTACCTCCTCGGGGTACAGCTTCAGCAATTTCCCCACTTTCCTTTATCAATAGTTCTCATAATTATACAACCTGCCGAATTATACAACCTTCACTTTAAAAAAAATCTTCACTTTTCCCATTTCTCTCCTCTTTGTAATAGGAAACTTTTGTAAGAATTGCCTAAACTCAGTCTCCAATTTCTCTCCCATTATCTCTCAAGCCCACTCCAATTTGATTTTCTTTCTGACCGCTCAGCCAAAATGTCCCTTCTGAGATCACCAGTGTGTCCACATCGTGAAATCTAGTGGTCGGTGCTCAGTTGTCTTTCTAACCTTGCTTCTGCAGCCCTTTGGCCACACAGCAGCCGCAGTACGCATGTTAAGGAGGCAGAACATGTTTTCTTTCTTTCTTTTTTTTTTTTTTTTTTTGACATTTGAATAGCTTTATTGAATTAATTAGCAAATAATGGCACATTTTTAAGTGTTCACTTTGTATGTTTTTATATATGTATAGAGTCATAAAACCATTGCTGCAATTAAAATAATGAGCTTATTAATCACTCCCAAAAGTCTCCACTTGAAATATTGCCATTCTTCCCTCCTACACACCATTTCATCATGCCTCTATCCCCAGAAAAATGCTATTCTTCTTTCTGTCACCACAGATAAGGGTGCATTTTGCAGGCCTACATATAAATGTGCTCAGAGTGCCTATTCTTTTATTTTCTGGCTTCTTTCATGCAGCAGAATCATTTTGATGCCCATCCTTGGCATGTGTCTCAACAGTTCATTTTTCAATTGTCAAGTATGATTGCATTATCTGTATATATCATAACTTGTCTATTACCTCATGGTGGGTATTTAAATGGTCTCCACAATTTTGTTATTACAAGGAAAACTGCATAGAACATTCAAGTCTCTGTACAAATGTATGCTTTCATTTCTCTTGGGTAAATAAATGTCTACCCGTGTAATGGCTAGGGAAAAGGGTAAGCATCTATATACTTATTTATGAAATTGTTTTTCAAAGTGATTGTTAATACTTTTCATCCCAACAACCATGTGTGATGATTATCCTTCTGCCACATATGCACTGGCAATGGCTATCATCAACCTTCTAAATTTTATAAATTCTCATTCCAATAGGTGTTTATGGTACACAGTGATTGTATTTTTAATTATCATTTCCCCATTGATTAATGATGTTGAGCAAAATTTCACATTCTTATTTGTATTTATACATCACCTGTGATTAAAACTCTTTTTAAATCATTGTCCATTTTTATTTTTTATTTTATTTTTTTATTAAATGATAGCTGTGTACATTAATGTGATCATGGGGTACCATATACTAGTTTTATAGACCGTTTGACACATTTTCATCACACTGGTTAACATAGCCTTCCTGGCATTTTCTTAGTTATTGTGCTAAGACATTTACATTCCACATTTACTAAGTTTTACATGTACCCTTGTAGGATGCACTGCAGGTGTAATCTCACCAATCCCCCTCCCTCTGCCCACCTCCCCTCTCTCTCCCCTCCCTTTTCCCCTTCCCCCTATTCTTAGGTTATAACTGGGTTATAGCTTTCATGTGAAAGCCATAAATTAGTTTCATAGTAGGGCTGAGTACATTGGATACTTTTTCTTCCGTTCTTGAGATACTTTACTAAGAAGAATATGTTCTGGCTCCATCCATGTAAACACGAAACAGGTAAAGTCTCCATCTTTCTTTAAGGCTGCATAATATTCCATGGTGTACATATACCACAATTTATTAATCCATTTGTGGATCGATGGGCACTTGGACTTTTTCCATGATTTAGCAATTATGAATAGGGCTGCAATAAACATTCTGGTACAAATATCTTTGTTATGATGTGGTTTTGGTCTTCTGGGTATATGCCTAGTAGAGGAATTATAGGATTGAATGGCAGATCTATTTTTAGATCTCTAAGTGTTCTCCATACATCTTTCCAAAAGGAATGTATTAATTTGCATTCCCATCAGCAGTGTAGAAGTGTTCCCTTTTCTCCACATCCATGCCAACATCTGGTCTTGGGATTTTGTGGTATAGGCTAATCTTACTGGAGTTAGATGATATCTCAAAGTAGTTTTGATTTGAATTTTTTTGATGATTAAAGATGAGCATTTTTTCATGTGTCTGTATGCCGCACGCCTGTCTTCTTCAGAGAATTTTCTCTTCAAATCCCTTGCCCAACCTGTGATGGGATCACTTGTTCTTTTCTTGCTTATACATTTGAGTTCTCTGTGGATTCTGGTTATTAAACCTTTGTCAGAGACATAACCTGCAAATATCTTCTCCCATTCTGAGTGCTGTCTGCTTGTTTTACTTACTGTGTTCTTGGCCATGCAGAAGCTTTTTAGTTTGATCAGGTCCCAGTAGTATATTTTTGAAGCTGCTTCAATTGCCCAGGGGGTCCTCCTCATAAAATACTCGCCCAAACTGATTTCTACAAGTCTCTCTCCTGGCTTCTCATGGAAGGATGAACCCTAAATTCCCCATAACACTCTACGAGGATCTGCCTGAGATAGCTTCTCTGACTTTTTCTATGCGCTGTCAGCCCTTTGCTCAACTTTAGCCTTTCCATACCACACAGCTCTGAGCAGGTATCCACCTCAGATGTTGTTACCCTTGGGAATCTCTCTAATTAGGAGTCCCTCCAGTTAATGGCGTGGTCCTCTCACTTCCTTTGGGCTATTATCCAAATATTACCTTCTAAGGAAGCTTTCACTGGATACCATATATAAAACTGCATGACCACCACCACCCTGGCCAGCACGGCCTCTACTCCTTCCTTGCCTACATAGCAGTAGATCCTCTCTAACATATTGTGTAGATCACATATTCATCTTGTTTCTGTCTCCCCCACTATCGTGTAAGTTTCAAGAGGGCTAGAATGTCTCTTTACTCACACTTATATTCCAGTGTTTACAACAGTGTCTGCCACATGATAGGTGCTCATTTGATAGACAAATTATTAAATTAATGAACATTCACCTACCTACATGCTAGGCATTGAGGGCTAGAGTGGAAGCAGAGGGCCACTGACACACAATTCTTATGTTTGAGGTATTAATACTCGTGAAAAGAAGATGGTAAGTGAACACAAGTCACAATGATACAGGGCATTCATTATTTATTAAGTGCCATGACAAAGGGCAATAGAAATTTCAAGGCAAGTTGAGAAGACTCAGAAAATATGATGAGCAGCCACTTTGTGTCAAGGAAGGCGGCTTAGATTTCATTAACTGGGGTTGGAATGACCTGAGAACACAATCTTTACACTGGAGTTCAAGCAACTACATTTATGTATTCTAAAACGTCACCAGAGATTTAGTGGTGGGCATGTCACATATGATCCTTCCCCTACAATGAAGTTTCCAGCCTCATTATGTAGAAAGTGGCTTCAAACTGGATTAGTAATGTCTATGCGAGCATCTAAATCAATTTCAAAGTTCAGAGCTTAAGGAACTATAAAGTCTATAGTAGAGTTCAATTAGATCTGTGAAGGAAGAGATTTATGGGTTAAAATTTCATCTAGCAAACTAAATGAAACTTTCATTTATGAATATAACTTTTAACTCAATGGCCCATAAGAGCCTTTATATTCTATGGCTGCCTAAAAATTGATTTTTCCAAACGACATAAAAGAAGAGTTAATTTTGGTGGTGGCAGGGTGGTGGACAAGAAAAGGAGAGCTCTATTGAGTAACACTTGGGTTGATGAGGGAGAAAGAGTCCAATGCTAAGAAGCAAGATGTCAGTCATCAAGGAGTGGTGTTTATAGTGGCCAGGGAAGCTAAGGTTATCAGGAACAATCTTATGGAGAAAATTGGCTTAAAAAATTTGTTTAAATGGGGAAAAGAAAAGAATAATTTTCCAGAGCTGGACAACAGAGATGGTAGTCCAAGCTCTGAGGGAGGTCAGCCTCACAGTGCTGTAAACTAAATAAAATCCTAAGCCACTTAGTTCTTGGCCAAGGGAACCCTGAAATGCCCTAAAGCTGAGATGTCCTTTGTAACTCATTAACACGGCTAAGGCTGTGCAAGACAGAGCTTAAACCACACCTGCAGGGACATCCCTTAACTCAACAGATCACCTGAGTTCCACCAGTAAATGTCTGGTGACTTGTCTTTCTGTTAACAGACATCTCTAAGTTAAAACATTTCAAGTCTTAAAAAAAAAAAATTCCAAGCCTTTAGACAAAACTCCATTTCTTTAACCGATTATAAATCAAAGAATCTTTAAACACGCCCATAACCCATAGGTAAGCCAACCCCTCAGCCTACCACTCCTCCATATCCCCACCTCACCCCACACCCCCTCTTTAAGATGTTCAGCCTTTTGGGGCCAAGCCAATGTACACCCTTCACATATTTACTTACGGTCTTGGACCATGTTTTCTTATATATTCTGCCAATCTGTATCTTTTTTGTTTTAGGTTAATGTGAGAATGCAAACAACCAGGTCAAAATTTTTGAATTTGTTAGGCAGAATCCCTCTTGTAGTTATGACCTGCATTCAAAAGGCATGCCAAATATTTCCACACCATTCCCATTCAGTAGGACAACCCTGTCCTCTTCAACTTGATCAAAATGAGTTTTTCTCCTACAGGGGCATGCATTAGATTGTTATGGCTTCTTATTATTATCACGTATATTGGGTAATTGCTTCTCCATTCTTATGACATTTTACTAAGAAGAATGTGTTTCAACTCCATCCAGATTAATACAAAAGATGTGAAGTTACTGTCTTTTTATGGCTGAATAGTATTCCATGGTATGCATATACCACAATTTGTTAATCCATTCCTGAGTTGATGGGCATTTAGGTTGTTTCCACATCTTGGCGATTGGAAATTTAGCTGTGATAAATAATCTAGTGCAAATGTCCTTATGATGAAATGATTTTTTTCTTCTGGATAGATGCCTAGCAATGGGATTGCAGGGTCAATGGGAGGTCTAATTTGAGTTCTTTGAGTATACTCCATACTTATTTCCAAAGAGGCTGTATTAGTTTGCATTCAAAAATCTATATCTTTTGAATAGAGCACTAAACCCTTTATGTTTAAGGTTAATATTAATGTGCGAGATTTTATTCCTGCCATATTGTTGATCATTTTCTAGTCCTATTATAAATTATTTGTTTCTTTCCTTTTCTTTTTGTTTTTCCAGTTTGATGAAATTCTGTGAGGTTGTCTTTTGATTCCTTTCTTTTCTTTGTGTGATTGTTTCATAAGACCTATCGGTTATATTTTTGTGTGAGTTCTTGATGGGTGAGTATTTACCTTGCCCCCCCATGTTTAAGAATTCTTTGAGCATTTCCTAAAGGGCCAATCTAGTGGTTATGAATACCTTCAGTGTTTGCTTCCCTGGGAAAGATTTTATTTCTCCTTCATTTATGAAGCTTATTCTGACAGGATATAAAATTCGTGGCTGATGGCATGTTTTTTCTTTCAACAATTTGAAAATGCCGTTCCATTCTCTTCTTGTCTATAAGGTTTCTTATGAGAAGACTGCTGTCTGTCCCATGGGGTTTTTCTTTACAGGTTACTAGATGATTTTCTCTTGCTAATTTTAAAATTCTTTCTTTCACTTTGACTTTAGACATTCTGAATATAAAATGCCATAGTGAAGTCCTTTTTGTAGGGTATTTGCCTGGGGATCACTTGGCCTTCTATATCTGGATGTCTAACTCTCTTGCCAGACACCAATTGGAAAGTTTTCACCAATTATTTCCTTAACTAAGTTTCTAAATTCATTGATCTCTCTTTCTCCTCGAGAACACCAACAATTTGTGAGTTTGGTCACTTTTTGTAGTCCCAGATGTTTCAATGCTTTGTTTATTTGTGTGTGTGTGTGTGTGTGTGTGTGTGTGTGTGTGTGTACCATTTCAAAATATCTGTCTTCAAGTTCTGATAGTTGTTCTTCTGCTTGGTCTAGTCTGTTATTGAAGCTTCCAAATGTATTTTGTATTTCTTTTAATGGGTTTTTCAGTTCCAGTATTTCTGTTTGAAATATTTTTTAGGATATCTATCACCTTTGTAAGCTTCCCATTCATATTCTGAATTTACTTTCTGGTTTCTTTATATTGGGTTTCAGATTTCTTTTATATCTCATAGAGCTTCTTTAAAATCAATAATTTGAATTCTTTGACATTTCAAAAAGTTCTTTTTGATTGGGATCTGCTGCTGGACAATTGTTGTGGTCTTTTGGTGCTATTATACAAGGGCTGTCCTGGAAGTGTCCAGCCATGTATGCCTCTTTTTTTTATTACACAGCTGGATACTTCCTGGACGGTCCTCATACTTTCTTGTTTTTCACATTCTTTTTTTTATTACACAGCTGGATACTTTCTGGATAGTCCTCATATTTTCTTGTTTTTCACATTCCCAGTGTCCATCAATATACATGCATCTGATGTAATAGTTACTTCTTACAATTTTTTGAAATTGCTTTTGTGAGGAGAATTTTTTCCTTTGTTCCTTCCTGTCACTTATCTGGTGAATCCTAGCATTCTCTCCTAGATGATATATTTGAAATGTGAGTATCTATTTACTATTCTTATTTTTCTTCATCAAGGAGGCACATACTATGTGTATATAATCAGCCATCTTGATGTGTAATTTTAACAGTAAAAGCATACAATGTAAATTTTTGATGAGGAAAATAACTGGTTTCCTACTGACTCCTGAATGTAAAATTTTTTCAGTGTTGTTAGTCTGTATTTATTTATTTATTTATTCATTCATTTTTATTGTTGGGGATTCATTGAGGGTAAATAAGCCAGGTGACACCAGTTGCATTTGTTAGGTAAAGTCCCTCTTGCAATTGTTTCTTGCCCCCGAAAGATGTGGCACACACCAAAGCCCCAACCCCACTCCCTCATTTCCTGTCTCTGCTCTTCTTTTCCCCACCCCTCCCTCCTTCTTTCTCTCTCTGCTCTCCCCTTCCCCCAACTCCACCGTGACATTAATTGTCATTAATTGTCCTCATATCAAAATTGAGTACATAGGATTCATGCTTCTCCATTCTTGTGATGCTTTACTAAGAATAATGTCTTCCACTTCCATCCAGGGTAATATGAAGGATGTAAAGTCTCCATTTTTTTAATGGCTGAATAGTATTCCATGGTATACATATACCACAGCTTGTTAATCCATTCCTGGGTTGGTGGGCATTTAGGCTGTTTCCACATTTTGGCGATTGTAAATTGAGCTGCAATAAACAGTCTAGTACAAGTGTCCTTATGATAAAAGGATTTTTTTCCTTCTGGGTAGATGCCCAGTAATGGGATTGCAGGATCAAATGGGAGGTCTAGCTTGAGTGTTTTGAGGTTTCTCCATACTTCCTTCCAGAAAGGTTGTACTAGTTTGCAGTCCCAGCAGTAGTGTAGAAGTGTTCCCTTCTCTCCACATCCATGCTAGCATCTGCAGTTTTGAGATTTTGTGATGTGGGCCATTCTCACTGCAGTTAGATGGTATCTCAGGGTGGTTTTGATTTACATTTCTCTAACAGATAGGGATGATGAACATTTTTTCATATGTTTGTTAGCCATTCTTCTGTCTTCTTTAGAGAAGGTTCTATTCATGTCCCTTGCTCATTGATATATGAGATTGTTGGCATTTTTCATGTGGATTAATTTGAGTTCTCTATAGATCCTAGTTATCAAGCTTTTGTCTGATTCAAAATATGCAAATATCCTTTCCCATTGTGTAGGTTGTCTATTTGCTTAGATTGTTATCTCCTTAGCTCTACAGAAGCTTTTCAGTTTAATGAAGTCACATTTGTTTATTTTTGTTGTTGCTGCAATTGCCATGGCAGTCTTCTTCATGAAGTCTTTCCCCAGGCCAATATCTTCCAGTGTTTTTCCTATGCTTCCTTTGAGGATTTGTATTGTTTCATGCCTTAAATTTAAGTCCTTTATTCATCTTGAATCAATTTTTGTGAATGGGGAAAGGTGGTGTGGGTCCAGTTTCAGTCTTTTACATGTGGATATCCAGTTCTCCCAACACCATTTATTGAATAGGGAGTCTTTCCCCCAAGGTATTTTCTTCTTTGGTTTACCAAAGATTAGGTGGTTGTAAGATGTTGGTATCATATCCTGGTTTTCTATTTGATTCCAAGTGTCTATGTCTCTGTTTTTGTGCCAGTACCATGCTGTCTTGACCACTATGGCTTTGTAGTACAGCCTAAAATCTGGTATGGTGATGCCCCCAGCTTTATTTTTATTACTAGGAACTGCCTTAGCTATACGGGGCTTTTTCCGGTTCCATACAAAACACAGAATCATTTTTTCCAAATCTTGAAAGTACAATGTTGGTATTTTAATAGGAATGTCATTGAATAGGTAGATTGCTTTGGGAAGTATAGACATTTTAACAATGTTGATTCTTCCCATTCATGAGTATGGTATGCTCTTCCATTTGTTAATATCCTCTGCTATTTCCTTTCTAAGGATTTCATAATTTTCCTTATAGAGGTCCTTCACCTCCTTTGTTAGGTATATTCCTGGGTATTTCATTTTCTTTGAAACTATGGTGAAGGGTGTTGTGTCCTTAATTAGCTTCTCATCTTGACTGTAATTGGCATATACAAAGGCTACTGACTTGTGGACATTGATTTTATATCCTGAAACATTGCTGTATTTTTTTGATGACTTCTAGGAGTCTTGTGGTTGAGTCTTTGGGATTTTCTAAGTATAAGATCGTGTCGTCAGCAAAGAGGAAGAGTTTAACCTCTTCTGCTCCCATTTGGATTCCCTTTATTTCCATGTCTTGCCTAATTGAATTGGCTAGAACTTCCAGCACTATGTTGAATAGTAAAGGTGACAGAGGACAACCTTCTCTGGTTCCAGTTCTGAGAGGAAAAGCTTTTAGTTTTACTCCATTCAGGAAATATTAGCTGTGGGTTTGTCATAGATAGCTTCAATCAGTTTTAGAAATGTGCCACCTATGCTTATACTCTTCAGTGTTCTAATTAGAAAAGGATGCTGGATTTTATCAAATGCTTTTTCTGCATCTATTGAGAGGATCATATGATCTTTATTTTTGCCTCTGTTAATATGGTGGATAATGTTTATGGACTTGCGTATGTTAAACTAGCTTTGCATCCCTGGGATGAAACCTACTTGATCATCATGTATGACTTTTTTGATGATAAGCTGTAATCTATTGGCTAGGATTTTGTTGAGAATTTTTGCATCTATATTCATGAGTGAGATTGGTCTGAAATTCTCCTTTTTGTTTGGGTCTTTTCCTGGTTTTGGTATCAGGGTGATGTTTGCTTCATAGAATGTGTTAGGGAAGATTCCTTCTTCCTCGATTTTTTGGAATAATTTCTGCAATACAGGAATAAGCTCTTCCTTGAAGGTTTGATAGAATTCTGGTGGGGAGCCATCTGGACCAGGGCATTTTTTGGTTGGAAGCATTTTTATTGTTTCTTTAATCTCAGTGCTTGAAATTGGTCTGTTCAGGGCAGTGCCTGTGGCTCAGTGAGTAGGGCGCTGGCCCCATATGCCGAGGGTGGCAGGTTCAAACCCAGCCCCCGCCAAACTGCAACAACAACAACAACAACAAAATAGCCGGGCATTGTGGCGGGCGCCTATAGTCCCAGCTGCTCAGGAGGCTGAGGCAAGAGAATCGCATAAGCCCAAGAGTTACAGGTTGCTGTGAGCTGTGTGACGCCACAGCACTCTACCCGAGGGCGGTACAGTGAGACTCTGTCTCTACAAAAAAAAAAAAAAGAAATTGGTCTGTTTAGGAGCTCTATTTCTTCCTGGCTAAGCCTGGGAGAGGGTGTTATTCCAAATATTGCTCCATTTCCTTCACATTGTCAAATTTCTGGGCATAGAGATTCTGATAGTATTCACAGATGATCTCTTATATCTCTGTGGGATCAGTTGTTATTTCCCCTTTATCATTTCTGATTGAGGTTACTAGAGATTTTGCTTTTCTATTTCTAGTTAGTCTGGCCAATGGTTTATCCATTTTATTTATTTTTTCAAAAAACCAACTCCTTGTTTCATTAATTTTCTCAATGATTCTTTTGTTCTCAATTTCATTGATCTCTGATTTGATTTTGGATATTTCTTTTCTTTTACTGGGTTTAGGTTTAGATTGTTCTTCTTTTTCCAATTCTATAAGATGACTTGTAAGTTTGTTGATGCGCTCTTTTTCTGTTTTTCCAATGTAGGCATCTAAAGCGATAAATATTCCTCTCAAAACTGCTTTTGCAGTATCCCACAGGTTTTGGTAGCTTGTGTCTTCATTGTTGTTATGCTGAAGGAAGTTAAGGATTTCCTGTTTTATTTCATCCTGCACCCATCTGTTATTCAACAGAAGATTGTTTAATTTCCATGCCTTCGGGTGGGGTCGAACGTTTTTGTTAGAGTTGAGTTCCACCTTTAGTGCCTTATGGTCTGAGAAGATACAAGGTAAAATTTCAATTCTTTTGATTCTGTTGATATTTGTTTTGTGTCCAAGGATATGATCAATTTTGGAGAATGTTCCATGGGGTGATGAGAAGAATGTATATTCTTTATCTTTGGGATGGAGTGTTCTATATGTGTGTATCAAGCACAGTTGTTCTAGGGTCTCATTTAAATCTCTTATATCTTTGTTTAATTTCTGTTTAGAGGATCTGTCCAGATCTGTAAGAGGAGTGTTAAAGTCCCCTGTTATTATGGTATTATTGGATATCACATTACTCTGACTGAGTAAAGTCTGTTTCAAGAATCTGGGAGCATTTAAATTGGGTGCATAAATATTTAGAATTGAAACGTCTTCTTGTTGTATTTTTCCCTTGACCAATATAAAGTGACCATCTTTGTCTTTTTTGACTTTAGTTGCTTTAAATCCACATGTATCTGAAAATAAGATTGCAACTCCTCTTTTCTTCTGAATTCCATTTGCCTGAAAAATTGTCTTCCAACCCTTGACTCGGAGTTTTAATTTGTCTTTTGAAGCCAGGTGTGTTTCTTGCAGACAGCAAATGGATGGCTTGTGTTTTTTAATCCAGTCAGCCAATCTATGTCTCTTCAGTGGGGAATTCAAGCTATTAACATTTATTGAGATAATTGATAAGTGTGGTAGTATTCTGTTCATCTTATTTTGTGAGAACCCACTTTTGCATCAGTGTGGAAGTTAGGTTCTGTCCTTTAATTTCTGAGTTCTTACCTTGCTGCTGATGCATTGTGATGGTCACTGTGTAGAACAGGTTGAAGCATTTCCTGTAGAACTGGTCTTATTGTGGCGAATTTCCTCAATGTTTGTATATCCATAAATGGTTTGATTTCTCTATCAATTTTAAAGCTTAGCCTAGCAGGTTATAGAATTCTGGGCTGGAAATTGTTCTGTTTAAGTAGATTAAGGGTAGATGACCATTGTCTTCTTGCTTGGAAAGTTTCATTAGAGAAGTCTGTAGTCACACTGATGGATTTGCCCCTGTAGGTCAACTGGTGCTTACTCCTGGCAGCTTGCAGAGTCTTTTCTTTTGATTGACTTTGGACAGGTTCATCACAACGTGTCTTAGAGAAGCTCAGTTAGAGTTGAGGCGACCTGGGGTCCAATATCCCTCTGAAAGCAGTGTGTCAGAATCTTTGGTGACATTTGGGAAATTTTCGTTTATAATATTCTGCAGTATGGCTTCCATTCCTCTGGGGCATTCTTCTTCCCCTTCTGGGATTCCTAAAACTCATATTTTGGAATGCTTCATAAAGTCCCATAATTCTGACAAAGAACATTCTGCTTTTGCTCTCTTCTTTTCTGCCTCTTTAACTATCTGAGTTATCTCAAGAACTTTGTCCTCTAACTCTGAAATTCTTTCTTCTGCATGATCTGACCTGTTGCTGATACTTTCCATTGCATCTTTAAGTTCCCTAATTGACTACTTCAGTTCCTTCAGCTCTGCTATATCCTTTCTATATTCTTCGTATCATTCATCTCTTATTTGATTCTGTTTTTGGATTTCCTTTTGGTTATTTTCCACTTTATTAGCAGTTTCCTTCATTGTTTCCATCATTTCTTTCATTGTTTTCATCATGTGTATTCTAAATTCCCGTTGTGTCATTCCTAACATTTCTTTATAGGTGGAATCCTCTGCAGTAGCTACCTCATGGTCCCTTGGCGGGGTTGTTCTGGACTGGTTCTTCATGTTGCCTGGAGTTTTCTGCTGATTCTTCCTCATGAGTGATTTCTTTTATCTGTTTCCTTGCCCTAATTTTCCTTTCACTTCCTCTTGCTCTTTAAGTTCCTATGTCTGTGGACTAAGGTTTCGATGAGTCCTTTTGGTTCAGGACCAGAAGGATGAGAAGGTTGAAGAGCAAGAAGGGATAAAAGAAAGAAAAATAAAGGAAGAAAGAAAGAAAATAGAGAAAGGAGAGGGGGTGGGTAAAAGGGAATATTGACAAAAAGAAGAGAGGCACAGAAAGAGGGAGACAGAGCAATATTGGTGTACAGTAGAGTACTTTGACACAACCTTAAAAAAAAATAATAATATTTGGGGGTGCCCGGTTGGGTGGTTCCCTTGAGGTCAGTAGCTCTTTGCTAACCTGATCAGACACAGTACCCCACCTCCACCAAGTAGAGAGGGAAGACAAAAATGCTATAAATCATACCAAAACAAGCAAACAGAAAACTTTATGGGTTAAAATTGGATGAAAAACCAAATAATAGTGGTAGAAACACTAGCAAAAGTGAAGTTCTAATTATTGAAAAAGGCAGCAATGGGAAATTGTATTTAAACTAGAAAAATGGAGAAAGAAAAGAGAAAATCTGTACGGAAAAGGTTTAAATTAAAAAACAAAACAACAACAACAAAAAACAAACAAACAAAAACAACCAAAAACAAAGCAGTATCTATATCTTGTAGAATATTGTCTGGGCAATAGGTGGTCTTCTGGGGTATGAGATGTTAATCACAATGCTGATACGACTGGAGGCCTCCGCTGATTTCTCAAACCCCACAGGGTGGAGACCCTCTTTCTTTAGCCCTCTTAAAAGGCACTTTAAACTTCTAAACTTGGCTAAGCAGAAGCTTTCCCAGGAAAGTGCTTGTCACTGGGATCACTGCTGAAGTGGCTATCCACTTACCCAGTGTGCCAAAAACGATCTCACTCTGCCCCTGAGGGTTAAGGCTGTAAGGCGGCTCAGTCCCCGCCTTTAGACTGCTCAGTCACTCTGTAGAGTATTTATTACAAGAATTGAAAAGAGGTGTCAGGTGTCAGTCAAAGACAAATTTTATACAGTATCACAAAGGAACTTGTCATATGAACTTTTCCTGCCATTTTCCTGTTCCCACAGAGTAATTAGCTTATCCTTTAGTTTCTTTTGATCTTATCAGGCCGTTTGTATCCAGCTGCAGGATGATAGTTTAGATGGCATTCTCAATAGGGCAAGAATCACTCAATCTTCATCAGAGCACACACACACACACACACACACACACACACACACCCAATGTCTGACAGAAGTACTGCTACAAATTGCTATGACCTATGTGCCAGCTTCACCTACAGCCATTTCTGAGTCAGAGTATGGAGGGGTAGCTGAGGTAATAGACTTCCAAAATCTAGAAATATTTTGGTTATCAAAGACTGATTATTCAGTATTTTGTTGAAACAAGAATGCCAGAGCTAATCCATTTCATTGATATCTGATGAGACTAATTTATACCTTCTATAATGATGCCACTATTTACTCAGAATACTTCATGAGGTATCTCTCTTTCAAAACTACCTTCAGAGACTTTTTTGTCTGTTACATATTATTTTAACTATCTTCCAAAGTGTTAAAAAAAAAAAAACTTGTTGGCATTAGAGCTGATTATAGAACTAAAAACATTTAAAAGTATATTTCTTTGTTTATAAACAAAACTTGCCAGGCATGATGGCTCATACCTGTAATCCTAGTGCTCTGGAGGTCCCAGGAGGGAAGACCACTTGTGCTCAGAAGTTAGTGACCAGTCTGAGCAAGAGCAAAACCCTGTCACAACTAAAAAAATAGAAAAAATTAGCCAAGTATTGCTACAGGCACCTATAGTCCCAGCTAGTCAGGAGGCTGAGGCAAGAAGATTGCTTGAATCCAGGAATTTGAGGTTGCTGTTAGCTAAGTTAACACCACAGCACTCTAGCCTGGAGTGTGACTCTGTCTTTAAAGTAAAAAAGGAAGTAATATTCTAAAGTCAGATCTGCCTTACTGGCCTCTCAAGGTTTCTTTCTGGATTAATTAATTAAAATAGCCTTTTGTAAACACTTATTGTATACAAATGTAAATTGTTATCCCCATTTAATGGGCCATATCTTTATAGTCATACTATTTAGCACCTAGGAAAATACCATAATCAGAAAGGAATTTAACTTTTCCATTTTGTCCTACTAATAGATTTGAATAGACTCTGCTGCTAGTGTGGCTTGCTCTGTAAGAATATTAAAGAGTTGTTCTGTCATTCTTTCCACATATTTTGACTTCATCCTGAGTACTACTGATACTTCTGGAGGCTTTTCCAAGCTTTGAATAGAAATGTGTCCAAAGTGCCAATCCAAGCTACAGCTGCAATTAGGGTCATCTTCCCAGGCTCCACCCCTGCAATTCCTACCATAGAGTGTGCTCTGGAAGCCACCCTGCACTTTGCCCCAGTGCAGTCAGGGTCTCTCAAATTGTGGCTGGAGTTACACCCTATGAATCTGTGTTTTTCTACAGTTTCCCCCTGTGAATCTAAAATTCGAGAACCATGATCTGACAAATTCTTAAAGACCAACTTCTAGGGTGCAATATGAACTAGACCTGATGATGATCTATCAGGGTAAAGCTTCGTCAAGCTGGAAGAGTCATTGATGTTACGTATTTCATTCTTCATCATGATGAACTAGTGAAAGGGTCCTCTCCAGTTAGACAGTTGTGAGGACATCAAGTCAGCATCAGAACCACATTTATTACCCTTAATATACTTACTTTCCCGTGTTCCCTTGTTTCTAGATGCTTTTGGTCACTTGGGTGCAAATGTTTTAAGTGCATTTATTTATTCAACAAATATTAATCAGCACCTACAAAGAGCTAGGTCTTATACTTGTCATCAACAATATAGAGATGAATAAAAGAGTATGCTTCCCATCAACGGGCTTACAATCTAATCCATTCTTCCTGTTCTCCCCTAGAAATGGCTGCAGAACAAGCCACAAACCCTAATTGTCCCATTTCCTGAATCATTGTTCTAACCTGCTCCAATCTTGGTCTTGGCTGATCTCTTTACTTAACTTCCATAGAGTTGTGGATCAGCACCAACTTCCAGACAAAGAAATTGCAGATAATTTTCATTCCAGACAAAGAAATTCTAGAAATTCCCTACTCCCTCAGGTTTTCACTGTGTTCCTTAGAGCTCTGAGGTGCCTCAGAAGTTCCCAAAGGGACATGTGAGTGGTGGGTCAGGTGACCATAACAGCCCTGGTTTTCTTTACTATGTTTTTTTATTACATATCCACCCAAGATTTCAGTTAATACAAGAAAGAAAGTTTGTAAAACAATAGCCCAGAATAGACACATTTTCAAATCTTTATTTCCAACAAAGAGTTTCTAACTCTGTATTCAACTCTTCCCTTCTTTTTTTCTCTTGATGTTTCTGGTAAATCAGAGTTAATGCCTCAAATTGTCACTTACTTGCATAAATTCTTTCCATGCTAGCTAAACTGTAATAAGTGTTTTGTTTTCTTTCCCCACCTCAATGAAGCTAGAGGCAATAGAAGCACTAACTTCTGGCACTAACATCTCACTTAGAAATTATTTTTGGAAACATGACAGACCACATAAAAAATATTTAAAGCCACAAACCCTAATTTTCTTACTTCCCAAATTCTCTATTTTGTTCTAACATGCTCCAATCTTGGTCTAGGCTGATCTCTGTGCTTAACTTGCATGGAGTCACAGATCAGTGCCAACATCCAGTGAGTTAAAAAAAAGCTTATTTCCAAGCCTTTATGTATTACCACCAAAATAACCTTTCAAATGAATGCAGTATCATAACCTGGTTGAATGATACTCAATAGGCAGGGCTGTTTACACTTTGGCTATCTGTGATTCTGAAGGTTGACAGAGGTCACATGTTTACATTGGAACATGAGTATCTGCTTGATCTTGAAGTAGTTCTTATAGGAGCAATTTTTAACAGACAGCAAATAGAGTTCTTCCTACTTACTATTTACGTTTGTACTTGCTGGAAAGATAAAGGGTTATAAAAAGGGTTGCTTCCGAAAAAGGCTGCTTGCAATCTTAGATTTATTATACTGGAATAGTCATCAACTCCAATTAGTCTAAAATCATTATAATAATCAGAAGAAGTTTTGTTTTTTTTTTTCTTTATTTTAAAATATGGGACGCTTCACGAATTTGCATGTCATCCTTGCGCAGGGGCCATGCTAATCTTCTCTGTATCGTTCCAATTTTAGTATATGTGCTGCCGAAGCGAGCACCAGAAGAAGTTTTAAATGGTGTCCACATCATTGTAATAAACCTTTGGTGTTTGACTTAACACAAAGGATTTACATCTCCATGACCTCCACAGGGTACAGTGTTTGCTATGAACATGCTTGGAGAGAAAACTCATGTGAGCTTAGACTCCTAAATTTTTTGTGAACTTGGACACTTGTTTAACATCTCTAGCCTCAGATTCTAGATTTCTTTTCTGTAGGACAAAGAAAAATCATCTATCTATTCAACATCACAAAGTTATAATATATATAAAATTTATGACTGAGAAAGCATTTTATAAAACTATTTATAAATGTAAGGGAAGTATTTTTGCAACTATCACTGAGGTAGCTAAATGAAATCAACTGTGTCCAACCCACATCCGTCTAGACCTTACTCAGCTGCACTGAAAGTCAATGTTTCTACTGCCTACGGCTCCTTGAGTACAAACCCCTTTATTAAAGGTGAGCTGGTAGGAAAGAGTTCTACGGACCACAGCATTTAGGAAGCTGGCCTGGGGAAGAAGGATTCATGCTCTGTTTAACACTATTCATGTCCTTTAGCGTGTCCCTGAATTTATATTTTCTCACCTATTTGGATAAAAGCATATTCACAGCTGAAGGCACAGAGCAGTGCTAAGCTCCATTTTCTGTAAAATGTGACATGAAAGGGCTTATTTTTTGGAAGGCTGCCTCTAAGACTTTGAGTGGTTTAAGTACTCACACGTACACTAAGGAGCTCTCCCAGGATGAACTTAAAGACAGCAGCTCACTTTTTGCCTATGATTTGACAGCATATTGCCAAATCAAGCCAAGCAATTTCTTTCACGGCAATTTTTTTGTAAGATGGCAGGCAGGTAGGGGCATGTGGAAAGTAAATACTCAAAGAATAGTACAAATGCAGGCACATTTGTCACCACTATGTTGACAAAGTCATGCCATATGGTGAAAGATGATGTGATCAGATTCCTTCAAGTCATTTACTAAGAATTGTAAAAGCATGGAAAGCACCTCCCAGAATAATTGAAGAGAATAATGCTGGGGTGAGGTGGTAGTTGTCATAAAATTTTCTTCTCTCAATAAAATGCATTAGTCTCTTCAGAGCCTACTTATACAGGTCTGCAAAATGTACATCACAAACCTATAGGGGACGCCATTCACATTGATGCCTATGAAAATGACACTCCCTGGAGTTGTTCAGTGTAAAACCTGCACAGCTTTACATGGCAGGCCTAGAGAGTCTATCATTGGAAAAAAGGAAAGAAGAGAGGTGGGTTGCAAAAAGAGGCTCTCCTTACAAATTGAATTTTTATCTTGGTTTTCCATATACACTCTGGGTGGTTATGGATAAGTCATGTAACCTCTTTGAACCAATATATTTCCTCCTCTGTAAAAGGCCAATTGTGAAAAAGAATCTGAAAGATTGCTGGGTTAAATGAGGGCTAAATTGGATGATGTAGGTTAAAATGCCTAATACATAGAAGGGACTCATTAAATGATATTTATTACTATCAACTCACAGGTTGTCAAGCAGATACTGGAGAATGCAGGCATCTTTTATTCAAAATGATAGTAATAATAATGCCTTAAATTTAAGTAGTTCCTTACCATCAAAATAACCTTTATATAGATACTAGAAGTAGATGCATTTTACAGATTAGGTAAATCACTTCCCCTTACTTACAAAGTTACTAAATACATTCCTTTTGGAGGGATATATGGAGAACACTCAGAGATCTAAAAATAGATCTGCCATTCAATCCTGTAATTCCTCTGCTGGGCATATACCCAGAAGACCAAAAATCACAACATAACAAAGATATTTGTACCAGAATGTTTATTGCAGCCCAATTCATAATTGCTAAGTCATGGAAAAAGCCGAAGTGCCCATCGATCCACGAATGGATTAATAAATTGTGGTATATGTATACCATGGAATACTATGCAGCCTTAAAGAAAGATGGAGACTTTACCTCTTTCATGTTTACATGGATGGAGCTGGAACATATTCTTCTTAGTAAAGTATCCCAAGAATGGAAGAAAAAATATCCAATGTACACAGCCCTACTATGAAACTAATTTGGGACTCTCACATGAAAGCTATAACCCAACTACAACTTAACAATAGGGGGAAGTGGGAAAGGGGGGGGTGGGTAGAGGGAGGGGAATCGGTGGGATCACACCTGTGGTGCATATTACAGGGGTATTTGCGAAACTTGGTAAATGTAGAATATAAATGTTTTGGCACAGTAACTGAGATAACGCCGGAAAGGCTATGTTAACCACTGGGATAAAAATGTGTCAAATGGTTTATGAAGTGAGTGTATGATGCCCCATAATCATATCATTGTATACACTTATGATTTAATAAAAAAATTAAAAAAAAAAAAAAAAAAGAAAATCCAGAACTCAAACCTCTTCTTTTGACTATGCCCTATCTCTAAGTGGTTCATCAAGAAACAAAGCTCTATTGGCCAACTGGAGTGAACTACTAAGCTTCCTTTGTAATGAATTTCATAGACTCATCAGTCTTTTCAAGATTCATCCTTTCTTCAAAACAGGGATAAGAAAACAGAAATCAGCTCTAAGGTCACACACACCTACCAGGAGAGAAAAGAAAAAACAAATATATGTATTTAAATGATGCCTCAACCTTAAATTACTTTCTACTTTGCCAGAAAATGTATTTTGTGCTTTCATCTGGTAACAGATATGGTTAATATGCCATGGTTTCAACCAATTCAACAAGTACTATAACAAAGGGCTGGATTTTCAAAGGAGCTTGCAAAAGATCATCCTGATCTTTTCCTAAGTTCAAATCCCCATTCCATGCCTAAATTAATACACTGGTTAAAACTGATGACATCAGAGCCCTGACTGCTTGAAGTTTAATTCTACATAAAACTTTGCACAAGGTATTTTACTACTTTGCACTTCGTTTTTTTCTCCTCTTTTAAAATGAGATAGCAATTACTGAATAAACTTTCAACAAAGAAGAAGTTTAATGTATAGAAAGCAGGTAGAAGAATGTGTGTCACATAGTAGTTGCTTAGTAAATCAGGAGTGCATTATAATCCTAAATTTTAATGTACCTCTTACAAAGATATACTTCATAGAGTTAAAATGCATGAAGTTTTAAACTGATACAACTAAAATAAGAAATAGACATATATACAATTATAATCAGAGATTTCAAAAACTCAGTTTTAATAACTGATAGAACAAGTAGAAGAAATAAGTGAGGACATAGGAGATTTGGAAAATATTTCAATTAATTTGATAAAATTGACATTTATTCTCCACCCAAGATGAGAACACATATTCTTTTGAAGTATTGTTATGGTCTCAATTTTTGTGCTCCCCCCACCCAATGAATTTGTATGTTGAAGCCCTAACCTCCAACATGATGGCATTTGAAAGCAAAGTCTTTGGAAATAGTTAGGTCATGAGGGTGGGGCTAGGAAGAAGAGACTGGAGCTTGCCCGCTCAACATCATTTGAGAAGACTGTCTGCAAATCAGGAAGGGGGCCCTCACTAGGAATCAAATTGGCCAGCACCTTGATTTTGACTTTTGTATCCTCCAGAACTATGAGAAATAAATGTCTATAGTTTAAGCCAGCCAGTCTATGATACTTTATTATAATAGGCCAAACTGACTAATGTAAGTGCACATGAAGCGTTTTCTAAGATGTATCATATTCTGAGCCATAAAACAGCTTTCATACATTTAAAATGATTCAAAACATACAAAGTGGGTGTTGTTAGTGAAAATGGAGGGTAAGAAATGCAAAAACTATGAGGAGGACCCCCTGGGCAATTCTAGCAGCATCAAAAGTACACTACTGGGACCTGATCAAACTAAAAAGCTTCTGCACAGCCAAGAACACAGTAAGTAAAGCAAGCAGACAGCCCTCAGAATGGGAGAAGATAGGTTATGTCTCCAACACAAAGGTTTAATAACCAGAATCCACAGAGAACTCAAACATATTAGCAAGAGAAGAACAAGTGATCCCATCTCAGGCTGGGCAAGGGACGTGAAGAGAAAATTCTCTGAAGAAGATAAGTGCACGGCCTACAGACATATGAAAAATGCTCATCATCCTTAATCATCAGAGAAATGCAAATCAAAACTACTTTGAGATATCATCTAAATCCAGTAAGATTAGCCCATATCACAAAATCCCAAGAACAAAGATTTGGTATAGATGTGGAGAAAGGGAAACACTTCTACACTGCTGATGGGAATGCAAATTAATACATTCCTTTTGGAAAGATGTTTGGAGAACACTTAGGAATCTAAAAATAGACCTGCCATTCAATCCTATAATTCCTCTACTAGGCATATACCCAGAAGACCAAAAATCACATTATGACAAAGATATTTGTACCAGAATGTTTATTGCAGCCCAATTCATAATTGCTAAATTATGGAAAAAGCCCAAGTGCCCATCGATCCACGAATGGATTAATAAATTGTGGTATATGTACACCATGGAATATTATGCAGCCTTAAAGAAAGATGGAGACTTTACCTCTTTCATGTTTACGTGGATGGAGCTGGAACATATTCTTCTTAGTAAAGTATCTCAAGAATGGAAGAAAAGAAATTGAATGTACTCATCCCTACTATGAAACTAATTTATGGCTTTCATATGAAAGCTATAACCCAGTTATAACCTAAGAATATGGGGAGGGGGAAAAGGGAGGGGAGGGAAAGGGAGAAGATGGGTGGAGGGAGGGTGATTGGTGGGATCATACCTATGGTGCATCTTGCAAGGGTACATGTGAAACTTAGTAAATGTAGACTATAAATGTCTTAACACAATAACTAAGAAAATTCCAGGAAGGCTATGTTAACCAGTGTGATGAAAATATGTCAAATGATATATAAAACCAGTGTATGGTGCCCCATGATTGCATTAATGTACACAGCTATGATTTAATAATAAATAAATAAATGCAAAAACTATCCCTTCTTAAAAGCAATGGAAAAACTATCAGAATCAACTTATGCAGAATTCTGGAAACTAACCAAAAAATTGCAACAACTGGGAAATGCTTAAGCAAGAAAAGCTGACTTACTCTCAGTAAGAACAAAGAGATTTGCATCATTCTAATTTACCCTGGCTTCATCTCCCATGTTCTATCTCAGTTAATAGCCTAAAGTAAACAGACTGCATTCTCTTATAAGTACTGGTACTGGCAGGATTAGAATGGACTCCATTTAATAAGAACTGTGGTTATTTGTTATGACATGACCAGTCTGATGATGAAAGACTTGCTTTTATGTAGCCTAACTTGGAACTCACCCAGTGCTCCTATTTGCAACAAGCGTTAGCGGTTGGGTAAGCAATCAACTAACCAAAAGCTTAGGAGTAAAGAATTCAGAAAAAAGCTTAGGAGAAAATGAGACATTTTGAGGAACAAGGTCTTTGAAAAGTTCCAAAATATTCCTGGTAATCTAAAGGGATGTGTAAGTCCAAGGTTGTGGGGTGTTCAAAAAAAGACCTGAAAAGGCCTTAAGTTTTCACTTTTCACTGACCTCAGACTCCATGCAAGCATGAAGTGAAGGGTAAGTCAGAATTGTGAACTGCCAAGCTGAGTGTTGAAAGTGTCCCCAAAGGGCGGTGCCTGTGGCTCAAAGGAGTAGGGCGCTGGCCCCATATGCCTCAGGTGGTGGGTTCAAACCCAGCCCCAGCCAGAAACTGTAAAAAAAAGAAAGAAAGTATCCCCAGACACAAATACAGAGTCTACCTATAAGATGGATAATGTTTTGGTTCCAGGTATTTCAGGCTTTAGAAAAGTCATAAAACAAACAAACACAACAACTAGAATAAACAGGAACAACAAAACTTGAGAAGGAGTGAGAGTCTGCTTTACAGAATTGCCACATTATAATATTTAAAATGTCTGTTTTTCAACAAAAAATACAAAGCATGCAAAGAAATAGAAAATGTAGCCCATTAAGAGGAGTGAAAAGCAATGAATGGAAACTTTCCCTAAGGGAGCACATTCATTGGACTTACTAGACAAGGGCTTTAAATCAATTCTATAAAATATGCTTAAAGAACTACTGAAAACTTTGGACAAAGAACAAAAGGAAACCATGAGAACCAATGAATTTCAAAAGATGAATATTATACAAGGTATCTAGACTGTTCACTGGGGAGAAATAGTCTCTTCAACAAATTGTGTTGGGGTAACTGGATAGTCACATGAAAAAGGATAAAGATAAAGATAAACACCTACCTTACACCATGCAAAACAACTAGCACAAAATGAACCATAGATACCAAAGGAAGAGCTAAAACTATGAGACTCTTGGAAGAAAATATAAAGATAAATTGTAATGAACGTGGATTAGGAAATGTCTTTGTAAATACAACACCAGAAGCATAAGCAATAAAAAAATAGATAATAAGACTTGATAAAAATTAAACACTTTTATACATAAAAGGACACTATCAGGAAAGTAAAATGACAACCCACAGAATGGAAGGAAATATATGCACATCATTTATTTAATAAGAGTTGTGTTCCAAAATTTATAAAGAACTCTTACAATTCAACCAAAAAAGAAAAAATGTTTAAGGGATAAAGAATATGAATAGACTTTTTTTTCAAAAAAGGTGTACAAATGAACAGTAACATAAACAGATCCTCAATATCATTAGTCATCAGAAAATGTAAAACCAAAACCACAAGATACTAATTCATACTCACCAGTATAGCTATAACTTATTTAAAATGAATATAACAAATGTGGGGAGGAAGTGGAGGAATTTGAACCCACATATATCTATGGTGGGAATGTGAAATGGGGGATTCATTTTGTAAAACAGTTTGGTAGTTCCTCAAAGTTCAATATAGAGTTATCAGATGACCCAGTAATGGCACTCCCAAGTATACTCAAGAAAACAAAAACAGGGAGATCAGACAAGATGGCTGACTGAAGCCAGCTTTCCACAGAGGCTCCCGTCCAGAAGGAGAGTTAAAGGACAGAAATTTAACAAGTAACCTGGTGGATTAGAGCTGCACCAAGAGAGAAGGTTGAAGAACGCACATCAACCCCGCTGAGGCAAGCTGCGAACCCAAGGATACAAACAAAAGGTATAAAATCATCACCAAGCCCACAGGAGTCCCCTCCCCCATGAGAATGGCTTGGAGTGCCCCACAAACAAACAAGCAGACTTCAAAGGTCTTCCCACTACACTCACGGGAGAGACCCTCTAAAAACTGGACCTACCTCCCCTATTAGGGAGCCACGGCATTCTCCTGTCAGGCATAAAACTGTATAAAACTGTATATATTCTCTACCTGCAATTCTGAGCTCCCAGCACTCCCTTCCACTCTCACTCTGAGGTCTGGAGGCCTGTTCCCCAGGAGTCCAGATTCTTGGGTGATTTCTTGAGGGGTGTGGACAGGGCCTAGACTACAGCTGGTCAGTGCTGATTCTGCGGCACAGGAGTGAGGAGAACACAGTTGGCTGAGAGGGAACCATGCTGCAGCAGCAGTGTACCAAGGTGCAGAGCAACAGCCGTTTTCGGCAACAATAGGGCTCACCCCAGATATTCCGAAGCCACACCCCCCTGTCTCCCTGGGCAATGAGAGGAGGCCAGGCATCTTCTCAGGTGGCAACCACCATGGAACAGATCTGGGACTGAAACGCAAGCCCCATGAGTAAAGGGTTTGCCTGAGGCAGTACCAGCCTGGGTGGAGCACGGGGAATAGAAAACACACACCCAGAGCCAGGAAATTCCCAGGGCAGGGCTGACCCAGAGGACCACTTTACTGAGCCTAAGGCACACCCAGCCCTCAGGGGATCATCAGCCTATAGACAAAGGAAGGCAGGAGGCTAGAACTGACACCTAACCGTGCTGCGAATACAAACCTGCAGGAGCAAAGACAGGGCCTAAGGCACAGGCTCTGGGAACTCAAAACAGCTTCTCTTCTGCAGGGGAATTTAGCAGGGACAGAAACAAATCCCCACAAAGTTGTTCTGTTCTGTCAGTAACATCAATTAGGGGGAGGGCTGGAATTGAGTGAAAACAACCCAGCCTCCATCAAGTACCCGAGGTTGTCAGGCCTCACCTCCCCCTGCTGGATAGAGGCATACAGAAGTGGCCTGGCTGGGCAGATATAGATTTCCTTGTGATTCAGGCAGGTGCAAACATCTGGAGTATCTGCTCACTGGAAGCAACTTGGTCGCAGCCCTGAGGGGCAATCAGTGACTGGGTGTGACAGACATGCAAGGTGAGGAAGGAGGCATCAACCTTCCCAGACTAATCTATTTGCTGGGTGGGTCCTCCTTACTTCCCAGAGCACGGGAGCAATATTTGAGTTGTCACCAGACCCCTGTGATGCAGTTGCCAGAGACCTATTAAACTCTCCAACCTGAGACAGGTGCTGACTGAGACAACTGACTTAGACCATTTGAACTGAGCCAATCACCCAAGGAATATTCAAGTAGTGCCCTGGGTGTGTGGTTGTAAGAAGGTTTGATTTTCCTTTTCCAATTGTTGCCTGTGGGGGCAGGGTGACTTCATTGCTGGTATTTCTCCACAGCTGAGACTTCAACCCAGAGTAACTATTTCACTAGGGTGAAACTGAAGATACCATTCATAAACACCTGGCAGAGATGTCAGAAATCGAATTCAGAATTTGGATTGCAAACAAGATTAATAGAATGGAGGAAAATTTGGAATTAGAAATTCAAGCAGCAATTCAAAAGTTGTAATTAGAAATTTGAGGAAAAATTCAAAAGTTGTCTCAAGAATCTAACAAATTTAAAGACAAAACCACCAAAGATTTTGACGCACTGAAGCAAGAATTTCCAGCCCTCAAAGGTCTGAAAAATACAGTAGAATCTCTCAGTGAAGAGATGAAGAGTGAAGCAAGCAGAAGAAAGGATTAATGACATTCAAGACAAAGCTTTTGAATGCTCCCAAACTCTCAAAGAAGAAGAGAAATGGAGAGCAAAAATGGATCATTCTCTCAGAGAGCTCTGGGATAATTTGAAGAAGGCTAATATCCGCCTCACTGGAATCCCTGAATCCGATGAATTGGCCTCGCAAGGCACAGAGGCCCTTATCCATGAAATTATGAAAGAGAATTTTCCAGACATGCCAAGAGATTCTGAAATTCAGATAGCAGACAGTTTCAGAACCCAGTCAATTCAATACGAATAAGACATCCCCCAGACATATCATAATTAACTTCACTAAAGTTAATATGAAGGAGAAAATTCTGAAAGCAGACAGATGTAAGAAAGCCATTACCTACAAAGGGAAGAATATTAGAATGACTGCAGATTTCTCTGCTGAAGCTTTTCAAGCAAGAAGAGGGTGGTCATCGACTTTTAATCTCCTAAAGTAAAATAACTTTCAACCCCAGATCCTGTATCCAGCTAAACTGAGTTTCATTTATGATGGACATATTAAATACTTTAATGACATTCATATGTTGAAGAAATTTGCCATAACCAAACCAGCTCTGCAGGATATTCTCAGACCTATCCTCCATAATGACCAGCCCAATCCTCTACCACAAAAGTAAACTCACTCAGAAACTTTTGATCAAACTCCAAATTGCACAGTGGCGAAAGGATTAAAAATGTCCACTGGACTTTAGAAAAACGCAATACCCAAAATTTTACCAGACTTATCAATATTCTCCATTAATGTGAATGGCTTAAACTGTCCTCTAAAGAGGCACAGATTAGCTGACTGGATACAAAATCTCAGGCCAGATATTTGCTGCATACAAGAATCACATCTTATCTTAAAAGATAAATAAAGATTCAGGGTGAAAGGATGGTCAACCATATTTCAGGCAAATGGTAATCAGAAAAAAGCAGGTGTTGCAATTCTATTGGCAGATACAATAGGCTTTAAACCAACAAAGTAAGGAAGGAGAAGAATGGTCACTTCATATTTGTTAAGGGTAATACTCACTATGATGAGATCTCAATTATTCATATCTATGCACCCAACCAGAATGCACCTCAATTTATAAGAGAAACTCTAACAGACATGAGCAACTTGATTTCCTCCAGCTCCATAATAGTCGGAGATTTCAACACTCCTTTGGCAGTGTTGGAGTGATCCTCCAACAAGAAGCTGAGCAAAGAAATCTTAGATTTAAACCTAACCATCCAACATTTGGATTTAGCAGACATCTACAGAACATTTCATCCCAACAAAACTGAATACACATACTTCTCATCAGCCCATGGAACTTACTCCAAAATCGATCACATCTCAGGTCACAAGTCTAACCTCAGTAAATTTAAAGGAATAGAAATTATTCCCTGCATCTTCTCGGACTACCATGGAATAAAACTTGAGCTGAGTAACAATATGAATCTGCATACTCATGGAAGTTAAATAACCTTATGCTGAATGATAGCTGGGTCAGAGATGAGATTAAGAAGGAAATTGCCAAATTTTTGGAACAAAAAGACAATGAAGACACAAATTATCAGAACCTCTGGGATACTGCAAAGGCACTCTTCAGAGGGAAATTTATAGCACTGCAAGCCTTCGTCAAGAGAATGGAAAGAGAGGAAGTGAACAACTTAATGGGACATCTCAAGCAACTGGAAAAGGAAGAACATTCCAACCCCAAACCCAGTAGAAGAAAAGAAATAACCAAAATTAGAGCAGAATTAAATGAAATTGAAAACAAAAGAATTATACAACAGATCAATAAATCAAAAAGCTGGTTTTTTGAAAAGGTCAATAAAATAGATAAACCTTTGGCCAACCTAATCAGGAAAAAAAAGAGTAAAATCTCTAATTTCATCAATCAGAAACGACAAAGACGAAATAACAACAGACTCCTCAGAAATTCAAAATATCCTTAATGAATAGTACAAGAAACTTTATTCTCAGAAATACGAAAATCTGAAGGAAATTCACCAATACTTGGAAGCACATCACCTTCCAAGACTTAGCCAGAATCAAGCAGAAATGTTGAACAGGCCAATATCAAGTTCTGAAATCAAGTTCTGAAATAGCATCAACCATACAAAAATCTCCCTAAAAAGAAAAGCCTGGGACCAGATGGCTTCATGTCAGAATTCTACCAAACCTTTAAAGAGGAACTAGTACCTATATTACTCAACCTGTTCCAAAACGTAGAAAAAGAAGGAAGACTACCCAACACGTTCTATGAAGCAAACATCACCCTGATCCCCAAACCAGGAAAAGACCCAACAAGAAAAGAAAATTATAGACCAACATCAATAATGAATATAGATGCAAAAATATTCAACAAGATTCTAACAAACAGAATCCAGTAACACATCAAACAAATTATACATCATGACGAAGTCCGTTTTATCTCAGGGTATCAAGGCTGGTTCAATATCTGTAAATCTATAAGTATAATTCAGCACATAAACAAATTAAAAAACAAAGACCATATGATTCTCTCAATTGATGCAGAAAAAGCTTTTGATAATATCCAGCATCTCTCCATGATCAGAACACTTAAGACAATTGGTATAGAAGGAACATTTCCTAAACTGATAGAGGCCATCTACAGCAAACCCACAGCCAATATCATATTGAATGGAATTAAATTGAAATCATTTCCACTCAGATCAGGAACCAGACAAGGCTGCCCATTGTCTCCACTGCTCTTTAACATTGCAATGGAAGTTTTAGCCATTGCAATTAGAGAAGAAAAGGCAATCAAGGGTATCCATATAGGGTCAGAAGAGATCAAACTTTCGCTATCACAGATGGTATGATTGTGTATCTGGAAAACACCAGTGATTCTACTACAAAACTCTTATGAGTGATCAAGGAATATAGCAGTGTCTCAGGTTACAAAATCAACATTCATAAATCGGTAGCCTTTATATATATCAACAATAGTCAAGCTGAAAAAACAGTTAATGACTCTATTCCATTCACAGTAGTGCCAAAGAAGATGAAGTATTTGGGAGTTAATCTAGCAAAGGACTTGAAATATCTCTATAAAGAGAGCTATGAAACTCTAAGAAAAGAAATAGCTGAAAATGTTAACAAATCGAAAAACATACCATGCTCGTGGATGGGAAGAATCAACATTGTTAAAATGTCCATACTACCCAAAGCAATATACAATTTTAATGCAATCTCTATTAAAGCTCCACTGTCATACTTTAAAGATCTTGAAAAAATAATACTTTGTTTTATATGGAATCATAAAAAACCTCGAATAGCCAGGACATTACTCAGAAATAAAAACAAAGCAGGAGGAATCACGCTACCAGACCTCAGACTATACCACAAATCGATAGTGATCAAAACAGCATGGTACTGGCACAAAAACAGAGAAGTGGATGTCTGGAACAGAATAGAGAACCAAGAAATGAATCCAACTACTTTCCATTATTTGATCTCTGACAAGCCAATTAAAAACATTCAGTGGGGTAAAGATTCCCTATTTAACAAATGGTGCTGGGTGAACTGGCTGGCAATCTGTGAAAGACTGAAACTGGACCCACACCTTTCACCATTAACTAAGACTCTCACTGGATAAAAGATTTAAACTTAAGATGTGAAACTATAAAAATACTTGATAAAGTGCAGGGAAAACTCTTGAAGGAATCAGCCTGGGCGAGTATTTTATGAGGAGGAGCCCCCAGGCAATTGAAGCTGCTTCAAAAATACACTACAGGGACCTGATCAAACTAAAAAGCTTCTGCACAGCCAAGAACACAGTAAGTAAAGCAAGCAAACAGCCCTCAGAATGGGAGAAGATATTTGCAGGTTATGTCTCCGACAAAGGTTTAATAACCAGAATCCACAGAGAACTCAAACGTATAAGCAAGAAAAGAACAAGTGATCCCATCACAGGCTGGGCAAGGGACTTGAAGAGAAACTCTCTGAAGAAGACAGGCGCACAGTCTACAGACATATGAAAAAATGCTCATCACCTTTAATCATCACAGAAATTCAAATCAAAACTACTTTGAGATATCATCTAACTCCAGTAAGATTAGCCCATATCACAAAATCCCAAGACCAGAGATGTTGGCATGGATGTGGAGAAAAGGGAACACTTTTACACTGCTTATGGGAATGCAAATTAATACATTCCTTTTGGAAAGATGTTTGGAGAACACTTAGAGACCTAAAAATAGATCTGCTATTCAATCCTATAATTCCTCTACTAGGTATGTATGCAGAAGATCAAAAATCACATTATAACAAACATATTTGTACCAGAATGTTTATTGCAGCCCTAATTCATAATTGCTAAGTCATGGAAAATGCCCAAGTGCCCATTGATCCACGAATGGATTAATAAATTGTGGTATATGTACACCATGGAATATTATGCAGCCTTAAAGAAAGATGGAGACTTTACCTCTTTCATGTTTACATGGATGGAGCTGGAACATATTCTTCTTAGTAAAGTATCTCAAGAATGGAAGAAAAAGTATCCAATGTACTCAGCCCTACTATGAAACTAATTTATGGCTTTCATATGAAAGCTGTAAACCCAGTTATAACCTAAGAATATAGTTATAAGGAAGGGGGAGAGGGAGCGGAGGGAGTGGGGAAGATCGGTGGTCGGAGGGTGATTGGTGGGATTACACCTGCGGTGCATCTTACAAGGGTACATGTGAAACTTAGTAAATTGTAGAATATAAATGTCTTAACACAATAACTAAGAAAATGCCAGGAAGGCTATGTTAATCAGTGTAATGAAAATGTGTCAAACGGTCTATAAAACCAGTGTATGTTGCCCCATGATCGCATTAATGTACACAGCTATGATTTAATAAAAAAAAAAAGAAGGAAAGGAAACAAAAACATATATTTTCAGAATAACTTGTACACCAATGTTCACAGAAGCATTATTCATAATACCCCAAAAGTGGAAACAATCTAACTATCCATCAACTGAAAAACAGATATATAAAATGTAGTGTTTCTATGAGAAGGGATATTATTTGGTGAGGAAAATGAATGGATACTCACATATGCTACAACAGGAATGAATCTTGAGTTAATGTAGTTAACTTAAAGAAGCCAGATAAAACAGCCAAATAGTTTGATTCCTGTTATAGGAAATGGGAGAATAAACAAATCCATAGAAACAGAATGCAGATTAGCATGGACCCAGAAGGAGCAAAGAATGAGGAGTAACTGGTAATGAGATGATGATCGGCTTCCTTTGGAATGATAAAAATTATCTGGATTTTGATAGTGGTGATGGTTGCACATCTTTATGAATAAAGTAACTTCTACTTCTACTGAGTTGTACACTTCAAAACAGTTTAAATGATGGATTTTATAATATGTAAATTTTATTCCAATTTTTAAAAACATCATGCAAAGTCCTTTGACCAAAATAAAATTAAATTAGAAGTCAGTAACAGGATTTTGCTTCCCGAGCCGGACCCTCCCGCTGCCCCTGCACCCAATGAGCAGCGATCCCGCTCGGCCTGGTCGCGCCCCGCGTGCTCCGCCCAGAGACAAAGCCCGCGCGTGAGCAGCACCCTCAGCCCGCGCGTCCTGCTCCAGCTGGTCTCCTGGCATTTGCAGTCTTTACTGCAGGATGTTTACCGGGTGCAGATGCCCACTAAAGATACTGAGAGTAGAGAATATTCCCTTGGGCATGTCTGATTTTAGAACCAAAGAAGTCAGCCATTAGGAGGGAGGCAGGCGAGGCGGAGCAAGATGGCGGCCGAGTAACAGCTTCCTTGCATCTGGGCACCATAAGTCTGGGGAGATAGGACTCCAGGCATCTCTGGCTGGTGGGATCTGCCTATCATCACCCCTGAGAGGATACAGGGAGTCAGCGAGAGACTTCTGGACCCCAAGAGGAGAACTAAAACAGTGGAAAAACGGCAAGTGCTCACGTGTGTTCAATCCGTCTAAACCCGCCCACAACTTCCACAGGCACGAGAACTTAAAGAGCAAGAGGAAGTGAAAGGAAAATTAGGGCAAGGAAACAGATAAAAGAAATCACTCATGAGGAAGAATCAGCAGAAAACTCCAGGCAACATGAAGAACCAGTCCAGAACAACCCCGCCAAGGGACCATGAGGTAGCTACTGCAGATGATTCCACCTATGAAGAAATGCTAGGAATGACAGAAAGGGAATTTAGAATACACATGTTGAAAACAATGAAAGAAATGATGGAAACAATGAAGGAAACTGCTAATAAAGTGGAAAATAACCAAAAGGAAATCCAAAAACAGAATCAAATAAGAGATGAACGATATGAAGAATATAAAAAGGATATGGCAGAGCTGAAGGAACTGAAACAGTCAATTAGGGAACTTAAAGATGCAATGGAAAGTATCAGCAACAGGTTAGACCATGCAGAAGAGAGAATTTCAGAGGTAGAAGACAAAGTTCTTGAGATAACTCAGATAGTAAAAGAGGCAGAAAAGAAGAGAGAGAAAGCAGAACGTTCACTGTCAGAATTATGGGACTTTATGAAGCATTCCAACATACGAGTTATAGGAATCGCAGAAGGGGAGGAAGAATGCCCCAGAGGAATGGAAGCCATACTAGAGAATATTATAAAAGAAAATTTCCCAAATATCACCAAAGATTCTGACAGACTGCTTTCAGAGGGATATCGGACCCCAGGTCGCCTCAACTCTAACCAAGCTTCTCCAAGACACATTGTGATGAACCTGTCCAAAGTCAAGACAAAAGAAAAGATTCTGCAAACTGCCAGGAGTAAGCGCCAGTTGACCTACAGGGGCAAATCCATCAGAGTGACTGTAGACTTCTCTAATGAAACTTTCCAAGCAAGAAGACAATGGTCATCTACCTTTAATCTACTTAAACAGAACAATTTCCAGCCCAGAATTCTGTACTCTGCTAAGCTAAGCTTCAAAATTGATGGAGAAATCAAATCATTTACGGATATACAAACACTGAGGAAATTCGCCACAACAAGACCAGCTCTACAGGAAATACTTCAACCTGTTCTGCACACTGACCACCACAATGCATCAGCAGCAAAGTAAGAACTCAGAAATTAAAGGACAGAACCTAACTTCCACACTGATGCAAAAGATAAAACTAAGCAATGGACTCTCACCAAATAAGACGAATACAATACTACCATACTTATCAATTATCTCAATAAATATTAATGGCTTGAATTCCCCACTGAAGAGACATAGATTGGTTGACTGGATTAAAAAACACAAGCCATCCATTTGCTGTCTGCAAGAAACACACCTGGCTTCAAAAGAGAAATTAAAGCTCCGAGTCAAGGGTTGGAAGACAATTTTTCAGGCAAATGGAATTCAGAAGAAAAGAGGAGTTGCAATCTTATTTTCAGATACATGTGGATTTAAAGCAACTAAAGTCAAAAAAGACAAAGATGGTCACATTATTTTGGTCAAGGGAAAACTACAACAAGAAGACATTTCAATTCTAAATATCTAGGCACCCAATTTGAATGCTCCCAGATTCTTGAAACAGACCTTACTCAGTCTGAGCAATATGATATCTGATAATACCATAATAACAGGGACTTTAACACTCCTCTTACATATCTGGACAGATCCTCTAAACAGAAATTAAACAAAGATATAAGAGATTTAAATGAGACCCTAGAACAACTGTGCTTGATAGACGCATATAGAACACTCCATCCCAAAGATAAAGAATATACATTCTTCTCATCACCCCATGGAACATTCTCCAAAATCGATCATATCCTGGGACACAAAACAAATATCAACAGAATCAAAAGAATTGAAATTTTACCTTGTATCTTCTCAGACCATAAGGGACTAAAGGTGGAACTCAACTGTAACAAAAATGCTCGACCCCACCCCAAGGCATGGAAATTAAACAATCTTCTGTTGAATAACAGATGGATGCAGGAAGAAATAAAACAGGAAATCATTAACTTCCTTGAGCATAACAACAATGAAGACACAAGCTACCAAAACCTGTGGGTTACTGCAAAAGCAGTTTTGAGAGGAAAATTCATCGCTTTAGATGCCTACATTCGAAAAACAGAAAGAGAGCACATCAACAATCGAACAAGAGATCTTATGGAATTGGAAAAAGAAGAACAATCTAAGCCTAAACTCAGTAGAAGAAAAGAAATATCCAAAATCAAATCAGAGATCAATGAAATTGAAAACAAAAGAATCATTCAGAAAATTAATGAAACAAGGAGTTGGTTTTTTGAAAAAATAAATAAAATAGATAAACCATTGGCCAGACTAATGAGGAATAGAAAAGTAAAATCTCTAGTAACCTCAATCAGAAATGATAAAGGGGAAATAACAACTGATCCCACAGAGATACAAGAGATCATCTCTGAATACTACCAGAAACTCTATGCCCAGAAATTTGACAATGTGAAGGAAATGGATCAATATTTGGAATCACACCCTCTCCCTAGACTCAACCAGGAAGAAACAGAGTTCCTGAACAGACCAATTTCAAGCACTGAGATCAAAGAAACAATAAAAAATCTTCCAACCAAAATATGCCCTGGTCCAGATGGCTTCACTCCAGAATTCTATCAAACCTTCACGGAAGAGCTTATTCCTGTACTGCAGAAATTATTCCAAAAAATTGAGGAAAAAGGAATCTTCCCCAACACATTCTATGAAGCAAACATCACCCTGATACCAAAACCAGGAAAAGACCCAAACAAAAAGGAGAATTTCAGACCAATCTCACTCATGAATATAGATGCAAACATTCTCAACAAAATCCTAGCGAATAGATTACAGCTTATCATCAAAAAAGTCATTCATCATGATCAAGTAGGCTTCATCCCAGGGATGCAAGGCTGGTTTAACATACGCAAGTCCATAAACGTTATCCACCATATTAACAGAGGCAAAAATAAAGATCACATGATCCTCTCAATAGATGCAGAAAAAGCATTTGATAAAATCCAGCATCCTTTTCTAATTAGAACACTGAAGAGTATAGGCATAGGTGGCACATTTCTAAAACTGATTGAAGCTATCTATGACAAACCCACAGCTAATATCTTATTGAATGGAGTAAAACTGAAAGCTTTTTCTCTTAGAACTGGAACCAGACAAGGTTGTCCTCTGTCACCTTTACTATTCAACGTAGTGCTGGAAGTTCTAGCCAATACAATTAGGCAAGACAAGGAAATAAAGGGAATCCAAATGGGAGCAGAGGAGGTTAAACTCTCCCTCTTTGCTGATGACATGATCTTATACTTAGAGAACCCCAAAGACTCAACCACAAGACTCCTAGAAGTCATCAAAAAATATAGCAATGTTTCAGGATATAGTATCAATGTCCACAAGTCAGTAGCCTTTGTATACACCAATAACAGTCAAGATGAGAAGCTAATTAAGGACACAACTCCCTTCACCATAGTCTCAAAGAAAATGAAATACCTAGGAATATACCTAACAAAGGAGGTGAAGGACCTCTATAAAGAAAACTATGAAATCCTCAGAAAGGAAATAGCAGAGGATATTAACAAATGGAAGAACATACCATGCTCATGGATGGGAAGAATCAACATTGTTAAAATGTCTATACTTCCCAAAGCAATCTACCTATTCAATGCCATTCCTATCAAAATACCAACATCGTACTTTCAAGATTTGAAAAAAATGATTCTGCGTTTTGTATGGAACCGGAAAAAACCCCGTATAGCTAAGGCAGTTCTTAGTAATAAAAATAAAGCTGGGGGCATCAGCATACCAGATTTTAGTCTGTACTACAAAGCCATAGTGCTCAAGACAGCATGGTACTGGCACAAAAACAGAGACATAGACACTTGGAATCGAATTGAAAACCAAGAAACGAAACTAACATCTTACAACCACCCAATCTTCAATAAACCAAACAAGAACATACCTTGGGGGAAAGACTCCCTATTCAATAAATGGTGTTGGGAGAACTGGATGTCTACATGTAAAAGACTGAAACTGGACCCACACCAGAAATGCAAATCAAAACAACCCTGAGATATCATCTAACCCCAGTGAGAATGGCCCACATCACAAAATCTCAAAACTGCAGATGGTGGCGTGGATGTGGAGAGAAGGGAACACTTTTACACTGCTGGTGGGACTGCAAACTAGTACAACCTTTCTGGAAGGAAGTATGGAGAAACCTCAAAGCACTCAAGCTAGACCTCCCATTTGATCCTGCAATCCCATTACTGGGCATCTACCCAGAAGGAAAGAAATCCTTTTATCATAAGGACACTTGTACTAGACTGTTTATTGCAGCTCAATTTACAATCGCCAAAATGTGGAAACAGCCTAAATGCCCAACAACCCAGGAATGGATTAACAAGCTGTGGTATATGTATACCATGGAATACTATTCAGCCATTAAAAAAAATGGAGACTTTACATCCTTCGTATTAACCTGGATGGACATGGAAGACATTATTCTTAGTAAAGCATCACAAGAATGGAGAAGCATGAATCCTATGTACTCAATTTTGATATGAGGACAATTAATGACAAGGTTATGGGGGGGGAGCAGAAAGAGGGAAGGAGGGAGGTGGGTGGGGCCTTGGTGTGTGTCACACTTTATGGGGGCAAGACATGATTGCAAGAGGGACTTTACCTAACAATTGCAATCAGTGTAACCTGGCTTATTGTACCCTCAATGAATCCCCAACAATAAAAAAATAAATAAATAAATAAATAAAATAAGTCAGTAACAGAGATATCTAGAAAATCATCAAATTTTGAAAGTTAAATAGCACAATTTGATATAACCATGAAACAAAAATGAATCAAATGTGAAATCAGAAATTATTATGAGTTGAATTAAAATGAAAACACAACATAACAGAATTTGCAGGATATGGCCAGAAATGTGCTTATAGGAAACTTTACAGCACTAAAATGTCTATATTAAAAAAGAATACACTAAATCATTGACATTTTCCTCCTTAAGAACCTAGAAAAAGAAAAGCAAATTCAACCCTAAGTAAGACAAAGATGGGAAATAATATGGATGAGAATAGTAAAAAATGAAATAGAAACCAGAAACACAAAAATAAATGAAAGCAAAATGAAATTTTTTGAGATCAATAAAATTGATAAACATCTAGTTGTACTGATGAGGGAAAAAGACAGAGGACATATTATCAATATCAGTTTTGGGGGCCATGACATAAAAATATACCCTACAGACACTACAAGGATAATAGATAAATATTATTGCTAAAATTCCATCCATTTCTTGTTTTAAGACCCTCAAAACACTAGAAATAAAAAGGAATTCTTCAGTCTGATGAAGAACATATACAAAAAATTTGACATAATACCATACTTAATGGTGAAAAGTGAATACTTTTTCCCTAAAATCAACAACAAGGCATGAATATCCTCTCTCATTCTTCATAGAGTATCTTACTGGAGGTTCCAGCCTTCTAGCCAAAGCAAGAAAGCAAGAAAAGGGAATAAAAAACATATCTAGATTGGAAAGGAAGAAGTTAAACGTCTTGATTTGTATACCTATCTTATTTGCATTCTTCCTCTGCATTTGGGATCTCAGGCTGTCAGAGTTTAACTATCATCTTTATTTTAGTATCTGGAATAGTGAGGAAGTTCTTATGCCCCTGCAGCATCTTGTAAACAACCTGCAGTGATCAGGTTAAAGGATAAAGATATTCTTTATCTAAGGATAAGACCCACCTTAACTTCTGTCTAATGCACTTGAACTGGGAAAATCAAAGGTTGGAGAGAAATGGGTAACAGGAAAGTGACTGAAATGGCAAGAGTCAGAAGCAAGGAAGACCCTCGGATGGTTCGACTCCCACAATGGGAGTTAAGCAGGCCTGACATGCTGAGAGGATGCACCGGAAGGGACCTGCACCATGGAGTAGGGCCAACCTGGGCCCCAGCACGGGCTTTTCCCATGGAGCTATCTCGTCTTAGACAACTGACTTTAAGTTTTTCTTCTTCTCTGTCAAGTAGGAAAAACCACTTCACCTGGCTGGCTCCCTCTTGGCATCCAGGTCTCCTCTCTAATGGCACTTATTCAGAGTCCTTCCCTCATCCCCTCTCTGCAGAAACCCTCCCCCCACCTCCCAGGTCCTCTCCATCACATCATCTAGTTCATTTTCTTCGCAGTATTAACAAGTCTGAAATTAATGTGCTCATGCATTTGTTTACTGTCTGGGATAGATCTCTGAGATAAAGTTAGTAAAGGTATTACTTAAACAAGCAAATTGTTAGCTTTGACAGCAGTTGTTTTAAGGATAAAAAGAAATTGTACGTGCCAAGTATCTGGCACAGAGCCTGAGCTGTGTAAGGAATTGTTAGAGAATAACCATCAACACTATTCCCATCACTGTAGTCATGATTATTATTACATTGTACATCCTCATTAAGACTGTGGGGTTGAATTAAAGTGCTGAGCATTAGGTGGGAGATGACACGGAGTAGTCCTGAGTAAACTGATACACCGGGCTGTGCTCTGGTGACCACGGTCAGAGGCAAGCCCTGGGCAGAGCAGCTGCCAGGGAGGCCCAAACCAGAAAGAGGCACTGATCCTGGACGATGAAACCACAGTTCCCAACTGGCTGCTCAGCTAACAGGACTCACTCTTGGAAGTACAGTCCCTTTCCAATCCCCTCTTCATGGCCCTCAGGAGGGCTCACCACCCCACCTCACCAGAATGATGACTGTCACACCTGTGGTGTACACAGAGCTCTTCTTTGCAAACATCTGTCATTTATGATCCTGTCCCTCCTTTCATCAATGAACACTAGCTGTGGTTGTCCTCCACATCCCACTGAGCAATTCCAGTTGGGAACAGCTGCCTATGGAAATGTCCCCTTGAATGGGTTCACAGTCTATGAACCCATGTCACAGTTTTATGACAAGTTAATCCCTGCTTATAGGAACTCACCTTTTTTCTCCAGAAAAATAAACAAATTCTTAAAGACAAAACTCTTCCAGGAAACATGTGACTCATTTTGTATGGGAGCGTGAGAAGGAGATGTAACAAAGAAAAAGACGAGCTCCCAAGGGATGTCAGAGCACAGGGTGATAGGAGCGGGTCTGCCTGGTGTGTATGACAGCAGCTCTGCCTCTTACCATCTAAAAGACATAGGACAAGTTTCTGAACCAATCCATGCCACTCATGAGGTTTCTGTGAGGAATTAAATGGATTATAAAGTGAGTCAGAAGAGTCTGGTATATAATAAGCATTTGAAAAATGTCAAAGAACAGAACACAGCAAAAACAAAACAACAAAGTCAGCAAAAGAGACATAGCTAGAAACAGATGAATGAGACAGGGAAAATACCAAGAGGTATCAGATAGAAAATCAACCCAGCGGAGGAAGTTGGGCTATGTGTTAGGAAGTCGCTGGCATCAGCTGAAACCTCAAACCCACAGAGCACACAATGTGCTCATGAGACTTCTGTTAGGAAATAAGGATCTGCTCTCCAAGGGAAGAAACCTGGGGATTTAGGTAAGGTTTGGGCCCCCAAGTACACTTTGATTTAAAGTCACTTTGATGAGACTTGAGATGCCTTAGCAAACATTGAACTCTGCACTCAGGTTGCTATTAAACACAGCACTTGCCCACCTTGGGGAATAGAAGGTCAAGGTAAGTGTTATTGATACTAAATAATGGCAGAGCATTTGCTTAGTTCTTTGCATTGGCCCCTAACAACCACTCTAGCCACTTTGTACCATAGCCTCTGGCCATCACTTAGGATGTGGTCTTTCCTTGTACACTGCTGACAACTACCCACAACCTCCTAGACTTGTTTGCTGCACAGGGGTTTCCTCCTTCAACCTAAAGTCTAAAGGATGCCACTCCTTGAATACAAGAGACAAAAAGGCAATTAGCCAGCCAAGAAGGGAAATTTTTTGCAAGTCATGGAACCCAAAGGCAGGAAGTCTAGCAGTTTTAGGGCCTGGAACCTGGACCTACAGAGCTCCTAGAAGCAAAGGGGGCTGACCTGCTCTCGGAACTCTCATTTCCCCTACTCTCTTGCCAGAAATGTGTGTCCCTCAAGAGAGATGATATCATTAAGTCTTCTGTCACATTTTTCATACTAAATTGACTTCAAAGCTAAAACTCAGAACATGAAATTCTAGGTTAATTTATCATCATCATCTAATATAATTGACATACTGTAACATATTTAAAGTGCACAACATGATAAATTTTGACATTCCTATATAACTATGAAGACATCACCATACCCAAGATAGTGAACACATCCATCATGCCTAAAAATTTTCTCATGGCCCTTGGTGATCCCTGTTTGCTGCCCCTGCCCCACCCCAAACAACTTCTGGTCTACCTGCTGTTATATTGGAGTCATTTGCTTTTTCTGAAATGGAACTATATAGTATATGCTGTTTTTTTTGTCTGGCTTCTTTTACACAGCATAATTATTTGAAGATTCATCTTTGTTGCATGTATTAGTAGTCCATTCTTATTTATTGCTAAGTTCAATTCCACTGTAAATATGCTTTCTTAACTGTTTTGTAAATGAAGCTTTAGAGTGCACAGAGATAAAAGTTCATACCACTTGTCCACAAAGGTATGTGGCAGGATTGATCTCAGCCAAATTTGAAATGAACGCTTTGCTCAAGTTGCTACAGGTCAGCAGAACTATTTATGTTGTGTTTATACAACTAATTAGCAGAGAATGTAGACTGAAACAATTTCTAAGTGGTGTCGTATAAACTGCATTAGTAATACTCAGCAGGAGACAGCTCCAGGGGCTCGAGGACCCAGAGGGTGAGGGAGAAATCGCAGAGTTCTGGCGCAGCTGGGTGACCCCGGTAAAGTCACTTCCCAGTTTCCTTACTCATAAAATGCAGGAACTGGACCTTAGCATTCTTAGAACCTTACTATTCATAGAACCTAATTCATCTCAGCCTTAGCATTCATAGAACCTAATGAGAGCATGCAAGCCATCTGCCCTTAGCAACGCTTGGATCTGAAGCCCATCAGACCCACTGCCGAAATGAACGACTCCATTCAGTGGGCAGCCTTCCTTTCTGCCTTTTCTTTCTTTGGGATGCTTTGTCTTCGCCTCTTTCCTTTTCTCTCTCCCCTCCTCCCCCCTTCCCCGCTCTCACTCCCTATCTCCGCTCTCTGCTCACTCTTTCTCATCTCTTCCTCCCCCCTCCTTCCCTCTCTCTAATATAAAATAATCAATACTTTTTACCCTAAACAAAGAGAACTCTTTCCTTTCTCCGCCTGACTGCCTAGTGGCCCTAACATTGTCCCAGTTAGGTTAGCGCTCAACTGCAAGAGCTTTCTTTCAAAATCCCTTTGCTGCTAAAGTCCGCTTCTTAAGCTGCGGCTCTTGACTTGGTGCGGGCCCCGGGAGAGAGAGAGAGAAGAGCCCTCTACTGGCCGGTCCCAGGATGACAGTCCCTCTGCTCCCGCGAGCAGCTTGCTGCAACTCTGGCCGCTCAGGGGTGCCCCATGTTATCCCCTGCGACCTCGGTGGAGGTTCACCCGACCCGCCCCCACCCTTACCGGCTTCTCCTGAAATTTGGCCCAGAAGCAGGAACCAGGGCTTGGAGAGGAGACAAAGGCCAGGAAGGAGGCTGGTGTGGAGCCGGAAAGACCGCAGCTGGCTGGAGGAAGCTGGAGGGAGCAGAGCGCCCTAGCAGCTTCTTGCCCTCGCACGCACACGACTCAGCACCACCTTGTCACGCCGGGCTTACAGAGCATCCGCTAGTCCACTCAGTAGCCACTGCTCTATCTCATTTGATCTTTGCAGCAGCCTTCCGAAGTGGGCAAGTCCTGGTGTTACACCAGCCTCGCCCATTTCACAGAGGGAGCAACTGATCTTCCCTGCGATTCAACAGTTTCCTCAAAAACAGATAATCAAGCAGCTGAACCCCAGGCTTTTCAGGCTCCAACCCCTAAGGTCTGTACTCCAGAGATACCTGCTTAGTGCTTCCCAAGTCCTTGATTGTTTGACCTTGAAAGAATCAAAGATTTATAAGACATGGTCGCTTTTTTAATGGGCCTTTCTCTCCCACAGAAACAGTAATAGCTTCGACCAGTAGATAGCTGGCAGGGAACTTACGGTAGGAGGCACCGATGAGGGAATGCAGGCCACAGACTAGAAGAGCAAAGAAAAATTCCAGCTGCGGGGAGCAAGGAAAACTCCGCTTTTCCCTTTGGCAGCCCGCTCGGCTGCAGAGCAGCACATCTGTGACAGCAAGCCCTCCGTGGAAGCTGAGGAGGACAGGGAAGCTGGGGTCTCTTCTGTTTTGCTTCGTGATAAGGAGATACAGAGAAAGGAAATAAGCAAAAGTATTTACAGCAAGAAAAATGCCCTTGGGCCATCATCTAAAGCGTTTCTGTTCAAATTTGTTTGCACTAATTTGCTTTTTTTCTTAACTTTTAAAAACCATTGACTATATGCCCACTAAAAATTGAGGGGGAGAGAGAGAAGATGGATGACTAACTTTTGGAGTTGCCAGTCCTGAAAGGTTAACTTTCATTCTATTTGCAGTGAAAATAAGTTAATTGAATATGAAGGAAAGTTACTTTCTACTTTACACTGCTCTCTAGTGTTCGCAGTGTTTCCATAAGCATGGGTTATTTTTATAATAAAAAAAGAACTTTTAGGCTCTGCACCTGTGGCTCAAGTGCTTAAGGCACCAGCCACATACACCTGAGCTGGCAGGTTCGAATCCAGCCCTGCCCCGCCAAACAACAATGAGGGCTGCAACCAAAAAATAGCCAGGCGTTGTGGCAGGCACCTGTAGTCCCAGCTACTTGGGAGGCAGAGGCAGGAGAATGGCTTGAGCCTAGGAGTTAGAGGTTGCTGTGAGCTGTGATGCCACAGCACTCTACCCAGGGTGACAGCTTGAGCTTTTATAATAGAAGAGAAATCCTTTCCTTCCTCTGCATCCCTCTACACTTGTTTTGGGAGGGCTCCCTATCTCTCATCTGTCATTATAACACTTTTGTAACAACTTCTAACAAAACAGTGACTATTTACAGAGTGTTTGCTGCGCCTGGGGAGGTGCAGCTTGCCAGCTTCTCTAAATGTTATACTTTTTATTCCTTACAACAGTTCTAAGGGTAGGAACTACCACCCTTTTTATACAGATGAGGAAAATGAGCCTTACAGAGATTAGGCAATTTGCTCAAGGTAACAAAGTTAATGAGCTGTGGAGCCAGGATTGGAGTCCAGGCAGAACTTGCAACACCGGTCTCCTGAATGGAATCACCACCACTATTTTCAGTTGCCAGTAACCTCAGTCCAGATTTAATCACATCACTCTTTTCTTAAAACCTACAGCACACCCTCCCCAACCCCTGCATTGCTCAAGTCCAGTTTTCAACACATCCATTCATCCATCTAAATCAACAAAGAACAGCAAGCCCTAACATTTGCTTCAAAACAATTTTAATATCATCTCTTAAAAACTCCAACATAGGCAGGTGAGCAAACAGTTCTAGCAGCTTTAATGGCTTGTCAAGGGGCAAGACAGCAAATGTTTATTGCTGGGTCCCAAATCCAGGCCCCGACTGCCTTTTTGGACACATGCCTTGCAGTTCCGTCCTTGCTTATCAAGTGCACTGAGCTCTCTACTATGTTTTAAGAATGTTAGGTTCTTTGATCCCTCTCTGATTTTGCTACTACTGTGTCTGCTACCTGGTTTGCCCTTTACCCTGCCTGGTGAAGCCTTACAAATCCTTCACGACTTAGCTGAAATGTGCCATTTCTCTTTGGTCTCCCTTAATAGCCTGTTAATATCCAGGTAATGTTACCAGCACTGACCACATTAGACTGGATGCATTTGCTTGCCTGACTTTCTTTCCTAGTAGGCGTTGACCTGCGGAACAGAGATTCTGAGTTGCAGGCATGGCCTTAGAAGCTGGGATGGACGAGTGATGGAAAAGAACAAGAAGGAACAGATAAAGACAGACATGATGGATGGCAAAGGTGAGTTTCTAATGCTTCCAGGGTTTATGCAACATTGAACCAATATTTATCAAGCTAGGCATAACACTAGAGGTGGAAATAAATGGTAAAAAGAACAAAAATAGTTGTGTTTGTGTGTTTGGAGAGAGAGAAGAGGGGTGTGTGTGTGTATATATATCGTGTTTGTTTTCATATATAATATCTATAAATGTACAAAGATGTATAGCATCTTTATACATGGCTACAGAGTGTACACAAGTAAATATATATAGTGTGATTTGTACATATATAGGGTGCATATATATGGTATACGTACATAGTGTATCATACATGCATGCTTCATATAGTAGCATATAAGGGTAGTTTGTGTGTGTAGTGTGTGCAAATAGTGTGTATATATCATGCACATATGCACATGTACATGGTGTGTGTGTGTACACACATGTACACATCGTGTGCATACCAGAATGCATTGCAAGAGATTTACATATGCATAGGAGATGGTAGGAAGGACATTCATTGCACACAATATAGTTTTTTTTAATTAAAAAAGAAGTGGCTCAGTGAGTAGGGCGCCGGCCCCATATGCCGAGGGTGGTGGGTTCAAACCCGGCCCCGGCCAAACTGCAACAAAAAAATAGCCAGACGCTGTGGCGGGCGCCTGTAGTCCCAGCTGCTCGGGAGGCTGAGGCAAGAGAATCGCGTAAGCCCAAGAGTTAGAGGTTGCTGTGAGCTGTGTGATGCCACGGCACTCTACCCAAGGGTGGTACAGTGAGACTCTGTCTCTACAAAAAAAAAAAAAAAAAGCTCCTGAGGCTTAACTTCCTGTTGTGGCAAAAGAGGAGCCGTTGAAGGGAGAAAAAAATAGCTGGAGAATTAGGGAGGAAAGGAGTTTAGAGAAACGTCATTACCGCTAAGCAAAAACCACATTCAAAAAGGAGCCTAGTTGCCTAGTTAATAAAAGTTACTTCTTTTACCTCCAGAAAAGAAAAAAAAAGCCAATGAGATAAAAAACCAAGGGAAATAAAGCTAATTGTATTTGGTAATTAGGAAGTTAGATGGTGGAGAACCCAGAGGAAAAGTTTTAGGAAGGGGTGGGGATGGATGACTCAGAGGTAAGGAAGTATAATCAGACAAATGTAGCCTCTGTCTCTTTCCAAAACTTTTGCCTTGAAAGGATAAAGGGAGAAGCAAATTATGATAGAAGCAAGATCAAAACCCAGCTTTATTTGGTTCCCTGTAAGACAAGAGTGCTCAAGCATGTTTTTGGACAAAAAGTTACAGCCCTGCACTGCAGCCCTGGCACTCACATCAGGAAGCATTGGTCACAGGAAGTACCTCTACAGCCAGAACCTCCAACCCATCCAGCACTTCAGTAACTCAAAAATCCTTTGCAACAGCCCTGCAAGGGAGGTTCTGTGATTATCCACTCTTTATAGATAATGAAGCTGAAAGACTTAGAGGTTAAGTAACTTGTCCAAAGTCGCTCAGATGGTAGGTTGCAGAACCCTGTTCCCACTCAGGTAACCTGGCGCAGCAGTAAAGCTCTGAGAACAAGTGCAGTGTAGGATGTAGATGATGCCAACCGCAGTCCAGGTCTACCTTCCTTGGCTTTCTCCCCTGCCTGTGGAGAGGTTTTGAATCCAGGGGCATCCACGCAAAGTAGTGGGCAAGGGGAACTCTGTATTTTAAGGAAAGTGGCTGAGAAGGAACAACAGAAAGAGGTTGTTTGTTGACGTTGCAGGATTTGCTTCTCTTTGACAGTTTTGAAGGTTATCATAAGCATTACCAGAAAAGAGGTAGAAAAAAAACATACATACACACACACACACACACACACATGCTGCAAGACCTAAGTTTGAGAGAACTGGCTCCAATTCCTACTATTTTATAACCTGTGTGGGTACCAATCCTCCTTCCATAACATAGGAAGGTGACAATGATGATGATAACTATCCTACATCCCTTAGGGTGATGTTGTAAGTAGCAAGTGAAATAATGTGTCACAGTGCATACAAATAGGAACTATTTCATTATTATTATTATTATTAGCAGGTGCTCAAACTGTCTGAAAAATTGCTCATCCTCTCTCTTCCCCCAGTTCACTTTCCAAGCCATTAAACATTTAAAAGACATATGGTTTTGAGAAAATATTTGTAAATCCTAATACAGGAAAACTTCTGTAAGTTGACCACTCAAGACACTGTAACAAACTGTGGTCAACATACAGAGGTGGTCAACATAAGGAACTAGGCCTTATGTTGTACTGATACACACTGATACACTGTACTGATACACACTGATAACTGTACTGATACACACATGTGATGCATGTCCAGACTATGAAAATTAGGTCAGCTTAAGGAGGTGGTCAATATAGGGAGATGGTCAGCTATGGAGGTTTAACTAACTTTGTATGTGTACAACTTGCCTCAAATCTAAAAATCTGATGGTAAGACCATGGTAAGACCACATGACACAGTTCTACAGTTCTCTGAGGATGAACTGTGATAAATTGTCTGAGATTTACAGGGCAGCTTTTGAGCACCTGGAGCTGCTCACAACTAATAGTCACACCGCGTATTCCACACCTGCCTATTTATACTTCTCTTCTTTCTGTGGATGTAATGTGCCTCGTGATAAGAATACACTATCTCCCAGGTAGCATTTTCCCCTGATGTCTCATTAATGTTTATAAATCCATGTCATCTCTAAGCTGCACACAGAGAATAAGGCAACTTCAGAAGAGGGAGCACACCTGTTGGAGGGAACTTGAGAAAATTGACTAGCCAGTCATTCCAGCTGCTTTCTGCCAAACATCTGGACTGGAGAGCTCAAAGATATTTCTCAGGAGTCTCATGTGGCAGACAGTGGAGACCAGGTCTTTGTTTCACCTTTAAACCAGATGGTTTGGCTCATACATAATGAGCTACGAATTACTGGCAAAGCTGCCATTCTTTATGACATTTTATCTGAATTATTTTTATTTTTAACTTTACACAAAACTACATTTCAAGAACAAAGTTAAAATAATCAATGCAGTTAGTGTAACCTAATTCTTTGTACCCTCAATGAATAAATATACTACCATTGGATAAGATGAAAAAAATTAAAATAATCAGGCAGCAGCCAGATAGGGTGACAAGTGTGTGGTCAGTAATACAGAGATTTACTATCACAAATAAACTGCAAGAACATTTGGAACACCGCCTCCTTTTACAGATGAGAAACCAAAAATCCAGGGCAAAATTTTACTTATTCTTTCTTTGAGGAAGGGCTGTATGTGTTACAAATACACCTTAATTAAAAAAAAAATGGAATATACAAAAATTCCAGATTGCAAAGGTAATGTCTTAATAATCATTTGCACTAGCTGAGTATGGCTACATAGAAAGGGGGGTTACTCAGAATCCCTTTCTGTACCCACCAGCAGCTCTAGCATAAATACTTGATTTATCAATTTTTCAAAACAAGGCACTCCTCCAATTCTGATCATTCCCCCAACATCTCCCCCCAAATAATCCAATCGTTGCCCAGTGTTAACCTCTCTGTATAATTTACAGAGTAATTCTATCATTTGCCTATTACGTAGAAATCAGCTGAAAAGCACTCAGAACAATTGTGGTTTTCCCTCTGTGAATGCCCCCAGTGGTTCTCAACCTTCCTAATGCCATAATGTATTTTCATTGTTAAAAAGGAGTCGCGACCCACAGGTTGAAAACTACTGCAACCAACAGACTCTTCCTCTTGTCTCTTTCTCCCCTACACCCAGCAACAAAACAATTCCCTCCCACCCCCACACACACACCATATGCCTCTCTTTCCCTGGCAGGGCTGATGGACCCTGAAGGATACTTGCCATCCAGCTCCCTCTTCCCTTCTTAAGTTTTTATCAGTCAAAACGTCAGTAAAACAGGAGCCAGTACTTATTTGGTTCATGTTCTTATTTTTTTTTCTTTTCCAAAGCACAAATAACATTTCTTTCAAAATAAATACACAGTTCTATGGAAAAATAGAGAAAAAAGCACTATAATCTTAGTCAACTGTCCAGCAGGACCACCAGAAGTCAAGACTCTTCATAAAAAAAAAAAAAAAGTTCTTTTAATCAAGTTCTTCCAAGGCACTTCCAAACATAGGGTATTCCTTATTTTACAAGCAAATTCTTTTAGAGATGATTTAAATTTGCCACTGATAAATGCCTAATTTATATCCCGGAATCAAGCCTACTGGAGCTAGAATTTAACACCAAGAATACGACTGCATTGGTGCACAAACATTTAAATATGACTTTGTCAGACTACAAAAATACATCAGATTTTATCTATGACAGTTTCATCAGTCAATAAGTTAGTTGCTTTAAAAAAATATAGCTCAGATGTGTTTCTACTTATTTAAGTGTGAAAGGCACAGGGTCTCGGGTCTAGAGGGCACCCACCGCAGCCACCTCAGCACCCCGACACCGGCGCGGGCCGCAGAGTTCCCAGGATTTTGTCCCAGTGTGTGAAGTACGGGGCGAAATTGCAGGTGAACTGCGTGTGATGCAGGTCGTGGTGAGTCACGCCCCCGTACCAACCGAAGGGCACCAGTCTGTGAGTGGACCAAGGGAAGTCGTAGCCGGAGTGGTCCTCCACTGACAGCCAGATGTTGATTACGTGGAAAGTCAGGACGGTGAGAGGGTGGCACCCAAGCAGCTGGACGTTCACCATGTCAAAGAAGCCCAAGGAAAACAGCTCCCAGACGCTCATGTACTGCGTGGCCAGCGCGAACGCGGACGGGTTCTGGTGGTGCACCTTGTGGAAGGCGCGGTACAGCCAGGGCACCCGGTGGTGCAGCAGGTGCCACACGAAGAACTCGGTGTCGAAGAGCAGCAGGCACAACGCGAGATGGCACAGCAGCTGGAGCAGCTCGGGGGCGTCGGGGGGCAGGAGCGCCGGGCTGCGCGCCCAGTGCAGCAGCGTCACGGGGAACACGAACACCACGTGCTGGTACAGCGTCTGCCGCAGGCAGGGCAGCAGCTGCCCGGCGGACGGCGAGAAGTCGGGGTGGATCTTGTAGCGCCGCAGCGCGGGCACCCGGGGGCACAGGCAGTCCAGCAGCACGAAGGGCAGGCAGAAGCCCACGTAGGTGGTAATCGAGAAGATGACCGGGAAGAAGGGCGACTGGATGAGGGCCTCCCAGGTCCTCAGGCGGTCCCAGAGGGGCTGCAGGAACAGCTGCCCGGAGCTGCAGAGGACCCGGGGCTCCGAGCAGTTGTAGCAGCTCATAGTGAGGCTATGCCAGACAGCTAGCCGCTCCTGCTCGCGGCCCGCCGGCTTTTCTAAGGACTTGCGGCCCCGCCCCAGTGATGTCAGCAGCCTTTTTCTCCTTTTCCCCGCCGCCCCGGGTTTGGATAAACAACCTCCTGCAGAGTTGTGTTGAATTGCTGTAAATAGACTCATTTACAGACGCGTCTAATTGGCTCTGATCTACGCACTTATGCCGTAACAGTAACTTTTCATACACAAGCAGAATTATGCTCCGAGTTTTCAACTGGCATAAGTTTAACACATCATAAAATGTACAGATCTACAGATTGCGTTATTATGGGTTCTGACAACTCAATTCCCCTGTGTCATCACCGCTCCAAAAGAACGGTGTTTCCTTTGCTACCAGAAAGGGTTCCTTTGCAATCAACGTAGAATTAGTGGTATTTCTAATATTTTTATAAAAACAGAAGCATAACTGCATTTTGTGGAAGTTTTTTAAAGCGACGTTTCGTCCGTATTTTGGATCTTTTCTGTCTGAGCACCCGGTACCGGTGCCAGCAGCGAGCGGCAAACCATCCCTTCAGCGCAGAAAATCAAGCCAGATGGGTGGCGGGATGGGAGCCCAGTGTTTCCGGAAAGGAGCTTTCCCGCAAAGCTCGCAGCACGCTGGACAAACCGCGGCACGCAGACCTGCCGGGTGACCAGGCTAACGACAGGACCGGGAGGCTTAGCTAAGGGAAGGTTCCCGACGGCTGGGCTTCGCCCCGGGGTGGGTGGGTGGAAGTGCTAGATTTAATACGCAGAGCCTGCGCCAGTCTGGCTAAAAAGGCACTGCATCTCAATTTGGGCGAGTGGGGTAGGGGTGAGGGAAGCGATTAAATCAGTAAACCAACAATTTTGTTCGTCAAGGGAAGGATTCGCGTTCTTAAAGCCTCCGGGAAGACGGTTGAGCAATCAAGTGATGTCCCCCTACCCTTGGCGGCTTCTTGCCCTCCCGCCACCCACCCATTTCGCGGAGAGCTGGAGCGTCGGCCCATCCGGGTTCCCTGCATTCCTCCGCCGCCAGGGCCAGTGCTAGGAAGAACTCCAGAGAGACAGTAGACTAGCGTGAAAAACCTTGAGCGTGACCCTGATGGCTGACACACGAACGACACAAGGGAGCCCTAAATATTAGACGTTTTGGACAAAAGCTTGGAACGCAGGGACCACTCCCAATTCTAGCTTAGTCTCCCGTATCTACGCTATTGGGGCCAGCCCCACTCCTTGAAGCCTGCTTTACTCACCTGCCCCCACAAAGGGAAATAATAGCAGTAGTCATTGTACACGTCTGTTGAGAATATTAAGTGGCGTGTTTAGCTACATATTTCACTTGATTTCATACAATTCTCAAAAGAGCTGGTTTCCTCACCCTGCCAAGAATCAGGCATTATTATTACTGCTGTGGGTTTACAGCAGTGCACTATGAACACACCATCACTATTTAAAATAGCGTGCTTATTAGGTAACACAACTGTTACCTGAAATTTGTACACCACATGTTACCTATGGAATAACTGAGAAATTTGAAATTAAATCAAATAAGATTATGTGACAGGTGAGGTGGCTCACACCTGTAATTTTCCTTTAGGAAGCCAAGCAGGAAGATAGCTTGAGGCCAGGAGTTCAAGATCAGCCCAAGCGGGAGCAGGACCCCATGTCTACAAAAACCAGAAAAATTAGCCAAACTTGGTGCAGGCGCCTGTAATCCCAACTACTCAGGAAGCTAAGGCAGGATGATGGCTTGAGTTCAGGAGTTTCAGATTGTTGTGAACTATGATGACAACTCTGCACTCAAACCTGGGCAACAGAATGAGAACCCATCTCAGAAAAAAAATAATAGTAATAAGTTTATGAAAAGAGAAATAAAAGATATAAAGATGTGTATTAAGTACTATAAAAGTGCAGGCCAATATATGGGCTTAAAATATCATAATATTTAGATGCTCGCTATTTGAAATTGCACATGAACTTTATGGCCACCCTGTATAATAGTCCAATTCATAAGATATGATGTATAGGATATATATGTGTGTGTGTATATATATATATATATACACACTTATACATATACATGTATAACAGGCCAATTCAGACATTCAGAATCTCCCAACTGGTACGTGTGCTCTGCTTGCCACTGAGGGATATTTCTTAGCTATCCATTCCCAGAACCCTCTAGGCCACCAGTTCTCAACCTGTGGGTCATGACCCCTTTGTAACAATGAAAATACATCCTGCATACCAGATATTTACATTACGATTCATAACAGTAGCAAAATTACAGTTATGAAGTAACAACGAAAATAATTTTATGGTTGAGGGTCACCACAACATGAAGAACTGTATTAAAGGGTCACAGCATTAGGAGGCATTAGGAAGATTGAGAACCACTGCTCCAGGCAATAGTCTCTAGCCCTACAGCAGCCTCTTCTTTTTCACCCCACCAATGCCATCCAAATATTAAGTTGTTTGCATATTTGCAGTTGTTGTATTAAAGTTTCAGAAGCAGCATTGAGTTTCTTGACAGCCAATGAAAAAAGAGAAAAAGGATGGATTTTTCAAATGCTGGTCTCATGTCTAAAAGGTAGCAAAAAACAAGTACAGTGTAGGCCCCAGCCTCCCTATCGATGGGTTTCTTCCAGTTAAACAACCTGTCTTTTGTGGGTTCCTCCCTCAACTCCCTCCTTCCCCAGTGATATTTCCACTTCACTTTTAGAGCAACCTAAGAACTTTCTCCTCATTTCTGTAGACATGGTCCTTCCTTGATGCAGGATCTCAGAGAGGAGAGGAAGGGTTTTTTTCTCCTGCGCTCTTTGGAATGTTCACGTTCTCAGGATTACAAATGAATTCTGGTCATAGAGATCAGTCACATTTACCCTCAAGAGAAATTAAAACAACTCACAAGTTTCCTTTCGGCACACATTGTCCTTTCTTGTAGTCTCAATTATCATGCTTGGGGGCTTTGGAGGATCTTGCAGAGTTTTTTTGTTTGTTTGTTTCTTTCTTTCTTTCTTTTTTGAGTGAGTGGCATTGGCTGCTTAATTTGGATTTAGCTGTTAGATTTGCTGTCAGAACTATCTCCTTTATGCCCCCAACCCCAACTAACCCATTCTTTTCCTGCTTTGCTGTTTCAGCCCTCTAACATTAGAGTAGTCTCCATGTGCTACCTACATAAAGTCCTGGATGGCAAGACCTAAAAACTATGGCTTCAGCCTGTTTTGTCCACACTCTCCTCTCTTACCTCGAGGCACATTAAAGAATAGCAGCTAGCTTCTTTGTGGTGCCTACCTATGCAGCCAAGCAGAACAGAAGTTTGTGCAACCATCTCAGGGAAAGTGATCAATTAAAATCTATCAGTCTGCCACTCTGTTATGGAAGACGCTGAAAATGTAGGCACGCTATGTCAGGGGACCAAAAGCAGGATCACTGAATAGATCAAAATAAAATTGAACCTTGTCTGATATTGACTAAAGTGATGTCATTTCTTGAATTAAGCTTGCACCTTTAAACATTTATTGTCTGTGCAAAAATTCAGCAGCTTACTAGATAGATGAATAGTTCTTTTGGGAGGACAGGGTCTATCTTTCAGGATTTTTTTTCCCACAGTGCCAAGCATTACTCCGTGTACCCTCTATATAATCAGTGTTCAAAAGAGATTTGAGGACTCAGTACTCATTTTAAAAGATATTGGTTCTAACCTGAGGATGTAAAATAGAATCATTTCCTCTGGAGCATACCTACAAGAATGGTATTCCACAAAAGGGGTGTTTTGACACATGGTGTTAGAATTTTGGCCACACTATTTCTTGTTCTTCTCCAGTTGATAATGACTTCCTGGGGATCATTTGTATTGGCATGATCTTTCTGGCATGGTTGTGAGACAGGAATCCTTTCTTGTCTAGTTACTCCAAGGGCCAAATCACCTTTCTGAAGTTACATGAAGCCTGTGGATACTGAATATCTGATCTCAAAGTTACTTGAGATCACCAGTAGACTTTGCATACTGCTCCTCCTCCCAAATAGAACAAAGCCCATCACCAACTATATAATATCTTTTTTAATGACTTCGATGATTTCTTTTCTTCCCCAAATTGGGTGAAACTGTTACGGTGCCTATCTCATTGAAATGACTATTCCTGGGTATCACACATAAAATAAATAGACGTGGAATGATCTCAGTGATCAAAATGTCATCCATCATTTGAAAGATTTAAGATTAAATACTCAATCTCAGAAAAGTCAAGACGATCTAGGGCTAAGTAGCAAATTACAGCCAAACTGAAAGCAGGAATGGGTTAGCATCGGTTCCAAGGTGAGTCTCTCCCTGGAGTTTGGTATTGGAAGGGGGCATTCAAGCTGCATTTAGGTAGCATTTTACAAAAGATTCACAAAACATCTGTTGTCAGCCAAACCCAAAACAGTAGGAAATGCCAATGAAGTATGTGGAGAAATTAGCTCCCCAAGATCTCCCCTTGATGAGCCCATTAACTCACACACTCACGCATATTTGGTTTTCAGCACTTTATATTTTTGATCCATCTATGTCACATGTGAAGTGGACCCTTCTACTGGTATTGCTGGAACGCTTCATCAACTTCTCTAAAGCATTTAAAGTATGTTTATCAAAAGGGATACTATTGCCTATAAAGCAGATAAAACAATACTCATCTCACCTAGCAGAGAGGTTGTTGCAAAGATCAAAGCTTTATGAGAAGGCTTTTAAACCCCAGAAACACACCATAAAATACAATGTATTGTTTTAAGTAATACTATGATGATTGGGCAGAGAAAGGAGTTTTATTTTTTTCAGTTTGGAAATGAATTTGAAATCTGTACCTAGCATTAACACAATAAAATAAAAGTCTTCAATGACTTTTTTTAAAAAACCAAAATAATTAATACCCAATGTTGTGTTTTAGGCATCACAATAGAGCAGAATGATTTCTATTTTGAAAACCTCTCCCATGTTAAAATGATCAAATTACAGTATATTTTAAATGTTCACATTTTTTAAATTAATACTTTTAATACCCACAAACAAAATAATCATTATTGGGAGATCTCACTAGTCTAAATTTCAATTCTTAATAAGCATGAGACCGGGGTTAAACCTTCTGTACCCACCACCCACTTCCCCCTCATTTATAGTCCTGGTTCTGAGCACTCATTTACCTATTAGCAAAATTTTTCATTTCCAGCCACATTTGGGGGACAGCAACATTTTCTTCAACATTTTTCAGATGTTATTCATCAGGCCAAAATTATCAAAATCCTGGATAGAAATAACCACAGCCATGGCTGGCCTTTCCCATCATCAGCTTGCCAGCTGGCTCATAAAGCAACAAAGTTCTCTATCTTTCCTAGAGCAAGGCCCTAGAGAAAATTTTCTTATGAAAAGGAAGTATTATAGTAAGGAGCTTAGGAAGACTTGCAAGCAAAGCCAAGAGTGCTCTCTGGTGGCAAATTAAAAAAAAAAAAATCATTCTTTAATCTCAATTGTGACTATTTGGCAGCTCCTTGTTTTTCCATGTAAACTAACTTGCTGGTTTTTCTTTTCTTTCCTTGTCTTTCTTCCTTTCTTTTATTTATTATTTTTTTTCTGTCTTCTTTCCAAATTTTTCTCTGAGGACTCCACTAATGGCATAGATGTTGCACAGCCGTTCTTGCTGTAGTTGGGTTCATTGATTGCTTGCCTTTGTTGGTGCCCTCTTGCTCAGGACATAGCAGCATATGTCCTTTGTAGCCTTAAAATCCTGGCTGCATTCACATAGTTTTGTTTCGTCATTGGCTGAGAGTTGGAGCTTTCGCAGCAAGAAATCCGATGACATTTTGGTAGGGCCTCTGGCTGTGTTCTTTTTCAAATAAGATGCTTGGATGCATCCTATTTTGAGCACAACAAAAATATGTTTACAGATGTGTGGGGCAAGAAGATTTGCTAATATTCTGCCAACTTGGAACTCTTTTCTGATGTGTGTTTACCGGGAAAAATGAAGGGTTTCCAAATAAAGTCACAGTTGCCAATGAAGAAAAATCATTTTTTAATTTGCCACAGAGGATACTCTTGGCTTGGCTGGCAAATCTTCCCAAGCTCCCTACTACTTGTATTTGTATAAGGAGGCTTTCTGTAGTGCCTTCCTCTATGAAAGGTAGAGAACTTTGTTGCTTTACCAGTCAGCTGGACTCCAGAAGTATCCCTTGTTCATTCCTCAGTCTGCTGTCTGGTGTGTGAGAGCCTGACTGACCATGAGCTCTCAGGGGCATCTCTGACGGCCTCCCCTGGCAATAACCAAAGCTAGGTAGGGAACCACGGCACCCAAGGCACCAAAGCCATCCTCTGGCAAACTCTCGCCTGCTACTGGTAGAAACAAACAGACAAAAACATCCACTCACTGTCCTTTTCTTTTCATCCCTACCCAAGTAGAGTATTTGTCCCCAGTTGGCCAAACCAGTTTGCCTTGGTCAAAGGTAAAATATGAGATTTGGGGAGGACATATGACCAGGAGGAAGGTGAAATTCTCCCAAGGATGCACATCTTTTGTATGTAGCACAATTCTATTATTTTTACAGGTGCCATGAAAAATCGTACTGAGTCCAATATCGGTGTTAGACCCTCCCAGATGTTACTTGTACATTTGTTCCCTTTAACTAAATGAAGGAGTCCCTTGCTTTTTACACATTTTGTCCATCCACATATATTTGGCTCCCCATATGCCAGGCTGTGTTACAGTCTGGGTCTATAAAGATGAGTAAGATATAGCCTTTGCCCTCAAAGTAGTGGGAGAGATCACACTGAACTTTGTATCTAGGTCTCGGGGAGCTCTGCTATGACCTATCTCTGCCAGCTTCAGTTTCCTCATTTGTTCAAGGAGGGAGTTGGATGGGCAGTCCTTCAATCCATGGGCCTGCATGCAGCCACTCCACACAGATGGGATAATCACTGCCTAGTCTGTTAGGTCTGGCAGAGGGTAAAGCAGGTGGCAAGGAAGGGGCTGAGGGCAGACAACCATTGTAGCTATGAACCAAATTGCAGCTAGGAAATGTTCCCTGGTGGAAACATACATAGTAAGGAGCTTCTAGTGACCTTTAACGGACCTTGGGCTTATAACCACCTAATTAACATACCATAGGTGGGGTATTCATGAAGGATTCTAGGAGCACGCCTGTGTAGTAAGGAAACTATTATATAACCTAACTTGTTATGAAACCTGACATGCAATCTATTATATAGCCCCCACCTGTCAATCACCAATCTCCTGCCAGGAGAAAGGTGGACAAACTAGTAAGCATATAAAAGACACTATACGCTCAAACTTTGGGGTCTTTTTCCACTTGGCAGAGAATGATCCATCTCTTCTTCAGAAACGTACTTTAGCTTTGCAGTAAATGTGGTATGATTGCTTTGTGTCTGTGATCACTCCACTGGTTTGACTTGGTACCCGTACCCGTGTGTTTGTTTTGAAACGTCTTACTCTGTCACCCAGGGTAGAGTTCCACGGAATCCTCATAGCTCACAGCAACCTCAAACTCCTGGGCTCTAGCCATCCTCTTGCCTCTTGCCTGTAGTCCAGGCTACTTGGGAAGTACAATGCATGGCTGGTTTTTCTACTTTTAGTAGAAGTAGGGTCTCACTCTTGCTCATGCTGCTTTTGAACTCCTGAGCTCAAAAAATCCACCCGCTTCAATCTCATTCTTGACACTGGAAACTAGGGCACCAGGGAATATCCAGACAGACCTGACAATCAGTCTCCATTCACGGCCTCACTAAGATGAACCACGTTTACAGATAATGTTCAAAGTCAGTGTTTACAAAGCATACCTTTCTCTCCTCCCCAAAGAAAAAGAACAAACATCCATGACCAGTTAGGAGTAAGGTTTGTGAGGAGGGCAGAGGATGAGGAGAGGAGGAAGGAAAGTATAGTCCTGCCAAGAGAGGAAGGGAAGAATAGAATGGCTATTACATAAAAGAGAAAACATACACACAAAATCCTTAAAGCCTGTAAGGCTCATCGGGTTTTATTGAAAAGTTTTAAGATTCTTTAAATGTTACAAAGTAGTATTATTCTGTCTCCATATATTAGCCAACAGCAAGCAACTAAGTACCTACAACAGAAAAACTAAACTATTATTATTGCCACTAAAATAACTATAACAGAAAAACATATCAATTATCATTTTATCTATCAGTCAGTACTGTAAAGAAACAGTGTTGCAGGAGAAACAAATGAATATAGACTTCTGGATATACCAAGGCAAAGCAAGGGTACTAAACATACAGACATGTATAATACCAAAAAATGAAATGAATCCCTGAGCTGAAGTTTCATCTGAAAACATTCATGTTCACAGTTCATTTCAGTGAAAATGAACTAGGACACTTCTCATGGGTGACCGTGGGGCTTTAGCTTCACAGAGACATCATCGTTGAACTACAGCAGCTGCTTAAAGAGTGCACAAATCTCAGGGGAGATGTGGTATGGTCTCTGCATGCGGTTTTTCTTCTCAGACAAGTAGACTTACGATCTGCCATGAAATTTCAAGTTCATGAATATAGATGGTTCAATGTATTAGTCTTCAAGCTATTTAATTTTTTATTTTTTTATTGTTAAATCATAGCTGTGTACATTAGTGCAATCAAGGGGTACAATGTGCCAGTTTCATATACAATCTGAAATAATCTCATCAAACTGTTCAACGTAGCCTTCATGGCATATTCTTAGTTATTGTATGTAGACAATAACTTCTGCCTTTAGTAAGTTTCACCTCTACCCATTCTACAATGCACCATAGGTGTGGCCCCACCTATTACCTTCGCACCACCCTAATTTCCCCCCTCCCTTCCTCTTCCTTGGCCCTTTCCCCATATTCTTGTGCTATAGTTGGGTTATAGCATTCATGTGAAAGCTATAAATTAGCATCATAGTAGGGCTGAGTACATTGGATACTTTTTCTTCCATTCCTGAGATACTTTGCTAAGAAGAATATGTTACAGCTCCATCCATGTAAACATGAAAGAGGTAAAGTCTCCATCTTTCTTTAAGGCTGCATAATATTCCATGGTATACATGTACCAAAATTTGCTAGTCCATTTATGGGTCGATGGGCACTTGGGCTTCTTCCATGACTTAGTGATTATGAATTGGGCTGCAATAAACATTCTTGTACAGATGTCTTTATCATATCGTGATTTTTGGTCTTCTGGGTATTTACCTAGTAGAGGAATGATAGGATCGAATGGCAGGTCTCTTTTTGGACCTCTAAGTATTCTCCAAACATCCTTCCAAAAGGAACGTATTAGTGTGCATTCCCACCAGCAGTGTAGAAGTGTGCCCTGTTCTCCACATCCACACCAACATCTCTGGTTTGGGGACTTTGTTATGTGGGCTACTCTTACTGGGGTTAGGTGATATCTCAAAGTAGCATTGATTTGCATTTCTCTGATGATTAAGGATGATGAGCTTTTTTTCATGTGTCTATAGATCGTGTGTCTGTCTTCTTTAGAGAACTTTCTCTTTAAGTCCCTTGCCCAACCTGAGATGGGATCACGTGTTCTTTTCTTGCTAATACGTTTGAGTTCTCTGTGGATTCTGGTTATTAAACCTTTATCGGAGGTATAACCTGCAAATATTTTCTCCCATTCTGAGGGCTGTCTGCTTGCTTTACTTACTATGTTCTTGGCTGTGCAGAAGCTTTTTAGTTTGATCAGGTCCCAGTACTGTATTTTTGATACTGCTTCAGTTGCCTGGGGAGTCCTCCTCATAAAGTATTCACCCAGGCCGATTCCTTCAAGAGTTTTCCCTGCACTTTCTTTAAGTATTTTTATACTTTCATGTCTTAAGTTTAAATCTTTTATCCAGTGAGAGTCTATCTTAGTTAATGGTGAAAGGTGTGGGTTCAGTTTCAGTCTTCTACAGATCGCCAGCCAGTTCACCCAGCACCATTTTTTAAATAGGGAATCTTTTCCCCACTGAATGTTTTTAATTGGCTTGTCAAACACCAAATAATGGTAAGTAGCTGGATTCCTCTATTCTGTTCCAGACATCTACTTCTCTGTTTTTGTGCCAGTACCATGCTGTTTTGATCACTATCGATTTATACTACAGTCTCTGGTCTGGTAGCATGATTCCTCCTGCTTTGTTTTTATTGCTGAGTAATGTTTTGACTATTTGAGGTTTTTTCTGATTCCATATAAAACGAAGTATTACTTTTTCAAGGTCTTTAAAATATGACAATGGAGCTTTATTATGAATTGCATTAAAATTATATATTGCTTTGGGTAGTATAGACATTTTAACAATGTTGATTCTTCCCAGCCATGAGCATGGTATGTTTTTTCATTTGTTAAGATCTTCAGCTATTTCTTTTCTTAAAGTTTCATAGTTCTCTTTGTAGAGATCTTTCACATCCTTTGTTAGGTATACTCCCAAATATTTCATCTTCTTTGGCACTACTGTGAAAGGAATAGAGTCCTTGACTGTTTTTTCAGCTTGGTTATTGTTGGGATATATAAAGGCTACAGATTTATGGGTGTTGATTTTGTAGCCTGAGACATTGCTGTATTCCTTGATCACTTCTTAAAGTTTTATAGTAGAATCCCTGGTGTTTTCCAGATATACAATCATATTATCTGCGAAGAGTGAAAGTTTGATCTCTTCTGACCCTATGTGGATACCCTTGATCACCTTTTCCTCCCTAATTGTAATGGCTAAAACTTCCATTACAATGTTAAAAAGTGATGGAGACAATGGGCAACCTTGCCTGGTTCCTGATCTAAGTGGAAATGATTTCAATTTAACTCCATTCAATACAATATTGGCTGTGGGTTTGCTGTAGATCAGTTTAAGAAATGTCCCTTCTATACCAATTTTCTTAAGTGTTCTGATCATGAAGTGATGCTGGATATTATCAAAAGCTTTTTCTGCATCAATTGAAAGAATCATATGGTCTTTATTTTTGAGTTTGGTTATGTGCTGAATTACATTTATAGATTTACGTATGTTGAACCAGCCTTGAGACCCTGGGATAAATCCCACTTGGTCATGGTGTATAATTTTTTTGATGTGTTGTTGGATTCTGTTTGTTAGGATCTTATTGAATATTTTTGCATCAATATTCATTAGTGATATTGGTCTATAATTTTCTTTTCTTGTTGGGTCTTTCCCTGGTTTAGGGATCAAGGTGATGTTTGCTTCATAGAATGTGTTGGGTAGTATTCCTTCTTTTTCTACATTTTGGAAGAGGTTTAGTAATATAGGTACAAGTTCCTCTTTAAAGGTTTGGTAGAATTCTGACGTGAAGCCGTCTGGTCCTGGGCTTTTCTTTTTAGGAAGATTTTGTATAGTTGATGCTATTTCAGAACTTGATATAGGCCTGTTCAACATTTCCACTTTGTTCTGGCTAAGTCTTGGTAGGTGGCATACTTCCAGGTACTGGTCAATTTCTTTCACATTTTCATATTTCTGAGAGTAGAGTTTCTTATAGTATTCGTTAAGGATATTTTTGAATTTCTGAGGACTCTGTTGTTATTTCGTCTTTGTCATTTCTGATTGATGAGATTAGAGATTTTACTCTTTTTTTCCTAGTTAGGTTAGCCAACAGTTTATTTTATTGATCTTTTCAAAAAAACCAACTTTTGGATTTATTGATCTGTTGTATAATTCTTTTTTTTTCCAATTTAATTTAATTCTGCTCTGATTTTAGTTATTTCTGTTCTTCTGCTGGGTTTGGGGATGGAATGTTCTTCCTTCTCCAGTTGTTTAAGATGTCCCATTAAATTATTAATTTCCTCTCTTTCCGTTTTCTTGGGGAAGGCTTGCAGTGCTATAAATTTCCCTTTTAGGACTGCCTTTGCAGTATCCCAGAGGTTCAGATAATTCGTGTCTTCATTGTTGTTTTGTTCCAAAAATCTGGTGATTTCCTTCTTAATCTTGTCTATAACCCATCTATCCTTCAGCATAAGGTTATTTGGCTTCCATGTTTTTGTATGGGTATACAGATTCCTGTTGTTACTGAGTTCAACTTTTATTCCATGATGGTCTGAGAAGATGCAAGGAATAATTTCTATTTTTTTAAATTTGCTGAGGTTGGATTTGTGGCCTAGGATGTGGTCAATTTTGGAGTATGTTCCGTGGGCTGATGAGAAGAATGTGTATTCAGTTTTGTTGGGACAAAACATTCTGTAGATGTCTGTTAAGTCCATATGTTTAATGGTTAAGTTTAAATCTATAATTTCTTGCTTAGCTTCTTATCCAGCACTGCTAGAGGGGTGTTAAAATCTCCAACTACAATGGAACTGGAGGAAATCACATTGCTCATGTCTGTTAGAGTTTCTCTTATAAATTGAGGTGCATTCTGGTTGGGTACATAAATATTAGTAATTGAAATCTCATCATATTGAGTATTGCCTTTAACAAATATGAAGTGTCCATCCTTATCCTTCCTTATTTTGGTTGGTTTAAAGCCTATTGCATCTGCGAATAGGATTGCAACGCCTGCTCTTTTCTGCTTTCCATTTGCCTGGAATATAGATGACCATCCCTTCACCTTGAGTCTATGTTTGTCTTTTAATGTAAGATGAGATTCTGGTATGCAGCAGATATTGGGCTTGAGTTTTTGTATCCAGTCAGCCAACCTGTGCCTCTTTGGAGGACAATTTAAACCATTCACATTAATTGAGAATATTGATAAGCCTTTCGAGAGTCCCGTGGACATTTTTAATCCTTTTGCAACTGTGGAAGTTGGAATTTGATCAAAATTTTCTGAGTGGGTTTACTTTTGTGGTGGAGGATTATGCTGGTCTTTATGGAGGATAGGTCTGAGAATATCCTGGAGAGCTGGTTTAGTTATGGCAAATTTCTTCAAGATGTGAATGTCCTTAACGTATTTAATTTCTCCATCATAAATGAAACTCAGTTTAGCTGGGTACAGGATCCTGGGTTGAAAGTTATTTTGTTTTAGGAGATTAAAAGTCAATGAGCATTCTCTTCTAGCTTGAAAGGTTTCAGCAGAGAGATCTGCAGTTATTCTAATATTCTTCTCCTTGTAGGTAATGGTTTTCTTTCATCTGGCTGCTTTCAGAATTTTCTCCTTCATATTAACTTTAGTGAAATTGACTATGATGTGTCTGGGGGATATCTTATTCAGGTTGAGTCCTGCTGGAGTTCTGAGACTGTCAGCTACCTGAAATTCAGAATCTCTTGGCATGTCTGGAATGTTCTCCTTCATAATCTCATGGAGAAGAGACTCTGTGCCTTGTGAAGCCACTTCATCACTTTCGGGGATCCCTATAAGATGAATATTGGTTTTCTTCAAATTATCCCACAGCTCTCTGAGAGAGTGGTCTGTTTTTGCCCTCCATTTCTCTTCCTCTTTGAGACTTTGGGAGCATTCAAAAGCTTTGTCTTCAATGTCAGAAATCCTTTCTTCTGCTTACTCCATTTTGTTATTGAGGGATTTGACTGTGTTTCTCAGATCTTTGAGGGCTGCAACTTCTTGTCTCAATGTTTCAGAAATCTTTGGTCATTTAGTCTTTGAATTCCATGAATTCTTGAGATATCTTTTGGGTTACTGCTTGGAATTCTAGTTTGATCTTATTTGCTATCCAGATTCTGAATTCGATTTCTGACATCTCAGCTATTTGTTGTGCATGGGATCTTGTGCTGTGTCTGCCTCATTGATCCTTGGGGGAGTTGATCTACTCTGATTATTCATATTGCCAGAGTTTATCCATTGATTTTGCCTCATGATTGTTTTTTCACCATTGCCTCTACTGTCCTCAGAGTTGGGGAGGTGCCTCTCCAAGATTAGACCCCAGCAGGATCACTCTATTGTTGCTGGATCTTTGTAGGGAGCAACCCTGTGTAGCTCCTCTGGGGCTGCCCCAGCCAGGGAATTTTGGTTGTGGGAGCAGTTCCGGAGCGTGACACACCCAGATTCAGCAACAGGGCGGGAGGTGGTGCCCACAGTTCTGGGAGTGCCTGGTGCCCAGTGACTGGCACAGAGATCCCAAGGCTCCAGCAGTCTCTGGCTAGGAGAAGGGCTCCACGCAGAGGCAGGAGGGCTCCGGAGGGCATGTGGCTACCAGAGTCCCTGGCCAGACGAGCAGGCCGGTGTGGAGGCAGGAAGGGTACAGGAGGGAGTATGCAGGGTTGCGCAGCTCCCGCAGTTCCTGGTCAGGGCATGCGAAGGCCCGGCAGGCGCAGCTCTTACCAGTGTCTGGGCAGGGGCAGATTGCTGATCGCGGCGCAGATCTTATGGAGGTCCGGACGCAGATTGCTGATCGTGCACAGCTCTTATGGAAGTCCGGGTGCCAATCGCTGATCATGCACAGCTCTTACAGAGGTCCGGGCGCCGCTATATGTGGTGTTTTTACGTTCTTGAGATACTTCATATAGGATACTGGCCCTCAGTTCCAACCACGTTGCTACTACACGACCCAGCAATTCTGCTCCTAGATGTTTACCTTTAAAATGCCATTTATTCTATGAATGTTGTCTTGAAAGAAGTCAATTTTGTCTCTTAGATCAAAATATAAAGCAAGCTTAAAGAATTAGGGGAAATGTGTGAAATCTGTTTGGTCTTATAAGGTGGCACCTCTGTTAGTCTTTCTCCCAAAACGTTAGTGCTATGAACTGAATTGTGTCTCCCATCCACCCAAATCCATATGTTCTTCAAGCTATTTAAGAAACAGTTTCTTTTTTAAAAAATCAGTGCTATTTGTTTTTGAAAATTCCAGCAAATTATTTTGCTTGGCCTGAGCAGCTTAAACATGTGCTTAATAATAGTTGTCACAGTTAGTTTTGACAAAATTCATCACGGAATCTTTTACTATTGGCACAGCTGAGATATGACTGGCTTTGACTATGAACCTACTGCATGAAAAAAAAAATGTCACTTAGATCCCTAGATGCAGGACCATTAGACTGGAGAGCAAAAAGATACAACTGGGTACCTTTATACTGAGCTCAAGTCAGAGACAGATTTTTACCAGTGAATGATCCAATTTAAAAATGTTTAGGGGTATTAATTTGACCCATGTGTGGGTAAAAAGTCAATACAGTACATTTTAAGGATAAGCAGAATGGTTATAATGACTTTTTCACATATCAGCAATATTTTTTAAAAACTTACATACAACTCTATGGTTGAGACACTAGCTTTACATCCAGCCATAATTAAACAAAAAATAGCGAGTGTGTTTCTAATTCTAACTAGAAACATCTGGGCATTTTCAACATCATAATTTTCTTGGATATAAAAATACAAAAGACTTAAGAAAAAGAAAACAAATGTTTTACAGAAATTAAGCAAACACATTCTCTTTCGTAAGACTGAATCACTGACCCATTGGTACATTTCCCAATTGGCTTTCACTGATATTTCCTCATTAGATTAATAATTTCATTATACATTTGCCAAGGGGCATCCAGGCCCCAGATAAAGTCGAGATGCTCCCACTTGGGAATGTGCTTGTGGTACACCAAGTTGGTGATCTGAGTCAGCAAGATATTGACGTCGTTGACGTCAGCGAGCCAGTCCTGACCACCACTCCAGACCACGGTGGGCACCAGCATGTCTTTCACGTTGTACGTGGGAGGGTAACTCTACAATAAAAAGAAGCCACAGAAAGCTTTGTCATCGTTTCAGTTTTCAAAATCACAATAAACACATTCTGTGTTAAACACTGTCTAGTAAGTTTAATCTAAGAATATGGAACTAAATTTTGAAAATCCTTATCAGTATCCTTTTTGAGGTACCATGTTTAGAACAAAAAATAAAAAAATCTAACCCCAAATGAAAGAATACTGAGTGTTCTAGCTGTGGAGCTGCCACCCTATGCTGGGCAGCACAGCCAGTGCTCAATCCCGGGTGAGCTCAGGGTAGTTCATCTGAGGTAGAGGACGCAAAGCAGGAAGTTGGAAGGGGCTTTGCAGTCATCCCTCCTACTTTCTCCCTTTAGGTGTAGGGCAAGTCACAGAAATTCTATAAGCCTCAGTTTCTTCACCTTTAAGTCAGAGATATTCACATCTATGTCACAGAGACATTCTGAGAGTAAGAAAAGCATGGGCAGAGTGCCTCACACTAGTGCATTTACCACTCCAAAAAATGATAATTTTATGTGTACAAGGAAAAAGAGACTAAAGCTATGTAATTTGGCCTGGACCCCATAGCTATCAGGTAACAGACCTAGGACTGACACTAATGTGTTCACCATCAACCCGCATAACACGTGACTGTGATGGTTCTTAGAAGTGTGGAAAGAAAAAAGTGGGCTGAGTCCACAACCCCAACTGCAAAGCCTGGTTTACTTTGGAACGGACTAAGGGGAAGGAGATACTATCTAGTCAACTCTCCCAAACCCTTCCCACAACACCTGAGCCAGACCAGAACCCTAAGCCATGCTGGCTTTCTTGATGAGTTTTCTTATAATTATAAGACTGACAACTTTACCTGGTTGTAATGAAAGTAATTCTTGGCACTGCTTCCCCAGTCAAAGGCTTGCAACTTTTGAAATTTAACAGTCTAAAAATAAGAAAATTGGAAAGAAAAGTTACTTGACACAGAAGTTTAAGATAATATCACAGGTTGTTGGAGCTAGCCATGTCCTCAGAAATCAATTTTATACCAGAATCTAGATTTACTCTTCATTTCCAAACCATTATTTAAAAATAAAATGGTATTGTTTTGTTCTGCTTGACTAAATGACTCAATTTCTCATTTTATGATTGGAAAGTGGCTACTACCTGAAACAAGACGCTTTATATTATATTGGGTCAGTGGCTTCTCCTATTAGAGAAACTTCATGTGATGTTTTCCACTGAAATTTGCATATTAAACTTTTTCAGAGAGTTAACAACTTTACTTGACATATATTTATGCATATATACAATATACAATTTGGCTGTCCATACCCACAAGTTCCACTTCTGCAGAGTCAAACCACCAGTCTATTTTCACAAACTGAAAATATTTGGGGGGTGAGGGGAAGACAATAAAAGATAACAATAGAATATAAAAAAAATAAAAACTACAGTATAGCATCTCTTTACATAGCATTTATATTTTACTAGTTATTATTAATACAAGTAACCTAGAGAGGATTTAAAGTATATGGGAGACTGCGCACAGGTTGTATATAAATACTATCCCATTTTATATAAGGGACTTGAGCAACTACAGATTTTAGTATTGGCGACAGGACTGGAGTCAACCCTTTGATGATACCAAGGGACAACTAAATATTTTCTATTTTTCCACTGAAACTGTCTAGTTATATTATTCTTTCATTTTTTAATAATTTTGTTGATTTAATACTCTTATTCTATCAGTGAATTATGCTGCAATTCTAACTAATTAGGGAGATTGGAGCCATGAAACGACAATGTACATGAAATTAAATTTATGCATAGTTAAAAGCGTGGGATACAAAAATTTACATGCTTGTAAAACTGGAAATCTTGCAAATCTGTATACCCTCTACACTGCCAAATTAAAAATATGTCAAGAACTAAGCCCAAAATTGACAAGCCAAATAAATTGGAAATGTACGTTTTGGCCACATGGTGGCGCCAGGTAAAAAGAAATACCCAGACCTTCTTTGTCAGAACTGCTTTTGATTTATGTGAAGTTTCAGTTTCTATCAATTGTATAAAATCCTACTATTTGACATAATAAAAGTCTGAGATTAGATACTACTGGAGATTGCTACGAGATAAATGTTGAGCATCTGCTTTTATTAAACACGTGGCATATTTATCAAAGAGAAAAAAGTACAAATTTACAGCACCTGTTAGCCTATTTCCTCTATCTCTAATTGTCAGTGAAAAAATGTCAATGCAAACTACCCTGCCATTGCACAGAGACATCAATTCCCCATTTGTCCCAGAGACATCAATTCTCCATTTGTCAACATTCATATAAAGCACCAGGACTGACTATAGAATACAAATGAAAAACTTGCCTATACCTCAAAATTAATTTTCTAAACTTGACTTCTGTGCTCAGAGTCACTTAGGACTTCAAGCTGGCCTCATAAAAAGGTATCTCAAAAAGACGTAAGTGTGACGAACAGTATTTGTAATAACAAAAACAAAAGCCTGGATAAAGGCTGTAAGTTCTGGGTAAATAGAATATGCTCCATCAAAATACACAGTGTGCCACCGTCATGAGTATAAATATAATAAAATAAAAATGTTTTAAAAAGATTTTCATAAATGATACTAAGTGGAAAAAGTCAGGAAATGAAATTGAATATGCACTAAGGTTACACTTCTGTGATAATCCTATGTAGATAAAGATCAGGAGGAAATACAGGATTAGGATAATTTTAAAGTAACATTTTTAAAATTATACTTAGTTCTTTAAAGATAATTAAAATGTAAACAGATTCAGCTTTCCTAAAGTATTATATGTATCAGAATTCTTCCAAATATGTTACCTCTGAGCGGCACCTGTGGCTCAGTGAGTAGGGCGCAGGCTCCATATACCAAAGGTGGTGGGTTTGAACCTGGCCCTGGCCAAATTGCAACAAAAAAATAGCCAGGTGTTGTGGCGGGCACCTTTAGTCCCAGCTACTCGGGAGGCTGAGGCAAGAGAATTGCCTAAGCCCAAGAGCTGGAGGTTGCTGTGAGCTGTGACATCACAGCACTCTACCAAAGGCGACAAAGTGAGACTCTGTCTCTAAAAAAAAGTATATATATATATATATATATATATATATATATATATATATATATAGCACCTCTCACAAAAATTCTGTTTCCCTTATACAAGAGGAGAAAGTCTTCAAAGAGGAAATAACTAAATTTTAGTTAAAGGATAGTACCTTACTCACCAAGATTTAAAAAAAGAAAAAGAAAACAGAGAGATAAACATAATAGGTGTATTGCTACCCTTAAGAAACTTCTTAATTGAGACTTTACCATTATTCAGAGAAAAATTTTCCAGTATACAAAATTAAGTAAATATTTTATAAATAAATGTTTTATAAAAAAAAGTCTACCTTTATACCATTAAGTCTACTCCTATGAATGTATCATCCTAAGAAAATAATCTGCCTGGTGCATAAGGACAGTTCCATGATACAAGAATATTTATTTCAGGATGGTTTACAATTGCAGGAAAAGTATCATAACAGAAAAAAATATATAAACATATATAATAAAATTCAAAAAGAATAGAAATAGAAAACTGTTCTTTATTATAAATATTGTAAAACTTTGGTACCTGACCTGGAAAGGCATATTTTGTCATGGCAGAGTCTGCCCCCCAAGGCCCCTTCTTGCCTTCCTTTCTGTAATAGAATCCCTAATGCTTTTGCTAAGTACATGGCTGCAGCCTAGGAACCACATCCTCATCCCACTGTAAACAGTAGGGATGTGGCTGTACTGCTCAGTTTGGAGCTATCTCCTTTATACAAAGCCACTTGCCCTGGACTTCTCTCCCTCCTTCCTTTGGGCTAGAAGAGACGTGGAGGTGACCTAGTCTCCAGGCAGTTTCAACCTGGCTAGCTAGGCCGGAACATCAACCAGGCAGAAGAGGACGGTGCCTGAAGATGGCATGGCTACAGTGTGGAAGCACCTGGGTCCCTGCAGAACCTCATGGAGCACAGCCACACCCCTCTTCTTGACCACCAGCAGGGGCCACTGCTCTCTGGACTGTATTATAAGAAAGAAAAAAACTACGTGTTTACCAGCTATATTTTCGGGTCTATTGCAACAGTGCAGCCTGTATCTAACAAACACAATGCTATTTAATTAAATGAAAATTTAATAGTCCATGTAGACCCTACTTTTGCAATGGAAATGATTATAACAAAAACTTACAAGAGGTTACCAAAATATTAATAGTGGTTATCTCTGGGTGCAAAACATATAAGTGATTTTTCTTTCACTCACATATTTTCAAAAATTTCATAATACATATTATATTTATAATAAAAATTAGGTTGAATATCCTTTTTGTTGTGTTTTTAAAAGGCTATCAAATGTACAAATGTTTTTTGGGGGTAGGGGGGATTGGGAGGGTATTTTTTAAGCAAGAGTTTGAAACAATAGAGGATAGCAGAATCTTCTAAGGGACTTATTAAAATGCAGATCCCAGGGACACACTCCAGGAATTCAGATTCTCAGTAGGTCTTGGAAAGGCCCAGGGACCTGTATTTTTAATAGCCAGTTAGGTAGTGTGAAGCAACACTCTAAAGATACGTTTGGAGCAGTTTCTTCAACAAAGAGTAAGTACTTGGGCTCTGAGCAGGGCTGACAAGAGGGTAAGAGATAATAACAAGAGTCTTGGCTGAGTGCAGTGACTCCTGCTTATAATCTAGCACTCTGGGAGGCCAAGGCAGATGGATTGCTTGATCTTGGGAGTTCGAGACCAGCCTGAGCAAGAGTGAGACAGCATCTCTACTAAAAACAGAAAAACTAGCCAGGCATTGTAGCATGTGCCTGCCTGCAGTCCCAGCTACTCAGGAGACTGACACAAGAGGATCACTTGAGCCCATGACTTTGAGGTTGTTATGAGCTATGATGCCACAGCACCCCTTTACTAAGGGTGACAAAGTGAGACTCTGTCTTAAAAAAAAAAGTATGGGTAGGGGCCAGTGGCTCAGTGGGTAGGGCACCAGCCCCATATACCAAGGGTGGCAGGTTCAAACCTGGTCCCAGCCAAACTGCAACAAAAAATAGCCAGGCATTGTGGTGGGCACCTGTAATCCCAGCTACTCGGGAGGCTGAGGCAAGAGAATCGCTTAAGCCCAGGAGTTGGAGGTTGCTGTGAGCTGTGATACCACAACACTCTATTGATGGTGATAAAATGAGACTCAGTCTCAAAAAAAAAAAGTCTTGGGTCTGGGGAACTCTGAAACTCATCAAGATTATAAAGAGAATATGAAGATTAGTAAAATAAGTTTGAAAACCCAGGAAAGAACTAGGTTTTGAAATTGCTAACAAAGAGCTAACTACTAAAGCAAAAAGTATACTTCTGATTGGACTGTGAGTAACATGTCCTTTAAGGAAACCTCCAAACTCATACCAGGGATGCCTTCAAACACCATGAATTGTGGCCTCAGCCTGCCAGCATCCAGACTGCCACATTCCACAGAAGCCTATCCTGTGGGCACCAGGGCTGCCCGTCAGGGTGGCCTCTGCCTGCACCAGAGTGGCAGCCTCCTGCCTGCTGCCCAGAGGAGGGAGAGCCAAGGGGAAGACCCTATAAAACAGCTGCACAAGCCACCGTTTTACTGACACAGGAGCATCCCAGTGAGCCAGAAGACAAAGGGCCAGGCTTCCCTCTGCACTACATCTGGGCTTTGCAAAAATTCATGAGACACATTCCAGGGTGGTTAGAACCTAAAGCCACATGGCCACAACTGGGCCAGAAAACAGAGCTCTGGCCCTCAGTCTGCAGCCTTTGACCCTGCCCAGCTGCTCGATAAAAGGGGCTGGAACCAGATCCCATGGCTGGACAGCAAATCCCATGCCCTGTGGAGGCCTGAGCAGGGAGGGTGAGGTAACACAAGCCTGTAATGTGTATAACAAGAAATAGTCTTAGGACAGGCTTGGTCTCAATATTACCAAAGGCCTGGAAAGGCAGGGTCTCATGGTCATTTGCACTTGCTGAGGTAGCTGCTGGGTCACCAAGCTCAGCATCTGCCTCCGGCCTGGCTTGGTCACCCACCGTGCATCTCTGGGGGTGTGCTAACTCCTGAGGAGACAAAAAGTGGGCCTTTTGGGAAAATGTCCATTAGGTTAGAGGTTCCAGATACACTCAAAACTGCATGGGAATTCTGGTGAAAGGGAACATATAAAAAACAAGTGCCTATCAACATTAATGTGACCAAAAGAAAAGCACAGACCGGAACAGAGCATTTGTGAATCTGAGGATTTTTGAAGGTTCCAGGGAAGGGTGGACCGGCCAGCATGTCACGAGCTGTTTGCCTTCCGCGTGCCCCTCCTCTGGGACACAGCAGACTCTGGCACCTGAGGGACTGGCATCTAACTCTGAGCCCTCCGGCCCCTACAGTGAGCCTCAGGCCAGGCTCCTCTTAGGTCCTTAGAGATGAGCCAGGGAGAGGTGAAATATCACACTCCCCAGAGACAGAGTTCCTGGGGTAACTGAGGAAGGGCACCCAAGCATCAGGAAGCCCCAGATCAGTGACCCCAAACCTGGTCAGGCAGAAGAAATCTACTAGGCAGATTTTTTAAAAATATAGATTTTTAGGAATAAAAAGAAATGAACTGCTGATATATACAACCACATGGATGAATCTCAAAATAATTATGCTGAGTGGAAGAAGCCAGACAAAAACAAGTATATACTGTATAACTGAACTGATACAACTCTAGAAAATGCAAGCTAACCTACAGTGACAGCAAGCAGATCAATCATTGCTTGGCAATGGAGGAGGAGCGGTGAGGAGGGAGGGGTTACAAAGGAGCAGGAGGGAACTTCCGGGGGTGATGGATATATTCATTATGATGATGGGCTCACAAGTGTGTACAAAAGTCAAAATACATCAGCTTGCACACTTTAAATATATGTGCCTTGTATATCTCAATAAAGTGGTTTAAAAAAAAAATAAAAAAACAGATTCTCCACTCCAAATGTTTGGGATACAGGAGTCTTTGTTTTTACAAGCCAGGATAGTAGCCAACTCAACAGGTCTGCTACAAGCCCCACTACCATTACTTTTGTAAAGCAATATGTTATTTAAAAGTACACTTTTACTTTATTTATTTACTTTGAGACAGAGTCTCACTCTGCTGCCCTGGGTAGAGTGCTGTGGCATCAGCCTAGCTCACAGCAACCTCAAACTCCTGGGCCCAAAGGATCCTCTTCCCTCAGCCTCCTGAGTAGCAGGGATACAGGCCTGTCCCACCACGCCCACATCGTTTTTCTCTTTAGGTGAGGGTCTCACTCTTGTTCAGGCTGGGCTCGAACTCCTGAACTCAAGGGATCCACCCACCTTGGCCTCCCAGAGTGCTGGGATTACAGACATGAGCGACCACGCCTTATCAAAATTTACATTTTTAAAATCAATTCACTGGCGCAGGCAGTGTCGGCTCAGTGTTCGGAAACTACTATTGAAGACCCCTGTAGCATCTTGGTTTAGACTTTAAACAGCTGGTTACTTCAAATTCAAAGCGAAGTGAGCTGGGGGAAAAATGTACAAAAACCCACAAAGAATCCCCAACAATAAAAAATAAAAATATAAAATAAAATTGCAAGAAAAAAATGTACAAAAATATGTCCAGAGGTGGAAATAAGTCACTGATATGTTGTCTTGTGGAAAAAGAAAAGGTGTAAAATAGTAAGGAAAAATTAATTAATCTACTTCTACAGCTACTATTTCTATCTGTACCTTAAATGGCTTTCTTTTTAAATGATTTGCAGCAAGAGGTATAGCACAGAATGCAGAGACTTTAATATCTCTGGATCTGTGTTTCCTACCTCTGTGTACGATAAAAGAATGACTTTATGCTCATTTTAAGGAATTTTTTGTCTATATATAATTTCTAAACTTTCTAGAATGAACATAACACTATTTATGTGATGAGATGATGAAAGCTATATTTTTAAAGTGAGGGGTCCCCACTCATGTCCATGATTGGCTTAGCTCTGCTTTATCCGCTGATGCTCTGAGCATGTTGTGTTCGGGAGTTAATGCTGAAACAGCACTTTCTAGCTCCAAAAACGCTCTAAAGTCACGCTTTATGATGCAATACAGAAATAAATATGGGACTCAATGAAAAACAGATGCAGGAGAGAGGAAGGGGGGGATTGGAAAGGGAGAAAGTGAGGGAATATATAAATCTGAGCCTCCAGGAAGCCGGTGGGGGTGGAAGCCAACCCTGGCAGCTGCTGGGTGATCTGTGGGTAATGCAGTACGCCGCCAAGGATGAGAGAAGCAACACCAGCACAATGACAAGGACCCAGGACTCTGGGGAAGGGAAGCAGGTCGTATTCGTAAGCGGATTGTCTTTCTATGCAGGAAGGACTGCCTGGCAGAGAGGTACCCTCAGAACCCACAGGCCTTTCTAATGAGGATTTTAGACGAACCCTAGCAGCACTCCTACAACACCTACCTGGCTCCAGTGTAACATGTTCTGCACAGAAGTTCCAGCAGGACAATGCGTTGTATATACATCCACTCTGGACTGCAAAGTAAGTACATGGAAATCAAGAAAGAAAGTGGCATTAGGGTGGCCGTGATAACAAACATTATACTGTACTTTGCCCTTCAAAGCATCAAAAACTACAGAGTCATAATCCCAAATATATGAGATCAGAAGTAGAAGACATGCTTTGACTACAAATATGTCCTCTAAAAACAAATACAAACTCACCCAGACTACCTATGAAATGAATAACATGGCAAGCATAGGCTGTAGGGGTTGAGACTCACGTCATTTTTATTTTCTTCTTTATGCTTTCCTGAACTTCCAAAATTTTATATGACAATCACACCTTGCTTAATTTTTTTTTTTTTTTTTTTTAGAGACAGTGTCTCACTTTGTCACCCTGGTAGAGTGCTGTGACGTCACAGCTCACAGCAATCTCCAGCTCTTGGGCTTAGGCGATTCTCTTGCCTCAGCCTCCTGAGTAGCTGGGACTAGGGGCACCCGCCACAACACCCAGCTATTTTTTTGTTAGTTTGGCTGGGGATGGGTTCGAACCCACCACCCTTGGTATATAGGGCTGGCGCTCTACTCACTGAGCCACAGGCACCACCTGAAAAATTTTTTTTCAGAGTCCTTATTCTAGAATTTTAAAACCTGCTTTCAAAATGCAACACTACAAACTATCAATACCTTTAGAAACACCAGCATGTTTCTGGCTGAGGTTTTACCTTTTGCAATATAAATAAATATACACAGTTATCCACATACACATTGTGTATATGTACACATGCATGTATATCTATAGCAATTTTGAAAAGAAACAAATCGCCAGAATAAATATAAATTTTATAACAAATCATGACAGATCCCCTCCTTCAACAGTCTCTGTATAGACACAACGTAGGAAGGTGACAGCAGCCAGCTCAAGGATAGTAGCGGGTTATACAGTACTCCAGGCTCTTACCGAAGCTGATTCTTGTGCTTTTTAAACGAAAGTCCCTCTAGAGCTCTGTTGAGGTCGCTCTGGCCTCTCCCACACAATCCAATACATATGACAACAATCCAACACGTTGACAGATACTATCATAAACATACATACCATATTTAAATTTCTCTCATTAAATCCACAGAGAACGAAAAAGAGATTTCCACAAAGCTCCTTCAGAATGACATGAGTGCAAATGTGGGTCCCCAGCCACTTCAAAAATGTACTCTGTGGAAGAAAATCCTTGTCCCCAAATAAGTCCTACAAGATAAAAAGAAACCCAAGGATATCTCAGCATTTCGTTTTGGTGCACAGACCTCCGTGACCTATCTCAGAAGAAGGGACATACATGTGCCCAGCGTCCTCACACACGGCCTCACAAGGGAAAAGACAACCAGTGAACACTCAGACTAGATACTTATCTAATAAGCTTATAAAGGCAAAAATCACACATTGCAGATGTGTACGTTACAGATGTATAAATCCTCTGCATGAAGAGGAGGCAGAAAATCAAATAAGCTTACAATGGACTTCTACAATCCCTCATCCCAGGGCCATCCCCAAATAATTGTCATCTCCCTCTGAGAAACAGTGGAGGGGTGAAGGATCAGCAATGTCTGCCCGAAATGTGTATGTCTAACTTAACTCCACTGGCCAGTGGCCCAAATCAGCCTACTACTAGTCGTTGGCTTTTCTTAAAACACTTTTTTTCTTATTGTGGGACAAGATAAATAACATGAAATCTGTGACTTTAACCATTTTTAAGTGTTCAGTTCAGGGCAGTAAGTATATTCACCTTGTGCAACTATCACCACGATGTACCTCCAGAACTTTTTCATCTTCTTAAACTGAACTAACCAATGACCCCCCCCATTCCCTTTTCCCCTAGCTTTTATAAACAAAGTTTTATTAGAACATGGCCACATCTTAAAGTCCTTTAAGCGGCAGTGAGATATGTTATAACCTTATTTCAAGTATATAATTCTGCACAGGATATCATATGTGTGTAAATGTATAGTAAGATGAATATAAAGCATCTAGCCGCACTCGGCTTAAAACTCCCCATGAAAGCCGTTTTCTCCTTGAACAGAGCTTGGGGTGGGCACAGAGTTAGGGCTAAACCCTGATGAGGTTACACCACTGATGGCTTGTGATTAGTGCTACATTACAAAAAAAAATGCTTCCCCTCAGAGTAGGTGGGGATGGGCACACGGGAACAGCGCGTTGCCTGTGTCCTGCGCGCCTCCCGCTGCTGTGCCACCTCCATAAAGGGAAACAACCCCTTTCCACAGACCTTCCTGCACTCTCCCCAGGTGCCGGGCAGACAGGTGCACTGGCGCGGCAGCCACCAGGACATACGGCTGCAGGACAGTTAGCTCCAGACCGTGGTGACTCCCGGGATCCGAGGCAGGGGTTAAGGGGAACCAAACTCCCCCTGCGCCCCTGATCGCACCCTGCAGTGAAGGAAGGCACAGATTCGCCCTGCCATGGCCAATTACTCAGATCTGAGGAGGAACTTTGTGGGGAAAGGGAGAAAGATGGGGAGGAGGGCATGTGATCCAAATACCTTAACAAGAAGATCTGGAAATCGTCCCAATTTGGCCATAGGGCTAGTAGAGAAAGCCAATGAAGCCACAGGAGCCAAAGCAAAAAACAATTTAATCTTTTTGGCCAGCTCAGGGATCTGTGAAAATGCTATGAAACCTGTGGGAACAAAAGGAAGATAGTCATCTTCTGGATTTCCTTCTCAGAAAAGCCAAGCTTGAGCTTTGTGATGCCCTTTAGTTAGTGGCCTGAGAACCAGGCATGCAATGCCACCCTCAAGAATCCATACTCTTGACTTGGGGTCCTCTGAACTGTGTGCTCTAGCATTGAACTTGATCGAAGCAGTAAATTAAGTCTTTGTTAAGTACTTCTTCCAAATCTCCAACCGAGATAAGCACTAGAAGAAGTCCAGGCAGAAAACCACAAAGCCTCCCCCCTTCCTTGAACAAGGAAAGCCTCAGACTGTAGTTCTAAGCGCCCCGCCTCCCCGTCCCCTGGTCTTCATCCCCCAAGGCTCCTCCAGGAACAATTCACAGACAGGACCAAACACCAAAGACTACACAGGACCTCCTGAACTTAGAATCCCCCAGCTTTAATTATCTTTTAAGTCTCTCTGAGGTCACTTCTGGCTACTTGGCCCCAGAATGCCACTTTAGAGAGTGGTGTGGCAAAGGACTCAGTTAGACAAGTCATGAGAGAAGGAATATGAATGGAGAAAAACAACTCACTCCATTTTTCTGAGGGGGAGGCAAGTTAACCATATATATTGTGACCCTTAAAAGCATTCATGCTTCTCATACAATCTCCTTCGAGAGAAACGTACTCTACGCAGATTGTATGACATGAACACAAAGGTGTTAGTCATAGTAAACATTCAAAGGGAGACTCAAATAAATTACAAGACAGGTCCCTACCCCTAGTTAGAGAAAACCCTTGCTTGCTAGAATTATGGGCCATTTTTACTTTCTTCAACCTTTGCTAAGTTTTATATTTTTCTTCACAATGAACAAACATTACTTTTATAATCAATATAAATTAAAAATGCATATAGCTTTTTAAAAAATGTTTATAAATAATAAATATAGTGTCCAACCTTTTTTCTTTTCTGCCACACATTAAAAGAAGAGTTGTCTGGGGCCACACGTTACACATACAAACACTAAGGATAGCTGATGAGCAATGAAAACAGGACGGTGCACACTTTTCATGATATCCAACACCACAGATAAGCAAAACCGTCCTCACATAATCTGCATGTGGCCATGGGCCATAGGTTGGACACCCCTGGAATCATTACCCTTTCATCTGTAGTACTTTCAAAGTCAGTACAGTACATTTTTTTATTTTTCTTTAAAAGAGAGAGAGAGAGCTAGTGTACAGTGGCACCATCATAGCTCACTATAACTTCAAACCCCTAGGCTCAAGCAATCCTCCTGCCTTAGCCTCCCAAGTGGCTTCGGCAACAGGCATGCACCACCACGCCCAGCTAATATTTTTATTTTCTGTAGAAAAGAGACCTTGCCATGTTGCTCGAAGGCTGGTCTTGAACTCCTGACTTCAAAAGCAGTCCTCCAACCTTGACCTCCTAAAGTGCGAGTATTACAAACATGAGTCACCGTGCCTGGCCTGTCTCTAATTTAGACAGTTTCCTGTTTTCTGCCTTCACACATCCTCATCTTGCTTAACTAGAAAAATAACTAATAGGATGTGGCTTACATTAATTCCTTCAATTTGAAGAGACCCATATACCACAATTTTCCAAAGAAAACGAAATACTATCAAAATTCTTTACCCAGCAGCTCATTATCTATATCTGGCATTGAAAAATAAATTGTAATTGAACTAACTTCTTTCAATATATCACTTTTAAGAACAAGTGCAAACTTCGCAATAAAGAAACTATATGTTAATTACATACATACCAATGGTGGTGCCTTGAGAATGACCCACATAATACAATTGTTCTTGACCAGTTTTATTCAGAATGAAGTTAACTGAAGCTGGTAGGTCGTATTTTGCCATCTCATCATAACTGCAATCCAAAAAAGGAATTCCTTCATTGAAATAGTACGCAAAGTAGAGTAGCACAGAAATACCAAGCATATAGTTTGCTGAGTTATCACAAACTGAACACAGCTAGGTAAAGAAGCATTGAGCGAAAGAAACAGAACTTTACCAGGACCGCAGAAACCCTCTTGGAATTCCTTCCCACAAGTAAGTCTTATCCTATTTTTTCACACCATAAATTAGTTTTGCCTGTTATTTCCTTCTTCTATAACTGGGATTATGCAGTATATATTTTTCTATATCGGGCTTCACCCGTGTTGTTGCATATAGTTGTAGGTTGTTCATTCTCATCATGTGCCTATCACACTTTATTCGTCCACTCACTGCTAAGATGCATGTGGGTAGTTTCCAATTGTCTGCTATTATGAATGGTGTGAAAAAAAACATGTTCTTATACATGCCTTTTGGCAAAAGCTCTCATTCTTGTGTTTTTTTTTTTTCTTTTTGTTTTTTTTTATTGTTGGGGATTCATTGAGGGTACAATAAGCCAGTTCATTCTTGTGTTTTACATCCTTAGGGAGGCTCTGTTCTTACAAAAGGAAAGCCATCCTGGAGGCCTCCACACTGCCGACCTTTTCTAATACCCATCTGTCTGCCTCTTCTGCTGAAATCCCCATGTACCTGCTGTAAGGCTACTAGGGAAATACCCCCATGTCATAATCAATTCAAATATACCTGAAAGCCCAGAACTCATCCTGAGAAACCGTAAGGGTCTTGTGTTTCCGAGACCAGGTGTTTCCTCTGCTGTTCCCCATCCACACGTCAAAACCAGCATCAGCAAGAATGAAGCCCAGGCTGCTGTTGGCAAGGTTTGTGACCCAGTTACTGGAATCTGCCAGCAAGCCATGCTGCAGATAGACAGCTGGTTTGGGACCTGAGAAACATATGTGGTTAGGAGGCAGTGGCGCCGAGCTTCAAAACAAACATGATACCTTGTTAAACAAATCATTCTTAAAAGGTTCCAGAGAAAATAATGAAATAGAAACAAATTAAAGTATTAAGGGAGCAGTGTACGTGTATTCCCACATAACATGTAAGTGAAGGATTTGTCTTTTAAAATAGTTCTGGCAAGGCAGCAGCAGAACTGGACTGCTTTTGCATGTCTAGTAATGATACACACTGATTCAACCAACAAAGGAAAAATTAATACATTTTTAAAAATTTACAAAATGTTTTTACAGTTTGCTACAGGAATTGCATTTCTCACAATCACTCCTAACAAAATAAACCAAAAGAAAGGAAAAGATCACTCTCACACACCAAGATAACACTATATCCCTATTAGAAAGACCAAAATCCAAAACACCAACGATGCTGAGTGCTGGCAAGGATGTGGAATAACGGAACTCTCAGCTCACTGCTGGTGGAAAATGCAAAATGGCAGCATCGACTTGGAAAACACTTGGGCAGTTTCTGACAGAACTGAACATACTCCTACCATAGGATCTAGCAAGCATGCCCCCTTGTATCTTACCCAAAAGAACTGAAAAGTTGTGCCCACACAAAAGCCTGTACATGGATGTTTATAGCAGCTGCATTCATAATTGATGAAATTTTGAAGGAACAAAAATGTCTTTCAGTAAGTGAATGGATAAACAAACTGTGGTATACTCAGACAAGGGAGTATTGTTCAGCCCTAAAAGGACACGAGCTAGCAAACCACAAAGATAACAAAGGAATCTTAAACACACGTGGCTAAGTGAAAAAGCCAATCTGGAAAGGCTGCGTTCTGTGTGACAGTCTGGAAAAGACCAAATTAGTTAGTAAAAAAAAAATCATGGGATTGGGGGAGGAAGGGAAGAACAGGCACAGAGGATTTCTCTGTACGATGCTATAGTGGCGGACACATGTCATTACACATTTGTCCAAACCCATAGAACGTGCACCACCAAGAGCGCACCCTGGTGTAAACTCTAGATTTTGAGTAACAATGATATGTCAGTGTTGGTTTATCAAGTGTGACGAATATAGAACCCCTCTGTGAGGGGTGTTTACAGTGGGGAAGGCTATGCTTCTGAGGAGGGACACGGATATAGGGGGAATCTCTGTACCTCATGTTCAACTTTGCTGTAAACCTACAACTGCTCTGCAAAAAATGAAGCCTAATTTTAAAAAACTTTTAAGTGGAATAAAACCGTTAGAATAAAAAGGACTGCACGCATGCATACAAACTTAGAAACAGATGTGTCTTCTGCATGTGTGTGTAACTTTATTTTCTACTTACCTGTAACTAAGACTGTGATATGGCAGAAAAGCAAATATGTGGGAGTCAAAGAAACCTGACCTCAAACTGCTTCTATAGTGCTGAGACCACTGAGTTATTCAATTAGTAAGTCTTTACTGAGCACCGAGTAAGGGCTTTATGCTTCTCGGTGCCCGGAACACGGCAGAGAACAAAAAGAGGAAGAGAGACAAGTACTTCCCCAGGAAGCTGACACTCTACTATGAGTTTTCGACAGTTCGACTCCAACCTCTCCAAGTTCTGACAGGACACCTCGGACAAAGCATTTAAACTTTTTCTGAAATGAACATCATTCCCTGAAGAGTGGAAATGTGTGCTTTTCGTAGTATAGGACATAGTGAGAAAGGAGATGCTACATGAAAAGTTCTTAGCAAAGAGTCTGACGCACAGAGTTCAACACACATCAGCTCATTTTATTAAGGGGATGAGCCAGTCTGAGTCTCAGCTCCATAAAGAGTTATTAAGAGGAATAACTGAGATCATTAAGTGTCTAGCAGAGTGACAGGTAAGTCCAAAGTTCCTTTGCTTTCTGCCCCCTCTTTATACTAGTGAATCACTGGAAGTGAGCTAATTGTCAAGTGGTCAAATAATTCATTTTAGTCTACTTGATACCATAACTAAGCCATCGACCACAAGGAGGGCTGGGATAGCACCGAAAAGCTTATAACATAGCTTTTGAAGGGAAAAAAAAAAAAGCAAAATACAAAATTACGGACTACTCTGGACTATAACTGTGTAAAAATAATGTATGCCAAGTAGAATTCTAGTGAAAAAATGGGAAGAATGATTTGCTGGGATAAGACTGAAAGTGAATTGACAAATTTTTATTTCTGTTAACATCCTGATGCAAATTCGGCAACTAACAAATTGTTTTTAAATGACAGTTCCCCTGATGCAAGGTGGCCTTAGCTCACAGGCATGATGATGCAAATGGTGCCATGAAGTTGTGCAACCTGGGGGCACTGTTCTCTCATGCTGAAAAATGGTGAGCCCCAGGCCACGAGTCCCAAATGACTCCTATGATTTTCTAATCCCAAACCGATAGCCTTCCACAATGCCAGAGCCATGCAATGACCTTCTACTCACAGGGAGAGAAGAGAAACCAAATTGGACATCTTCAGGGCTGCTTTATGTACTCATTTTTGCCTTTAAATGTTCATTTCAATGCCATATAACAAGACAAAAGTTACTGTGAAGGATACAGTGCCCTGTGGTAGGTATAGCACCTTACACGCACAGGCTTCCTGCCTTCAATGAAGATGATCATAATCAAGCTTGGAAACCAAGGAAAAGAATCACAAAAAGTTCAAAATTATAAACTTCAGTGTAAGTGACAATAATTACCAAAATTAATTCATCATTATAGTTGGGAAAATATGTTTTAAATGATAGTTACTCCAAAGCAGGGCTGCCTGGCTGGACAACTACAGGAGACATCATTGTCCAGCAGTAATTGTGCAGTGCAGTGGGAACAGTGCCCAGAAGTCAGGCAATGCAGCAGCTCTGCCCATTAATGGTGTGTAACATTTTCTAGAAACAGAGGCTTTCCTGCGCATGCTCTAGGTCCTTTGGCATGTGAAGGCCCTTTTTACCCATTGCTTTACACGGTTGAGCAATGAGGAAAGCAACTCAACCCTCACAGGCCAGGAACAAAAACTTCCTGTTGGTCAGCTCGTCTCTAACACAAACCACAGCAATAATCTTCCCTCTGCATGGAGTTAGAGTGAGGCAGGAGGAAAGCCCTGCTAAGCCCTTGGCACTTGTTCGGTCTGTGCCTCTGCAGATTAACTCTTACTGGAAAACATGAGGCTGCTCAATGGACTTCTCAGAGGACAGTCTGAGAAAGGAAGGGATGGTTTGAAGTTGCAGAGGACGGGTGGGAGGGATAACAGAGAGAGGAGGAAGCAGGTGGTACATGGGCAGCCGGGCAAGACCAAGGCTGGAGGGAAGGTACAGGCTACACCAAGAGGCCAAGGCTTCGGCTCCCTACCTTTTCCTGATGGGGAATGTGTAACATTTCCCTTTATTCTTTCTGTACTTCTCTCTCTAACCCCTTAGGAGCTTCAAAGGAGAAATGTGGGAATTGATAAGGTGAAGACAGACCAGGAACATTTTCAAATACCACCAATAAATAACTCCTGGATTTCAAAGGGCCAGGAGGAGCCCCTGAAGGTCAGACTTGTGCTACCCAGAAGACAACGCCTGAGGCTGCTGAGAGGTTCTAAAAAGATTTGTAAATAACCACTATTTCCACCCTTGCCTACCATTCACTGCTGCACAAGGCTTCTCTCGGGGAGTTATTTTATCCTTTGAGGGGGTGCCTTAAAAATTCCCAGCACCCTCACCTCTGCACTCCTATAGCGCCCCGTGCATTATATTTCCATGGACGTGGCTTTGCCCCAAACAATCTAGGTTATGAAGAGTCCATGTTTAAGGAAAAAAGAAACAAAGAAAGGAACATTACATTGAGATAACATTACATTGAGATAAACTATTTACATTCAAAGGTTATCTGTGGATATTCACTATCTCTGACTTTATGACACCAGCAGCTAGACACAAAATGAAAGGGACCTCTCAGGGACAAAGAAAACACGGTTGCACACATATGCGTCCACGCACATGGAAACAGACCTCTCCGTGCAGCAAAGCTGTCCCTTGTGAAGGGAAGTAGGGAAGGCTGTAGGCAAATCTCAGTGCTTTGTTAAGGCATCTGTAATAGGGAAAGGACAAATCAGAGCCACGTTGTTTTAATTCTCCTCTTTGTTTAGGTTCTCCCATTCCTTACTGCAAGCAGACTACAAAAGCTCAGTGAACAAAAGATGGAAAAAACATGGCACCAGGTGAGAAGAAAATAATCAATCTACTCTTTAAAAGCTAGATGCTTTCAAATCTGGAGAATCCAGGCCAAGCACTGCAAAGGGCATTACAGAAAACATTGCTTTCTATTGGGAAATACCAGCAGATGAGAAAAGGGGCTGACAAAGAAAGATAAATGTCTGATTAATTGCATGACCTTAGAGAGGCCCAAGGACACTCAACCATGTCCTGCTCATTCAGTTGAGGAATTTTTTTCTGAGAACCTGTTGTAGGCTAAGCAGTGAGGTAGAAGTTAAAGTACCAAGAAATGATTCAAAAACACACACCACACCTCCTGTAAACCTCTGGTGGTGCCTACGGAGTATTAGACACCATGGCAGATGCTGCGGACACAAAATTGGGTAAACTATGCTCCCTCCCCCAGGGAGCGAAAGACTAGCAGAGGAGACAGTTACCTTCGAGCCCAGCCTGGAAAAAGGTTAGAGCACCTCCCGGGAACGCCCAGAGGAAAGAGTAAATGACTCAGCCAGAGAAAGAAACATTCAAGCTGGATCTTAAGTGAGAGGCAGATTTCCCCACAAAGGGTTCTGATGAACAAATGGAGTTAGAGTAACAGAGAACAGACACTGCACCCAGGCCTTGGCTGATAGGACACAGAACACACGGGGAAGGCTCCCTGCCTGAATCAGATGTGCAGCCTTGTTGGGGGGCCACTGGGAACTTTCAGTGCCTTATCTGACTGGGCTTAGAGGGGTGTGAAGGACTTCATGGGGTACACATCTTTCCAGGCTGGGCCAGTTTCCTCTTATCCAAGAATAAAAGGGCTCCTCTGAGGAGGGACACACAGGGGGTGTAACCCATGAGCTTCCAGTGCTCATGATGCCATTAGCCATGACAGATCACCAATAGAAAGAAAGCAGTAACAAATCCTGGGTATTGTCATTACTTTAAAAAATAGGGGCAAAACTGCTAGCCGCTTCCCTCTGGCATTGGGTAAACACAGAAGGACACTGGAAGCTCCACCCCACACGCACCTGCCTGCCAGCGGCTCTCCCTTCACCACTAAGGGGAAGAGACAAGCTATCAGGCCATTCATTCCCAGCTTCCCCCTAGTCAAGGACTTAAAAATTTACTGGCAAGAGACCTTTTTCTCTAGGAGGTTTGAACCTACTGCCATTCACCTCTTCCAGTGAATTTTAATCAGATTTCTTATCACCTTGCTGAGAATGGTTGATTGGAATAATAGCTAGCTGTTATTATGGACTTACATGCTCTATGGCAGCAGTTCTCAACCTGTGGGTCATGACCCCTTTGGGGGTTGAATGACCCTTTTACAGGGGTCACCTAAGACCATCCTGCATATCAGATATCTACATTATGATTCATAACAGTAGCAAAATTATAGTTATGAAGTAGCAATGAAAATAATTTAATGCTTGGGGGTGTTCCCACAACATGAGGAACTGTATTAAAGGGTCATGGCTTTAGGAAGGTGGAGAACCACTGCTCTAGGGACCATAAAAAAAAAAAATCCTAGTAAGCTTGTACTACCCCCACTTAACAAAACACAGAACTATGGTGAAGAAGAGTCAAGTAACTTGCTCAAGGCTAGACAAGAACTAGAAAGTCGGGGAGTTGGATTTGAGCCCAAGTGTGGCAGACACCAGGGGCCATGCTCTTAATGGCTTTGCTATGGGAAAGAGGGCTAACAAGATGGAATTCTTTCTAGAACACACTGTAGGCCTTCTGAGAATGACAGGCTGAATGACAGGAAGCTATTGGGGGGTGGGGGATGTGAACCAAATGCTTGAAGGAAGTAATCTTTAGTAGATGGAGGGGACAGAGATTGGGACAAGGGACCCAACACTCAGCCTGACCTGCTCAGGTAGTTCTTGCGAGGACCAGCCTGTTGGGGCACTCAGGCACCCTGAGGCCTGGTCTGAGCAACAAACCAGCAGGGCAGGGCAAGGGCTGCCTTCCCCAGCTGTGCCCTGTAGGTATCTCCAGGAGGGCTGGGGTTAGGCGAAAGGGATAAAAGGACCATTTCTTGGCCTTGAGAGGGCAAATACCTTCACTAGCACCTAAATTGCATAGAGCTGACAAAGAAATTAGCCCAATGACAGTCCACCACAATACCACCTGCCTGATCAGCAGCCCATGACGTGGGTGGACACAAGGAGGGGATTACTCAGGCTCTGAAACAGAATGTGCTGAGCCCACGGTCACACAGGAGGAAGACCTCTGGGTGGGTGGGGAAGTTCCTCCAGCTTCCATGGCACTGGCCTTCTCTGCCCAGACACTGAGCCCACACTCTAAAACAGTATCCGGGGCGGAGCCAAAATGCAGAACAAAGAGGAGAACAAACACCCCGGCATTAGTGTGATGGAGAGCTCAGTTCTTACCAGCCATAAAACCTTGTAGGATTTACACAGCCTCCCTGAAGCACAGGTGTCCTGTTCTACAGTGGCGAAGATGAAGCTGCTGATACACAATAAAAAACAGGCCCTGCTAACAATAATAAGTATATACAGCTGGATCCTTGAACAATGTGGGTTTGAACTGCAGGGGGCCACTCAAATACGGTTTTTCAATAAATGTATTGGGAAATTTTTTGGAGATTTGTGACAACTTGGATAAACTCACAGATGAACTATACAGCCTAAAAGTATCCAAAAAAGTAAGAAAAAGTTAGGTTGTCACGAATGCATAAAATATATGCAGATACTAGTCTATTTTATCATTTACTACCATAAAATATACACAAGTTACAAAAATTAACATTTATCAAAACTCATGCACACAAACACAGACGTAAAACAAATGTAAAGATGCTGTGTTAAATCATAACTGCTTATAATTAACTGCAGCACACACTCGACTACTTTAATAATTTTGTACCTTCCTCCTGTTGCTATTACCCGAGCTCCAGGGCTACACATGCTATGTATCCACTTAAAACACAGTGATACTCATTATCGCTGTGTGTCAGTTCATCTCTCCAGTAAATTGCATTTCAATGTAAAAAGCAGTCTATCGTGGCTTTTATGCATTTTTCATCATGCAATACCAGAAACCTTGAATAACACCATGGGACCTACATGAAGTACCACTAGTGATGCTGGAAGTGCTCCCAAGAAGCAAAGAAAAGTCATGACACTACAAGAAAAGGCTGACTTGCTTGATATACATGTACTGTAGATTGAGGTCTGCAGCTGTGATTGCCCACCATGTTACGATAAATGAATCCAGAATAAAGAACATTGCAATTAAAAAGAAATTGCACCAGTGGTTGCAAAAACCTTGTACTTTTTGGAAAAATATCTTTTTATCATATACTGAAAATGCAGCTTTTAGGTGGGTGCAGGAGAGCTATAAGAAAGGCATACCAAAAGACTCCAATAGGATTTAACCCAAAGTGTAGTCATTATATGACAGCTTAAAGCAAAAGGGAGGTGAAGGACCAAAAGCGGGAGAATTCAATGCCAGCAAAAGATGGCTTAATAATTTTAGAAAGTGGTTTCACTTAAAAAGAAAATGTCAAGATAACAGGAGAAGCAGTCACTGCTGACCAAGAAGCAGCAGATAACATTAAGAAAATCACCAGATAACATTAAGAAAATCACCAGATGAAAATACCACAAAGGACATTTATTAGTAATGAATCAGAGCGAGTCCCAGGATTTAAGGAAGAAAGGCTAATATATAAATTCAGGATCAGAACTGCCCTCATCTGTAAATCTGCTGCCTTTGAGTCTTGAAGAGAAGATGTGAACACCAGCTGCCAGTCTTTTGATTGTACAACAAGGAGGCCTGGACAAGAAGCATACTTTTTCCGGATAAGTTTTAATCAATGTTCTATCTTTGAAGTCTAGGAGTACCTTGCCAGGAAGGGACTGCCTCTTAAAGTTTTTTTGATATTGGATAATGTCTTTAGACACCCAGAACCCTGAAGGTATCGAAGTGGTCTACTTTCCCCCAAATACAACATCTCCAATTCAGCCTCTAGATCGGGGTCAGAAGGCTCACCTGCACATGGTGCTTTCCATAGAGTACTCTACGGAAAGTGTACTCTATGGAAAGCACCATCAACACCATGGAAGAAAACCCGGGTGGTGGGGGAGAACACCATGAAAGTCTGGAAGGATTTCACCATCGGAGATGCCATCATTGTTATAGAAAAGTCATGAGAGCCCTCACGCCCGAAACAATAAATTCCTGCTGGGAAAGGCTATGTCCAGGTATTGCACAAGGACTTCTTAGGATTTATGACAGGGCCAATCAAGGAAATCATGAAAGAAACTGCAGATGTGGCAAATGAGCTGGGGGGCAAAGAGTTTCAAGATATGAGTCTTGGAGAACTTCAAAAAGTAATAGATACCACACCAGAGGAATTAGCAGATGAGTGATAGAAATGAGTGCTTCCAAACCAGTGCCAGACGATTAGAAGGAAGACATGGAAGAAGCAGTGTCAGAAAACAAATTCACAGTCGAGAATCTGGCAGAAGGGTTCTGATTATTCTAGATGGCTTCTGACTTCTTTTATGATTTGGATGTTTCTATGATATGCGCGGGAATCATAGCACTTGCTGCTCAGCTAGGCAAAAGATCTGGATGCAATCTGCTGCCCAACGTGCCATCAGAGCACCAAACGAGCCTAGACTTCAGCCGAGGCACCAAGATCAGGCATTGATTAATGAACCCACATCTGCTCAGCACCACCAGGGCAAGGAATTATACCCCAGATTGTCAAGGGCTGTGTACAGCTTGCGAGAGTGCTGCATTTATTTAAAAAAGAAAAAAACTTTTTGGGGACAAGACACAATTATAGGAGGGACTTTACCTAACAAAAGCAATCAGTGTAACCTGGTATCTTGTACCCTCAGTGAATCCCCAATAATAATAATAAATAAATAGTTTCTTTGGAAGGGAAGAGTTTCTCTTCTAGGCACAGTGGCTAATTCCTATAATCCTAGCATTTTGGGAGGCCAAGGCTCAAGGATCACTTGAAGCCAGGAGGTTAAGACCTACCTGAGCAACATAGTGAGAGTGAGATCCTGTCTCTACAAAAAAATTAAAAAATTAGCCAGTCATGGTGCTACACACTGAGGCAGGATAAGTGCTTGGGGCCAGAAGTTTAAGGTTGTGGTAAGGTGTGATGACACCACTGCATTGTAGCTTCAGACAAAAAAAAAAAAAAAATGTCTGTCTCTTAAAAAAAAAAAAAGCAAAGAAGGAAGAGTTTCTATAAGGAAAGAAAAATCCAGAAAACAAACAACCAAAGCAAAATGCAGGGCAATAGTCTTTCCTTCCAAAGACTTAATTCATAAGGCATGCTATGAATATTCAGTTATTACTCTAAAGGCAACCCCTGGGGAGTCCTTACCAAGGCTTGTTTCCAGAATACCTCTCCACCCACTGGACCATCAGATTCATAACTTTTCAGATACAAACATGCCACTCTTGGTGTTTTCTCTGACGATTAACCAGTTTCCTAGTTGGGCATTCAATCAGTACCCAGACTGAATACCCATATTCCTGCTTTGAAATTTTTTTCTTATTTTAATACGTGTATATGGAGAGCCTTAAAAATGGAAGTGGCTCAAAACTCTTTCAGCTTCTGAGTTTATTTCCAGTTTCCTGCCTTGTTATTGTTGTTATTTTATGTGTTTTTGCAAGGCCAGCATACATTTCCTTGTTTTAGTCAAATAACATACATATTCTGACTACCATGGGATCAACTTAGTCATACTTATTACGTAAGACCACGATCTCTAGTTCAAAGAACACCGAGTCTGTAGTCTGACTGGCTGGGCATGACCCTTTCCCTATTTAAGCCTGGCTATCTTACCCAGTAAAATCAGGGTGTTGAGCTAAAACAAAGGTTGCTAAACCCCCCAAATTATCTTGGATTCCACCAGGGAAGTGTGTTAAAAAAATACAAGCTCTCCAAGTTCCTGGCCCAGGCAGGAATCAGATCCTTCTAGTGCTAACACCCCATGACTTTCTGAAATAAGGCTGAACTGATGAAAACAGAACCACTTCCCTATAAATGATTAATTCCTGAATTTCAATTCCCTTATGGGGTTAGCAAAAAGCAAGGGTAGCTCAATACTTGATTGAAAAGGTTGCTTAGCAGTGCAAAACACCACACGTATACTGTATGTTATGGGAGTGAAAGGCACAGAAAACAGTCAGGACAGAATATTAAGAGGAGGTGTGTATCTTCATTCATCAAACTGCTGAAGTGTGTTGAATGGGAAAATCACATAATTATAGCTGGGCTTTAAGAAGCTTAATCCCGCAAAACCACGTGCATTGGCTGAGAACAGGGAGGCTGGCAGAAAGGAGAGCAGTTGGTAAGTCTTATATGCAAACATGGCAAGAGAAGCCACATGGCCCAGTCCTGTGTTCATAAAAACCTCCAGTGATCTCCAAGTGAGGACATGCAGAGGAACATGATATCAATAAGTGAACAATGTTTTAATGTATCTTGTTATTACTTTCAAATAGTACAGATGTATGGCACTACTTTGTGTGTATTAAAAGCATTACTTTTTGAAATTATCAGTACCCAGACTGAATACCCATATTCCTGCTTTGAAATTTTTTTCTTATTTTAATACGTGTATATGGAGAGCCTTAAAAATGGAAGTGGCTCAAGACTCTTTCAGCTTCTGAGTTTATTTCAGGGGTCCAGTTGAAATGGTAGAAGAGCATAAGGAGGGGTGATGGTCAGAAAAAGTAAAGAAAAAAATGACTAAAGTGATTTAATGCTGGCAGCCTAGAGAGGATGTGTCAGCTACTTGATGGGAGCCAAGAATAATTCTGCAGTTTGCAGCCTAGGTCAGTGGGAGGACGGTGCTATTAATAGAGGAGGAAGTCAGAAGAGGAAGCAGTGCCCATGAGAAAAGAGTTCTAGTGGGAATGTGAGAGACCTCCTCTAATCTTTTTGACAATGACATTGCTCTTGAATAGGTGTGAAGGACAGTACAGCTCCTCTGCCCCATGCTCTGGCCTCAGGCCATGGAAATGTAAGCCATCAGAAAAGCACCCATGCAGTTCTCAGGAAAATCACAATTCCTTTAGAGAACAGAGTCATTCATCACAGATTTCCTTGAGAATTCCCCTCTAGGTTAGCTCATCACAGATACTGTATACATTACTGATCCCCTACAGGGAGGTTCTTCAGAACAAAGAAAGAACCTGGGGACCTAATGTTACGACCAGATTTAGCTTAGAGTACTTTCAGTCTGCGTTTCCCATTCTGAAGGTCAAGAGTTTCTATTCCCCCACCTCCCAACACCCCTGCCAAAAAATAAATAAAAGTAAAATAAAGAATATAACCCATAGACCCTGAGAGCGATGAGGACTATCCGGAAACTTCAAGATCATCCCAGTCAGTGGACTGTTCTTACAGATGAAAAATGTCAGATGCATATAGACAAAAGCACACAAGCAGTCAGGGAAGGGCCAGCTCCAGCATCAAGGTCCCCTAACTCATCTTCCTACCCCGTGGGAGCACATCGAGACTGATGCCCACTTTCCTCATATCCAGGGCACTGCACTATCACCTGCAATGGTGTGATACACACATGAAGGACAAGTGGCCTTGCATCCCTTAACTGCCACACGGGGAGAGAAGTCTAGAGGTGGACATAGGAAAAGGAGACCAGGTACAGTCTCTCAGCACATTTTTACTGAGATTCTCAGCATTGTTGAACAATGATTCACATTACTAATTATATTAATCAACTCATCACTTTCAAGCAAAACATAAATACAAATTTTTCTATGGGGTGAGAAATCAGTATAAAGGGGTTATTCTTTTACAAAAAAAGGGAAGGAAATCAAGATCACATGCTCACTCTAGCATAAAATAAGTGTTTTGTATGTTTTGAGTGGAGAAAAAATAGCTCTCACTATAACCCACCATACATTTTTATAACATATTTATAAAAAGGAAGATTAATAGCACATATCTGCAAAGCATAAAAATTTCAAGAGTTAGAAAATAGATTTCAGAAATAACATTGGCTATCATGGCCCCTTAAGCATTATAAAAAGCCTTATTCAGCTGGAATTTATGGGGGACAAAAATAGGTAAGTTACACTAGATTAAGAAAAAACATAAAGCAGATAATGATACAAAGTTCATTATGCAGAAAGTTTTAAAATTTGCTTTGAATGATAATTTGGGAAGGAATTGAGGCAAAGAAGGCTCTTTTGCCCACATAAAATGTTGAGAAGAGATAGTTTTCTAATTACCTTAATCAAAACTTTAATTTCCCAAGAAAAATTTCTAAAAACAGAAAATGTTAAAGAATAACTTTACATCTGGAGAGATGATTGAATAAGAATCAGATCCTTATTCTGAAGTCTGTTCAAGAATTTTAAGCATGTTCTACATACCAAGTGTGTCTATGTAGAAATTCCTTAATTTGCATTGGAAACTTCAGTTTTGTTTGAGTTATAAAATGAAAGATAGGCTCAGCACCTGTAGCTCAGCAGCTAGGGCGCCAGCCACATACACTAGAGCTAGCGGGTTCAAACCCAGCCAGGGCCTGCCAAACAACAATGACAACTACAACCAAAAAAAAAAAAAAAAATAGCCTGGCGTTGTGGTGGGTGCCTGTAGTCCCAAGCTACTTGGGAGGCTGAGGCAAGAGAATCTCTTAACCCCAAGAGTTTGAGCTTGCTGTGAGCTGTGACGCCATAGCACTCTACTGAGGGTGGCACAGTGAGACCCTATCTCAAAAAAATAAAAAATAAAAATAAATAAAATGAAAGATAGAAAAAATATCTATGCATACATGTACATATGCTTTTTTAAGCTAAAGCTATGAGAACTTTCATATACTCCTAGTGAAAGCAATTATTAGTACAAAAGCACAGAGAAAGGAGCTTAAAAATATCTATCAAATGCATACATCCTCTAACCCAAAATTTTATTTCTAGAAATATATTTCATAACCAAACTTGCACACATAAAAGATTTACAGCAGCAAAATTTTTTAGAAGGCTGAAAACAGCACAAATTCTCATTAATAGAACACTTGTTAAATAAATCATGATACAGCTGTATAGTGGATACCATGTATCTGTAGAATAAGTGTTCTACGAATTGTGTGAAAAAAATCTCTAAGACATTAAGCAGAAAATTAAGAGAGTACTCCCTTTGTAGTAAAAGAAAGGCAAGGAAAAAATAAAAATCTATGTTTGTATTTGTTTCTAAAGAGATTGGGGGGATTAAAAAAATGAAGAGATTTTAGAAAGATACATAAAAAAATTGGAAGTGGGGAATGAGATAGGAGGGAGGTATCTCACTGTGTATTTTTTATTATCTTTGGACCACATGAATACATTAGCTATTTGAAAAACTAAGTAATTTCCAAATAATAAAAGCCATTTACTCAGCATTTAAAACATTCCATTATATAAGATGCTTTCTTAAAAAATAAAGTGGAGCTTTTGGCATCTTATCAAATGAATCTAATCTTTGAAACTTCAAGCGAAGTATGACATTAGATGACTCTCATCCTTACTTCTTTATAAGAAAGTGTTTTTCTATACCTTGCAGAAATGTAACACATTGAGTACTTTGATCTAAAAGTAATCCCATTTTTATGTTTTCGAGATAAATCCGAACTTGTTTACTGACATAAAAACTGGTCAAAATCCAGCAATGTTGTTATGTTTAAGAACTTTTCTATCTCACCACCAAAAATGCTGTACCTTTGTCAGAATGGTTCTTCCTCCCATGAGGTATTCGGTGAAGGCACAGAATATATCCATCTTCTGTCTCCACTAGGTGTTCCTCACTAGGGAACCCCCAGTGAGAGATAATTTCACTCTGTAAAGAAAAAGGACAATGTAAATTCTATGGACAGAGTCCGATACCATCTCCACAATAACAGGCAAAAGAGAAGGTAAAATGTCAATGACATTCTCCATTTTTAATTATTTAAGAAATCAATTGTTATTGAATTTTTTTTTTTTTTTTTTTGAGACAGAGTCTCATTATGTCACCCTCAGTAGAGTGCTGTGGCTTCAACAGTTCACAACAACCTCAAACTCCTGGACTTAAGCTATTCTCTTGCCTCAGCCTCCCAAGTAGCTGGGACTACAGGTGCCCGCCACAACTCCTGGCTATTTATTTGTTTGTTTGTTTCATTTGTCATTGTTGTTTAGCTGGCCTGGGCCAGATTCAAACTCGCCAGCCTCAGTGTATATGGCTGGAGGTATAACCACTATGCTACAGGTGCCGAGCCAGTTATTGAAATTTTAGTCTGCTCAGTCTAGTAGCCAACATTCCATCACAAGAGTAAATCATCTGGTTTTACCCATGTGTCCTACCCACAGGTGTTTGGTTAACATTGGTTTCATCATTCTAGCATATTCTACTCCAAGGGTATCTAATTTTACCACAGCTTTAGGCCTCTTTGTTTCCATCATGGCTATCGGGTACAAACAGACACTCCTTTCTTTCTTTCCTAAACATGTCAGCTAATATTATGAAAACATAAAACACTTTCCTTGTTTTAAAAGATTCCATCCTGGGAAATGAAGCACAAAAAACTTTAGTCTGTTCTTATCAATTGACTAAAAAAACTACACTAGAATGTCAAAGTGTGATTGAAGAAAAGCTTTAAAAAATAGGGAATTATCAAATTCACTTCTCCATAAGGAAGAATCCACAGGATAACTGTCAATCAGGAGCTCAGTGGGATATGGATAATTACCCAGACTTTTTCAGGTAAACAAGTGATCATTACCCTCTCTACCAAAAACACTTGAAAGAATTTAATTTTTTATTCTTCGAGGAAGAAATGTTTTAAAAGAGGGGAAGGTAAAAGAAAATATTTCAGACAAGAAATAAAACTTAACCCTATGACCCCATTATTAGGTCATATACTCTCTGGGCTCACTATTAATTTCTGTCAAAGTCCCTACAGTTGCCTGATTCTTCAGTTGGGTGACTACATCATCTATTCTAAAGCTGCCATTTTCTTGGATAATCTGTATTTTTCTCATATTTTATGCCTAAATGAGATATTTCCAGATTTTACTGTTTACCTAAGATTGATAACTTGGAAATATTTTAATTAATTATTTATGCTTGCTTATTTGTTTTAACAAAAATAGTTTGTTTTTTAGCTACTTTGACTTTTGCATTGAAGCACGTTCCCTGGACATTCTTAATCCTAATCTTTGTTCAATGTATTCTAAAATCAGCACTTAGTAGTAGTGACGTTCTTGCAAACTTTGGACTTTTTAAATTATTCTTTCAACAAATTCAGTGAGACTTTAAAATTAAATGAAAAAAATTATCATTTATCTTATTAAGTGTATATAATGATAAAATAAGATTTGTTAAATATGCTTAACTGATGGGAAAAGTCTATCAAACTGGATCTAAGATTCAAGGAAAGTGAAAAGCATAAAAGCTATAAAGAGTTCAAGAGTTGTGGCTCCAGGTAACCCATATAACTTGATTTCGGAAAATAACATTTATCAAAGATGCATTTACAAGCACATGACTTTCTGATTCCATATAAAACAAAGTACTGTTTTTTCAAGTTCTTTTAAGTATGACAATGGTGCTTTACTAGGGATTGCATTAAATCTGTAGATTGCTTTGGGTAGTATGGACATTTTAACAATGTTGATTCTTCCCAGCCATGAGCATGGTATGTTTTTCCATTTGTTAACATCTTCAGCTATTTCTTTTCTCAGAGTTTCATAGTTCTCCTTATAGAAATCTTTCACTTCCTTTGTTAGGTAAATTCCCAGATATTTCATCTTCTTTGGCACTATTGTAAAAGGAATTGAATCCTTGATTGTTTTTTTCAGCTTGACTATTGTTGGCATATATAAAAGCTACTGACTTGTAAGTATTGATTTTGTATCCTGAGACGCTGCTGTATTCCTTGATCACTTCTAAGAGTTTTGAAGTTGAGTCCCTGGGATTTTCCAGGTATAGAATCATATCATCAGCGAAGAGTGAGAGTTTGATCTCCTCTGACCCTATTTGGATACCCTTAATCACCTTCTCTTGACTGATGGCGATGGCTAAGACTTCCATTACTATGTTGAATAGCAGTGGAGACAGTGGGCATCCTTGCCTTGTTCCTGATCTGAGTGAAAATGTTTTGAGAAACTTACCACATTCATGTTTGCCTCAGGATCCACAGCTGCCCGTTTCCCTCTGGACCCCTCAAAATGCAGTGTCCCAAGGACCAAATAGACCATCAACCCCAAGAGCTGCATTTTCATTCTGTATAAAACAGTTTATTGTTATTTACCCAAATTTTACTACACAGAACTATGTTGGTAGGTTAATGCTCCTAGAAAACATCTAAATCAGATATGGGGCAAGTAAAAAGTAGGCAAAGAGTAAAAATGAAACAAATGACTCCAGCCATATCTGAAAGAAAAAAATGAGGAATTCTTTTTTACTAAGAAACCTCTCCACCCTCAGTTAATATGTGACCTTATGGGGCCCAGCACACCCACTCATCTACTTACCACAAGACTAAGAAATTTTTCTGGAGAAATAACAGAAAGACAACGCTTAAAAGAGGATAGGTTGAAAAAAAAGGAAGAACCACAAAATCCCAGGGTTAATTTCCTACCTCATCCCCTCCCTTGTGATTTCAACATTAACTTTGGTCAATATTAGCTCTTTCACCCACTTATCTGGGTAGATATTCTTGCCCAAAGTTATATGTCTACATTCAAATGTCAATCTGGGGGAAAAAAAATGAAATGAAAAAATAGAGAGCCTGCAAGATGAAGAATTCGACTCCTCTCTCCTTCAGAAACACTCCAGCCGTCAACAAAGACCATCCTAGTTTCTGGCAGTGAAGCTCAGAATCACAGCAAAGATCTTGAGGATATTAAAGGAGAAGTGAAATGACTCTCTGAAGCAGATGGTTAGAAAAAAAAGCTGAAACTATGGCCCAGGCCTCTTTTTTATTTATTTATTTTTTAATAAATATAATCACTTTTTTTTTTTTTTTTGAGACAGAGTCTTACTTTGTTGCCCTCCGTAGAGTGCTATGGCATCACAGCTCACAGCAACTTCCAGCTCTTGGGCTTAGGCGATTCTCTTGCCTCAGCCTCCCAAGTTGCTGGGACTACAGGTGTCTGCCACAGCACCTGGCTATTTTGTTGTTGTTGTTGTTACAGTTTGGCTGGGGCCAGGTTTGAACCTGTCACCCTCGGTACATGGGGCTGGCGCCCTACTCACTGAGCCATAAGCACCGCCCTATAATCACTTTTAAAAAGCATGCATGTATGCCCATACCAACACTTGCACATAAATGTTTATAACAGCTTTGTTTGTAATGGCCAAAGCCTGGAAAAACCCAAATGCTCCAAAAGGGATAAACAAATTATGATAAGTACATACTACCTACTCAGCAGTAAAAAGGAATGAATACAACAACACAGATGAATCTCAATTATGCTAAGAGAAAGAAGCCAGAGCAAAATAAATAAATAAATGCTATCTGGTCCCATTTATATAAAACTCTAGAAAGATCTATATTGATAGAAAACAGACTCCAACCTAATCTGTATTGATGGTTGCCTGGGGAAGAATGGGCAGGAAAAAAGGGATTATAAAGAGGTATGTACAGTATTTGGGGGGTATGTACAGCTTCATAATACTGAACGTACTGGTGGTTTCACAGGTATATACACATGTAAAAACTTATAAAATTGTACACTTGATATATGCCCTGCTAGTGTGTGTCAATAATACCTTGAAGTTGCTGGCTTTGGGTTTTTTCTTAATAGTATTGTGCTTAATCCATGAATCCCACAAGTCTTTAAAAAATTAGTTCTCAGGAGATCACAAAAGTGAACTGTCTTTTTTATGTTGAGGCAGTTCCTCCAGGAATTATTTCCCCAAGCAGTAGAGAACCTGAAATTCTAGATAGGAGTACATTTTATCTTGAGTGTGCATTGGCAAAGCAAGGCTGCTGCTTTTACTTAACAGTTTGTATTTCTTTATGATAACTGGAAAGGACTGTACAGACCCCAGCTATTTGTTATCACAAATGTGATCTCCCAAAGGTCCATTATTACTAGAGAATAAGAAGTAAACTGAAAAGGAAAAAAGTAAAGTTATAGCCACAACGAAAAATAATTAAGAATCTGGTGGGAGCTGCTTTCCAATCAGAGCTTTTCCCACAGACCCTGGATCAGTTGTTCAGAGGATGCTATTCGACTGGAAATGTCACCTGGGTAAGCGTTCCTTCCAACACAACGCCAAGTTCGTTTCTCAACAGAGAAGTCAAGATTCTCTCATGTCTTAAGGGAGAGATCATATGAGTAGTTCAAAGGAGGGGGAAAAAACACTTGGGGCCGGATTCAGGGTGCAGTGCCGGGCTCTCTCAGCACCTTTATCTCAGCTCTTTAGACTTTGTAACAGTCCGATTACGTGTTTGCCTGCCATCCCGTCACGCCAGCCCACAGGGCAGAGCCTGGGTCTGATTCAATTCTGTACCCCCAGGACACAGTGAAATGACACACACAATACAGATTTTGAAAAATGGGACAGGGATGGTCCAACAGTTCAGTAACAAAAGAAGACCCAAAGCAGCTTGTCGTTTGGCTTTCTAGTAACAATTGAGCTCTTGCCTTACGCCAGACACCGCAGGCAGCGCTCCCATCTTCTAAAGTATGTCAATTACTCCACCCATCCCACGGCAGTACCACAAAATTCACTTTTCAGGAAACTGGGGTTCGTCTAAGTGAAGCACTGGAAGCAAAGTGTCAACTGGCGAAACAGCAGTATCGCTGGGATTTTAACCAGAACCGATCCCCAGATCTGCTCTGGATCACAGCGTCAGAAGAGCTAGGAACTAGGCACTCCTGCTGTCCCCACACAGAGCTCTAGGCAGCTTCGCGGGCCAGGACGGCACCTGTCCGGGACAGCGGAGAGCGCCCAGGGCAAGGTGGGCAGCTCGAGAGAGCCCCCGCCTCCTGAGTGCGTGGGACATGCCTCGGGCCGCTGCCCACCCAACAGGCATCTACAGGTGCCCGGGGCAAGATCGCCGGGTCCAAAAGCCGAGGTCCGGCCGGCCGGCCTGCAGAGACGCGGGGCGCGGCGACCGAGCACCCAGAGCCGTGCGCTGCCCTCTCCGTGGCACCCGAGGGAGGAGGCCGGGCACCGGCTCCCACGCCGCACCCGCACCTGGACGCGCCGCAGGGGCCGGCACTCACCTGACAGCCGTCCTCCGGGGCCGCTGTCCGGAGTAGCAGTGACACTTCCCAAGAGATTGAGCGGCGGGGAGGGGCCCTGAGGATAGCCCGCCACCCCGCTCAGGCTACCCTCGCAGCCAACCAGCGCGGCGGGCCACCGGGAAGTGCCACGGAGGCCCCGCCCCTGCCCAGCGCTGGTTCCGCCCCGGCCCGGCTCTCCGGCTTCCAAGCTGGCCAGGGGCCCGGAGAAGCATGCGCCGTGGGCGGACCTAAGAGCGGCGGGGCCAGGCCGCCTCCTCCCCGGAACGGCAGGTCCCCAGCTCTACCCGCTATCAGCCGGCGCCTGGTCTCTTAGCAGACGCCTCCGGCTCCGCCCCCGGAGCTCCTGCACGGCTGGCACCCTCTGAGCCTGGCACAGAGCAATGTGGGCTCTATAAACAAATAAAAATAAATCTCATGCTCCATATAAAACGCTTAGCATTGTGCCTGACGCGAAACAACCTTTTGCATAATGCATTTTTATTATCAAATATTTAGGGGAAAGAAACGTAACAGTATTTAGTATGCACATCTTATTTATTAATCATTTCATTCAACAAAAATTTTACAGAGCACCTATTAAATCCCAGGCGTTAGTAAGAGAGTAGGGATGTAGAAACCAACCAAGCAAGGTCCTTGTGCTCTTGCTTACTTTCTAATGGAAGAGATATATCATGAAACACATGTAACACCTGGGGTGGTGTGAAGTGCTATGAAGGACACAGCAGCAGCAACAAAATTAAAGGATGATGAAGGAGGATGCTACGTTAAATACATGGTAGTCAGGAAAGGACTCTGGGATCAGTAACATCTGGTCATCTGAGCACAAACAGGAAGGAGGTGATTGAGAGCTGCGTGAATACTGAGGAAAGAGCGCTCTGGGGTTAAAATTGCAAGTGCAAGGGCCTTCTGGCAGTAATATTCCTAGTGGGTCTAGCCAGAACAGTGACATCTTTGTTGCTGAAACAGAATATACATGGTGGAAAATAGAAGGACATGAAGTCCTGGAAGGAGTTAATTGCCTTGGGGATCGCTTGTCATGGCTTGGACCAGGATGGTGATGGCAGTGAAGGTAGAGAAGAATAGTCAACTCTAGATATGTTCACATCTATCACACATCTAGATATGTTCCAATCCAGATACGTGGATGTGCTGGGAGGTTGGATATGGTTATGACAAGGAAAGCAGTGTCAAGGATGGCACTCATGAGTTTAGTAAAATGGAATTGTCATGAACCAAAATGGAGAAAGTACCTGGAAGAGCAGCTTGAGAGGGAAATCAAGAGTTTGTTCTGGAGTAGTTTGTAAACACCACTGTGCTTGGGGCTCCAGAGCAACCAAGAGGATCTTGAACTAATGACCTGGAAAGAGATACTAGATGGAAACTTGAGAAGTACTGCTTACTAGGTAAGAGCTAAGGCATTCCTGGCAGCAGAGTGATGAATGCTCATGGCCCACCAGCTAGAAAGTATTCTTGCCATGAGGAAGAGGGCATGATAAGTTGTTCAGCTTATGAAATTCAAGTTCCATGTGAATTCTGCCAGGCAATACAAGGACCTATGGAATATGAGTGATGACAAACCCTTTCTATGTACTGCACCTGGATGTGGCCAGCGTTTTACCAATGAGGCTCATTTGGCTGTCCATAAACATAAACATGAGATGACACTGAAATTTTGGTCCAGCACATAATGACAGTGTCATTGTGGCTGATCAGACCCCAACACCTATAAGATTCTTGAAAAACTGTGAAAAAGTGGGTTCGTTTAATAGTTGGCAAGTCCATTTGAGAATGAACTCAAGAAAGCTTCAGAAGATGACAAAAAAATGCCTGTAGATTTATCTCCTCTTGCAACACCCATCATAAGAAGCAAAACTGAGGCGCCTTCTGTTGTAGAAACAACTCACCATGATAGGCCTTTACCTCACCCAGACCCCTCAACCAGTGATGAAAAAGAAGTACCATTGGCACAAACTGCACAGCCCACATCAGCTAGCATTCATCCAGCATCATTACAGGTCCCTAAGGTGCTGCCTTCAAATTCTGATTCAAGTGTAATTATTCAACAAGCAGTCCCCTCACCAACTTCAAGTACTGTAATCACCCAGGCACTATCCTCTAACACGCCAATTGCTCCTGTACCAGGCCCATTTTCTCTTCTGTTATATCTCCTTAATGGACAAACCATGCCTGTTGCTATTCCTGCATCAATTACAAGTTCTAATGTGCATGTTCCAGCTGCAGTCCCATGTGTTCAACCAGTCACCATGGTGCCTCGTGTTCCAGGAATCCCAAGTCCTTCCTCCCCTCAACAGATACGTCAGAAGCAAAAATGAGATTAAAACCTGCTCTGACACAGCAACATCCTCCAGTTACTAATGGTGATACTGTCAAAGGTCATGGTAATGGATTGATTAGGACTCAGTCAGAGGCATCTCGACCACAGTCATCTCCACAGGCAGCCACATCCACTACAGAAACTCCAGCTTCTCCAGCTCACACAACTCCCCAGACCCAAAATACAAATGGTCATTGAAGAAGAGCAGCTAATGAAGATCCCGATGAAAACAGGAGAAAGTTGTTAGAATGAAATAGAGCAGCAGCTTCAATATGCTGACAAAAAAGGAAAGTCTGGGTTTTGTCTTTAGAGAAGAAAGCAGAAGATATTAAATGATCACCTGCAGAGTGAAGTCACCCTGCTGAGAAATGAAGTGGCACAGCTGGAACAGCTTCTTCCGGCTCATAAAGATTGCCCTGTAACCACCATGCAGAAGAGATCTGGCTATCATACTGCTGATAAAGATAATAGTTCAGAAGACATTTCCATGCCGAGGAGTCCACATACAGAAGCTATACAGCACATCCAATGGAGTCAGTTCCACTACCAAGGCTGAGGCCATCGTCCCTTCAGGCCTCACCTAGACGGCAGACCAGAGTCCAGAGTACAGAACCTGCACTCACAGATTGTCATGGCTCCTTCCTCCCAGGCACAGCCCTCAGGAAGTTGATTTTAAAAAAAGCAAGAAGGGGGAAACATCTTCCCCTATCTGGGTAAGGAAACTTGGTTGTATTCATTTTTATTTATTCATTAATTCATAGGTAACCTAGTTTACTTTGCCTGGGTTGCATTTGGGGCTGCATCACTTTCTACTTTGGGGATATGAGACAATATATTCAACCTACAATACACTCATTAGTGACTTCAAAGGGAAATCAAGGAAGGACCAGTTTCCATTTATGAAAAATCTGTAGTTGTAATTTTTTTTACTTGAAATTAAATTTGGCTCTAAAGTTAGTGTAGCAGCAGCTGATGATCAGACTGAACCATGGCTTTTAGTCTCTGATAAAGACTGATTTTGCTTTTTTAATAAATATTGTAAGATTTGTTACTTTTTCTGTGCTCATGTGTAAATGGTATTATAATTCATTGTGGTTTTAAAAAACAAGAGCTTGTTCTACAAATATTGATTTTGAAATGTCTGTTAGACACTTCTGATACCTTAAGCCATGTTAGGAAACAGAAACCACTCTAGGCATTCCAAGCAGAAAAAATGGTTACCCAGATAGTGGAATTGTGGGGAAGCCAAACAGGATTTGAACAGGCACCACAGAGATCACCAGCAACTGTGGGAAGAGCTGGGCCATTATGGGAGAAGGAAATATCACCAAAGACCAGAGATTGGACAATGGTCTCTGCCAGAGACATTGTCCAAAGCCAAAAGAGAGGAGCTAGAAGTGCCTGGACTTTGCTTTCCTTCCAGTGTTCCCCTAGTCACTTCTATGGGTCCAAGGCAGCCTAAAAGATGCAGCTTGCAGGAGTCAGACCTCTCCTCCCTCCACAGTACAGAGCAGCGTAAGGGAGGGCAGGAATGGATCTGCAGGCAAAAAGGCAAAGATCAGCAAAACATCAACATGAAGATATTGAGTTCTAGGCTACAGGTATAATTTGGGACTAAGCATGTTAGATACAATATTTAAAGCCAGGAGACTGGATGAGATCTCCTACAAAGTAAGCATAAATAACAAAGAACATACATAAAGATTCAAAAGATATTCAACATAAAATCCAAAGACAGCGAGGTTAGAGGAGAAATGAGTGTACTTGACACTAAGTGAAGAAAAATATTTCAAAAAAGAAGAAATGATCAGTCCAGGCAAGTGACAACATTAGCTTGAGTGAGGTTGGCACAGAGAAACAAGCCTCAGATTTAGCGGCCTTTCTATGTGTCAGACATTGTGCTAACCCCTTTACACAGGGTGTCTCATTCAATCCTAAAAACTACCTTCATAGCTTCATTTTAGAAGCAAGGAAACTAAAGCCTAGGAAAATTGAATATACTGCCCCATATCACAAAAGTAGAAAGTGATGCAGCCCCAAATGCAACCCAGGCAAAGTAAACCAGGTTACCTCTGAATTAATGAATAAATAAAAATAAATACAACCAAGTTTCCTTACCTAGATAAGGGAAGATGTTTCCCCCTTCTTGCTTTGAATCATTGCTATCCACAATGATTTATAGATGACTCGCACTATCACTGCATCAAACTTAATAATAAACAGAGAAGAGAAGGAGACTCCCTAAAAGGAAATGACATATATTTAGAAGTAGCATTGCAATAACAGTAAGCGTGCCATTGTACAATGTATGTATTTTATTTTATTTTTTTGCCATCTTTTTTTTTTTTTTTTTATTGTTGGGGATTCATTGAGGGTACAATAAGCCAGGTTACACTGATTGCAATTCTTAGGTAAAGTCCCTCTTGCAATCATGTCTTGCCCCCATAAAGTGTGACACACACCAAGGCCCCACCCCACTCACTCCTTCCCTCTCTCTGTTTCCCCCCCATAACCATAATTGTCATTAATTGTCCTCATATCAAAATTGAGCACGTAGGATTCATGCTTCTCCATTCTTGTGATGCTTTACTAAGAATAATGTCTTCCACGTCCATCCAGGTTAATACGAAGGATGTAAAGTCTCCATTTTTTTTAATGGCTGAATAGTATTCCATGGTATACATATACCACAGCTTGTTAATCCATTCCTGGGTTGGTGGGCATTTAGGCTGTTTCCACATTTTGGCGATTGTAAATTGAGCTGCAATGAACAGTCTAGTACAAGTGTCCTTATGATAAAAGGATTTTTTTCCTTCTGGGTAGATGCCCCGTAATGGGATTGCAGGATCAAATGGGAGGTCTAGCTTGAGTGCTTTGAGGTTTCTCCATACTTCCTTCCAGAAAGGTTGTACTAGTTTGCAGTCCCACCAGCAGTGTAAAAGTGTTCTCTTCTCTCCACATCCACGCCAGCATCTGCAGTTTTGAGATTTTGTGATGTGGGCCATTCTCACTGGGCTTAGATGATATCTCAGGGTTGTTTTGATTTGCATTTCTCTAATATATAGAGATGATGAACATTTTTTCATGTGTTTGTTAGCCATTCGTCTGTCATCTTTAGAGAAAGTTCTATTCATGTCTCTTGCCCATTGATATACGGGATTGTTGGCTTTTTTCATGTGGATTAATTTGAGTTCTCTATAGATCCTAGTTATCAAGCTTTTGTCTGATTGAAAATATGCAAATATCCTTTCCCATTGTGTAGGTTGTCTCTTTGCTTTGGTTATTGTCTCCTTAGCTGTACAGAAGCTTTTCAGTTTAATGAAGTCCCATTTGTTTATTTTTGTTGTTGTTGCAATTACCATGGCAGTCTTCTTCATGAAGTCTTTCCCCAGGCCAATATCTTCCAGTGTTTTTCCTGTGCTTTCTTGGAGGATTTTTATTGTTTCATGCCTTAAATTTAAGTCCTTTATCCATCTTGAATCAATTTTTGTGAGTGGGGAAAGGTGTGGGTCCAGTTTCAGTCTTTTACATGTAGACATCCAGTTCTCCCAACACCATTTATTGAATAGGGAGTCTTTCCCCCAAGGTATGTTCTTGTTTGGTTTATCAAAGATTAGGTGGTTGTAAAATGTTAGTTTCATTTCTTGGTTTTCAAATCGATTCCAAGTGTCTATGTCTCTGTTTTTGTGCCAGTACCATGCTGTCTTGAGTACTATGGCTTTGCAGTACAGACTAAAATCTGGTATGCTGATGCCCACAGCTTTATTTTTGTTACAGAGAACTGCCTTAGCTATACGGGTTTTTTTTCCGGTTCCATACAAAACGCAGAATAATTGTTTCCAAATTTTGAAAGTATGATGTTGGTATTTTGATAGGAATGGCATTGAATAGGTAGATTGCTTTGGGAAGTATAGACATTTTAACAATGTTGATTCTTCCCATCCATGAGCATGGTATGTTCTTCCATTTGTTAATATCCTCTGCTATTTCCTTTCTGACGATTTCATAGTTTTCTTTATACAGGTCCTTCACCTGCTTCGTTAGGTGTATTCCTAGGTATTTCATTTTCTTTGAAACTATGGTGAAGGGAGTTGTGTCCTTAATTAGCTTCTCATCTTGACTGTTATTGGTGTACACAAAGGCTACTGACTTGTGGACATTGGTTTTATATCCTGAAACATTACTGTATTTTTTGATGACTTCTAGGAGTCTTGTGGTTGAGCCTTTGGGGTTCTCTAAGTATAAGATCATGTCATCAGCAAAGAGGGAGAATTTGACCTCCTCTGCTCCCATTTGGATTCCCTTTATTTCCTTGTCTTGCCTAATTGTATTGGCTAGAACTTCCAGCACTACGTTGAATAGTAAAGGTGACAGAGGACAACCTTGTCTGGTTCCAGTTCTAAGAGGAAAAGCTTTCAGTTTTACTCCATTCAGTAAAATATTGGCTGTGGGTTTGTCATAGATAGCTTCAATCAGTTTTAGAAATGTGCCACCTATGCTTATACTCTTCAGTGTTCTAATTAGAAAAGGATGCTGGATTTTATCAAATGCTTTTTCTGCATCTATTGAGAGGATCATGTGATCTTTATTTTGCCTCTGTTAATATGGTGGATAACGTTTATAGACTTGAGTATGTTAAACCAAACTTGCATCCGTGGGATGAAACCTACTTGATCATGATGAATGATTTTTTTGATGATAAGCTGTAATCTATTGGCTAGGATTTTGTTGAGAATTTTTGCATCTGTATTCATGAGTGAGATTGGTCTGAAATTCTCCTTTTTGTTTGGGTCTTTTCCTGGTTTTGGTATCAGGGTGATGTTTGCTTCATAGAATGTGTTGGGGAAGATTCCTTCTTCCTCGATTTTTTGGAATAATTTCTGCAGTACAGGAATAAGCTCTTCCTTGAAGGTTTGATAGAATTCTGGAGTGAAGCCATCTGGACCTGGGCATTTTTTCGTTGGAAGATTTTTTATTGTTTCTTTGATCTCAGTGCTAGAAATTGGTCTGTTCAGGAGCTCTATTTCTTCCTGGCTGAGTCTAGGGAGAGGGTGTGATTCCAAATATTGATCGATTTCTTTCACATTGTCAAATTTCTGGGCGTACAGTTTCTGGTAGTATTCAGAGATGATCTCTTGTATCTCTGTGGGATCAATTGTTATTTCCTCTTTATCATTTCTGATTGAGGTTACTAGAGATTTTACTTTTCTATTCCTCGTTAGTCTGGCCAATGGTTTATCTATTTTATTTATTTTTTCAAAAAACCAACTCCTTGTTTCATTAATTTTCTGAATAATTCTTTTGTTTTCAATTTCATTGATCTCTGATTTGATTTTGGATATTTCTTTTCTTCTACTGAGTTTAGGCTTAGATTGTTCTTCTTTTTCCAATTCCATAAGATCTCTTGTGAGATTGTTGATGTGCTCTCTTTCTGTTTTTCGAATGTAGACATCTAAAGCAATAAATTTTCCTCTCAAAACTGCTTTTGCAGTATGCCACAGGTTTTGGTAACTTGTGTCATCATTGTTGTTATGCTCAAGGAAGTTAATGATATCCTGTTTTATTTCTTCCTTCACCCATCTGTTATTCAACAGAAGATTGTTTGATTTCCATGCCTTTGGGTGGGGTCAAGCATTTTTTTTAGAGTTGAGTTCCACCTTTAGTGCCTTATGGTCTGAGAAGATACAAGGTAAAATTTCAATTCTTTTGATTCTGTTGATATTTGTTCTGTGTCCCAGGATATGATCAATTTTGGAGAATGTTCCATGGGGTGATGAGAAGAATGTATATTCTTTATCTTTGGGATGGAGTGTTCTATATGCATCTATTAAGCACAGTTGTTCTAGGGTCTCATTTAAATCTTTTATATCCTTGTTTAATTTCTGTTTAGAGGATCTGTCCAGCTCTGTAAGAGGAGTGTTAAGGTCCCCTGTTATTATGGTATTATCAGATATCATATTGCTCAGACTGAGTAAGGTCTGTTTCAAGAATCTGGGAGCATTTAAATTGGGTGCATAGATATTTAGAATTGAAATATCTTCTTGTTGTATTTTTCCCTTGACCAATATAAAGTGACCATCTTTGTCTTTTTTGACTTTAGTTGCTTTAAATCCACATGTATCTGAAAATAAGATTGCCACTCCTCTTTTCTTCTCAATTCCATTTGCCTGAAAAATTGTCTTCCAACCCTTGACTCGGAGCTTTAATTTGTCTTTTGAAGCCAGGTGTGTTTCTTACAGACAGCAAATGGATGGCTTGTGTTTTTTAAGCCAGTCAACCAATCTATGTCTCTTCAGTGGGGAATTCAAGCCATTAACATTTATTGAGATAATTGATAAGTGTGGTAGTATTCTATTCATCTTATTTTGTGAGAGTCCATTGCTTAGTTTTATCTTTTGCATCAGTGTGGAGGTTAGGTTCTGTCCTTTAATTTCTGAGTTCTTACTTTGCTGCTGATCCATTGTGGTGGTCAGTGTGCAGAACAGGTTGAAGTATTTCCTGTAGAGCTGGTCTTGTTATGGCGAATTTCCTCAGTGTTTGTATATCCGTAATTGATTTGATTTCTTCATCAATTTTGAAGCTTAGCTTAGCAGGGTACAGAATTCTGGGCTGGAAATTGTTCCGTTTAAGTAGATTAAAGGTAGATGACCATTGTCTTCTTGCTTGGAAAGTTTCATTAGAGAAGTCTGCGGTCACTCTGATGGATTTGCCCCTGTAGGTCAACTGGCGCTTATTCCTGGCAGCTTGTAGAATCTTTTCTTTTGTCTTGACTTTGGACAGGTTTATCACGATGTGTCTTGGAGAAGCTCGGTTAGAGTTGAGGCGACCTGGGGTCCGATATCCCTCTGAAAGCAGTGTGTCAGAATCTTTGGTGGTGTTTGGGAAATTTTCTTTTATAATATTCTCTAGTATGGCTGCCATTCCTCTGGGGCATTCTTCTTCCCCTTCTGGAATTCCTATAACTCGTATGTTGGAATGCTTCATAAAGTCCCATAATTCTGACAGTGAACGTTCTGCTTTCTCTCTCTTCTTTTCTGCCTCTTTTACTATCTGAGTTATCTCAAGAACTTTGTCTTCTACCTCTGAAATTCTTTCTTCTGCATGGTCTAACCTGTTGCTGATACTTTCCATTGCATCTTTAAGTTCCCTGATTGACTGTTTCAGTTCCTTCAGCTCTGCTATATCCTTCTTATATTGTTCATATCGTTAATCTCTTATTTGATTCTGTTTTTGGATTTCCTTTTGGTTATTTTCCACTTTATTAGCAGTTTCCTTCATTGTCTCCATCATTTCTTTCATTGTTTTCAACATGTGTATTCTAAATTCCCGTTGTGTCATTCCTAACATTTCTTTATAGGTGGAATCCTCTGCAGTAGCTACCTCATGGTCCCTTGGTGGGGTTGTTCTGGACTGGTTCTTCATGTTGCCTGGAGTTTTCTGCTGATTCTTCCTCATGAGTGATTTCTTTTATCTGTTTCCTTGCCCTAATTTTCCTTTCACTTCCTCTTGCCCTTTAAGTTCTCGTGCCTGTGGACTAAGGGTTACAGGACCAGAAGGGTGAGAAGGTTGAAGAGCAAAAAAGGGATGAAAGAAAGGAGGACCGAGTGTTAAGAAAAAAAAAAAAAGAAAAATAGAGAAAGGAGAGGGGGTGGGTAAAAGGAATATTGACAAAAAGAAGAGAGGCACAGAAAGAGGGAGACAGAGCAATATAGGTGTACAGTAGGGTACTTTGATACAACCTTAAAAAAAAAACACCTTTTGGGGGTGTCCAGTTGGGTGGTTCCCTTGAGGTCAGCAGCTCTTTGCTAACCTGATCAGACACAGTACCCCACCTCCACCAAGTAGAGAGGAAGACAAAAATGCTATGAATCAAACCAAAACAAGCAAACAGAAAACTTTATGGGATAAAATTGACTGGAAAAACCAAATAATAGCGGTAGAAACAGTAACAAAAATGAAGTTCTAATTATTGAAATAGGCAGCAATGGAAAATTATAATTAAACTAGAAAAATTGAGAAAGAAAAAGGATCTGTATGGAAAAGGTTGAACTTAAAAAAACAAAACAACAGTCAACAACATCAAAATAAACAAAGAAAACAACCAAACCAAAAAAAAAACACAACCAAAAACAAAGCAGTATGTATATGTTACTGAATATTGTCTGGGCAACACGTGGTCTTCTGGGGTATGAGATGTTAATCACAGTTCTGATATGACTGGAGGCTGCTAGTTTCTCAAACCCCAGCAGGTAGACACCCTAAATCTCTCTTCAGCCCACTTAAAAGGCACTTTGAACTTGTTCACTTACTGAGCAGAAGCTTTCCCAGGGAAGTGCTTGTCGCTGGAATCACTGCTGAAGTGGCTATCCACTTACCCTGTGTGTCAAAACTGGTCTCCCTCTGCCCCCGAGGGTTAGGGCTGCAAGGCAGCTCAGACCCCACCCTTAGGCTACTTGGTAGCTGGGTTACCAGCTCCCACCCAATTCCAGCTCTGCGACCCTGAGGGCAGTGCTTGCCGGGGCAGATCTCTCACAATGTCTGCCTGTGACCCAGAGCCAAACACTATTAGCTCCGTCTGGCTCAGCGGCTCAGACTGGGGCCCTAGACAAAGGCCAAAGTTCTCCGCACTCCCGCTCAGGCTCTCCCCAAGGCAGTTCAGCTGAGTGCCAAGTCCAAAGACACTAAAACAGTTCACAGGTAAGGCCTTTCTGGTTTGCAGTCTCGCTGCTACTGAACTTACAGTTGCGGGCGGGTTTAGACAGATTGATCACACGCGACCACTTGCCGGTTTTCCACTGTTTTAGTCCTCCTCTTGGGGTCCAGAAGTCTCTCACTGACTCCCTGTATCTTCTCAGGGGTGATGATAGGCAGATCCCACCAGCCAGAGATGCCTGGAGTCCTATCTCCCCAGACTCACCGTGCCCAGATGCAAGGAAGCTGTTACTCGGCTGCCATCCTGCTCCGTCTCTCCAATGTATGTATTTTAAATGGGTTCAGGCAAGGGGAAGTTTTTTAAATTTATTGTTAGGGATTCATTGAGGGTACAAGAAACCAGATTACGCTGATTGTATTTGTTAGGTAAAGTCCCTCTTACAATCATGTCGGCAAGGGGAAGTTTTTAAAAGACAAAATGAGGAAGATTACATAAGTTGTTTTGAATCAATTCTTGGTTACAAAGATTAATAACAAGGTGGCATGAGACCAAGGTTGGACAGGCAGCTGCTGGACAAATGTCCTTGCAAGCATTTTCTGCATAAGGTTATAGTGGTCTTTGTGCAAAGTTATACATTTTGCAGTCTTTTGTGATAATTCTTGCTATAAGGCACACATGCATGAGAATCCTCCCTTGATGGCCTCCCTTGGATCCATCTGTCAGAGTTTTAGCACAAGTGATCACATTTTGTTTTTGACAACTTTTTACAAATATAAAGAGAAAGTTATATGAAGAAAGTAGTAAAAATGGGGTGTGTGTGTGAGCGTGTACATGTGCACACAAGTGTTTGAGGTGGGTACTTTATAAGCCAGACTTGTGGATTTAAGACAGAAACAACAATACTGGTAGCAGTTCTGCTTCCAACCAAGATGGAGTCACAATGACCAGATTTACTCTCCCACCTTAAACAACGAGCGGGAAAAGGGTATGAAGCAATGGTTTCAGACCCTGGCCAATTAGTACAGGAGAGCAATCCCTAAGAAGAAGAAAACAAATGAAATGAGCCCTGCAATGCCTCAGATAACTTCTGCCTGGAGAGAATTTCCAGGCTGCAGTTCGGGAAGGAGAAACTCAAGCAAACTCTAGCAATTTCTCTGAATGGAGGAGACAGATGAGAATTTAAGAAGGCTAAGGTGGTAGAGTTTCAAGGCAGAGTACAGGAGCAGAGAGAACCAAAGAAGGCTTCCTCAAGTTTTCAATTAAGGATTGGTCAGAGCTTCCATGTGAAGAAACTGTGCCATGCTAGACCAGGGAAAGAACCATCGCGAGATGGTAAAATCTTTAAGGCTCACACAGAACCTGGAATTGTTCAGAATGCCTGCAGCCACAGTGGGAAAATCTTGCAATATACAAGGCACTTGGCAGAAGATTCATAAAATCATTTATTACCTCAGTATTGGAGCAAAATTAGCTCTTGAGTAAGGTTACTTAAAATAACAGTACTGAAATTAAACCCTCAATTAATTTTTCACCAAGTGCTGTGACAATTCAATACTCTATGTTATATTATTCTAGAAGAATTGGATAGCTACTGCAAAACAATAAACCTAGACCCTTATCTCACATATTATAGAAAAAATTAACTCAAATGGGACATACACACAAATTTGAGAGTTAAAATTATAGAACTTCCTGGGGAAAAACACAAGAGGAAATCTTAGGGAACTAAGTTTTGTCAAAGATTTTTTAAAATATAACATAAAATACACAACCTATAACAAAAGAAAGAGCAATCAAGGGTGGTGGCACAATCCTGTGTCTCAGCTACTTGGGAGAGTCCCTTGAGCCCAAGATTTGAAGGCCAGCCTGGACAAGAGTGAGATCCTATCTCTAAAACCAATGAAAAGATAAAAATTGTAAGAAAAAAATCAACACATTGAACTTCTTCAAAGTAAAAAACTTGCTCTTCCAAAGATATTTTACAACCACAGTGAGATACCACTTTATGCCCTTTGAGATGACTATAATAAAAAAGACGGATAATAACAACTGGTGGTAAGGTTGTGGAGAAATCTGAACCCTCATGCCCTGCTGGTGGGAATGAAAGTGGTATGGTCACTTTGGAAAACTGTGTGGTGGCTAAACCCTAAATGTAGGGTCGTCATATGGCCCAGCAACTGCACTTCCAAATGTATACTTAAAAGAAATAACTTATGTCCACATAAAAACTTGGGTACAAGTGTTCATAGGAGCATTACTCAAATAGCAAAACAGTGGAAACAACCCAATGGCCATCAACAGAAGAATGGATAAGGAAAATGTGATGTGTCCAAACAATGAAATATTATTCTATAATTTTTAAAATGAAATACTGATATAAGCTACAATTCGAATGAGTCTTGAGAACATTATACTAAGTGAAAAGATAGTCACAAAAGACCATTTCATTTATATGAAATGTCCAAAATAGGCAAATCTATGAAGCAGGAAAGTAGATAAGTTATTGCCGAGGGATGGTGGCAGGTGTAGGGAGAAAGTGGGTTTATGGCTAAAAGGTAGAGAGTAAAAGGAAGAGTTGGGGTGAAGAAAATTTTCTAAAATTAGTTGTGATAGTGGTTGACACTATATATATTGAATTGCTCACTTTAAATGGGTTCAATCTCAATAAGCTGTTTTTTAAAAGTTTATAAAATGGTAAAATATGCTCCCTATAATTTAATAAGACTGAAAACCCATCACGAATGGGCAGAATGTTTGAACAGAAACTTCACCAAAGAAGATATATAAATGAAAATAAACATGTGAAAATGGACTCAACATATTAATCATCAGGAAAACGCAAATGAAAACCAACAGATACCACTATCTCACCCACCACAATGGCTAAAATTAAAAGTATTGGTGAGGATATGAAGCAGCTGAAGAACCCATACATTTGCTGATGAAAATGTAAAATGGTGCAGCCCCTGTAGAGGAAAGGTTATAAATATATCTACCCTATGACTAACTATCCTATTAAGTATTTGCCCAAGAGAAATGAAAGTATTTGTATACAAAATGTTCATAGCTGCTTTATTTGCAATAGCCCAAACTAGAAATAACACAAATGCCCAGCAACAGGTAAATGGATAAAAAAAAAATTGTGGTATAAGCCTACAATGGACTATTACTCTGCAATAAAAAAATAATGAGCTAGTAATGCACACAGCAACATGAATGACTCTTAATTATGCAGAGAGAAAGAACACAGAAAAAACTAGTACATGTACAATATTATTTACATAAAAATCTAAAAATTATAAATTAGCCCACAGTGACAGATCAGTGGTTGCCTAAGGAAGGTTTTTCATTTTTGAGGGGGAGGAGGTTGGATTACAAAGGGGCATGAGGAAACCCATGGAGGGAATGGCTCTGTTTATTATCTTCATTGTGGTGATGGTTCACGTGTATATACATATGTCAAGAACCATCACAACATACACTCTAAATATGTATCCCACCGTCAATCTTTAAGTTTAACCTCATCAATCATACTTTAATAACCTTGTTCCAAACATACTAATAGTTCCCATTTATTGAGCCCTTACCATGTGCCAGGTATAACACTAAGTATCTTACATTCACTATCATGAAGAACTGAATCAAGAACCACCCGGAGTTGTTTTTCCCCTTTTGCTAATGAGGGCATAGAGGCTCGAGTCATGATTATAGTATAAATTCAAATAGCCAGATGCCAGATATCCAGCTATTATTCATTACCTAAGAAATTTAACCCATTTCTTTCTTTTTTTTTTATTATTATTTTTTTTTTATTGTTGGGGATTCATTGAGGGTACAATAAGCCAGGTTACACTGATTGCAATTCTTAGGTAAAGTCCCTCTTGCAATCATGTCTTGCCCCCATAAAGTGTGACACGCACCAAGGCCCCACCCACCTCCCTCCTTCTCTCTTTCTGTTTCCCCCCCATAACCATAATTGTCATTAATTGTCCTCATATCAAAATTGAGTACATAGGACTCATGCTTCTCCATTTTTGTGATGCTTTACTAAGAATAATGTCTTCCACTTCCATCCAGGTTAATACGAAGGATGTAAAGTCTCCAATTTTTTTAATGGCTGAATAGTATTCCATGGTATACATATACCACAGCTTGTTAATCCATTCCTGGGTTGGTGGGCATTTAGGCTGTTTCCACATTTTGGCGATTGTAAATTGAGCTGCAATGAACAGTCTAGTACAAGTGTCCTTATGATAAAAGGACTTTTTTCCTTCTGGGTAGATGCCCAGTAATGGGATTGCAGGATCAAATGGGAGGTCTAGCTTGAGTGCTTTGAGGTTTCTCCATACTTCCTTCCAGAAGGGTTGTACTAGTTTGCAGTCCCACCAGCAGTGTAAAAGTGTTCCCTTCTCTCCACATCCACACCAGCATCTGCCGTTTTGAGATTTTGTGATGTGGGCCATTCTCACTGGGCTTAGATGATATCTCAGGGTTGTTTTGATTTGCATTTCTCTAATATATAGAGATGATGAACATTTTTTCATGTGTTTGTTAGCCATTCGTCTGTCATCTTTAGAGAAAGTTCTATTCATGTCTCTTGCCCATTGATATACGAGATTGTTGGCTTTTTTCATGTGGATTAATTTGAGTTCTCTATAGATCCTAGTTATCAAGCTTTTGTCTGATTGAAAATATGCAAATATCCTTTCCCATTGTGTAGGTTGTCTCTTTGCTTTGGTTATTGTCTCCTTAGCTGTACAGAAGCTTTTCAGTTTAATAAAGTCCCATTTGTTTATTTTTGTTGTTGTTGCAATTGCCATGGCAGTCTTCTTCATGAAGTCTTTCCCCAGGCCAATATCTTCCAGTGTTTTTCCTGTGCTTTCTTGGAGGATTTTTATCGTTTCATGCCTTAAGTTTAAGTCCTTTATCCATCTTGAATCAATTTTTGTGAGTGAGGAAAGGTGTGGGTCCAGTTTCAGTCTTTTACATGTAGACATCCAGTTCTCCCAACACCATTTATTGAATAGGGAGTCTTTCCCCCAAGGTATGTTCTTGTTTGGTTTATCAAAGATTAGGTGGTTGTAAAATGTTAGTTTCATTTCTTGGTTTTCAAATCGATTCCAAGTGTCTATGTCTCTGTTTTTGTGCCAGTACCATGCTGTCTTGACCACTATGGCTTTGTAGTACAGACTAAAATCTGGTATGCTGATGCCCCCAGCTTTATTTTTGTTACAGAGAACTGCCTTAGCTATACGGGTTTTTTTCCAGTTCCATACAAAACGCAGAATCATTTTTTCCAAATCTTGAAAGTATGATGTTGGTATTTTGATAGGAATGGTATTGAATAGGTAGATTGCTTTGGGAAGTATAGACATTTTAACAATGTTGATTCTTCCCATCCATGAGCATGGTATGTTCTTCCATTTGTTAATATCCTCTGCTATTTCCTTTCTGACGATTTCATAGTTTTCTTTATAGAGGTCCTTCACCTCCTTCGTTAGGTATATTCCTAGGTATTTCATTTTCTTTGAAACTATGGTGAAGGGAGTTGTGTCCTTAATTAGCTTCTCATCTTGACTGTTATTGGTGTACACAAAGGCTACTGACTTGTGGACATTGGTTTTATATCCTGAAACATTACTGTATTTTTTGATGACTTCTAGGAGTCTTGTGGTTGAGCCTTTGGGGTTCTCTAAGTATAAGATCATGTCATCAGCAAAGAGGGAGAATTTGACCTCCTCTGCTCCCATTTGGATTCCCTTGATTTCCTTGTCTTGCCTAATTGTATTGGCTAGAACTTCCAGCACTACGTTGAATAGTAAAGGTGACAGAGGACAACCTTGTCTGGTTCCAGTTCTAAGAGGAAAAGCTTTCAGTTTTACTCCATTCAGTAAAATATTGGCTGTGGGTTTGTCATAGATAGCTTCAATCAGTTTCAGAAATGTGCCACCTATGCCTATACTCTTCAGTGTTCTAATTAGAAAAGGATGCTGGATTTTATCAAATGCTTTTTCTGCATCTATTGGGAGGATCATGTGATCTTTATTTTGCCTCTGTTAATATGGTGGATAACGTTTATAGACTTGCGTATGTTAAACCAGCCTTGCATCCCTGGAATGAAACCTACTTCATCATGATGAATGACTTTTTTGATGATAAGCTGTAATCTATTGGCTAGGATTTTGTTGAGAATTTTTGCATCTATATTCATGAGTGAGATTGGTCTGAAATTCTCCTTTTTATTTGGGTCTTTTCCTGGTTTTGATATCAGGGTGATGTTTGCTTCATAGAATGTGTTGGGGAAGATTCCTTCTTCCTCAATTTTTTGGAATAATTTCTGCAGTACAGGAAGAAGCTCTTCCTTGAAGGTTTGATAGAATTCTGCAGTGCAGCCATCTGGACCTGGGCGTTTTTTCGTTGGAAGATTTTTTATTGTTTCTTTGATCTCAGTGCTTGAAATTGGTCTGTTCAGGAGCTCTATTTCTTCCTGGCTGAGTCTAGGGAGAGGGTGTGATTCCAAATATTGATCCATTTTTTTCACATTGTCAAATTTCTGGGCATAGAGTTTCTGGTAGTATTCAGAGATGATCTCTTGTATCTCTGTGGGATCAGTTATTATTTCCCCTTTATCATTTCTGATTGAGGTTACTAGAGATTTTACTTTTCTATTCCTCATTAGTCGGGATGGTTTATCTATTTTATTTATTTTTTCAAAAAACCAACTCCTTGTTTCATTAATTTTCTGAATGATTCTTTTGTTTTCAATTTCATTGATCTCTGATTTGATTTTGGATATTTCTTTTCTTCTACTGAGTTTAGGCTTAGATTGTTCTTCTTTTTCCAATTCCATAAGATCTCTTGTGAGATTGTTGATGTGCTCTCTTTCTGTTTTTTGAATGTAGGCATCTAAAGCGATAAATTTTCCTCTCAAAACTGCTTTTGCAGTATCCCACAGGTTTTGGTAGCTTGTGTCTTCATTGTTGTTATGCTCAAGGAGTTAATGATTTCCTGTTTTATTTCTTCCTTCACCCATCTGTTATTCAACAGAAGATTTTTTTTTTTTTTTTTAAAGGTAACTTCTTTTTTCTTTTTTTTTTTTTAAAGAGATTTTATTTATTTATTTTTTGCAGTTTTTGGCCAGGGCTGGGTTTGAACCCGCCACCTCTGGCATATGGGGCTGGCGCCCTACTCCTTGAGCCACAGGAGCCACCCTCAACAGAAGATTTTTTAGTTTCCATGCCTTTGGGTGGGGTCGAGAATTTTTGTTAGAGTTGAGTTCCACCTTTAGTGCCTTATGGTCTGAGAAGATACAAGGTAAAATTTTAATTCTTTTGATTCTGTTGATATTTGTTTTGTGTCCCAGGATATGATCAATTTTGGAGAATGTTCCATGGGGTGATGAGAAGAATGTATATTCTTTATCTTTGGGATGGAGTGTTCTATATGCGTCCATCAAGCACAGTTGTTCTAGGGTCTCATTTAAGTCTCTTATATCCTTGTTTAATTTCTGTTTAGAGGATCTGTCCAGCTCTGTAAGAGGAGTGTTAAGGTCCCCTGTTATTATGGTATTATCAGGTATCATATTGCTCAGACCGAGTAAGGTCTGTTTCAAGAATCTGGGAGCATTTAAATTGGGTGCATAGATATTTAGAATTGAAATGTCTTCTTGTATTTTTCCCTTGCCCAATATAAAGTGACCTTCTTTGTCTTTTTTGACTTTAGTTGCTTTAAATCCACATGTATCTGAAAATAAGATTGCCACTCCTCTTTTCTTCTGAATTCCATTTGCCTGAAAAATTGTCTTCCAACCCTTGACTCGGAGCTTTAATTTGTCTTTTGAAGCCAGGTGTGTTTCTTGCAGACAGCAAATGGATGGCTCGTGTTTTTTAATCCAGTCAACCAATCTATGTCTCTTCAGTGGGGAATTCAAGCCATTAACATTTATTGAGATAATTGATAAGTGTGGTAGTATTGTATTCGTCTTATTTTGTGAGAGTCCATTGCTTAGTTTTATCTTTTGCATCAGTGTGGAGGTTAGGTTCTGTCCTTTAATTTCTGAGTTCTTACTTTGCTGCTGGTCCATTGTGGTGGTCAGTGTGCAGAACAGGTTGAAGTATTTCCTGTAGAGCTGGTCTTGTTGTGGCGAATTTCCTCAATGTTTGTATATCCGTAAATGATTTGATTTCTCCGTCAATTTTGAAGCTTAGCTTAGCAGGGTACAAAATTCTGGGCTGGAAATTGTTCTGTTTAAGTAGATTAAAGGTAGATGACCATTGTCTTCTTGCTTGGAAAGTTTCATTAGAGAAGTCTGCGGTCACTCTGATGGATTTGTCCCTGTAGGTCAACTGGCGCTTATTCCTGGCAGCTTGCAGAATCTTTTGTTTTGTCTTGACTTTGGACAGGTTCATCACAATGTGTGTTGGAGAAGCTCGGTTAGAGTTGAGGCGACCTGGGGTCCGATATCCCTCTGAAAGCAGTGTGTCAGAATCTTTGGTGATATTTGGGAAATTTTCTTTTATAATATTCTCTAGTATGGCTGCCATTCCTCTGGGGCATTCTTCTTCCCCTTCTGGAATTCCTATAACTCGTATGTTGGAACGCTTCATAAAGTCCCATAATTCTGACAGTGAACGCTCTGCTTTCTCTCTCTTCTTTTCTGCCTCTTTTACTATCTGAGTTATCTCAAAAACTTTGTCTTCTACCTCTGAAATTCTTTCTTCTGCATGGTCTAACCTGTTGCTGATACTTTCCATTGCATCTTTAAGTTCCCTGATTGACTGTTTCATTTCCTTCAGCTCTGCTATATCCTTTTTATATTCTTCATATCGTTCATCTCTGATTGGATTCTGTTTTTGGATGTCCTTTTGGTTATTTTACACTTTATTAGCAGTTTCCTTCATTGTTTCCATCATTTCTTTCATTGTTTTCAACATGTGTATTCTAAATTCCCTTTTTGTCATTCCTAACATTTCTGTATAGGTGGAATCCTCTGCAGTAGCTACCTCATGGTCCCTTGGTGGGGTTGTTCTGGACTGGTTCTTCATGTTGCCTGGAGTTTTCTGCTGATTCTTCCTCATGGGTGATTTCTTTTATCTGTTTCCTTGCCCTAATTTTCCTTTCACTTCCTCTTGTCCTTTAAGTTCTCGTGCCTGTGGACTAAGGGTTACAGGACCAGAAGGGTGAGAAGGTTGAGGAGCAAAAATGGGATGAAAGAAAGGAGGACCGAGTGATAAGGAAAAAAAAAGAAAAGTAGAGAAAGGAGAGGGGGTGGGTAAAAGGAATATTGACAAAAAGAAGAGAGGCACAGAAAGAGGGAGACAGAGCAATATAGGTGTACAGTAGGGTACTTTGATACAACCTTAAAAAAAAAAATCACCTTCTGGGGTTTCCCTGTTGGGTGGTTCCCTTGAGGTCAGCAGCTCTTTGCTAACCTGATCAGACACAGTACCCCACCTCCACCAAGTAGAGAGGAAAGACAAAAATGCTATAAATCAAACCAAAACAAGCAAACAGAAAACTTTACAGGAGAAAATTGGCTGGAAAAACCAAATAATAGTGGTAGAAACACTAACAAAAATGAAGTTCTAATTATTGAAATAGGCAGCAATGGGAAATTATAATTAAACTAGAAAAATTGAGAAAGAAAAAGGATCTGTATGGAAAAGGTTGAATTTTAAAAACAAAACAACAATCCACAACATCAAAATAAACAAAAAAAACAACCAAACCAAAAAAAAAAACACAACCAAAAACAAAGTAGTATGTATATGTTATTGAATATTGTCTGGGCAACACGTGGTCTTCTGGGGTATGAGATGTTAATCACAGTTCTGATACAACTGGAGGCTGCTACTTTCTCAAACCCCAGCAGGTAGACACCCTAAATCTCTCTTCAGCCCACTTAAAAGGCACTTTGAACTTGTAAACTTGCTGAGCAGAAGCTTTCCCAGAGAAGTGCTTGTTGCTGGAATCACTGCTGAAGTGGCTATCCACTTACCCTGTGTGTCAAAACTGGTCTCCCTCTGCCCCCGAGGGTTAGGGCTGCAAGGCAGCTCAGACCCCGCCCTTAGGCTACTTGGTAGCTGGGTTACCAGTTCCCACCCAATTCTAGCTCTGCGACCCTGAGGGCGGAGCTTGCCGGGGCAGATCGCTCACAATGTCTGCCTGTGACCCAGAGCCAAACACTATTAGCTCTGTCTGGCTCAGCGGCTCAGACTCGGTCCCTAGACAAAGGCCAAAGTTCTCCGCACTCCCGCTCAGGCTCTCCCCAAGGCAGTTCAGCTGAGTGCCAAGTCCAAAGACACCAAAACAGTTCACAGGTAAGGCCTTTCTGGTTTGCAGTCTCGCTGCTACTGAACTTACAGTTGCGGGCGGGTTTAGACAGATTGATCACACGCGACCACTTGCCGGTTTTCCACTGTTTTAGTCCTCCTCTTGGGGTCCAGAAGTCTCTCGCTGACTCCCTGTATCCTCTCAGGGGTGATAATAGGCAGATCCCACCAGCCAGAGATGCCTGGAGTCCTATATCCCCAGACTCACGGTGCCCAGATGCAAGGAAGCTGTTGCTTGGCTGCCATCTTGCTCCACCTCCAATTTAACCCATTTCTACTCATCTCTTATTTTGAGTGGCAGGCACTCTCCTGGGTGTTGGGGATTCAGAGCAGAATAAGCCATATCTGGTTCCTGGCCCTCAGAAGACAGCACTAGACAGGGAGATGGGGAACATAGGAAAGCCCAGCCCTCCTGGCCTTGGGTAAGTGTGGAAGAAGATAGGCTGAACTTTCTTCAGCCATTGTCTCATGCTTGTAATTTAGCACTCTGGGAGGCCAAGGCAGGTGAATTGCTTGAGTTCAGGAGTTCGAGACCAGCCTGAGCAAGAGCAAGATCCAGTCTCTACTAAACATAGAAAACTAACTGGACATAGTGGCAGGAGCTTCTGGTTCCAGCTACTTGGGAGACTGAGGCAGGACAATCACTTGAGCCCAAGAGTTTGAGGTTGCTGTGAGCAATGATGATGCCATGGGGAAACAGAGTGAGACTCTTGTCTCAAAAAACAAAACAGAACAAAACCTGAATGCTGTCTCATCCTGAATTGCCAGTAGGGGGCAGAAGTTGCCCAAGAAGACTATGTCTGGGCCTGCATACATTTGTGCCCTCTCCTGGGAGGTCCTGACAGTCTGGTACTTAGGGCCTCAATGTCTCACAAGCCTTTGGCTCTGTTCCCCCACCACCACCACCACACACACACACCACACACCCTCTCTATGTACTCAATAAACACTAGTGACTGCCCTGGCTCCCAAAGGGAGCCAATTTAAGCACGTCTTGTTTTCTTTCCATTGGAAGCTCTGATGTAAAAAAAAAGAAAAGAAAAGAAAGTTGTATTGGCATGCAGTTGAACTACCAGGTGAAACAGGTTAGGGGGAGAAGGGAAGGAGCTGTGACAGGCAGAATCGATGGAGTTCAGGCATGTAGGGCACTCGGGCTTTGAACAGGGGATGGGAGCAAGGCTCCTTCTCTTCTGGGCCTCCAGTTAGTTTCATCACAGAAACGGAATGGTAGCTAGCAGTGGTACATACTAGCACCAGTAGAAATTGTTTATAAGGGTCTATAATTCCTGCACATAATTTCTTTTCATTCCCACTAACAGCATCTGTGGACACCTACTAAAGACTTAGCCCTGAGCTGAGGACACAGAAATGACTAAGTCCAAGCCGTCAGTGCCCTCCCACATAATGTAACTGAGCACGATGCCTAAACCACAGGTCAGACCCAGAGGCCCTCGGAGGCGCTTCACCTGCCAGCTCAGCTGGGCCCTCCAGGCACTCTAGAAATTGAAGTGGTGGGATACAGTTAAAAATCTACCGGGGCCCCTGGGCCCTCATCCCGCTTGACAACAACGTGCAGAGCATCAGCTGTGTTCTTCAGAGTGCCCCTGGCCAGGCCTGCATCAGCCGGCAGGTTGTCTCTTTTCCTCCATAAGCGCCTGGTCTTTGGTATCGGTCGTAAGCGTGACATGACATGCCGTGGTGCACCACAGTCTGCCCTTGCTTACAACTCCAGTCCCATTTCTGGTCACATACTCCCTCAGGAGCTAAATTGCAGCAATATTTAATATTTCTCAGTCCCCAAGAGGTCCTTTCTTTCTATGGATTGTATCTTCTACTTGGAATGCTATTCTTTTTTAATGCATTAGTAATTTGGTAGGCACCAGCAGGTTCTTCTACTAAGTTCAACACATCTATCAGTAATTTTGTTCACTTTCTAGATGTTTAGGGGTAGGGGCTTTTTTATCTCAGTTTCTCCATCTGTAAATTGAGAATTGTAAGACTACCCATCTAACGGGGTTCTTATTATTAAATGGCTTGTATTTTAAAATACATAAGGCTTAGTGGTTCATGCCTATAATTCCAGCATTTTGGGAAGCTGAGACAGGAGGATGACTTGAGGCCAAGAGTTCTAAACCAGCCTGGGCAACATAGCAAGACCCTCTCTCTACAAAAAATTTTAAAAAGTTAGCCAGGTGTGGTGGTGCACACCTGTAGTCTCTGCTACTTGGAAGGCTAAGGAAGGCAGATAACTTAAGCCCAGGTGTTCAAGGCTGCAGTGAGCTATGATCACATCACTGTACTCCAGCCTAGACAACACAGTGTGACTCTGTTTCTAGAAAAAAAATTAACTAATGAAATTTTAAAAAATTAAAAATACATGGAAAGTGTTTAAGCAATGTCTCTGGCATATACTAAGTATTCATTTGTTATCTGATATTATCTCTTTCTTAATTACATAAGTATTTTTGTCATATCACAAAAGAACTCAAGTTCGAGTTTGTTGACAAAAAATAGAAAATGAGTGTAACAGAAACAAAAGAAAATCTACAATAAACTCATCAGTAAGATAAAATCTTTGGTAACATTTTCTATGTATCTCTCAGACCTATTTTCTGTACTCATAGAATTATTTAATTTTTACTATAAGAAAACATTTTGTATATAAAGTTTTATACCCTGCTTTTTAGGACTGTGTGTGTATGTGTGTGTGAGAGAGAGACTGGGGGGAGAGATAGGGGAAAAGAAGAAGAAGTATTGTGTCATTTCTGATTTATTTTGGCTAATTAGTCTGTTTTATTATGTGGGCGTCTTTCTGAGATTTAAAAAACAATTATGTCAGCCTCTAAGTGTATTTTTTGAAAACAAATATGTTGAAAATAAAAGTTTACAATCATTGATTAGGGTATGTACCTTGCAAATAGTTTTAACCTGTTATTCCTTTTTATATAAAGCAACTTTGTCCATTTCCAAGTTACTTTGATGTTTATAATTTACCAAAAATTTGGGAGGTAGTTTTTAGGGTATTTCACTAAAGTAATAGTTCCCAAACAACATATATGAAAACAGTAGAGTTCTATCAATCATTAATAAGTGTTTTGCGGGATATATTGCTGCTAGTGACAATCATATACTAAAATTTACTTTTAAAATATGTACCTAATTAAGGGAAATGCCAGACACTTGTCATTTGGAGACATTTAGTTTTGTTAAAAGTACAATGTTTCTATCCTGGCTCACAAGGGACATTGAGTAGTGCATAGCCTGAAGCAACATGCATAGCATCATTATCCTTTAATTTACTCATCTATAAATCAAGGCTATTGCTAGTACCTTCTCCTTCATGGTCTTATTGAAGTTAGCCAAATTCCCATGAAAAGTGCTAAGATGGTGCCCGACATGCACCATCTTAAGTAAATGTTAACATTGTTTGGGTCTCATCCTGAGATAATCTCACTTTAAGAAACGCTATATGGAAAACAGTTGGCAGTTCCTCAAAAGCCTAAGCATAATAGCTGCCATTTGACCAGCAATTCCACTCCTAGGTACCCAAGAGACACGGAAACACGTTCATACACATACAAAAATTTGCTCATGTACATTCACAGCAGCATTATTCATAGTAGCCAAAAAATGAAAACAACCCAAATGCCCATCAACTAATGCATGGGTAAATAAAATGTGATACATCCCCTATGACAAGAGCGCCAGCACAATGACATCACCAGAAAGCATGTCAGGAATGCCAGAACTCAGGCCTCAGCTCAGAACAACTGAATCAGAATCTGCATATCAGTAAGATCCTCAGGAGCTCACACAAGAACACTCTACAACCCCAGATTGTCCACGTGGGTGGCTGAGATCGTGAAACCTTTGCTTTCTGATGATGATTCAGTATACACAAACTTCATTCCATGCATAAAATTGTTTAAAATATTATATAAATTGCCTTCCTGCTATGTGTTTAAGGTGTATATAAAACAAAACTGAACTCAGGTCCTATCCCCAAAGTATCACATTATGTATGCAAATATTCCTGAGTTTAGACTCAGGTCCTATCCCCAAAGTATCACATTATGTATGCAAATATTCCAAAATCTGAAACACTTCTAGCCCCAGGAATTTCAAATGAGGGATCCTCAGACTACGTGTCATCTACAGTAGAAAATAAGAGGACTTTATAAAAAATGTTTTATAAAACGTCGGTTTCAGTTTCTGCTTTCTATTTCCTAGTATCTAAGTAAGGAGGCTCTTCCAAGTGACCTCATAAATCTATTCCAGATCAAGAGTGGTCTACAAAATGTTCTATGACTCAATATCCATGTTTGCCAGAAGCTCTTTGAATTGCTCTGAGAACTGCAGAGAATGACTCTTACATAATTTCTCTATGGCTACGACTCTTACATAATTTCTCTATGGCTACGACTCTTACATAATTACTCTATGGCTACGAGTGTATCCAGATCACCACGCTTGACAAACATATCTACAGCTTATCTCATCAGTCTAGGAGAGAAGTGATAAGGAATGGGGAATAAGATGTGGGCAATTATGAATATGAAACTTAAAATATTTTCATTTATCACCATCAACTCTTTCCCCTCAGATTATGTATTTTTATATTATCTCCAACCCTCCTGTCATGTTGTGTGTGTCCAAAATGCTCAACGTCAGCTTTATGAAAACAGGGTCCCCACTTAGAATCCTAACAAGCACACTCGGAATAGAATGAGTCTGGGGGAGGGAGGTGATTTATAAAAGGACCATGTAACATTTGGGAAATAAACACTCTACCATCACTTTCTCCTGCCTGTCAACCTTCTGCAGGTGCTGCCTATTGACAACACCTAACAGGTAGCCCAAGGACATAGAAACCTGCAAGAGCAGTCTATGTTGTAAGCCTCCCACCCCACAGGGCAGCAGGGAGGAGGGAAAGTGGAATTACACAGGGAACGCAAGATACTCTTCACGTGATCTTTCTACTGGCTCCTTTGGAAGAGGGAAGTAGATGGTCCAGGACTAAGTCTCATAATGCAGTCAGGGGTCAGGCTACCCAAGTTTAAGCCAACATCTACAACTTGCTGGCCAAATCTCTGCAAGATTTAACTCCTTTATGCCTCAGTTTTTTCATCTATAAAATAGAATTAATAGTGTCTGGGGTAATATCAAAGTTGGACACAATATCATGTGTTAAGTGCTTAGAATAGTTCCTAGCATATTAACACTTAATAGATAGTTGATTGGTTTTTGTCATATTTTCTTACATTTTCCCTTATAGTAAATACTTGTTTATAAATCAAATTTTATTTGCTTATTATTAATGTCTTTTAGTTATTATATAGGGTCTATATAATTACCATTTTGCTATGTACTTTTCAATTTATTTTCCTTTGCTTTATAATTTCACAAAATGGTCTCATATTGTACATATTATTTAGTTATCCACTTTTATTACCAGATAATGGACACCTATGTCATCCAACATTTTTTTAAAAATAATTTTTAATGGTCATGTTAGTATTTTGTCATTTGGAGGTATAATAATTTACTTAACAAATCTCTTTGCCTGTAGTCCCAGCTGCTCGGGAGGCTGAGGCAAGAGAATCACGTAAGCCCAAGAGCTGGAGGTTGCTGTGAGCCGTGTGACGCCACGGCACTCTACCGAGGGTGGTACAATGAGACTCTGTCTCTACAAAAAAAAAAAAAAACCTCTTTGCTATTAAATGTCTAGATGTCTAGGTTTTCTTTTCTCCTGTTTTTTTCTCTTTTTTTGAGACAGAGTCTCACTCTGTTGCATTCAGCTAGAGTGCTATGGCATCAGCCGTGCTCACAGCAACCTCAAACTCTTGGACCAAGCCATCCTTCTGCCTCAACCTTCCAAGAAGCTGGGACTACAGACATAGTTGTAGTCCCAGGTGCCACCATACCTGGCTAATTTTTTGTATTTTTAATAGAGATAGAGTCTTGCTCTTGCTGGTCTCAAACTCCTGAGTACAAGCAATCCTCCCACCTTGGCCTCCTAGAGTGCTAGGATTACAGATGTGAGCCACTGAACCCTGCCTGTTTAGGTTATTTTCATTGTTTTTTCAATGAGCTCTATATCCGTGGTAACTTCATTAGAATAAAGTCCTAGAAATAAAACTTCCAGATCTAATGTAGGCATACCTTTAAGCTGTTTTTGATATAATTAAAATTTTATTCTTCATTTCAACATATTTTAAAGGCTCCAGCATATTACACAAAGAAGTTTAAGGTAATTGCTTCTTAGCCTTTTGACTAAGATCAAATGTAGAAGTTTAAGATAAAATAAGCATTAATTTCTCTGGACACAGCTATAATCCTTCAAGATGACGTGACAGTGTGGATATTCGAGACTGAAGTTACTCCATCCACTATATGCCTCTTTTAGGGAAATTTAAAGTGATATGTTAGTAAGACAACAATGCAATTGAAGCTTTTAAAATATTAGTTTCCTTACCAAAGATTTATACCCTACAATTGACCCTATCATCTGTTAGATCAATAAACTCAATCAGGTAAATGATAAACAAGCTATGCCTTGACCTCAGTAGACCTTTCCTAGATCCTAGAATGGTCCAGGCAAATCTAGTCACCAGGAAAACACTCTACCCTCTACCTTCTAATAGACATTCTCTGTATTCCAAACCAGAAAAAAGATAATATTCTTCCTAAGCGAAGGCAAAAGAAGAGAGCTAACATTTGTTAGGTATTTCCTAGGATCTTCCTCCTAGGTTCTTCCCATCCAGTATTTCAATAACCCCACGTACACATGCAATACAAGTCTTCACGCTGCTCCTTTCTCTACTCAAAAAAAAGGGGGAACTTATATCTTCCTAATTCATTTTAGGTGATTCCCTGGCACAACCAAGTATCAGTGATAGAAGTGAGAATTTTAAAAAATCAGTTACCTACTTTCATTTGGCTTCCATGAAAAAAATAGCATTCTACAATAAATCAGTTCCATCAGACCAACACCTGGCATACTGCAAAACTTTATTATACAATGTGGTTAAACACAATATTCTAGGGCGGCACCTGTGGCTCAGTTGGTAAGGCGCCGGCCCCATATACCGAGGGTGGCGGGTTCAAGCCCGGCCCCGGCCAAACTGTAACCGAAAAATAGCCGGGCGTTGTGGCAGGCGCCTGTAGTCCCAGCTGCTCGGGAGGCTGAGGCAAGGGAATCGCTTAAGCCCCAGGAGTTGGAGGTTGCTGTGAGCTGTGTGAGGCCACTGCACTCTACCGAAGGCCATAAAGTGAGACTCTGTCTCTACAAAAAAAAAAAAAAACAAAAACACAATATTCTAATATGCAGCTTTCAAACCCAAGAATGTCATCTTCTGACAAAAAAAGGCCTATTTTATAGGACTCTTCATGTAACTTCATAAAATTCCTGCCCTCAACAATGTCTGACACTGATCTTGATACTTGTTACAAAGTCTAATGTAACATAATGACATCTCAAGACAGATACCTAGGAGATTATCCCAATGCCCAACTTCAGATTTTATCATCACGGCACTGACCACCATATTCATACCTTACTTCTAGAATTTTCCCCCCAAATCTCCCCTTCTGGACTAGAGCTCTCCATCCTAATATTTAGTCATTCAACTAAATTTTTTTTCTACGATCTTGACTTGCATGTCCTCATAACTCTTTATGCTGCCTAATTCTTTGGGGAAAATAGGAGACCTTCTTTTCCAATGATGTCTGGATGATTCATTTTGTTGGGAAGATAATACATGTGTTTTAAATTTATCTGGCAGGTGTCCATGGTGGCTCAGACTATAATCTCAGGTCTTTGGGAGGCTGAGGTGGGAGGATTGCTTGAGGCTAAGGAGTTCCAGACAAGCCTGGGAAACATAGAAAGAACCTGATATCTACAACAAAACAAAAAAACAAACAAACAAAAAAAACCCACTTTTTAAATTAGCCAGGCATGGTGGCATGCATCTGTAGTCCTAGCTACTCCAAAAGTTGAGGTGGGAGGGTTACATGAGCCCAGGAGTTCAATATTAGGATTTTACAGTGAGCTATGATCACACCATTGCACTTCAGCCTGGGCAGCAGAGCAAGACCCTGTCTCTAAAAAGTAAATAAATAACTATATGGTGGTGCTACTGGCTCACATTTGTAGCACTGCCATGGATGAGACTACTTCTGAATCCCACTCTTGTGTTTTCTTCTGAGTGGTGTTGGCCTGGGTTGAAGTTGTGATTCTTTATAATTAATCAATAAACAGCTTGTCAGAGATGGAACATCTCCTGCTTCACTTGAATCTGGATGCAGAAGGAGGTGCCCACTAGCTGCCAGGAGGAAGGTGCATTGACTCTGCTGGCAAAGCGGTGCCTTACCCCCTGCCAACTCCTCCTCTGAAATCTCTTTGACCCTTTGAGAAGGAGATGGATAGTCCCTGGTTTTGTGAGGTGGGTTTACGTGAGCTGTCGTTATCCACACAGCCGCAGACAGGGACTAGAGAGGAAGCATCAAATATCTGGGCGAAAGCTGAGCCTTATCAGTGTCCACATCAACTCCCATGACTACTTTTGCCTTTGCTTACTGTTTACAGCCTAATCCTGCAGGATGAAACCATTCACTTTCTCTTGTGAACTCTTGTGTTCAGCAACAGCCGCTTGCAGTTTGGCCAAGAGTCTAAGATCTTTTTACCCTTGCTGGGAAACTTCCAAAAGAATTTTTTGTTTCCTCAGGTCCTTCTGGCCTGAGGCAGTAATGAACACTGGGCCCCTGGGAAGCACCCTGTGCTCGCAAACCAGCCATGGCCCTTAAGGATTTGAACACTTTACCAAACAGCCATCTAGAAAGTGGTGATTTGATCTTCCATCAGAAGTCATCTAAGTATTGCAGGAGAAGGATTGGGTACACACTTTGCTTTATTTAGTATTTGGGGAAGGTTTTTTTTTTTTTTTTTTAATTATTCTATACCCAAAAGCAAGACTAATTCCTAGTAATGAATCTGCAGGTCCAGATTTGTGGGTGGTGACCTGAGGAAATCACACAGCCACTGAGGTCTTATGGTGTGGGGCTGTAGGCTTAGACTTTGGAGCTAGACATACTGGTTTGAATTCTGGTCAGACATAAGTTGTGTCATCTTAAATCCAATGTATTCCTCTTTGAAGGACTGATGAATTATGTCTATGCCAAGGGCAGATGGATGGTGATGAATGGCAATGGATTATTACCAAGTTAATCAGATGTCATTCCAATGTAGCTACTATTCCAGGTGTCTTTTTGTTGTTGGAGCAAATTGACACATTCCCTGACATGTAGTATGCAACTATTTATTTGATAAGTATTATATTGTCTATTTGTATTAGTAAATATCTTGGAGTACATCTATGTGATTCCCTGCAGATAACTACTCTCCTTTTAAATAACAGTGCCTGGCTTGCTCTGGAGCCCTAGTAGAGACTAAAGGCTTAGCCATGGGCCCAAGTCCCAAGCTACCCGTAAATGGAGTGAAACGTGACCCATCAAATTATAAAGACGAGTGCGCACAGCAGCACTCCGTCAAGTGGAGGTGGTATACATGAAACTGGACTCATGTAGGTCCTGCAGGCACATGTCATATGAACAAGATCCCCATGACCCCTGCTCCTACCACATTGCCTCTCCTCTCTCTTCTGTCTCTTTGTGGAGAGTTCCTGTGTGACTAGGTGACTGAGGAAAAGACTATTTGGGCTGGTTTATAGATGGTTCTGCAGGATACCTTGGTACCACTCAAAAGTGGCCAGGGAAGCCTGGTGTGGTGGTTCACACCTGCAATCCTAACACTCTGAAAGGCTGAGGCAGGAGGATCGCTTGAGCTCAGGAGTTCCAGACCAGTCCTAGCAAGAGTAAGATCGTGTCTCTACTAAAAACAGGAAAATTAGCTTTGTGTTGTGCGGCATTATGGCGGGGACCTGTAGTCCCAGCTACTCAAGAGGCTTAGTAGAAGATCATGTAAGCCTAGGAGTCTGATGTTGCTATGAGCTATGATAATGCTGCTGTATTCTAGTCTGGGCAACAGAGCAAGACTCTATCTCAAAATTAAAAAAAAAAAAAGGGCGGCACCTGTGGCTCAGTGGGTAGGGTGCCGGCTCCAAATACTGAGGGTGGCAGGTTCGAACCCAGCCTCAGCCAAAACTGCAACAAAAAATAGCTGGGCGTTGTGATGAGTGCCTGCAGTCCCAGCTACTTGAGAGGCTGAGGAGAGAGAATTGCCTAAGCCAAGGAGTTGGAGGTTGCTATGAGCTGAGACATCATGGCACTCTACCAAGGACAACATAGTAAGACTCCATCTCAAAAATAAATAAGTAGAGGGAGGGGAACAATCCAAGATGGCAGCCGAGTAACAGCTTCCCTGCAACAGGGCACCGTGAGTCTGAGGAAAGAAGACTCCAGGCATCTCTGGCTGGTGGGATCTGCCTATAATCATCCCTTTGAGGATACAGGGAGTCAGCGAGAGACTTCTGGACCCCAAGAGGAGGACAAAAACAGTGGAAAACTGGCAAGTGGTTGCGTGTATTCGATCGACTTAATCCCACTGGCAGCCATAAGTACAAGCAGCAGTGAGACTGCAAACCAGAAAGGCCTTACCTGTGAACTGTATCAGTGTTTTTGGACTTGGCACTCAGTTGAACTGCCTTTGGGAGAGCTTGAGCAGGAGTGTGGAGAACTTTGGGCATTGTCTAGGGCCCCAGCTGAGCCACTGAGCCGGATGGAGCTAACAGTGTTTGGCTGTGGGCTGCAGGGAGCCATTGTGAGAGAACTGCCCCGGCAAGCTCCACCCTCAGGGTTGCAGAGCAAAGATTGGTGGGAGCTAGTAACCTAGTGACTGAGCAGCCTAAAGGTGGGGACGGAGCTGCCTTATAGCCTTAACCCTCAGGGGCAGAGTGAGACCAGTTTTGGCACACTGGAGCCTCGGGCTGTTAACCTGAGTAGAGTGCCGTGGCATCACAGCTCATAACAACCTCAAACTCTTAGGCTTGGCACTGCCCGGACCTCCATAAGAGCTCCGTCACGACCCCTGACCCCCGACCCACAACCCGCACACACCAGGCCTCTGCATGCCCTGATCAGGAACTGCATGAGCTGCGCAACCCTGTGTCCTCCCTCCTGTACCTTCCCTGCCTCCACACTGTACCACTCGTCTGGCCAGGGACTCTGGTAGCCACATGCCTTCCAGAGCCCTCCCTGCCTCTGCGCAGAGACCTTCTCCCGGCCAGAGACTGCTGGAGCCTTGGGCTCTCTGTGCCAAGGTCACTAGGCGCCAGGCACTCCCAGAACCATGCGCACCACCTCCTGCCCTGTTGCTGGATCTGGGTGTATCACAATCCAGAGCTGCTTCCACATCCAGAACTCCCTGGCTGGGGCAGCCCCAGAGGAACTACACAGGGTCACTCCCTACCAAGTTCCAGCAACAATGGAGTGATCCCGCTGGGATCTAATCTTGGAGAGACACCTCCCCAACTCTGAGGACGACAAGAGGCAACAGTGAAAAATAAACATGAGGTGAAATCAACAGAAAAACTCTGGCAATATGAATAATCAGAGTAGATCAACTCCCCCAAGGATCAATGGGGCAGACACAGCACAAGATCCCATGCACAAACAAATAGCTGAGATGTCAGAAATCTAATTCAGAATCTGGATAGCAAATAAGATCGAATTAGAATTCCAAGCAGTAACCCAAAATATATCTCAAGAATTCAACTAATTCAAAGACCAAATGACCAAAGATTTTGACACTTTGAGACAAGACGTTGCAGCCCTCAAAGATCTGAGAAACACAGTAGAATCCCCCAGTAACAGAATGCAGCAAGCAGAAGAAAGGATTTCTGACATTGAAGACAAAGCTTTTGAACACTCCCAAACTCTCAAAGTGGAAGAGAAATGAAGAGCAAAAACAGATCACTCTCTCAGAAAGCTCTGGGATAATTCAGGGAAAACAAATATTCGTCTTATAGGGATCCCCGAAAGCAATGAAGTGGCTTCACAAGGCACAGAGTCTCTTCTCCATGACATTATGAAGGAGAACTTTCCAGACATGCCAAGAGATCCTGAAATTCAGATAGCAGACAGTTTCAGAACTCCAGCATGACTCAACCCAAATAAGACACCCCCCAGACACATCATAATCAATTTCACTAAAGTTAATATGAAGGAGAAAATTCTGAAGGCAGCCAGACGAAAGAAAACCATCACCTACAAGGGAAAAATATTAGAATAACTGCAGATCTCTCTGCTGAAACCTTTCAAGCTAGAAGAGGATGACCATCAACTTTTAATCTCCTAAAACAAAATAACTTTCAACCCAGGATCCTATACCCTGAGTTTCATTTATGACAGAGAAATTAAATACTTCAATGACATTCACATGTTGAAGAAATTTGACATAACTAAACCATCTCTCCAGGATATTCTCAGACCTATCCTCCATAAAGACCAGTGTAATCCTCCACCACAAAAGTAAACCCACCCAGAAAATTTTGATCAAATTCCAACTTCCACAGTTGCAAAAGGATTAAAATGTCCACCAGACTCTCGAAAGACTTATCAATATTCTCAATTAATGTGAATGGTTTAAATTGTCCTCTAAAGAGGCACAGGTTGGCTGACTGGATACAAAAACTCAAGCCAGATATCTGCTTCACACAAGAATCGCATCTTACACTAAAAGACAAATATAGACTCAAGGTGAAGGGATGGTCATCTATATTCCAGGCAAATGGAGAGCAGAAAAAAGCAAGTGTTGCAATCCTGTTCGCAGACACAATAGGCTTTAAACCAACCAAAATAATTAGGGATAAGGATGGACACTTCATATTTGTTAAAGGTAATACTCAATATGATGAGATATCTATTATTAATATTTATGTACCCAACCACAATGCACCTCAGTTTATAAGAGAAACTCTAACAGACATGAACAACTTGATTTCCTCCAGTTCCATAGTAGTTGGAGATTTTAACGCGCCTCTAGCAGTGCTGGATAGATCCTCCAAAAAGAAGCTAAGCAAAGAAATTTTAGATTTAAACTTAACCATTCAACATCTGGACTTAACAGACATCTACAGAACATTTCATCCCAACAAAACTGAATATACATTCTTCTCATCAGCCCACAGAACATACTCCAAAATCGACCACATCCTAGGCCACAAATCTAACCTCAGCAAATTTAAAAAAATAGAAATTATTCCTTGCATCTTCTCAGACCATCATGGAATAAAAGTTGAACTAAATAACAACAGGAACCTGCATACCCATACAAAAACATGGAAGCTAAACAACTTTATGCTGAAGGATAGAGGGGTTATTGACAAGATTAAGAAGGAAATCATTAAATTTTTGGAACAAAACAACAATCAAGACACAAATTACCAGAACCTCTGGGATACTGCAAAGGCAGTCCTAAGAGGGAAATTTATAGCACTGCAAGCCTTCCTCAAGAAAATGGAAAGAGAGGAAGTCAATAACTTAATGGGACATCTCAAGCAACTGGAGAAGGAAAAACACTCCAACCCCAAACCCAGCAGAAGAAAAGAAATAACCCAAAATCAGAGCAGAATTAAATGAAATTGAAAACAAAAGAATTATACAACAGATCAATAAAACCAAAAGTTGTTTTTTTTTTTTTTTAAAGATCAATAAAATAGATAAACCTTTGGCCAACCTAACCAGGAAAAAAAGAGTAAAATCTCTAATTTCATCAATCAGAAATGGTATTGAGGAAATAACAACAGACCCCTCAGAAATTAAAAAAATCCTTAATGAATACTATAAGAAACTCTACTCTCAGAAATATGAAAATCTGAAAGAAATCGACCAATACCTGGAAGTACGCCACCTACCAAGACTTAGCCAGAATGAAGTGGAAATGTTGAACAGCCCTATATCAAGTTCTGAAATAGCATCAACCATACAAAATCTCCCTAAAAAGAAAAGCCCAGGACCAGATGGCTTTACATCAGAATTCTACCAAACCTTTAAAGAAGAACTAGTATTTATATTATGAAACCTCTTCAAAAATATAGAAAAAGAAGGAATATTACCCAACACATTCTACGAAGCAAACATCACCTTGATCCCCAAACCAGGGAAAGACCCAACAAGAAAAGAAAATTATAGACCAATATCACTAATGAATATTGATGCTAAAATAAGATCAATAACATAGGATCAATAACATCCTAACAAACAGAATCCAACAACACATCAAAAAATTATATACCATGACCAAGTGGGATTTATCCCAGGGTCTCAAGGCTGGTTCAATATACGTAAATCTATAAATGTAATCCAGCACATAAACAAACTAAAAAATAAGGACCATATGATTCTTTCAGTTGATGCAGAAAAAGCTTTTGATAATATCCAGCATCCCTTCATGACAGAACACTTAAGAAAATTGGTATAGAAGGGACATTTCTTGAACTAATAGAAGCCATCTACAACAAACCCACAGCTAATATCATATTGAATGGAGTTAAATTGAAATCATTTCCACTTAGATCAGGAACCAGGCAAGGTTGCCCATTGTCTCCATTGCTCTTTAACATTGTAATGGAAGTTTTAGCATTGCAATTAGGGAAGAAAAGGCAATCAAGGGTATCCACATAGGGTCAGAAGAGATCAAACTTTCACTCTTCATAGATGATATGATCGTACATCTGGAAAACACTAGGGATTCTACTACAAAACTTTTAGAAGTGATCAAGGAATACAGCAATGTCTCAGGCTACAAAATCAACACCCATAAATCTGTAGTCTTTATATATCCCAACAAAAACTAAACTGAAAAAATAGTCGAGGACTCTATTCCTTTCACAGTAGTGCCAAAGAAGATGAAATATTTGGGAGTATACCTAACAAAGGACGTGAAAGATCTCTACAAAGAGAACTATGAAACTTTAAGAAAAGAAATAGCTGAAGATCTTAACAAATGAAAAAACATACCATGCTCATGGCTGGGAAGAATCAACATTGTTAAAATGTCTATGCTACCCAAAGCAATATATAATTTTAATGCAATTCCTATTAAAGCTCCATTGTCATATTTTAAAGACCTTGAAAAAATAATACTTAATTTTATATGGAATCAGAAAAAAACTCGAATAGCCAAAACATTACTCAGCAATAAAAACAAAACAGGAGGAATCATGCTACCAGACTGTACTATTAATCAATAGCGATCAAAACAGCATGGTACTGGCACAAAAACAGAGAAGTAGATGTCTGGAACAGAATAGAGAACCAAGAGAGGAATCCAGCTACTTACCATTATTTGATCTTTGACAAGCCAATTAAAAATATTCAGTGGGAAAAAGATTCCCTATTTAACAAATGGTGCTGAGTGAACTGGCTGGCAACCTGTAGAAGATTGAAACTGGACCCACACCTTTCACCATTAACTAAAATAGACTCTCACTGATTAAAGATTTAAACTTAAGACATGAAACTATAAAAATACTTGAAGACAGTGCAGGGAAAACTCTTGAAGGAATCGGCCTGGGTGAATATTTTATGAGGAGGACTCCCCAGGCAATTGAAGCAGTATCAAAACTACATTACTGGGACCTGATCAAACTAAAAAGCTTCTGCACAGCCAACAACATAGTAAGTAAAGCAAGCAGACAGCCCTCAGAATGGGAGAAAATATTTGCAGGTTATACCTCCAATAAAGGTCTAATAACTAGAATCCACAGAGAACTCAAACGTATTAACAAGAAAAGAACACGTGATCCCATCTCAGGGTGGGCAAGGGACTTGAAGAGAAACTTCTCTAAAGAAGACAGATGCACGATCTACAAACACATGAAAAAAAACTCATCATCCTTAATCATCAGAAAAATGCAAATCAAAACTACTTTGAGATATCACCTAAACCCAGTAAAAGTAGCCCACATAACAAAATCCCAAAACCAGAGATGTTGGCAGAGAAAAGGGCACCCTGCTACACTGCTGGTGGGAATGCCCACTAATACGTTCCTTCTGGAAGGATGTTTGGAGAATACTTAGAGACCTAAAAATACACCTACCATTCAATCCTATAATTCCTTTACTAGGTTTATACCCAGAAGACCAAAAATCACAATATAACAAAGACATATGTACCAGAATGTTTATTGCAGCCCAATTCATAATTGCTAAGTTATGGAGGAAGCCCAAGTGCCCATTGACCCACAAATGGACTAGCAAATTGTGGTACATGTATACCATGGAATATTATGCAGCCTTAAAGAAAGATGGAGACTTTACCTCTTTCATGTTTACATGGATGGAGCTGTAACATATTCTTCTTAGCAAAGTATCTCAGGAATGGAAGAAAAAGTATCCAATGTACTCAGCCCTACTATGAAGCTAAATTATAGCTTTCATGTGAAGGCTATAACCCAACTATAGCACAAGACTATGGGGAAAGGGCCAAGGAAGGGAAAGGGAGTGGGGAGGTTGTGGTGGAGGGAGGGTAATAGATGGGGCCACACCTACAGTGCATCTTAGAATGGGTATAGGTGAAACTTACTAAATGCAGAATACAAATGTCTACATACAATAACTAAGAAAATGCCATGAAGGCTACCTTGAACAGTTTGATGAGAATATTTCAGATTGTATATGACACCAGCACGTTGTAACCCCTGATTGCACTAATGTACACAGCTATGATTTAACAATAAAAAATAAATAAATAAAAATAAATAAATATGGCCAGTGCAGCACTCCTGCTCCATTTCAGGATGTTTCTAAAGGACAGAGGTTATAGCAAGTTCTGCCATTGAAAAAAGCTTTAAATAGCTCACCTGGATATTCATTTTTCTTGGAAGGAGAAATGTCCAGGGTGACGGATCTACATTGATTTGTGGTTCCATTAACCTGGAAGCTGAAACTGCCACCTGGCCACCTTGAGCTCCTTCCTTAAGCCAATGAACCAATAAGGAAAGAAGGTGACTATTGTACCAGTCAGGGTGATTGATCTTGGCTATGAAGGAGAAATAGCATTGCTATCACACAATGAGGGTAAAGAGGCAGATGTAAGGATTGCAGAGCATCTGCTGGGGTGCTTCTTAGAACTCCCATACCCTGTAATCAATGTTAAAACTAAAACAGTTCAATACAGGAAGGACTTCTAATGTCATTGGCTCTTTAAAAATGAAACTCTGGGTCTCCCCACCAGATAAGGAATCCAAGCATTTGCTGATGACAAATAAAACTATGGAATGGGTAGTGGAGGAAGGAAGTTATAAATACTAGTTACAACTTTGTGCTCTACCACAGAAATGAGGACTGTACCAGTTATGGGTATTTCTTCTTTGATTTGATATGAATATATATGGGGGGGTGTATATATACATATACTTGCAAACCTTTTTCCGTATTTTATCTCCTCCCATTCTCCTTCTAGGGAACATAAAATGCGTTAATAGTATTTCTGCTTATATCTCAAGATATGAAAAGGGAAGTGTGACAGCTAGAAAATGCACATTCCCCAAAGACAGATAAAGTGATCTATTCTTACCGTCTTCTGGGAGAGGGGGAGGGTGTTCTGTGTTGCGTGGGGGTTGGCTGCACTTTGTTAGGGAAGCAAGATTTTGCTGCTATAAGTTAAATAGAAGAGATGAGAATGAAGCAATTCAGCAAAGGGTGGTCTGTGCTGGTTTTGTATTGTCACCTGGCCTAGGCTGGAACTGCGTTTCCTTTATAGCACATGTTAGAGTTGGCCAAAAGAGATTTCTGGGCAAGATTTGGGAGGCGGAAGTGAAAGAGCAGCCAGGATTCTCCGGGCTTTACAGTAGCTCTACTTCTGCCCAGAACATCCTTTCCCCAGAGATCCACGCAGCTCCTTCCCTCTCTGCTATAAGCCTTTGCTGCAATGCCACTTTCTTAGTGATGCCTTCCCTGATCTTTTTGGTCTCACAAAACCCCTTGCATATCCTACCCTCAATCCATGGCCTTATTTTAAAAAACAACAACAACAAAACTTCATATAATGGAAACTTTGAAATATATGCAAAATTAGAATCATATAAAGACCCTTCCACACATATCTACCAAGCAACATCAAGAAGTATCAACATTTTTGCATTTTAGTTTATTCATAAAACTGTAGTCTGCATCTTTAAATAAGTATTTTTTTTAGAAGTACAGCTACTGTGCCATCATCAAATCTAAAAACATAAACTGTACCACGTAATACAATATTCATATTTCCCAGTTGGTTCATAGATGCCTTGTTACAGGTGATATGTTTGAATGAAAATTCAAACAAGGTATACACATCACCTTATATATTTCTCAAAAGCATTATCACTATTTAAAATACTATCACCAGTAAAAATAATAAACTTTTAATTTATCTACTTACTATCTATCTTTCCCATTAGAATACAACATCATATAAAGAGGGATTTTTATTTTTTTGTTCTTGGCTATATCTCCAGGACGCAGAATAGCTCCTATACATAGTAGGCATTCAGTAAATATTTGTAGGATGAATGAATGAAGTTGGCAACAAGAATGTAACAGCCAAGGGGCATGCTGTGTAAACACAGTCAAATCTGTTTTTTTCTAGCTCTGAAACTTTGGACAACTGTCCTGAGTCTCAATTTTTCTGTAAAATGGGACTAATGACATCAACTTTGTAGGATTGTTGTGAGAATTAGACCAAATATGTGTACACCAAGTAGCATGTAGTTCACTCTCAATGTAGCTACTACTTTTATTTTTCATTAAATTAATGATCTCAAGATAAAGTCTTTCTAGATTTAGGATTGCCTTAAATCTAATAGCTGTGCCCTTATGACAGAAAAGGAGAAGACACAGGGAAGAAGATTGTGTGAAGGTGGAGGCAGAGATTGGAGTAGCGCAGACTAGGAACAGCAGGAGCCACAAGGAGCTAGAAGAGCTTAGAACAGATTCCTCCTTGGAGCCTTCAGAGACAGTGTCTCTGGTTTGGGCGCCAGCCGCATTTTGATTTCTGACTGCAAACCTCCAGCACTGGGAGCAAATACATTTCTGTTGTTCTATGTTACCAAGTCTATGATACTTGTCACAGCAGCCACAATCCTCCACTCTGGAAGAGCAGAGACCACAAGTCCAGCCCGAGTCAGTTTTCAGTCCTCCTTTATCTACGTCTCTCTAGCTATTCTCGATAGACTTCTTACTCTCAGCCTGCAAAAGATCTGATGATTTCTTCCTGGTGCATCCAAAGGGTTATGGCCATGGGCTCAAGCTCATCAGAGTGACTGTCCCTCTCTGAGTTGACCCTATACCTCCTGCTGTTCCGCAGGAGGCTGGAACTGGTGGAAGACCTGTGGATATCAACCATGTTAAAAATTACTAGAGGGGCTGGATGCCCATAGCTCAGTGGTTTGAGCACCAGCCACATGCTCTGGGGGTAAGGGGTTGGAACCTGGCCCGGGCCTGCTAAACAAACAAAAAAAATAGCTGGGCAGTCCCAACTACTAGGAAGGTTGAGGCAAGAGAATCGCTTAAGACCAAGAGTTTGAGGTTGCTGAGAGCTATGATGCCACAGCACTCTACCAAGGGTGACAAAGTGAGACTCTGCCTCAATAAAAAAAATAAAATAAAATAAAGAGTTGCTAGAGTTTTAAGTAGAACACATATGTGCATGTACCTGTACTTATGTGTGTGTGTGTGTGTGTGTATGCATTTGTATGTGTTTCTAAGGAAGAAAAGCTCTCAGTTTCAAAACTCAAGCTATGATAAATTGAGTCCCCCTAACTTCACCATGACATATGAGTGTCCAGGGACCAGTTTTTACTAGTGGTACCACTGTACAGAATAGAGTCTGTCTGCAGGTCATTTGGGGGAATGAGTGAGAGTCTCTTGGGAAAGAATTTAAAGAAAGAAAATGGAAGAATGTGAATTTAGTTAAGAAAGTGGCTCGGTGACACTTGGTGAGTGTTTATACACACAAAATATTCACATGGTATAAGATCTGCCTTGAGACTTCGATGAAAAAACAACAATGCCTTTGTCCCAGTTTGCTGGGGAACAGAGTGGCTGGGCCAAGGCCCAGGGCAGCAGACGCCATGAGCAGAGCAAGAGCGTTCCCACAGGAGAGGGTAGCTCAGGGAGGAGGATTCTGGGAACCTTCAAGGTACCTCCCAGGAATATTCGGGGTCAGGCTAGGCCAGGGGTCAATTCTGCTATTGTGAGTGTGAAGTGGAGCAGGGAAACAGGCCTTGCTTTCTCTTTTCTGTTTCTCTTGTGATGACTTTGATTTTTTCTCCAGTCTGGAGTGACCTGGAAAATGCTGGTTACATGAAGAGTATAAAACTTGTCACATTAACTGAAAGTCTGTCATTGCTAGAACTCACTGAAAAACAACAAGCTCAGCCACTCAGAGGCTCATACCTGTAATCCTAGCACTCTTGGAAGCCGAAATAGGAGGAACCCTTGAGCACAGGAGTTTGAGACCAGCCTGTGTAAGACTGAGACCCTGTTTCTACTAAAAATAGAAAAATTAGCCAGGTATTCTAGCAGGCCCTGTGGTCCCAGCTACTTGGAAGGGTGTTGAGGCAGGAGGATTGCTTCAGCCCAGGAGTTTAAGGTTTTTGTGAGTTAGGCTGCTGCTATGGCATTATAGCCTGGGCAAAAGAGTGAGACTTTATCTCAAAATAAAATAAAATACAAAATAAAGGAAAAGAAAGAAAAACAATAAGTTCATTTTAAAAAGCCAATCAAAAGAATCTATGAGACTTGTTACAATTTAGTGAAATTGATTAGTGAAAACAATCTACTTTGCATAGGCGCAGATAATAAACTGAAATCACAGAATAAATCTCCAGGGTTAGAACCCATTAAGGACATAAGAACCTTTCTTCTATTCCCATCATAAACTTGCAATCACACAGCCAAAAGCTGCACCACTAGTGACAAGATGGCTTTGATCCTGTGGTCCTGCTCCTTGTCTGTTCCCTGGAGGAGCTTGGGGATGAGTGTGTGATGTTGTTGGGCGGGAGCCAGACTCCATTCAGCCTCCTTCCTGGTTCTTTGAGTCAAGGCAGCACCCCAGAGAGCCTCCAGGAAACATGAATCTCCCCACTCAGTCTCTTTCACCCACCTCAGACCTGGTCTTCAGGACATTTCCAGCGCCTGAGGGCATTTCAGCACCTCCTCTGTGGCCTCCACTGACCCTGCAGCTGCTCCCTTCCTGGAGAAGCTGCCAATCCCAGAGCTCTTTCCCTGTTGCCTTTAATTGTGGGGAAACATCCTGTCTCTTCCATCCATTCCTGTGGGTACGGAGCTCCTCTGTTCTGGACAGGGTGGGGGAATCTGCAGGCTCCAGCACGAACACCCTCAGGAGCGCGGAGGGTTAGAAAGACAGAAGGGAGCAAGCACTGGAAGGACAGTGTCCTGTGATGGCCAAGAGCCTGGGCTCTGGAGTCAAAGACAATTAAATTCACATCTCAGTGCCCAGGGGCCTTTGGTGAAGGTTTCTTAACTTCTTCAGCCTCATATTTCTCATCTATGAAATGGCAGTCATGACCATGCTTGTCTCAGAGGCAGCCTGGTCACTGCTAAGAGTATGCAGGTCTCACCTAAGTATCTTTGTGGGCCTCCATGGAAAAATGTTTTTAATTGATGTCTGTCCCTTAGCATCCTGGACCCACTGAGCTAATAAACATTCCTGTTTATTGCTGTTGACATCTGGCATGCTGCGAAGTATTTCCCCTAATCCGTGGACCATGACAAGTGGTAAGGATGGCCACCAGGACTCCCAGCAGGAACTGGGCATGGTAGGAGGGAGGTAACCTCTGTTGAGATAGACTTTCTTTTTCTTTTCTTTTCTTTTTCTTTCTTTCTTTTTTCTTTTTATTTTTTTGAAATAGAGTCTCACTCTTGTCCCAGGCTAGAGTGCAAGGGCATTAGCCTAGCTCACAGCAACCTCAAACTCCTGGGTTCAAGCAATCCTCTTGCCTCAGGGGGAACAGCGTACGATCTTTCTATTTCATGGTATAGTTTTATATGGAATGTTAAGCTGTAAGGGTAGAGTTTAAAAATGAAGGTTCTGGATAGGGCTGGCACTGACTAGATAAATCAAGGCAAAGAAGTCACATAATTCACATTAAGGTGATCTTCCTCCCAAGTAGCTGGGACTACAGGCACCTGCCACAACACCCAGCTAAGTTTTCTATTTTTAGTAGAGATGGGAACTTTCTCTTGTTTAGGCTGGTCTCAAACTCCTGAGCTCAAGCAATCCACCCCCATCAGCCTCCCAGAGTGCTAAGATTATAGATGTGAGCCCCTGCGCCTAGACCAAGATAGTCTTCCTTGGCATTTTTTCCTCCCAGAAGACACAAAGATGCAGAATGACCTAATTTGTTGGTGCTGCTGCTATTGTTAGAGGAGGCTGCTTGTGCTATAACTTCTGTCATCATTCCAGAAATTGAGAATGCAACTTATTCATCAACACTTTCTTAAAATGAAAAGGCATTCCATCTTGGAGGGCCCTGCCAAAAACCTCACATGACAGTGCCTGAGCTGGACAGAGGAGAGTAGAAAACTGTAGGGCCTTTATAATATGTCAACTTGGCTGGGCCCAACTGTATTTCCCAGAATTTCCTACTCTGTGTGTTTCCAGTCAGGGGAGTCAGTGAGCATTTCTGCATGTGATGTGGGGGGTGCAAAAGAAGCAGCTATTTTGCTTTTTACTCTTGGAAGCCTAGGGAAGGTGTTTCCGTAGCTTACCAAATGTTATTGCTCATCTCCTGCTCAGCTCCTTGGGATCCCAGGGCGGCAACTGCTCCTGGATCCTTTCCCTGGATCCTCCTTCAGTGTCTCGAAATCCTGGGCCAAGTGTGTTTGTAGCTCCATGACAAAGGGCTCCAGCTGTTCCTGTAGAAGGGGCTGGAGGCAATGGGGGCTGACTTGGGTCCTAGAGCACAATTGCTGGGCTGCAACTCATGCCTGTGGTTTCAGCCTGTGCTTGCTGTCCCCACCCCATATCCATGTTCCCATCTCTTCTGTCTGCTTCATGGACTTGAAGTTCCAGCCTCAGACATGAGGACAAGAGCTTTACAAAGAGTGTTTGGCCAGTGCCTGCAATTGCACAAGATCAAATTCCTGCTCGAAATATGTATGTATCCTTCCTGGTGGCTCTGCTTCTTTCACTGAGCCCTACTATATAAGTAGAGATACTGAGTGAAACTAGAAATTAGAAAATGAGTGATCTAGTTTCATTTCTGCCAATTCTGGTTCAGTTGCATTGCAAATATTATTTCATTTTTTTAAGCTTCAGCTTCTTTAAAGTAGAGGAGTTTTACCAAGTTATCCCCTTACTCGTGCTCTAGGGCTTTCAGATGACTGAAGGATTGTATGCCAGGTATACCAGATGGTTCATAAACAGCTCTTTAACTGCAATGTATGGAGATTATGTTATGACTTTATCAATTTTCATATTATCTTCAACTTTTTAGGATGCAGCTTATGTGACAGTAAGGCCAGCTCAGGTCAGAGTCCTTTTTGGGCATCTCACTTTGTTGCCCAGACTAGAGTGTGATGGTTTTAGCCTAGCTCACAGCAACCTCAAACTTCTAGGTTCAAGGGATCCTCCTGCCTCAGCCTCCTGGGTAGCTTGGACTATAGGAGTGGCATAATGCTAGGCTCATTATTCTGTTTTTAGTAAAGACAGGATCTTGCTCTTCCTCAGATTGGTCTCCTCCCCTCAGCGATCCTTCCCTACTCCTCAGCCTCCCAGAGTGCTGGGATTACAGGTGTTAGCCACTCCAGCTACCCAACCCAAAAGTGGCCCTCCCATGTTCCCAAAGAAGTAACAGAATTGATGATGGAAGGAGGGGTTTTCTAGCCTAAATTTTGGGTTATGTGCACTGTCCTTGGATAAGGACGTGGAACATGGTGGCCTATGAGTAAGTTGAAGAACAACTCAACACTGTACTTTGGACAATACATGGAGCCAGGATTTAAGACATCATGTGAGGCATCTGGCCAACTTCTTTGACACAGGAATTCTAACCTTTGGGATGCTTCCTACAGAAAACCCACACAACTGTACAAAGATATTCATTTCAGCACTGTTTATAATGGTGATAATCTGAAAATAACTTAAATATCCAATAAAAGAAGATTAATTAAATATTAAAATGTCTATTAAATGTTAGCTTTGAAAAAAATAGCAAGATTATCTACATGTGCTGGTGTGGGGACATATGCAAGATTTATGATTAAATTAAAAGCCACAGCTACAAAATAGCATGGGTGGGTAATGATGAAAGGATATTATGATTCAAGTTCAAGTTTGGACCTTTATTTTATCCATATTGAGGAATTTGTTATATATATATTTATTTTAATTTTTATAATTAAAAAACACATGAAGATAGGCCAAAAAAATTAAAGGCATGAGTGTGTAGCAAAGAAAAAAAAATCATATTGAAAAACTTCCCAGCATATTTAGGAAAGAAATTAACGTGTTCTCAGGCACACAGGCAATGAAGCAGGAAGAGCATCCATGAGCGGCTAGAACGCAGAGGAGGGGTCTCCTGTGTGCTTTCTCCTTCTGCCTCCCTCGCCCCTCCTGGTGTCAACATGGTTGGATTTCATTTCTGCTTTTAGAAGTGTCCACTCAGGGAGGCTTTCTTTCCTTCTGGAAGTAGGACCCCTGTTTCCAATTTGACATCCACCGTCTCTTCACACCCTCCGCATTCTAAGTCAGTCACAGCGTCACTCCTCCCCAGTCAGAACATCTCCTGTTAGCTCTGCTGCTTTGAACCACAGCCCATATTATATATAATACAAGTTAGGATTCTAGAGTTTTCAGCACCACCATAGATATAATTCATGAGGTGTTTTTTTTTTTCTGACCCTTTTGTATTTTTTTTTTTTTTTTTTTGAGACAGAGTCTTAGTTGGACTAGAGTGTCATGGCTTCAGTCACCTGAGCTAGATAAGAGTGCCATGGCTTCAGCCTAGCTCACAGCAACCTCCAAGTCCTAGGCTCTCTCAGCTTCCCAAGTGGCTGGGACAGGCGCACACCACCATACCCAGCTAGTTTTTCAATTTTTAGTAGAGATGGGGTCTCATGCTAGTTCAGGCTGGTCTTGAACACCTGAGCTCAAGCAATCCTCTCGCCTTGGCCTCCCAGAGTGCTAGGATTACAGGCATGAGGCACCACACCCAGCTCCCCCTTTTTCTCTTTATTGATTCAGGACAAGCTACGTCACTGTTCTTTTGATAGTACCATTTCTGAAGTAGGTTTCAAGGGCCTGTTTTGAAGAGCATGGCTAAATCTCAACTCTGTCCTCTTTGCATTCCAGCCATTACAATCCTAACTTATCCTAAAGAAACTGTTGCCTCAGATTTTATAGGTGAAAATCTTAAGGAAGTACAAAAAAGAAAAGAGCAAAAAATGTGTTGCAAACTATGGTCTTGCTACAGAGGAAATCATAAATAACCTTTTTTTAAAAAAAGTGGCTACACAATGATTTTAAAAAGAGGTATTTGTCTGGTAAGTACTCATTGTAACTCTTGACAAGGAGTCCCACCTTGACTAAACTTTAAGCAGGTTCATTTTTAGTTAGAACCCTCTTGTTCACTAAGCCTCAACTTTGGGTTAGAAGACTGACAAACTACTTTATAAAGAATCCCTTGACCGTTGACAAATTCCTCTTCTTCAACCCTTGATACCTAAGTTCCTCTTAAATTCTTTTTATCCATGCCCTCACCTTACTTGTTGGCTAGGAATCCACACTTGTATTTGGAGTTGAGTTTAATCTTTCTCTCCCACTGCAATCGTCTCTCTCTCTTATTGCAATAGACTTGAACAAAGTCTTCCTTGCCATGTTTAACAGGCACTCACTGTAAAATTTCTCTTTAACTCTGAAAGGTTGCTATCAATACTTACACTTTACAAATATGTCAACTAAGGCTCAGAGGCTCAGATAGATCAAGTAATTATCCAAGGTCAAACAATTAGTAAGTGGTAGGGACAGATTGAAACTCCAGTGTTTTGCTTGCCTTTTTCAACTTAAGAGTTTGGGAAAACATCTCAGTTTGGAGCCAGTTTAGATTATAAATGCCAGTTTTAGAGAAGGCCTTAGATTTAGGCAGGACGGATGATGATATTTGGCAATAGCTGCATCATTGAAATATGAAATCCAGTCCTCTGGCATGAACATCATAGGGCTAGCGACTCAGGATTGAACATATGGTCCCCACTTAGTGTTCCCGACTGATAGGTATTTGACTTTAGCTCCTGGTCTCTATTAAAGTGTTAAGGTACTGTTTAGAGTTTTCTCTTTGGAGTTCCATGTGCTTTCACATGCAGTCTCCACATTGTTGCTATGGATAAAACAAGAACTAAACTGTGTTACCCATTCCATAGAGATGGAAACAAAGTAACAGAACTACGAAGTAACTTTCCCAGAACCTCTGATCCAAGCTGGTCTGAACCTGGAAGTTGGTTCCAGGGCATGGATTCATGAGATTTTAGAGTCATTGAATGTTATGCTGAGAAAGGTCTTTGAAGGCTTGAAGGGGGTTGCAATCACCAGATGAGGGGGTTTTGACGCAGTAATGAAGAGGCTTGACACAAAGTCCATGTCGGTGGACTGAGAAACTCAGGGAGGATCCCTCCTGAGCTAATCTCGAGTCCGTTATTTATTACCATAAATCAGGAAAAAGTAGTTAAAAGTTACTTATAAGATAGGTGGTGCCTGTGGCTCAACGGGGTAGGGTGCCAGCCCCGTATGCTGGAGGTGGTGTGTTCAAATCCAGCCCCGGCCAGAAACTGAAAAAAAAAAAAAAAAGTTACTTATAAGACATCAGCACTAAAAAGGGTGAATATGGTCAGACAGAATGTCCCCAACATGTTTTTGCAAAACCTCAGACCTTAAGCAAGACCTCTGCCTCTTATATCAAGAGACCTTTGGAATCTAGAGAATCTTCACCATAACCATTAGGCTTGGTATTGCCGCACCTCACATAGACATCTTGTCTTGGAAGCCAGTTTTCTAATCTCCTACACGTACATAACTCACATGCCCAATTCACATGCCATTCTTGGGATTCTCTATGTCTCTCAAGCAGGAAGCGAGTCTCATGCTTAAAGATCAGGGCACAATTTCCCCGACAAAGGCTCATCCAGGCCAGTAACTTTATATCTCTGAGAATAAAACTGAGATTGTTTTGCAATTTGTCTACTATCATAGACAGTGGGTGACAGAGCTAGGAACTAGAAGTGATGCCACAACTAACTCTGAACACAAATTAAAAACAGATACTCTTATCACATCTATTATGTGCCAGGCAGTATTCTAAGAGCTTCACAGCCACCTAATGAAACATGTGATACTATTCTCTTTACAGATAAAGAACTGATGCAAGTCCACACAAATAGCAAATTCATTTTGGAGCTGAAACTGGAGCCCACATAGTATAGATTCAGGAGTTCTTGCACTTAAGTATCTCAGTGAAAAAGTGAGCTTCTAGAATCCAACAGAGCTGGACTTTCCCCCTTAGGCATGCTGTTTAAGCTCTCTGAGTCTTCTCTTTCTCATCTGGTAAATGGCCATATCTCACACGGGTGTCAGATGGAGTAAATTAGATGAGTTCTATAAAACCCCAAGCAAAGATTCCCAGTCAGTATTAGCCAGTGATGTTACTATTAATTTATCTAGTGATGACAACAGTTCTGAAGCCACCCTAGCCTGGAGGTCATTTTTATATTTATACTTCTCTGTTTGCTACATTTCTGATCCTTCCTCTAGTAAATTTTCCACTGCCTTAAACTTCTTTACAAATTTTTCCTCCAAAACATTCTGTCCCTGTCGAGTTCTCCCTTCCAAAATCTCCTTTTCCTCCAGCAGGAAACCAGTGTAGTTGAAAGTTAGTTGTACCTGCCAGGATACATTCATTTCATATTTGAAGTACACAGGAAGGTGCCCTTCGTCAATGCCACTGTGCTCCCTTCCCTGAGGACTCTGCAGTCAGCTCAGGCTTTACTAGAACATTGCGAGACAGCAGTGCAGTCCTGGGGCCTGTGACCAGGAGGTAAAGGATTGTTTCGTGCATTGATGCTTTGAAACTGTGTTTAGTGCCTTTGAGAATCTCAAGGTAGATTTTTTTAAGTGCTGGGCTTTGGCATCTGCTTCACTATTAACATATCTTAATCTAGAGAATAACTGTTTTCTTGTTAAGTCAAGTATTTTAAATTTTGAGGCACTTTCAGACTCACACAGGCTCTTCCTAATGGAAGCTCTTAGAACTTAACCAAGAGCTTAGCAAAGGGGACTGGTGAATTGCTTATTATCAGCAGTGAAAGACGCAAACCTGGCAGAAATATTTTTACAAGCATTTGCTTTTCTGTTTTTTTTATTTGAAAGGAAGTCAGAAGGGTGGAGTAGTTCATTAGAATTTTTAAAGGAAGCGCATTTATTTATCAGAGCTCAGTATTGCCAGCCCCAGGGAAGGACAGACTGCATTAAGCTAACTCATCTCTATGGAGCCCCCATCAGGCAATAATCCAGCCTGCATCGCTACGGTCTTCTCAAAGCCTCCCAAGAAGATGAGCTTAATCAGGGCTCATTCCCACCTGGTTCCTTTCTGTTTTGTTTTGAATCCTCAGTGATCTTTTAAAAATCAAAATAAAATAAAATGAACTAGATTCATAAAGGTTTTTCTCAGGTTACAAATATTACAGGCACACTAAAGAAACTTTGGGAAAATATTAGCAAATATAGTATAGGGGGAATAATTTTCTTGTCTCTTATATCATCAACCAGACACAAAATATTTTGACTTGTGATATGTATATATATCTATACATATACCTTATAAAACAGATTTTTTAAAAAAATGTTTCAAAGTTTAAGATGTACATTGCCTTTAGTTTCTTCTCATTTTTTCTCTTAATATATTGTGAGGGTTTTCTCATGCTGTTATTTTTCAATAACGTAAGTATGAGAGCTTCATAATAATGTTGCAAAATTCAGAGGTACTGTGACTCTCTCATACCCCCCTTTTCCATTGTTCTTGCCCTCGTTTCCTTTCTTCCATCTTTCCTTCTTTCCCTTCCTCATCTCTTCCGTCAGGTGGGCAGACTGTCCTCAGTTCTTGGTGTGCTCTTGGCCAAAAAATGACCAGACACACCAATAGCAAGGCAAGCAAAAAGCAAAGTGTATAGGGCAAGGTAAGATGTGTTCATCACAGACAGCGAACAGGCCCCCAGTCATAAAAGGAGGGCCTTGATTATGGTCTGGTTTCCCAGGAAACCCTCAACCAGTGCCCTGCACATGGCCTGGCACACAGGAGAGGCACTCAAAATTTGCTGAGTGAATGAGTGACTAGAACTCTACTGATGACCAGTCCCATCTCCTCACGCCTTAAACTCTGAAATAAATCCCATGTCCGTCAAAGTGTAAGTCATAGAACTACTACATGAATTCTTGAGAGAATCTTTTATTTTATTTTATTTTATTTTTGTGTGTGTGTGTGGTTTTTGGCTGGGGCTGGGTTTGAACCCGCCACCTCCAGCATATGGGACCGGCGCCCTACTCCTTGAGCCACAAGCGCCACCCTTGAGAGAATCTTTTAAATCTTGGCATCTGAAAGTTGTAAGCATGAAACAGAACATAAGACAAACTATTAATAAATTCAACTGCATTAAAAACATATTTCATGGAAAAGATACCTAAACAACATCAAAAGACAAAGGACAAACTAAAAGATAATACAAGGTCTGACAATTAAGTTTGCAAACTCATCCTAGAAAAAGTGCTACACACCTCATTGCTGAATATCACCTCACTTACCTTCAAAGGACTCCCCTTGGGAAGCTCTGCACTGACACCAGCACCTCGTCCATTCTTCAAAGCAATTTTGGAACTCCTTTTCTGAAATGACCATCAGAGCTGTCGTCGCACAAGGTCCGACAATTAAGTTTGTAAACTTGTCACAGTGCTCTTACAGCACTGTACTAGCAACTCAGTAAGGTTTCATAGCCTTGGTGTATCAGTGTCACACAGCTGTGTTCGTGTCAATGTGTGGTAGTGTCTTGCTGAGTGTTGTTCTTTACTGTTCCTGTGTATTTTTGTGTGCTATACGACAACAGCTCTGATGGTCATTCCAGAAAATGAGCTCCAGAAAAAAAGAATTCCAAAAGTGCTTTTGGAGGGTGGACTAGACGCTGGCATTGGTGCAGAGCTTCCCAAGGGGAGGACCTTGGAGATGAATGTAGTGATATTCAGCAATGAGGCATGTAGCACTTTTTCTAGGATGACTTTGTGAATTTAGTTGTCAGACTTCATATTTCAACACATTACTAGGTAGTGGATTAACTTTCTTAATGTTGAAAGAGTTTCTGTAAATCAAGAAGGTAAATTCAACCCAATGGAAAAATGTGCAAAGGTCAGGAAAACATTATGAAATACTGGTCAGTATTACTCACGTAAAGAGCAGTACAAACCAACACTGCCTATGAGACTATTTCAGGTCAGGAATGAAAGCACCTTTCCTGGGAGTATACTAATGAGAGTGTGAATCAACAGGCTCTGTCATGCATTGCTGTTAAGATTGTGAATTGTAGAGAAGGAGGGAATTTATGAATGGTCATTGAGTGTACATGAATCTTTGTCCTGGCAATTCCACCCATATTTATTCTGTACTTGCACTTGCTGTTACGGACAAGTAGTGAACAGTATAAGAAGGAAAAGAAAAGCAGACAATTGCTGAGACAATGAAAAGTTAGAAATTGCTGAGGCAGAGGAAATGGACAGTTCCTTAGCTTAGACCTGAGGGTAGGAAAGATAGGCAATTCTGGACAAATTCAAAAATCAAAGTAGCCAAGACTGTGGTTAAAAAGTTTTTGTTGTTGTTGTTTGTTTGGTTTTTTTTTTTGAAGTTTTTGGCTGGGGCCAGTGTGAACCTGCCACCTTCAGTATATGGAGCCGGCGCCCTACTCCTTTGAGCCACAGGCACCACCCAGTGGTTAGAAAGTTTTGAAATTCAGGTACTGCTCAACTCCTACTACCTCCACAGAGGAATTGATTAGTAGAACTTTTTTTATTTTTTTAATTTAATTAAATTAATTAATTAATTTTTTTTGTTTTGTTTTAGAGACAGAGTCTTGCTTTGTCACCCTCAGTAAAGTGCTATGGTGTCACAACTCTCGTGGCATCAGAATGACCTCCAGCTCTTGGGCTTAGGCGATTCTATTGCCTCAGCCTCCTGAGTAGCTGGGACTACAGGCACCCGACTATTTTTTTGTTACAGTTTGGCCAGGGCCAGGTCTGAACCTGCCACCCTCAGTATATGGGGCCGGTGCCCTAGTCACTGAGACACAGGCCCTGTTCTATTTTTTTTTTTTAGGCAGAGTTTTACTATACTGCCCTCGGTAGAGTGCTATGGCGCCATTAGTTCATGGCAACCTCTAACTCCTGGACTTAAGAGATTCTCTTGCCTCAGCCTCCCAAGTTGCTGGAACTACAGGCACCTGCCACAACACCCAGCTATTTTTTTGTTTCAGTTGTCATTGTTGTTTAGTAGGCCTGGGCCAGCTCTGAACCCACCAACCTTGGTGTATGTGGCTGGCACCCTAACCTTTGAACTATGGGTGCCAAGCCCCTTTTTTATTTTTTGGTACAGAGTCTCACTCTATTGTCCTGAGTAGTGTGCTGTGGCAACATCATAACTCACAGCAACCTCCAGCTCTTGGGCTCAAGAGATCCTCTTGCCTCAGCCTCTCAAGTAGCTGGGACAACAGGCACAGCCACAAGGCTAGTTTTTTGGGGTTTTTTTTTTTCTATTTTTAGTAGAAATGGGGTCTTGCTCTTGCTCAGGCTGGTCTTGAACTCCTGAGCTCAAGCAATCCATCACCCCAACCTCCCAGAGTGCTGGGATTACAGGTATGAGCCACCGTGCCCAGCCAATAGGAACTTTTTAAAGAAGCTGGTCAGAATCCCATGATTAATGCCTGTTTAATACGTTGGAGACTTTCTAAAGGAGAAATTAGTTAAAAATAATGTAGAGTCAGCTTGATCAGGACCTAGGTGAAAGAAAATTCATAAACATGAGTAAAGAAATACACAAACATTAAAAGTAGATAGAGCAAAGCTATGAATTGGAGAATAAATACTAGAGAAAAAGTCTACAAGGGGTCCTTCCTCACTGTGTAACTTCCTCTTTTTGTGCCAGCTCTGCTGCTGCTACTGGGTTTCCTTTATTGTTTTGCCATTGGAGTCAAAGTGCTTTCAAATTCTGGGAGCAGCTTGCTAAGGGCACCCAGAGAAAGCCTGAACCCAGGCTGGGGTCTTCATAGCTCCCTGATATGTCTATGCAAAGACATATACACGGATTTACCTGAAGCTTTGTTTATAACAAAGAACTAAAAAGAATTCCAAAGACTGAAAAGAATTCATTACAGAACTCTCATTAATTCAATTTTAACCTTCTATACATGGAATAGCATGCATCTGTTGCAAACAATATATACTAATAAGTAATAAAATATATACTAATACTAATAAGGCATTTCTAAATGCAAAAATATAAAACTATTACCCAGGTTTATTTAAATATAAATGTTAGCAGCACATAAGTGTGCATAGCATACTAACATTTTTCAAAGGCAGGAAGAAAGAAAAAAAAGAGGGAAGGATAGGAGGGAGAAAGAAAAACTATATCACAAGTATTCACAGGATATTTGGGGAAGGAAATGTTCCCTCCGAGGTAACCTGTAGAGTGGATATGGAAGAAAGACTTACTTTCAACAGTACATCTCTTTGAATTTTGTACCAATAGCATGTATTAATATTACACAGTCACAAAAAGTGCATGGTAAAACAAAATCTAAAACAAAGATGGTTAGATCGGAATGTTAGTGACTGACCAGCACAGTGGCTCATGCCTGTAATCCTAGCACTCTGGGAGGCTGAGGTGGGAGGATCCCTTGAGTTCAGAAGTTTGAGACGAGCCTGAGTAAGAACAAGACCCATGTCTATTAAAAATAGAAAAACTAGCCAGAAGTTGTGTCAGATGCCTGAAGTCCCAGGTACTCGGGAGGAGGGTGAAGCGGGAGGATTGCTCAAACCCAGGAGTTTGAGGTCGCTGTGAGCTATGATGATGCCAGGGCAACAGAGTAAGACTCTGCCTCAAAAAACAAAAACAAAAACAAAAAAGTAAACGACAAAAAGAAACTCCTGGAGCGGTGATTTTCAACCCGTGTGCCGTGGCACACTGGTGTGCCATCAGAGGATCTTAGGTGTGCCATGAAAATTTTTATTTTATTTTATTATTTGGCTGGGGCTGGGTTTGAACCCACCACCTCCGGCATATGGGGCTGGCGCCCTACCCCTTTGAGCCATAGGCGCCGCCCCACCATGAAAATTTTTAAAGAACATTAATAAAATTATTTTAAAAAGAAGTTCAAAATGCAGAAAGTATATTCTTTTTTTCAGTCTTTTTTTTTTTATCAACATAATTTAAGTGTACTGTGGAAGTTTAAGGCTCAATTGTTGTACTGTGGAAGTTATAGGCTCAATTGTGCCATGCGATAAAAAAGATTGAAAAACACTGTGAGAGGATAGAGCCAGTGTTTGGAGCACAGTAGCAGAGGGCAGGGTCTGCCCTAATCAGAGGGCAGAATCAAGGTCTAACTGAGAAACTTCCACTGCCATCAGGATGGAGAGTCTTCAAAGTGCCTGCCCAACAGAATTTTATCATTGCTGAGGACTGGCTGCCTCTGAGATGCTTCCGTGTTTCCTTTTTTCAATTGGGAGTGTTTATTATGGTTATCCTGCCACAATACACATATCATGATACACAGGAGTTATCTAAGCTTATCTAGCCTTTGAGGTTTTTGTTTGTTTGTTTGTTTGTTTGTTTGTTTTGCGTTAGAACACAAGGCATCACATCTAGACCATTGGGGAGGATAATGCATCACCCAGAGATCCCTGGCCATTAGCTGGGTACAATGATTGCTTTAACTCTGGATTGGCTCCCTTAGGGAAGGTCTGATTATGTCCATGTTTGGGAAGAAGCGCATACACATAATTAATAAGGTTAGAGTAGGATACTGTGGTGGAAACAGTTCATGATCCTCTGAATTCAGGGCTCCCCTTGCATAGTATATATGAAGCTGTCAGTGGAAAGGGGGCTTCCCAGCCAGGAGCTGCATTTCCCAACCTCCCCTTCTATCCAGGTGGGCCATGAACTAGCGCCTCTTAGTGGAATATGAATGAAAGTGATGTATGTGACCTCCAGGTAAAAATGGTTAAGAAGTGGGTCTTTCCTCTCAATTTCTAGGCTCTAGACAAGGGGATGGTAGATACAAAGGATGGTAGAAACCTATATCCTTGAATCATTGTGTAAAGAACTTCCAGTAGTCCAGGAACATCCATTTTGGACAATTAGGTGAGCAAGCCTCATTTACAGTATCATTTGTTTCTGAGCTTTTTTATTATAACAACTAGGCTTATACTAGTTCAGGAGCTCTCGGAAAAAGCAATGTTTCTTCTTTTTAGAGTATATTTCCAAATCTTGATTTTTCCCAGTTCTGGAATATTTGGGGTCTAACTTAAACTTTTTTTCTCTTTTGGCAATACAATATCCCTCTGAATAAGTTTCATTTTTCTCAAAGCAGGAATAGCACCAGGAGAGAGTTGGTTTTCTTTTTTAGTTTCTGTTTCTCAATCACATTCCACATCCTCACACTAACCCAGCTCCTAGGTCAGCTGATGCACAGGGACTGGCCACACAGACTTCTGTAGTGTAAATTGGCACGTGGAGGTGTTTCAAAACACAGTGACCATGGCGAGAAGATTTCTCTATGCTTCTCCCCAGCCGTAACCTTTTTTCATGAGATTTAAAATTTCTATCTAATAGTTTTCATGAATGCAAATTCAAAAAAAGAAATCAAACAAACCCACAGTATTCCTATTTACCTACTTTGGCCTTTTTTAAACACCTACCATACATTGCTATAAGTATATAATAGAACTTAAAAATAGAACTATACCTTGAACCTTTTGGGTAAGACTTAAAAGTAAAGGTTTCCAACTGAGATAGGCTTAGCTGTGCATCCTAATTAAAGGGTAGTGGATTTTTAGAAAGCACAGACTTTACTTCTCTCCTGCCCTAGGCAGAAAATTTCACAGTAAATAACTTACTTGAAGACTGAATAACTTACCTCAGCATTTTGGCTGGGGAACATGCTTCACTTGTTATCTATCTAATTTCCTAACCTCAAAGGCATCTGGTGGTATTATCTTTTCTCCCCTTGGGTTTATATTCATTATGACTCTTTTGTGATTAAGGGTATGAATTAGGAAAACACTTCATTATCATCACAAACCACTGTGGCTACACATTGTGATCTGCGGGTGCCTAATACCATGGTGACATGTAGAGATTTAAAATGTCTTGTTATTTGCAATGGATTAATAAATTGTGGTTTATGTACACCATGGAATATTATGCAGCCTTAAAGAAAGATGGAGACTTTGCCTCTTTCATGTTTACATGGATGGAGCTGGAACATATTCTTCTTAGTAAAGTATCTCAAGAATGGAAGAAAAAGTACCCAATGTACTCAGCCCTACTATGAAACTAATTTGGGGCTCTCACATGAAAGCTATAACCCAGTTACAACCTAACAATAGGGGGAAGTGGGAAAGGGAGGGGAGGGAAGGGGGTGGAGGGTAGAGGGAGGAGGATCGGTGGGATCATACCTGTGGTGCATCTGACAGGGGTATTTGCGAAACTTGGTAAATGTAGAATGTAAATGTTTTGGCACAGTAACTGAGATAATGCCAGGAAAGCTATGTTAACCATTGTGATGAAAATGTGTCAAATGGTCTATGAAGCGAGTGTATGATGCCCCATGATCATATCAATGTATACAGTTATGATTTAATAAATAAATAAATAAAATAAAATGTCTTGTTAGAACTGAAAGTCGTAGCCCAAGAAATCAGGGGGAAAAAATAAAAGGCTTATAAATTAGAAAAGAGAAAAGTAAAATAGTTCCTTTTTGAAGACGACATGATCTTATTATATCTGGAAAAATCAAAGGACTGTACCAGCAAATTCCTAGAATTGTTAAACAAATTCAGTAAAGTTGCAGGATACAAAATCAACACACAAAAAAAACAGTAGCATTTCCATACATTGACAATGAAATAGCTGAAAAAGAAAGCAAGATGGCAATCCCATTTATAATAGCTACAAGAAAATAAAATATCTAGGAATAAGGACGGGCATGGTGGCTCATGCCTATAATACTAGCACTCTGGGAGGCCAAGATGGGTGGATTGCTTGAGCTCAGGAGTTCAAGACCAGCCAGAGTAAGGGTGAGACACTGTCTCTACTAAAAATAGAAAAACTGAGGCAAGATGATCAATTGAGCCCAAGACTTGAGTCTGCTGTGAGCCATAACACCATGGCACTCTACTCAGGGGGCCAGAGCGAGAATCTATTTAAAAAAAAAAAAAAAAAAAAAACACCTTAGGAATACATTTAACAAAGCAGGTGAAAGATCCCTAGTAGAGAAACTACAAAATATTGATGAAAGAAATTAAGGAGGACACAAACAAATGAAAAGACTTCCCATACTCCTAGATTGGAAGAATGAATACCTTTAAAATTATCATACTGCCCAGAGCAATCTACAAATTCAGTGCAATCTCTATCAAAATGCCAATGCCATTTTACACAGAAATAGAAAAAATAATCCCAAAATTTGTATTGAACAAAAAAAGCTGCTAAATAGCCAAAGTAATCCTGACCAAAAAAAAAAAAAAAAAAACAAAGCTGGAGGCATCATACTACCTGACTTCAAAATACAATATATTACAAGGTTGCAGGGACCTATACTGCATGGTATTGGTATAAAAATAGACACATAAACCAATGGAATACAGAACCCAAAAAAGATAAATCCACATATTTACAGCCAACCAATTTTCAATAAAACTGTCAACAACATACATTGGAGAAAGTATACACCTTACAACAAATGGGGCAGAGAAAACTGGACAACCATAAGCAGAAGAATGAAACTAGACTCCTAATGCTCATTATATGTGAAAGTCAACTCAAGATGGATTAAAGACTTAAATGTAAGGCCTGAAACTATAAAACTACTAGAAAAAGATATAGGAAAAACTCTCCAGGATGTTGGTGTAGGCAAATATTTTATGACTAAGATCTCAAAAGCATAGGCAGTGAAAACAAAAATAGACAAATGGGACTACAGCAAAAGAAACAATGAAAGGAATGAAGAGACAACCTCTTTTTTTTTTTTTTTTTTTGAGACAGAGTCTCACTCTGTCACCCTGGGTAGAGTACTATGGCATCATAGCTCACAGCAAACTCCAACTCTTGTCTTCAGGCAATCCTCTTGTCCCAGCCTCCCAAGTAGCTGAGACTACAGGTGCTCACCACAACACCTAGCTTTTATTTTATTTTATTATTATTATTTTTTTTTTTAGTAGAGATGGAGTATCACTCTTACTCAGGCTGGTCTTGAACTCCTGAGCTCAAGCAATATACCTACTTTGGCCTCCCAGCATGCTAGGATTACAGGTATGAGCCACTTTGCCTGGCTGAGACAACCTCCTGACTGGAGAAAATATTTGTAAATTACTCATCTGTCAACGGACTAATACAAGGAACTCGAACATTTCAACAGTAAAATAATAATAATAATCACATTAAAAATGGGCAAAAGACATAAGTAAACATTTCTCAAAAGAAGACATACCAATGGCCAACAGGTATATGAAAAAATGCCCAACATCACTAACATTTGGGAAATACAAACTAAAACCACAAGGAGACATCATCTTACTCTAGTTACAATGGCTATTATTTAAAAAGACAAAAAAAAAAAAACAGAATTCTTATACAGTTAGAAGGAGTATAAATTAGTACAGCCAATATGTAAAACAATATGAAAAGCTCCCAAAAAACTAACAATAAAATTACCATAGGACCTGGTGCTCCCAATACTGGATATATATATACATTTTTTTTTCAAAGAATAGGAAATTAGTCTGTCAAAGGGATACTTGTACTCATGTGTTCATCGTAGCACTGTTCACAATAGCAAAGACAGATAGGGAATCAACCTAAGTCAACAGACAAATGAACAAAGAAAATATGGTATACATACACAATAGAATACTATTTGGCCATTAGCAAAGAATGAAACCATGTCATTTGCAGCATAGAATTAGAGGTCATTATATTAGGTGAAATAGCCAGGAACAAAAAGACAAATACCCAATGTTCTCATTCATATGTGGGAGCAAAAAGCTTTATCTCATGGACAGACAGAAAAGAAAAATAAATACTAGAGACGGAATATAGTGAGCAAGGGGTAGTGGGGAGGAAAAGAACTTTGTTAGGGTACAAACATACCGTTAGGTAGAAGAGGTCAGTGCTAATGTTTGACAGCAGACTAGAGTATGTTTAGCAACAATATTATGTATGTTTTAAAGTAATCAGAAGAGAGGACTTAAAATGAAACCAACACGTACAAATGATAAACATTTCAGGCGATGGGTGCCCCAATTACCTTGAATTAATCATTACACATTTTTTCAAATTCTCATATGTACCCCATATATATGTAAATTATTATATATCAATAAAAGAGAGGAAAATGTTGTGGGGTTTGGGAAAGCCAAGAACATGGAGAGGTGTTGGAAACTGTCTGGTTTTGGTCATTAATAATGTGGATCATGGATTATTAGAAGAGACAAAGGTGTGGGAAAGGCAAAAGCACAAGCTTTTCTTCTGATCTCTTTGGTTAAATTATTAATTATCATAGAGCTGGACATGGTGGCTCACCCCTGTAATCCCCACACTCTGGGAGGGTAAGGCAGGTGTATTGCTTGAGCTCAGGAGTTCCTGACCAGCCTAAGCAAGAGTGAGACCCCCATTTCTACTAAAAATAGAAAAACCTCCATTGTGGTGGGTGCCTGTATTTCCAGCTACTCAGGAGGATGAAACAAGAGGATCTCATGAGCCCAAGAGTTTGAGGTTACTGTGAGCTATGATGACCCCATGGCACACCACCCAGGGTGAAAGAGTGAGACTCTGTCTCAAAAAAAATAATAAGAAGTATTATCATAGAAACTAACATTTATTTATGAGGTGTCAGGCATTATAATAAGGGCTTTCCATGTATTCTCTCATTTTATCCTCCCTGTATTATTCCTAATTCATAGTAGAAGAAACTATAGCAAAGATATCAAGTAATTTCCTCTAGGGCAGTTGTTCTCAACCTGTGGGTCGCAACCCCTTTTTAACAATGAAAATACATTGCAGCATTAGGAAGGTTGAGAACCACTGCCTAGAGTTTCACACCATACAAATAAAAGCTGATTTCAAATCTAGAGTGACATCAGAGCCCGTGCTTTTCATCCGGGATAGATGCATTTCACAACTGCTACTGGAATGCCTGCCAAGCAATGTGCAGGTATTACAGCAGAAAATGAAACAGAAGTTAGGTAATTTCACTTCCAGTTTCACTTTCCCTTTTGTAACGTCAGCTACAGGGAAACAAATAAAAAGGAAACCAGAAGCTGCTTGTTAAGTCTCCTTAGCATTTACCCGGAGCAGAGGAGGAAGATTTCTGAAGACAGGCAGCCTGAACCGGGCTCTTCAGAGCAGCTGAGAATTGCACGGCAAACATGAGGTAAAGATTCAAGATTCTTCTTTATTCCCTGATCGTGCTGAATGTCTAGTCAATCTTATTGTCGAATGCAAACCCTAACCAGGCATCCTCCCAAGAAAGGCCAGTTTTATTTTAGTGCCCGTTTGCAGCTTACTGAACTTCTCTCTGTGTGTGCTATAAATCTGTCTTAACAATGCTGGTTTATTTCCTCCTAAGGCATTGTCTGTGCTTCACACTGTCAGACTTCCCAAGAGCATCTCCAGAGCTGCTCCCCGGGGGAGCTGGGTTGAGATCAGAGAGGGAAGGCAGGAGAGAGAGATGTTCCCTCAGGCAGGTGCTTCATTTAAAGACGGGTCTGAGGGAATTTCTCTTGTACACTGTCCCTCTGCTCTTTCTTATTCAAAAGGTTTAAGTTGGGAGCCTTTTAATAAAAATATAATTTAACAAAACATTTCTTTTTCAGCAGATATTATAAAAGATATACTTGGAATAGCAACCCCATTTCCTGCTAAAGTGAATTTTATTTTTAATGTTGTCATTCATCTCAGATTTTGCATGAGGGTTGGTAAACTAAAAGAAATATTTTCACCCCACAATTCTTCTGATTGGCTAGAGTCCTCATATCTGAAGTATGAATTGGAGATGCTTGGGGGGGGGCATAGTCCTCACCTCTAACATCCTCTCATATCCCAGAAACATGAGATTTGACAGAGAAGAAGGGTTAGCTCATTGTGGAGGAAGGGAGCTTTCTATTCTGTCTAGGTTATGGGTGAAGTGACCGGACCTGGTTGCCTAAGCCTCAGTCCTGGGAGTTCTGGAATCCAGCGATTCTAGCCATGTTTACTTCCCTAGAAGACATACTGCCTTTCTTCTACAGGGCTCCTGATCGCTCTTCTTGAAATATTTACCCTGCTATTCTATATGTCTTCCTGATAGAAAAAAATTTTTTTTAATATTTATAGATTTCTGTTTCCATAGTAACCCAGAATCTTTAGAACCCTTATTCTTCTTTCTTGGAATTTTAGCATGGTCTTAGAATCATTCCTGTAACCATACAGATGCATCAGTTTGTCTTCAGGGTTTTTTCTTTTTTTTCTTTTTTTTTTCTTTTTTTTTTTTAGCTATTAGGACTTTCACTGGGCTTTACCTCTGTGCTCTAAGACAGTGGTTCTCAAACTTGAGCTTGCATAAGAATCACCTGGAGAACTTGTTGCAGACAAATTCCTGGGCAAGACTCTCCAGAGATCCTGACTTGGTGTTGTCACCCAACCTGGTTATGTTGCCCACCGCAGAGAAGAGCCAATATGCTGAGACAGTCAGGGTTGCAACGAGAAAAAGTTTAATTCTGAAGAGGACTTAATGGGGAGGAAGTCTCAATCATCTCCCCAAGAATGAGGAGAGATAGGGCTTTTAAGGATAATTTGTCAGGTAAACGATTGGGTGATTAAATTTGCTAATCAGTTAGGTCTGGGGAAACATTGTAGGGGTTCAGAGATCATCTTTTTGTGTTGCTTCAGTTCCTGGGGTCACAATTCCAGTAGTCAATTTCTTGGCATGGGCCACTGGTCTGGGTGGATCAACCAAGCCACTGGAAGGCGGGGCCTGGAAGATATCTCAAAAACTACCTTTAGGTTTTGAAAAGATGATGTTATATGCAAGGAAACTTAAGAATCTCTATGACCACAAGCTGTGTGATTCCAGAGTAGCAATTATACAGAAGCAAACATGGGGACAGTGACTATCATTATTTTTAACTAAGCCTGTTCCTTCAGCGTTTGGGGGGCTCCTACCTCAGATCTCACTTTGTACCCCTTTGTGTAAAAGGCAATTTTGTTAGTGCTTCTGGTTTTGAGTCTGAAGATACCCATTTTGGACAGGCTTATCAATAATTCTGACACTGCTCTAAGAAACTGTGGTGGTGAGAGCACATACAGTGAGACTACCATGGGGCCAGTCAGGCTGGGGCTGAGATGACACAGCTGGTCTGGCTGGTTTAGGCCCCACAGGACCTTCACCTCATGTCTTCCATTCTTGTTGTTTTGTAAATTAGGCTTTAACCTAAAAGTGTATATCTCGAGTAGTTGAGGGCAACTGATTTAGGAGATCAACTTTTGAATTAGAATGTTTTATATGGATCTTGGGTTTTATTGATTATTGTTTATTGTGGGTCATGGGTTACATAATAGTTATTACTATTGTTGAAGATAAGTTACTGGTGTTGAAGATAAGTTACTGGTGTTTAAGTAAGGGTGAGTATGGTTCTTGATTTTAGCTTTTATGTATAAAACTGTGATTTTGGAAATGGAGCAACAGAACTGTCTTGGAGAGGCGACTCTCACTGTTCTCCAGAATTGCTGGCCTTCTGACAAAGTTTGGTGGACCAATCCCTGTCTTTGCATACTGTCTGACAGGGACAGGTGGCCGGATCATCTTGTCTGGTAACAATGGCAGCATTAGTTTTGAGCCTGGCACATAGTGTCCTCATGGCTTTCATCCTGACAAAAAGCAGGATGTGTAAAGAACTGTGTAAACTGTAGGAACTTCTATAAGCATTGGGAGCATACTAAGTATCTTATTGCAGGTCTGAGCCCAGGAAGCAGGTGTTGGGGTGACGGGAAAACTTCCCCTTGGCCCTCAGAAAGTTTACTGAAAAATCAACTCACAATAAAGCAGATTAATAAGAGAAAAGCTATACAATTTATTTTAATACGTATAACCCAGGACACTCAGAAAATGAAGACTCAAAAAAAAAAAAAAAGAAAGAAAATGAAGACTCATTTCTTCAATGAGGTACAGAGGTTTTGGTTTTTTGTTTGTTTGTTTGTTTCTTAATTTATTTTTGGGGATTCATTGAGGGTACAGGAAACCAGGTTACATTGATTGCATTTGTTAGGTAAAGTCCCTCTTACAATCATGTCTTGTCCCCAAAAGGTGTGGCACACACCAAACTCCCAGCCCCTTGCTCCTTCCCTCTCTCAGGCACAGAGGTTTTTAAAGAATGGGAGCTTTAAAGCAGACAAACAGGTTTTGGGAAGAAGAGGCTTGAGTAGCCAGCAAAGTGGCTTTGTTATGTACAGGAAAACTTCTGGTATCAGCCCTCACAGAGAATAGATAATAGATGTTTCTTTTCAGATCCTTGAAGCTGCCAGACTCTCAAGTTTATATTTTTTAGATTAGGAAAGAATAGACCTGGCTATATTAAAGCAGATTCTCTACATTTGAGTAACTTTGGAGATGAGTAGTAGTCCATGCCCAAAACTTGTTTCTCAACCTTGTCTACATATTAGAATCCCTGTAATATTCCTTTTTTTCAATATTTTTTCAAGGTATTGATAAATCAGCCCTCTTATCAGGAACTGTATTTTGAAATAATTGTGGATCCTTTTACAACCAATAGACGGCCGGAGAGCCATGCAATGTGGCAAGGATCAATCTTGAAATGTACATGTGACCAGCGTTTTTCAACCTTTTTGTCTCACGGCACCCTTGAACCTATAGTTAAACTTCTGTGGTACACTTCAGTTATGTTGATGCAAAAAAAGTTTAAAAAAGGATATACTTACTGTGCTTTGAACTTATTTAGAAAATAAACTAATGATCTTAAAAAATTTCTGCAGCAGCTAAGATCCTCTCACACCACATCAGTTAAAAATCACTGGTCTTGATGGTCAGCAACATTCCCCCTCTTTCTACCCTCTTGGTCTCCTTCACTTTTATACTATTCCCCTGCCCTGCCCTGCATTTTGATTGGGACCAACTGAAAACAGAACTGAGCAGGAAGAAGGAGCTGGAGAGAGTCCCCGTGTGTTAGGAAGAGTGCTGTACGCACTGCAGTTGATGGTGGCCATATTCTGCATAACTTGCCGTGTTCTGTAATAAAGGTGGCAGAGTGACCCAGACGCACATTGAGAAAATGTAGGGTCTGAGGCCTCCTGAGCTTCCTAACTCCCTGTTCTAACACTCTTGGGGTTACTACCATCCTCCCCTATGAGGCACTCCAGGAACTTTAAATCAGTTCCTGCTCATCTCTATTTCTTAGAACAAATGGAGACTCAACTCTACCCCAAGAAGAATAAACAAAAAATAGGAGGGAAAATTGAAACCAAGGGTCTGCTCAGGTCTGCCAAGTTTAATGCACCCTGCTTGCTTTTGGTCACTTGCTTTTTGTTTTATGTGTGTATATATATATATATATATATTTTTTTTTTTTGACCCATGTAGCTAAAAACTGTACTGCCGAATGCTGAACTTAACCTTAACCCACTTCCTTATAGATAACATTTCTGACATGTCACCATGGTGACAATGGCTTCAGTTGTTTTTCAGGAGCCCAGGGGCAGCTCCTATTCAGTTCAAACCACTAGAGGCCACTGACCCTTTAAGTGGGGACATGCAAATGGCCTGAGAGGTGGCCTTTTGATATCAGAGGGCCATAAACTTCATCCTCAGATCATGCTAATGCCAGCATTTTCTGAACATATGAAGTGCCGTGAACCCAGACTATGCCTGGACATCACTAATTACTTATCCCCACTGCCAATCACTCCATACCTTAGACCTCCTCACTTCTCTAAAACGTAAATATCCCTCAGGCATAGTATCAGAGAGGTGGATTTGAGAGCTATTCTCCTGCATGAATCATCACTGGGCTACCTTGTAATTTTTTTCTGTTTTCCAAAACTTGTCATCATAGGGACTGATTTACCCCCATTAGTTCCCACAGATTTGGCGGTCCCTACAGAAACCTTCAAAAGCAGAGGGCAGAGCTGCCTAACAAAAACTGCTTCGTTCATGGAAACATAGCTACAGATTCAAAAGAGTGACCTGTCCTCACCCTAACACTTCTGCTGCCTGTGGTCCCCAAATTCCCATTTCCTCATGGAGGAATTAACACATATGCTAAAATATAAAAAGGAAAAACAGGAGAGTTTGTTCTTTGATTAGTATTAACACTCTTTAGGAGGGAGAGAATTTTATTTGCCATGCTCCCATTCCTTGACAGATAAATCTGTATCTCAAAGTGTCCATCTTTCTCATTTTCTCCACAGTGAGATCACTAAGAATTTCTTAGAAAGCAGCCTACAGCAACTGAAATGCCATTTCACCTGGAACATGTTAGAGGGAGAAAACTCCCTGGATGATTTTGAGGACAAAGTGTTTCACCGGACTGAGTTTCAGAACAGTGAATTCAAAGCGACATTGTGCAACATACAGGCCTACGTAAAGCACTGCAGAGGCCAGAACGAAGCAGCCCTGGAATGCTTATGGCGAGCTGAAGACTTCATCCAGCGAGAGCACGCTGGCCAGGCAGAAATCAGAAGCCTGGTGACCTGGGGAAACTATGCCTGGGTCTACTATCACATGGACCGACTCTCAGAAGCTCAGATGTATGTAGAGAAGGTGAAGCGTGTCTGTGAAAAGTTTTCCAGTCCCTATAGAATTGAGAGTCCTGAGCTTGACTGTGACGAAGGGTGGACACGGCTAAAGTGTGGAGGAAAGCAAAACGAAAGGGCAAAGATGTGTTTCGAGAAGGCTCTGGAAAAGAACCCAAAGAACCCAGAATTCACCTCTGGACTGGCAATCGTGAACTTCCGTCTAGATAACCGGCCGCCCTCTCAGAACTCCATTGACCCTCTAAGGCAAGCCATTCAGCTGAATCCTGATAACCAGTATGTCAAAGTCCTGCTGGCTCTGAAACTTCACCAGATGAATGAAGAAGATGAAGGAGAGAGGTTAGTTGAAGAAGCCTTGGCAAAAGCCCCAAGGGCAACAGATGTACTTCGCAGTGCAGCAAAGCTTTATCGAAGAAAAAATGACCCAGACAGAGCAATCGAACTGCTCAGAGAGGCTTTAGAATACATGCCAGGCAATGCCTATCTGCATTGCCACATTGGGTGCTGCTATAGGGCAAAAGTCCTTGAAATAATAAAAGAAAGAGAGTACAAAATGTGTGGGAAAAGAGAAAAGTTGCTGGAACTAGTAGGACAAGCTGTGGCTCATTTGAAAATAGCTGATGAGACCAACGAAAATCTCTTTCATGTCTGTTCCTTTCTTGCCAGCCTCCACGCTATAGCAGATCAGTATGAAGAGGCAGAGTATTACTTCCAGAAAGAATTCAGCAAAGAGCTTACTCCTGTTGCGAAACAAGTTCTCCATTTGCAGTATGGCAACTTTCAGCTGTATCAACTGAGGTGTGAAGACAAGGCCATCCACCACTTTATAGAAGGTGTAAAAATAAACCAGCAATCAAAAGAGAAAGAAAAGATAAAAAACAAACTCCAAAAAATTGCCAAAATGAAGCTTTCCAAGAACAAAGCTGATTCTAAGGCTTTGCATATCCTGGCAGTCCTTCAGGAGCTGAATGAAAAAATGTAGCCACTAAATGAAGACTCAGAGGGATTTGGACTCTGGAACCGTTAGACTTTCAGCATCTTCAGCTGAGCCAGGGAATGAGGAATAGAGATATAATGCCCATAGGGTTACTGCTGAAAGGGAGCTGAAACTCCTCCACCAAATCAGTATTCCAAATATTTAACTGGTGATATGTCCTATGCATAGATTAAGACACTGACAATAGCCCTAGATCAAGGTTATGGGAGAACCCTGCTGTGCCATGTATTAACATCTGAGTTGCTGGATCATGGGAAAATCCAGAGAGTTCTGGGAAAGGGACCAGATTGCAGGGTAGGTCCAGGGGATTGGTGATGGGGTTATTTCCCAGTTGATCTCCTGAGGGCAGTTTGCACTGTAACATTCCCTTATCATCATGGTGGAGTGATGCCATGGGCTTGTGTTTATATAAACCAGCCGGATCCTTCGCATGTAATACTGAGGTCCACTTTTGTATAGTTTTCCATCCTTGGAGTCATTTAGATCCCATAGAGGTTGGTCCCACACAGACACAATTTTCACCTTTTTAGCCACAATTAAGAAGTTTTTTTTAGGGCGGCGCCTGTGGCTCAAAGGAGTAGGGCGCTGGTCCCATATGCCAGAGGTGGTGGGTTCAAACCCAGCCCTGGCCAAAACTGCAAAAAAAAAAAAAAAAAAAAATATATATATATATATATGAGAAAAAAAAGAAATTTTTTTTATAAGATGGAGACTTGCTTAGTTCAAAAGGCTTCAGATGGTAGGAAACCGACAGAATGGGAGAATATCTTGGTGATGAAAGGCCTAGTGAAAGGTTGTAAGAAATGCCATTGACCGTGGGAGGTGGGTTTTTCCTCCCATTGGAAATATGCAGTAGGTCATATAAATACTCCCTTCAACTCTGAAATCTTCAGGGAAACCACATTTGTGGTATCCTTGGGACAATAGGGTTTTCTAAGTAGATACTGAATGCCTAAATATCAAGGTTGGTTGAACCAAAATAGTCAGCTGACCCAGCATGAGACCTTCAGCTGTGCTCTGGGCTGGAGAATGTTTGCCTGTTGAAACTACTTTAAATATAAGTGCATATCAACCTTCTTTTATTAAGCAATTCAAACATAAAAGTTTTTTTTAATTAAAAATTCTAATTAGTGTAACAATGATTTTCATGTTATTTTTGTATTAAAATATTATGTGCATTTGAGACCATCTGTATTAAAACACTATGTGCATTTGAGACCATGCTTTGAAGTTCTGAAAAAGTCATATATTTCACTAATAAATAACTTAGATGTGATGGAACATAAAGCTGTGTTCTGATTTACCTAAAATTTTGCTGTACTTTATGCCTTTCAGCCTCAGCTACTGATAAAATAAAATGTTACATAGCTATGAACTGGTTCCAAGTAATATAGGCAGGTCTAACATCATAACCACTGAATAGAAGAAACCTTATTTTCTACAGCCCATAGAGTCCAGGGCGAGAGGTTACACCTGCTCACTGCCACCATGCACCAAAATACACACAAGCATTCTGGCCACTCTGACGGTGGGCCGGCCACTTCTCTCTGTTACATCTTGTGCTTTATCACATTCTCTCTCTTCTGCCCTCTGTTATAAGAAAGTGTCACTGATTCTGTTTTATGCCCCATTCTGGACCAATCCAAATGCATGTTTGAGAGTTTTTTTCTATCAAGTATAGAATAGAAACAGACAAGAAACCCTGAAATCTCCATTATTTCTCTACAGTCCTCTGGGGGGAAAGTATAAATCACACCAGCTGCTATAGGAAACTCATTCACTGCACTGAGTTGGACAAGTGTACATTCCCAAGAAGGTCTAGCTCACTTTGCGTCAGTCACTTATTGGATCTAATGCCCAGGGAGAAAAACCACAAGTGTTTTGAGTAGAAACTAAAATGGGCAGGTGTACTGACCTCGAGAGAGTGCCATTGGCACCTGTGTGTGCTAAAAAAAGGTGTACCACAGGAAATAACTCCAAGATCACAGACCAGTGACATCTCCTCACCAGCTGCTCTTGGTAAGATAAAGGCAAAGGAACTCCAGTCATATCTTATTAGATTGCCCTCCCCAAAACAATCATTGCCAGGGCACAGGGAGACATGTGGGACTCCAACAGCCAGGGAGGTAGGGAGCAGAGAAAGTCCTGCAGAAAAGGCAGGTATAAGGGATTCTGGCCACCCAGAGACAAAGCCAACACATGGAAACCCTGAGGGCCTCAGTGCAGGGTCTCAAACTTAAACAGGGGGCCAGTTCACTGTCTCTCAGACCGTTGGAGAGCCGGACTATAGTTTAAAAAAACTATGAACAAATTCCTTTGCACACTGCGCATATCTTATTTTAAAGTAAAAAAACAAAACAGGAACAAAGACAATCACACAGGCCGTAGTTTGGCAAAGGGCTGGAGGGTCAAGGCCTGTCTCCCATAAAGTCTGGTGAAACTTCATGCCCTGGAGCCAGAGTATTGAACACTTGCTTAGCAACCCCGCTTATATTATAATAAGACCAGAAAAACAAAACTGGGTCTCCATGGCAATGAGCTAGTAACTTCCTACCCACACAGCAAAAACTTGCTTTTTTTGTTGTTTTCTAACTCTGGAGCACTGCCTGCTGTCCAGGCAATATATTGCATTATGTATATTTTTTAATTTTAATTTTTTTCTTCTTTGTTTTTATTTTTTTTATATTAAGGTTTCTATCTTTGCTACAGGTTTCCCTCCTTTTCCTCATTCTCTTTATTTTTCTCCTTTTCTCTTTGCACTCTTCTTTTCTGTCTCCTGTGGTGATTTTTTTTCTCATCTTTCCTTCATAAATCTCTCAAATGACACCCGTCATTCATCATCATTATTATTATTATTGTTAATCTGTTTTATTCTGCTTAGTTCCATATTTTGTTTCTGAGAGCCTTCCTCAGAGCCTGGGCTGGGGCACCATGGCATTGGTTTGGCTCATGGAGGCCTTGAACACCTCCAGCAAGGGCATCTCTCTAACTTTGAACTCCTGAGGGACCATATTGGCAATAACTGCCAAACTAAGTTTCAAATTTATGGAGAAATAAAATATTTTACTGACAAGCAATCGTTGAGGAAATTTACCACTACAAGACCAGCTCTACAGGAAATACTCATACCCATACTACACACAGACCACCACAATGGAACACCAACAAAGTAAAGACACCCAGGAATGAAAAGTCAAAGCTCAGCTTCTACTATGGCCCAAGCGAAAAAACTGGATGACAGATCTCCACAAAACAAGACAAACACAACTCCACCATATTTATCAATTAGCTCAATAAATGTGAATGGCTTGAATTCCCCACTGAAGAGCCACAGACTGTATGGCTGGATAAAAAAAAGCACAAGCCAATTATGTTGTCTTCAGGAAACACGTTTAACTTCTAAGGACAAAACAAAATGACTCAGAGTTAAGGGTTGGAAAACAATATTTCAGACAAATGGAAATCAGAAGAAATAAGGGAGTCACAATTTTATTCGCAGATACAAGTATATTTAAAGCAATAAAATAAAAAAGACATAGAAGGACATCATATACTGTCAAGGGAACAATACAATAAGAAGATATTTCAATTATAAATATATATATGCACCCAACTTAAATGCTCCCAAATTTATATAAAGAACCTTAACTATCTGAACAATATCCTACAGCACCATAATAGATTAGGACTTCAACACCTTACTAACAGAACTGGACAAATTCTCCACACAGAAATGAAACAAAGTAACAAGAGACATAAACGTGACCCTAGAACAATCAAGCTTAGTACACACATACAGAACATACCACCCCAAAACTATTAAGTATATGTTCTTCAATGACACATAAAAAAAAATTGTACACCACAATCAAGTTGGTTTTATCCCAGAGTTACAAGGTTTGTTCAACATATTAAATCTATAAATATAATTCACTGCATAAAGAAAATAAAAATTAAAGACCATATGATTCTCTCAATTGATACAGAAAAGGCTTTTGATAACATCTAGCATCCTTTTATGATTGGAACACTTAAGAAAACAGACTAGATGTGACACTTCTTAAACTGATAGAGGCCATCTACAGCAAACCCACAGCCAATGTCATATTGAATGGAATAAAATTGAAAACATTTCCATTCAGATCTGGACAAGGATGCCCAATGTCTCCACTTCTATTCAACATAGTAATGGAAGTCCTAGCCATCACAATCAGGCAAGAGAAGGCAATCAAGGGTATCCAAATAGGGTCAGAGGAGGTCAAACTCTAATTCTTTGCAGATGACATGATCTTATACCTGGAAAATCCCAGGGACTCAATTACTAAGCTCTTAGAAGTGATCAAGGAATATAACAGTGTCTCAGGATACAAAAACAGTACTTACAAATCAATACCTTTTATATATACCAACAGTAGTCAAGCCACCAAAAATATAGTCAAGGACTCTATTTCTTATACAGTAGTGCCAAAGAAGATGAAATACCTGGGAATTTATCTAACAAAGGACATGAGAGAGCTCTATAATGAGAATTATTAATCCCTGAGAAAATAAATAGCTGAAGATGTTAGCAAATGAAAGAATATACCATGCTTGTGGCTGGGAAGAATAAATATTATTAAAATGTCCATGCTACCCAAAGCAATCTGCAGATTTAATGCAATCCCTATGAAAGCACCAATGTCATACTTTAAAGAACTTGAAAAAATAGTACTTTGTTTTATTTGGAATCAGAAAAAACCTTGAATAGCCAATACATTACTTAGAAATAAAAACAAATGAGGAGACATAATGTTACCACCAGTCTTCAGGTTATACTACAAATCTATTGTGATCAAAACAGCATGGTACTGGCACAAAAATAGAGATTTAGATAGAAGGAACAGAATAGAGAATCCAGAGATGAACCCGGCCACATATCATCATTTGATCTTTGATAAGCCTAACAAAAACATACATAGGGAAAAGATTCCCTATTTTACAAATGGTGCTGGGAGAACTGGCTAGTGACTTACAGCAGACTGAAACTGGACCCTCACCTTTCACTAGTAACAAAAATTGATTCTCACTGGATAAAAGCTTTAAACTTAAGACATGAAACTATAAAAAATACTAGAACAAAATGCAGAGAAAACATTTGAAGATATTGGCTTGGGAAAATATTTTAAGAGGAGAACCCCATCCCTCCCCCGGCAATTGAAGCAACACTAAAAATATATTACTAGGATCTGATCAAGCTAAAAATCTTCTGCACAGTTAAGGGCACTACAAGTAAACAAACAGCCTTCAGAAAGGGAGAAGATTTTTGCAGGTTATGATTCTGGAAAAGATCTGATAAATAGAATCTACAGAGAAATCAAATTAATCAATAAGAAAAAACAAACAACCCCATTTCTTTGTGGGAACGAGGCTTGAAGAGAAACTTCTCAGAAGATGACAGGCAAATGGCCAAGAAACACATGAAAAAATTCTCACCATCTTTAATCATCAGAGAAATGCAAATCAAAACCACTTTGAGATATCATCAAACTCCAGTAAGATTAGCCCACATCACAAAATCTCAAAACTGCAGATGTTGGTGTGGATGTAGAGAGAAGGATTCTACACAGCTGGTCAGATTGCAAACTTACACAGCCTTATGGAAAGAAGTATGGAAAATTCTCAAGGAACTAAAAGTTGATCTACCCTTTGATCCTGCAATTCCATTACTAGGTATCTACCCAGATGAACAAAAATCATTGTACAATAAAGACATTTGAAACCAGAATGTTTATTGCAACCCAATTCATAATTGCCCAGTCATGGAAGCAGCCCAAATGCCAATCAATCCATGAATGGATTAATAAATTGTAGTGTATGTATACCATAGATACTATGCAATCTTAAAAATAAATGGAGACTTTACATCGTTTATGTTTACCTGGATGGAGCTGGAACATATTCTCCTTATAAAGTATCTCCAGAATGGTAAAAAAGAGTACAATGTACTCAATACTGTATGAAACCTATATATGATTACTTACACATTCATATGAAAGATAAAACAGAAATATAGTCCAGAAAGAAGGAGGGGAGAGGAGAGAGAGTGGAGGGGAGGAAGGAGGGCTAGTGGAGGGAAGGTATTTGGTAGTATCTCACCTAATATGTACAATGTAAGGTTACATTTCAAAACAACTAAGAGTATACTATAAATGTCTTAAACCACAAAAAATAAGTGAGGTGATCATCATGTTGATCAGTTTGATTTAAGCATTCCACATTGTATATCAAACCATCACATTGTACCCCATAAATTTATGGTTATGATTTAATAAAAATTAAATTAAAAAAATCAATCAAGTGGCTTGGCACCTGTGGCTCAAGCAACTAAGGCGCCAGCCATATACACCTGAGCTGGTGGGTTCAAATCCAGCCTGGGCCCGCCAAATAACAATGATGGCTGCAACCAAAACATAGCCGGGCATTGTGGCAGGTGCCTGTAGTCCCAGCTACTTGGGAAGCAGAGGCAGGAGAATGGCTTGAGCCCAGGAGTTACTGTGAGCTGTGATGCCACAGCACTCTACCCAGGGTGACAGCTTGAGGCTCTGTCTCAAAAAAAAAAAAAATCAATCAAGCTTTGAAGCAAATCAAGGACACAATACCCTTCACAGTAGCTTCAAAGAAAATGAAATACCTGGGAATATATCTAACAAAGGAAGTTAAGGTTCTCTTCAGAGAGAATTATGAAACTCTGAGAAAAGAAATAACAGAAGATATTAACAAATATAAGAACATACCATGCTCTTGGCTGGGAAGAATCAACATTGTTAAAATGCCTATACTGCCCAAAGCAATCTACAAATTTAATGCAATCTCCATTAAAATATAAACATCATACTTTGATGCAATGAAAATAGTCTTATGGTTGGGGGGTCACCACAACATGAGGAACTGTATTAAAGGGTCACGGCATTAGGAAGGTTGAAACTACTGTCCTAGAAGAAAGTGTGGGAAAACTCTTGATGCTATTGAGCTGGGGAAAGACATGAAAAAGACTCCACTGGGATCACAACAGCAACAAAAATAAATAAATGGAACTTAATTAAGCTAAAAAGTTTCTGCATAGCTAAGGACACAGCAATTAAAGCAAACAGACAACTTCAGAATGGGAAAAGGATATTTGCATTTTACGAATCTGACCAAGACTTAATAACCAGAATCTACAGAGAACTCAAGTTAATCAACAACAACAAAAGATCAAACAATCCCATTTGTCACTGGACAAGAGCTATGAACATTACCTTCTCTGAAGAAGACAGATGAATAGCCAACAAACACATGAAAAAATATTCATCATCAGGGGAGAGCAGAGAGAGAAAGAAGGCGGGAGGGTTGGAGAAAGGAAGAGCAGAGAGAGGGAAGGAGGGAGGGGGTGGGGCCTTGGTGTATGCCACACCTTTTGGAGGCAAGACACGATTGCAAGAAGGACTTTGCCTAACAAATGCAATCAGTGTAACCTGGCTTATTGTACCCTCAATGAATCCCCAACCAAAAAAAAAAAAAAAAAAAAAAAATATATATATATATATATATACACATCATCCTTAATCAAAAGAGAAATGCAAACCAAACTTACCTTGACATCACCTAACCCCAGTGAGAATAGGTTACTTCACAAAGTCCCAAAGCTGCAGATGCTGGCAAGGGTGTGGAGAAAATGGAATATTTTTACACTGTTAGTGGGATTGGAAACTAATACAGCCTCTTTGGAAAGAAGTTGGAGAATCCTCAAAGAACTAAAAGTAGACCTTCCATTTGATCCTATAATCTTATTGCTAGGTATCTACCCAGAAGAAAAATCATTTTATCCTAAAGACATTTGCACTAGAATGTTTATCACAGCTCAATTCACAATCACCAAGATGGAGAATCAACCAGTGTACAGTGGCTTGGCTGACCTACCCAGAACAGCAGCCCATACCAAGAAACTGACTCAAATGGAATTGTGACCCCAACCCAAGAAATGACTCAACACCAAAAAATAATTTCTATGACCCTATAATTTTTCCCTGAACCTAACCAATTAGTAAATCCAATTACCTAATTCTTTGCCTGCCAAACAGTGTTGAAAAACCCTATCTCCCAAATTCTTAGGCAGGTGGATTTGAAAAATTCTTTCCATCTCCCCACTTTGCACTATGCAGAATAAACTCTGTTGTAAACCTGTTGTCTCTAGGTACTGGTTTCCTCTTGGGGAGTGAGCAGATGAATCTGGTTGGATGGTAACATTTTCTGTGGTTTTTGGCCAGGGCTGGGTTTGAACCCGCCACCTCCAGCATATGGGGCTGGCGCCCTACCCCTTTGAGCCATAGGCATCACCCCATGGGTGGTAACATTTTCAAGAGTATAACACCAGATGAGAAGGAACTATCTGGTACTCCTCTTGATGATGGAACAATACAGAAAGAAAGAACAAAGAAAAAAAACTTCCTGGGAGGAAAGGGATCAAACAATATGAATTATTACCAGAAAGCTCCAAAAGTATACCACAGTCACTTCACCAAGACTAGTCTCACAAATCTTTTGCTCCCATTAATCAAAACCTGGTAAACAGAGATCTTTACCTTCTGCTTAACTGGTCTACACAGAGAGAGAAGCCAGGAATCTGGCTTATAGAAAATTTTCAGAAGATCAGGTTCTTGGGTTCTCTTTGAAAGGTCAAAGACAGAAAATAAAAGATTATTCCCAAATGTGAATGAAAGGAATCAGAGTCTAGGTTTTGTGTGGCAACATTGGCCTTTCCACCTGGGTGCAAGTGAGCTGAGTTTGAGAAAGAAGTTAGCACGTGGGTTAAGGTGGATGGGAATTTAAAGGGTCGGAGGGATAGGAATTGGCACATTTACTCTTTCCTGGGTGGGACATTCATGTACTCATTTCTTCCTAGGTGACCTCAGTTTTATTTGGACAGGTCAGTTCTATTCGACTCTATCATCCCTGTCTTTTTAGTCTGTTATAAGGAGCTGGATGATGGGTGTGGTGCCTCTTTGACTGCTTCCTGCAGGTAATGGGTAGCATAGGCTGCCAGTAAGGAAAATGGGAGGGGTAAGGGAGTGGTATTTATAGGAACATTCTTGGATCTTCAGTCTGAACTGGTTGATATCCATGTAAGGTGAGGATGAGTGGTTGTTTTTGGGGTGACTGCCTGGTCAATAAACCAGGAGATGAGGCAGAGGATTACAGGTCTGAAACTGAGAATGAGAAAGATCATAATTAACGGCCCTATCACAGACAATAACGAAGAAGGCCATGATTCAAGCACCACAAGGTTGGAGTAGCATGATGGCACAGTAAATTATTGTTAATTCCCACCACTGAGAAATCTGTTTGTTTTAGAGGACCCTTATAAGATGGCAGTGTAGAAAAGATCGCTCCCATGTTTATTAGAAAAGACAATGGCTTACCTTCAACTAGCAAAAATTCCCGGAGTTTAGTTTTCCAGGACAGTGTCCAGAAGGCATCCTGATTTTCTGGGGATCATCACTTTTCAGCAGCTAGGCCCAGGAAGTCAGGAAATTTTGCTAGGTCCTAGGAGTGGCTATGAACCAGATCCTCAGAAGGACCTGGACAGTCAGTCTTCCAGTGAAGACCTCCACAGGCTGGGCATGGTCTTGGGGGAAGGTTTGAATTTGGGCACTGCTTTGGCCAGTGTCCTGGCCTACTGCATTTAAAACATGGTCCTGGGGGAGATTTTTTTTTTTCGCACTGCTCAGAGGAGTTTTGAGAAATAGCCGAGTTTTGTCTAATGGCAGAAGGCAATAACTGGATCTCTGAGGGGCACTGCCACACCTTGAAGACCAGGTCAATGAGATCTTGCTGGGGAGCCTGAGGGCCCTGGGGGAATGTTTGGATTTTTTTTCCCAGATATTGGATGCAGACTGAAAAAATAAAATGCATGTTAATAGGGTAGAGGTGAGGATATCATATAAATCCTGACAGGTCAGATTGTATGACTGCATTAGATATCTAAATTCTTGAAAGTATTTTGTAGAATCTGTGGAGAACGAATCTACTTTCTGCCTTACGTGGGACAGGTCTAAGAGAGAAAAGGGAACAGGAACCCTGATGATGCCTTCCATTCCTGAAACCTCTTGCAGGGAATATAGAGGTTGTTGTGGTCTGGAAATGGAAGGCCCAAAGCTGTAACTGGACCTAGTATGGAGTGGAGAAATTGGGTTCATCGTGTTTCTTTTCTCTTCCAGGTGGGGGGCGGTGGAGAGAGGGGGAATGGGATATAATTCTGTGGGTAGGAAGGAGCGTGAGGGAGGGAGGGCTGTTTTTGCAACCTGCAAAAAGTAAACAAACCAGAGTGGGATCAGTGGGAAATGGTGAAATAAAACACAAAAGATAAAGAAAGGCACAAGAGACAGAGATGGAATTGAGAGGCAAAGAGGGGATCAGGAGGTCTGGGATATTTTTCTCTATCGCCAGCACCTATGTGCGCAAACAGCTTTGCTTTTAAGGAGACAGTATAAAATTGGTTTTTAAGGAAGTAAGAGACATTTTTCAACTTAATTATGAGAAGAGAAACAGACACAAATTACCAGGTAAACATAATCTATTATTACTGTGTGACCTCTAAAATATAGGCAACACTACATATCTTCAAGATTAGCTGGAAAATGTACATGACTGCTTTGAAGCCACATACTTTATGGTCACTCCCTGTAAAGTTAAAAACTAAAGTTTTAGGGAAAACATGTTTTTCTTCTGCTAAGTTAAAAGTTGAAGCTTAGAAAAAATATGTTGTTATCTGTTGAGGAGGGTCAGTAGAGGGGACGGTTCATCCCCTGGATATTGTCCCAAGCCGAAGGGGCCCTGCCACCTCACAGCTCGCACTCTATAGGCTGTGGAGGGTCAGAAGGTGGGGGGAGCGGGGGCGGGGTGTCTTCTGGGTTGAAAGAAGACAATGGAGATTCAGAGGGTCAGGGGAAGCCAGCTTGACCTGAGCAAGAAAAATTTGAGAGGGTTCACAAGACAAACACAGAGAAGGAATGTTTCAGAGGAGAAAGGGCTGGATGTAGTGAATCTTCAACCATTGCCTAAATTCCAACAATAATTATAGAGATCAGTGAGGATCGAGAGGTCAAAGGTGCCATTTTCAGGCCATTGTGAGCCACTGTCTAGTTTGTACATAGGCCAAGCAGTATTACAGAAAAAGATGAGGTGTTTAGGTTTAAGGTCAGGATAGAACCATAGAGGCTTAAGGTGACTTAAAAGGTAGCTTAAAGGTGAAGAAGGGGGAACCCAAGACTGAGGGGTTCCCACATTGGAAACTGGAGGTAAAAAAAACAAATGAAGCTAAAGCGAGGATGTAAAAAGAACTTTCAAGGAGGAGGAGGAAGGAAGTGGTTGACGCTGGGGTGAGAGAGGTACAAAGCCTCCACATGTGACCTCTAACCAGCTGGAAGGAAGTGGCCGAGGCTGGGGTCAGGCAGGTTACCAGGCCTCCACATGTGACCTTTAACCAGTGGGAAGAGTGGCCCAGGCCCATGGGAAGGCATCCCTAAACACAAGGCACTGGACGGGCGAGTCTAACTTGCCAGAGTTAGGCACAGACCACTGGAATTTTTCAGCCCAGCATGGGGAAAGAGAAGAAAAGTTTAAAAAGCTGAGAGAGGGGCTATATACGACTGCTTAAGAGGCCCAGAGATAGGGCAGCACCTGTGGCTCAGTGAGTAGGGTGCTGGTCCTATATACCGAGGGTGGCGTGTTCGAACCCAGCCCCGGCCAAACTGCAACAAAAAGATAACTGGGCATTGTGGCAGGCACCTGTAGTACTAGCTATGTGGAAGGCTGAGGCAAGAGAATCGCCTAAGCCCAAGAGCTGGAGTTTGCTGTGAGCTGTGACACCAGAGCACTCTTCTGAGGGTGATAAAGTGAGACTCTGTCTCTAAAAAAAAAAAAAACAAGAGAGAGAGACCCGGAGGGGGAGGGAAAGAGGAGTTGGAGTGAGGAAAAGGAAAGAAAAGTTTAAAAAGTTCAGAAAGGGATTCTAGACAAATGCTCACCTCACCATTAAATGGATGAATTTTGGGCAGGGATTGGAAGATTCCATGGTTTCCCTTCATCTCATTGGGACAAGAGTCCATCTAGTTGGGTCTGACGGTGTATATCTCAGCCCCCCGAGGGGGCTTCTCCCTGTCTTGGGTTCTTGGCACCAAAATGAGAAATCAAAGACCAAAAATAAGAGATTATTCCCAAACATGAATGAAAGGAAACAGAGTCCAGGTTGTATGGACAACTGCGGCCTTTATTTCCACCCAGGTTCAGGTGAGCCAAGTTCAAGAAGGAAGCCAGCACATGAGTTAAGGTGGCTGGGAATTTAAAGGGTCGAAGGGGTAGGGATTGGCACATTTACTCTTTCCTGGGTGGGACATTCATGTACTCATTTCTTCCTGGACAGGTCGATTCTATTTGATTCTATCACTCTTCACTGCAGCTTTCCAGAAGAACGGAGCAGCTTGGTTGATCTTGCTCACTGCCCCAAAACGTAGGGAGCAAAGGTCCCTAAAGGTTTTCTGAAATATCACTGACAGGAAGTGGATTGATTAATAAGAGAAAAGACATACAAATTTATTTAACGTATACATAGGAGCCTTCCAAACAAAGACCCAAAGACACAGGAGAAATTGTCCATTTTAATGCTTAGGTTCAACTAAGTCTGGATAGCCATGTAGAAATATGATTGGACAAAAAGTGTTTGATCTTGTAGGGGCAAGGGGAAACTTGCCCTTTCCCCTAAAAGTTTGCTGAAAGATCAACTCATGATTAAGGCAGATTACCAAGAGAAAGAATTTCTTTACCGTGGGCATGGGGAGAAATAACAGAGTAATAATGCGAGTTCCTGATTTGTTTTCTGAGGAAGTTAGATATCTTTATGTAGGCCTTTAAGAGGGGAGAAAGAAATTAGCCCTTAGGGAGGTTGCTAGGGAGGATGAATAAATAGAGGAGAAATTGATTGACAGATTAACCTGAGAGACAGATGTTTATAATCCAAATGATTAGGGCCAGGTCATTCCCAGCCCACCTTCCTGAAATATTTTGAGATAACAGGATGGGGAGGGGAGTCACCTTTGACCTTCTTATCAGGCCAGTGTAGTTTATGCAGATTGAGGGAAGGCCTCCTCTGGTATTTCTTGAGAATGGCCTTCAATTCAAAATATTATTTATACTGGGGACTCATATGTTAGAGTGAAATTTCCTTAGCTCCTTTATTCTGATGCCAGTAGACTGAGCGGGGGATACACCATAGAGCTGTTTACATTGTTCTTGGCCTCTTTGTGCAGCCTTCCTTTCTTGGTATGCCTCCCACAAGTAAATTTTTTTTTTTTTTTTTTTTTTTGCAGTGTTTGGCGGGGCCTGGGTTTGAACCCACCATCTCCGGTATATGGGCCAGCGCCCCACTGCTTTGAACCTCAGGCAACACCCTCCCATGAGTAAATTTTATGGACTAAAACTACTTTTTTACAAAATAATTTGTAAAGTCTGTCTTATAATGAAGTTTCAGAAACCTCTGCATCAGAATCTCCTAGAATCTTACTAAAAATGCAGTTCCCTGGCCCCCTCCCTAGACTGATGGTCACATTTCTGGGAATGTTTTTTCACATTCTTTCCAACTGTGGTTTCTGGGTCATGGATTTGAATAGTGTACTGTGGCTAAACCACTACCAGTCTCAAGTTTTGAGTTTCCTTTTCCTCCTCTTGCTGATTAAAAAAGGTTTCACTTTCGAGTTTCTTTTCTCTCTGCTAAAGGCAGTTAGGAAACATCAGCTGATGCCTTTCCCCACTCCACCTCCCCCTTATATAATTCTTTCAGCATTGACTCGAGAACCTCTGAGACAGAGAGCTTTCTGAAGAAAAAAACCAGCCTGGTCCCCAGCCTTTCAGAACAGCAGAGAAGCAGACAGCAATCATGAGGTTAGTGAAATAAGAATGCGTAACCACTCTCCTGCTTGAATGCAAATTGTAAGCTGAGGAGCTTATGTGCAGGCGAGTTCCTGATTTGTTCTCTTGCTTTAGGGATTCCACAGGCTTCTACTAGCCTTTATCAGTTTGGGGGCAGGGCATTTTTGTGGGGGGGTGTAATAATTTCTATGGCTCTTTCTGGTGTACATATTCAGTCTCCTGAAGTTTCTCGAACTGTTCCCTGTGTGGAACTATTAGCTAGCAAGAGAGGGGGGCTTGGCAGAAGTGTTACAGCCACTCAAGCACAAACTTTGCTAACTCAAGGCTGGACCTAAGGGAATTACTCTTTATGGGATTTACTGTTGCTGTTTTATTTGAAAACACCAAGTTAGAGACTTTTTTCTTAGAATTTTAAAAAGAACCGTTTATTTTCAGCAGCTACTGTGAAAGATGGAATCAGTACTGCAAATGCAATTCACATAGAGGAGAATTTTGTCCTGAAATGTTTGATCACTTTAAGGTGGGAAGTGGAAGAAACATTTCTTACTGAAGGGCGTTTTTTTCATTTCTTATTATAATGCCCCTCCATAGTTTAGCATTTATTTTTATTGCTGCATTGAATGCTGATTAGCAACAGAAAATAATTTCTCTTCAAAAACATAATGACTGAATCTCTGGTCTAATACTAGTCTAATCTCTAATAATGGCAAGCTAATTGGTGGTTCCCTGGAGGTGGTGAGGATTGAGTAGGAAAGTTCACAAAGGACTCTTTTGGGATGATAGCAATATTTGATAAGGAGATAGTAGTAGTGGTTGCATAGACATAAACATTTGTCAAAGCTCATCAAACTGTATACTTAAATGAATGCATTTTGTTATATATAAAGTATAATCTCAGTAAACTTAATTTTTAAAAATACATATAGACCTGCTAGAATTCTGCCATGGGATAGTATATCAGGGAGAACTAAGAGAAAAAGATGCCTTTTCCACCACACATCTGTGGGGAAGGATTGAGGGGGCATTGCTGGGGCAGGAGGGAAGGGAAAGTGGCTCGCCTGCCCTCAGCCCTCAGGACTTGCAAGTGCTCTGCAGTGTCCCATTAGGGGATAGCATGGGTAAGAGCAGTTCACTGCTAAGTATCAAGTACCCCAGGCTACCCTTTTCTGCAGAATAGGTTCGTGGTCGAGAGTGATGTTCTGCATGAGTGGGGCTGATCAGAAAGCCAGGCTCTGCCCAGCATCTTGGTAGTCAGCCACACGAGAGGCTTTCCGGCGTCCTGTGTCTAGATGTGTCTGGGGCCCCTGGCCTGAGGAGGTCTGAGGCAGCGAGGCAGGGGCTCTGGACTATGCCGGACTGAAGTCCACACCAAGGTGCCCCTATTCTCAGAGGCTATAGGAAGAGAGGCAGGTTGGGTTGCTCTGCTCCAGCAATGCCAAAAATTTCCAAAGGGGAAAATCACCTGGTGAAATGACTCACCCCTGCCAGCTAAAGAGCACCCCCTCTGCCATCCACAGAAGAACTTAAAAGTATAACACTAACATCCTGACCATCCTGGTGGTAACAATTCCTTTGTTATCAGTAGTTGGCAGGCGCTCTGCTAAGCGCTTTTCATGCATATTATCTCATACTTGTATTACTCTCCTATTAGCCCTAGGAAGCAAGAGCTATTATTTTTGTCATTAACCTTATTTTCTAGATGAGTAAAATGGGGCTTAGGAGGGCAAAGTACTTGCCCAAGACCTCACATAGAGAGTTGGTGTTATAGCAGAGTCCTGAATGGAATCACCAAACTCTACTGCTGAGGACCTTCTTCTGGCTCTGTGCATAGAGGCCTAAGATCTCAATGCCATCAGTCACACTCAGTCTAGGGAAGGGTTTGGGATGGGTAAGGCCAAGCTCTCAGGTTTCCTATCTGGAGATGAGGATTTTACTGGATGAAGAGTGCCCAGCAACCTGCTACTGTCAGCCAATATGCAAAAACAGGGATAGGTCCACCAAACTGTTAGAAGGCCAGCAATTCTGGAGGACAGTGAGAGTAGCCTCTCCAAAAGTATTCTATTTTTCCATTTCCAGAATCATGTTTTATACATAAAAGTTCAAAGCAAAGACCACATTAACCCTTATTTTAAATAATAATCAGCATAACCCAGGGATCTATTACAACATTCCAATTCAAAAGTTAATCTTCTAAATCAGCCACTCAAGATAGCCATCTTTAGGGTGGGAGGTAAATTTACAAAAGGATAAGAATGAGAGATGGGTAAAGGTCACTTAGGACCTAAACTGATCGGACCAGCTGTGCTATGTTGGCCCTAGCCTGACTTTCTCCATCTTATTTTCACCACATGTGCTCTCAATTGAGGACAGCTTTTTATTGGTGACCCACCCACCCCTTGGAGTGCCCAGAGCCACATCTTGGATGAAGATGAAGTGGCTTTCTCTAGGGCAATAATTCTTTTAATTTGGATAGAGGGAAAAAGGAAATTCATTCTAGAGGATTTTAAAGATGAAGGAATAAGGCTCATTGATTTAACTTGAGAAATATCCCAAGACTGGGCAAAGACATCACTGAAATCTAGGTGTCCTGTGATCTTTCTTTCCTCCACTTGAGATTTCCTGACTCACTGTCTAATTCCCTTTTTTTTTTTTTTTTTTTTCAGTTTTTGGCCGGGGCTGGGTTTGAACCCACCACCTCTGGCATATGGGGTCGGCGCCCTACTGCTTTGAGCCACAGGCATCTAATTCACTTTTCCATGTAAAAGGCAAAACTAATGTTTAAAATATCTCTAGAACAGCACTTCTTTTTATTTTTTTATTAATCATAGCTGTGTACATTAATGCGATCATGGCGCACCATACACTGGTTTTATAGACCATTTGACATATTTTCATCACACTGGTTAAGATAGCCTTCCTGGCATTTTCTTAGTTATTGTGTTAAGACATTTATACTCTACATTTACTAAGTTTCACATGTACCCTTGTAAGATGCACCCTAGGTGTAATCTCACCAATCACCCTCCCTCCACCCATCCTCTCCCCTTCTTCTCCTCCCTCTCCCCCTTCCCCATATTCTTAGGTTATAACTGCATTATAGGTTTCATATGAATGCCATAAATTAGTTTCATAGTAGGGCTGAGTACATTGGATACTTTTTCTTCTATTCTTGAGATACTTTACTAAGAAGAATATGTTCCAGCTCCATCCATGTAAACATGAAAGAGGTAAAGTCTCCATCTTTGTTTAAGGCTGCATAATATTCCATGGTGTGCATATACCACAATTTATTAGAACAGCGTTTCTTTTTTTTTGTAGAGACAGAGTCTCACTGTACCGCCCTCAGGTAGAGTGCCGTGGCGTCACACGGCTCACAGCAACCTCTAACTCTTGGGCTTACGCGATTCTCTTGCCTCAGCCTCCCGAGCAGCTGGGACTACAGGCGCCCGCCACAACGCCCAGCTATTTTTTGGTTGCAGTTTGGCCGGGGCTGGGTTTGAACCCGCCACCCTCAGCATATGGGGCTGGCGCCCTACTCACTGAGCCACAGGTGCCGCCCAGAACAGCGTTTCTTAAAATGTGGCACTGGGACTCCTGCCACTGAATTCCAGGGTACTTGTAAAAGCACAGATTTCTGAGCCCACCTCAGATTCATTGCACCAGAATCTCTTATTCTGTCAACCTAAAATAACCAAAAGGTTCCGGATCCAGATAAAAGAGTTTATTCAGGTGCTAAGCTTGAGGGTGTTCATTGCTCTACAGTGTCACATTAAGGGATGGGATGGGTAAAAGCTGAGCTATATTGAATAATAGTCACTGATGCTTCTGATGTGGTGAAAAATGAGAATAATTTACAAGTTGCTGAAAAGACTTGTGTTTTCCATGTAACAGCTAACGTGCAGACATAAAGTTTGATTGGCTACTACTATTGATTATATTTAAGAGAGTTGGTTAAAATTCTATTGTAAAGAAGTAACAATCACAAGGTTCTCTCTGTCCAATGGTATTTAGTTTAGGTTTGAACAACAAACAAAACAAACAACGACAGTGGTTAATGCATAACTTTTCAACACAAAGACCAGAAAGCCAACAGTCAGGCAAGTCATTCATGTTAATCTGAGTCGGCTTGCAGAGTTTAACCTTTCTCCCTAGCATACTAAATTTGGAAGGTCCTGAAATTCTACTTTCTTTTCACAGTACCTTTTCAGTCTCTCAAACCACAGTTTCCAAGGCTGTCTGGCAAGTATTCCCAGCCACGGTGAGCTCAGCATCACTGCATCAATTTCACCTTCCTTTCCTCTTTGATAAAAGCACAGACCTAAGGGTTAGCACCCTGGGTGGAAACCTTATCAGCATTTGCTTGGGATGAATAAGCTGGAAATAAAATCAGCCTGGACACTAGCTTTTCAAAATTGCAAGGAAACAGCCATCATGAGGTAAATTGTCCCTGCTTCTCTGACAGGAAATTGGAAATGTCTCACAAATCTTGTTCTTGCATATAACTTCCTGAACTGTGCTATCTTAGTATTTGCTCAGAGATTAAATATTTAGTAATTCAATCATGAACCTACTGTCCCAATTCATGCATGTTTATTTCTGTGGCTCTGTCTGACACAGAGGGAAGTCAGAGTTGAGGGCTGGGAAGAGGTTAGGGGCTTATTGAGAGACTGGAGGGGACACACGTTCACATCCTTTCAGGCTGGTCAGTGAAGGCTGAGACCTGGAGAAAAGTTACTACCCAGTCTTGCTCCCTCTATGATTTCTTATATTCAAAAAGACTCAATAAGAGGTTTGTGGATTTTGTTGTCGTTATTTTACATACATGCTTGTTTCTCAGCAAACATGCTAATGATTCATTCAGTATTGCAAAACTCCGATTTATGATGAGATCCCTTTCACACTGAAATGTGCTTTTTGAGAACAGGGAATATGTCTACCTGAGTCGTCCCCTTACTGAATTGCTAGACCTTCCCTGTGAACTAAGAATAAGGAAAATGTTGCCATCTCTTAGACTGTTCTGCAGACCAGCTGGATCACAGTCAAAGTGAGTGCTCTGTTAGCATGCAATTACTGCATCCTGCATTCTGATATTCTGATGGATTAGATGGAAATAAGATCCAGGAAAAAACATGCATTTTTAAAGAGGACAGCAGATATGTCATAGGCACAGAAGGGGTTGGTTAATTGAAGAGATGCTCCATCTCCAAATTCCCTCTTCCTTAAATGCATACAAGCCTCCTGCATTGTATGTGTGTAAATGGGAGGGAGAAAGCCCCAAGTAGGTTAGAGAAGGGGGTGGTGGTGGGAAGGATGTTAACATGAAACAAAGCTTTCCTGTTTGGGGAGTACTTCAGGAATGGGAAAGTGGCCTTTGGCAATCATTGCCCAAAGTGATGTCTTTTTAGAGAAGTGATTTTCAACCTGTGTGCCGTGGCACACTGGTGTGCTGTGAGAAGTTCTTAGGTATGCTGTGAAATGTTTTAAAGATCATTAATTAAATTATTTTTGAAAGAAGTTCAAAGCACAGTAAATGTATTCTTTCTTTTACTCTTTGTTTTTTTAATTATTAATTTAAGTGTACCATGGAAGTTTAACTATAGGTTCAAGTGTGCGGTGAGATAAAAAAGTTTGAAAAACGCTGTTCTAGAGCCTTACTACTCAGTGTGGTCCAAGTCTGAGAACCTCTGGGAGGCTGTTAGAAAGGCAGCATCCTAGCCCGTCTGATTCCAGATCTACAATTTAACAAGATGTGATTGGGTTCATATACATATTACATATATACATATTAAAGTTTGAGAAATACAGCTCTGGAGAGTTCCTTGGCTTACTTCATGTAGTTGGTGGGAACATAACCAGAACGCCTTTGGTACAAGCTGCCTCTGAGGTTCACTCAAAGCCCCTACTCTTACACTTTAAGAGGGCCTCTTTAGGAGAATTTCAAGGTTCCACTCTAGTAATGGGTTTGACTAGACTCTGGAAGGAGTTGTGGCATCTACCCTGGGGTTTGTGGGTCGTGCCAGCAGGCTATGATGGTCCCAGTAGGTGAGCAGGAGAAGGAGGGGGTGACTAAATAGGTTGATTCTGGGAATTTCCTGAGGACCAGCAGGAACTGGTGGTGACCTTAACTGGGTGGGTTATTTACATCATGGTAGCCTGAGGCCATGGGAAATCTCCATCTGGGCCTGAGGGAATCCTACCTCCCCAAGGCCTTCCATGAGATGCAGACCGTCCAGGTAGGACGGATATTCTGCTCCCCAAGTTTCACCTGAGCCTAGACATTCTTTATTAAGTAACTGCAGCCATCATCTCACCTACCTGCTTGCATTTTCTGAAATATCAGAATTTGATTACTGTTAACTAATTTATGTAGACATATAAGGAGAATGTAATTTTACATGTGAAATAAATTAGTAAGTAAGGAAACCTTGGCAAATGGAGTATTTGTTTTTAAAAAGGCAATAGTATTTTAATACAAGCCTCAGTAACTGTAGGTCTGGAATGCATTTTTTTTTTTTTTTTTTTTTAGTTGAGATCTCAGGACATTCAGTCTAATGTACTTTGCTCGAAGGAAAGATCTGATAACAAATACCTCATCAAATTGGAGATCTTAGGAAGGAAGGCTTAAGAAAAATCAAGGGACCTAAATTCCAATTTTCAATAGGTTTTATAATCATAAAGCCACAGGAATGGTTGGCTACCTTCCTAGATTAACTGTTCAACGTCATCATTAAACATCTTAGCATGGCTAGCTCTGGCATTGGGAACATGGTGGTAGGAATGGAATTTTTCCAAGAGTCCCATACTCTAGGTTCATTCACAGGTCCAGGAATATTGAGTTGCTGTTCTGTTTGTCCTACACTTTCTTGAGTAACCAACATCCTCTGACGCTGATACATCACAAGATGAGAACATGTTTCATCTTGGAGGGGAGAATTTTCATCAGTAAGGGCTTAAAGTTTAGTTTGGTAAGATCCCTCTGGCACATTATTATGTCAAAGCAATTCCTTCTCCCCCTAAAAAAGAGAGAGATAGTGTCTTTAAATCTGCAAGATGATTTCTGAGTTTGTTGAGATAAACACATCCAAAGTCACTTTCATTCTGTGGGTCCACCGGATACCTTCTAGCAATCTTTAGGCAGTGGTTCTCAACCTGTGGGTCTCAACCCCTTTTTAACAATGAAAATACATTGCAGCATTAGGAAGGTTGAGAACCACTGCCTTAGAGTGTTCAGGTATTTTCAGGCACTGCTATGCACCTATAAATCTGCAGACACACTCTGTTGAATAGAAATCCACCTTTTCTTTTCTCCCTCTAAGCTTCCTAATATGTCTATCCATCAGCAGGGTTAATTTATGTTTCAGTGCCTTTATTATGATTTTAGCAGCATAACAGTTATAAACCGATTTGTGCAGTGGTCATCTTCATAAATCACTCTTAGTGACTATTTTTAAATAATTGCTAACTGAGTTTTGACTTGCAGTGGTTCATGTAGGGCATCTGGAATCCCCAGGTGAAGCCACATTGAAAAACTCTAGAATGGAGAGGGAAGATGTTGACATTGCTAGACTCTGGATAGGGAAGAAAAGAAGGGAAGAGACTTCTGATGAAAGAGGCACATGTGTGAAGAGGATATCCAGGCACAGTGGGCAGCTTCCCTTCCTCACTTCCATTGCTTTGGTCTGATTCTGTATGTATGTCTTATTATTCAGCATTTTACATGCAGTCATACTGGATCAGAAATGGTTTAGGTCAGTATTATTGAAGAGCAAGACACCAAGCAGCAGTGTGGGTGCCCGTAAATTGCAAATAAAGTCAGTGGCTCCTCATAGAGTCAAATGTATTCAATTTAAATACCTTCTCCTTATTCTGAGGTCATATTCTACTTACTTCCTCAGTGATAATAAAAATGTTTCCTTCCTTTTCTGTCTTTTAAAATAAAATGTTGTTAAGAATAGAAGATAGATGTCTTTTAGAGATGACTTTCCTTCCCATGTCATAGTGTTGCCAAATACATTGGTAGCCCTATTTGGTTCATAATTTTTTTTCTGAAATCATGCTGGTCTGTGAAATCTAAAAATATAGACAATCCTGGGTTCTATGATTTCTTGAGGTTCTTTCCAATCTTATGGTGCCAAGATTATACTGCCAAGAAAAGAGGAACATAAACTCAGAGTCAGGAAGACATACCCCCAAGGCCCAACCAAATGCAGATGTGGGAATATACTTTGAAAACTCTTGCAACTTACTCAGCTAAATAAGGCAAGTGATCATCCTTCGTGCCTTTCAACTACAAAACATAATTTTTTTCAATGTTGTTTGTTGGTTTCATGCAACAAATTCATTCTTTCTGAGGATTTGGCCTGTGTGGTGGAAGACTACTTCAGTCAGATTCAACCGAGCTTCCATGGTCTGTTTTTGAATCTAGGGACATGGTGGAGATGAGAAAGAGAAGAGAGTCTAAATCACATAATGTGTTGGCAAACATCCCTGAGCTTTCATTTCTTTACATGGATCTTAACAAGACTGAGGCTCTGGAGGCAGAGAGGGCTGAAATAGCTTTCATTTTTCTTAGTATCCCTAATAACTAACAAAGTGACATAAAAAAGTATCCCAGGAAAGTGATATTTAGCTATTAAATAGCTTAACATTCTGTGTGAGGGCTGAGACCTGGCATGGTAATTGAGCAGGACACGCGAGATGCCCACTCCTCTCACTGCAACTGCTTCCCCCATGCATCTGACCTCACCTCCTACACATCTGCTTACGCTGTGTAACGGATGTGCTTTGTGCTTGTCTGCACAGACAGTAGCCATAGAAAAGTGAATCTAGGAAGCAAGAGGAAAACACCTCCACTTCTGTCTAGGAAAACTTAGGAATGTATATTAGAGGAACAGAACCAATAGGATATGCAGACGATTCCTCACTTAAAAAGGTTTGACTTTTAATTTTTCAGTTTTATGATGGTGCAAAAGTGATACAACATTCTGTTTTTCACTTTCAGTTCAACATTCAGTAAATTACAAGAGATATTCAACTTTTTTTTTTTTTTTTGAGGCAGAGTCTTACTTTGTCACCTTCCATAGAGTGCTGTGGTATCATAGCTTACGGCAACCTCAAACTCTTGGGCTCAAGCAATCCTCTTGCCTCAGCCTCTCAAGTAGCTGGGACTACAGGTGCCCACCACAATGCCCAACTATTTTTAGAGACAGAGTCTCACTCTTGCTCAGGCTGGTCTTAAACTCCTGAACTCAAGCTATCTACCCACCTTGGCCTCCCTGAGTGCTAAGATTATAGGCATGAGCCACCACACCTCGTCTGAGATATTCAACATTTTATTATGAAATAGGCTTTTTAATAGATGCTTTTGCCCAACTGTAGCCTAAAATAAGTATTCTGAGCACATTTAAGGTAGGTTAGACGATGCCGTGGTGTATGATAGGTTAAGTATATAAAATGCATTGTTCACTTAGGATATTTTAAAGTTATGATGGGTTTATTGGGATATAACTTCATTGTATGTTGTAGAACATCTGTATATAAAGATTTTATTTTGAAAAATTGGCTTGTGTGTTAATGGAGGCTGAGAAGACCCATGATCTGTTGTCTAGAAGATGGAAACTTAGGAAAATCAGTGGTATAGTCCAAGGCCAAAAGTCTAAGAACCATAAGAGTCAATGCTGAAAGTTCTAGTCCAAGTCCAGCCCAAGGACAGACTAGAAGACTAATGTCCCAGCACAAGCATTTGGGAAGAGAGTGAATTCTCTCTTGCTCTTCATTTTTATACTATTCCAACCCTCCATGGGTTGGATGATACCTCCCCACATTGCATAGAGCCCTCTGCTCTACTCAGTCTACCAAGTCAAATGTTTATCTCTTTGAAAAGCATCCTCACCCAACCCCTGGAATAACACTTAATCAAATATCTGTGGCCCACAGCTTTGATGTGTTTAAGCTGACACATCAAATTAAAGATGATAGGGTGTGGTGCTTGGCAGTGCGCATCACAGTGACCATGTTTATTTTCTCCCCAGTGAGAACACCAAGAATTCCCTGGAGAAAATTCTTCCACAGCTAAAATGCCATTTCACCTGGAACTTATTTAAGGGAGAAAGCGTCCCAAGTGATCTAGAAGACAGAGTGTGTAACCAGATTAAATGTTTAAACACTGAGTTCAAAGCTACAATGTACAACTTGCTGGCCTACATAAAACACCTAGATGGTCAAAATGAAGCCGCCCTGGAATGCTTACAGCAAGCTGAAGACTTCATCCAGCGAGAGCACGCTGGCCAGACAGAAATCAGAAGCCTGGTCACCTGGGGAAACTACGCCTGGGTCTACTATCACATGGGCCGCTTTTCAGAAGCTCAGATTTATGTGGATAAGGTGAAACAGTCCTGCAAGAAGTTTTCAAATCCTTATAGCCTTGAGAGTCCTGAGCTTGACTGTGAGGAAGGATGGACACGGCTAAAATGTGGAAGAAACGAAAGGGCAAAGATGTGTTTTGAGAAGGCACTAGAAGAAAAACCGGGCAATCCAGAATTTGCCTCCGGACTGGCCATCGCCATGTACTGTCTGGATAATAACCCACAGAAACAGTGGTCTGTCGATGCTTTCAAGGAGGCTGTTGACCTGAATCCTGATAACCAGTATGTCAAAGTTCTCTTGGCCCTCAAACTGCAGACGATGAATAAAGAAGCTGAAGGGGAGCAATTGGTTGAAGAGGCTCTAGAGAAGGCTCCTTGCCAAACAGACGTCCTTCGCAGTGCAGCCAAATTTTACAGAAAAAAAGGCGACCTAGACAAAGCTATTGAATTATTTCTAAAGGCACTGGAATCCATACCAAACAATGCCTACCTCTGTCATCAGATTGGATGCTGCTACAAGGCAAAAGCCAGACAAATACAGAATGCAGGAGAATCCGAAGCTCGTGCAAACAGAGAGAAGATTGAAGAGCTACAGCAGTGTGCCTTGGACTATTTGAATAAAGCCCGTGAGAGGGGCCTAAATCCTCTGAACCCAGACTCAAATCTCCCTGAGCTCCTGGAAGCAGAAGAATGTTACCAGATATCCTTCAGTAAGGAGCTTCCTCACGCTGAGAGGCAACAGCTCCTCCAGGGCCACTGCCACAGTCTGGAGCGTGGCAGGGAGTCTGCAGACACCACCACCGTGCAGCAACATTTACAGGGTTTGTCCATAAGTAAAACATCAACCGAGAAGGGAGAGATGAAACAGCAGGCACAGAACACAGCTGAAAATCCACTTCCACAAAATGTACCGAATTCTTGGTATCGTCAAGGATTAATTCACAAGCAGAATGGAGATCTGCAGCAAGCAACCAAATGTTATGAGAAGGAGCTGGGCCGCCTGCTCAGGGACGTCCCTTCAGGCATAGGCAGCTTGCTCCTGTCTGCCTCTGAGCTTGAAGAGGGCAGTGAGGAGACCAGCCAGGGTGCAGGCAAGTCCAATCCCTGAGGACTCCCCAACTCTTGAACTGAGTCAGGAGGCCACGAGGGATAGAGGGTAGGAGGACAGGGGACCCCGACCTGGGAGTCCTGAGGGGGCTTGTCTTGCATGTTGCTCGGAGGTAAATTTTTAGAGAATTGTTTTTTCATGTTCTTTCTCCCCTGTTCCTTCCAGCCACATAGTTATCTAATCAGCTGGTATTACGACTGATCACTAGTAGCAATAATGCTTCAGGCCTATGTGCTGCTGATTACCTCAGTCTGCACTCGGTTCACCACATAACCCCCATTTGTGCCCTCCTTACCAAGGCCGTTAGTGCTGACCTCCCACCCAGAAAATCTTCAACCTTCCTTTTCCCCATCTCAATGCCGTCCAGTCTGCTGGGCCTGGAAGATTCACTTTTGACTAACTTGAAATATCCCTTACGTCTTTCTATATACGTGTGTTCTTGAGAGTGAAACTTTGATGTGTTCTTGATAGCACTGCTACAATAAATCTAAACATTTCAACTCAGAATAGAGGTAATTGTATTGTTTTTGTATGGGACTATTAATTTGCAAAGTCTCACCTACTAGGGATAGTGGGTAATTGCTAAGCCACACCATGCTAGTTTGAAATGTTCACTTTAGCTCCTCCTCAGAGATAACACTGTCCTGCAGCCAGACCATCCTTAGACTACGGAAACTATGATTCTCGTTCCAGCCCAGGAGGCCCAGCTAAACCCAGTGCTCAGTGAGCAGAGCTACAGCTGACAAGGTGTCTGTACATACAGGAATAGATGGGCAAATACCTCCCGACAGAATATGAGGGACACCAGTGCTAGGCTGGCCATAAGGACAGAGGGTCCATCCAGGCCACCGACAACCCCTTTAAAACTGCCAGCATCTGACATGGTGAAGTCCATTTTGTTCAGATAAAAGTTAGACCTGGGCCAAGCACAGTGGCTCATGCCTGTAATCCTAGCACTTTGAAGCCAAGTCAGGAGGATGCCAGGAGTTTGAGACCAGCCTGAGCAACATAGTGAAACCCACCATGTAATGGATATTGGAAACTAAGAAGGGGGAGGGTAGGAGAGAAGTGAAGGATAAAATCTACCTATCTCATACAATGTATGCTATTCTAGTGATAGGTACTCTAAAAGCACTGACTTCAGCATTATAAAATTCAGCCATGGAAATAGAAAAAAGAAAGAAAAATAAATAAAATTAATCCATGTAACAAAAAACATTTGTACCCCTAAATCTATTGAAACTTTAAAAAAGAAAATTAAAAAGTGATATATTCTACTCTAGGAAGAAAAGGATTAGCTGGGCATGGTAGTACACATCCATCATCCCACCTACATAAGAGGCTGAGCCAGGGCGGTATCTGTGGCTCAGTGAGTAGGGCGCCAGCCCCATACGCCGAGGATGGCAGGTTCAAACCCAGCCCCTGCCAAACTGTAACAAAAAAATAGCCGGGTGTTGTGGCGGGCGCCTGTAGTCCCAGCTGCTTGGGAGGCTGAGGCAAGAGAATCGCGTAAGCCCAAGAGTTAGAGGTTGCTGTGAGCCATGTGACGTTATGGCACTCTGCCCGAGGGCGGTACAGTGAGACTCTGTCTCTACAAAAAAAAAAAGGAGAGATCAGTGTAACCTGGCTTATTGTACCCTCAATGAATCCCCAACAATAAAAAAAAAAAAAAAAATTGCAATGTAAAAAAAAAAAAAAAAAAGAGGCTGAGCCAAGAGAGTCACTTGAACTCAGGAGTTTGAGGTTGCAGTAAGCTATGATCATGCCACTGCATTCCAGCCTAGGTGACTGAGTGAAGCTCTGTCTCAAAAATGTCTCAAAAACAAACAAAATTTTAAAAAACAGACTAGGACAACAGGGGTCCGTTAAATTCATGGAGAATAGTCTCCTTAGACCAGCAGTTCTCAACCTGAGGGTCACAACCCACAGGAACTGTATTAAAGGGCTACAGCATTAGGAAGGTTGAGAACCACTGCCTTAGACTTTAAGATTTTCCTCTGCATTCCATTTTTGATTCACTCATGAATATAATATCTAGTCACAAGGATGTAAACAGAAAAGTAAAAGGATATAAGTATGATGATCATTTGAATGCTTTCCTTTGAAATTCTTTTTCCCCTAGATTGGGAACTAATGTAATATTTGCGATAGATTCAGGAATGATTCCCTAGCTGCTTTAACATCTGGAAACTTCTTTGTAGGTTTATGAGTAGCAGAAAGACTATGGCCTTTGACAACAAACTATGAGTTTGTCTCTCTGAATTTAGAATTTAGATCCCACACCAAGAATGCACATAACCAGCCCTTGATATTCACAGATGTAATGTATAGACCTTTGACCATTTCCAAACTCATGACCTGTCAGGGATATCAAGTTTTGCCCATGGCAAAAATACATGGGTCACTATGAAAATTTTGAGACAGACTATTATTATTTCACTTCCAAGAAACACAGTTGACAGCATCCTTTCTGATTCATTTGGGCAAGTTTCAAGTTGCTCAGCTTATCAGTATTGCTGGGAGGGCTTCATTTGTCTCTGTGCAGGTTTTATGTTTCTTGATTTTTATGAATCTCAAAACTTTGAAGCCAAGTCAGGAGGATGCCAGGAGTTTGAGACCAGCCTGAGCAACATAGTGAAACCCGCCATGTAATTGATATTGGAAACTAAGAAGGGGAGGGTGGTTATATTACCATTATTTTTAAAAATATTTAATTTCCTCTAAATGTTAGGGCAAAGTTGTCACCATCTCCATGGTAACAGCCGTGACCATAGGGCAGACAGCGTATAGACAGACATGTAGGCCTTAAGGCTCAGAACCACTAATTAAAGCCACTATGGATTGTCCTGCAGAACGTGTTCAGTCATCTGAAGACAACAGAGGTCACGTGAGTAAAAGAATGACCTGTGGCTCTCAGCCCTGACCTGACCAACAAAGGATTCTTTCTGCCTTGGTTTTGACTTGGTCCCTCTTCACAGGTCTACTGAACGCACTTGCACCAGTTCAAAACACCTTCCTTTGAGCAACGGCATATTTTCATCATTTTCTAGAAAATGAACTGTTCAGTGGAATATTTCCAGGTTAAGAGCAGCCAGAGCAGCTCCCCATTATTCATTTTTCTATATAATCACACTATGTCAGGAATTGAATGGAAATAAAGTCATGAGGGGATCTGAAGGTCAGCTGCCAGGGAAATGACAGGCATATCCGGATCCCTGGCCCATGACTCTTACAGGTTTCTATGCCTGGCTGAGCTTCAGGATTTCTGCAGCACTAGTAGCTAAACTTTTAAATTTTCCCCAGCCCTATGACACAAAGTATTCTCTAATCACAAAGGAGGAGGTGCACTGAATTTAGGTATGCCTGGACTCTAGGAATGCTCACACCAGCCTCTGAGCTGGCAGTGTTGGTTGATATCATCAGGATTCAGGAACCAGCAGGATGTGTCCTTTTCTCTCTCTCATAGATGAATTAGAGCTGGTAACCTGCGGAACACGTTTCACTCCTGGTACTGCTGTTTTGTGATATCCTCAGTTTGATGTAGGAGCAAGAGCCAGAGAGTGAGGCGCATACTGGTAAATGTTTACCAATGGCTCTCCAAAAAATCCTTCATTTGTAACATTTACCACTCAGCAATTTGCACAGCATACCCCACCCATGCCCAATTTCAGTATACCGATGTGAGTGACATCATCGCAGACAACGGCAGGAGGTGAATTTTCTGTTCTTCCCCTGCTCTTTCTGTTTTATTTTATTTTATTATTATTATTTTTTTTTGTAGAGAGAGAGTCTCACTTTACTGCCCTCCATAGAGTGCCGTGGCGTCACACGGCTCACAGCAACCTCCAGCTCTTGGGCTTATGTGATTCTCTTGCCTCAGCCTCCCGAGCAGCTGGGACTACAGGTGCCTGCCACAATGCCCGGCTATTTTTTTGTTGCAGTTTGGCAGGGGCTGGGTTTGAACCCGCCACCCTCGGTACATGGGGCCAGCGACCTACTCACTGAGCCACAGGCGCCACCCCTCCCCTGCTCTTTCTAATGCCACTCAATTGAAATGGAAAACTCCATAAGTTTTCTCAACCACGAATTCCAAAGCAACCTTGGTCAAAAAAAGATAGGATTTGTTTATAGACTTAATCAATAGAATTAACTGCATTCAGTTAATTCTTAATTACTCAGGCACACAGATTTGTGTAGGACGTCCAGATCCAAATGGAAAAGGATATAGGATAGTGAACCATGCAGAGCTCAGAGCTGGGGGCCAGGAACAAAAGAGGAACTTGGTATTCTGAGCAGTTGAAAGGTAGGTTATATTTACATTCGTTCTGACAAAGTTAAAATAATTAAAAAGAGAACACTGGGGGAAGTATTACTAGATTTCATTCCTCTTTTGTTGCTTATTTGAAAAGCAAAGGGACTTAAAATTTTCTTTGACATTTTTAAACCCCTTCTTTTCACTAGATGTCAGAAAATATAATAGATAAGTTTTAGTGTGAGTTTCCAAAGGGCCAGCCTCTGGGGTATGAGTTTTAATTCAGGTTTATAAACATTAAGTAAAGGTGAGATAAATTATATCCCAGATGCTTAGGCCTATTCTAATACTCCACTCAAAATATTCTTTTTTGGCCAATGTAATAGCTTAAGCCTAGAGTAACGTCAGCCCTCTGGGAAACCAAGGTGGGCAGATCACCTGAGCAAGAGTGAGACACTGTCTCTACTAAAAATAGAAAAACTAACCGAATGTTGTGGTGGCTGCCTGTAGTCCTAGCTACCTGGGAAGCTGAGACAAGAGGATTGCTTGGAGCCCAAGAGTTTGAGGTTGCCGTGAGTTAGGATGTAACCTGGCATCTAATTCATACTCCTGGGCTCAAGCAATCCTCCTACCTCAGCCTCCTGAGTGACTAAGACTATAGTCATTGGGTAGCATAAGACACAGAGAGAGACTATCTCAAAAATATATATATATATATTCTTTTTTATTTTTTATTTATTTATTTTATTTTTTTAGAGACAGACTCTCACTTTGTCACCCTCTGTAGAGTGATGTAGCATCACAGCTCACAACAGCCTCCAACTCCTGGGCTTAGGCAATTTTCTTGCCTCAGCCTCCCAAGTAGCTGGAACTACAGGTCCTTGCCACAGAGCCCAGCTATCTTTTGTCGCAGTTTGGCCGAGGCCGGGTTCAAACCCGCCACCCTCAGTATATGGGGCTGGCGCTCTACTCACTGAGCCACAGGCGCTACCCTTTATTTTTTATTTTTTAAGAGATAGAGTCTCACTCTCTCTTCCAGGCTGGAATGCAGTGGCATGATCATAGCTCACTGCAGTATCAAACTCCTAGGCTCAAGATATTCTTTTTTTTTTTATTTATTTATTTTTTTTTTTTTTGGCTCAAGATATTCTTATACTTCAGCCTGCTGAGTAGCTGGGATTATAGGCATGAGCCACCACACCAAGCTCCAGTCAAAATATTCTGTTTGAAAGTTCTTATGCAATATATGCCACCGCAAAGCACAGAATCCTACTCTTAACTCTTGCATTGCTGACTACTGGTTATATTTTAGCCCTATATAAAAACTACTTGCTTCCTTCCAAACTAGGAGACCCTAGTCCTCTCTAAGACTTTTGCCAAGAACAAAAGTAATCTCTCCATATTTCTCCTCCTTAAACAAGAGGAGATTTAGGGCAATTTTCCAGCAGGAAACAAAATGCTAGAAATATAATCCCTGGGTTAAAGCAAGTGAAATTGCTTCCATAATGCCTCCTGGACAGAGCATCCCGTCTTTCATTTGGAGTTAAGAAAGAAATCCAGACCTTACTGACTGCTGGTGAAGTGAATTGCATGGTGGAACCCCTGCCCAGCATCTTTGTCCAGTTCAGTTTCATGTTTTCTATATTACTGGGAGCTGACAAAATGGCCCCTAACTCATATTTGTCGGTCAGTCTGTGATAAGAATTTATACTCCCGTCACTGATAGGCAGGGATGGGAGCACTAAAGTCAGCTATTGACTGTCTCCTGGAGCAGTCAGGCATTTATTTTGCCATTAGATGCTGCTTTTACGATCCTACCACCAGAACATTGTCTTGTTTTCCTGGGGGAAGGGGCTTAGGCCTGGTGAGAAGTAGGAAATACTCTGCATGGAAAGGCTACTGACCTGCAAAAATTAACAACACACAAGTGCAGGCATGGAAGATAGAAAAATGAGAAACTGTGATCATGGGCAGAAAGGTGTAATACCTTTCCTCACCCATCATAAAGGTCACCTCTGACACTCCTATAACAAAACATAAGCTAACAAGAGAAAAAGCATAATAAATTTATTTAATTGAAGTTTTACATGACATGAGACCCTTCAGAAATGAAGACGCAAAGACCTAAGGAAAACTGTCAATTTTTGTGCTTAAGTTCAGTGAAGAATGGACAGCAATGCAGATATGTATCTGGACAAAGGGTATGATCTAATGGAAATAGACTAAGGGATGAACACAGCAAGAGCCATCTGTTCAATTCTTCTTGGCCTCTCTATATAGCATTTCTTCTTCATGAGTGTGGGGTAAGATTGCTCTAGAATAAGGGCCTTTAAAATAAAAGGGAGACAAGAAAGAGAAAGTTTATCTAGAAAGTAAAACCTTTCTGGGTTTAATGGGTTGCTTTGGCAGAAAGGGATTCTAGTTTCTATGACTCGTTTTGGAGAAGAGGAATTCTAATTTCTATGACTCGTTTTGGGGAAGAGGAATTCTAGTTTCTATGACTCGTTTTGGGGAAGAGGAATTCTAGTTTCTATGACTTACTCCCAGAGGAGAAGCAGAGTGGGAGGTAGGAGGACAGGATAAGATCAGAGAGAACTTGCTTCTGAGACCTTCTTATGCCCTTCAGTTCAAAGTATGCGAAGGCACTTCACTTGGGGGTGTTATGTTCTGAGTCCTGACAGCTACAATGAAAAGACTGAGACCAGTTGCTGAGGAAGGAGAGAGCTTCCCACTAACTCAGGAGTCAGAATGGAGAGCCGGGCCTGCAAGTGTTCCTGCTCTGTGTGGCAATATTTATGCTGAATGCCGACGTGAGGAACTACGGTCAGGAAGCCTCTTGATCTCAATTTTTATGATGATTTATTTCTTTTGGGGTTCTTCCTAACTGAATGAAGAAGCTCATATCAGGCTCAGCACCTGTAGCTCAAGTGGCTAGGGTGCCAGCCACATAAACCGGAGCTGATGGGTTCAAGAAGTTTCGTTACATATAGTAGATTAAGTTTTAACTTTAAATTTTAGGATCCTGGCACCAGAAGTTTAGACACAATGGAAAATATGTTCTACTTCCTTGCACTCAAAGAAGACAGGTAAGGTTAAACAACATATAATTGCTTCAATATGTAGCTTTCAGCAGCAACCTACTCAGGACCCCCCTCTGCTATGCTGGGGGCTTTGAGTTCTTCTTTCTTCTCAATACAATGAACTTTACTACTTATCCTTAATAAACTTCTTCGCTTGCCATCTCTCTTGGTCCATTAATTTATTCCTTGACTTCATAAGACAGGAACCTGGTTCAATAATTCAGGTAGCGTAACTATAATAAGTACGTAATAGGTACATTGCCCCCATGCACATGGCAACTCAATAATCCAAGACACCAGTAGAAGCGACCAAAGAAATTTCATCGTAGGATCATTGAATGAAGAAATCTCATATTCACCTCCCTAAATGAGTTTGAGGGGAGGAATTTTAAGGGTTTGGGAATGCGCTGAAGCCTGGAGATTGTTGGTTGATCAAAAAGTGCAGAGTGAAGTCATGGGAGATGGATGTGAAGAAATCACATTCTCATACTGATTTAGTTCTTCTGTGGGGATCTTCAAACTGGGTAGGATCAACTGTTCTGCTGGAATTCAGGTCATAACAACATAATAAGCAGTTCCTAAACAAAAGCTTATGATTATAATGATAAGGGATCCTATCCATAAAAACAACAGGGATATAAATTAGTGGGAAAAAGTACAACCTGATTAATGTTTAATTATAACCATATTTCCATTCAGAATTCTTTTGAATCCTCCATAAATATGGCTTCATCAGGAGTGAGTGGAGGGGCCATACTCATGTGATGGGTCCTTCTCCAACTTGCAACTTTCAACAGGAGATTATAAGTCGCAATGCAATAAGCCCTAGCATCTTTGAAGGGATTCAGTGCATGCCACCCCCACATATGTCACTTTGACAGAAAGATTATTTTTGGCTAAAAGTAACTGAGAAAAACCAGACTCAGGATAAGTTCCCTTCTCTACCCCTATTTGCCTTAAGACAGACATAAATGTCCTTTGTGAAGGTGCCCCCCACTCTTTCTTCCCATGCAAGAAAGGGGACAACAACCTTGTCACTAGAGATGAGATTGTTAGGTAGTTTGTTAGGAATTAGGCTCTCCTGGGAAGGAGGACAATGCCGTGCCCCCAGGCCTCCATCTTGGTGCCTCCCACCTTAATATTGTCCCAAATGACTGCTCATACCTGGGGAGGAGGGATCACCCCATGAATCTACCAATTGGAAATTAATGCACCAACTGCAAAAGGATATAGAAGACTCTCTGGCCTAACAACAGGTATAAGAGTCTTGAAGGTGAACTAAAGCAGTCTAGTTCACTAGATAATTAAGACTAATTATCATGCGGTCCACCCTCAGAGAAGTTCATGGGAGGTCTGTATGTGCAGTAAGACTCTGTTTCCAAGGTAACATCCCTTACCCTCTAAGTGTATAAACTTGCCCCAGACCCCAAATCAGGAAAACAGACTTGAGCTCACCTTCTGCATCCTTGCTGGTCAGTCCTGCAATAGAGCCTTTCTTTTCTCAATAGTCTGTACCATAATACTGGCATCTCTGTATATCAGGCAGTGAAGACTTTTGCTTGGTAATAGAAATGTAAAACTTAACCAGGATAAAGATACATTTTTATCAAAAAGGGTCAGGAGCAGTGACTCACATCTGTAATCCCAGCACTTTGGGAGGCCAAGGGAGGCCTCACTTGAGGCCAGGAATTCAAGTATTACCTGGGCAATACTGAGATCCCATCTCTACAAAATAATAAAAACTAGCCAGGTGTGGTGACACATGCCTCTCACCCCAAATACTCAGGAGGCTGAGGCAGAAAGATCATGTGAGCCCAGGAGTTTGAGGTGACAGTGATTTGTGATGACACCACTGCACTCTAGTTGGGGCAACAGAGCAAAGAGCCTATCTCAAAAAAGCAGGGAGGGTAAATTTTTATCCAAAAGCTACACATTCTTCTCCTCAAAAGTATACAGTACTGGGTGGCACCTGTGGCTCAAAGAGTAGGGCGCTGGCCCCATATACTGGAGGTGGTAGGTGCAAACTCGGCCCCAGCCAAAAAATGCAAAAAAAAAAAACAAAAAAAGTAATACAGTATTACTAGAGTCTTTCCCCCGATATAGTAACAGAAGAGGGAGAATTAATAAAAGAGAGCCCCAACAGCAGGATGCTTTTTTTCACCAAACATCTGCAACTGCCTGATACAGGGAGAGTTGCAGGGATCAAAGAGGACAAAGTCCACTTCCTGTTAGCAACTCCACCAAGTTAGAAGAAGAGGATCCGCCTGCCTAAGCCACAGTCCCAGAGGTCCCATTAAACACCCCTCAGAATCAAAACCACAGTGAGAAAGGACAAAAAATAACACAAGTTGATGAGGATGTGGAGAAAGGGGGATACTCACATACTGTTGGTAGGAATGTAAATTAGTACCGCCACTATGGAAAATAGCATGGAGGTTCCTCAAAAAACTGAAAGTAGAACTATCATATGACCTAGCAATCCCACTGCTGGGAATATACCAAAAAAAAAAAAAAAAAATTAATATATGAAGAGATAATGGCACTCCCACGTTTATTGCAGCACTATTCATGGTAGCTAAAACATGAAAGCTCCGAGATGGGTGGATTGCCCTGAGCTCACAGGTTCAAGACCAGCCTGAGTCAGAGTGAAACCCCACCTCTAAAAATAGCCAGGCATTGTGGCAGGTGTCTGTAGTTCCAGCTACTCTGGAGGCTGAGGCAAGAGAATCTCTTGAGCCCAAGAGTTTGAGGTTGCTGTGAGCTATGACGCCACAGCACTCTACCAAGGGAGACAAAGTAAGACTCTATCTCAGTCAATCAGTCAATCAATAAAACATGGAGGCAACCTAAATGTTCATCAATGGATGAATAAAGACAATGTGGTATACAAACACAATGAAATATTATTCAGCCATAAGAAAGATTGAAATGCTGGAACTGGAGTGTATTATGTTGAGCAAAATGAGCTATACACAGAAAGACAAACTACACATGTTCTCACATACTTGTAGAAGCTCAAAAAAAGAAAAGTAGATCTCAAGAAATAGCGAATAGAAGGCTGGGTACCAGAGAAAGGGAAGGGGAAGGGGAGGAGAGATGAAAGAGAAGTTTGTTAATGGGTACTAAAATACAGTTAGATAGAAAGAGCAAGTTCTGGTATTTGACAGTACAGTAGTGTAACTATAATTAATAATAATTATTATTGAATTATTGAATATTGTACATTTCAAGATATTTAGAAAAGAAGTATTAGAATGTTTCCAGCACAAAGGAAAAATAAACTATTGAGGTAATGGAAAACAGCTATGGTCAAATAATCTCTACCCCTCCACACAACCTCCACTTCTGGAACAAATCTAAATGAGAAATCTGAGAATCAGATTTCTAATCATATTTTTACTGATTAGAAAACTCACAGGTGATGTTCTTCCAGCAGAACAACTCTAAGCTTTCAGCTTGGCTCAGTTCTGTAGTTGTTACTAAACTAGTAGGTCTTACTCCTTAGCTACTAGCTAGTCTCAGCAAAAAGAAGCCATAGTTATAGTCCTCTTGGCTAAATTCATCACAAATGTAATAACATTTTCCAGCTAGTTGGTAGATTGGCAGAAGATTAAGGTTCATTGCACCAAATTCCCTCATTAATTAATACTGAAACTGAAGGAAAGTACTACCAAATCCAAAAAGGGGGGGGGACCAGATATGTAGCAGCACCCCTCGCCCCCTACCATAAGAATGTGACCTTTTGTAACTGTCCTAGGAAATAGCCCCAAGCTGAAGCAGATAACCGGTAACTGGTTCTGAAAGAAAAAAGCTAAGCAAATGCTTAACTGCTGCTCTTGTCTTAAGACAGATGAGTAATGAACCGGAGTTCTTCTTATCTGGAAAAGCCCCTATGTCTGCTACCCCTCCCTAAAGCCCCTGCTATGTCTGCTACCCCTCCCTAAAGCCCCTGCTATGTCTGCTACCCCTCCCTAAAGCCCCTGCTATGTCTGCTACTCCTCCCTACTTTGTGGTTTTTGCCTTTATAAGTTTGTAAAAACTGCTGTTCAGGGCTTGACTCCTCGGCTCCTAAAAGAGTTGCGAGTCAAGCCTCAGCATGCTGGAATAAAATCCTCTTGCTGTTTGCATCAAACGCCGTCTCTTGCGGTTGATTGGGGTCGTCATCGCTCAGGGCAGAGTTGGGGGTCCTGCCCCAAGTCTTTCAAAACCTGCCTACCACTCCAGGTACTGAAACCAAAATCTTTTTCCCTAGCAACTGAGCTTACTTAATAGAGTTTAGGAGTGGGTAGTAGTGTGTGTGTCCTAACACAAGCTATTTTAACAACATCAATTCCCCCCACCCTGAAAACATAGAAGGGATTAATGAGCAGTCACGGCTTGGCTGAGTGCCATGGGGAATGCTGATCTGGTAAGTGGCTCCTACAGGTAGAATGCACCAGGGAAGAAAAGAGAGAAACTAGAGGGTGTATAAAAACTATCTACCTGCTTATATTAAAATGGAAGGACAAAGGAAATTTTGACAAGGTTACCTATGAGAAAAGGAAGGAAAAAGAAAGAGGGATGATAATAGGAGCCAGAATTCTCTGTATTTGGAACCGTGTCAATATTTTACCTAATTATAAAAACAAATTTATATTGGCTCAGCGCCTGCAGCTCAGCAGCTAGAGCATCGGCCACATACACGGGGCAGGCAGGTTTGAACCCAGGCCTGCCAAACAACAACTACAACAACAAAAATTTCTTTTAAATAGCTGGGCGATATGGCAGGTGCCTAGTCCCAGCTACTTGGGAGGCTGAAGCAAGAGAATCACTTAAGCCCAAGAGTTTGAGGTTGCTGTGAGCTGTAACGCCACGGTACTCTACCAAGGGTGACATAGTGAGACTCTGTTTCCAAAAAACAAAACAAAAGAAAACAAAACAAATGTATACATGTACTTAGAAAACTAATCCTCATAAGCTTTGTAAAGTATTATATCAATAAATTGTCCTGATTGCCCTCTTATGCAACAACAAAAAATAAGATAAATGAATGATGAATAAAGAAATGAATGGACAGGGGAGGAGACAAGATGGCTGACTGAAGCCAGCTTTCCACAGAGGCTCCCATCCATTAGGAGAGTTAAAGGACAAAAATTCAGCAACCTGGTGGATTTGAGCTGCACTAAGGGAGAAGGTTGAAGAACGCACGTTAACCTTCTGACGTGAGGTGAGCTGCGACCACAAGGATACAAACAAAAGGTACAAAATCCATCACCAAGCGGATGGGGGTCCCCTCCCCCATGAGAATGGCTCAGAGTGCCCCACAAACAATCGGGCAGAGTTCAAAGGTCCTTCCACTACACTCCACGGGAGAGACCCTCTAAAAACTGGACCTACCTCCCCTACTAGGGTGCCACGGCGTCCCCCTGCCAGGCATAAAACTGTATAAACTGTACATAGTCTCTACCTGGAATTCTGAGCTCCCAGTGCTCCCCTTTACTCACACTGAGGTCTGGAGGCCAGTCCTGGTCAGTGGAGAGGGGACCTCACCGGAGTGGCAGTTCCCTGAGGCACAGTGTGACAGCCGTCTTTTGGTGACAATACAGCCAGGCATAAAACTGTGTAAAGCTGTGTGTGTTCTCTGCCCGCAACCCCAGGCTCCCAGTGCTCCCTGCACGCCCCTCTGCTCTCGCTCCAAGGTCTGGAGGCCTGTCCTCAAGGGGTCCAGACTCTTGAGAGATTGCTCGAGGGGTGTAGACAGTGCTGGGCTGCAGCCGGTCGGTGCACACTCTGGGGTAGGGGAGCGGAGAGAGGACGGTTTGCCGGAAGGGAGCTACACCAGAACAGTGGTTGCCTGAGCCATAAAACAGCAGCCCCCTTTTGCTAGCAATATGGCTCACTACAGAATATTCTGAAGCCACACCCCCTGTCTCCCTGGGCAACCAGAGACTCTGAGTATAGGATTTGCCTGAGGCTACTCCAACTTGCAAACCGGGAAAACTCCCAGGGTGGGGCTGACCCAGAGGTCCACTTTACTAAACCTAAGACGCACCTGGCCCTCAGGGGATCGTCAGCCTATAGACAATACAAGAGCAAAGACAAGCTGATTTGGAACTGGTTTCAGCTTCTCTTCTGCAGGGGAACTGCAGAGTTGTTCTGTTCTGTTCTGTCAGTAACATTAATCAGGGGCGAGACTGGACCTGAGTGAAAACCCCCCAACCTTCATCAAGTGCCTGAGGTTGTCAGGCCTCACCTCCTCCTGCTAGAGAGAGGCAGAGCGCAGTGCCCTGGCAGACTTCCTTGTGATTCAGGCAGGTGCAAACTCCTGGAATACTGATTCACTACAGGCAACTGGGTCAGCCAACTGCAGGGCTATCAGTGACTGAGTGTGACAGCAGTGCAAGGTGGGGAAGGAGGCAGCAACCTTCCCAGACTGATCTATTGGCTGGGTGGCTCCTCCTGACTCCATGCAGCACTGGAGCAAGCCACACCAGAGTAGTCACCAGACCCCTGTGATCCAGTTCCCAGAGACTTCTTAAACTCTCACCCGAGACAGGTGCAGACTGAGACAATTGATTTGGACTTTTTGAACTGAACCAATCGCCTGAGGACAAATCAGGTGGTGCCCTGGGTGCACGGTGGTAGGAAGGTTTGATTTTTCTTTTCCAATTGTTTGCTGGTAGGGGGTAGGGTGACTTAATTACTGATATTTCTCCACAGCTGAGACTTCAATCCAGAGTATCTGTTTCACTAGGGTGGAACAGAAACCAGCTAAAAACAAGACAGAACCACTTAGCTCCACCACACCAGACAGGGCCCCAGTTTCTCAGGCCACAACACTCGACAAAGCCCTCGACAAAGCCCCAGGGGAAAAAATCAGAGGGAGTAAAACAACCATGGGGCGGAATCAGCGGAAAAACTCTGGGAACATGAATAACCAAAATAGATCAACCCCCCCACCCAAGGAAAGATATGGCAGATGCAATTGAAGATCCCATTCATAAACAACTGGCTGAGATGTCAGAAATCGAATTCAGAATTTGGATTGCAGACAAGATTAACAAAGTGGAATTAGGAATTCGAGGAGAAATTCAAAAGTTGTCTCAAGAATTTAACGAATTTAAAGATAAAACCACCAAAGACTTAGACACACTGAAGCAAGAATTTGCAGCCCTCAAAGACATGAAAAATACAGTAGAATCCCTCAGCAACAGAATGGAGCAAGCAGAAGAAAGGATTTCTGACATCAAAGATAAAGCCTTTGAATGCTCCCAAACTCTCAAAGAGGAAGAGAAATGGAGAGCAAAAATGGATCATTCTCTCAGAGAGCTCTGGGATAATTCGAAGAAGGCGAATATCCGAATAATAGGAGTTCCAGAAACATATGAAGTGGCCTTGCTGGGCACAGAGGCCCTTCTGCATGAAATTATGAAAGAGAATTTTCCAGACATGCCTAGAGATTCTGAAATTCAGATAGCGGACAGCTTCAGAACCCCAGCATGACTCAAACCCAATAAGACATCCCCCAGGCATATCATAATTAACGTCACTAAAGTTAATATGAAGGAGAAAATCCTCAAAGCTGCCAGGAGAAAGAAAACCATTACCTTCAAAGGGAAGAATTTAGAATGACTGCAGATCTCTCTGCTGAAACTTTTCAAGCCAGAAGAGGGTGGTCACCAACTTTTAATCTCCTAAAGCAAAATAACTTTCAACCCCGGATCTTGTATCCAGCTAAACTGAGTTTCATTTATGATGGAGAAATTAAATACTTTAATGACATTCATATGTTGAAGAAATTTGCCATAACAAAACCAGCTCTTCGGGATATTCTCAGATCTATCCTCCATAATGACCAACCCAATCCTATACCACAAAAGTAAACTCACTCAGAAACTTCGGATGAAACTCCAATTTCCACACTGGCGAAAGGATTAAAAATGCCCACTGGACTTTTGAAAAACTCAATACCCAAAACTTCACCAGACTTATCAATATTCTCCATTAATGTGAACGGCTTAAACTGTCCTCTAAAGAGGCATAGGTTAGCTGACTGGATACAAAAACTCAGGCCAGATATCTGTTGCATACAAGAGTCACATCTTATCCTAAAAGACAAACACAGACTCAGGATGAAAGGATGGTCATCCATATTTCAGGCGAATAGTAATCAGAAAAAAGCAGGTATTGCAATTTTATTTGCAGATACAATAGGCTTTAAACCAACAAAAGTAAGGAAGGACAAGAATGGTCACTTCATATTTGTTAACAGTAATACTCAATATGATGAGATCTCAATTATTCATATCTATACACCCAACCAGAATGCACCTCAATTTATAAAAGAAACTCTAACAGACATGAGCAAATTTGATTTCCTCCAGCTCCATAATAGTTGGAGATTTCAACACTCCTTTGGCAGTGTTGGAGTGATCCTCCAACAAGAAGCTGAGCAAAGAAATCTTAGATTTAAACCTAACCATCCAACATTTGGATTTAGCAGACATCTACAGAACATTTCATCCCAACAAAACTGAATACACATACTTCTCATCAGCCCATGGAACTTACTCCAAAATCAATCACATCTTAGGTCACAAGTCTAACCTCAGTAAATTTAAAGGAATAGAAATTATTCCATGCATCTTCTCAGACTACCATGGAATAAAACTTAAGCTGAGTAACAATATGAATCTTCATACTCATACAAAAACATGGAAGTTAAATAACCTTATGCTGAATGATAGCTGGATCAGAGATGAGATTAAGAAAGAAATCGCCAACTTTTTGGAACAAAACAACAAAGAAGACACGAAATATCAGAATCTCTGGGACATCGCAAAGGCAGTTCTAAGAGGGACATTTATAGCACTGCAAGCCTTCCTCAAGAGAACGGAAAGAGAGGAAGTTAACAACTTAATGGGACATCTCAAGCAACTGGAAAAGGAAGAACATTCCAACCCCAAATCCAGTAGAAGAAAAGAAATAACCAAAATTAGAGCAGAATTAACAAAAGAATAATAAAACAGATCAATAAATCAAAAAGCTGGTTTTTCAAAAAGGTCAACAAAATAGATAAACCTGGGGCGGCGCCTGTGGCTCAAAGGGGTAGAGCGCCAGTCCCATATGCCAGAGGTGGCGGGTTCAAACCCAGCCCTGGCCAAAAAAAACTGCGCAAAAAATAAATAAATAAATGAATAAATAAATAAATAAATAAAAATAGATAAACCTTTGGCCAACCTAATCAGGAAAAAAAGAGTAAAATCTCTAATCTCATCAATCAGAAACAACAAAGATGAAATAACAACAGACTCCTCACAAATCCAAAAAATCCTTAATGAATATTACAAGAAACTGTATTCTCAGAAATATGAAAATCTGAAGGAAATTGACCAATACTTGGAAGCCCGTCACCTTCCAAGACTTAGCCAGAATCAAGTGGAAATGTTGAACAGGCCCATATCAAGTTCAGAAATAACATCAACCATACAGAACCTCCCTAGAAAGAAAAGCAGATGGTTTCACGTCAGAATTCTACCAAACTTTTAAAGAGGAATTAGTACCTATATTACTCAACCTGTTCCAAAAGGTAGAAAAAGAAGAAAGACTACCTAACACGTTCTATGAAGCAAACATCAGCCTGATCCCCAACCAGGAAAAGACCCAACAAGAAAAGAAAATTATAGACCAATATCACTAAGGAATATAGATGCAAAAATATTCAACAAGATCCTAACAAACAGAATCCAGCAACACATCAAACAAATTATACATCATGACCAAGTCGGTTTTATCCCAGGGTCTCAAGGCTGATTCAATATACATAAATCTATAAATGTAATCCAGCCCATAAACAAATTAAAAAACAAAGACCATATGATTCTTTCAATTGATGCAGAAAAAGCTTTTGATAATATCCAGCATCCCTTCATGATCAGAACACTTAAGAAAATCGGTATAGAAGGGACATTTCTTAAACTGATAGAGACCATCTACAGCAAACCCACAGCCAATATCATATTGAATGGAGTTAAATTGGAATCATTTCCACTCAGATCAGGAACGAGACAAGGCTGCCCATTGTCTCCATTGCTTTTTAACATTGTAATGGAAGTTCTAGCCACTGCAATTAGGGAAGAAAAGGCGATCAAGGGTATCATACAGGGTCAGAAAAGATGAAACTTTCGCTCTTCACAGATGATATGATTGTGTATCTGGAAAACACTAGGGACTCTACTACAAAACTCCTAGAGGTGATCAAGGAATACAGCAGTGTCTCAGGTTACAAAATCAACATTCATAAATCCTTTAATTCATAGTCTTTATATACACCAACAACAGTCAAATTGAAAAAGCAGTCAAAGACTCTATCCCATTCACAGTAGTGCCAAAGAAGATGAAATATTTGGGAATTTATCTAACAAAGGACGTGAAAGATCTCTATAAAGAGAACTATGAAACTCTAAGAAAAGAAATAAGCTGAAAATATTAACAAATGGAAAAACATACCATGCTCATGGCTGGGAAGAATCAACATTGTTAAAATGTCCATACTACCCAAAGCAATGTATAAATAATTTCAATGCAATCCCTATTAATGCTCCACTGTTATACTTTAAAGATCTTGAAAAAACAATACTTCGTTTTATATGGAATTAGAAAAAACTTCGAATAGCCAAGACATTACTCAGAAATAAAAGGAAAGCAGGAGGAATCACGCTACCAGACCTCAGACTATACTACAAATCGATAGTGATCAAAACAGCATCATTGGCACAAAAACAGAGAAGTAGATGTCTGGAACAGAATAGAGAACCAAGAGATGAACCCAGCTACTTACTGTTATTTAATCTTTGACCAGCCAATTAAAAAACATTCAGTGGGGAAAAGATTCCCTATTTAACAAATGATGCTGGGTGAACTGGCTGGCAACCTGTAGAAGACTGAAAGTGGACCCACACCTTTCACCATTAACTAAGATAGACTCTCACTGGATCAAAGATTTAAACTTAAGACATGAAACTATAAAAATACTAGAGGAGGGTGCAGGGAAAACCCTTGAAGAAATCGGGCTGGGCAAGTATTTTATGAGGAGAACCCCCCAGGCAATTGAAGCAGCTTCAAAAATACACTACTGGGACTTGATCAAACTAAAAAGCTTCTGCACAGCCAAGAACACAGTAAGTAAAACAAGCAGACAGCCCTCAGAATGGGAGAAGATATTTGCAGGTTATGTCTCTGACAAAGGTTTAATAACCAGAATCCACAGAGAACTCAAACACATTAGCAAGAATAGAACAAGGGATCCCATCGCAGGCTGGGCAAGGGATTTGAAGAGAAACTTCTCTGAAGAAGACAGGCGCGCAGACTTCAGACATATGAAAAAATGCTTATCATCTTTAATCATCAGAGAAATGCAAATCAAAACTACTTGAGATACCATCTAACTCCAGTGAGACTAGCCTATAACACAAAATCTCAGGACCAGAGATGTTGGTGCGGATGTGGAGAGAAGGGAACACGTCTACACTGCTGGTGGGAATGCAAATTAATACATTCCTTTTGGAAAGAGATATGGAGAACACTTAGAGATCTAAAAATAGATCTGCTATTCAATCCTGTAATCCCTCTACTGGGCATATACCCAGAAGACCAAAAATCACATCATAACAAAGATATTTGTACCAGAATGTTTATTGCAGCCCAATTCATAATTGCTAAGTCACAGAAGAAGCCAAAGTGCCCATCGATCCACGAATGGATTAATAAATTGTGGTACATGTACACCATGGAATATTATGCAGCCTTAAAGAAAGATGGAGACTTTACCTCTTTCATGTTTACATGGATGGAGCTGGAACATATTCTTCTTAGTAAAGTATCTCAAGAATGGAAGAAAAAGTACCCAATGTACTTAGCCCTACTATGAAACTAATTTAGAGTTTTCACATGAAAGCTATAACCCAGTTACAACCTAAGAATAGGGGGAAGGGGGAAAGGGAGGGGAGGGAGGGGGGAGGTGGGTAGAGGGAAGGGCATTGGTGGGATTACACCAGCGGTGCATCTTACAAGGGTATATGTGAAACTTGGTAAATGGTCTGTGAATCTAGTGAATGATGCCCCATGAATATATCAATGTACACAGCTATGATTTAATAAAAAAAAAAAAGAAATGAATGGACAAATAGATATGTGATAAGGTAGACACTACTTATGGTAAACAGTTAACTGCAGACTATAGATACAGGCAGTCCTTGAGTTACAAACATCTGACTAATACACAACTCACACTCACAGATGTGGGCTATTACAGGTAATGGGTAAATGTACCTGTTCCAACTCACATACAAATTCAACTTAAAAACAAACCTAAAGAACCTATCTCATTCATAACCTGGGACTTCCTATATATAAGTGCTCACTGTAAAATTTCCTCAACTTTTCTCTCTGCTTGGCAATGTACATAACAAAATGTTTGGATAAAAAGGGCAAACATTGATATTGAAAAAGTGAAGCAGGCTGGGTGTGGTGGCTCATACCTATAATCCTAGCATTCTGGGAGGTGAGTGGATTGTTTGAGCTCAGGACTTTGAGACAGCCAGAGCAAGAGTGAGACCCCATCGCTACTAAAATAGAAAAATTAGTGGAGTGTCATGGTGCATGCCTGTAGCCCAGCTATTCAGGAGGCTGAGGCAAGGGGATCTCTTGAGCCTAAGAATTTGAGCCGTGTGAGCTGTGATAACACTACGGCACTCTACTCAAAGAGACAGAGTGAGACTCTATCTCAAAAAAGTCCAAACGAACAAAAATAAGTAAATGAAAAGTAAAGCAAATAAGCCAAAATATATGGAGGATATGGAGAATAAAATCACATACAGATGACAAATTCCAAGTGATATATGATACATTGTAATTTGACTTTATTTCTTTAATAAGATATTACTATGGACAAAAATAACATGGGAATTCTTAAACATTGCTAAGCAATACTTTGTTGATTTTGTTATTCTGAGACTACTGTTACTGTATTGTGGAAGAGGTCACATGAATAATTAATTAAGTTGGTATTAAGAGAGGATACTCTGAAAAAGTAAAGTGTAAGAAAACAGAGGTCTTCTCAAGGAGACCCCAAGGAGACACCAGTGAGGTCCTCTCTGTGGTGACTGAGCTCTTAGGAATTTGTAGAAAATTAACTTCCTGGGACCTGGAAACTAACACTTGCTTCCCTTCCCTAAAAGCGCACAGTTCTATAAAAGGTGGAGCCAGCTTCTCCAGCTTGATTCAAACTGACCAAAGAGAAAGGTACTTGTGGGCTGGAACTTTTTGACTGGGGATGAAAGGAGAAGCCTTAGCTAGTTAGAGAGTGTGGCCACTTTGAATTCTTCTGTGCTGTAGCTCTGCAGGCTGAAATAAAGCCCTTCCTCTTTCAAACATGGTGTTTGGGTATTCATTGTCTCCATTGGGCCTCATCTTTCTCCAACAGAATCACTTAGAAAAGGAATTTTCAGTTTGAGAGGGAAAATATACAGATGTAAGATTGTAAGATGATTTCATGACATACTTTACCTTCAGGATATACACACAATACCATCATTGTCCCGGTTTTAATGTAGTACTACAGTTACATAAGAGGCCATTATTTGGGGAAGTTGGTCTTAAACTCCCAAGCTCAAGCAATCAGCCCCCCTCTATCTTCCAGAGTGCTAGGATTACATGTGTGAGCCACCACACCACCTAGGGGTTAAATTTGTTTCTAATCAGAAACCACTTTCCATAGGCAACCAGGTCCAGGTCACTAGATCCTATTCTACAAGGCCTTGAGCCAGCTGATGAAAACGATTTTAGACTATGAAGGAGCTAAGGAAATTTCACCCCCAAATATGACTACCTGGCATAAAGAATAATTTGAATTAAAGCCATTTGAGATCAGAAAGTATTTGGAAGGGGCTTTCCCTCTATCACCATGAAACCTGACTGATCTGATAAAAATATGAAAGGGGGGCAACTGACTTCCTTTTTTCTCCCTGAATTGGCTCAAATCATTTAAAACACAATACTTGTCTCTCCAGTTAATTACAAGTCAATTTGTTTCCCCCATCTATTCTTTCTCCTTAGCGTCCATTTGCCATACCTATACTCCACATTTCTAAAAGGCATCTATAAAGGAATCTGACCCTCACTGAGACATTCGGTAATTGTGATTCTCCCCATGCACATGGTATTTGGAAATAAACATTTCTCTTATTAATCTGCCTTAATTGTGAGTTGATCTCTTAACTAACTCTCTGGGGGAAAAGGGCAAGCTTCCCCTTTCCCCTACAACTGCAATTGAAAGCCTTGAAAAAAATAGAGAAAACTTGTATCATACACATATCTTAGTAAATTGTGACTTCATATTTGAGAGAACTGACTCAGCAACTACCTAGAAAAAAAAAAAAACCCTCAGAATTACATTCTTTTTCCATGCCATCCTGTGAATCAAAAAGAGACCAGGGAATTTGATACCCACTATGTAGGACACAGGACAGAGTAATGAAGATACTGAATCTGGGCCTCGAAGAAAGGCAAGTGGATGCAGGGATTGAGTCCCAGATCACTCAAGCAGACACCAGGGTCTAGGCCCTGGTTCCCAGCCCAGGTGTACATCAAATCAACTGAGGGTTTCATTCTCATACTGAGCTGTACACCCGTTTCTAGAGATGTGTTCAATTGGTCTGGGAAGGGACCTAGTTAGCCTTATTTCTAAAAACTCCCCAGATGATTCTGATGCAGTCCTCACCCCCACCCTCCACTCAGGGCTGGATACAGACTCCATTTTCTGAACCTAAGCAGGCTCATAAACAAGTCTGATCAATGTTCCGTCTCAGCCACCCCTCCCTGGGAAAAGTGGAACACCCAAAACATGACCACATTCCTACACAGTGGCATTATCAAAATTAACTCCTGCCTGCAGGCCTTTGGTGCCAACAGCGGTGACATATTATTTTAGACATTTTTTACATTCCATTTCCCCCCAAACTCCCTGCTTGCAGGGAAGGAGATATGATTAGAAACTGTATATAAACCCCTAGACAGAGAGCCAAATTCAGCAACCTACTGGGGACCCCCTGTGCCGGAGGCTTGGCTTTGATTCTTCTCTTTTCTATAACAAAATCTATCCTGTCACTTACTTGTGGTCTGAGAATTCACTCTTCCATTTCCTGAGACCAAGGATCTGGCAGAGAAATTCCAGAAATTCCAGAAATGTGGAAGCTTGAATGAACCAATAAGAAGAACCAAAACTGTCCTCAGGATCTTAGTCTCAAAAAAAAATGTGCAGTAAGGGTTGAGATCTACCAATCTATTCCAAATAACTTGTTTATCGGCCAAGGAAACTGAGCTTCACAGAGGTGAAGTGATTTTATCATAACTGGTCAGTACCTTGGAGACCTGGTCTTAGACTCCTCAGAATGGACTCACAGCTTGGTGCTAACATTTCATTTTCTAAAAGTTTCATGTTCTCTAGTTTCCGTTTTCTTTTTTATCTATAAATACACATAAACACTTTGTTGGCTGTTTCCTTTCTCCTAAATACTGCTCTGATCTGTGTCACTCATGGGTGTGTTTATCTCCAAGAGACACTGAACACTCTTCTGAATACCTAATCAGTATGAGCCAGAGCCCCATAGAGCCAGGAGTACTGCCAAATCTGCAGCAATGACAAAAAAAAAAGCAACAAAAACTCACTTTGTTCCCTTTTCTGCATGCTATCAAGGGCGCTGGGAAATTGAGAGTCCAATTGTTTCTTTCTCTAAGAATTCTAAATACATGCTGCTCTCAAAAAAAGAGAGGTTTTCTAATTCATTTATTTCAGCATTTGCTTATAGCTGGAACATTAATTCTAAGTACATCATAAAACCTATTTTGTTAATTAAGAAGTCCTTATTTGTGTAGAACTTTCTAACTAGCTCTGGATGTCTCTGGAAACTGACAGAATCAGTAAAATGGCAGAGGAGCCAGGCAGGGGCAGTTGAACTGAAATGATTTAGAGCTGGCAGTACGTCCAGGTTAATGTTTCTAGGAGGAAAACATTTTCATACTTACTCCTCTTTTGCATCTTATCTTAAAAGACAAAGTAGGTAACTTTGTTAAAAGGAAGCACTATTTTTAACTGTATGGATGACAATAATCATAATAATGATGATTATAATAATAGTCATTTGCATGCTTCTACATGTCAGGTAGTTGCTAGGTATTTAAACTCAAATTCCGTGAACTATAGTTGACATTGAGCTGGACTTTGATTTGGAATACGGGTATCCATGTCACAGTAATAGAGGGCTCCAATCCATAGCACCTGGCTTTTACCTCCTACCCAAATGATCAGGGGTTAGGGAGCTTTTTTGGTATTGGCCTCTTTTCTTCATTCCTAAACCAGGTTGGTTGTTCATTTTGACAAGCTGAAACAAAAAGCAACAACCAAAAGTCTTGTTACTTACTTAGGAGTAGATCTGTACATATTTTTAGTAGGTTTCTTTCTATATACAAGAAGCTAACTGAAAATAGAGCTACCTCCCTCAATTTCCCCTTTTTGTGCAGTCATCCAGAATCCTGCCACTGATTTCCCACAATAGGCAACAATAGGCTGATGCTGTTCTTTAGGGTCTGAGGTTGATCTGGTTCCAAATGCTGGCCAGTCCCTGGGTTTCTATAGCTCAAGGAACACGGATGGTCCCAGATCTACAGTTCATGGTAACCTGGTTTCATGCCACTCATTACTCACTTGGTAGCCCCTTAAACCCTGCCCGTGGTCTTTGTGGTCTTTGCTCCTTGACTCTTGACAGTACAGCTATCGATAAAGAAATGGTCATCTCTTTCAGAACTTTCTACCTCTTATCTCTAATGCTCCATTTCTCTCAGCTCAGTTCCTTGATATTACCCTTTTTTTCCTGTCTGTGAATAAGCTATTTCTGTCTTTATTATTATCAGGCTACGTGGAAACTCATAGTTAACAATGGCATCCAAATATATATATTGCAGGTCCAACACTTTCCATATTCTGCTTTCCAGGGAAGCAAGTATGAGTGTTTCTTCTCAATAAGGAGATTTCCTATGATTAAATTAACTGTGGCTGGGGATAAGTTTGCTTTGCATAAGCTACTAGAGAAATCACATGTATCAGAAGAGTAGAATAATTTCTGGCAAACAGTAGGGAGAAGGAGAAACTTGGAAGAACCAATAAGAACCAAAACTGTCCTCAGGATCTCAGTCTCAGCACAGTCTTATTCTTCTTACCCTCTTACTATGAGTCCAGAAAATTACCTGGGCCAGTTTGAGGTTGGCTAAACCAGGGTGTCATGGCACCAAGAGGATGGGACACAGCAATGATAATCTTTCATGCCTACAATAATCATTTATGGTAAATCAGAAAACCTACATGGCTACAATAGAGACGATTGAAACTAAGAAAAAACATTTCCATTAGGCCTAACGTGTTTTGTTTGAAGACTCAAGATACTCACACATACATATTTTCCATTGCTGTGAATAAAAGGAAGGGGTTACAAGCTGTTTATTGTCATTGGCCCCTCTCCAGAAGGTGTTGGCAAAAGTGCCATACTTGTTCCTGAGGCCACATTAGAAAAAACAAATACAAGTGGTTTTTGAGAAAGATAAGGAAATTTGTTAGTTTGCCAGCAAAGGAGGAAAAATGGCAAGCTGTTTGTTTCACGCACTGATTTTTCCTGAACAAAAGCAGAAACGCAGAGCTTTTAAAGGGGACTTGGCTACAGTGGTTCATGCCTATAATCCTAGCACTCCTTTGAGCTTAGGAGTTTGAGACCAGCCTGAGCAAGAACAAGACCATGTCTCTATTAAAAATACAAAAATTAGCCAGATGTTGTGGCAGGTGCCTGTAGTCCCAGCTACTCGGGAGTCTAAGGCAAGAAGATGATCCCTTGAGCCCAGGAGTTTGAGGTTGCTATGAGCCAGGCTGATGCAATGGCATTCTACTCTGAGCAACAGAGTGAGACTCTGTCTCAAAAAAGGGAGGTTGGGAAGAACTATTTTCATTCAACTACAGTTAATAATTCTTATCATCATATCTCTGAAGACAAACGCTGACCTCCACCCACCCAGGGGTCTATACACCTTGCCAGCCAGGCACCAGCCAGACACCAGCCTCCAGGCCCATCTTCTTTACTACAAAGAACAAAAGACATTTTTCTGTGCCTCCTGACATCCCCAGAGGCAGGGATGCAGGTCTCAGTTTCTAAAAAAAGAGTTTGAAAGAGACAGAAAACACTTTTGCAGTTTGTTTGTTTTTTTTTTTCAGCCCATTTCCTCCATTACATATTCTCCACTCTCAAATTTATACTTCCACATCTATAGGAAGAGGTACGGCAGCTCTGTTATAAAAGATAAGCAAAGGCGTAGAGTAATTAGTACGATACAACTTCTCAGAGAATGGCAGATTTAAGTTAAGACTCCTGTTCAGACATTTACAGAATTTTATACCATAAAATAAACAATCCATGGTTCCCGGCAAGCAGACAGAGGCACAGAAGGAATGGTATGACTCCTACAGGTGCACACTGAAGATTTTAACAGGTTAATGGATTCTGCACTAACTGGCATTCCCAGCTCCCAGGTTTCTACAAGACCAGGAGAGAAGAATTAGCACATCAGTAAAACTGGTTTCATCGGTCTTCTCACAATCATTTTTCAAAACAGAATGAAGAAAACCATCCCCATTTAAGTTTCATTATCCATGAAAATTCTGCTAGCTTTAGTTTCACTTTCTATTTTCAGTTTTCCTCATAATGACACACCCACAGCTGACATCATTAGTTGCTGTTTAGCTCCTTTATATATCTCTGTCCCAGGGCTTAAACTTCTCTGAAAATCCACGAGACCAACTAGCCAGATCTCGGAGAGCCCACCCGACTACACAAAAACTGCAAAATTGCTGCCCAGCTCACAGCAACCATGAGGTAAGGATTTCTGTACTTGTCTGCCATAATGTCTAAAGCTTCTGAAAAAATGTTAATCAAATTCTGTCTCAGCAGGTTTGGGCTCAGCGAAAGCCACGTTTTCTAGATTATGGACTGAATGTGTGAGTGTGTGTGGGGGTGCTTGAGTGTGTGTACATTCATACAAACATTGTTTTATTAATGCATTTTTATTTTTGTTAGCATGAGACTGAGGAAACTTATACTAAAGCCCAAAAGGGGGAGGGAAATGGGAAAAGAGTTTTGCAGAAAGGAAGAAAATGATTCCACTATTGGAGATTCTTTGCCACCAGTCTTACTTCCATCTGATCTGAGAAAGGAATAGACAGTTTGTCTAGGTAGAGATCGTGGTTTTTTTGTACCTCCTCATCATGGAGAAAAAGCAGGACCCACACAACTGGGAAAGCTACAATCTTGGAGCCTCTCAGATATCTTGAGGAAAACACTATGGGGACATGGTGGAGAAGCTCAAGGCCTGCCTCTCTCACAGGCTTTTGGTCTCACTTTTGGCTCCTGTGTTAGGCCTTCTCAGTCCAACTGGATTTACAATTAGCTGATTACCTCCTCCCTGGAAAAGCCAGGCACTCAGCAGATCCCCGACATCCTCCTTTCTATAGGTCCTGGCTGGAACTCAGTGCTTGGGAACACTCGTGTCCTCCTTACCTAAAGGGCCTCATGTGGGAATTTCTATATTGTCCAAACTGAACTTTAATTCAAATAACCCCTGATATCAGCTGATAAAAAACTATTAATTAATGCTGACTTACAAATTTCCTCTCAGTGCTCAGACAAAACTCTAAAGGGGCAAGATTTCCAGAAAATGCACAATTACAGGCCTATCATCAACCCTCCTTCATAAACAGAGTTATTACTGATAATTAAAATGATAATAAAATAATAATAAATGTTCTAAAAGTAGCTATCGCTTCTTGAATGCTTTTTAAGCACTAGTCTGGCTTCTAAAAGTATCATGTTAATTATTACATTTAATCTTCGAGAGAAATCTGTACATTTCTTCACAGGCAGGTACGTACACAGTCATGCATTACTTAACAATGGGGTTACATTCTGAAAAATGAATATTAGGTGATTTTATGATTGTGCAAGCATCATACAGTGAGCTTACACCAACCTAGATAGGATAGCCTACCACATGCTAAGCTATGTGGTATTGCCCATTGCCCTTAGAGTACAAACCTGTACAGCATGTTATTGGCAAGCAATATAAGCAAGTGGAACACAAAGCTTACACGTTGTTTATGCCTTACAGGGCCAACCAAATACATTAAGTGTATTTGGTTGACCTTACCAATACACCTGATCCAAACTTCTTCCCAGGTCAAGGATTTCCTAGACACCTACAATGCCAGCACTCTGGGAGGCCAAGGCAGGTGGATTTCTCTAGCTCAGGAATTTGTGTTAAAAGTAGTTTCCTTCTATTAGTAGTTTATTGAGTGTTATTATCATAAAAGGGTATTGAATTTTGGCGAATGCCTTTTCTGGATCAATTGATATGGTCATGTGGTTTCTTTATAATTCTTTTATTAATGTGGTATATCACACTGATTAATTTTTGTACATTGAACTACTCTTGTATATTATTCCCCATTTATATGACATTCTTGAAATGACAAAATTATAGACACAAAGAACAATTAGTGCTTTAGGGCTAGGGATGTTTAAGGGGTTCCCCATGAGGAGGTGACAGTTGTGACCCTAAAGGGTTAGCATTAGAGAGATACAGTGGTGACAGAGTAATTCTGTGTCTTGATTAAGGCTGTGGTTCCATAAGTTCACTCATGTGAAAAAATGTCAGAACCACACACACACACACACACGTTGTTGTACCACTAAAATACAAGAGTAAGCTCTAAAATATAAAGTGTTTTATTCGGCTTTTTTCTTTTGGCTGTTTCTCGCCTAAAAAAGAAAATCTGCTTTTGTTTTTGCAGTCAGAACACTGATGATCAGCAGGTCAAGGATAGCCTGGTTCAGCTGAGATGTCACTTCACATGGGGCTTGCAAATTGAAGACTCTGAAATGCCTGATTTGGAAAACAGAGTCTTGGACCAGATTGAGTTCTTAGACAGCAAATATGCGAATGTGGGAATACTTAACTTACTGGCCTATGTGAAACACCTGAAAGGCCAGAATGAGGATGCCCTGGAGAGCTTGAAAGAAGCTGAAGACTTAATCCAGAGAGAATACCCTGACCAAGCAGACCTGAGATGTCTGGTGACCTGGGGCAACTTTGCCTGGATGTATTACCACATAGGCAGACTGGCGCAAGTCCAGACTTACCTGGACAAAGTGGAGAAAACCTGCAAGAAGTTTGGAAATCTCTTTCGCTATAGAATAGAGTGTCCTGAGATGGACTGTGAGGAAGGATGGGCCTTGCTGAAGTGTGGAGGAAAGAATTATGAACGGGCCAAGGTCTGCTTTGAAAAGGCTCTGGAGGTGGACCCTGAAAACCCTGAGTTTAGCACTGGATATGCAATCACTGCCTACCGCTTGGATGGCTTTAAGTCATCAATAAAAAGTCACAAGGCGTTTTCTTTGCAGCCTCTAAGGCAAGCTGTCAGGCTAAATCCAGAAGATCAATATGTTAAGGTGCTACTTGCCCTGAAGCTTCAGGATGAAGGACAGGAAGCTGAAGGAGAGAAGTACATTGAAGAAGCTCTAACCAACATGTCCTCCCAGACCTATGTCTTTCGGTATGCGGCCAAGTTTTACCGGAGAAAAGGCTCTCTGGATAAAGCTCTTGAGCTCTTAAAATCAGCCTTGAAGGCAACACCTACGTCTGCCTTCCTGCATCACCAGATAGGGCTTTGCTACAGGAGACAACTGATCCAAATAAAGTCTGCTACAAACATGCAGCCTAGTGGACAGGATAGGGAATGCGTAAACAGAAAGATACAATCAGCCATATCTCATTTTGAATTTGCTGTGGACATAAAGCCCACATTTGAGATCGCTTATGTAGACCTGGCAAGGATGTATATAGAAGCTGGTGATTACAGAAAAGCTGAAGACACTTTTGAAAAAGTGTTAACCATGAACCCGGTGGTTAAAGAAACAATGCAAGAAGTACATCTCTACTATGGCCAGTTTCAGGAATTTCAAAAGAAGTCTGAAGTCAATGCAATTATCCATTATTTAAAAGCAATAAAAATAGGAGACCCTTCATTTGCAATGGATAAAAGTATCAATTCTTTGAGGAAATTGGCTTTAAAGAGACTTAAGAGAAATGCATCAGACCTGGAAAGCTTAAGCATCCTTGGATTTGCCTACAAATTGAAAGGAAATTTGAATGAAGCCATAGAGTACTATGAGCGGGCCCTGAAACTGGCTGCTGATTCTGCAAACTCATTGGGACAAGGTCTCTAGGCACTAAAATATCAGCCACTTTCACATTTCATTTGCTTTTATGTTTAACATGTACTAATCATCCTTTCTGCTTGATGCTTTCAGACACATCAATTCACTATAATGATGTAATTTTTGAACAGTTACTTATCTGACAAAATATTAGTTGTATTCAGAAACTAATGAAACTCAATGGTATACTTTAAAACCATTAAGAGTAGAGTATGTCTTACTATAACAAATAAGTAAGTGAGGTGATGGTTATGTTAATAAGTTTGATGTAAGCTTTCCACATTGTATATCAAATTAGCACATTGTACCCCATAAGTGCATTAATGTACACAGTTATGATTTAATAAAAAATAAATTAAATAATGAAACAAAATGTGTGTGTGAGAGAGAGAGACAAACCATTTGTGTGAATGCTATACTGCAGAAGAAAGCTTTCTGGATTGATTTGTAGCAAATAAAACATTAGACTTAGATACACTAAAATGTTGGATTTATTCATTTTGTCAACAGTTTTCAGTGCTAGATACCAAAAATACTGAGGTGAAGAGGCAGTTACTTTTACTAAACTTCATCCAGTTTATGATCTACTATGAGAAACAAAGACAGTAAAATAAGCACACCATTAAAAGGTCACCTTTCACCATGAAGATATTTTGTATAATTCCGTATCAAATTGTTCCCAGGAGTTCTATTTTATGCCACTGTACATGAAGCACTATTTTATTAAGTCATTTGCTGATATTGATCTAGGTATAAGAATAAGAAAAGAATGCAGCCGGGGCAGGGGCTCACACCTGTAATCCTAGCACTCTGGGAGGCTGAGGCAGGTGGATTGCCTGAGCTCCTGGGTTGGAGACCAGCCCCAGCAAGAGTGAGGCTCTAAAAATAACCGGGGGTTGTGGCAGGCACCTGTAGTTCCAGGTACTTGGGAGGCTGAGGCAAGAGAATTGCTTGAGCCCAAGAGTTTGAGGTTGCTGTGAGCTGTGACTCCACAGCACTCTACCAAGGGCGAGAAAGTGAGACTCTTGTCTCACAAAAAAAAAGAGAAAGAAAGAAAGAGAAAGAAGGAAGGAAGGGAGGGAGGGAGGCCAAATGATTTGAGAGACAAACTATAGTCATTGTCTTTGATTATGAATAATCACATTTGATTAAAAGGACATGCACAGCAAATAATATTGTTGGAAGGAAAACTTAAAAAAGCAATGTCATCAATTTTTCATTCTTGTATATGTTTTAGGGGACGATGTATTCGTTTCCTATTGCAGCAGTAACAAATTACCACAAACTGGGTAATTTAAAACAAATTTATTATCTTACAGTTCTGGAGGTCAGAAGTCTGAAATGTCTGAGCCAAAGTCAAGGTACTGACACTGCCTCCACTCCCACAAAGGCTCTAGGGAACAGCCTTTTTTGTGCCTTTTCTGGCTTCTAGAGGCTGCCGGCACTCTGGTTAATGACTTTCATTCATTTTCAAAGCCAACAACATAGCATCTTCAAATCTCTCTCTGCTTCTTTCTTTACATCACCTTCTCTTCTCTGACTTCCTTTGCCTCTTTTTTTATAGGGACCCTTGGAATAATTATACTTGGCCTGCCAAGGATAACCTCCCTATCCCCAGATCCTTAATTTAACAACATTTGCAAATTCCTTTTTATTATGTAAAGTAACATATTCACAGTTCCTGGGATTCAGGCATGGACATCTTTGGCGGGGGGAGGCGGTATTATTCTGACAACTACAGAGCACCACAAGAAAATTCCTCAATTTGGAGCTCCCAATCCATTTTGCACCAATCATTTAACATATTTGCTCCTTTCAGTAGATACTGATTTCATCCATTGTCGTTGTGAAGGTAGGACAGAGCACATCACAGACTGAATACTAAATTTTCATTAGAAATACTTGATCTGTATTTATATTTCATCAAATTTCCAACTAAAAAAGGTAAATTTATCTAAGTTTTTCCAAATATCCTCTTAAGTTTTTTCTATTAACTCATAAGTTTTTAGATTAAAAAATTCAGGTCCTCATTAGGCACATTTGACCAGTGATTTCTGTATTAGTACAGCTGTAAACAAAGCATGAAAAATGATTGCCTTAAGTGAGACACTGCCTCAGGGTCTAAGATTTAGGGGGCAAAGGGGCCATAAGCTCAGTAATCAAGAAAAACAATATCTTAATGCAATATGCTTTTAAAAATTCAAAATCAAGGTAAATGATGAATAATGTTAATGAACCCACAAAAGGGAGGGGCCCCTGTTGCTCGCAGCACAGAAAGCCAATTACTAAGACAACAACTATTGTCAAGGAGGAAAGGATTTATTTCAGATCATGCTTCAACAAGGAAGGGGAGGCCCAGGCTACCTTTCAAAGTAGCAGGGTCAAGGGGTTTTTATGGAGGTGAAAATGAGTAATGGGTAAAGGGAGTGAATTCCATTGCATGTTTGGGTTGGAGTGCAGGGCACACAAGTGCAGTGAGGAATCATGCTAGTTCATATATCCCATGTACAAAATATTGTGGACAAATCTATCCCTAGGGTGAGGATTTTTGTATTATAATGAGTTAGGGGCGAATATTGTTCATTCTTTTAGCCTTGTGGGGGCGCTCAGGGGGCTGTTGGTCACTATCTGGGGAGGCATATTGCTTATCTTGATTTTCTCTGAACATTCTGGTAGAGTAAGGCACTGTAGTTATCTCAGGGCTGTAAGGAGGTTCTGCTGTTTACTGGGAAAAACTCAAAGACATTGTAACAGTGTACAGAAAATTACTAAATTCTGTTCAGTAATCTGTACTGACATCTCTGTCTCATCTACTTTTTCTAAGACTGCCATTGTTAGGCCACTGGAGCTGAGACAACTAACACTCACTGTTTCATCCCTGTCAAGTTAAGGCCACTTAACTGCCTGCTTCAGTTCTAATGTGAACACAAGAAACTCCTTTGGAACATGAGGGAGCTAAGACACTAGAGAATTGTAAACTTTTGTTATAAAACCGGTCACAGTAATGGACAAAATATATATATTTTGTTTTTGTAGAGACAGAGTCTCACTTTACGGCCCCCGGTAGAGTGCCGTGGCCTCACACAGCTCACAGCAACCTCCAACTCCTGGGCTTAAGCGATTCTCTTGCCTCAGCCTTCCGAGTAGCTGGGACTACAGGCGCCCGCCACAACGCCCGACTATGTAATGGACTAAATATTGAGGTTCTGAATACAGACATTAACTCGGTAAGGCCCTTGTCTGTTTTCTTTATTGCTATATTGACAGTACTTTGAGTAAGTTCTGGCTCTTAACAATTCAGTAAAATTTGTTGAATGAATGAATTCGGAAGAGACAAAAATTTTAATGTATGGGTATTTGGCATTTTCTGCTTAGATTCCCAATGCCATCCCCATTGTTATTGGGACCTGATTACATAAAGCACCATTGGCAAGGGTGTGACAGAAGAGCATTCTTCTACGGGTGGGGGGTTGGAGTGTATAAGCCTCTTTGTAAAGCTATTTGGCAATATCTACCAAAACTTAAAAGACACATACATCTTAATCCCCTAATTGCTCTATTTTAAATACACCCAACACAAATAATAGCATAGGTGTTCAGCACTGCCGCGCTGCTTGTTGAATCAAAAGACTGGAATGGAAGCAGAAAAACCAGTTTCCATTGAGCACGTAGAAAACTAGACAGAGCATCCCTGCGACACTTAAAAATAGTGCTGAACAATCTCCTTTTTATTTAAAAAGAAAACAAACGGTACCGGAGCAGCACACGGACCCACAGAGGCAGGTGAAGGGCAAAGGCCCAGCTGGAAATTCAATTCCAAATGACCCCGGGCTGGCTAGAGGCTCTTCCGCTGTGCGGGTAAGTTTCGGTTTCCGGAGCTGGCCCCGGGCGCTCCTGCTTCAGATTCACTTTCTAGTTTCCTTTCCTGCTCGGATCCCTCCGGTAACAAAGGCCGCGGCGCGGCGGGGTCGCAGCCCCGCGAGCCTGGCTGCAGCGCGCGCACACGCACGCGCACGCGCACACGCACACACGTCTGCCCGCACGCGCACACGCCCGCGCGCCCGCCCGTCGCGGCGCGGGCCTGAGGAGACCGCGAGGGGGTCACGCTGTCGGGACCGCCCGCGGAGTTCAGCAGCCATGAGGTAAGGACGCTCCTCTGAGTGTCGCCCGAGCCCCGCGTCGGCCTGTGCTGCACACCGGTGTTCTTTTATCCTTTACGTGGCCGAGGTCCTCGCGCCTGGCAGCCGGGCCTCTGCGCCGGCGACCCTCCCCCGAATCCCTGCCCGGTCCTCGGCGTCTGGAGTCGGGCCTGTCGGGGCGGGTGGGCCCAGCAAACGCTTCCCGGGCGGCTGCGGCCGGGCGACGCCCCAGGGAGGCTTGGCCAAGGATGCGGCCACCGTGCCGGGATGCGGCCACCGCGGCCGGGAGGGCTCGTCGGCGCTCGCGGCTCCCTCCTGTCCCGCCAGGGTGCCCCGGGCCGTTCCGAGAGGCCGCGGTGGGGCGCGGGTCGCCTGTGGCCTGTCGCGCGCCTCTCCTCGCGGCTGCCCTTCCCGCAGTGTGGCACGCGCGGTTTCGCCCCAGCCATGCGGGCGTCGCTTGTGCCTGACACTTCTGCTTTACCTCCCTGATTTGGGGATCTGAACGCTTCTTCCCTTCCCGGGAGCTACTTCTGTTACCGTTCCACCCAGTCCAGTATTTTATGGGGATTTCTTTGTGTGTCTCCTTGACTAATGTAGCGCGGTAGTTTCTTACCCATTTGGTATCCCTCGGGGCTAGCACCCTGCCTTGCACGTAGTGAGTGAACCAGCCCCATTTAATCAGTTGAGGAATGAAAGGTTGACACCTTAGGCTCTAATAGCAGATAGTCCTTTGTTGTAAATACTGACCCTGAGCACCTGCTAGCTGGTGATACAAAGCAAAGTTTCTTAAACTTAGTCTGTTTTCTGTAAAAATTGATGGCATCCATTTCTGGGGACTATGGAAAGGGTTGACTGCTTATCACATACTATTTGCACAGTAAACGTTAACCATTATCATTATTATAAGTTAAAAAGAAGTTTAACATTTTTAAGGGAAAAAAGGGAGCTAACAGGAAGGGGCTTGAAGAAACAACTAGGAAAAGGGTGTGGAATACACTGTATGTACATGCAGGTCGGGATGAAAGAGGGTTTGCCCCATGGGGAATGGTCTCAGACAATGAAAGACTGCTTCTTCCTAGAAAAAGAAGAGACTTATGTCAAGATAAATGTTGGCTCGGCACCTGTGCCTCAAGCGGCTAAGGTGCCAGCCACATACACCTGAGCTGGCGGGTTCGAATCCAGCCCAGGCCTGCCAAACAACGATAACAGCTACAACCAAAAAATAGCCTGGCGTTGTGGTGGGCGCCTGTAGTCCCAGCTACTTGGGAGGCGGAGGCAGGAGAATTGCTTAAGCCCAGGAGTTGGAGGTTGCTGTGAGCTGTGATGCGACAGCACTCTACCCAGGGTGACAGCTTAAGGCTCTGTCTCAAAAATAAATAAATAAATAAATAAATAAAGATAAATGTTGCCAGTTTAGACACAATAACCTTCATCAGCTTCCCAGAAACAAAGTTAAAATATTAAATATAGTTTAAAAAGTAAAACTTCTTGTGGTATCTAATCCTGCCTAAATTCCACAAAGCCTGGGCAAAGCACATCAGTGCTTGATTGAATGTTCTTTTGAGATCCCACAGCCACATTCATAATGCCAGAGCAGCCCTCATCCTCTTTGGGGTGGGCTGGTAGGGATCTTAAGAACAGAGGTGGATGTTTGTTTTGCTCTTATCATGCATGGGCAGAGAGCCTGACCTCCTGTTGTGGATTTGGGCATCACCTCTCCTTGGATTACTTCAACAGCTGCCTTATGTCTGTCAGGGACATAATATCTTGTTCTGAATATCTTAATTAAAATTGAGCTACCTTCCAGACTCCCTGCTAGCTTCCCATTCCCTTTTCCACCTTTATCTATCTTCTCAGCATTTAGATCATCTCACACACTCAATCTTTCCTCCCTCCTTCTCTCCCTCCCTCTTTCTTTATGGTACATGTCATGTGTTAGAATGTAAGTTTTTAGAATGTAAGTTGAATGAAGTCAGAACTGTTTTTTCTGTTTTGTTCATTGCTGTATCTGCCACAGTACCCTGCATATGATAAACTCTCAGTAAATATTTGTTGAATGAATAAATGGCTTCCCTACCAGTTTCTCATCTTTCTCTCTTGATCCCCTATCATCCATTCTCTACAGAGCAGCCAGAGGGATTTGTTAAAACTAGATCAGATGTTATAGTTGTACTCCTTTAAGACTTCCTCCAATTATTTCCTGTTAGAATAAAATTTATATTTCTTATCATGGCTAGTCAGGCCCTGCAAGTCCCTGCCTGCTATTTTACCTCATTTCCTGCTACTCTCCTTTTCATTTACTCTACTTCAGTCACACTGTTCTTCTGTCCCCTGAACCCTCCAAGTTTACTCCCACATCAGTAACTTTTTTTTTTTTTTTTTTTTCACATCAGTAACTTTCACTTGCTGATCCCTTAGCCCAGACTAGGGTTTCTCAGCCTCAGCACTATTCACATTTTTGGCTGGATAGTTCTTTGTTGTTGGGAGCGGGCTTGCAGGATATTTAGCGGTTGTCCTGGCCTTGACCCACTAGATTCCAGTAGCAATCCTCCAGTGATGACAACCAAAATTGTCTCCAGACATTACTAGATGCCCTGTGTTGAGGAGGACAAAAACCACTTTGTTTAAGAAGCATTGGCTCAAACCAATCTGCCCTCAGATCTTTTGTGATTGCTTCTTTAATTATCCCTTTCTACAAGGGCTATTTCCTGACATCCATAACTAAAGTATGCACCTCCCACCACCACCTTCACTCAATCCCATTATACGGTTGTTGTTGTTGTTGTTCTTAGCACTTATTACTATCTGGAATTATGCCATTTATTTTCTGTCAGCTCCACTTTCACACTCTTCCAGAATGAAGTTACCATGAAGAAAGGACTTTGTTACTAAACAAGTGCTTTGTCCACTATGACAGAATATTGCCTGGCAGGTATGACCTGAAGTGATCAATAAATGTTGATTGATAGAAGTATTACTGTTGTTACCCATACTCATTTATATAAATGCATATTTACATTATTTATACAAGGAGAGAGGTCTTGTGTGCAGCAGAGAGGGAAATACACACACACAGCTTCGCACGGTGCCCCCAGTGGGCCTTGCAGAGATTACATGGTACCTGGCACATAGGGCACTCAATAAATATTTCTTGAAGGGCAAAGATGAATTAATAGTAGGTATTAACCTTTATTGTTGACTCTAACCCCAGGAGTCAGAAGGATGTGGCACTCACATTAAAACCTACTAAGCTTCCTTTTTCCTTTTCTTCATCTTCCTCTAAATCACTATTCCATATAGTCTCCCTTTGCCTATCTTAAACTTAAGCTTTTTTCCTTCTCTTGGTACTCATCTCTATTTCTTTGGGAGTCTGTCTTTCTGTCCCTCTTTCTTTCTCTGCAAAAAAAATTAAGTATTTGTGTTGCTTCTCCGTCCTCTTCGGTGTACTTATTTTTTTATTTCTCACCTTCTCTTTTTCTCTCCTTTCACTACTTACAGGAATGGAATTTTTATGTTAACTATTAAATATGTATATATTCCTAATTTTCAAGGGCTTAGTAACTTAAAAAGGGAAATAGATACCCTGTCTTCCCTCCAAAACTGGTTTAGCAATAAATAGAATTTAAATATTTCTAGGACATAACTCTATATAGACGAAAATCTGGTATAAAGTTATGGGAACTTAGTGCTTTAACTGTAAGATAAAATAAGGGATAAAACTGGTTCTTAGCAACATTTTTAAAGTTTTGAAAAATTATTTTTTATTTCTTTAAGAACTAAAAAGGATTTTATCTTTGACAGTGCAATTCCAAAGGATACTTTGAAGGCCATTCTGTTGGAGTTAGAATGTCACTTTACGTGGAATCTACTTAAGGAAGACATTGATCTGTTTGATGTAGAAGATACAATTGGACAACAGCTTGAATTTCTTACCACAAAATCCAGACTTGCTCTTTATAACCTTTTGGCCTATGTGAAACACCTAAAAGGCCAAAATAAAGATGCCCTAGAGTGCTTGAAACAAGCAGAAGAAATAATCCAGCGAGAACACTCAAACGAAGAAGAAGTACGAAGTCTAGTCACTTGGGGAAACTATGCCTGGGTGTATTATCACATGTACCAGCTTGGAGAAGCTCAGAAGTATATAGACAAGGTAGGGAATGTCTGCAAGAAATTGTCCAGTCCTTCTAACTACAAATTGGAACGTCCTGAGGTTGACTGTGAGAAAGGGTGGGCACTTTTGAAATTTGGAGGAAAGTATTACCAAAGGGCTAAAGCAGCCTTTGAGAAGGCTTTGGAAGCAGAACCTGACAATCCAGAGTTTAACATTGGTTATGCCATCACGGTATATCGGCTGGATGATTCTGACAGAGAAGGGTCTATAAAGAGCTTTTCTCTGGGGCCTCTGAGGAAGGCTGTTACCCTGAACCCAGATAACACCTACATTAAGGTTTTTCTGGCACTGAAGCTTCAAGATGTACATGCAGAAGCTGAAGGGGAAAAGTATATTGAAGAAATCCTGGACCAAATATCATCTCAGCCTTATGTCCTTCGTTATGCAGCCAAATTCTATAGGAGAAAAAATTCCTGGGACAAAGCTCTTGAACTTTTGAAAAGGGCCTTGGAAGTGACACCAACCTCTTCTTTCTTGCATCACCAGATGGGACTTTGCTACAGAGCACAAATGATCCAAATCAAGAAAGCCACACGCAACAGACCTAAAGGAAAAGATAAACTGAAGGTTGATGAGCTGATTGCATCTGCTATATTTCATTTCAAAGCAGCTGTGGAACGAGACTCCATGTTTGCGTTTGCCTACACAGACCTGGCCAACATGTATGCTGAGAGAGGCCAGTATAGCAATGCTGAGGACATATTCCGGAAAGCCCTCTGTTTGGGGAACATAACTGATGATCACAAACATCAAATCCACTATCACTATGGCCGCTTTCAGGAATTTCACCAGAAATCAGAAAATACTGCCATCCATCACTATTTAGAGGCTTTAAAGGTCAAAGACCGGTCATCCCTACGCACCAAACTGACAAGTGCTCTGAAGAAGTTGGCTACCAAGAGACTTTGTCACAATGCTTTAGATGTGCAGAGTTTAAGTGCCCTGGGGTTTGTTTATAAGCTTGAGGGCGAAAAGAGGCAAGCTGCTGAGTACTATGAGAGGGCCCAAAAGATAGATCCAGAAAATGCAGAATTCCTTACTGCTCTTTGTGAGCTCCGACTTTCCATTTAAAGATGTACTCCAAGAAATTAGGTCGAAGCTTTTCCTTCCATTTTGGGTTCTTCTGTTTCTGCTTATTGTTTTAATCCATTGTTCATTCTAGAGCCAATGTTTATTAGATGGTTATGGTATACCAGACATTGTGATAAATACTTTATATACATTAGGATGAATCCTTTGCTGTTTTCTTTCTCTTTTCTTTTTAATTAAAATACTATAGTCCATTGAGAAACAGCAACATTCCAGCTGTTATAACTTTGAAAATAATATTTTTGTTATTTTATACCCTTTACTATTACAATTTCAGATTAAATTTTTGCAAATATCCCTTATTTATTGTATATAATCCTACACAAACATTTGATATTTAGGTTAGGAACACTCAGGAGTACAACATTTTATTAGTTAAGCTCTTAACTATGTAGCTTGCAAAAGAACTTTCAAATATTTTGATACTCATAAGGATATTTTACTCTCAATCTGATGGTCACCTAAAGAATCCTTTTTGTTGAAAAAAAAAATTCATAATAACAAAGTTTATCATCTCTTGGTGACTTCATTAAAAGAAGAAGAAACTAGAATAGAAGATGATTTTCTCAAATTTTAAATAATATAGAATTTTAGGGATCCATGAGAAATCACAAATTTCATCTTCCAAAATGTATTAAGTAGCTAGAAATAATTATGGAAAAAATGAATAATGGAAAATATCATTAATCTGAAGTTTTTTTTCTAACTAGAAAAATCTGCATTGAATCTAGATGAAGTTAATTTTACTCCTTTCAATTAAAATTGCAGTATTAAACTAAAATCATTGAAATAGAAAGAACAGACCAACTGAGAAATTGGGAAAAAATGACAAATGTATAAAGTTGATGTCCCTAACCTACATCCCTATATTACCAAGATTTTAGTGTATTAGCTTTGAGTCTGGACTGGGTAGTGTTTTCATACCCCCAATTTATGGCCTTGGGCTAACTGTTCTAGTATTTCAGAGTGACTTCTGTGAAGCTTTTTCCTTTGAAGTTTTCAGGTTGTCATTTTTTCCTGTAGACCCTCCAAAAATAAGTAAGCTCTGCCTTCTGCTTTAATACCCACACTATCCATCTTGAGGGGTCATCGCCTAAGGGCCCTTATTCCAGGGGACCTTTTAAAATTATGGTGTTGCCAAATGTGGCTTCTCTGATGTTTCTTTGCTTGTAGACTACACAGTTGTGTGTCACGACGATATGGAAAGGTATGCCACGTGATTTAATCATCCTTCCAGTGTAGCTCAAAAAGTATTCCCAGTGTGTGTTATTTTTTAAATTTTTGTTACAGTTTTGATTTTTATAAAAGTAATAAATTCTCATCGTAGAATTTCAAAAAGTACAAAAGTATGTGAATTTCAAAATAAGCGCACTACCCCCACTCTACCCCATTCCACACCCCCGAGGTAAACTGTTAACAATTGGCTGTGTATCTGTGCAGGTCTTTTTTCTATGCACATTCAAACATGTATATACTACAGTGTAGCTCATGAATTAAATTTTTCAAATGTTTTGTTTTACTTAATTCTCTGCTGTTTTTATCTATTTTTGTTTGTTTCATATGTTTAAGAGGAAGAACAAGGAAAGGAATGATCTTTACTCAAGAATTTCAGGAACTGAAGACGAAAGTTCTGACCTCTCAGTAGAAGCTTTTGTCCCTTTCAAATATTTGAGGATATTAACTAACAAAGTAGGTCATTTCTCCCACCTGAAAGTGTATAACTTGCCATATAGTACGAAAAACTCACATTCAGAGGCCATTCAGACAGTGAATCATAGAAAAGTTTATTTGCTTCAATTAATTTTGTTTTTAGAAGTCAGTAGACAAGAGCTGTGCTTAGACACAGAACAAATTTTTGAGAAACATGGTGTACCACAGCACTTCTCAAACTTGAATGTGTATGCAAATTGAGGGAATCTTGTGAAAAGGCAGTTTTTTGATTCAGTGTGTTTCCCAAGGGGCCTGAGATTCTGCACTGTAAACAAGCTCCCTAGTGATAATACTGCTGTTCTTCTGACTACATTTTGAGTAGTAAGGACCTATAAAATTGTTCCCTAAACGTGACTGTATACTGGAATCACATAACAAGCTAAAAAAACCCAAAACAGGAGCAACACCCTCCTTCTGTGCACCCCCTCCCCCCCCCCAAATTCTTAACTGGCATGATATGTGATCTAGGCTTCTTGATTTTTTTTTTTTTTTTGAGACTGAGTCTCCCTCTTGCCCCAGGCTAGAGTGCCATGGCATCAGCCTAGCTCAAGTTCAAGCTCACAGCAACCTCAAACTCCTGGGTTCAAGAGATCTTTTTGACTCAGGCTCCCAAATGCTAAAATTGCAGGTGTCTACCTGCTAATTTCTCTATTTTTAGTAGAGACAGGGCATGGCTCTTGCTCAGGTTGGTTTCCAACTCCTGAGCTCCAGTGATCCTCCCGCCTTGGCCTCCCAGCCTGGTAGGATTGATTACAGGCATGAGCCAGCATGCCCAATCCAGGCATCATAGTTCTTGAGTTTCCCTGGTGAAACTTTTGCAGCAGATTTGAGAGCCATTGATCTACAATGTGAAAAATATAATTGGAATAAAATTAGACTAATTGCCTTAAGCCAGGAGATCCTAAACTCCTAAATACCTGATTTGTATTTGAATCCCTCATCATATACTGAGTTGGTATATTATAGGCCCAATGAAAGTTGCCTGAGTTGAATTGCATGGTTTCTGGCTCCCAACTTGGAAAGCTACCTTTATTATAATTAACTCAAAGCCTCTTAAATAGGTTCATATCCTACCAGTTAGATAAGCTCATCCTGTCAAGCTCGATAAAATCCTATAATGATAAGCCCAAGTTCTTTTCCTTGCCTGTTAGACAGACCTGAAAAAGCGCCTACGAAAATGGCTGATTGCCCTTCCCGGCAGTCTGACCCTTGAGGAAAAGAAGTGCCTCCTGTCCAAATCTCAGGGCTAACGCTATGCTCCCTGCCTCATAAAAGCTAAGAAAACCCCTTGCAACAAATGATAAATTGACAGAAAAACCAGATTCAGAGTAATTGAGCTGAGAAAATGTGTGCTCCAACTAACTTTGTTGTGAAAATCGAGACCTAGACTGGTGATGTGACTAAGATTTCACAGCTAATTTGTGGGCCATATGTTTTTTCTCCTGGCTCCTGGTAGTACTCTTCCCCCACTTGACATTTCTGCCTGTAATCAATAATACCTGTTACACCAGGTTAAACCTTACTTGACAGAGTTTATCTGACCATGATGTGACTATGCCTACATGGCATTTACCATTAACCATGTTAACTACATGACAACGCAGACTCATGGAACACATTTACTGCTGGAAGAACAGGTCAGAAATATAAAAATGTGGCATGCTTTTATGTAATTGGTAAATTGTAGGAAATAAGAATCCCTTTGGCCTTGACAATTAGAACCGTGTCCTTTGAGAAGTTCAGGGGTAATAATGTTGTAACCCTGATGTGGTAGACATAACAAGCATCTCTCAGATCACTATGTACTGATACCCATCATTTCCCAGCATGGCAGGGATGCTAAATCAGGCTTCTTCCTAGGAGATATAGAACTCTTGACGGGCAACTTGGGCTCAAGCACTTCCCACCAACCTTGACAATTTTTCCTTAAAACTATACTATAATCTAAGATGCATCCACCCAACTGTTCTTCCTTCTGTCTCTCCTACATGTGTAATCAAACCTGCTTCACAGTCAGATGCCTCTCCCTACTCTCTGCCCATTTTCTCTCACAGTAATTTCCCCTAATAAATTTCTCGTACATTCAATCCTACCTTGGATCAAAGTGACATATCTAGTGAAAGAAATGCAATTAGAGGACTCCGATTAGCTATAGGGTAAAGCATGTTTACATAGTATAAATGCCATTTATTGTTTTTTTATCAGTAATTATGATTAAAGAACAACATAAATCTTGCCATTTGATTTAGAACACAGAAGGGAGAAAAGAGTTAAGGGAAGGCGTCTTTGTTTTGTGCTGCTATAACAATACCTGAGACTGAATAATTTATACTGAACAGAAATTTATTTCTCACAGTTCTAAAAATTGGTGGAAAGTCCAAGATCAGGGTGCTGGCAGGTTTAGTGTCTATTAAGAACTTGGTATCCATTTCCAAGATGACACCTTAAACACCGCATCCGCCAGAGGGGAAGAACTCTGTTCCTCCCGTGACCAAAGAGCAGGAGAGAAAACCCACTCTCTATTTTCATAAGGGCATTAGTCCCTTATAAATACCTCCCATTAGGCTTCACCTCTCAATCTGTTGCATTGGGGATTAAGTCTCTTATGCATGAGTTTGGAGGGGAAATTCAAACCAGGCAGAGCATGGTGGCTCACTCCTGTAATCCCAGTTTTTGGAGAGGCCAACGTGGAGGGTTTCAGACCAGCCTAGGCAACAGAAAGACTCTGTTTCTACAAAATAGAAAAATTAGCTGGGCATAGTGCATGTGCCTGTAATCCCAGCTATCAGGGCACGGAGGCAGAAGGATCACTTGACCCCAGGAGTTTAAGGTCACTATGAGCTGTGATGACACCACTGCACTCTAGCCTGAGCAACAGAACCAGACTCTGACTCAAAAACAAACCCTTGAAAAAAAACACATTCAAACCATAGTGGAAGGGTAGAGACATAAAATATCTTACCGAGAGAGGTCAAGAGATACATTTAAAACTTGATGATGTAAGAAGGTAAGTATGTCATTATAAATTATAAAACTAATTGGTAAACTAGGTAAAAATTGAGTCATAACTTTTGAAACATGGAAGGAATTGTGATGGAAGAGTTCTTTAAATTCAATAATTAAATCCTAACTCAACATAGCAGGAAATCATTAAAATTTATATTAAATAGATTAAGAAATAGCATTATAAGCACACTAAGTACTCATCACCAGTTGGAATAGCCTTCTCTCAGAAAACTGACTTTCTTCCTCTTTCTCTCCCCACAGAACAATATAGCAAGTGTATATTTACCTTAAAGCAAGTGTTATCACTTGGCTTTCTGCTGGTCGACTCCCTCACCCCAGCAGCTCCCTCTTCCTTCTCAAGACTACAGCCTCCCCATTCCTCTCCACTTCTCTTCAGACATAAAGAGATGTCCTGCATTATTGAGATGTGGTTTCTCACCCTTTGCTTCCCCTTTTCCTGCAATCAAGCCACACACAACGGTTTCCATTCCAACCACAACTACCTCCTCTGGCAGTTTCATATTTACTAGATAAATTTTTTCATTAAACATTTTGTTGCATTTCACTTTAAGTGAAGGAAAAAACAGCATCTGGTTACTAGAAACATGCACAGAAATGCCATATATTCCCATAGCCGCTCTGAATTGAGGGGTTCCTCTGTAAGTAATGAAGTAGAACTCTTAACAACTCCTCTCATAATGGTACCTAAGTAGAGTAACTAAATAAATGAAGATGAGATGTGTACGCTTTGGGAAAGCCGTACCTTGTGGGAGCAAACAGGTGTCCCACAGATAACAAATTCTGAAGGGCAAGCATTGATTGATGCCTCCTAGATTGAACACATGGACAGAACACCATCCAAGAACACTAGCGTTCTGTCTTGACTCTGTTGACACATTAAAATCATAGCTAACTTTTACTAAGTATATAGTATATGCCAAGTGCTGTCCTAGGTGCAATGCATGTATTAAGCTTATAAAATCCTATAAAACCACTTTATTTATTTATTTATTTATTATTAGTTTATTTTTGAGACAGAGTTTCACTTTGTCACCCAGGCTAGAGTGCCATGGCATCATAATTAGCCACTGTCCCCCCATCTGTCCCCCCATCAGCCTAGCTCACAGCAATCTCAAACTCTTGGGCTCAAGCAATCTTCCTGCCTTAGCCTCCTGAGTAGCTGCCACCACTCCCAGCTAATTTTTCTTTCTTTTTTTTTTTTTTTTTTGTGGATATGGGGTTTCACTCTTGCTTAGTCTGGCCTTGAACTCCTGATCTCAAAGGATCCTCCCACCTCTGCCTCCCAGAGTGCTAGGATTATGGGCATGAGCCACTGTGCCCCACCTAAAACTGCTTTAAATAGATATTTTTATTATTTCGTTTTCCACATGAGTAATTGGAATTTAGAGACATTAAAAAGGATTCAAACCCTGAGTGTCTGGGTTAAATGTTACCAATGGCTGTCTGTAGTTGAGCCAATCAAAATCATCATTTTTATTAACTTTGATATCTACATAGAGAGCTGACACAGGCAACCAAAAGCTGAAAAATGCAACACATCGTCTTTATTCCTGCATTTGTACTTGGAAGTTGAAGAAGATGAATATAGAATGGGTAGTGAGCAAGGCTTGAGGAAGAGGAGGGAACAATAGCAAATTTGAAAGTCTGTGCTCTTGGAGTTAAACAGTTGGAGACCCTGGCACCTTTTAGGCAATGTTTTCACTAATTCCAGCAGATGGCAGTGCTATTTAATATGTCAATTTTAAAATACTATCCTGTGATTTTTTTTTTAAGCTCTTTGAGAAGATAAATCTTAAAAATGACTTTTTGTACAGTTGGTTGAAGGATGAATATTGAAGTATAACTCCATTCCCTGAAAATTCCTACTGTCAATTTAGAGAAGACAACCCCCAAGTCCCATCAATCCCCTGAAGTTCCAGACACCCTTGAAGTGCATGATGGAGCCTCAAGTCACCACACAGAGCAACTCAACTGCGCTTCATCTCCTTTCTCGTACCAAACCTAGCCCTGAATAGAGGAGGGGGCTGATTCCACCCTATTCATTAACACCTTCAGATTCCCCAGAACCAGTTCAAATTCCTTCAGCCCATAATGAATTCTTCCTCTCTTAACCTCTAGAGTACCCATGCTCTTAGCCTCAGGTCAATATTTAATAATAACCTCTTGGTATTTTTCTTACCAGAGTTAGTTTCAACTTATCAGTTAGGCAGTAGACTTGAGATCACAGAGAGGGTGCTAGGTGTATTTTTAATTCCCCACTTTATGTAACATGGTGCCAGATTCCAAAGAGATGCTTAATGTTATAAATAATTGTTGTTGACTAACTCTTCTCACCAGCATGCTATCTAATTTTCAGTAATTCCCTGTGAGTTAGGAGCCAGCCATAGGACTGGCCAGGAAAATGACTCCAGTCAGGAACTTCTGTACCTGACCAAACTCTAGTGTAAAGATTTCATGTAAAAGCAGCCTATGTGATTCCTGTAACTGAAACCCCATCTTTTCATGTTTGGGGCAGGTGCCATCCACCTTTCCCCAACATTCTAAGGCTCTCTTGTGTGAGCAGCACCCCTTCCTTAGGGTTTCCATTAATTTTGGCACAACAGCTATTAAATTAAGCCTGTCTGGGTTGAATATAGTAGTATCAATATTACATTCAGGCCTCAATCAGAAGTTTTAGTTACTTAATCTCTTTCTACTAACTCTTTTCTTTGAAACTGCCCTTACAAATTAACAATGGAGTACAAGGCAAGAACTGGGGTAAGAGCTTAGCTAAAAATAGGCACAGGCCCAGCTAAAAATAATGATAGTAATTAGCCACTGTCCCCCTATCTGTTACTCTGCAGTCATATAACTGGTGGTCATAAATATTCTTAACTTTCTCTATAGATAACATCACCTTTTTGAAACCTAGAGAGAGTTTCTAAAATGTCTTCCAGGCTTCGCATTCCAGTGAATTGCCTGACTCACCTAGACCAAGAAACTGACTTAACTGAAATTGTGACCCCAGGAACTGAAGCAACACAAGAAGATGATTTCCACACCTCTATAATTCTGCCCAGAACCTTGCCAATTAGCAAACCTGATTGCTTACTCTTTTGTCCATCAACCTATCTTTTAAAACTCTTTCTCCCAAATTCTTGGGGAGGTAGATTTGAGAAATTCCTCCCATCTCCCCACTCAGTGCTATGCTGAATAAACTCTTTCTCTACTATAAACCCTATTGTCTCTGGGTATTGTCTCTTGAGCAGCTGGTAATGAACCTAGTTGGGTGGCAACATCTTTACCACTTTTCTTTCCTAAACTTGCCCCATAATAGCTGTGCTCTGGAGCTGCTGCTGTTTTTGTGACACCTCTAAGTGTCTTATTTATACATATTAAATTCCGAACACCTAATGTATCCTTTCTGTTCTGGATATAAGAGCAACTTGCACCTAAGCAAACCTGCACTCCAGCCCGTCAGTCAGCTCCACCCTTATTTGTGCCACGTTATAATTATCCTTAGCAGTTTTTCATTCATTTGTTCATTTTTTCTTCTCCTGCCTCTATTCATTCACAAGTATTTATTGCATGCCTACTACGTGTCAAGCACTGGACCAAGTGGCAAATAAGTATGATCCCTATCCACAGAAAGCTTGTGGTTTTGTGGAGCAGGTGAAATTTAAAAATAAACACACAAGCGAATATATAATTATAATAAAGAGATGTTCTTTGAAGGGAAAGACCAAGACACTATGAAGATGAAGAATGTGAGTGGAAGTGTGGAGGTGAAATATGTAGTTTTAATTGGGGCAGCAGTTAAAGATGGATTCTCTTTGGAGTATATGGCATGCTTCTTGGGGGCTTCCGGGAAGGACACAATTATAAGAGGGACTCTACCTGATAAATGCAAACATTACAACCTCATTCTTTATACCCTCAAATTAACCCGAACAATAATAAAAAGCGAAGGAAATAATAATTAATAAGAATAATAAGAGAAAAAACAATCAGCCTTGTAAGTGATCATGTGGCTTATTAATAGGTGGTACTAACCCTGTGCCCTCTACAAACCTGACCAAATTATTCTTCCCAAGTTCAGTTATTTCCTGGCAGCGAAAGGAAAAAACTAAATAAATAAATAATAAAAGGAAAAAAAGATGGATTCTCTAAGGCAGTGACATTTAAACTGTGGCCCCAAAATGAGAAAGAATGTACACAGGGATCAACATATGCAAATGCCCCGAGGTTAGGGGTAGAAAGCAGAGGCTTGTTGCTGGGAGGAACTATTATAACAGAATAATTGCTTGCTGGTGTAGGATGGGAGTGGGGAATATAGCCCAATGGTAGGAGCTGCACCCTGGCAACCTCATAGGTCCAATGTGGATACTGAATGCTTGTGCCAGACCTGTATGTTCTATGATTCTGAAAAAGGCTTTCCCCTTCCCTGTTTAAAGTTTAGAAACTACAGTCATATCTGAATTCAACCTTTGCTTGGATAGGAATGGCAAATTTAGAGATTGGGATGCCTTATGTGTCTGCCAGACTCTCAGGTAACCACAAGTGAGGCTGCCTCATTCCTAGCCTCCTCCCTACCATGACCCACACCCAGACCGTGCTTTGGTCCCAGCCAGAAAACAAGCTCCCCAGGAAGCAGCATAGAGGAAGCAGGAAGACGTATACGTCTTCATCTTCCCTAGGCTCTGGACCTCTAACTCTTCCATCCATTATATCTGTCAATGGGCAAAGGCCTAACTTCCCATCACTAAAGAAACACTTTTATGAAAAAACTTTAAAAGAACTGCTTTTAAAAATGCTAATTCTAATGTCTTTTAATATCAACTCAAATCTCAAAAATAAAATGCTTTTTATTTAATGTTAAGCCAGTTTTAGGTCCCAGATACTTCAAAGAGTCTTCTGACTCTTAAACAATTAAAAACGATGAGCAAAATAATGATCACTCTCATTGGCTTGAGTTTCCTGTGTCAAGAGGGAAAAAGCCTTTTTCACTTTTTTAACTTGTTTGACACTGCTCCAGGCTTCAGTTAGATAGATCTGTAGAGTATGGAGAGGAGAAAGAAGTTTTAATCTGCAATTCAGGCAGTTAAAACCCACATAGTAAGAAAGGGAAGACAATCAGCCTTGTAAGTGATCATGTGGCTTATTAATAGGTGGTACTAACCCTGTGCCCCCTACAAACCTGACCAAGTTATTCTTCCCAAGTTCAGTTATTTCCTGGCAGCTAAAGGAGAGCATGTGCTGTCAAAATGTTAATAAATTTCAAATTGCTTCATCAAGGGGAAGGATAAATGGGTAGATAATTATAGACCCTGAGGCATAGGTACATCAAGTTCATTACACTATACTTTCTACTTTTGTGTATGTTTGAAAAGTTCCATGATTTTTGTCTGAAATGTCAGTCCTTTTATCATTATTTAATTTTTTTGCCTCCTCTACCAAACACTTTCCTGTGCTATGTGACAAAATTTCAGTCACCTGTCATCAGTAGCTGCTCTGAAAACAGATATTAAAATCTGTTGTTCAGTAGATTAAAAAAATTAAAGACTCAAACTTTGTGAAGTATGAGAAAAGAAATTCAGATATCTACCCTGAATTCACAATATTTCTTTCTTTTTTCTTTTCTTTTTTTTTTTTTTAAGAGTCTCACTATGTCGCCCTTGGTAGAATGTTATGATATTACAGCTCACAGCAACCTCAAATTCTCGGACTTAAGTGTTTCTCTTTCCTCAGCCTCCCAAGCAGTTTCCTCAGCCTCCTGAGTAGCTGGGACTACAGGTGCCTGCCACAACACCTGGCTATTTGTTTTTGTTGTTATTGTCATTGTTGTTTGGCAGGCCTGGGCCAGGTTCGAACCCATCAGCCTGGGTGTATGTGGTCGGTGCCCTAGCTGCTGAGCTACAGGCTCTGAGCCACACACTATTTCATTTCAATAAACAATTTTGAAATTAGACCTATTAGGACCAAGAAGGTGAGTGCCAAATAGATGTTATTTTCATCATCACTGGCAAAGGTGCATGCTAGATGTTGTAGGTTTGATAGTACCTCTAGAGAAAAGTCTTAGAAATCTCCAATCTAAATCTTTCCTTCTGTACTGATTAGAAGATTGAAGCATAATCCAAAGGATTTTTATCTGCCCAAGGGAGGGCCTGTTTCCAAATGGTTTCATGAACCCACATAAGATGATCTGAGTGGGCACAAAGGGAAAGACACAGGCTTCAGCATCAGACAGCATCCCAGCTTTACAGAATTTCAAAGACGCACTAGAGTGCAGTGGCCACTGAGCCATAGCACTGGTGCCTTAGTTTCCACATCTACAAAAACGTGAAAACATAGGTTATTAAGGTGATTAAATGAGGTGGCACGTAGGAAGTGCCTAGCGTAGTAACTAGCACAATGAAAGTACTCAATGGGCTTGGCGTCCAATAGCACAGTGGTTACGACGCCGGCCACATGCACCAAGACTAGCGGGTTTGAGCCATGCCTGGGCCAGCTAAACAACAATGACAACTGAAACAAAAAAATAGCCAGGCTTTGTGGCAGATGCCTGTAGTCCCAGCTACTTGGGAGGCTGAGGCAAGAGAATTACTTAAATCCAAGAGTTTGAGGTTGCTACGAGCTGTTACGACATGGCACTCTACCGAGGGCAACATAATGAGACTCTGTCTCAAAAAAAAAAAAGAAAGTAGTCAATGAAGAGTTTTATTTTTTATTTTTTTGTAGAGACAGAGTCTCACTTTATGGCCCTTGGTAGAGTGCCGTAGCCTCACACAGCTCACAGCAACCTCCAACTCCTGGGCTTAAGCGATTCTCTTGTCTCAGCTTCCCGAGTAGCTGGGACTACAGGCGCCCGCCACAACGCCCAGCTATTTTTTTTTTTGGTTGCAGTTCAGCCGGGGCAGGGTTTGAACCCGCCACCCTCAGTATATGGGGCCAGCGCCTTACCGACTGAGCCACAGTTTTAGTTTTTATAAACCATTTGGTTACTTACCACATCTTACTTACTACTGACTACTTCTTAGCACAATCCAGACAGGCCCTCTCACTAGCCAATCCCAACCCCTCATTCAAGGGAAAAATGTTTTCCCAAATATATTTTATTTTGCTTTTGGGGAAATAAGAAAATATTAGCATAAATACCTGATCTAGTAGTGAAATTACAATCTGAACAAAGAGCCCAATGGTACAGCGTATTTACAAAAGTTAGATAATTTCTTCTGCTCTTCTATTCAGTCATTTCCAAAGTAGACCTTACAGTAATAGAAAGAAATTCTTAAAATGTAGAATCATCCCACTACAATTTTGTTCTCAGTTCCACAAAATACATCATTCCCATGAATTCTTCAGTTTTGAAATAAACAGTATAGGCACATGGAAAATTCACAGTAAAATTTTGTGTGGATGACAAAATAGTAGAGTCTAACTTCTACATTTTTCTTACTGATTTTGTAGAAATGTTGCTCCAAAAAGAGCAAATTTATGCATGTATAAAGTCAAATATCTCAAATGTTTTCATACAAATCTTTAAAAGCTGCAAACACTGTGCTCATTTTTCATAAATGCTTGCAATACTTTAGAGAAATTATATTGCAGAACCACATAGAATTTTACTGTGATCATAACAATGAAAAAATATGTATAAGAATATTTATAGACACTTATATTTTTAAAAATCTCTAGGCTTGAAGATTCAAGCAATAGTATTTAGGGTAAAGTGCTATTCCAGACATGTGTAACTTCATTTTACCTTTGACTTTTTACAGACATTTTCCAAATTTTTTACAATTGCAAATGACAAGGTAAATGGGTTGAAAACTAACTTCTCAAACTAAATGAAGAGATAACAGATTAACATTCAAATTTCTCTTTGGAAAATAACTATGAAAAATGATCATTTTCTCCCATGAAATCAAGTCAGTATCTCATTCAAAAAGCAAGGTAGGTGATTGTGTGAAACTCTCCAGTTATAGGCCAGCACCCTTGCTGAGCACACTCAGTGACCCGGGATTTTCCTCATTGCTGTGTTTTTTCTCTGAGCACTTGTGAGGCCTTTGGGGGAACAGCAGAACAAATAGTCTTCAGGGTCAAAATGTTTTCTCAACATTTGGACTTTAAACTTTTGAATAATTAAAATTAATTGAATAAATGGCCCCTATTTGTGATATAATTTTGGATTTTGGATTATAATTCTGGGAATTTAAAATGGTTAGAGGCAAACCACAGGATCTAAACTTTTCTCTCTCCATGCCCTTCCTCTTCAATCTGAAGATTCAGAAATTATCCCACACTGTAGAAAAGTGTGCTTTTTGGGAATGAATAAATTATTCTCATCCAAGGAGTTAAGTTTCTAATTATTACTCATAAAGAGATGAAGAGCAGTGGACATTGGAATAAGAACACAGAGAGAAAAGAATCTCACCTTTAGAAAATCTCTAGGATAATATTTTTCAGGTAACAGCCTCTCCCAATCCTGTTTCGAGTAATGATGAACTTAAATGTCTGATCTGCAAAGCAAACACTCACCAGAGACCTGCTGACTCAAGAATTCAATTCCTGCCCAACTGGAATACTGCCAACACTTTTCTGTTCCTGATATGAATGTGTCTGCAGTTTAAACAGAGATTTCTTTCTGAAGTAAAACCAAAGGAAACTGTATTTTTGTTAACATTTCAGGTAAGATTGAGAGGTTGCCCTTGAGGCCAGATATGTTTGCTAAATTGAAAGTGAGCATGGTATGTAATAGTATTGTAACAGGGGTGAGCACCTGGGACACAGTTTTATGTAAGGAGCTTTCAGTTTCCAGTGGACAATTTCTTTTTTCGTTTCTTTTTTTTTTGAGACAGAGTCTCACTATGTCGCCCTCAGTAGAGTGCTGTAGTGTCACAGCTCACAACAACCTCAAACTCTTGGGCTTAAGTGATTCTCTTGCCTCAGCCTCCCAATAGCTGGGACTATAGGCACCCACCACAGCGCCCAACTATTTTTTGGTGTCATTGTCATTGTTTGGCAGGCCCAGGATGGATTCGAACCCGCCAGCTCTAGGGTATGTGGCTGGCTCCCTCGCCACTTGAGCTACAGGTGCCCAGCCTCCCATGGACAATTTCAAAGAGAAGTTCTTACCAGTCACCCTTTAAGATCTATTCCAACTATGGCACTCCATGATTCTTTGGATTCCTATAGTGGTACCTATCCACTGGGAGAGGTATGGACTGGCTGGAATACTAATGGTGGGGGTGAGGGGAGATAATCTCTTTCTTTCTATATTAATTATCAGCTTTTGAGGAATCTCAAATATTCCTTAACAACCCCACCCAAAACACTAATGAGGAAGTCCACTATGAAAAAGACTTCACATCTTCACTCTCCACTGTCATACCCAAGCTGACCACTGCCCCTCCCCCCCAAAAAGCAAAAGATACACAGTTCACTACCAAAGTTTTGAGATAGACTTTGTTATGGGCCATTTTTTCCCTTCCAAGAAACACACAGTCAACATTGTCCTTTCTCATTCACCCATGCAAATTTTGCTTGGCTTATTAGTGTTGCTGGGAGGGCTTCATTCGTTTCCATCTGTGTGGATAGTACACTTCTGAATTTTTGTGTATCTCAAAACTTTCATAATGACCCATGTAAGCAAACCTACATGTCAGTGTTTTCGTTCACCTTCTAACTGGGGGGTGTGTAGGGACAGAGACTTTGGGACAAAGCTGCTGCCCAGTGTCATTTGGTTTAGTTATGCCTGGAAATTACACCTCATTACAGCTGATTACATCAGTAGTGTTCTTACATTCCCCATGGAGCAATGCTCATTGCCCAAAAGATGTAAGCTCAATTCTGAGTACAAACCCCAAATGAGCAAACTCTGGGCTAGACCACCTTTCTTTATTATTCTCTATTTTCCCTTATAAATATGTTAATAAAACAACAGTAATAATGTCCTTGGAAGGCAATGCTCTGCCAAAATAAAATGCTTCAGAAACATGAGTAATCATGTGGCCCCACTTTGATCAACACTGAAGATTCCCAGGCTCAAGGCCATTGGTCAGGTGGGGTGGTAACCAGGCACTGCTGTAGCCATAGATTCCCCATCTTTCTGGTCTAATTCTCTTGTTACAGAATAAGCCATTGATCCATTGGTCCACAACTGCAGCTTAGGGTCAGATTCTTTGGCAAGAAACTGCAGCTGGGTTGTTTTCATCCTCTTTACAAGTCTAGCAAAGCCAAGCAGCACAGAACTAAATACCATTGAAAATCCACAGAGAAGGAACGCTGCCGTGTAGCTGCCAGTGGTATCTACCAGCCACCCTGTAACAAACAACAGCAAAATCATATCGTTGAGTTGAAAATTCAGTCACTCACCCACTCTCAAACCCAGTAATTTGCAAGGCTAATAACAATAGATTGCTAGCACCACCATTATAATTTTAAGACAAATAGCAGATTGCCCAAAAATATCTATCACACAGCAACTGAACAATACATTCTATTTTCCAGAGAAACTTCTAAAATGAATTGATGATTATTATTATGTAAAGGGCTTTGAAGAGTATCATATGCTTGGTAATCACACAATAAATACTTGTTATTATTAACCCCATGAAATCTGGTAAAAAAAACAAAAATTATTGAAGTTGGGATAATTTACCAAGGGTGTTAAGAGAACGTGATTGGGCAAAATGCTAGTAATATTCCCAGCATTCATATACTATCTTGAGTAACAAGACATGCTTCAGAATACTGTCCAAATTTTCAGTTGAATCCAGTCATCATACCTCATCCAGTTGGAAAATCAGAACTTTGTCCCAGTTTAGAAGTTGCAAATGCAATATGCCTTCTAAAGGCATATTTCTAAAACCATTTTTTTCTTTATCTCTTCTTGCAACAAATTAATGTAAATATTTATCCCTGCCCTAAATTTCAAGGAAAATGAATATTTTGCCATATAATAAGCAAAATAGGCACCAGATGATCAGAACATTAGGGTAAAATTAGAATACCTGGTCAGGCAATTACTTTATCATTAACAAAAGATTTTTTTTAAAAAATCCTTCAAACTTTATTTCTATGCCAAGAAAACCTAACTAAGAAGTATATGATTTCTCCTTTTACCCACTTCAAATTATTATAAGCCCCACAAAGTTTTCTGGAATTAAAATTACTCTCAAAAATTTTAGTTGCTGTGTTATTTACTTGTGCATTCATATAGCACCAAAAAGAAAAGACTGAGTAGAGAGCTGTCATTTGAAAGGTAAATAAATAGGAGAAGTATCATAGTAAGAACTCACATCCTTTAATTCTTAGTAATGAGTATAATTTTTGATTTGACAAAAGAAGGCCATACACTAACAAAGGATCCAGGAGCCCCAATTTCATTTGTGTCCTGTGACCTTTAACAGAATTACACTGCTCCTAAAAGTTGGTGAAAAGTAAAATTGACTATGGAGGGAGGATGCGGGAACATTTTGGGGGCAGTTCTCAAAAATGAAGCACTAATCTTAAAGTCCTATACCATGGGACTTGAACTGACCAGGACTTTTCATCTGCCACAGTTAGGCAGCCACCATTTCCCTTAGTTTGCTGCTTCTCCCCCAACCCCAAACTTCTGGGTTTGAGAAACTATCTCTTCATAGTAATAGCTAGGCAGAAACCCTGCTTTCTTCAAAAATTCCCTTCTTATTTTCTAGGCAAATGGCCAGCCCATTTCTCTTTTCACTGTCTTCAAAGACCTTGTTCATGCTCCAGTCTTTAAATTTAGGCAGGTAATAATCTAGACCAGTTATTCTCAATATTTACTATGCATGTGTATCAAAGAAAACAAGTTAAAAATGTAGATTTTTGGAAAACCGCCCTCCCAAAAATTCATATCACCCGTGGGAGTGTAAATGAATCTGTATTTTAACTAGGGCCCTAGGGGATTTTGATGTAGGTGGTCCCAGGATCTCATTCTGGAAAGACACTTGTCTAGACCACATGCCCCAGGAAGGAGAAACAGGTTCTGACCTGTTCGCTGCTGTCTCTCCAGGCCTCCAAGCAAAACGCTAGTTACAATAATTTTGTTGAATTACTTGGTTAATGCATGGAATAAATATTTGTCAAATTATTTGTTTAATCATGCTTTAAATTTCTATAGCATTTTACAGTTTTCAAAGCATTCTAGATGCTTTATCTGATGATTCCCAAATCTATATATCCAAATATGGCCTTCCTCTAAAGCTCAGACATCGTTCTTTTTTTTTTTAGAGACAGAATCTCACTTTATTGCCCTTAGTAGAGTGCTGTGGCGTCACAGCTCACAGCAACCTCCAACTCCTGGGTTTAGGCGATTCTCTTGCCTCAGCCTCCCGAGTAGCTGGGACTACAGGCGCCCGCCACAATGCCCACTTATTTTTTTGTTGCAGTTTGGACGGGGCCAGGTTCGAACCCACCACCCTTGGTATATGGGGCCGGCGCCCTACTCACTGAGCCACAGACACCACCCTCAGACATCATTCTTAAACAGCTCTACTGAGCATTTTCACCTGAGTATTTCAGATATCTAAATATATCTAAACATTAAATTCATTATTTTTCAGGCAAAGCCAGTTTCTCCATTTCCTTATCTTTTCAACCATGACATTGTTTACACAGTCATCTTTGACTTCTTTCTCTCTTTTGCCCTCCTATACTAAAGTCAGTTGATTTTTCCCCCCAAAATCTCTTCCTTGTCCCCAGAGCTCATTTCCATTTTTTGCTGCAGCAGCCCTACTTCAGGCCTTCATCAGTTTGCTCCTAAAACTATTAATATTAGCATGGACTCCTAACTCTCTCTCCCTTAGATTACTACATCAATTGCTAGATCATATTTTCTAAAATGCACACTTTACTGTTTTTCCTCTTTGCACACAAACTTTAATACTCTCCAGTTTCTAAATAGAGCCCAGCTCCTTGGCTTGGCACTCAAAACATTCCACTATGACCCTGGTGCTTACCATTTGAGCCTCACCACCCTGCTCCCTGCTGGAATCCTGTACTCTGGCCAGACTTCCCTCCGAATGCGCCCTACTAACTGGGAAGTCTGAGCCAGCTCCTCCATCACACTGCTCCCATCACTAGCGTGGAAAGGAGTCCAGACCCTAAGGTGGGACTTTTTCTTTCCAGGGAGGCCAAGGCTCTCACTCGGTTGGAACAAGACTATAACACAAGGCTGTTTTGTGTGGCTGTTGCAGCCATGTTCTCTTTCGCTCTTTCTCAGCTCTCTTGCCAGCCTAGTGTGGGTGCAGGGTTTTCAAGACAATCTGACAAAGAGGTGATTGGAGGTTCTGTCTGGAAACCTACCTGCGATGGGTGGGCTCACCAAGTACGGCACTGCGTGAAGGAAGTACACCACACCGAGTGCAGACGACAAAGAGGCAGTCCCCACCATCTCTGCAGTCACTACTGGGATCAGGGTCACATAGGCACCATCAAAGTAGCCAAAGGTACAAGAGAAAGGCACAAGCAGCGGGAGACTTTGAAGCATTGGAAGGCAGAGATAGCAGAGCCCATCCATTCCCACGGCAAAGAGGTAGCACACATACCGGTAATTCTTCAGACACCTGTGGATGTGAGGAACACAAATGAGCGCAGGATGCACCAAAGTTCTGTAAAAGAGCTGTAGAATCATGGCCCTGCAGCACTAAGCATCGCAGATACTCACAGCGATGGCCTCCCACCATGTTTTATCGACGTTGTCTTCCTATCTTTTATGTGAATGCAAGAATTCATCTTCCTAGGAAGCATCATATAGTAGAAAGAATATGAGGAATATGTGCCCTAAAACTAGAAATATAGAGAAATAAGACCAGTTCTTTCACCCACAAACTGCCTCACTCTTCAGTTTCTTTGGCTATAAAATGGGAAGGTTATCTATCTCATCACAGGGCTATTCTAAAGATAGTTGGAAATAACATGCGGAGTATCCAGGGACTAATACTTCCTAGCACCCAACCATATTAGATGCTTCCAGTTTTGTTATCCACTGGTGTCTGGCACTTCATAAATGCTCAATACCCTGAGTGATTATTACAAAGGGGGAGCTGGAATATGAATGATTAACTGGATATGATGAAGGTCTTGAACTAAGTCCGATTTCAAGACTTGTCCAGTGATACTTTCATTACATTTTCCTTCTGTGACCCCAAACCCCTCTATGATGCCAGTTATTTCAAAGACTCTGCATAATGTCAGGTCCAGCAATTTATCCTTTACAAACATTTTTCTATCTACAGGCTCATTTGAGCTTTGCAAAATGGTATGAGGTCAACAGGCAAATATTGCACTTGCCCATTTTATAGATTACAACCCTTGAGGATCTGAGGGTTACAGGGTCATAGGTAATAGGGTTAATAAGGGACACAGCTGGCACAGGAACTCAGGTCTTGTATGCCTGGCCAGTGATGCCTCCAGTGTATCTAGACACTGCCGCTTCTTGCCAGATTATATTCTTGCTCTCCTTCTTCTTCCTTAATCATTAAAAATGTGGAATTGAGAGTCGGCACTCATAGCTCAGCAGTTAGGGCACCGACCACATACACCAGGGCTGAGGGGTTCAAACCTGGCCCTGGCCTGCTAAACAACAATGACCACAATATCAAAAAAAATAGCTGGGCATTGTGGTGGGTGCCTGTAGTCCCAGCTACCCGGGAGGCTGAAGCAAAAGAATCGCTTAAGCCCAAGAGTTTGAGGTTGCTGTGAGCTGTGATGCCATAGCACTCTACCAAGGGCAACATAGTGAGACTCTGTCTCAAAAAAAAAAAAGTGGAATTGATCTTAAACATAACATCTATCACACTGGAGAGGGGCAGTCGTATCCTGACTAATTACCCGTGACATAATTTGAGAGATGCTACTTGATAACAGATCTCCCAGGCCACAGCTTGTGCCCACCATTTAGGAGATTATGAGTAGCTTGCACTCTTTAGTCGAAACAGATGAGTACTTTTTTTTTAAGAGACAGAGTCTCACTTTTTCACCCTCAGTAGAGTACCATGGTGTCACAGCTCACAGCAACCTCCAACTCCTGGGTTTAGGCGATTCTCTTGCCTCAGGCTCCTGAGTAGCTGGGACTACAGGCCCCTGCCACAACGCCCGGCTATTTTTTTGTTGCAGTTTGGCCAGGGCTGGATTTGAACCCACCACCTTTGGTATATGGGGCTGGCCCCCTACTCACTGAGCCACAGGCACTGCCCAACAGATGAGCATTTAATGAAGAAACTACTAGGTAGATTTCTTATAAGTTTGGTTTCTAAGCCTACAATTAATATGAAAGTATTTGCTATTTGCACCGTCAAACATAAGTGTCTGATGCAGATAATGTGTGGCTACTGTGTTACTGCTGCACCTGATCCTCCTGCCTGGACTGGGTTCTGTTCCTCCTCCCATTGCCAGGCAGTCTCTAGGGTGGTTCAACCAAAACTAAAATCACAATACTCAGCCAGAGATTGTCTTGCCTGAAGACTGACTTGACTCCAGATGGAATTAACTCTATCCCCAGAACTTGTGGTTATCCTAGACTTCGGTAACTTAGACAAACCCACCATCCTAAATGGACTAGAACAAGAGTTGGCAAATTGTGGCCAAATTTAGCCCATCACCTGTTTTTGTACTACCTATGACCTAAGAATTGTTTTTCTACTTTAAAATGGTTGAGATAAATAATCAAAAGAACAATATTTTGTGATCTGTAAAAACTATAAGAGAAACTCAAATTTCAGTGTGGATAAATAAAGACTTCTTAGAACATGACCATTCTGGTTTGTTTACATATTGTCTGTGTCTGCTTTGGGGGCTGCCACAGCAGAGTTGGGTAGTTGCACGATCACATGGCCTATAATGGCAAAGAACGACTGTCTGTCCTCTTACAGAAAAGTTTGCCAACCCTTGATCTAGGAGAACCAGCAATGTTGCAGACTTGTCAACATTATTCAGATGTAGGTAGTCCACAGGGAAAGAGGATGAGGAGAAACTCAAGGCCTAAAGTCCCTGGGGGGAGAGCCGATTGTAGGTTTGTGGGTTTTACCTTCTGTCGGTCAGCCATCCAAATGTGATATTGCCAATAATGTCAATTACCCCCAGAATGGACATAAGGAAAGCAGCTTGCTGGTGACTCACTCCAACACTCAAAGCATAAGGCACCAAGTACACAAAGAGAGGGCTGCAGCCGTAAGCCATGAACAGAACAGAGATGGCTAACACAACGAAGTCTGACACGAGTAGAAAACTGTACTCCTGCTGCAAAGAGCAGCAGAGGCAAGTCTGTGTCCAGTTTTTGGTCAGAGGTGAATAGGGAGAAGGCCGCTCAAAGTCTTCGCTCTGAGTTGTACAGACGTGGTTCAGCTCTGGTGTCGTCCGGTCCTCTTTAAGAGTAATTGGCCGCATCAAGGCACCACAAACACAGAGATTCAAAACGAAGCCCCCAAGAATGAGTAATGCTCCCCTCCAGGAGAACTGCTCAATGAGGAGCTGAACCACAGGAGCCAGGATGAAGGTGCCAATACCGCTTCCCGACATGGCGATCCCATAAGCAAGGGCTTTCCGTTTGCTGAAATACTTGCCAACCATGGCAATAGCTGGAGAGTAACAAAGTGCAAATCCGAGACCTGGGGAGAAAGAGAGCCCTGTGAGTGCTGGTACACCATGCACAGCCAGTGAAAGAAAGTATCTCAGAATAAAACAATCTGGATTAAAGAGAGTCTGTCTTTGTCAGGCCCTTCTAAAGCTTTTTCCAGCATCAAGCTGAAAATGAGTTTTTCCCTCACCAGTCATTCACAATTTGGAAAATGTATAATAGATATGACTTTCTTCTCAGGAAGAACACCCTGAAGGAAATCTTATTTCTTTAACAAAGTTAAATAAAGAATGTAAACATTATTATTATACAAACTAAGTTGGAACTAAATAGAATATCTGTATAATGCTAACTAAAAAAACTTATCCCTCCTCCTTTTTCTTTCCTTTACCTAAATTATCCAGAGAATTGCGCTCTTTTTTTTTTTTGGTAGAGACAGAGTCTCACTTTGTCGCCCTGGGTAGAGTGCCATGGTGTCACAGCTCACAGCAACCTCCAGCTCTTGGGCTTAGGCGATTCTCCTGCCTCAGCCTCCCAAGTAGCTAGGACTATAGGCGCCCGCCACAATGCCTGGCAATTTTTTTGTTGCAGTTTGGCCAGGGCCGGGTTTAAACTAGCCACCCTCAGTATATGGGGCCGGTGCCCTACCCACTGAGCCACAGGCGCCGCCCTCCCTAACTCTTTTTTTCCCCTAACTCTTCACTGCCTATAAAGACTCAACCCTGATAATCTATGCCACTCTGGAATTTGGATTGAAATTGCATGTATAACTTCATAAAAGTTTCAGAATAATTTCACACAGCTGGGAAACATCATGCCATCCTTATACATGAATATAGCAACATGGAAACCTCCCTTAAGGTCAGCAGAAAAGTGTTGATAGTCCAGAAATCTTTTTAAAGGTCTTTAGCTTCTATTACTTTTTAAGTCAAGAAAATCTGAAGGACTGTAAGCCTGGATTTCCTAGCAACTACAATGTCAGAAAAAGACAAGGGAGAACTTTCAGCTCCTGTTTCCATCTGCAGGGTGGCCAGCGATCCAGAGCTGACTGGTGGGTTTCTGTATGTGGAAACCAGAATGTTCCCTGGTAAATTGGGATCACCAGTCACCAAAGCAGTCAGGCCTTCTTTAGCTGAAAGAGCCATATTTATGGCCTCACTATGAGCTTACATTCTTTACAGGCCCAACTCACACTACCCCAGTGGCACAATGCCCAGATAGGAGTTGGTGCTAATCCCCACACCCCTCTAAGTGATGGGCAAACTGTTGTTCTAGACCCACCAACCAACTCCATCTTGTTCTCATGCAGTCCCTTTAAGCGTGATTGATGAAATTCACATCTGTTGCTTCACTTTCCATAGGATTCATTATGTTCACTAAAGCAATACTTGTACAGCATTAAGAGAAAGTATGTAATACAAGAATATTCACAGGGGCTTTTTTTAAATTGAAAACTCAAATTCATTGCACAATGATATTCATTATAAAGCAAGGGCAGCTCTGTTTAACCATAGATAGTATTCTAATGTTTTGGCAAAGATTTTGGGAGAATGACCAGTGCTGAAAGTTTATGTCACCCTGAGTAATATCTTGTTTCTTCTGAGTACAGAATCTTACCAAAGAAAAAGTGAGAAATTACTTTTATCCTATAGCAGAATTAAATTAGTGATCTATTGTCTTTAGGTTAGTGCAATCCCATTTCTAGCTCTGTTTAACTGTACGGTAGGTAAGACATATGCTAGGTCAGCTAAATGATGCATCCAAAAAAATAAATATTCTTTAAATCACTGCTCTGTTGATGCACTTGGCAGCCCCAGGATGGGGTAAGCAAGACAAGTGGACAAAGGTACAAAGTGTCCTTACCTGTAAGAACGCCCAGAGTGAGGTAGAGATGCTTCAGACTGGTGGCAAATGAGCCCAGGATGAGACCAGTAGACGCAAGCAAGCCACCCAGCATGATTCCCACTTGGCAGGATAAGTGGTTACTCACAACACTCCCGAGTGGAGCTTCAAAAAGAATGATAAATAAGTTCAACAGAAAGGCCTTGAAGGCACCATGAAAGCTATGATGTTACACTGGCAGAGCAGAAAATAATTGACCTTTAAAACATCCAGCCCACTCCACTGATTCTACGGGTTTGGAAACAGAGGCCCAGAGAGAGGAAGTGACTAGTTTATTATCACACAGAGTATAAGTAGCAGTGCTGGACTAGAATTCAAGTCTCCTGGCTTGCCTTTCCGTGCTCATAACACCAGGACTACTGGGTGTTTTTAAAACAGGGTCAACTCTTTATTGAAACCACATGTCACTTGCGCTGGGATGTTTGCTATGGTATTGACCATACGCCACAAGCAGTAATGGTGACAGTTAATTGGTGGGGATAGAAAGTGGGGAGCACTGCATGGCCAGCAGTGTTATGCAGTAAAAGACCTGGGAGAGAGATCACAGATAATTCCACAATTTGGCACTGCTTTCAGACATTAGCATACCCTGTGAATGAGAAATCAAAACTCATAAAAATCTATGAAAAGTCTGCATGCCCATAGTGACATTTTGGTTTACCCATGTGACAGAACTGTGTCAACCTCAAGGCTTATAGAATATTCATTAAACTGTCAGAGGCCCATGAGGAACTGAAGTTCAGAGGGACATGGCATGCCCAAGGTCACCAAGAAGTGAAGCTCATGGCCCTTGGCTCTGAGCCTGAGGTTATTTTGCTCTTTTATTCTTTGAGTCTCCCGCACTAATGACAGGAGTGATAAAAGGCATGTGGATTTCTTTCTAGGGAACAATTCAATACCAGTACTCCTAGTAAAAAGATCAGCAGAGCTGATTCTCTGGGTATTAGTAGAAGATGATTGTATATTGATCAGGTTAAAACTGGGGGCTGACTTGAATGTTCACTTTTCTGTTCATCACAGAGCAGATCCGTTCCCAGTTAGTGTCACAGATGTGATTCTGCAGCCTCTTGTCCATGCTCTAAACTCTAATGTTCTGATTTCATGTTACCAGGTGATCATGTTGAGTATATGGTATCTGGGTACAACAGACCTCTTGTTCTTGCATAGAATTTAAATATGCTGCTGAATTCAGACATGATCCTGCTCAAAGCCTCACATGGTAATTGCAAACATGAGGTCACCTAAGACCATTTACTTCTCTTTAGGAGATTATGAATAGTCTCCAAAAGATGCCAGTGAGGAAGATCAGTCACTTTTAATCTCCATAAAAGACAAACACATTTCTTGGTGTGCTGATACAAAGGCTGTGACTAACAATGTGACCCTGATAATCAAGTAATTGTTTTACTGGTTTAAAAAAGAAAGACAAGCAATAAAACCAAAATATGTGATTTTTTTTTTAGCCTTTAAGACCTTCTTATTGGTTCAGAGAGTTTACTTAGCCATCTTATAAAACCTGCTTTTAGTCCTGGAATTCTTTAAATTCCACCCAACCAAGGAAATATATTTCAGCACAATTCAACTGATTCCTAATTTCTAAAAATAAATGTGTTAGTACCTAGAATGAAATCAGATGAAGTTATTATGGGTTACTGAATAACATGGATAGCATTTGTCTCTTTTGCCCTGAGGCAAGACCCGAAAAGATAAAAGTTTTCTAAAATACTCAGGTCTCGCTGAAAAGAAAGGACTAAGTGGGTCTGGGCTGCAGACAATTTGATCCAATCTTAGACATTCTCACAGATGCCAATTTAATAACTTTATTGTCTTCTAGTGTACAGATGGAATGTTAGTTTCAATGAATTTCTGGAACAGCCTACATAACACTTTCTCGAATGAAATGATAGCTAGAGTGAATGTGTTTAACTCATGACGACACAATCTATCCTTCCCCAATACTTCCTTATGCACAAAGACTTATGCATGCTGAAGATGAAATCCATGAGCCAAATTTTGAACCCTGTGTGAAGGAAACAGACTACAAACCAAGATTTGAGCTGTGTTGCCCCACTGTGGCATCCTCCAAGGAGATCACACAGCAATGGCTCGGGGAGCTATCCACTGACTGCTCACGTGACTGGAGAGTGAGATGGTCACAGCATTGGGAAGAGAGAAGCCAAGCATATACTGTAAAGTAAACTGCCTCCAAAATCAGGATGAGTTCTGCAACGTTCAGCGTTGACATCAGCTAAAACCATTCATTCCAAGAGAAAGTCTGGTTGGCTTTGGCCAAAGCTAAGATTGATCTTTTCCTTTTCACATATTGCTAGCCATTTTTAACATAGCCCTTCTGCTTAGAAACACTAGTAATCAAAGTCAGTGAAAGGTCACTGTCATGTATAGTTGAAGAGTAGCCAGCGGTGGTCTATGCTGGGAAGTGATACTCACCACACAGCATGGTCACACAGTCTATGATGGAATGGATCCAGGCTGTTTGTGCATAATCCTGAGCAAAGTATGTCTGGAACTCCACAAAAAAAATTGAGATACATCTGAAAAATACAATGCAGGCATTTTAAACAAAAAAAAAAATCAAATAAACATGGATTTGAACCCGAACTTAGAAGTTTTGGTTCAATTGGCTGTTCCATTCTCCAAGAGTTTTAATTGCTGGACCATATTATAAATGGGAAATTGGAAGTTGAATAGTTGTGCTATTCTGGAGAACAAGAACAAGATGCTACTAAAGACAAGTAGATGTGAAGGTCATTACTCCAGGGAAGGTTTTATGGAAAAAAAAAAAAAGGTCAAGGATTCTTATTCATCTTAGTATTCTGCTAACATCTGTAACTTCCAAAAGGTTGTTATACAAATTAAAATTTGACAATAAAGAGTTATACATCACCTAGCAATTTTACTTCTAGGATTTATACAAAGGTAATACTCAGATAATAATAATAATAGATATATAAAAGGATATATTCTAATAAACTATAATAGACAAATATTATAACCAATCTAATATTTGTGTTGAAAAACAGTTAATTACTTAGGGAAAAAGACATATGAGAACCAGAAGCAATAGTTTTGTATCACCAGACAACTTGGAAGAGCTTCATACAGACTAGCTTTGTGTCCTAACTCAGGGCGGGAAGCTTTTAGAGCCTGGTGATAACAGATAAAATATCCGGCCTCTGGCCTGGGTATGAGCTGAGAGGTTATCAATCTTTTTTTTGTTTGCTTGTTTTTTTTTCAGTTTTTGGCCAGGGCTAGGTTTGAACCCACCACCCCTGGCATATGGGGCCGGCACCCTACTCCACTGAGCCACAGGTGCCGCCCAGGTTATTGATCTTTTTGGACAGGGCTAAATTCCAACTCATGGTGCTTCAGCAGCCCATAGCAATCTGTTATTTTCACTCTCCCTCTTCTTTCCAGTTGCTGCTAGGTGTGAAGGTGGGTGGTGGAAGCCTCGGAGAAGAAGGAAAAGAACCAGACGTAATCAGGACAGCCGTGTTAGGCGGGGCCAGCTTCATGGCAGTGCAACCTGCCTAGAGGCATAGGGCCTGGCACTCAGAAGCATGAAACTTGATTTAGTGCTCAGCCACCACTGGCTTCAAGTTTGTATTAAATTTATCTCTGAATTTGTGGGATAAATTTATTTCTTGGGCACCATAGCAGAAGAGACACACTTGATGTGCATCTGCAGTTCTGTGCTGTCCCGTCCCTGCAGCACCAGAGATGTCCTAGGAGCACAGGACATGAATTCTGGTGGATCCATGAATCGAGGGAGTTCAGTAAGACTCAGAGTGAGTACAGGGTAAGTGTGATCCATGATTCAAGGGGGTTCCGTAAGACTCAAAGTGAGCACAGCATGAGTGTGTTACTTCTATGATGAGTGTGTGTGGGGGTAGGGAAAAATAAGGATCTAATAAGGCTGAAAAACCAGGCTTTCCTTTTGAACCAAAACGTGCTTGAGGTTGGTAGAGGAAGTGACTAAAAGGTAAAAAAAAATGAAAGTGGTAGAGTGGCAACTTCAAGAACTATGAATGAGGAAGGGAAGAGGAAGACTGGGGAGCAGCTACCACAGGAACATGTGCTGGGGGAGGGAAAGTGGGGATGTGAAGTATGATGTAGGCTGACAGCAAGAATCAGTAAGAAGGGGCTGCACAGGAGGAGATGTATTTATTATCTAAGGGAAAAGGTCCCATAGGATGACAAGATATTTTGGAATTATAAATCATAATCTTTTTTCATCATTAAATAATTTTGAAGAACTTTATATTTGTGTGACTATGTTTGTCTCATGACTTTTTAAAAATCTTACTTTGTTGTTTTCTTTTCTGCTGACTGGTTTTCTTAACCAACTTGACAAGTCCTATCAGTCAAACTTTAGGTACATAAAAATATATCAAAACCAACACCTGAGATTCTTTTTTTTTTTTTTTTTTTGTAGAGACAGAGTCTCACCTTATCGCCCTCAGTAGAGTGCCGTGGTGTCACACAGCTCACAGCAACCTCCAAATCCCTGGGCTTAGGCGATTCTCTTGCCTCAGCCTCCCAAGTAGCTGGGACTACAGGCGCCTGCCACAACACCCAGCTATTTTTCTGTTGCAGTTTGGCCAGGGCTGGGTTCGAACCCGCCACCCTCGGCATATGGGGCCGGCGCCCTACCCGCTAAGCCACAGGTGCCGCCAACACCTGAGATTCTTGTCTAAGCATGGAAGCAGGCTTGTCGGAGGTAAATGTTTTAATGACCATATACATGCTTCTGAGTGTTTATGACTTCTATGACATACGGGGCAAATATTCTATCACTTTCTATCTGTTCTAAAGGAGAAAAGTAGCGTAAGATTTTCAAATGTTAAAGTTTCATGACTTTTGCCTTCTAAACACAGACACAATCCTAAAGAAATCAGACCACATGCACATCTCATTCCGAAGATTATTTTTGTTGTTCTTGGTTATATTTGTGCAATTACAGAGGTTGGGAGAGCAGAATTCTGATCCCTGATTCTCACACTGGGTAACTGAGAGTTTTTCATAAAGCTTCTTCTTCTTGTGAGGGCCTCAGTTTTCTCTCTAAAAGAAGCATTTCGGTAAATATGATGAGCTAAGTCAGTCTGGATCTAGCTGCATTAGAAGACAGCTCCTAACAGCCTTCAGGCTCTGTTCATAACAATGTGAAAACGAAGTATCACCCAAGTGTCAACCAGCATGAAATAACATTCTCAAAGATACTTTCTCTCCAGGCCCCAGAATGTTTGCTGTCTGTCCTGCCACGTCACTGTAAAAATTTTGCTCTGGCTCCCATAGAGTAGGGTACCGACAACAGCTGGCATTTAGTAAAGATTTTTCTCTAATTGATGAACTTATCCACCAAGTCAGTGCAGGAGTTAATCCACTCAGCAGTGTAGTCGAGTGGTTACAAGTACTACCACTTACTAACCACTGGGCCTTGGATATGATTTCAAACGTGTGGCTATGGGGATTAAATGATTTAATCAATGAAAAATGCCTAAAAGAAGGCCAACAAGAATAAAGCAAGTGCTCAGGTAAAGTCAGTAATTATTATATTTATAGGAATTCAACTTCTCTTAGAGCTCAGTAGAGCTCCAGGGTTCCACAGGACTCAACATTATTGCCACTAAGTTAATGTGGCAAAATCTTAGAGAAAAGTCTCAGATCATCAGACCTGGGTTTTGTTTTTTTTTAAAAGACTTCCAAATCAAATGCTGCTTTTCCAGTATCAATTCCAACTCAAGTGGGCAATTTATAAATAAAATGTCATTCAATCACACGTGAAATAGGATTCTTAACAATTTGGCATTTGGTAATAAGATGTGTCAAAGAAAAAATGAGTGATCAATATACATTCACAGATAGAAGAATAAGTAAATAATAACGACTGCGTAACAGCCTGCATAGCTTTCATCTCTGTGGAAACGTACGGAAGGCAGCATTAGCAAGTACGAGGCAGGAGCTTCAATACTTTTTTAAAATGACCCAGGTCATTACTGTAGCATTGTTTGTAAGAACAAAAACCAAGAAACAGCATAATGTCTCTCCATAAAAACGTTACGTAATTATAGACACAGCCACACGGTGGGATTTTAGATGCTTTTCAGTGAGGTAGAGCCATATGTGCTGGTAGGCAAAGATTTCCAAGAAATATTAAGTTTTTAAAAAAAGCTCAAAATGGGGCGGCACCTGTGGCTCAAGGAGTAGGGCGCCGGTCCCATATGCCGGAGGTGGCGGGTTCAAACCCAGCCCCGGCCAAAAAAACCACAAAAAAAAAGCTCAAAATGGTGTGTATCTTATGAGCCTATTGATATAAATAAATAGAATGTGTACTTATGTATTAACATCAGGTTTGTTTTGTTGCTTTTCTTTAATGTTTGGACCAAACTTAAAAATCTAATGGTGAGTTTCAGGTTAGGCAGGGGAAACTGGGATTCAGGAAACGAGAAGAAAAAATAATTTTTATTTGATATATTTCAGCATTGTTTGAATGTTGACCATCTCAGTGCATGACTTAATTTTTTAAGCTCTGAACAAACCACTCTAGAGGCTGCTTTACTTGGCTGCTTCCTGGTATGCAACATTTAGAATCGGACACTGGCTACATCCTCACACTTTTCTCCTCTAAACTAATTCTGCTCAAGTAGCCTCTTCTCAGCATCTCCTAGTAACGTCTAATAATAGGCCTTTGCTGCCAGCCACAACACTCTTTTCTGGTTTCTGGCTAAACTCCAGGCAGTTCAGGAATGAAGGCTGCCCACCATTACCACCAAACGAGGAAGAGACAAGATTCACGGCAGTGGTGCAGCTTGAAACATCTTTCTCTTTCACTTCTGCTTTGCCAAATCTCTAGAAAACCTGCCCTGAACTACTAAGTCAGAATTAATCTCCAGGTGTTCTTTTTCATTCTATTTTTACCTAAATTATAACATACAGTTATTTAGCACATTTTTATTATATTTAGTTGTTTATGCCTGAGCCTAACATCTCTGTATTTTTGGAATCAGCTAGCACAGAGCCTTATCCTCAATGCATGCCGAGCACATACTGTATGAGTGGAATCGATTTCAATTGAATTTAAGTGAAAACTCAAAGATACAACTTAAAAAATGATGCAAGACTTTCAGCCCTTGGAGGCTGTCATGAGATATATCAGCCATCCTAGTTGTTTTTGAGAGAAAATTGAGAATCGATGTCCTGCCAAATAATACAAACCGCATAAGACGCCGATGAGCATGAAAGACCATCAATAAATTAGTGTCCCTGGCTTAAGTCCTCCATTATCCATGAACATCTACCCAAGTTATTTTCCCAGTTCCCAGAAGATAGCATTCAAAAGAATCCACGAACACAATGTCCCCCAGCCTTGAAGTGCAGGTGTCTGTACGTGAGTCAGGATAGCATCACTCATGGCCACTTATCAACAAGACAGACAGATTCGAGTGCTCTGTAAGAGGAATTTGGAAGCAACTGTCCCCTTGGCACCATGACAGCTGCTTGGATGTTAGAAAGTAGCCTGTCTTAAGACAATGCTTCCCATTTAAAAACTGTGTCTTGTAATACTACAGTTATTCTAAACCAGCAGTCCCGTTTTTGGCACCAGGGACCGGTTATGAGACAGAATATGTGGGAAGACAATTTTCTCACAGATGGGCAGTATGAGATTCTCAGAAGGAGTGTGCCACCTAGATCCCTCACATGTGCCACAATCCTTCACAAGGTTCCTGCTCTTATGAGAATCTGATGCCACCACTGATGTGAGCGAAGGGGGAGCGGCTGTAAACACAGATGAAGCTTCTTGCCCACTGCTCACCTCCTGCTGTGTGAGCTGGTTACTAACAGTCATGGATGGCAGCCTGGGGCTTGGGGACCACAGTTCTAGAGGATAAACTTCCAGGTGTGCACACATGTGTATGGATGTGTGTGTTTGTGTGTACAGTGTGTAGGGAGGGGTGGGCAGAGTGTGTATGTATGAGAAATAACAGGATAGAAAGCTATTTAGTCATGTGTTGGAAAGAGCAATAGTAGTTTCTATGTGCATGTCAAGAGTGAATGGATTGTAAGTGTGTGTAAGCAATGACAAACAAGAGAAAAAGTGAACAAGACCAGGATTCCAGTCCAGCTCTGTCCTACTCACCAAAACCTTGAAGGCAAGCCACTTAACCTTTCTGAGCCTCGCTGTCCTAATCTATGGGGGAGGACCTCACCTATGCTGCCTAAATCACAAGACCCACATGAGACAATGTGATTGAGAGAATTATCCTGACTGGAAGCACCACGGACAACCCCACAAGAGCACAACTCCATCATGAAACTCAAACTCAACTACTGCCCAGAAGATCCCAGCGTGAGCCCTCCGTATAAAGCATACTTCCAGAAATTCTCCCTCTTGGGAATGACAGAAGCTTCTACATGTAAGAACTAAAATGAAGGAGATTCCTTTTAATTCCACAACATCTTCACACCCAGAAAACAAGATCCATAATGTAGATGGGAGAAAAATTGACTCAACGTCAGTTATATTAAGCAAATCTGCAGTTTATTATAAGGCACAATCGATCAACTGTTATTATAGCAAAGAAAAACATCCTGCTTCTTCTATGGGACGGGAGAATATGGGTACCTTTATTTATGATGCCACCAAATCATTGAATAAAACTATTAGTACAAATAACTTTTTTTGTTGTTGTTTTGAGATAGTTTCACTCTGTTGCCCTGGATAAAGTATGATGGCATCAGCCTAGCTCACAGCAACCTCATGGCCCTGAGCTCAAGCAATTCTCCTGCTTTAGCCTCCCAAGTAGCTGGGATGCAGGTGCACCATCATACTCGGCTAATTTTTCTATTTTTAGTAGAGACAGGATCTTCCTCTTGCTCAAGCTTGTCTCTAACTCCTGGCCTCAGCAGATCCTCCCACTGTAGCCTCCTAGAGTGCTAGGATTACAGGCGTGGCTCACTACACCCAGCCCCAAATAACTTTCTTATACTGAAATAACTTTTTTATATTGTCAAAAGTACATTGCCAGAGAAGAAAAACAGAGGTCTATTTGAATGAAAGCATTTGTAGAGAAAAGAGCCAGCACTTGAAGATTTTAAGTATGTATTTATTCCAAATATAAATGAGGTGAATGAGTCTGAACGTACACACGTTATACACACCCAACACTAAGTCCTTAGACTAACATTAAGAGGGAGAAGTCAGCAAGTGAGACAGAGAATCCCTGTTCTATGCTGTCGCTCTCCTTCCACCTAGAATTCAGCCTCCACCACCACAGCCAAAATGCAAATAAAGCAAAACTATTTAAATTCTAGTTTGTAGGCTTCTAAGGACTGAGCCCCTGGTAAGCCAGAGAGTTTTCAAGGATTTTGATCTTCTATATTTTCCTTTCTGGGATGAATGTAGACCCTAGCCTTGGGTAAGATTAACTCCACGTGATATGCTCACAAATCCACTATAAATTATACTCTTGTTCCCTGACACCCTTTTCCTCACCCCTCGACTTAAAGCTGCATGTCACACCATTATAATTATGATCTCTTGCTGTCAGTTTACCCACAGTGTTTTCTTGATTTATGAGCTATGAATCACATATCCAATTAACTCTCTGTTTCCACTGTAAAATTTTAATAATTAAGATTGACCTTAATTATCATCAAGATGATAGATAAAAGGAATTCTGGAGAAAAGGACTTACAGAAATCATCTTGCTCATCCCTGAAGCCACATCAGCTTATGTTAACTTACCTTCTGGGGTGTGCATTTAGCAATTCTTTAAAACACTTAGAAAAGTGATTTCATTATGATAATACCATGGAACCATTCCCCCCTCTAATGAACAAACCAGGGCACTTCCCATGTTATTTCATACATGACAGGCCTTAACCACAGTTAAAGTTGGCCACCTCCCCACATTGACCATTTCCTTAAGTTGACTAGATTTTCATAGAACACACACCACGTGTACAAATGAGTCAGTGCAGTAGGCCTAATTCCTTATGTTCATATTCACCACCTCTGTTTGTTGATCATTTTATTACAGCCCCTTGGGTGGTCAACTTACAAAGGTTCTACAGAGGGTCATGTTAATGATGAGCAGATGATGAAGAGAGGAAAGAAATATGTGTCACAAATTTCTACATCTTTTAGAGCTGCTTATGAGGACAAATGGCTTCAATAGCCACAGGATTTGGTCTAATACTGCGGGTTAAAGTGTCAGATATTATAGAAGAGACCACCACTAGGACTTTTTGTTTGTTTGTTTAGCAGGCCCTGGACGGGTTCGAACCCACCAGCCCCACTGTATGGGGCTGGCACTCTAACCAGCTACTGGCACCCAGCCTGCCACTGGGACTTTTAAGTGTCATAAAATCACATTACTTGCCAAGAAAAAACATCTGAGCAGTCAAAGGAGAAGCATGCGTGCACACGCACACACACACACACACACACACACACAATGCATATACACATATTTTCACATTGGTGGGTTCAGAAAAAAAATAAGGCAGATTTAAAAGAAGACAATCCAGGTCATCTTGATAAATTAAGAAGAAAATCCCGCCTACCTGGTGACTGCCCGGGTGCAGATGGTGACCAGGAAACAGCCAGCCACGATCATCCAGCCCCAGCCGCCATCTGGAGGGGAGGCCGGCCGAGCTCTGTTTACTTTTGCCATGGTTTTGCTTTTTTCTTCTTTTCCAGGTTGCTCCAACAGCCAAGTTTAATCTTGGAAGAGTTTTCTGTCCAGTGACTTCCTGGTGGCCTTCAAGGTCGGCATAGAATGCTACCTGGCACATGGGTTACTGGCCATCTAAAACCAAACATTAGGATGTATTTGTATTTTATTGCTATGTCTAAAGATTGATTGTTTTCACTTGGTAAAAAAATAATTATCACTTTCTTATTAAATACAGTACCTATCACTATGAATGCTAGCCTGGAGCAAAGACTATCCATTGTCTCTTGCTGCCAATCTCCTTTTTTTTTTTCTTTTTTTAATAATAGAGCCTCTCAAATTTTAGCTAAATTCACATCCACTTCATTTGACACCATTTTCCTGGGCCTCTCCTGAACGTAGGTGTGGAAACACAGTTTCATCTAGAGGAAAGGGATGTGAGCAGTAACACAGGCCACCTCTGTTCATCAACAACTATGCTTTCCCAGGGTTCCCAGCACCCCCTTCCCAACAGATTGGAACGCTGATGTGGAGATGAGGCAGACCAGACATCAGCCTCGGGGCCAGCACAGCTACAACACAGTAGCAGCCCAAACCCAAATGACTGTAAAGAACTGTCCCTCCCATTCTGGACTTTGCTCATCACTACACTGCCACAAAAAAGATAAAGATGTTTCTATCTTATGTGAGACTTTCTATTTTAGAGTCTCTCTGTTATAATACCTTAGATCAGATCCTAATTATTATATTGACTGAGTCTGATAGTAACTTCTTTGGCATTTTAACTAATGCTATAGTTTTCTAAGTGTATAATGGAAACAAGAAGAAAATGACAAATAAATAAAACAGAATAGAGAGCCCAGGAGCTAGAACATATGATTTCAGTATCATCTAAATAAGATAGCAAATTGGCTGGGCACCCGAAGCTCAGTGGTTAGGGTGCCGGCCACATGCTCCAGGGCTGGTGGGATCAAACCCAGCTTGAGCCTGCTAAAAAACAAAGAAACAAAAAATAGCCGGACATTGTGGTGGGCAGCTATAGTCCCAGCTACTGGGAAGGCTAAGGCAAGAGAATTGCTTGAGCCCAAGAGTTTGAGTTTACTGTGAGCTATGACGCCACAGCACTCTACTGAGGGTGACAAAATGAGACTCTGTCTCAATAAATAAATAAAATAGCAAAAATCAGGGGAGGAAAAAAGTGTTGTTCACCATAGCATGTTACAACTCTCCATCTTGACATTCCAGGTAGTGCAGAAGTAAACGTAAAAAAAGGAAGTCATTAAAAACCTAGGCAAATGGCTTGGCACCTATAGCTCAAGCGGCTAAGGCACCAGCCACATACACCAGAGCTGGTGGGTTCAAATCCAGCCCAGGGCCTGCCAAACAACAATTACAACCGTAACCAAAAAATAGCCGGGTGTTGTGGCAGGCACCTCTATTCCCAGCTACTTGGGAGACTGAGGCAAGAGAAATGCTTAAGCCCAGGAGTTGGAGGTTGCTGTGAGCTGTGATGCCACAGCACTCTACCCAGGGCGACAGCTTGAGGCTGTCTCAAAAAAAAAAGCCTAGGTGAAAAAATAGGCAAATATTTATGTACTCTCTGGTTAGGAGAGGGATTCTTTGGAAAGTAATAAATCAAGGCAAAAATTAGTTGATTTGTCTAAATTAAAATTCAATATTTCTGTATTGATGTAAACCAGAGTCTTGGGGGGAAATATGAAGCCTTGGGCCTCCATCTTCATCTCATTAGCTATCCTGTTAATGTCAGAAGACGGACAAAGGAGACCAAGTGGACAACTAAAGATTATGCATCCATCAAAAGTATTGGAAGACTAGAGAAAATAAAAATTACTATTAGAAAGTATGTTTTGCTTGATACTTGGAAGGCTGAGGCAAGAGAATCACTTAAGCCCAGAAGTTGGAGGTTGCTGTGAGTTGTGATGCACAGCACTCTACCCAGGGCGACAGCTTGAGGCTTTGTCTCAAAAAAAAAAAGAAATTATGTCTTGCTAATCAGTGGCCTACGGCCTGAGCAATAGCCAAAATCCTGGTGATGGTGTTGGGGCTAAGTGAAAACAACAGCAGCACAGAGCCACTGGTTAAAGGACACTTGCTGTAGGCCAAGCTGGCTAGTAAGCAGTATCTCTCACTTAACCCTACTACCACCATAGAAGGTAGGCATTTTTTCTTTTTTTTTGTAGAGATAGAGTCTTACTCTATCGCCCTTGGTAGAGTGCCGTGGCCTCACACAGCTCAAAGCAACCTCCAATTCCTGGGCTTAGGAGATTCTCTTGCCTCAGCCTCCGAGTAGCTGGGACTACAGGCGCCCGCCACAACGCCCGGCTATTTTTTTGTTGCAGTTTGGCCAGGGCCGGGTTTGAACCCGCCACCCTTGGTATATGGGGCTAGTGTCCTACCCACTGAGCCACAGGCACCGCCCTTTTTCCCCATTTTATAGACAAAGAAATTCAGGCTAGAGAGATTAGGTAATTTCCCCAATTATTATTAATACCATGAAGGAGCAGAAATGCACGTGAACTTTCTCATTTCAAGGCAGCTTTTCCTAGCCAGTGGAAAAGCTGTAAGTGCAATTCTTTAATGACGCCATTGGTATTTCCCTGAAATGTGCCTGTAGACCAGCCACGGAATAATCTCCGATTTCAGAGCAAAACCCACCTTCCAAAGGCATCGCCAACACTCCAAAGCTGTGCAATTTTTAAATTGCACATGAACTTTATGGCCACCTTGTATAACTACACCACGGATAAGTAGCTGGGTTTTGCGTGTGTGTGCGAGTGTGTGTGAGACAGTCTCACTCTATCACTCAGGAGAGAGTATAGTAGCAGTGTCATAACTCACAGCAACCTCAAACTCCTAGGTTCAAGAGTTCCTCCTGCATCAGCCTCCAAGTAGCTGGGACTACAGCTACTATTTTCAGTAGAGACAGGGTCTCGCTCTTGCTCAGGCTGGTATCAATTTTTGAGCTCAAGCAATCTACCCACCTCAGCCCCCTGCAGAGTGCTAGGAGCACAGGCATGAGGCACCACATCCCCCTGATAAGTAGCTTTAACAAACTACTTTCTTCACCAAAATTAAACACTCAACCAAAGACTTATTTGAAGGACCTACCATACTTGTATTCCTGCTTTATATACCCAGCCTATGGTAGTAGACAGAGCAGGTTGCCCACCCAAAACCCACAGTTCACCCCTCCCTGCATTTTATCATAAACTGGCTTTGTTCAGGTTCTGCCCTGTCTGTTCTCTCCAGCGGCCCTTGGCGCCAGGGAAGGCAGGCCCAGTCCATTGGTTCAGGGACTAGGTTATGTTTGGCCTCCCTTTCCCCGTCAGTGAGTGTTGAGGGGTGATGTGTAATGTTAATTCTAGCCCATGAGTTATGAGGGGAAATCCTCTCAGTAACGTTTTCTTGCTCTTAAGCAAATACACAGGAAAGAAAAAAGCCCCTCTTCTTCCTGTAGACATTTCAAATCTGAATATGATAGCTGGAGCTATGGTGGCCACCTCTTAACCATGAAGGAAGCCAGTTTGAGGACAAAGTCAATAAGCCAAGGCCAGCACAGCAGAAAGATGAAAAGAACCTGGGACCCTAATGATTTTCCTGAGCTACTAAATGGACCGACTCTGGAGCCAACCTATTTAGCCTGTTAAGTAACATAATACATTTCACCTATTATTGGAACTAGTTGAGATTTCTGTTACTTCCAAGTAATCTAGACCAATGTATTTCCTCAGACAGCTGAGGCTGTGGAACTGGCTCTGAGGGTGTATCATCCGTGTTTTGTCCAGTGATGTCATGCTGGTGACCTGAAATTGGCCATGGTGCAAGTATTTACACTGCAGAAGTCACAAATGGGCAAACTAGACATTGAAGGGTTTACATCCCTGGAGAGAATCATCTGTTAAATATTTACTAGCACACTAGGGCCATGTCAGAGTAGTTTAAGGTGTACACAGCTAACATGGCTATGAAATATTAAGCAAAGCCAAAGAACTCAGAAAGAATGTAAGTTGCTAGTGAGCTAGCAGCTTATCAGAGCTTGTTGCCTTTTTAATAAGGTAATTTGCCCGGCTTCTAGGACAAGGGTTGGCAAACTGCAGCATTCAAGCAATATTTGGCTGCTACCTCTTTGAGTAAATAAAATTTTACTGGAACACATCTGTGCCTGTTTATTCACAGGTGTCTTTGGCTGCTTTCACAATGGCAGTTGAGTACTTGCAAGAGAACACGTGGCTCACAAAGCCCAAGATATTTATAATCTGGCCTTGCACAGAGAAATCTCTAGACCCTGGCTCTGGACAGATATGGTGCATTGATCTACAAAACAAAATGATGATATTTGAGAGGATGGAGCAAATATGGCTATTTCTGACTATGGCAGAATGGCAGTGGGGAATAGTGAAAAGAACTAGCAACCAAAGTTCTGGTACTGACTCTACGTCTTACGAGATATATGAATGAACTCAAGCAACTTATTCAATGTCTTTAAACCTCAGTCTACTCATCTATAAAATGGGAATCATATTACTCTCACAAAATTAATGTATGGATTAAAATGAGGTAAAATGTGAAGAATACCTGGCACTAAAATGTCGATATTGTTTGGCATGGGACAAAATCCCTTTTCATTCATTCACCACTCATTAATTCTACAGATATTTCTCGAGTGTCCAATATACACCAGAAATTCTTCTAGAAGCTGTGCTACGACCAGTGGGGAAAACAGATCACACTGGCCCTGCCTTCACGAAGCTCACATCCTAGAGCAGTGGTTCTCAACCTTCCTAATGCCGCGGCCCTTTAATACAGCTCCTGTGGGTCGCAACCCACAGATTGAGAACCACTGTCCTAGAGGGTCGGCAAATAGTTGAACCATAATCTCTGAGCCTCGGCTTCCTCATTTGCCTCTTTCACTGACTTGCAGTGAGAGTCAAATAAGAGCAGTCACTAGCTGGCAGCAATAAGCAAATCACACTTCAAGGAGTTTCTGTTACATCTGCAGTATTTTCTTTTCTTACTTTCTTTTTTTTTTTTTTTGTAGTTTTTGGCTGGGACTGGGTTTGAACCCACCACCTCCAGCATTTGGGGCTGGTGCCCTTTGAGCCACAGGCTCTGCCTGCAGTATTTTCTAAATGCTTACATTAGTTGCCACGTGCAAATATCACCAGATTTATCTAAAATATCCAAATTTCTAAATTCTCTTGAAAAATTGGAAGCTCTACAAAGATACTGAGCTGCATTCCCTTGCGGCTGCCACCAGAGGAGACAAGCAGCAGTGTCTCCTTTTGGGCAAAGCCAGCCCTTTCTCTTCACCCTGTCCCTGACACCCAGTTCCGTTCCATCCCGTACTGCCTCACCCATGTGCAATGCCTGCTGGGCCCCTGGATGCAGTAGGGTTTTCAACACCTGCCTCCACCGTGCTACCATAAAGCAAACTTGTTGAGCAGCCAACTGAGTCCTGTCCATGGCATGCTTTGTGTCCAGCACTTTCCTTTTTTCTCCATTCCAATGAGCTAGCATTTGAGATTCTACCTACACCTGTAACAAATACATGCAATAGACTAGTTCACTGATTGGACGCAGTCCCATGAAATGACACAGTCAATTGTACAGGTTTTAAAAAAAAAAAAAAAAGCGGGCTGGGACCGGTGGCTCACACCTGTCCTCCTAGCACTCTGGGAGGTCGAGGCAGATAGATCCCCTGAGCTCAGGAATATGAGACCAGCCTAAACAAGAGTGAGACCCCGTCTCTATCAAAAATAGAAAAACTAGGGGCGGCACCTGTGGCTCAGTGAGTAGGGTGCCGGCCCCATATGCCGAGGGTGGCGGGTTCAAACCAGCCCCAGCCAAACTGCAACAACAAAAAAAAATAGCCAGGCGTTGTGGCGGGCGCCTGTAGTCCCAGCTGCTCGGGAGGCTGAGACAGGAGAATCGCGTAAGCCCAAGAGTTGGAGGTTGCTGTGAGCTGTGTGACGCCACGGCACTCTACCCGAGGGCAGTACAGTGAGACTCTGTCTCTACAAAAAAAAATAGAAAAACTAGTTGGGCATTGTGGCGGGTGTCTGTAGTTCCCCCAGATACATTCGCTGAGGTAAGAAGATGGCTTGAACTTGAGAGTTTGAGGGTGCTGTGAGCTATGATGTCATGGCACTCTACTCAAGATAACAGAATGAGACTCTGTCTCAAAAAAAAAAAAAAGCTAAAGTTTAGGAACCTCTTCCTTCCAGTGGTATGTGGTCCTAGCCATTTCTTAGTTTTTTCTACTTAAATAAGCCCCAGGGTTAAGCTGTTTCCAGTGTAAGACTGTTTACCCACCTATCCCTAAACATCCCGTGTCCGGATCATGCTCAGTCTGCCTGGTGCTGTTAAAGAACATTGCAACAGGCAGTGCTGTGCACCAGCCCTTTGGGAAAGCAACACAACTCAATGGATCAAGAGTTAGTAAGTTATTCATATTCTTTGAATAGCAATTCCACTTCTGGGAACTTATCCTAAGAAAACAATTTAATCTTGTTCCAGCTGATGTTTGGGAAAAAAAAAAAAAGAAAGAAAATAAAACAATTTCAGAGAAGCCAAACACTATGGCCAAAATATAATAGTTGCATTATGAATAATACATAAAGCAGAAACAACCTAAATGCTCAGCAGCTGGGAAGCGTTTAGAGAACTGTAATACATCCAACAAATGGCATGATGTGTGAGCCTTTCAAATTATAACCAGGAAGTTAATATTATATGTGTGTTGGAAAACACATATGATGCAATGTTAAAATTTAAAAAAGACCCTGAAATTGTATATACTTTGTGAGGAAAGCTATATAAAGCTTATGTAAAAGTTATATGCTTGTAACTGTCACAAAGACAAGGAAGAATATGCAAAAGTAATATTCTTGGGGTGGGCGTGGTGGCTCACGCCGGTAATCCTAACACTCTGGGAGGCCAAGGCAGGAGGATGGTCTGAGGTCAGCAGTTGGAGACCAGCCTGAGTAGAGTGAGATCTCATCTCTAAAACGTGGCAGGCACCTGAGGCAAGAGGATTGCTTGAGCCCAAGAGTTTGAGGTTGCTGTGAGCTATGACACCACAACACTCTACCCAGGGTAACAAAGTGAGACTCTGTCTCAAAAAAAAAAAAAAAAACTAATATTCTTGGTCCATATGATTAAGTTATTATTCATTTCCTATACTGTGTTATATATCATATTATATATAATTTTCTTAAATAGATACTCCTGCAGTGAGCACAAAAAAATCTCTTTTGTATTGCTTCTCAAGGACTAAGAATAACCACATCATTTATTAATACTGCACGTTGAAAATGAGGTGATTAATCAGTAAAGGAGACACTCCGGGTAACAAGCCCTGGGCAAAATAAAATGGTTCTGTTTCCTTACAAAACTATTAAGCACCATTAATTTTTACTTTGCCACTGCTAAGCCCAAGATTCCTTTTCATTTGTTTCAGTTGAGCATCCTCCCTTCAGCATTCCCACATTTTGCAAGTTAAGAACTGATTTGTGAGTGAAAGGGTGGCACTGGACTGGCAGAGATCTCACAGACCACCAAGGCTCGTAGGAAAGGTCTTTATTGGCGAGGGAGGGATGCTGCAGAGCAGCACCAAGGAGGAGAGAAAAGGAGGAGCCGGGGAGAGAAAGGGAGAGCGCACTTCCATATAAGTTCGGTTAGGGGAAGTCTTAGAATGTTGACAGGATAGTAGAATAGCCAATAAGGAGTTACCATTCTGGCAGGAAGAGCCCTTAGGGGCAGGCCATAAGTTTGAAATTTTCAGCAGGTAGCTGTAACTTTAAGAGTGAGACAGCTAGTCTTGGTCTGTTGAAAGCAGGAAGGGGCCTTCTGGGAAAGGGGCTTTTCTGGGACAATTACCTAACAGTGAGGCTATCTCAAACTCTACTGTTCCGTAGCCAAGAGCAACAGCTCATGCCTATAATGCTAGCATTTGGGGAGGACAAGGTAAGAGGATCGCTTGAGCTTAGGAATTCAAGACCAGCCTGAGCAAGAGTGAGACTCTGTCTCTACTAAAAATAGAAAAACTAGTGGCGAGTGCCTATAGTCCCAGCAGAGGCTGAGGCAAGAGGATCGCCTGTACCTGCCTGAGGTTACTTTGAGCTGATATTATGGCACTCTAGCCTGGGTGACAGAGGGAGATGCTGTCTTCCACCTCAAAAAAAAAAAAAAATTACAGTTGCATAAATCCAAATAAAACATTTAAGTAGTTATCCCAGCACAGCTGTGGTGAAAGCGTGATGAATAAAGTCAGAGTGATCCTGGGTAAAGCCACAGAACAAGGACATCCTCACAGGGCTCCAGAGTGGGGAGAAGCAGCTTCTCTGAACACATATGTTTGCGATGCTGTTATTAACAATTCCTTGTGAATAATCACATTGATCTTCACAAACTCAGAGATAAATGCTATTTCCCTTTTCTACAATGATGAAACTAAAGCTCAGAGAAGCAGACGGACATCCCTTGCAACGCTGCACCTGAGTATAAACAGAAATAAGTAGCTTGGGGCTTGGCACCCGTTCCTCAGTGGTTGGGGCACTGGCCACATACACTGGAGCTAGCAGGTTCGATCCCAGCCCTGGCCAGCTAAACAACAATGACAACTACAACAAAAAAATAGCCAGGCGTTGTGGCGGACACCTGTAGTCCCAGCTACTTGGGAGGCAGAGGCAAGAGAATCACTTAAGCCTAAGAGTTTGAGGTTGCTATGAGCTATGACTCCACAGCACTCTATCGAGGGTGACATAGTGGGATTCTGCCTCAAAAAAGAAAAAGAAAAAAGTGGCTTAGGTCAACTTGGGACTGCAGTTGTCCATCTGCCCCCAAGATTTCAAAATCACCATTGACGTTTCTATCAACAAGATATCCAAACAATGCCAAAGCGTAAGCACCCCTCCATGTGAGTGACCATGACAGAAAAGGGGGCAGGAAGCCTACAAGGTCACCGCAAGGGTATACTGCTGCTCACCAGCAACTCATGTGAATTTCTTTCAAAACAGTTTAATAGATTTATATGTATTCAGAAGACATGCGTGGGTTAGGCAGGGCTCACCTAGTTTCCTGGAGACTTTGAAGCAGCCTGCGGTTCCTGACAACATTTGCCTGAGCAGTCTTGTGAATAATTAACCTACCTGATATTCGACAAATATAATGGAAAGGTCTTTTATTAACAGTATACCTAAAACTATAAGGAAAGGAAGCATTTACCATCATGCAACTCTTCATTTTATGAATCAGCCTCCAATTTATTTTATTTTGACATTAACCACTAAAATGTAATTGCATCTCCCACTGTGGCTTCAGAAAAGGTTTCTGAAACAAAAGAAGCTCTATATTATGATGTTCTTCTAAGATTACTCCTTACAGGGCAAGTTGGGATATATAATCAATTTCATATTATCCTCCTTGCTTTTAAAAATATATATTCATTATTGTACCCTCAATGAATCCCCAACAATAAATATATATATATATTAATTTGCATTGAATTCTTACTAACCTTCAATAACCTTCTAGTAAAGTGTTCCATGTGTGCAGTAGCTCTTTAATTCTGCCCTCAGTAAAGTTTTCTGAAGTGATCCCTTCTATTACTAAAATAACCTGTAAATTTCTTAGTAAACAACCAGGACACGGGGAAGAGTAGTCCTATTCTAGGAATTTCTTGGGAAGGCTCTGGACACTGACTTGCCATGGTTTCTGTTGTCCTTTCCTTCCTAATTCCCTCTATTTCCAATGCCCTAACCCTTACTTTATAAAGTAGTTGTCACCACAAAAGGAGTAAAGGAATGTAATGGGAAATACCAAGACTGGGACTCCAGACGGCTGGGTCCAAATGACAGGACTTAGTTGTATGACCTTCGGTAAATCATTTCTCTGCTGCTATTTCCTAATTAATAAAACCAGAGTGTTGTTGAATTGCTGATGTCTATACTCTAAACCAAGTGAGTAATTAAGTACTGCTAAGCGGCCTGACGTGATCTATGAAAATGGTTTGCTATTCACTTGACCCAGAAAACCCCACAGAGTCATGCAAGTCAAGAGCTTCAAAACTTCATGCTCCCTTTAAGAACACATATGATAGTATTGAATGCAAGGGTACATTTCAAAACAACTAAGAGTATATTATAAATGTCTTACCACGAAAGTAAGTAAGTGGGGTGATGATTATGTTAATTACTTTGATTTAAACATTCCACATATCAAATCATCACATTGTACCCCACAAACGTATACAGTTGTGATTCAATAAAAATTAAGTTAAAAAAAAAAAGAACACAAATGAAACTGCCTAGGCTATTGAGGAAATGCATACACAAAAAGCCACCAAGTATCTGAAGGATGTCACTTTAAAGGAACAGTGTCCCCACGCCAAACAGTGGGGTTGGACACAGGGTCAGTGGCCCAAAATGAGTGCTGAATTTTTGCTACACATGTTCAAATGTAGATTCTCTGGCCATTGAGCATATCCAGGTGATCAAAAGCACCCCAGATGCTGCACCAAACTTACAGAGCTCACGGTCACATCAACCCCTACATGAGCTCCCCAGGTCACATTGAGATGACCCTTACCAAAAAGGAACAAACTGTTCCAGAACCAGAAGAGGAAGTGGCACAGAAGAAAAAGATATTTCAGAAGAAACTGAAGAAACAAAACGTTATGGCATGGGAACAGAGCAACATAAAATAGATGCAAATAACAGTGAAAAAAAGTATGCTTTTCCTAATATTTTAAGTTACCTGGTAGAATAGACACTCTCTGTAAACTCTTATTAACTCTACTCTTTGTTATTAATACTTCTTTGAAGGCAAAGATAACTTCCCTTTGTTATTACTTAAGAATCATATGCCTGTGGCTTAGTCGGTAAGGCGCCGGCCCATATACCGAGGGTGGCGGGTTCAAACCCGGCCCCGGTCAAACTGCAACCAAAAAATAGCCGGGAGTTGTGGCGGGCGCCTGTAGTCCCAGCTGCTCGGGAGGCTGAGGCAGGAGAATCGCGTAAGCCCAAGAGTTAGAGGTTGCTGTGAGCCGTGTGACGCCACGGCACTCTACCCAAGGGCAGTACAGTGAGACTCTGTCTCTACAAAAAAAAAAAAAAAAGAATCATAAAATTGTCCAGTTTCTCCTGTTTTAGGCACTTCTAAAATATCCCTGTACTATACATTATGAGTAATAGTTTTGAAACATTTCCTGATGTACATTATGGGGGGGTAAGTCGGATTCTTACCCTTTTGGTGGGGGGGAGGTAAGTCGGATTCTCTTAGAAGTCCATTAAGGCCAAGCCAAGTAGCTTATTGCTGTAGGGAATGAGAAGACAAGTCCCATCCAGATGAATGCATCTAGGGGCAAGGAATCACAGGACTGTGCCCCAGGGAGCCTTCACACCACACAGAAGGGAAAGTAGTAGCCTACTCAAAGAGGAAGAAAGGGAAAGGATTTTTAAAGGGGCTATGAGCAGCACAGATTTCTCAGGGACTGTGTCTTCTACTTCCTACGTCTTTTTTTTTTTTTTTTGAGGCAGTCACTCTATCACCCCAGATAGAGTGCAGTGGTGCCATCATAGCTCACTGCAACCTCCAAAGCCTGGGCTCAGCTGCCTCAGTCTGCTGAGTAGCTGAGGCTACAGCCCACCACGTCCTGATAATTTTTTCTATTTTTAGTAGAGGTGGTAGTCTCACTTTTGCTCAGGCTGGTCTCTAACTCCTGACTTCAAGCAGTCCTCCCTCCTCGGCCTCCCTAAGCACTAGGATTACAGATGTGGGTGCCCGGCCCACTCCATAAGTCTTGACCAGGGGCAGGTATATGATACAGTGATGAGACAGCTCCCCTCAATCTGAGTAGTTCAGGAGAGGCTCCAATAAGGAAACCTCAGCCATGTGTCCTGTGTATAACTGTGGGACACACAGCAAGTGTCCAAGCAGCGAGAAATGACGTGCCCACTTACTGTCCCTCACCTCCTAGGTGGCACAGGAGTGATCCAAAGGAGACAAGGAAGACAGCTAAGAGATGAGAGCCAGGGCTGTGTCAAAGGGGAAAGCGATTCTATGGCAAACATGCTGAGCTAAATGGCAATCATGGCTAATCCCTAAAAAGAACTACAAGAAAAGTGGGGAATCCCCCAGGCTCTGGCCATACAGAGAGTACAAATGCTGTTTCCGCCGCAGCTGAGACCTCAGTAATATGAACAGGCACCAGCACCTTCAGAGCCGCAAGATGAGTTTGACATTATATAGAGGTTTGGGAGACCAGCAGGATGCCCAGTGATCAATACCAAAACTCTGCATAGCCCAGTGAGAACTCAGGGAATAAGCAGCTACCTGCATGCCGACTATCACAGGAGTCCTCCCCTAAGGAGTGTGTTTACACTCATCAAAAAGGAGCGATGTGGTGTGTGTCACACTTTATGGGGGCAAGACATGATTGCAAGAGGGACTTTAACTAACAATTGCAATCAGTGTAACCTGGCTTATTGTACCCTCAATGAATCCCCAACAATAAAAAAAAAAAAAAAAAGGAGCGATGAACACAAGACAGGAGAAACTGCCTTTCTAAGATTAACCTTGGATTAGGCTGATATTATCCAAAGAAGACTGGTCCTCCTGAAAAAGATTAAACTTGCAAAGACTGTTAGACACTTTTTAAATTGAGGTGTAAGTTTCAGACAATAAAACATGCCCATTTTAAGTCTCTCTTTCAATAAATTTAGACAAATGTGTATGCTCGCATAGCCACCACCGCAATCAAGACAGAACATTTCCGGTGGGATGGGAGGTGTAGAAACTTAACCTATTAGGTGATGGGCCCACTAAAAGCCCCAACTTAAGCACTATCAAAGGTGAAACATGTAGCAAAAACATTTGAAACACCTTACTATTTTGAGATTTTTTTTTTTTTTTTTTTGGCCAGGGCTGGGTTTGAACTCGCCACCTCCAGCATATGGGACCAGTGCCCTACTCCTTGAGCCACAGGTGCCGCCCTTGAAATTTTTTTAATGGTAAAAAAGATATGACATTTTCATCACTCCTAAACCCTCACGCTCCCTTGCAGTCCATCCTCACTAATCTCAGCACCAGACCACCACTACTTTGCTTTCGGGGAACATAGATTAGTTTGTTTCTGTCAAGAATTTCATAAAAGTGGAATCACACAATCTGGACTACTTTGCCTCTGGCCTCTTTTGCTCTGGATAATGTTTTGAGATCATCCAGTTTGCTGTGTGTATCTGTAGTTGATTCTTTTTATTGCTGAATAGTAGTCTGTGTTATGGATGGACTACAATTTGTTATTCATTCATCTGCTGATGGGACATTAGAGTTGTTTCCCGTTTTAGACAGTAATGAATAAAACTTCTGTGAACGTCTGTGTAAAATTCTTTTTGTGGCTATAGGTTCTCATTCTCCAATAAACTCCTAGAAATGAAACTGCTGAGTCATATGGTAAGTGCATATGTAACTCTAGAAGAAACCGTCAAATTGTGTTTTAAGGTGGTTGTGCAATATTACCAGGAATGTCTTAGAGTCCCAATTGCTCCACAATCTCAACAATACCTGGTATTGATAGTGTGATTAATTTTAGTCTTCCTAGTGAGGATGTAATGGTTATGTGGTTGTAGTTTTAATCTGTTCTTCCCTGATGACCAATGATGTTAACCATTTTTTCTCATGTAATTAGTAACTATTCATATACACAAGGGTACCAAAAAATGTATACACATTTTAAGAAAGAAAAAACTGTATTAAAATTGAAATACTTATGTCAGGTTTGACTTCTGCAATTACAAGAGATACAAAATACAATACATAAGGTGACAAATGTTTTCAGTATATGTTGAGTATAACAATTTTAATAGGTTTTTTTAATTATTTATTTATTTATTTATTTATTTGAGACAGAGTCTCACTATGTTGCCCTCCATAGAGTGCTGTGGTGTCATAGCTCACAGCAACCTCAAACTCTTGGACTTAAGCAATTCTCTTGCCTCAGCCTCCTGAGTAGCAGGAACTACAGACACCCGCCAAACACCCAGGTACTTTGTTGTTGCTGTTGTCATTGGTTAGCAGGACCTTGCTGGGTTCAAATCTGCCAGCCCCAGTATAGGTGGCCGGAGCTCTAGCCACTGAGTTACAGGCGCCGAGCCAATCTTAATAGTTTTCTCCTTTCTTAAAATGTGTATACATTTTTTTGGCACCCTCTGTATCTTCTTTTATGAAGTGTCTATTCAAATATTATGCTTAGATTTTATTGGCTTGTTTATTACTGAGATATAGGATTGTTTATATACTCTCGATACAAGTTCTTTGTAGATATGTGTATTTCAAATACTTTGTCTGATTCTGTGGCCTACCTATTCATTTCTTAGGGGTGTATTTTGAAGAGCAAAAGCTATTAATTTTGATAAATTGAAATTTATTAGTTTTCATTCAATTGAATTTCTCTATATCAGAACAATTAAATGTTGACATTTTATACTTTTCTTTTTTTGCAATTTTTGGCCAGGGCTGGGTTTGAACCTGCCACCTCCGGTATATGGGGCCAGCATCCTACTCCTTTGAGCCACAGGCACTACCCCAAAATTGAAATTTTAAAATACCACTTTACAGTACCTTGAAAAAGGATAAAATCCCTTGAAATACATTTAACATAATTTATGCATTACTTGTACACTAAAAATGACAAAACAGCACTGAAAAAGATCTATAAAGGCCTAAAAGCAAGAGGAAGAGAGACACCACATTCATGGATTGGAAGTACCCAAGTTTGATTAATAGTTTCAGTGAAATCTCAACCAAAATTCCAGCTGTTTTTTAGAAATAGAAATTAACAAACTAATTCCAAATTTTACATGGAACTACAGAGGACCAAGAAAAGCCAAAATCGTTTTTAATATTATTTTTTCTTTTTAGATTTTAATTTCTATTTATTATTATTGTTATTGTTGTTATTTTGAGACAGAGTCTCACTCATTCCCCCAGGGTAGAGTACAGTGTTGTCATCATAGCTCACAGCAACCTCAGACCCTTGGGCTCAAGCAATCCTCTTGCTTCAGCCTCCCATGTAGCTGGGACTACAGGCGCCTGCCACATGCCTGGCTAGTTGCATTTTTTTCCTATTTTTAATAGAGATGGAGTTCTATTCTCAGGCTGGTCTTGAACTCATGAGCTCAAGCAATTCACCCTCATCAGCCTCCCAGAGTGCTAGAATTACAGGCATGAGCCACTGCACCAGACCCTCCAAAATAATTTTTGAATGAACAAAGATTGAAGACTTACATTAATTGATTTCGGGGACTTACTCTAAAACTAAAGTAATCAAGACAATGTGACACTGGCACATTAGGTCAGTGGAGCAGAAGTAGAGTCCAGATATAGACCTACAACATTCATGTGAGAAAAAAGTGGATCTGAAGTCTTAGGTCACACAATATACAAAAACTAACTCAAAATAGATAGCAGACATAAATGTAAAAGCAAAACCTATAAAACTTAGTAGAAGAAAACAAGCAAAGCTTTCCTTAGACAAGACACAAACAGCACAATGAACTCCCCATTCCAGTCTTCAGTTTAAAAGGGAGCCTTATGAAGTTTAGATTTATTATATTTATAATCTATTTATAAATAGATTATAATAATCTATTTATTATAGATTTATTATAGTTTAGATTTATTACAAGGAAGTTATAATTTTTTTCACATCTGCATTGTTTTATGAGCAAGATTTCCAAAATGGACTTGACTGTTGCATCCGTGATGGGGACATACTCTTTTGGAATCTAACATTTGTCATCCTTGGGGTGACCCATTTGAAGGTCTTCTGTCTAGCTACTCACTCCTGTCTCTGTAGAAGCAAGAGGGAAACATACAGACACTATTTCTGATCACAGAAACTCAGTGTCCTCATCCCTGATCTATTTGGCTGAGGAGTGGTTGGTCTTCAGAGTCTTCAGCAGAGGCCATGATATATATGACCATCTCCTTAGTCTGACATCAGCCTCACTTCCAGCCCACCACTCCCACTCCCTCCTCTCCTATGACACCATAAATTGCTTGCAACTCTCTAAAACAATCAGGCTTTATATCGTTTTACATGCTATTTCCTCTACTTTCAAATTCCTTTCTTCCCCACTTCCCCACCTGATTCCTGCTTCAACAGCTTCAATCCCTCAAAGCAGGATCAGGCTCTTGGAGATCTCTGTGCATGCCTCTCCCAGCTTTATCAAATACACTCTTGTAATCTATTTACCAGTCTCTCTCTACCACCAGACTGCTTAAGTCCCCAGAGCAGAAACTATCTAAAGTCATCCTTGTATCTTGTCTTCCCCCAATTCTCCTCACCATCCTCAAACCACAGAACACACACACACACACACACACACACACACACCTGCCTGGTGCACAGTAAGAGCTCAATCAATGTTGAATAAATGAATGAAATAAGTCCTGCCTTTGCCAGGGAGAACTCCGTGGAGTCATAAGAAATAAATTAAAAGCATAAATAACAATCATTAGTTTTTAAATGGCATTCAACTGAAAGAAACATGTAAAGCACTTTATCGTCATCAGAGAAGCTCTAATCTTCCGACATAAAGCAAGAAAATCAATCATTACAACTAGAAAATGAGCTGTATTTAACACAACCAGCATTTCTCTGCATGCCACACACCAGAGGGTGGCATTCTGGTCATGGAGGTACCAGTTAGCCCTTAAAGCTCAAATCTCTGACTGCTGAACCAGAAGGTAAGTCATGACATAGTGACAGCAACAGTGATTACTTTTTAGAGTCACTTAATCCACCAAGCTCTGAATTCACTACGATGTATATGACATCACATTTTATCTTCATCTCAACCCTCCAAAATTTGGGGATAAAGTGAGGAAATGCTCTAACTCTCCCAGACTCAACCTCAAGCCTGACTTCCAGGATGGCGCTCCCATTCCCTGCACGATGCTGTCTCTCTACTGGCGTCTATGAACCGTCATGTGGGAGCCGTGACTGTTACGTTGTGTTGTGTCTCCAGCATGTAAATAGTGCCTCACTTATATTTGCTAAATGTTCTTAAACATAAGTCTTGTGGATATTCAGAGAAGGACAGCTTGCCTCCCCATCACTTGACATTTTATTATGCCCTGTTACCAAGAATTAAATGTCTGGTTCTACCCAATACCATTTAACATCCTGGCCTGTGGCTAGGAACCACAGAGCAGACTATGTATCAAAGGGCAATTTTTCAAGTATGAGAATTTGCATTTGCATTTCTGCAGAGCAGCGTAGCAAAGGACACCAGGTGGTAGCTTTACAGACTTCCATCCTGGGAGCAAACTCAAGTTCCAAAAGGGAAGGACCTGTGAGGGAGGTTAAAGACGGCACAGTCTCTGGCCAAGGGACCCAGTTATTGTCACTCACTTAGTATCTCTGGGTCTGGGAGATGCCTTCAACTGCATATGGAGTTATTTATTTTTGTTGCTCAGTACATGTTATACATGTGCTAAAATAAACATTATTCTTAGGTGAAGAAAGACTTAAGATTCAGGGTTTTTTCCCCATTTCTGTTTCTTTCTGCTTAGTCCTCAAACACATCCTGGTAACAAGGGAGTAAATAATTAGTCTTCATCCAGAAATTTTTAGATGCCAGAGAACTTTGGGCACTAAACTGAAACTCTGACCTTTGGTAAAGAAGCTGCCAACGTTTCTACATTGTGTGTGATACTTTGAGGAACACTTTACATAAGACCTAGAATAAACAGAAGAGTGATTTATATGGTATTTGGTCTACAGAAAGGAAGAAAAAGGTACAACTCGTGATTCACATAAGAGGCAGAGAGTAAAGAGCAAAATTCTTTCCCACCCTTTCAGCTCCTAATCCACAGAACTGCTGATTCTAGGCAACATCAGAAAAATGCTTAATTCTGAGTTGTTGACAGTGCAATTCATAACCAACAGCTTGCCCCCAAATGCCACTTTCTGCAGTAATAGAGTTCTGGTATAAAATTGGTATAACGTCTGATACAAAGCTGGTGCTCAGTGTGTGCCGGGCTCATTAACTAAATTCTTGTGCCTAACTCTGTGGCCTTTCAAAACTCTCCAATTCTAATTTTGTACTCTTCCAGGGTATTATTAAGTCAGATTATGTTATATCAGAGGCTTCTTGGCTGCAGAGGAGAACCTAGGAGTTTAAGATGCCTTTCACAGAGTCTTTTTGTTAGTCAACAGAGAGCCTGTTATTGAGGAACAGTGCTGCCTGTCTAGACCGTATCTCCCTCACCCTGCAGTCCCTGCTGAAGTGGGAGGGGCAAGGAGTCCGGTCACCCAGTTAGCTGGAAGTTAACCCCTCACATCAAGGAGTACTGATGTTTGAAGGTGGGTGTGTGGGCACAAGAGCACCCGGCCACACTTAGAGCATGTGTTCCCTGGGGTAGGGAACCTCCATTCTCCCACACCCCACTCTATCCCCAGCACCTAGGATCATGCCCAGGAAAGGACAGGGACGTGTATGTTGTGAATGAACTTACTCAATGCTCTAGTTCTGTTGTCTTCTACAACCACATGGAGACGTGCTGGAGGAAGCTTGAGGAATGGGGGCAAGAAATAACCCATCCGGGCAGCGCCTGTGGCTCAGTGAGCAGGGTGCCAGCCCCATATGCCAAGGGTGGCGGGTTCAAACCCAGCCCCGACCAAACTGCAAAAAAAAAATAGCCGGGCGTTGTGGTGAGCGCCTGTAGTCCCAGCTGCTCGGGAGGCTGAGGCAAGAGAATCGCGTAAGCCCAAGAGTTAGAGGTTGCTGTGAGCCGTGTGATGCCATGGCACTCTACCTGAGGGCGGTACAGTGAGACTCTGTCTCTACAAAAAAAAAAAAAAAAAAGAAATGACCCATCCTTTCTTTGTTCTTTTTGTCCACTATAACCAGCCTTTCCGCCATAAAGCCCTAACTAAACACACTTCCCTGGGTACATGGAGGGCATGTCCTGACCCCGTACCAGGCCAAAGCAGGGAACAGAACTTCACAGCCAGGTGTGCCCCCAATTCCTGCTTTTGCAGAGTGGGCCGCAGGAGGGCTAGCTACAGGGCCTGGCGCTCGGCCACAGTCTGTCCCACATCACACTGGCCATCAAATTCCACAGTCCCGCAGAGATGTTTATTTTTGCATTCTGTAGACTCTGCTCACTGCTTGAGCCACAGCAGGTCACACAAAGGACAAGGTGTTACCAAGGCTGAGAATGTGGTGTACTCTTTTTTTTTCTCATAAGACTGGAGACCCAAACGAATTTCTGCCTTTAAATGAAAGAATCAGAAACGATTTTACAAAAATTCCTCAAGATGTGGGTGGTCATCTTTGTCCTTATCCTGGTAGAAATAGTTATGGAATAAACCAGTTCATCCCACCTCCTTCTACTTTGGAACTCAAGCAAGTCTGATAAACTTTTAACAAAGACTTTGGAAGTAGTTCCGAATTTTTTTGCGTGCAAGTACCATCTATACATTTAAAAATATGTCCTTAGCCAAACAGGCCAATAGTAATATACTGATACAGGTTATTTATCAACTAAGGAAATATATAAAGATGAGTAAAATGAATTTCAGGACGTTTTCCAAAAAATTATATTTTATGAGCCACTAAGGCACATACAATTGAAAAATCATGTAACTGTGTACGATGTTATTCTGTCTGCTGACAATACACATGTGCATGTGGATTTGAAGCACTTGTGCTAATTTTGTTATTTTCTCCCAGGTCTGAGATGTCCAGGTTAGAAGTCCTTTCTGTTTATTAAGAAGGGTAGAACTGGTATCTCAGAACAGCAGTCCCCAAACTTTTTGACACCCAGGACTGGTTTCATGGAAGATAGTTTTTCCACAGTAGGGGGTTGTGGGGAGATGATATGTGTCTGCAAGCAATTTATTATGGTCTCTGTGTAGTCGATCTGTAATCTCTCTACTAATGACGATCTGTATTTACAGGCCCACTCCTGCGTAGCCTCATTGCCTCAGCTCCACCTCATATCATCAGGCATTAGTTTCCCACAAGATCGGCAACCTAGATCCCTCACATGCGCAGTTTACAATAGGGTTCGCCCACCTATGAGAATCTGATGCTGCTGGCAATCCCACCGGAGGCTGTGCTCAGGCCGTGATGCCTGCTATGGGGAGCAGCTATAAATACAGATGAAGCCTGGCTTGCCCACCGCTTACCTCATGCTACGGTGTGGCCTAGTTCATAACGGGCTTATTAGAAGAAGGGTTCATTGAGCCTTCTCAGCAACTCTATGCTATACATGAAACAGGGCAGAAGCCTGTACAAGGAGGCCTGTGGCAGTCTAGGGTTGCCAGTGATTGCAATTTGGTTAAGTCTGTTTTTTCATGAGCAAAGTACTGCAGTCCTACTTGGGAGATGTTTCTAAGCCTCATTCTCTAGTCATCAGTATTATTAGTGCTTAGGGTGGCATTTTGATATTCATCCTTTGATATCTGTTTCTATTTCTAAAACAGTTTGAAACTTAGGGGAAAAAATGAATTTTTAAAATTTATTCTTTTAAATACCAATTCCTGCTGGAACATATTCTTCTTAGCAAAGTATCTCAGGAATGGAAGAAAAAGTATCCAATGTACTCAGCCCTACTATGAAGCTAATTTATAGCTTTCACATGAAGGCTATAACCCAACTATAGCACAAGACTATGGGGAAAAGGCCAAGGGAGGGGAAGGGAGGGGGGAGGTTAGGGTGGGGGGAAGGGAAGGTAATGAGTAGGGCCACACCTACGGTGCATCTTAGAATGGGTACAGACAAAACTTACTAAATGCAGAATACAAATGTCTATATACAGTAACTAAGAAAATGCCATGAAGGCTACGTTGAACAGTTTGATGAGAATATTTCAGATTGTATATGAAACCAGCACATTGTACCCCTTGATTGCACTAATGTACACAGCTATGTTTTAACAATAAAAAATAATAATAATAATAATAATAAAAATAAATAAATAAATCCCAATTCCTGGCCAGGTGCGGTGGCTAACACCTGTAATCCTAGCACTCTGGGAGGCCGAGGTAGGTGGATCACTTGAGCTCAGGAGTTCAATACCACCCTCAGCAAAAGCGGAGACCCCCATCTGTACTAAATATAGCAAAACTAGCCAGGCATTGGGGATGGCACCTGTAGTCCCAGCTACTTGGGAGAGTGACGCAAGAGGATTCCTTGTGCCCAAGAGCTGAGGTTGCTACCCAGGGCGACACAGTGAGAGTCTGTCTCAAAAAAAAAAACCATTCTTACCCCACAGAGTTGTGTGAAAATGAAATGAGGTAACCCCTATTATAGCACAAGGCATAGGACTTGCCCATAAGTGTTCAAATAAATGTTAGCTATTATTACTATTATTGTTGTTACAGACTGCCCCTATGAGCCATATGTAAGGGACAAGGAATTTAAAATTTCAGTATCCTCTGATTGTTACAATTTTTCTTCTTCAATCAATATAATGTCCCAGAATAATATTTACAGCAAATAAAACTTCATAAACTGCAAAAGAAGGTCTGTCACCATTCTCTATCCAGAGACTTCACATGCACTCAGGCCAGCGGTGAAGAATGTTCTGAAAGAGAATTTCTCTGAGAAGGAGACTTATAAGAGGCCCTTAGATCATGGTGCAGCTGTAAATAGTAACACAACATAACTCTGAAAAGGATTTTTAAAAAGAAACCAGCATTCCTCTGACAGGGCACCCTTCTCTAAGTAATTCCAGGGTTCCCTGTCCGCCCGGGTTATAAATACTGCTCTTTGAAGCCTTTAAAACTGTGCTACAAATAGGAATGTCACATTACATTTTTAAGCACATGGAATGGAGCCTTTGCTATGGGGTCAGACATATCTGGCTTTGAAACCCAACTCTAACAATTCTTAGTGGGTGATTTTGACACGCAACTTAAGCTTTCTGAATCTCTCCTGCTGTGTACATCATAGCTAATATTTCCTCTTTAACAGGGCTTTAATGAAGATCAAATGGAAAAATACATGTCAAAGCCTCTGACATCTATTAAAATATTCACATATTAACAAATATTAATTTCCTTTCCTATAATACCAGCAAATACCTTTTCATCTTCATTTGTTCCTTTAATAATTTTCCAAATTAAAAAAGACATTGTATGCTCCAATAGCTATGCAGTAGTATAGAGTAGGCACTCAAAAAAAAATGCTTAACTAAGTTAAATTTATACAAGTTACTAGGTCACATAGAGACGTGATTAGAAAATTAATATATAAATATTTTAATCACAACTGAAAGCACAAATATTTCTTTTCTTAGAGTCTCAGAAGGAAAAACTATGAAGGGTTTTCATCTTTGCTAGTCAGTTTTCCTGTATGATATGGAGAAAATACAAAAAGAGTTAAATATTGAATTAGGGAGAGTGGCAAAAGGAAAATAAGAGGAAAAACTGTAAATCCAAGGAATACCACGTTTCTTGAACAGCCAAACTAATTTTTACTTCTTTGCAGTATGTAGTCAATTCTTTCTTTTGGAATTTCACTGAAATCCTTTAGAGGCAAATATCTCTATACTAAATAGCAGTGTCAAAGATTTCTTCTCTCTTTAATGATTTTTCCTTAGTTGTACACAGATGGTACATCCAGCCCATGAACTATATAAAGCCTCTACAAAAGGGCTATGATGACTGTCCCAGCCCGTGAAAATGCCTCTGTTGCTATTAACTCAGAATCCGAACTCAAAACATATGTGCTATGAACACAATTGTAGAAATGCATATGCCCAAGGCTGAGATAAGAAATGAATATGCAAAAATAGAAAAGAGTTGTGTGAGGTAGATGAGATGATGGATGATCTTTTCTAGCATTTTCTAAACGTCTTGGAATACTCATACCCTGTATACAAAGTAATAAAACCACTCAGTTGTAATTAAGTGTGTATATCCTGCTTTTTATTATTCTTTTCATTTCAGACCAATTCACCTGTCTTTTCTATACATGGGGCACAGCTGATATCTGCCGTTTTCTATACTCCTCATGTGCAGGTTTGTCCTCTTCAGTCAAATTTATCAAGATTTTATCCTCCCACTAATACTTGAGAGGGTTTGGGCTTGGGATCACTCTTTCATACATGAATTAAAGATTTCCCCCTCACTTCTTCTTATCTGTCCAGCAAGGGGAAAACAAGAATCTACCTGTGGAAAGAGAAACTTTATGATCATATTTTAAGGTTGGCTACAATCCAGTTGACAGAGTTTGATATATTTACTTCTTTTTTTCCTATCTGTGAATGTGTATGTATGTGTAAACCAAAACCCATTATTTCCACATGGCCTTTCACTGCAACTCTCAAAATAGCTTTCCGGTTATAAAGTGATATAATATTTGATGAGTAAATAACATGGAATGGAAAAGTCCACCTTAGGACAACTGCGCTACACAGAATGAGAATGCCGTGTTCTTTCTCAGGGCATTTCAAGCTCTGGTGTGGAAATCATTCTCTTTTCTATGATAAACTTCTTGAGAGAATGCCAACAATGACAAATTTTCTTTTTGTCTTTTTTGAAACGAGGTCTTGCCATGTTGCCCAGGCTGGACTCAAAAACTCCTTCCTGGCTGTGACACCTTCCTCCCTGGCTTGAAGGCGATCACCTTCTCACCCTGTGCTAACATGGCCTTGCCTTCGTGCTCATGGGGAACGAGGGAAGGTGGAATTGGCTGGAGTGTTTTCTGACGTGTATAAAGACATTAATCTTCTAAGATCGGGCAGATCAGGGACTACCCTGATATGGTTTGAATATGGTTTGTTTGGTCCTGCCAAGTCTCATGTTGAAATATGATCCCCAACGTTGCAGGCAAGGCCTAGTAAGAGGCCCCTAGATCCCTGTAAATGGCTTGGTGCCATCATCCTTGCAGCAATGAGTGAATTCTTGCTTTCCTAGTTCTCACCACAGCTGGTTATTAAAAAGAGGCTGGCATTCTTACTTCAGCTCTCGCGATGTGATTGATCCGCACCCCAGGTGCCCTTCCCCTCCTACCATGAGTGAACGCCATCTGAGGCCCTCGCTGCAAGCAGACATTGGCACCATCCTTCTTGTACAGCCTATATTAAGCCTAATTCATCCTTTGAATGGATATGAGAGAAGTACTTTTGCAAATACAGGCTTCCTTGGCAAGCAATCACTTCACAGTGGCAACGGCCTTACTGTAAAAACCCATGGTTAGGTACATTCAATAAGCAGCATTTTCCAGGATGTAGAATAAACCACAGCAAAGGCATAAATCCCTGTCGTCTGTGGCAATCAGCCAAAATAGTTCTTAATCACTAAGATCCTCAGTTTCCCACACCATGCTCTGGCAAAGATGATACTGTATGTCTTATGGAGCTTGTGGGCAGCCAAGTTCACTCATTGCCTGGTACTGACCTCCTCCCTACATTGACCACCTCCTTAAGTCGATCTAATTTTCACAGACGGGACACATACCACATGTACGTATCAGTACAGTAGGCCTAGTTCTTTACATTGGCCATCTCTGTGTGTTGACCAGTTTGTTACAGTCCCTTCTGTGGTCAATTTATAGACATTCTACTATATTATAGTTATTTAGAAGAGGATGTGGGTGCCAGCTCTTCATTGTTGGTAGAGCTCAGCAACATGGTACCACACCTTGCATAGCAGAATTTCACTTTCCTTTCTGAATTAACTCCATGCCTTTGGAGTACTAATAAGGACTTAGGAACCAAACTCGCTCACCCTCAAATTCACAGGCTATGGGAGAAGATCAGTGGACTATAAATAAATTCAGTTTAATACGTTAGACCATTCCAATGCCTATGCCTGGAACACTAAATTATGCCTTAGAAATCTATAGATGTTCCTCTCTGAGCAGTGTGGAGGATTCCCAAAGGATCACCTCCTCCTTGAAAAGAAGGTTAGGAAGATGATATTGCCTGTGACACAGAGAGCACATTGTAAACTAAAATATTAAAACAGAGATGTTGAAATCTAGTTAGGATTATTCTGCATAATATCAGGATAAGTGGTGTGACAAGAGTCAAAAAGACAACAGCTGTGACTAGGGTGTGGCCACCCAGTGCTAGGAAAGTGACTAGGGAGTGGCCACCCAGTGCTAGCTTCTGTACAGTTTCATGGCAGGGGTCTTTCCAGAGGAAAAGAAGGGGGGTGGGTATAGTATTCATACTTTCTGAATTGTATTCATACAGAAAGTATGAATACTATTTTTGTACATTTTACTTTTAGGTAATCATCTCTAGAAATGAGAGAGTATATTATAACACACTGACATTATGGAAAAACCTTTAAAATCACTGTTAATATTGTTTTGAAAGCCAAGTCATTGAAATAACAAAACTAAGCCCATCTTTTTTTTTTTTTTTTTTTTGCCGCTTTTGGCCAGGGCTGGGTTTGAACCTGCCACCTCCGGCATATGGGGCCGGCACCCATACTCCTTTGAGCTACAGGCACCGCCCCTAAGCCCATCATTTTTATAGACATACTGTTTTGACCCAATAGCTGCCCAATTTGATCATCAATATCATACATCAGACTTGGTTCCCAATGACTTCTCAATGTTTCCAAAAATCACATTCGCCCTCCTAGAGATCAGCCATTGCTGAGGGTACTCAAAAGAATATGCTAAAGGTTTAAAGTAATTTTAAATAATGAGGTTCAAAAAATGTGAACAATGGTAGCTTGACCATAAAAATTCTGAAAATGGCAACTTTTAAGGGAAAAATATCATTAGAAATATTTTATACCATATTTTAAGTCAATATTTTATTACACGTATTTATACCCATAAACACATAATAATTTTCTATTTCATATATGACAAAAAGGTGTGAAAGTTATTGCTGACTAATTCCTAAAATATCAGTCTAATGTCCTTCTGTAATCAAAAAAGTCAGAATAATTGCTGGTCATCATCAAGAGGAAATAGGAGCAAACTAAAAAATACTGTTTCCAGCCAGGTGCAGTGGCTCATGCCTGTAATCCTAGCACTCTGGGAAGCTGAGACAGAAGAATCGCTTGCACTCAGGAGTTCAACACCAGCCTGAGCAAGAGTGAGACCCTGTCTCTGCAAAAAATGGAAAAATTATCTGGATGTGGTAGATCAGGCTGGTAATCTCAGTTACTTGGGGGTGCTGAGGCAGGAGGATCATTTGAGATCAGGAGTTTGAGGTTGCTGTGAGGCAGACAGATGCCATGGCACTCTATTCTGGGCAACAGAGTTAGACTCTATCTCAAAAAATAAAAATAAGAATAAATTATGGAACTCATTTCCAGAGGCAATGCCAACTTAAGTATAAATACATTCAAAAAAAGTTTAGAACAGTTCATGGATGACATCAAAATAGGTTACCAAGAAAGAGAGGGAATGCACAGAAGATGCTGTAATACTGTAACCACCCCCCCCCCAACACACACACATTGAACAAATTTCAATGACCGCTATATAATTCTCTCCCTTAACTACTACTATACTTGACCTTTGGAGTTGTTTCCCAGAAATGGGGGATTTTATGCAAGACGAAGGCCTGAGATTCTGAAGGCCCCTGAGCTGACTTCCTGATATCAAGATTCACCGTTAACCTCGACCTGCCCCATGTCAGTTACACCATGGACCTGCCCCAAGGCATGTGGCCCCTCCTTTGAAAGTCCATGATTTCCATTAGTCAGGAGATGAATTTGGGGCAGCTTTTCCTATTTTCCCAACAAGTTATCTGTCATATTAAAAATTACTTTCTTGCTCTCTTCCGGCTAGAACCATGGTGTCAAAGAGAAGAAAAAGAACGTTCCCGCTGTGCCAGAAACCCTTAAGAAAATGTGAGGGAACTTCACAGAAATGAAGATCAAGTGTCTAAGAAAAAAATCTGCCCAAAAGATGCTTCGAAAAGCAAGGAGAAAACTTAGCTATGAAAAAGCTAAGCATTATCACAAGAAGTACAGGCAGATGTACAGATCTGAGATTCAAATGGCTAGGATGGCAAGAAAAACTGGCAGCTCCTATGTGCCTGCAGAACCCAAATTGATCTTCTTTGTCATCAAGATCAGAGGGATCAATGGTGTGAGTCCAAGGGTCTGAAAGGTGTTGCAGCTTCTTCGCCTGAGCCAGATCTTCAATGGAACTTTTGTTAAGCTCAACAAAGCTTTGTTTAACATGCTGAGGATTGTAGAGCCATATATTGCATGAGGGTGACCAAACCTGCAGTCAGTAAATGAGTTTATCTACAAGTGTGGTTATGGAAAAATCAATAAGAAGTGAATTGCATTGACAGATAACAGTTTGATTGCTTGATCTCTTGGTAAACATGGCATCATCTGCATGGATGATCTGATTTGTGAGAACTACACTGTTAGAAAATGCTTCAAACAAGCAAATAACTTCCTGTGGCCCTTCAAGTTATCCTGGGGTAGGATGAAGAAAAAGACAACCCACTTTGCAGAAGGTGGAGATGCTGGCAACAGGGAAGATGGGATCAATAGGCTTATGAGAAGAATGAACTAATGAGGTATCTACCCTGATTATTTTTGTAATCTGTTTAGTTAATAAACTGTGACTATTTTCAAATTGAAAAAAATAAACAATGAATCCCCAACAATAAAAAAAAGAAAAGAAAAGAAAAAAATAAAAATAAAAATTCCTTTCTTCTTTGGTAATCCCTTCCTCAATAATTAGATCTTTATGCAATGAGCAACAAGCAAATAGACCTAGGCCTAACTCTCTTGCAGTTCTGACAATACGTGGAGGCTCACGTCATATCCCTATCTTCCCAAAGGCTTCTTTTGTTTATGATGTCATCTAGTTAAACAAACAAAAGATCAATTTCAATGTTTTGAAGGTGTGTATATCTTAATCAATCACAACCAATTATTCACAATTACATAGAATAATCTACCATAATTATACTTCACTCACCAAAGCTTTATTTTTTTTTTCACTCTGTTGCCCCAGTCCAGAGTGTCCTGGTGTCAGCCTAGCTCACAGGAACCTCAAACTCCTGGGCTCAAGCAATCCTCTTGATTTAGCCTCCCAAGGGTGGGACTGCAGGCACCCACCATGATGCTCTGCTAGTTTTTCTATTTTTTAGTAGAGACAGGGTCTCGCTCTTGCTCAGGCTGATCTTAAACTCCTGAGTTCAAGGGATCCTCTGGTCTTGGCCTCCCAGGGAGCCAGGATTACAAGTGTGAGCCACCACATCTGGTCAGACCAAAGCATTTTAAACAAGACACTATAAAGATGATGATAAATGTATTTTGAGTATTCACTGAAAGTGTTTATTGATCTTCACTTGAAATTATCATTTATTTTATATGGCCTGAGGCAAGAAAGTTTTAGGAACAAGAATGGAGACAATACAACCATGCTGTAAAGGATGTGTAAAAATTAAGTATAAGTAATTTATTTGGATAAGTCTATACTCTTAGTCATAATTAAGTACCCATAAAATAAAATAGAATGGACAACTTACGTTTGTTGTATGGCACCATGGAGTTTATATACATAAATACCACTGTATTTAAATCTCAGACCGATTTAGTAAGGAAGGTAGAGAAGGTCACTTCTTGTCTTTGTCTGCCCTGCGTCCACGGCCTCTCCTTGAGGCAACAGCACCTCAGTTTTCCCATTCTCAGTTCATGTGCCTTGAACTTACATCTTCCTAGAGAGGACTGGCTAATTAGAGACATAATGATTCATTCAGAGCCTCATGAACCAAGCTAGACCAATGAGAGTCAGCCCCGGGACATTTACTGGAACAACTAGGAAGAGGTGCTTTCTTGTAATGGGATTCCCAGGTCACAGAATACAAGTGCAGAGATGCTGGTTGCCATTTTTTACTTCACTAAGCCAACCCAGGAAAGAGGTAGAGAATATCCCTGGATAGTCTCTGGAATCGTTTAAATATCTGAACTCAGCTGTATCTAAATTCCACCCTTAGGGTTCTCTGTTAAATGAATAAATGAATTAGCTTTTCACTTTTTGTCACCCTGAGTTTGATTTCTGTGACTTCCACCCTTAAGTCCTGACTAATTTTTAAATGCATTGTTTTTCTTGTCTTATAACTATGGCCCAGAGCTTATATGATTGTGTGAGATCATGAAGTACTGTGTGGCTAAGCCAGAATATGAACTTGGAGCTGTCAAACTCTCAATCTGTGGCTGTTCCCAATTCCTCACCTTGGTTCTCCTTCTCACATAATACTACTATTTTCCAGCCCTTAAACAAATGCATTTTTATCCCTTTTTGCATAAACACACAAATAATTGGATGAGCCAGCAGCCATGTCTGAAGCAGTGTGATCAGGAGAAAGAGTTTATAACATGAAGCAGATAATAAGGGATTCCCATAAAGCAGATTATAACAAAATCAATCATCAGTTCTTCTAACAATAAAAGGTCTAGAAGCTGATGATACTGAAGAAATTGTGAGCTATGAGAACACAGTAGAAATGAGGGAAATTCAACTAATCATAATGGCTCCTTTCCTATTGGTAAACTAACTTAATTACCTCTATCACTACATATTTTTCTTAAATAACTGTATTACAATAATGTTTACTATTGAGTTTTTCAATTATCTGAGAGTCTGAAAAGATTATTAAATCGAGGAAATGTTTTAAATCAAACAAAGAAACCCATTGCTGAGCATCAGAGAGGACGTGTAGCTAGTTCATTAACAGAAACATATGCTGTATCTCATACACACTGTTGACAGGGGTATTAATTGGTTCAATTTTTTGAAGTGACACTTACTTGGCAGTATCTATCAAAAGTTTTAAATGTACTTAACCTCTGACCCAATGCTTCTACATTCAGGAATCTGTCATAGAGTAACACTTCCCAAATGCTCAGATAAGTTTGTATAAGAGTGCATTAGCATTATTTGTAACTGCAAAACATTGGGATATGTTTGCAAGGGTAAAGAAAACAGGGGGAAAGATAGCAGCAAATAAAAGATGTCAACCAAATTTTGGAAGCTGGGAAGTGAATGAACAGATGGCATCTGACTTAGCAAAACAGAAAACACTGAAACCTAATCCCACAGGGCAGGGACATGATAAGGAGGAAACTTAGCAGAACTCCAGAAAGACTCAGGATTGAAAGAACAGAAAATTTCTAAAGACAGCCAGAGTGGGATGAAACTAAAAATAGGATTGATGGAAAGTTTTTAAAAGTTCCTGCCCTCTAAATAATTAGCCTTCCCCTCTCTGGAAGAAAACTGGTATTTACTCTACAGAAATGCTACATACTGTTCTTGGAGATAGCAGATACAGCTGTGGGTGGTAGAGGGGCGGGGGAGGTGAGGCACTATATGAAAACAAGTGGATTAAAGGAACATATATATATATATATAGTTTAATGCCCTGTCTCAAAACTCTTGCCCTATTTCTTGCTTTTCTTTAAAAATCTGGAAATTCTAACAACCCTGGGCCCCAACCCTGCCTGGCCACCACACTTGGCCTCTGTACTCATTATATGACCTGATTGGCCTCTGAGGTAGTTCAAGTCCCCAATTTTGCAGAGGGGAAAAGTTGGCAATCAGCAAATTGAGTCAGGGGTCACAGGTTAGAACCAGATGTGAGACTAAAACAGAGGCCAATGGGCCTTCAAAACACAACCCTGAAGACATTCTCCAGAGTGTCCAACTTGCCAGCAGCTTTGCCCCAGTTGTTCAGAGTCATGCTCTGACATGGAGCCTGGCCCACCTGCAAGGAGCCCAGGAATTCAGATCTATTTTGGAAGATCTAGGAAAAACCATAGCAAATAGGGTTCCTCATAGTTCTAAACTCACACCCCCACTCTCCACTTGCTGGATAGGAAGCAAACTTTCACTGTTGCGGCTGACTCTGTCAGCTCAGAATCAATGTATTTGGTGGTAAACCACATTGATAAACATTCCTCCTTGGGTCAAAAAGAACGTCAAGCTTTTTGGTTTTATTCGTTCTTTAAAAAGACAGGTAGAAACAAAGAAATTCAGAGCTTAACATATACTGTTTATACAAACAAGATATGTATATATTTTAAAAATTGAACTATTGTTATTGAAATTTTTGTATCAAATTTCTGAGAATTCAAAGACCGTATCTTTTCAGGTGAAACAGAAAAGCATATTGATGTAGTAGAAGGACTGAAAGCACGGAGGAAGAATTCTGCATGGTGTAGGGGAGAGAGCGCTGAAGCAGGGCCTTGGGAACACAATCTCCCTAAGCTGGTTAGGCCCAACAGAATTCACACCAGGTTTCCTGACTCCCAGGGCAGCACACATCCTGTGACGTGCTATTGCTCTCCTCTATGCAGCTACTAACTGAAGAATTAGAAGGGTATAGACATCAAAAAGAAAAAGAAAATACAAGATGATTTCATTAAGAACATATATATATATTCTTTTTTTTTGAGACAGTCTCACTCTGTTGCCTAGTCTAGAGTGCCATGATATTAGTCTGGCTTATAGCAACCTCGAATTCCCCAGTCCAAGCCATCCTCCTGTCTCAGTCTCCCAAGTAGCTGGGGACAACAGGCACCTGCCACAATGCCTGGCTAATTTTTCTATTTTTAGTAGAGACAGGGTCTTACTTGTGCTAAGGCTGGTCTGAAGCTCCTGAGCTCAAAGGATCCTCCCACTTTGACCTCCCAGAGTACTGGGGTTACAGGCGTGAGCCACCATATCTGGCCTCATTAAGAACATACTGATCTTCATTAAAGTAGATTCTTTCTAATAAAATATAAACCAACCTTTTTCTATTGAGGTCAGAACTGTACTTTATGTATATATGTTATTATTACATATTTATTCTCTCCAAATCCTAAATTATTTAAATATAAAAGGTAAAGTTAGAAATAGGTGTAATTTTTATTTTATCTCTTCTTATTTTATTTTATTTTGAGACAGAGCCACAAGCTGTCGCCCTGGGTAGAGTGCCGTGGTGTCACAGCTCATAGCAACCTCCAACTTCTGGGCTGAAGCGATTCTCTTGCCTTGGCCTCCCAAGTAGCTAGGACAGGGGACCTTAAACTGTGGCCGGCAGGCCACATGAGGCAGTGTGATTGTATTTGTTCCCGTTTTGTTTTTTTACTTCAAAATAAGATATATGCAATGTGCATAGGAATTTGTTCAGAGGTTTTTTTTTTAAACTATAGTCCAGCCCTCCAACCATCTGAGGGACAGTGAACTGGCCCCCTGTTTAAAAAGTTTGAGGACCCCTGAGGACTACAGGCCCCCACCACAACGCCCGGCTAGTTTTTGGTTGTAGTTATAATTGTTGTTTGGCAGGCCCGAGCTGGATTCAAACCCGCCAGCTCTGGTATATGTGGCTGGTGCCTTAGCCGCTTGAGCTACAGGCGCCGAGCTATTTTATCTCTTTTTATACTGTTTGAAAATGTGACAAGAGACAATTACTTACTCTGTAACTAGTAAAAATAAAGATAATGCCACGCCTAGTTCACCTGGTTGTGAAGTTGACAAACAACATATAATCTACTTCATTTTTTTAATAAGAATTTTATTTTTTTTATTTTATTTTATTTTTTGCAGTGTTTGGCCGGGGCTGGGCTTGAACCCACCACCTCCAGCATATGGGGCCAGCACCCTACTCCTTTGAGCCACAGGCACCTCCCAATCTACCTCATTTTTATCAAATATATTTAATGCATAAAATATTTATAAAACATCAGGAAATCTACATTTTAAAATAGTAAGATATAGAAAGGAAAAACTAAGGCAAGGACATAACATCAAACTAGAGAGTATGTTAATATAAATAAAGCCAATCCCCTTCTTGGGAGGTCACAAAAGTTCGCCTTAAGATTTCTAGATTTTACCACGGCTATGGTGCATTTTACAAGGGTACATGTCAAATGTACTAAGTGTAGAATGTAAATGTCTTAACACAATAATTAAGAAAGTACAGAGAAGGCTATGTTAACCAGTTTGATGAAAGTATTTCAAATTGTATATAAAACCAGTACATTGTACCCCATAAATGCATTATTGTACACAGCTATGATTTAATTTAAAAAATGAAATAAAATATTAACTTACACACACACACACACAAAAAAAAAAAGATTTCCAGATTTCCTGTAAAGGAAAACCCAGTCAGTTACCTAATTGGTAATGCCCATCAAGTAAGGATAAACCAACTGGATTAAAGCCAGTCAATCCAATTTTTCCTAACAATAATAATAGGAATGCTATGTGGTGCTCAGTATATGCTTGGGCACCATCCATTCAATCCTCTCAACAATGGTACAAGAGAGCGCCAGAGTTATCCACGTTGTTTTATAGATGGGGACACAGAGGTGCACAGAAGTTAATGACTCACCCAAGGCCACTCAGGTATTTAGGCTCTGCTTGGGTAGCTGAATCCAGAGTCCCTACAAATTCTATTTGAGGCTGGAACTCCAACAGAGCAACTTTTAACCACTAGAATTCTCTCTCGATTCTTCGCAGAAAATCTGTGTGACATAACATTAACATCCTCGACATTCTTACAGCGGGTACAATGACACATCCAGAGCGTTTCTCAGATTGCATGACAGATGTAAAACTGAGTAGAAAGCAGCACTTCCCTGCTTAACACTTTCCAGCGGGTTCCCCATTGCCCTGGAAAGACCACCTAACCTTCTCTTGACTCACAAGGCCTTTGAATCTTCAAACCTCACCTCCTACCACTTTTCTCCTTGCTCACGGTGGACCTGCTTCCCAGGCCACCTTCTCTCAGGACACACAAAACTCACTTCTACCTCAAGGCTTTCACACTTGCTCTTCCTGCCTGGAATACTCTCCCTGTTTTCACATGGCTCCTTTGCATCATTCAGGTCTCAGCTCAAATGCCTCTTTCTAGGACATACTTTCCCCACTATAATCATTTTAAGATGCTTCCTGTAGGGCCAGAAGCAGTGGCTCACTGCTGTAATTCTAGCAGTCTGGGAGACTGAGGTGGGTAGATTGCTTGAGATCCCAAGTTTGAGACCAGCCTGAGCAAGAACGAGACCCTATCTCCACTAAAAATAGAAAAACTGAGGCAAGAGGATCACTTGAGCCCAAGAGTTTGAGTTTGCTGTGAACTATGATGCCATGGCACTCTACCCAGGGTGACAGAGTAAGACTCTGTCTCAAAAAAAAAAAAAGAAAAGCCTACTGTTGCCCACTCCCCAGTAATTCTGTATAAAATTAGGCTGTCTTATTTTTGCATAGCACAAATATCGCTATTTGAATTTGTCTCATTTACTAATTTGTTTGCTGAATGTTTGTCTTTATTACAAAAGTGTAAGCTCCATGAGGGAGGGACTCTTAACCTTTCTTATTTAATGCTGGATTCCCAGCACCTAGAACATGCCTAACATATAAAAGAGCTCCCCCATAAACAACTATGCCTATCAAAACTGGAAAATTGATTGATCCATAAGTAAGGATCAAATTGTCTATAAGTCATGGAAAAATAAGTTCTCCAGTTCCCAAGACTGGCTGCTGACACAGGCCACATTTACAACAGCCGCTGTCTCAGGGAGTGTACAGCACGGTGACCACTTCTTACTGGGATTCAGGCAAAAGTGATGCCCACAGAGATATTCCTGGTGCAACTGAGAACTAGATCCTGTAAGCACTCCCCCACGTCGGGCTAATGCTCCTGAGTAGAACTCAGCAGCTTGCTCAGAAGTTTGTAGCACTTCAGAGCCATACTGGAGAATGATCAAAAATGTGCCAGGTGCCTTGAGCCTTCAGGATTATAGAAGCTAATAAACATTAGTTATCTTAGCTGCACAAGTGCTGGGCACCGCTGAAGTCAATACCCCTTCCATAAGGGTTTTAGCTGCCAAATCATTTTGGCTATCACAGATTGAGGCCAAGATGACTCATAAATATTAATTTGGCAAAGGATAAGGAGTTCCCTGACTACATATCAACTAGGTTTCCATCTGTCCAAAGAAGCCAGAAGTCCGCCTTCTCCGAGCTCTTTATCAAAGATTGAAAAGACGAGGAACAACCGCTATTTGGCAAAGCTTGTAAGAAACTGGTGCTCTATCCACAAACAAAACTACTTTCTGAGATAAGAATCAGAGGGCTCCTATCTGGTAATAAATCCCTTGTCAAAACAGACAAGCACTCAGTTCGTCTCTCCCCAGTGAATGTACTCAAAAACAGCCCCAAGTCATTAAAAACAAAAGGATGAGGGAGGGTAAGACTGCACTCTTTTGTATAACAAATCTTATTAAATCACAAATATATAAAAATGACTTATTTCTCAGGTGACTTGCTTCTACCTTTCCTTTTTCACATTATTTTCCTTTTACATTAAATATGGCTTACTAAAATGGTGGGTCCTTAATTAGCATCATTATGTAAATGTTCATTTTATTAGGAAAAGATTAAAAAAATAAGATAGCGACTCACTGGGGTAAAAAAGAAATCTCATAGACAAATAATGTCATTTAATCCATAGCTGTTATTCCAATCCTACTTAGAGTTATAAAAGGCCCCTGTGAAATCCCATTAACCTGTCCAAGACCTCTCTCTTAATGGCTCTCTGCTTTCTCTGTGAGAACACTCAGCAGGATGAATTAGAGGAAATACAAAGTGATTTTACACCGTGGGGGTAGAGAGAGAAGAGAAAATCCCGTAAGTGCATGTAGATTTCTAGACGTGCCTCGAGAAGAGACATGGGCAGGCGAGTCACAGGCAATGACCTGGAAAGGACCACAGGGCAGGTTGGTGGAGACACGTGGGTGGGTTCATAGTAAGTGAGAAGGAAAGTCCACAGTAAGGTTGAGAAGAAACTGGGAAGGAGATGCTGACAGTAAAGTTAGCAATTGTCCCCACACGGTTTAGGCCATGAAAGCCTAAGCCAGCTGGGGTAACAGTGAGAAGGGAAGGAGAGGCCTGGGGGTTGGGGGGAGCATGATCAGGACAATACTAATACCAGAGGCTGGAGGTCAAACTCCAATATAGCAACTATTTCTCACTTGAGAAGTCTTTGAGCAAACAGAGTCCAGGGAAGAAGCAGTGAGGGGAAATGAATAGTGATGTCTTATATAGGCAAAAAGCCTATAAGTAAACCTTTAAATGGTTCCATTTTGTGAAGGCAAGTTTAAAGTCTTTTGTGAGTTAGAAAGGAAAAAATCCTGGATAGACTCCATATGTGGCTTAGAACCCAATCACGTAAAAGTGATTTAGGGCGGAGCTTCGTGGAGGCAGGGCTGCAGGCAGTCACCTGTATATCTCAGCATTTTCCAGACTACTCCCTAAACGTGATTAACAGCCTCCAGATGGTCAAGCATTCAAACAGCTTAATTCCCCAGAATCGTGTTTTGTGCTTTTGTTTTTGATTACTTAACATAAGAATAACTTTAGTGGAGTAGTTATCAGTTAAAGCAGTTCAACCTTAGCTCATAAGGATAGCTTTAGATAATGTTAGTAAAACGGTTATCAGTTAATCTGATTTGTCCATAGGCCTATAAGTACCAGGCAGTAAAAGGCCTGGGGCCAAGGTTTTTTTATTTTTTTATTTTTATTAATATTAAATCATAGCTGTGTACATCAATGCGATCATGGGGCACCATACACTGGTTTTATAAACAGTTTGACACATTTTCATCACACTGGTTAACATAGCCTTCCTGGCATTTTCTTAGTTATTGTGTTAAGACAGTTATATTCTACATTTACTAAGTTTCACATGTACCCGTGTAAGATGCACCACAGGTGTAATCCCACCAATCACCCTCCCTCTGCCCATCCTCCCCCCTCCCTCGCCTCCCTCTCTCCCTTCCTCATATTCTTAGGTTATAACTGGGTTATAGCTTTCATTTGGGAAGATGTTTGGAGAACACTTAGAGATCTAAAATAGATCTGCCATTCAATCCTATAATTCCTCTAGTAGGTATATACCCAGAAGACCAAAAATCACATTATAACAAAGATATTTGTACCAGGAGTCAGATGCTATAGTTGGCTATGATCATCCCATCGCACTTGAGCCTGAGCAACAGAGCAAGACCTGTCTGAAAAAAAAAAAAAAAGCCACACTTTCTAACCCACCCTTTTAGCCTGTACATAATCAAACACGGTAATTAGAGAAAGAACGGAAGGAAGGAAAGAAGGGGAGGGGAGAGGAAAGGAAAGGACAGGGAGAGGAGGTGTATATTTCTGGTGAGAAAAGAGAGAGAACAGAAGAAGGGAAGGGGAGGAGGAGGAGAGGGGAGAGGAGAGGAAGAAAAAATTAAATTATTGTAACCTGAAAAAACTTTATTTTTATAAAGTACTGATTGGCTTCATGAAAAGAGTTTTCCAGTTTTTCCAAATTGGTACATATGGAATCTCTACGGCTTTTTTCCTTTTTTTTTTCTTTTGAGACAGGATGTCACTCTGTTACCCAGGCTAGAGTGCAGTGGTATCGTCATCGTCATTGCAACCTTGGCCTCTTGGGCTCAAGTGACTCTCTTGCCACAGCCTCCCAAGTAGCTGGGACCATGGGAGTGTGCCACCATGTCTGGTTAATTTTTTTTTTGGTAAAGACAGGATCTTGCTATGTTTTATTTTTTGTAAAGACAGGATCAGGCTTATCTGAAATTCATGATCTCAAGCAAATCTCTTTCCTTGGCCTCCCAAAGTGCTGGGATTACAGTCTTGAGCCACTGTGCTTGGCCCTTTGCTGCTTTTTAAACTGACATAAACACTTGTTATAAGCTTTGAAACTTTTTTTTGAGACAGACTCTCAAGCTGTCGCCCTGGGTAGAGTGCTGCGGCATCACAGCTCACAGCAACCTCAAATTCTTGGGCTTAAGAGATTCTCTTGCCTCAGCCTCCCAAGTAGATGGGACTACAGGCACCCACCACAACACCCGGCTATGTTTTGGTTGTAGTTGTCATTGTTGTTTGGCAGGCCCAGGCTGGATTCGAACCCACCAGCTCCAGTGTATGTGGCTGGCACCCTAGCCACTGAGCTACAGACGCCAAGCCAAGCTTTGGAGCTCTTTGGGAAATTACAGAACACAGTTTGAGAGAACAGGAAGAAAGCACCTTTCCCTTCCGGTTGTAATTAACTAAGAGGATCAGCTAAGCTGAAACCTTGGTGAGTAAACAAACTCACAAAGGAGATTTCTTCATGCTAAACATCAAGATGGGGAGGAAGGTGGAGGACAGCACTTGCTAGGAGCTGATCAGGATGTTTCTGCAGTCTCACACACTGCCAGAAGCCCTGGTCTGCTTCACTGGGCAGGGGAATGTGTGGCCACTGAGGCTGCAGAGATGGCACGTGCACGAAAGGGCTCAGGTGCAGAGGGCGCCAGGTGGCATAAGTCCCAAGGAAAGAAGAACAAGAATCAACATGAAGGCTGAATTGTCAGAGCAAATGGAGCGGCCATCAACCTCTGAACTGAGGCAGTTCAATTCCGAGGGTCAAACATTTTTAATTACATGTTATACATGCTTAATGCAGAAAAAGGAGCAAACAGAGAAAAAAGTAATAAAAATTATCCACAACCTGCCACCCAAATAGGCACCATTTTTATCTGGAGTAAATACTTTGAATATTTTTTTACATACTTATACGTATATAGAAATGTATCTTTTTAAAACCAAAACTGTGACATCATACTCATTATAAGGGCTATTATTTAAAAAATGAAAAATAACAAGGGTTGGCAAAGATGTGGAGAAACTGTAATGTTGGCATATTTCTGGTGGGACTGTAAAATGAAGCAGCCTCTGTAAAAAAAAGGTATGGGGATTCCTTAAAAATCTTAGAATTCCCATGTGACACAGCCGTTCCACTTCCAGGTATATATATATATATACACATAAAACAGCTGAAAGCAGAGACTCAAACAAACATTTGTACATGCACGTTTCTAGCTATGTAATTCACACTAGCCAAAATTTGGAGCAACCCAAATGTCCACTGACAGATTAATGAACAAACAAAATGTGGTAAATGCATAAAACAAAATATTACAAAATTCGTGAAACCAGAAGACATTATGCTAGGTGAAAAAAGCTTGTCACGAAAGTCCAAATGTTGTACAATTGCACTTAAGGGCGATACCTAGAGTAGTCAAATTCACAGAGGCAGAAAGTAGGACAGTGGCTGCCCTGCCAGGACTGGGGGAGAGGAGAATGGGGAGCTAGTGTTTCACGGTCACGAGTTTCAGTTTGGGAGGATGAAACGGTTCGGGAGACAGGTGGCCGTGACAGATGCACAACAATGTGAATGTATGCATGGCACAAGAAAGAAATATTTGACATTTGCCCCTCATCTCTTATCACACGGTTCCTAAACCCTTGGAAATGATAAGTGTTTTATTTGTTAATGAGATGACCAGTGGCTGGGGGCTCTTGGGTTGACTCTGGATGGGGGTTGGTTGCCAGGTGTGTAGAGGATTGGAAATTTCAGCCCCACCCCAACCTCTGCCCTTAGGAAAGAGAATCCTGGAAATTAGCCTCATCACCAATAGCCAATGATTTTATCAATTGTGCCCATGTAAGTAAGTCTCTATGAAAACCCAGAAAAACAGGGTTCGGAGAGATTCTAGGTTGCTGAACAAGAATGCATCCACTTCCCCAAAGGAAAGCTTATGCACCCAAAGAGTCCAGGGAACCAGAAGCTACTGCACGTGGGACCCTTCTGGACATTGTCCATTGTCCATCTCTTCCTCCAGCTGTTAATTTGTATCTTTTAATACAAATTCTGTAATAAGCCAGTAATCTAGTAAGTAAACTGTTACCCCTAGTTCTGTGAGCCATTCTAGCAAATGATCAAAGCCAAGGTTGGGGTTGAAACCTCTATTTTATAGCAGGTTGGGTCAAAGTAAAGGTGACAACTTGGCATTGACGTCTGAAGTGGGGGCAGTTTTGTAGGTATGAGGTTTTAACCTGTGGTATCTGCTATCTCCAGAGTTGAGTTAAATGGTGGAGCACTCAGTTGGAGTCTACAATGAACTGGAGTATTGCTCAGTATCAGAGTGAAGTACTGAAAGTAGATTAGACAGGATAACAGTTTGTTTTTCCTATTCAGTATTTAACACCACAAAACTGTTAAAACTAGTTAATTTTCTGTTTTGTATATTTTACCACAATTTTTTAAAAAAATCAAAACTGTGGCCAGGTGCGGTGGCTCACACCTGTAATCCTAGCACTCTGGGACACTGAAGCAGGTGGATTGCTTGAGCTCACAAGTTTAAGACCAGCCTGAGCAAGAGTAAGATCCTGTCTCTACTGAAAATAGAAAAACCAGCTTGGCATCATGCCAGGGGGCTGTCGTCCTACTACTTGGGAGGCTGAAGCAAGAAGATTACTTGAAGACAAGAGTTTGAGGTTGCTCTGAGCTATCATGGTGCCACAGCACCCTACCCAAGGCAACAGACTGAGACTCTGTCTCAGAAACAAAACAAAACAAAACAACAACAACCAAAAAAAACCCAAACTGTGATCATCCTATACGTATTTGCTCTTTTCACTTAATATGATACCGTAAATGTATTTCAATGTTAGTAAATGTACTCGATCATTTTAATGGTTGCAAGGTATTTAATTGTATGACTATGCTGTAATTAACTTTACCAATCCTCTATCATTGGGCAGTTAAGTTGTCTCTGAATTCTTTTTCTCCAGTAGATACTATGGCTCGGTGCCTGTAGCTCAGATGAGTGGGAGAGAAGAGAGATTCGGACTTTGAAGAACCTCAATTTTGAAGGGTGGGTTAGGAAAAGAGAAAGCTGTAATTGAGAAAGTACCAAAAAAGTATAAAGAAGTCCAGAGAGCACAGTATCCTCAAAACCAAGGAAGAAGGAAGAAATAATACTATCAACCAGAAAAGACCTTAAGAAGAAAGGTACTGGCCAGTGGTGGCTCATATCTGTAATCCTCACACAATGGGAGGCCAAGGTGGGAGGATCACCTGAGCTTAGAAGTTCAAGACCAGTCTGAGCAAGAGCAAGACCCTGTCTCTACTAAAAATAGAAAAATTAGCCAGGGCGCAGTGGCAAGTGCCTTTGGTTCCAGCTACTTGGGAGGCTGAAGCAGGAGGATTGCTTGAATCCAGGAGCTTGAGGTTGCTGTGAGTTAGGCTGACACCATGGCACTCTAGCTTGGGAGACAGAGTGAGACTTTGTCTTAAACAAAGAAGAGAAGTACTGTGCCTGTTTGAGCTTGGGCTACTACAACAAAATACCCTAGGCTGGTGGCTTAAACAACAGTCATATATTTTCTCACAGTTTTGGAGGCTGGAAGTCCCAGATCTGGGTGCCAGCAGGTTGTGTTCTGATGGGGCTCTCTTCCGGGCATGTAGACTTGCTGTGTGTTCACATGGCCTGTTCTCAGGGCATATATGCGGAGAGAGTTATTTTTCTGGCTTCTTCTCCTTGTAAAGATGTTATTCCCACCATGAGGGTTTCCCCTACATGACCTCATCTAAACCTAATCATCACCTCCCAAAGGCCCCCAACCTCCAAATACCACCACCTGAGGATTAGAACGTAGACACATAAATCTGAAGGGACATGGGCATGCATCCATAATAGCACCCATTGGACTTTGTAGAGTTCAAAGTGGGGCCTGTTAGATATCTGGCAACAATTTCAGTGGAAGATGTGATTACTTAGGGCACACAGATTCCCCACAACCACTTCTGTGATGCCCCCCGTCTTCCAGGATGCTCAGATCTCTCCTGCAGAAAACTCCAAATCAGGAATGTTGAGTCCCTGGTTCGGCAGAATTAATGAGCTCCTGGATACACACACAAAGAAGCTCACCGAACCGGAATCCATGCCATGAACATTCACATCCTTGATATCCATCAATTCACTAAAACACTTAGGATGCTGAAGACCGAACAGTCAGCCTCAGAGGGCCCTAATCCCTGCCAGCTGCCTGCTTTTTCTCTCTCAGCCACAATCCATCTTGCCTCACTTTGCAAACACAGCAGAGGATCTGGTTGTTGAAATTGAAGATAAGTGCAGTCACAGATGCTTCTTATCCCCGTTTTCCCACAAGGAGCTCAAAGGAAAGGCATATGGTTTCCCAAGTCCGAGCTCCCAGGCTTGTTACGGCAGTGATCTCATCGGAGTCACAGTGCAGAAAGCCCTGCTCCAGCTGCCTGAGGAAAGCCAGCCCTGCAAGGTTCCCACCCCAGCCCCAGAGCCCACCACTGTAACTCTGGTAAACAGCACTAAGTCATCACAGATTCACCGCAGAAAGCTGTCACAATCAGTTCCGTGACAGGAGAAACGAAATTTTTCATGATGAGTTTTATTTCAATTAAACAGCCAAACTAGAATTAAATAAACCAGGTGCTGCCTTACAGAGATAATAGTATTTTACAATTATGTTTTTTGGCAAATCATGACAACAGACCAAAAAGAATGTCAAAAATAAGCTATGTCAACTTACATTATAATTATAGTAATCTTGTTTATCCAGGAGTCTTAGCTATGTGCAAAAGGCCTGAAAGCTAATGAAATCAAAGTCTTTGCAGTCTGTTCACAGGAACCCACTGATGTGTCTGACTCATTCACTCTTACTCCAGAGATAATTCTAACTAACTGGCTTAGTTATTTGTTTCCTAAGGCAGAAGCAAATTAGAAGGTGAACTCCAGGAGGGTGGTAATGTTCTTGTGGATTTTGTTCACTGATGTATCCCTAGCATCAGGAACAGACCTGTCTGTGGAGTGGCGGAATAATGAACCCCAACATGATTTGGCCACAGCCCAGCTCCTCACGGTGATATCACAACTCAGCCACCCCACACTTGAGCCTCCAAAAGAATCCAAATTTCCAATCTCTGGTTTAAATGCTGCGACAGACCATTAACTTGTAAACGGATATTCTAAACAACTGATGAGATTTCTTTTCTGAATGTAAAAATTCTCTGCGATCTTATTTCCACTGGTTATTTGATTAGCACCCAGTTTTTAAATGGCAAGGTAAATGTCTCCATTATATCCTGCCAGATTGTAAACTCCTTCAGATTTGTTATCAGGGCAAATTGGTTGAATTAAGCAGGGCTGTGAAATTTTAACTCAGTGTCTAGGCTTTGTATACTTTGCTCCCTCCAAACGCACCTTCTCTTGGGCAAGAATAGAGTGTCTGAGTAATCATTTTTAATCCCCTAATGTTACTGGCATATTGTAGGCATTCAATGGCTTCCAAGTTTTCAATTTGAATTACAATACTTCTTTTTGGATTAACGTTCTATGTAAAGAGTTTTGTGGCCATACTGTTATTTCCAGTAAGGGCCAGGAATCCACTAAATCCATGGTAAGCAATTGACCCTCACCAAGGCCTAATTCAAGGAAAATTCAAATGGGTTACAGCCATGCTTGCTTGTTTGTTTGTTTAAATTGAAATGAAAATAGAGTATCAACTCCTATGGGAGGAGACGATAGAATAAAAATATGTATTCGTACAACCTAGAATACCAACTTTATTAAATAAAGGATTGCTGTTACTTTTTAAATGAAGACTCCTGTCTGGGCATCTCTGAGAAATAAGGGCACAGGGGCAGTTAGGCAGTAAGGACCTAGCTGGGCAGTTTTCCGATCTCTGATATTTATATAAGTGCTTCACAGTTCACAGGCAGTCGCTGCTCTCCAAACAACTCCTCAAAGAACTGATTACTATATCCCACATTCCCTAAAATACTATAAATTGTAAGTTACCCCACTATTACAACTTTTCGTGGAAAAGGAAAAATCAAGAAACCTACCACAATATTAAATATATGTACCTAATGCCAATCACATCTTATTATAGAAGCATTAAAATGAGGAGGGAAAAAAGTACATCTTAAAATGGAAGAAAACAGGCTAAATTCCTAATCTTGGCTTTCCCAAAGTCACTTCAATGATTTACTGCAAAACCAGGGCTGGGGCGTCTTCACTCCTTCCTTGCAAAAGCAGCTGGAAAAACAGACATGAATGTGAGGCGGACCCCAGGCTTCACCCAAGCTCTCCACTGGTCAGGGGCTCTGCTTTCTGCTTAGAAAGTTAGGACTATGCTGGCAAAAAGCCAGACAGCACAAACAGCTCTTCTCTCCCAAAAGTGCTGGCCAGGGCGGTGCCTGTGGCTCAGCGGGTAGGGCGCCGGTCCCATATGCCGGAGGTGGCGGGTTCAAACCCAGCCCTGGCCAAATTAAAAAAAAAGTGCTGGCCAGGGCACTCTGGCCTCTCTCTGTTGCTGCTAACCTTGGGAGTGTCCTGCTCCCCAGAGCCCAGGATGCTGCAGGCTTCACCCAGTAGGTCCTGGAGAGGACAAAGCACTCCTGCTCCCCAGCAGCTGTCCTGTCCGGCTGGAGACAGGCTTGGCTGGCTTCTCTAGGTGGTTTGTACCTGCAGAGAAGGCAGCCTGGGAGCAGTGCAGGCCTGAGGCACGGGGGAGAGGGCAGCTGTATTCTCCTCCTTCCCCCTCTGAAGTTGGAATTACTTTAGAGGTAATTTAAAAAATTCAAATCTGGAAGAAAAAGAAACCAAGAACGACAAATAAAGAATATGTGATTTGGATTTAGAAAGATGAGGGTTGAAATCCAAGCTTTCCCACTGACTTGCTGTGTTACCTGGAACAAGTAACTTCCTAGCCTCCATTATCTACCTACCTCATACGTTAATCCAGGGCCTTTGAACACACAGCACTCTCTTTCTGCCTCCCCCACAGACCCAGACACACTTGAGGTCATTATCATGAGTCCCCTATGTGGCAAGGGTAATCCCACTCTTTTGCTGTTTCCTATTACCATACCTAACACACTAGGTGTTTGAAATTAACCTGCAGGCTAGGCGTCTGTGGCTCAAGCAACTAAGGCGCCAGCCACATACACCTAAGCTGGCAGGTCTGAATCCAGCCCGGGCCCGCCAAACAACAATGACGGCTGCAACCAAAATTAGCCGGGTATTGTGGCAGGCCCCTGTAGTCCTAGCTACTTGGGAGGTGGAGGCAGGAGAATCGCTCGAGCCCAGGAATTGGAGGTTGCTGTGAGCTGTGATGCCACAGCACCCTACCCAGGGTGACAGCTTGAGGCTCTGTTTCAAAAAAAAAAAAAAAAGAAAGAAATTAACCTGCAGAAACACATAGGCAAAGAAAAAATATAAACAGGCATTATAGTGTATATGCTATGGTCAAAAAATAATTTTTAAAAATCTACTTAATAGCAGCACTTGTTACCTAGCTTCATCATCAATCTATCCTGTGGGGAGTAGGAAGAGTTGGGGGATATATTTTAGGAATTGCTGAAAGAATATATGAGCTATTGAATCACATAAATGAAAGTTTCTTTTCCTGCACCTCAACTCTAAAACAAAAATCTCATAGTCACACTGTGTCAGCAAAAAATACAGTATATTCCACTTTATTTTTGTCATCAATTTACTCACAAATTGTGTAAGATTATAGCAGAGATCCCAGTGTGAGAGCCAGAATCATGAATAAAAATCAGATATGGGCTCAGTGCCTGTGGCTTAAGTGGCTAAGGCGCCAACCACATACACCTGAGCTGGCAGGTTCGAATCCAGCCTGTGCCCACCAAACAACAATGACGGCTGCAACCAAAATTAGCTGAGCATTGTGGCAGGCACCTTAGTCCCAGCTACTTGGGAGGTGGAGGCAGGAGACTCGCTTGAGCCCAGGAGTTGGAGGTTGCTGTGAGTGGTGATGCCACAGCACTCTACCCAGGACAACAGCTTGAGGCTCTGTCTCAAAAAAAAAAATCAGATATGTCTGAAGGGTAGGCCCTCGGGAGACCTATGCGCCCGAGAAGCCTGTTGGGCGGCACTCACCCTAAGAGAGGATGAATTCAGATGCATTAGTTTAGTTTCTCCCCAGGACTTTCAGAAATAATGGGAAGGAACAGATGTGGGCTCATTTCCTCAAAACTAGTACAGGCTGAACCAAAAAACACCATTTTTCTTATCATTACAAGGGTGGGAGGTCTGGGGAAAAGTAGGTTACACAGTATCAAAACAATTCAAATTTTCTGGAAATATTTTATGATCCCTGGCATATAAAACACCATAGGAAGAGACAATGCATATTTCTAAAATTATACTACAAAGTATCATTTTCAACATTCATAAAGCTTCCACAAACCAACCAAGCAATCTATATTTTTAAAAAGATGAAGGACAAAGCTATAACTTGAACTTTACCTTAGAAATGAAAATAATGTAACCTAAACATTGACACCCTCATATCAATCTGAAATTTAAAAAACAAACAAACAAACAAAAACAGTCAGACCAGCCTGAGCAACATAGCTAAACCCTATCTCTACAAAAACTAGAAAAATTAGCCAGGCATCGTGACACAGGCCTGTAGTTCTAGCTCCTCGGGAGGCTGAGGCAGGAAGATTACTTCAGCCTAGGAAGTTGAGGTGGCTGTGAGCTCTGAAGATGCCACTGTATTCTAGCCAGAGCAATAGAGTGAGACTCTTGTCTAAAAAAAAAAAAAAAAAAAGTTTTGTACCTTACTTCCTAACTTCAAACCTCACTGACGGGTCCAGGGTCACTAAGCCTCGGTGTAATACAAGTTCAGGCCTGACTTCTTCATGAGGTTCAAATGAGACAATACTGTATATACACAAGAAAAGCATCAAGGGTTTTGCAAGCACACACCCACCTGTGTTTTACAACTCCCCAAGTAGTGAGTCCTGAAACAGTAAGCAATAGGCAATCACTGGCAGTATATGTCAGGGACAGAACCAAGAAAATCTCAGAGAAGCAGAGCCGGCGCCCAGTCATTCGGCACCTGTCTCCTTATCACATGCTGGGATTCCTTTCCCTACTATGAAGTCAGCTCCAGGTAGAGTTTCTGTTCCTTATACCCCAAATCATCCTACCTAATACGTTTTGACCAGAGAGTAAGAGCAACTGTCTGAGGTCCTTCACCAGTGGTCACTACTGTCACATAGGTCAAAAAACAGAACGTATGGGGGAAACTAAGCCCACACCTGTTTGCTGCCCTTGAGCCTTAATGTTTTAGACCTCAGCTTACCTGAGATGAGAAATAAAGCACTTGGTAGAGTGCCTTGAGTATCAGCTAAGCCTCTAGCAAGTTCCTAGAACATGGATGTGACAGTAAATGGTTTTTTTTTTTAGAGCTAGGGTCTTGCTATGTTGCCCCGGCTGATCTCCAGCTCCTGGCATCGAGTGGTCCTTACACCATGACCTTCCAAAGTGCTGAGATTATAGGCATGAACCACCATGTCTGACCTAAATTATTGTTAATAAATGAATAATTCACATTTTGATAATTGTGTAGAGTTACATGCTTTTAATTCCCACAATGATCCTGTAAGAGAAAACTGAGGTTGACTGGAGCTGGTAATCTGTCCAAGTTCATACTGCTAGCAGGTGCTGCAGGTGAGGCTCGACTGCCAGCCAAGGCTCCTTCCCCTTAGAAGGCTGTCTGAGTCTGACAATCGCGTCCTCTAGCCTTCTTTACATCATGGACATTGTAATTGATCCCCAACATCCAGGCCACTGAAATGGTTAATCAAGAATCATGGGGGTGGCGCCTGTGGCTCAGTGAGTAAGGCGCCGGCCCCATATGCCGAGGGTGGTGGGTTCAAGCCCAGCCCCGGCCAAAGTGCAACAAAAAAATAGCCGGGCGTTGTGGCGGGCGCCTGTAGTCCCAGCTGCTCGGGAGGCTGAGGCAAGAGAATTGCCTAAGCCCAAGAGTTAGAGGTTGCTGTGAGCTGTGTGATGCCACGGCACTCTACCGAGGGTGATAAAGTGAGACTCTGTCTCTACAAAAAAAAAAAAAAAAAAAAAAAGAATCATGGTAATGCCATTCTCCCTGAAAGTGATGGGCTGATTTAAGGAAAGGGCAGGGGCCCAATTCTACCCAATGATATGAGGAAGAGTGTTTGGGAGCTTCTGAGAAAGGCTTCCTCACTGCTCAGGAGATATGAAAATGTGACCTCTCCCCTTCCATGGAGGGGTTTCCTGCTTCAGTGTAACCCTTCAAAGGTTGTAGCCATCTTGGGGTCATGAGCAGAGTCAAAGTGAGAATGAACTCAATATATGGCAGGGACAGAACCAAGAAAATCTCAGAGAAGTGGAGCCGGCGCCCAGTCATTCTGCACCTGACTCCTTAGCACATGCTGGGATTCCCTTCCCTACTATTGAAGTCAGTTCCAGTTGGAGTTTCTGTTCCTCACACCCCAAATCATCCTACCTAATACATTTTCTACTCATGCCACTTACAGATCACAACTGGTACACATATTCCATCCCTATGCAGGAGCTCTGTAGCTGTACAGGTAGGGCTTTCTAAATTTACACCAGATCAAATTTCCTAGCAGCCTATGTGGGCAGAAAGAAAAGGAGACAGTGGTGTGTACATACAGCTGCACAGAGGGAGGACATATCGCTCCCACAATGTAGCTGAGGACGACATACTGAGTCCCACTGCAGCTCCCCGCCCCTCTCCCACGGTCCCAACCCCACACGTCATAACAAGGTTCACATCTGGAGGCCTGATGAGGTGCAGCTGCCGCTCTCTGCTCAGAGAGTGCTGTGTAAGGAGGAAGATGAGGCAGAAACTTCACCAGGGCACGTAGTCTTTTTGTCCCAGGCCAATAATGAGGATACGGCTGAAGCATCCAAAGCTACTCACGAAATGCATTGTTTTGCCAATTCATCCTTCAAGTTCTTTTTCAAAAACTAAAGTGCAAAATGTAAGCCGTTGTTTAACAATGTGCTAGTGAGGCTATCAAGTGATTTTTATTGTGTGCCAGATACAGCTTGAGTTACATCTTTCTAACATTCAGACCAGTCCTCAGGGCTACCAGGCACCACCCTCAGAAGACAGGCAAGGCCTCGTCAACATTCACCCAACAGCTCTGCTGAGCTCAGCCTCATCCTTGACCACCTCATAAGATTTGCTTCCATTGCATTTCAGCCCCGGGCACCCAAAGTCACACCCCCACCTGCAACGATGAGTGCCAGCCAGATCACACTTCCAAAATCTAGGGTCACTGTGAGAATATGTTGATTCCTTCTCTAACCCTGGCTTTCTGCCCTCCACAAGCCTCCAGGTCCCTGACTCCTGCTACTCCTGCGCGAGCCCTCAGGCCTCCTGCTGCTCCACTTCCTCCCACTCCTGTCGGCTCATTCTGCTCTCTCTTCCTCCACCACTTCAATTGCTCTCTTATTGTTGGCACCTCCATCCCAAGCTTCCAATCCCCAATTCCACATCAATCCAAGCAACCAAGCCTTTCCAGTCCTAGAACTGGAAAGGCAAGTTTTGCTAGAGGAAATCTCTCAACCTTGCAGACTACTGATGCAAAACCATGATGAATTCCAGCCAAAACAAGGTGCCTGGTGTGACTCAGATATAGTACGTTGCACCTGTTGCTTACACACCCCGGTCATCTGAAATCTTAGGCACCCCTCACACTTCATTCTTAGCCAGCGGAGCATGAGGACACACAGCCTTGCATCCTGGTCCTGCCACTCAGTAGCTGTATAACCTTAGACAAAGTCGCTTAACCTCTCAGTGTTGCAGTTGCCCATTTTGTAAAATTAGGATAATAATTCCATCTTCACAAGGTTGACGCAAGAATTTAGTGCATCACTTATGTAAAGTATGTTTAGCAATATTGGAACACAGAGAGTGTCCCAAACCTGTTAGTTACTATTTCATCGAAACAAGTGAGACCCTTAGATACAATTTCCCTCAATTTTCTTTCTTTCAGCAAATTCTCCCAATTTATTCATACGCACAGGCATCCTCATCTCTTTTCTTCCTGTCTCAAAGAAAGACTTGTCCTTCCATATCTAATCTCTTCACTTAGTTTCCAGTATCCCTCCTTTTCTATATTTTGCTTTTATTGGGGGGAGGGGTCTGTCTGTTTTGTTGTTTGAGAGAAAGTCTCACTCTGTTGCCCCTGATGTCATCACAGCTCACGTCAACCTCACACTCCTGAGCTCAAGTAATCCTCCCCCGTGGACCTCCCAGAGTGCTAGGATTACAGGCATGAGCCACCCCGCCCGGCCGCTTTTCTGTATTTTGAACCTAGACCTTTTCACTGGGTCCTCCCTAGGCTTTACTAACTCAAGTGTCTCTTTTTGAAAGGAGGAAGGAAGAACGTGAGGGGAAAAAGAGGGAAGAAAAAGAAAGAGCCGGGGGAAAACTCCCCTCAGCCGTACCACCTTTTGTGGCTCTCACCAGTCATTTTCTTCCCTTCACAAACCCATCCACTAAAAGCTTGTCTACAGGGGCCATATCTCCCCACTCTTCTCGTCTCCACCTCAGTGGAATTTGCCTCTTGACTCCCGTATACACCACTCAAGCAGTTTTTGACATTGTGATCAGTGACTCCTAATTGTCCCAGCATTCTTATCAACTGGCCTCTCTGTAGCATTTGACACTGTTGACTGTTCTCTCATAATAAGCTTTTTTTTTTTTTTTTCAAGACAGGGTCTCAGTCTGTCGCCCTCGGTAGAGTGCAGTGGTGGCATCATCATAGCTCACAGCAACCTCAAACTCAGCTCTGTGCCATGGCAGGGACACCACAAACAAGACAATCCCTGTCCTGGCAGTTGGCCCAGCGAAAGAGACCAACACACAGCTGAACAACTGAGTATAAAAACAGGAAAGGGAAGTGACCACGAGACGTCACCTAAGCACAGTGGGGGCTAGTTACCCTCTACTATCCTTTGATCCACTTCACACCTCTTTCACATTTTGACCAAACCTATGAGTTGCTGATTCCCAAATCTTGGATTCTTTGCCTAAAGTATCAAAGCCCCTACTACACATCTCCACTGCATGCCCCACGGGGCTCCAAGCACTAGGAATACAAATATAAAGAAAAGTCTTACCATGGGACATCAGCCTTGCTTCCCACCTGCTCTTTGACAGACCCCTAGTTCAACGGGCTTTCTGGCTTGTCTTCAAACTCCATTCGGAGCTACCTGTTTGAAGCATAAGCTGATTTAATCACCAAAACCCCACTCCCCTTTTTTCAAAGCTGCTGATGAGAAACTGAAACTTCTTGGTGTGAGGAACAAGACCCTGATGCTCTCACTCCTGCTTGTCACCCCAGGTCTGTGCTAGCACCCTGGCCACACCTGGTCCCTGCAGGTCAGCCACACCACACCACCTTGAAGGTGGCTCTGCCCCCAGTCCTCGGCGCTTCCCACTGCAGGGCCTGTGTCCTTCTATTGCCTACAATTGTGTAGAAATGAATTTCTACATTTCTGTAATGATTTAACCAACCTCGGCAATGCTAAGTGCCTCCGGCTCCGCACTCCCAGCCAGGCGGTCACTCGGGCCTCTCCACAGTGCTGTGATTCTGTGCACACCCTGCCCAGCCTAAATTTTATCTTGTTTCCAATGTGGAAGATAATGAAAGAAGTCAACCCGTCTGCCCCAGGAGATGCAAGCGTCTGAGTAAGAACCCTGTCTATTCTCTGCAGGCCCTCAGCACCCCATGGAGGGTCTAGCACGGGGTGGGTACTCAGGAAACATTTGCCAATAAGGGTCCAAACTCATTAAATTATTTTACCATGGTTTAATCAAGGTTTTTGTTTTATTAGAGACTTTAAAGGTAACTAATTCTATTTCATCTATTGCAAATGTCCCTTATTCTGCTTCTGCTTAAAACTGTGATAAAACTAAACTGAAATTTCACCTTAACATTGCCTACCTTAGCAGCCAATGATAGCAGCCAGTGATAGCACATATACTATCACTTAAGAATTTATAAAGAATGCAGACTGTGCTGGGAAGATTCTGAGATGCCAATTTATAGGCATCGGTTCATTTGAAATTTTAATTGGACCTCTATCTCTAATAAAATTAGAGCACATGGTTGTCTAAAATTTATCTTCTTTTGTTTGTTTTTATTGGCCAGGATCAGCATAGCTTACAGCAACCTCAAACTCCTGGGTTCAAGAGATCCTCCTGCCTCAGCCTCCCAAGGAGCTGGGACTACAGGCGTCCACCACAATGCCCAGCTAATTTTTCTATTTTCAGTAGAGATGATGTCTCCTTGGTCAGGCTGGTCTCGAAATCCTGTGCTCAAGGGATCCTCATATCTCAGCCTCCCAGAGTGCTAGGATTATAGGGGGGAGCCACTGGGCCCAGCCTAAATTTTATCTTTTTTCCAGTGGGGAAGATAATGAAAGAGGTCAACCTGAGAGAAGTCAAAGGAAAATTAAATCTTCGTAAGGCTTAATTTTTGATGCAGTGACCACTGCCTTTATCACTAGAACACTATTAAATAAAGTACTCTTTTAACAAGCATCTAACCTATGAGCATTTACTTTATTCTTTACCTGGGTAATTTTTCTAATGGTGTTTATGAGTTTTGTTTTTTTTTTTTTTTTGTAGAGACAGAGTTTCACTTTATGGCCCTCGGTAGAGTGCCATGGCATCACACGACTCACAGCAACCTCCAACTCCTGGGCTTAGGTGATTCTCTTGACTCAGCCTCCCAAGTAGCTGGGACTACAGGCGCCCGCCACAAAGCCCGGCTATTTTTTTGTTGCAGTTTGGCCAGGGCTGGGTTTGAACCCGCCACCTTCGGCATATGGGGCCGGCACCCTACTCACTGAGCCACAGGTGCCGCCCCAGGTGTTTATGAGTTTTTTAATTAAGCTAATACACTGCTTCCTGGTGATCCTTGTGATGAAATTTGCCAAAGCTGGCCAGCTTTGAGACAAAGAGCCACAGAACCATGTGGGGCGGAGACTTGTTCTCAAACCTCTATGGGGACAGTCACTGTTTAGTTTCACAAGGAAGAACTAAGATGCAGGGGGCATGTCTGAATTTTAAAGGTCAAGAAACCACAATACTTCTTAACAAATTATTTTATGTTAAAAATGCCATCATTATGTTCCTAGTGCTTGGTCGTCTGCTAGATACTCAAGTCCCTCCTGTCACCGTGCAACACTCCATATGCATAAGAAAGGGGCCCAGAGGTTTGCACAGGATGTAGCATTAAGAGAGAAAAACCGGACCAGGTGCAGTGGCTCATGCCTGTAATCCCAACACTATGGGAGGCTGAGGCAGGCGGATTGCCTGAGCTCAGGAGTTCAAGACCAGCCAGAGCAAGGGCCAGACCCCGTCTCTACTAAAAATAGAAAAAAAAAAAAAAATAGCTGAACATTGTGGCTGGTGCCTGTAGTCCCAGCTACTTGGGAGGCTGAAGCAGGACTATTGCTTAAGCCCAAGCATTTGAGGTTGCTGTGAGCTATAATGCCATGGCATTCTACCCTGGGAAACAGACTTTGTCTCAAAAAGAAAAAAAAAAAAGGAAAGAAAAGAGGAAAAACATCCTTAACTGGTTTCTATACCCTATTCAACTACCCCATCCCCACCCCCACACATATAAACCCATGTGCCAAGTCTTTGGACAGCTATGCACAAATGTACATGAGTAATATGTAAAATTTAAATATGAAAAGTAAATTTCATTGACCAAATTGTGTGTTGGGTTACCAGAGAAGGGCCTCTAACCCAGCACAGCTATAGAATTGTATCTATGACCCACGTTACCTCTCTCTATAAACAAGCTCCCAGGGAGACACGGGACTTGAATCATGTCTCTATACTGATAATTCTCAATCTGCATTTCTTGCCCTCAACATCTAGTTGCTCACTTGGCTCTCCCCACCACAGTCATAAAGTCAATAAGGCCAAAGTCTTCCCATGCTTTCTCAACACAGATGCACAGTAGTAACTAGAAACAATCAGGAGCTGCCAGAACTTAAATTTGGCAGGAACAGAAAAGCAGAAACTCAGAAACATGCGGCTAGTCATTTACAAACTTGTTTTAGCCAAGAAATCCTTTGTTCACATAAAATCTCACTTGGAAGAGATATGTGAAATGTGTGAAATGTAGAACTGCACACCCACTCAGGCTGTAGAAGAGGTCACCAGAAAGAAGCCATAAACTGAGAGCTGGGCACTCCCCAACCCCCCTCACTCCATGCCACCATTGTCCCATTCCCTGTTCCAGCCCCTGAGGTGTTCCCTGAACTCCCAGAAATCTGCAAAGTATAGTTCTAAAACTGCTGGCCAAGATCCTGAAGATGTATTTTCTTATTACAGAAATCAACAGTTAAAGCACGATTTTCAAAAGCTAACTGATAACAGTAGGTGAGAATTTCCATGAGTATTAAAAGCAAAATAAGAACAAATGTCTTTAAAATAAAGCCAATTCTGAGTTGTCCACTAGATCAGTGTTATGGTCTACATCAGTCACCTTGCCACATTTTCTCAATGACAATCAATCCTGTGATAAGAAAAAACCTAAAAGTAATCATACTTTGTTACAGTCATATAGGCAAGATTTAAACTTCTATCATTCTTATATAAGAGTCCTTTGTTATATCTTTCTGATATACAGTCCTACATTTTGAGCCTGGGCCCAGTCGCTTCCACCTGTAATCCTAGCATTCTGGGAGGCGGAAGTAGTAGGATCCCTTGAGGCCAAGAGCTGGAGATCAGCCTAAGCAAGAGTGAGACCTCATCTCTACTAAAAATAGACAAAAGGAGCCAGACATTGCAGCAGGCACCAGTAGTCCCAGCTTCTCCAGAGGCTCAGGCAGGAGAATCGCTTGAAGCCAGGAGTTTGAGGTTTCTGTGAGCTACCGTGATACCACTGCACTCTGCCCAGGACAACAGAGTGGGATTCTGTGTCAAAAGAAAAAAAATACTACAGGGCGCCTGTAGCTCAAGCGGCTAATGCGCCAGCCACAGACACCTGAGCTGGTGGGTTCAAATCCAACCCAGGGCCAAACAACAATGAAAACTACAACCAAAAAAATAAAAAAAATAACCAGGCATTGTGGTGGGCTCCTGTAGTCCCAGCTACTTGGGAGGCTGAGGCAAGAGAATTGCTTAAGCCCAGAAGTTGGAGGTTGCTGTGAGCTGTGATGCTACAGCACTTTACTCAGGGCGACAGCTTGAGGCTCTGTTTCAAAAAAAAAAAAAAAAAATCCTACATTTTGATACAATGAAATAAAAAGAGGAAATATCCAGAGAAAGTTTGAGCAGTAAGGCTGACAACTCAATCAATTTAAGGAAACATAATGAACCAGAACAGATCTATAAGTTATTTTAGAAGAAACAGATTTTGTTGTAGAACAAAAAGCCAAAATATTGTATTCAACAATGATACCAATATGATATCACAAGCACCAAAAACATGAAACAAGTTGGTCAATTAATTGGTTGTTTGACTGCAATTATAATGATTTTGTTATTTTGACATCATATAAACATAAGCTTAGTGAATTCCACAGAGGGGGAAGAAATCAATGAACACTCATTCAACCCTTAGGGAAAGCTACCCATATAATGAAGGAACCCTGAAAAAAAAAAATGAAAAAAAAAGGGAAAGAAAAGAAAAAGAGAAAAATGTATCATATTTAATTCTTTTAATCAGATCTTGTAAGATACCATAACAATTTTTGTTTCAATAAATTGTCTTCTGAGGAAGCCTAAAATTATTATCAAATAAGGGTGGTTCTCAACCATGGCTGTACATGAAATTTACAAGAGAGCTTTAAAAACTGCTGATGTCTGACCCTATCCCAGACCTACTAAAGCAGAAGTTTTGAGAGTAGGACCTTAGCATCAATGTTATTTTTCTTCCCCAGGTGATTCTAATGCGCAGGCAGAGCTGAGAACCATTGATTTTCTGAGTTTTGAATTTATGAATACTAAATCATCAGGTATCAACCTGAACAAACCACCTATTTTTGATAGCACGTATGCCTGCAAATTTGGTCTACCCTTGTTTGTAACTTCTTAATGGATAATGATTAAAGCTGTTTTTTTTTTGGTGGTTGGTTAGTTGATTGGTTGGTTGGTTGGATGGTTTTGAGGCCAAGTCTCACTCTGTCATCCTTGGTAGATAGCATCATAGCTCACAGAAACCTCAAACCCTTGGGCTCAAATTATCCTCTTGCCTCAGCCTCCAGAGTAGCTGGAACTATAGGCATCCACCACAACACTCAGCTAGTTTTCTATTTTTGGTAGAAAATGGGTCATGCTTTTGCTCAGGGAGGTCTAGAACTCCCAAGCTCAAACAATCCACCTGCCTGAGCCTCTCAAAGTGCTGCTAAAAGTGCTAAGATTACAGGCGATAGTCACTCAGCTGCTTTGTTTTGTTTTTGAAACAGTCTTACTCTATCGCCCAGGCTAGAGTGCCATGGCAGCAGCCTAGCTCACAGAAACTCGACACTCCTGATTTTAAGTGGTCCTCCTGCCTCAGCCTCTGGAGTAGCTGGGACTACAGGCATGGCCTCCACCAAGGCTGATTTTTTTATTTTTAGTACAGACAGGGTCTCACTCTTGATCTTGAACTCCTGACTCAAGCAATCCTCCCACCCTGGCCTCTCAGAGTGCTAAGACTACACATGTGAACCACCACACCCTGCCCGAGGCCAGGTCTTCATAGTCATCTGGTTGACCCATCTCAGAAGAAGCAGCACTCTCTTCTCCCTTTAAAGCAGATTGAACTTTGTTGTGAGTATGAGTTTTTGTTTCTTTGGTGGTTCTTCCATTGTTTATAAACGTGGATGGTTTGAAGTTACTGAATGAGAGCTAAAAATGCTATTGTAAGAAGTACAATTGGTTTCAGTAGATAAATATGAGCTTACTCCCATGAGAAGTATTTCATGAAGCAAAGTAAAATTACAAAAATAATACCAGTTTTGGGCAGCACCTGTGACTCAAAGGAGTAGGGCACCGGTCCCACATACCAGAGGTGGTGAGTTCAAACTCGGCCCTGGCCAAAAACTGCAAAAATAAATAAATAAATAAAAATAATACCAGTTTTCCCTCAAATAAGTAATTATGGCCCTAGTTTGTATATGTCCAATAAAACACAAAATGGTAAATTGAACTTAGGAATATTTTGAAAAATTACAGTGTGCAAATATTAGGGGTAATAAATTTAAGTATTGATGCAGTTAACATTTTATGTTGCTACTTTGTTTATGTATATGAGCCAGGAAGCCCATAAAACAGAGTCTGTAGGAAAATGGTTGCTGATTTTTTTTTTTTTTTTTTTTTTTGTAGAGACAGAGTCTCACTTTATGGCCCTCAGTAGAGTGCCGTGGCCTCACACAGCTCACAGCAACCTCCAACTCCTGGGCTTAAGCGATTCTCTTGCCTCAGCCTCCCGAGTAGCTGGGACTACAGGTGCCCGCCACAGCGCCTGGCTATTTTTTGGTTGCAGTTTGGCTGGGGCCGGGTTTGAACCCGCCACCCTCGGGTATATGGGGCCGGCGCCTTACCGACTGAGCCACAGGCGCCACCCGATGGTTGCTGATTTTTATCATGATTTGGAAGCTTAGAAACTCAGTTCAGGTCTTCCATACAACTGTAAGTGATTAATGCTATATCTGCAAGAGGCTCAGAAGCATGCAACTTCTCTCAATATGCAGAGAGATGAGCTATTTTCAAGATATACTAAATACCCTCAGAAATTGAAGCATTAGAAGCTCTCTTAAGTGAAGCAATTATAAATCAGTAAAAGCAGAGATTCAAAAAGTTGATACAATATATTTAAAACATTTTATTTCAATTAGTCTCATAAATAAACATAAATCCATCTATTCATCTTTGTATATTGTGTCTGTGTTTGAACTGGAGTTCTGTGTAGCCTTTCTTCATTAAATGACACCAGATTGCCTGTTTCCATTTCTTAGTTGTACTTTCCAATCTCTTATAGCTGCCTATGCCATACCCAGGTGGTAGCGGTTTATTTGTTCAAGTTGCTTTTTTTTTTTAAAGGCTTTATATGTCTTTTTTTAATTGAGATAAACTGTGCATAACATAAATGTCACTATTTTAATCATTTTAAAGTGTACAATGGAGTGGGTTTTATTACATTCATAATGTTGTGTAAGCATCACCATTATCTAATTGCAAAACATGGTTATCACCCCAAAAAGAAACCTCACATCTATTATCAGTCCCTCTCAATTCCCACTGCCCCTATTCCCTGGCAACCACTAGATTTCCCTATTCTGGATATTTCATGTAAATGGCATCATACAATACTTGGTCTTTCTATCTGGCTTTCTTCACTTAGCGTAACACTTGCAGCCTGTGTTGATATTGTATTTTAACATGGCTTACTTTTATGGCCCCATACAGCAACTTAGTTTTCCTAGAAATAGCATTCTTGGCACTCATATCACATTAGTTATGCAACATTTAATTAAATTATAAAATTATAGTAGCAAGGACAACGGGCATAAATAGAGCTATGACCCAATGCCATTGTTAAGTGTGCCCCTGCGGTGGTTAAGAGCCGATTTATTATGATGGTAGCTATTTGCCACAGCGGTCTCTGTATTTGAGCAACAGCTAGGATGTGTTTCAGAAGGAAAGGAGAGCACTGGTTAACCCAGTGAGTTGTTTCTGTGTTGGCCGGTACTCCACTGCCAGAGCAGAGAGGACTGGATGAAGAAGAGGTTGGAGGTGATAAGTGTTTACTACACAACCTGACACAGCCTCAGAGGTCCCCCAAAGGAAGTCCTCTATACATCTTCAAAAAGAGCCGAGGATGTGCTCCCATAAAACTAGGTCTATCCTTTTAACTCTATCAAATCTTCACCACACTACTCATTGCCTCAAAGATGTCCTCCTCTATAAAGTCCCTCCCAACCCTCAACTCTTCACAGTGCCTCTCCTTTTTAATTTATTTCCAACGTGCTTATCTATCTCTTACGATAGTTATAACTGGCATGACAGCTAGTCTGTGGGTTCTATGTCATTATATCCCCTACTGCCAGGAGCACCACAAAAGAGGTGCTCAAAGCACAACTCTTACACAAATCTTGAATGAATAGAAGCTCAATAATTATCTATTCAATTAAGACATGAGGGCAGCACCTGTGGCTCAGCACCTGTGGCTCTGGGGCACCGGCCTCATATACCAAGGGTGGCCTGTTCGAACCCAGCCCCGGCCAAACTACAGCAAAAATCGCCTAAGTCCAGGAGTTGGAGGTTTCTATGAACTGTGACTCCACGGCACTCTACCGAGGGCGATAAAATGAGACTGTCTCTACAAAAAAAAAAAAAAAAAAAAAAATGAATGCGCACATTAGTTAAATTTAATGGTATGCAATGTCATACCTGGCTACTGCAACTCACCCCCCTCACCAACGTGCAGTGAATGAAGGGGAGTTATCAAACGAAGCTCTGTGATGGACAAATGAAGAAAATATTCAAATACTAATCTGAGCGCCTGGCAGGAATCAGAAATCACTCTTCAAATGTTTAACAGACACCACTTTTCAATAGGACATTGTTAGATGAGGACAATTATGTCCTTTGATGTAGAGCAAATTAAATCAGAGAGGAAAGAGTGAAGGAGAGAGGGGGTTTGGTAAACTCCCATCTAACGGATACAAGGCAGGGATATACGACACACCTCCTGGGTGAAGAGCTCTACAGCAACTTGGACTTCACCTAACAAACACAAACAATGTAAACTAATCATATGGACCCGTATAGTAACCTGAAATTTAAAAAAGAGAAAGAGACAGAAAATCTTTCCACTCAAAAAATCCCCCAACGGACGGTGCCTGTGGCTCAGTCCGTAAGGCACCGGCCCCATATACCGAGGGTGGCGGGTTCAAACCCAGCCCCGGCTGAACTGCAACCAAAAAATAGCCGGGCGTTGTGGCGGCGCCTGTAGTCCCAGCTACCCGGGAGGCTGAGGAAGGAGAATCGCTTAAGCCCAGGAGTTGGAGGTTGCTGTGAGCTGTGTGAGGCCACGGCACTCTACCGAGGGCCATAAAGTGAGACTCTGTCTCTACAAAAAAAAAAAAAAAATCCCCCAACGTCTTCAACTGTGGATCTGGCTTTTCTCAAATTATTATACCACTTCAGTGGGTGTGTTTGTAGATATACTAGCGAGGTTTCCACCCTGGCAATTTTTAAAAGCAAAGCGATTGGTTAGTTTGGGAATGCGTAAACAACCCCCAAAACTGCACTGAATTCTTTTTCATTCTTTCTCTCTTTTTTTGGCAGTATAGGACTGAAAAACTGCCAAGTTCATTTTGATAAGCCTTTGTTAAAAACAATAAACATGCCTGAGCTTGCAAACTGTGTTGTTTTGAAGAAAAAGCAAAAGAGAATTGGAAAATGCTTAAAACTGGAATATCTGATTAAAAAGCAAAACTACTGTGGTAACAGATTTACCAATAAGTCACAACACTGTAGCCTATGAATGTGGAAGAGGAGAGTGGGGGAAAAAAGGTAAAGTGAGACGAAATAAAAACAGAATACCATCTTCCTAAATAAGTCTAATTCTACATCTTATAGACTAAGGCGATGACATTTACTCCAATACTAACATGGTAGCATGAATACTTTTAAGAAAACTAATCTTCCTGGCTTTACTTAGTTACCACAGTGATGTTTCTGCAACAAAGGAAATGTAATTTCATAGACTCCGAATGAGCATACATTAAATCACCAAATCTAGGAACTGCTATTCAAGTACAGTAAAATGTCAGTTCACAAAAGTCAAAGTAACTTCATCTAAGTTTGTTGCTTTACCTTGTTTCTAGGTAAATCTGCTGGAACTGAAAGGAAAACAGTTTGGAACATATATATTCATTTCCCTGCTTTAGGCAAAACTGAAATTCTCTTCTATCTGCCTAATAAAATCCTGGAAAAATCCTAATGACTAGATTGTAACTTGAGCTCCACAGGATCAAAGTTCTTTGTTTTGTTTATTGACATATCCCAAATGCCTAGAACCGCACAGGGCACCTAGTAGGCACTCAGTAAAATGAACTAAATTGAAAAACATAAAAAATATGCAGTGCAATGCAATGCTAAATAAGTCAGTTTGAAATTCCTTTCTTAGCTCTGTTATAGATCATAGCGTTAAGCACAATGAAAAAATGGTCCCTATAAAGCCACTTTTCTCAAGCCGGCTCCAACATCATAAAACATGCCTTTAGCTCTGACCCATTATTAGCCTAGAAAGCTGAGACTCAGAAGAGATTTTAAGGCAGATGAGGGTCAATTTATTCCCAACTATTTTGATTACTTGTCTTCATCTAGGAGCTCACCTGGAATGTATCTGCTTATTCATATAAGAGGAATTCAAAATATTACTGAAAATGAAAGGTTCATAGTTTTTTTTTAAGTATGCTACAAAAGCAATTTAACTAAACCAACTTCTTTCATCTACTTCAGAATCCTGCCAGTTTAAAAAAAGACAAATAAATAATAAGAACAGGAATCTGATATGATTAGATGATTCTAGTCAAATTATCTTTGTCCAAAATGCTTGTGGCCCTTAGTGCTGAAAACGGAACTAGGTGAGAATGATAAGGTCTGGGTTCTAGTGTGGTGCCTCCATCTCCAGTTATGAGTACGAATTCCGCTAATGCCTGCTGACCTGGATCTGAGCTTCCTGGGCTAGGCTGCAAGGTGAAGGTCTTGAATTTAGTAAGTGATCTCCAAAACGCTTCAATTTCTAAGATCCTGTGGTTATAAAATGATCAAATGCAGTCAATTACTACTACTCCCTTCTGTCCTTCATTTCTTCCACAGACATATGGACATCTGGGGTGGGGCATCGAACACCTTCTGCCCTTGTGTGGCATGATGTTTATGATTGCGGAGTTGTGGGGGCGAAATATGCAGGGGGCAGCTAGTGATTTTAAAAACTAATGAGCTCCCTTTACCTGTGGAGATAGTGTTTCTGGATTTGTCAGGACAGAAGACTCCTCCACCCCAACCCCACCCCAGCCTCAGGGTTAAATTGGCCGGTGCTGTTGGAGTGCCCAGCTCTCAGCAAAGAAGCAGGATGAGGTAGCTACAGGCTTTTCAAAATGGAAGTGTCCTAGCAGGACCCAGCTGGCTCCGTATTTTAAAAAAACTTATAAGAGGTTTAGAATGCTGAGTTGTGATAAACGAAGACTAACCGAACAGCCCCGGGACTTAACTGTGCTCCAGCTTTAAAATACTGCTGCAAAAACTTTCTCAGTCCGCTCTATAGGTATCATTGTGTTTCTTTGTGGACAACATACAACTGAGAAATTCAGTCCAATCCCCTTAAGATTTTAAAGGTTGGCTTGTTCTTAATACACCACACACTGGAAATAAATATTATTGTCTTAGGCAGGGTGGACCGCAGGTGCTGAAAACAGAAAAGAGAACAGAAGAAAGGCGGTCTCTACTGCATCGGGAAGTCTACATCAAAGCTGCTCCCTCTCCAGCCACCTGCAGAAACTCGGCCAGAGCTCTGACTCAACACCCACAGGGCAAGCGGGCACGTGTCTCCCTACCAACCCAACAGGCGCGCCAAGGGACCCAAGTTAGGAACTCAGACTCACGTCGCGGGCTGGGCGCTGGGGCAGCAAAGAGAATAGAGCCCATTCAAGCCCAGCCCTAGCGCCGGGCTGCCCAGCCGCACTGCCTGGAGAGATGCGCCCTGTCACCTGAGCCACTGCGCCCCCGGCACAAGCGAAAAGAGAAGCGCGAAGAGGAAGAGTGTGGGGATCTTCTCGGCCCGGGCTTTCGGGATCTGGGCGCCGGAGCCGTCCTGGAGACTGCGCCCGGACAGCCCAGGCTCCCGCGCTCCGCAGCCGGCCCGGGGCGTGCAAACTACCCCACGCCCCACCCGATCCCCTTGTACGTCCGTCCCCAGCCCAGCCCGGTCGCGTCCTCACCTCGCGGGGACCGCTGCAGCCCTGCTGGTAGTTCGCGGACATGCCCCCGGGGTGCGCCCGCAGAGCCGCCTCCCTACGCGGTGGCCACTTCCCGGGCCCCAGGCGCCGCGATCCGCGCTTTCGGGAGGCGCGGGGACAGCAGACAGAGGCGCCGGCCCGGCTGGGGCCAGGGGCCCAGCGGGCAGCTCCGGGGGAGGAGAGCGGCGCCCGGAAAATCCCGGTGCTCGGCCCCCCAAATGCACTGACCGGTTCGGCCCCGCCAGCTCCGCCGGGGACTCTGCCGGGCCGGCGAAGGGGATTTATCGCTGCGATCTGCTCTAAGTCTGCAGCTCGGCGAGGGGTGAGGGGCGCGGAGGAGGAGGGACGCCTCGCGGTTATGTAAGACATCTGCCCTCTATGTCCCGAGCCGGGTCGCTCGGGGACTGCCCGACCCTCCCCGGGAACACCCGTGCGTGCCCCTGACCTAGGCAAGTCGAGGGGCCCCGGTGCATAAAAAAGAACTTTTCCCAGCAGGGTCAAGGGGCAAGATCTCGAGAATGAATACGTACAAGCACTTCTTAAGGTGTATCTGGCAGGGATCTGGACCCTGCCAGCCGCTCCTTCCCGGAAACTCAAGCGGCAGGTTGCTGGTTGAAAGCTTTGTCTCTCTCGCAGTCATGTGGATCTGCGTGCAACTCTCCTGCAAAGCTCCTAGCCTTGGGCGATTTACTTACCTCTGTGAGCCCCACTTTCACCTGTGAAATACAGAATAATAATAGCGCCCATTTCATGTTGATGCTGAGGACGAAATGAGTGAGGTGCCAGCGCAGAGAAATAACCCACTTCCTCAAAGATTGCCCTTAGAGCCTAAAGAAGCTGCCTGAGTCGCCAAGCCCCACCTAAGACAGGCTAACCTTTCTGTAAAGCTCTCTCTTTACTAAAGAGACTGACAAGGTCTCACTTCAGCTTCCTGGAGTGGACATCCTGGCTACTACTCCAAGATTGGCTCATGGACTGACAGTCACGTCATGGCTGGGAGCTGGTTAAACGCGCAGAATCTCAGGTCTAACCGCAGAGCCTCAACGTCAGAATCTGCGTTTTCGACCAGATTCCCTGGTGGTTAGGATGTACACGAAAATTTCAAAATGAATTATTAGACCTTTTGGAAAATTTAAGAAGGACACAAGGAAGTTACTGGCAACATTTGCCAAGCCTCGGGGTGTTTTCAAAATAGACTAGGAAAGGCCTTTCTCATTTTATCCTCTGGCTATTTTGTCCTCCTCCCCTCATCTCAGTTTTCTGCTCTTTAACTATAAATCTGAACTTAAGTCCTATTTTCATTTGCAAAAAACACTAGGTTATAGCTAAGTGATGATTAGTTAATATATGTTTAAAACACACAAAAGCAGGAACAAACAGAGCTTGTAAAAGAATTCATTAGCATTGAAAATGAACCTATCAATGCAGAAGCAGCAGCAAAACCTGAACTCTCAGCTGTGAAAGTCTTTGGGTTAAAGGTCTGAACCCTTGCGGTTCAGAAAAATAACTTCTCTTGGTTAAACATTGCTTTGGGTGGCAAATAAGTCCTTTTTTAAAAATTTAAATAATATAGAGCAGACAGTCCTTTAAAGAAGTTTTGGAAAATAGAAAGAAACCTCACAGGTTTCCCTTCCATCTAAGTCACAATTACAGGGCCTCTAGCAAAGCCCAAAGCAAAATATTTTGTTTATTCTAGTCAATGCTGTGTCATTGTTGTTTTAGTCTAAGAGTGCTGAGATTTCGTTTGACTGATTCTATCTCAAGCAGAATGATTTTCATCTTTTAAGAATCCAGTAATCGTAGGTTGGTGATGATGATGTTAAGTCTAATGCCCGGTAGAGAAAGGTCACTTCACTCCACTTACCCCTTTGGAGTTCCACATTTAAGACTGTTGAAATAGCTGCTGTCCTGGCAGTGAGGCTCATGGAGGTGAAGGGGGGAGGTAGACACGGGTGAAGGAAAGGAATCTCTGCTCTCTGAGGTTAGATGGTAAGGGCACCGAAAGGAGGGAAAGAAAGCCCACCTGCTCTTGCTGTGCTGTGTGGGAGAAAAGCAAAGATAGAACCCTAGATTCCAACCTCGGAGGAAAGATCAGCCTTTCTCCTAACTCTGTCCAGTGGAACTTTCTGCGGTGACTGAAATATGCTATATTTTCACAGTCCAACACAGCTATGAAATGTAACTATTTACATTTTAATTAATTAATTAACACTCGGGGTTTTTTTTAATTTTTGTTTTTTTTTTTAATGTTAGTCTGTTGCACTAACCATATTTCAAGGGCTCCATACCAACATATGGCTAGTGTCTACCGTACTGGACAGCACATAAGACATTTCCTTCACAGAAAGTTCTCCTGGACAGTGATGCTTACTGGCCAGGATTTTGGTGAGGAGGTAAGCCTAGAGATCCAGCTTCTCCAAGTCCTAGTCAGAGTTTTATCTATCTAAAGGCAGATTATGGGATAACAAACCTACAGCACTGAGTCTTTCAGAGTGAAAATGAGATCATCGACAGAATGTATTTAACACAATACCTTGCATATAGTAAATGCATAAAAAGAATTAACCCATGTTAATATTTATTAATTTTTACATTAAAAAAAAAGTTGAAGGCTGGTCACAGTGGCTCTCACCTGTAATCCTAGCACTCTGGGAGGCAGAGGTGGGTGGATTGCTTGAGCTCAGGAGTTTCAGACCAGCCTAAGCAAGAGCTAAACCCTGTCTCAAACAATAGCTGGGCTTTGTGGCAGGCACCTGCAGTCCCAGCTACTTGGGAGGCTCAGGCAAGAGAATTGCTTGAGCCTAAGAGTCTGAGGTTGCTGTGAGCTATGACACCATAGCACATTACCCAGGGCCACGAAGTGAGACTCTGCCTCTAAAAACAAAAACAAAAACAAAAAAAAATGTTGACAAAGATTTTTTGCTGGGCCAGACCTGAGCCAGGCTTCTGAACCTTCTCCTAGGCCCATCCGTGTACTTCCTTACAAAAATCCAGTGTTAGCAAAGAACCCTGCTAAATCAATTTAGCAATAATCTGCCTCTTCCTTAATATCTGATTACCCTCAGATCATTCTCCACCATCTCCCAGGTGCTATCAACCCTGGCTAGTCTTGAGCAAGAATCTTATTAGGTTGGTTTACCCAGAATCTCCCTGACTCTTGGTAGTTTTCATCCTCTGACCATACCCCCTGTTCCTTGCCTATGAATTTCTACTTTTCCATGCTGTATTGGAGTGGAGCCCCATTCCTCTCTCCTACTGCAAGTCACCATTGTAGTGGTACCTGTACCTACCTTGACAGTCCTGCATAAAGTCTTCCTTACCATGTTTTAAAAAGTGTAACTGAATAATTTTTTTCTTTATCAGGGGACTCGGCATTATACTGGCATCCTTATTAGTTAAATAACCTTTTGCTGATGTGGTCAGCTGCTGTGCTACCTCAATGCCCATTAATAGCCGTGCTCCAGCTTGCTTCCTTCCCCTTCCTCCCCAGTATAGTTGAGTACTACCTGTACTCTTCTGGCCTGGAGGCACAGCAAATAAATAACGAGTATGTTAACTTAAATGCTATTGAACCATGGTTCAGTGGAATTAATTTTCAGATGAGATTCTGAGAAGCATGACACCTTAGGGTACATCCATTAGGAAAGGAATTGTTTGTTCCTATTATTTGGTCAAACAAGGATGTTTGGACTCAGCAGAGAGAAACGAGAACATTGGCTCCAGATAATTCATATTTGGGGTATCTACGTCAGACTAGAAGCTAGCCAGGTGCAGTGGTGCAGACCTCTAGACCTAGCTTCTGGGGTGACTAAGGCAGTAGAATCAATTGAGCCCTGGAGTTCGAGGCTGCAGTATGCTATGATCATGCCTGTGAATTGCCACGGCACTCCAGCCTGGAGAACATAGGGAGACCTTGTCATTAAAAAAATAAAAAAAGAGGTTACCAGAATGTTGGGGGTTAAGGATGAAACCTTGAGGCTTTTGCCTAAATAAAATTTGAAATTTTATTCTCATGCCTAATTAAAATTTTAAAGATAACTCCAAAAGCATAAATGAGATGCAGGTACCTGATGCTGTCAGCTGTATAGATTAGGGCAATAACACATACATGGAAAGGGAAACAGTGGAAGTCTTCCCTAGACACAAAGAAACATACATTTTTGAATAACGGTCTTCTCAAACTTCTATTCAACGGACTTCTTTAATAAGATCATGTCCTGGGCGGCGCCTGTGGCTCAGTCGGTAAGGCGCCAGCCCCATGTACCGAGGGTGGCAGGTTCAAACCCGGCCCCGGCCAAACTGCAACCAAAAAATAGCCGGGCGTTGTGGCGGGCGCCTGTAGTCCCAGCTGCTCGGGAGGCTGAGGCAAGAGAATCGCTGAAGCCCAGGAGTTGGAGGTTGCTGTGAGCTGTGTGAGGCCACGGCACTCTACCGAGGGCCATAAAGTGAGACTCTGTCTCTACAAAAAAAAAAAAAAAAGATCATACCCTGTGAGGACCCTTCAGAGCTCACCTTCTTTATTTTCTTCCTTGGTTCCTTTTTTTACCACTTCACCCTTTATCTCACGAGCATTTTCTGAGAAGTCACCCCTATTTTTGTTCTCCGTCCACCTTTCATGACACTCTGGTCAACACCTACTGTCAACGGCAATGTCTGTCCAGTTCTGACCTCCCCTGAATTCCAATCCCTGTCACCAGATGCCCAGTGGAGATTTCCACTTGCATTCTCCTTGCACTGTTGCTTCAAATTTTAAAATAGCAGGAACTTAAGTTATCACCACAGTCTGGTCTCAACTCCCCCAACACTGTCAAGTTTCTTTTCTCCAACACCACACACAACCTTGGTCTCTGGTGCTAAAATTCTTTCTTTTACTGTGACTTGAAGCTATGTAACCATTTTAACCCTTTTATGATGTCTTCTTCCTGGAGTCATGACATATCTGAAAGACATTGAATTTAGAATCAGAAAACTGAAGTAAAAATCCCATTTCTGCCACTTCTTAGTAGTAATGTAAACTAAGTACATTTTTTAACACCCCACCACCACTGCCGAGTCTCAGATTTCTCATCTATAAAGTGTCATTAGTTCCATTCCAAAAACATGGACTGTCCCAGCCTCTGTGATAATTAGGTTAGACTCCCAAGCTCCGCACTACTTTGCTGTGGGATTACCCTGTGCATTGAAGAATGTTTAGCCACATCCTAAGTCTTTACTCATTAGTAACTCCCCTAGTCGCAACAATCACAACTGTCTTCAGAAATTGTCAAATGTTCCCACTGGGTGAAAGGAACACTGGGAGGAGCAATAGTGCCTTCCTCTCTGGGTGCTTTGAGCATTACATGAGATGACAAATACAAAAACAGGGGTCACCATTTCCAGAATGTGGATGTCTGCTCATTCGTAAAACTCTGCCAAGGTGAGGTGTTCTCTGAAGACCACGGATAGAAGAACATTTTTAGGAAAAAAAACTCAACCTAGATTGTATCATTCTGAATTATTATTATCATATGCTAGGAAATAGTTTCGAATTTAAACAACAGGGGAGAAAATGTCTTTCTTTTCTTTTTTCTTTCTTCTCTTTTTTTTTTTTTTTTAAGGCATAGTCTCACTAAGTCGCCCTTGTAGAGTGCTGTAGCATTACAGCAACCTCCAACTCTTGGGCTTAAGCGATTCTCTTGCCTCAGCCTCCCAAGTAGCTGAGACTACAGGTGCCTGCCACAATGCTTGGCTATTTTTTGGTTGTATTTGTCATTGTTGTTTGGCAGGCCAGGGCTGGATTCAAACCTTCCAGCTCTGGTGTATGTGGCTGGCGCCCTAGCCACTGAGCTACAGGCACCAAGCTGGGAAAAACTTTCTTACATTAAATTTTCTTAGTGTATTTATCCCTCTATTGTCACTGCTCTTCTCCAGACTCATCACTAGATCACTAGAAACGTTGTACTTCATTGCTTCTCACCTGCTCACTACCCTCTGTGCCTCGCATTCTTGATACTGGGAACTCTGGTGGTTCCTTTTCCTCATTATTTACTTCATTTAAATGGAACTCACTTGCCAGTTGGCTGACGCCCTCTTCCAACTGCCTTCCTTACCATCCTTCACTATCACGTTCCTCAACACTAACTGTCACCCTGGGTCGCACCCTCATTCTTGTTCCGTGAAGTCACCATGCACAGGCCTGCCTGTTCTTTCACTGCCCCTTCCCCTCTCTTTCCTGCCTGTGCAGATCTGACAACGTTCTTCAAGGTCCAATTCAAATCTCAGCTTCTACCGATGTCTGTAACTTCCTTTGAAAGGAATGAAAAATAAATGGTTAATAGTTAGAAAGAAGGATGGCTAGATGGAGAGTTGTATGATAAAGCAAATTTAGTAAAATATTAAATCTAGAATCTAGGTAACAAAATATAGGGGTTCACTACTTAATCCAACTTTTTTCTGTTTCAAATTGTCATAATAAAATCAAAATAAATAAAGTAATAAGATAAAATAAAAGATATAATAAACATCCTAATTTCTCCACAAAGTCCTTCTCACTCAGCTCTAGTCACGGTCATTAAGAACCTGAGTTGAGGCATCAGGTAGATGTGAGTTCAAGGCTCAGCTCCAACTCTTTCTAGCTGGATGATTTTGGACAAGTTATAGAACAACTGAGAACTTCATTATCTTTATTTCTGAAGTGAGTACAATAATAACACTCCATGAGTCTCATAAGGTTTAAATGACGTGCATACCTGTAAGGTGCTTAGCACAGTAGCTGAAGCATAGTAAGTACCCAATATATGTTAGCTGGAAATAAAACAAATACAAACACTCCTCTCCTGAACACATAGAGTGATGGCAGGAATCTTCTTTGTCTCATCATTCCCGAAATGAGTAGGAACTTAATACATCTTTAAAGTGAGTAAATAAATGCTCCTTGTGTCTCACCTTTGATTTTTACCTCTGTGGTTCCTCCTTCCTCTGGTAGACGCATTCGATTTGTATGTATGTATGTATGTATTTTGAGACAAGATCTTGCTCTATCACTCAGGATAGAGTTCAATGGTGTCATCATAGCTCACTGCAACCTTACACTCATGGGCTCAAGAGATCCTCCTGCCTTGGCCTCCTAAGTGGGTAGAACTATAAGTGCACACAACTGTGCCTGCTAATTTTTCTATTTTTTGTAGAGATAGGTTCTTGCTCTTGCTAAGGCTCAATTGTTATTTATGAGGCATCTACTAGGAACAAAGTCAGCAGCCATGGCAGAACCATGATAGCCCCACACCTAACCCAACACTTTATCCCTGAGATCAGCAGTTTCCAAGCTGAGTGCTGCTGTGCAGTTTGAAGGCTCTTTGCCCAATCTAAGACCTCTCCTGAGAAAACATCTAGGACAGAAATACATGTTAATATGGAGAATGGGAAAGAGGTAAGAGTTAATGGTACTATTCCCCAACAAGATAAGGAATATGGAAAAAAAGAGGTGATAAATTTTCCCTGGCCTGACCCGCACCAGCTTTCTGACCTACCCTCTTTTGATCCCATTAGGTGGGGACACAGGCTTTAATAACATTGGGCTTAGTTTTCCAGTTAATTAATTCAAAATATTGCTCAAACTTTTATGTCATTTTTTTCTAAAGTATATGTTTGATTTTAGCATTTTTTCCTTTAATGTAAATTTAAATAAAATCATTTAATTTTCATAATATTAAGAGAAATCCCTTAGAGGGAGGATTATGAGGAAATAATTGATACTTACGGAGTTGCTATGATATCCCAGGCCTTACCTATGTGTTATTTCATTCAGTCCTCATGATGCCTGTTTTCACTTTTACAGAAAAGTGGCTCAGAGTGGTTAAATGATTGCCCACTATTTTGCAACTAGTAAGCAGTGCTGGTATATTTAACCAAGTCTGTCTAAATCTAGAGTAGACTGATTGCAAAAATAGCTGGAATTTTATTCACCAGTCCTGTTTCCAAATCCTTTGCAATGTGACTTGTCAGCTCCTTCTAGCAAGAGATGGGGACTATTTCCATGTCCTTCAAATCAGGGATAATCTTGTGAGTGCTTTAACCAATAGGAAAGGAAATGCTAGTAAGCCTAATTCTGAGTCTAGACTTTAAGCGCTCAAGCCCCCATTGGCTCTCTCTCAAGTCCTGCATTGCCATGAGAACAAGCCTGATCTGGCCTGTTGAATAAGGAGAGGATATTTGGGGCCATGCTGAATCAGCCTAGTTGTTCTAGCCAGTACCCCCAGACGCCATGTGAGTGAAGCCAAGATCAGCAAAGCCATCCCCCCAGAAGACTGAAGGTGTACAAGTGATCCCGCTGAGACCACTTGGATTGACAGAACTTCCCAGCCAATCTACACACTCATGCACACACACAAAAGTGTTTACTATTGTAGCCACTGAGGCATACTGGTGGTTTGTCATTTAATCAAGAGATAACTAATATAAATTCACACCACCTGAAGATGATCTCGAATATATTTTATAATAGTATAAGAAATAAAGGCTTTTCAAACACATCTATTAGCAGTCTTCTTTTCAGGCAGCACCCGAAGCACAGTGGTTACGGCGCTGACCACATGCACTGAGGGTGGCGGGTTCGAACCCGACCAGAGCCAGCTAAACATCAGTGACAACTGCAACAAAAAATAGCCAGGCATTGTGGTGGGCACCTGTAGTCCCAGCTACTTGGGAGGCTGAGGCAAGAGAATCGCTTAAGCCCAAAAGAGTTTGAGGTTGCTGTGAGCTGTGATGCTACAACACTCTACCAAGGGCATCATAGTGAGACTCTGTCTCAAAACAAACAAAAATAAAGAAGTCTTCTTTTCTAGTTTTTATTATGCTATTATATTCTTTTCAATTACTCTGGAGGAAAAAAATTACTCTGGAGGAAATGTCCATTTTATTAGCAATATATCAGGAAAGGAAAGAAATTATTTGTATTTAATGAGCCCATTTAAAGAGTGACTAAATTGCAGACTGAACTACAGTGCATGGCTCTCCATTTCTATCACTAGCTGAATCCAATATAAAAAAATCTAGCCCCATGCACAATGGTGTTTTGAGACATAGTTCCTATCTTCAAGGAATTGACAATCTAATTAGAAATAGAAGTAGCCATGAAAATAGCAAGAAAATCTTTCAAAAAGACCTTTACTACCACCTTATAATAAGAAAAGGCACATGATTATTTTGTTTCAGAAAGAAAAGTAGATGATAATCTTGATAAAGCAAATCAATGCTCCTAGGAGAATCCAGTCAAATAGAATGCTTGAGAGAGAAGCTGGGAAGCTGAGGGTTGACATTGTAGGTGGATCTGGAGCGCCTTCCCGGAGCACTTCAATAAACAGGTGGGAAGGCAGTCTTGGTGGGTGAAGCTGCAGATAATAATACTTGCAGTGGGAAAGTGCAAGGTGTATTTGGCAGTGAGTAAATGTGTCATTTTGATAAGAATGGAGAAAATCAATAGGACAAAGTGACAGATTAGACATGGAGTGGGAGAGACAGAAGAAGCCTGTGTGTCTGCAGTCAGGAGGATGGTGATCATTAACAGAAAGAGAAGGTAAGAGGTAACAACTCGTTGACTATTTGATATTGGACATGTGGAACTTGAGATGGCAGTGAAATACCCAGCAAGCTGTTAGAAATTCAAGTCAGGGGCCAAGGGGAAGTATCAGAGTCAGAGATATGATTTAAAAATCTGAGCAGGAGAGGTCAGATGAAGCCAGAGCAGAGGGCCAAGGCTGGACCCTGGGGAATGTCTGCAATGTCTAGTAGGCGAGATAAAAAGGCGTATGGCTGACCACTAAGCAGGACATGGCAAGTGCCACAGGACTTGCGTAAGTGTGACAACGATTTAGAGAAGGGAGAGGGTGTCCAGCAGCAGAGGGGACACATTCTCTTTCCAGAGAAGAATGAGTGATAACAAGCAGGACCTGCTCACGGCAGCACCAGATCGCTTTTGTACGTCATCGGACCAGATGGATGGTTCCAGCTGAGGGGCATCGGCTGCCAACCAGATGGATGGTTCCAGCTGAGGGGCATCGCCTGCCAATCACAGAAACACAAGCAAAGACTGATGAAACTTATTTGAAAAAAGACATAGCCAGCTCTGTTTGGGGGCTGATTGACCCCTTCTGACACCCTGTGTTAGTCTTCTTAATGAATTCATTAGCAAGTTTCTGCTTTACCTTTATTCATTTTAATACATGCAAAAAGTGCAAATTGAAGCAAATATTTGATCAGGATAAAGCCACTCTAAATAAATAAAGCACCCAGATACATAAGCAATGACCAAGTCCCCTTTCAGTGTCTGTGCAACATGTGTACACCTAAAATGCTGTACAAACAGCGCATACAGCATGCTATTGTGGTCTGCTCCCTTCCTTACACACCGTACCATTCAATTACTTCTCATGGCTGTGATGGTGCCACAATAACATAACATAATCACAACTGGGAGAACCACTCAAAGGGTTTTTAGCAATATATATAATAGTCATCATTTATATTTTATTTCAATAGAGTGTGAGGAATGGAGAAGCATAAAATGAAAAAAGAAAGCTACTTTATTGATTTTATTTTTCACTTTATGAAGAGTAGACATACTCTGCCAGAAAACTGCTTACCAGCTGCGTTAGGGCATTTCCCACCCCAATTTGAAGGCCAACTGGAAGCAGCCGGTCTGTGGTTTTTTTAGTCACCATACACACACTCACATTAACCATCCTGGTCTCTATCTGCCCCAGCACTCTAGGAACATTATACACAGGAGCCAGCCCTTTCACAAGGTTCCCAAGTGGCTCAGAACCCTAAAATTTGAGAACCATGACCTGTGAACTCTAGGTGGGTTCAAAGACAGTTGGAAAGGAAGACTGTGCCCCAGTAGATGGGACCCAGCCCTCCCTCCTTAAGTATAGCAGCTCTACTTTCCAATTTTACTATATGGGGCTCCTATGCATTCTATTCATCAAGCCAGAAATCTAGGAATTATCCCTCACCCCTCACATTAATCCATCAACAAATACTGTCAAGTATCTCATTGAAATATATCTCAAAGGCTGGGCGTGGTGGCTCACGTTTGTAGTCCTGGCACTCTGAGAGGCCGCGGCAAGAGGATCACTTGAGCTTAAGAGTTCAAGATCAGCTAGTGTAAGACTGAGATCCCCATTTCTACTAAAAATAGAAGAAAAATTAGCCGGTGCTTGTAGTCCCAGCTACTCAGGAGCTTGAGGCAGGAGGATCACTTGAGCCCAAGAGTTTGAGGTTGCAGTGAACTAAGATGATGCCATGGCACTGTAGCCTAGGCAACAGAGTGGGATTCTGCCTCAGAAGAGAAAAAATCTGTATCTCAAAATCCAACCTTTCTCTCCATCAGCACTGGCATCCTAATTGGTCTGCAGTCTTTCCTTCTCACTCCTGCAACACTCTCCTGGCAGATCTCCTTGCCTCTGCTCTTAGCCTCCTCCATCCATTTTCCTTAGAACACCAAGAATGTTTTTCTCAAAACTTAAATTAGATCACATTTAAGCCTCACAGCTTAAAACTTTTCAGTGACTCCCAAAGCACCAAAATGAAATATGAGCTGCTCTGCCCGTGGCCCATCAGTGTACGATGGTTAGACCCCTGCCCACCTCCACGTCATCTTGCACCACACTCCCCATATCTCACTGTACTTAGCCACACTGATTTTTACCTGGGCACCAAGCCAGGGATGCAGAGGGCTTTATTCTGGCCAATCCTCATGCCTGGAAAACTCTTCACTTTTTTTTTTCAAAGACCTAAGCTTAAATGTCACCTCCCCAGATGGGTTTTCAAAATCATTCTATTTACACTCTGTCTCTCTCATCCCATTATTCTCCATCCTAGCACTTTTCTGTTTCCTTCATGTCATTAATTTCTACTTGTATTTTTTTTTATTGTTGCTGTTTGCATTTATTTTGTTTGGAAGGTTGCTATGCTCACCAAAATTCAAGGAAAAGAGGAAGGTGTCTGTTATATTCATTTCTGTGTCCCCAGCACCTAGCATGGTGTTTGGCATATATTAGGAACTCAATTATTGGACGAGTGGATAAAGAGATCCTAAGTTTTCAAGTTGTGGAAGTTCTATAGACAAGTTAGGAACTTTCGGTTTGGATGGAGTGAGGGTAGGCATTCTGGCATTAAATTCTGTTCCAGGGTTACATTGGTGACTGGGATTGAAAATCCCCAAGTTCATGGTTGTTCAAACCCAGTGAAGATGGATCATATTATTGGAAAACATCTTTATAGCTAAAAGAAATTTTATGCCTTTTGAAGAGAGAGGTTTATTAACATTCATTTATAAGTGCAAAGATATCACAACAAAATATAAAACAGATTTTGAGCTCTTTGAGGAAGAATGCCAATAGGTTACAAAGCATGTGTTATTAATACTTATTATGGTTATATTAAAACTTAAATGAATTCCATGTAATCTCATTTTAAGAGTATAAGCTTTCAGCCAAGAACATTATGGAAATCTATTTTGGAGTTAGGCATCATCTGGAGAGGATCTAGGGTGGTAGTATTGAATTAGGCTTGGCTGCTTGCTGATGAAGACAGAACAGTACGTTGTATTTCCAGTAGCAAATGGAAGGAGATATGTGAAATGAGGGAGAGATGTCCAACTAAGAGGGGTGAAGGTGGATATGGATTGGTGAGCTACCTCTCAGCTCCCTTCCAATTATATCTAATGCTTTAATGACAGCTAAGCCAGTTCACCCCACTGAGTGCCAGGAAGTAAGCTGGGAACATGACAACAGACAAACTAGGTAATCAATCCTGCCCTAACAGAATTGGAAGGTGGTAAGTAGGAGGTGAACCAAGACCTAGCAAAAGCAGATGGTGGCGTCAGCATTTGGCTGTCACAATGTCAGTTTGACACCAGAATTAACCATGTGTAATGAATGCTCCAAGGAATAGCACTTTCTTAAAGGTTACCAACGGACAGGGAACACATGGACCCCAGAATTTGAAGTCCTTATTGAATTCACCTGAATGTTCTTCCATCCCCTCATTCATGTGAGCGCCTTCACCATGTCCACGTGTTTTTATTGTGTTTCCTATGCGATACTGAACCATTGTTTCCTAATTTAATAGTAAAATCCACATGCACATCTTTTATTAGATTTATGAAATAACAGAACGTCTGACTTGCCCAGAATTTCTTGTGACCTTATCCTTCAGCTGTTTTCCAATCCACTGTTGTATCTGTAGTTACTCACACTTGCTAGCACCATCACAGGACCTGACCGCAACCATGGCAGCCATAGTACAGTTTTTGTCTTCTCATTAACCCCTCTGTGGTAATCATCATTTTCCACACTAGGCGCTACATGCATTGTTCACATAAATCACATGCTTTTGAATCATCTCGGCACGAACCTTGCTAAGTAGCATGACTCATTGCAATCCTAAATGATTTTAAAGTTGACAATAGTTGTCTTAATAGTTGTCAGACATTTTCTCCATGTTTTGCAGCTATTATACAACTAAATGAAAAGAATACAGATTTTGAGGCACTATTGGACAAAAACATTAACTTTTCTGAGGGTGTTACTTCATCTGTAAAATTAGGGGATTGAATTAGTTTAGAGGCTAAACTGTTCGACAATGGGATGAGCTTGGATTGGCCCTCACAGCATTTAAGAAATTCTCCTTAACTGGGTGGGCGCCTGTGGCTCAAGGAGTAGGGCGCCAGTCCCATATGCCGGAGGTGGTGGGTTCAAACCCAGCCCCGGCCAAAAAAAAAAAAAAAAAAGAAATTCTCCTTAACTGACAACCTGTTAAAACTGTGGGACTTCCCATGAGACTCCAGATTTCTGGCTTCTTTTGAAAAAGTAAAAACGTGACTTCCCTGGAAAAATCTGGCCTCAGAGTCTCCCTGCTTCACTCAGTTGCACATTCTTCTCATGCTGACAAACAATAAGAGGAAGGCATGACCAGCCCACTTCATTTCCCTTCCAATGGCACCTGGAAATTGTTCTTCTCTACTCCCTGTTCCTGGTGAGATCTTGCAGGAGACTTGGAGGAACCAGACCCAGAAAGACAAGCTTTTCTAACGGCCTGGAAAACCCTCCGAGGAACCAGAGGCAAACAGGAGACCTCACCTATACCAACTTTGGCTGCTGTGGGCTGAATTGTTTTTCCAAGTTTGGGTTGAACAGGTTTGTTTATTTCGCTACCTTCTCGGAGTCTACCATTCAGAGAAGAGTTCGTTCTGTTTGGTGACTTGAGGATGGGGCATATGTGTGTATTGTGGGGAGGATCTTACTTTTGGTTGTAAAAAAAGAGAAAGAGGAAGAAAAGCATTAGTTTAAGCTGATTGGAAGGGAGCAATCTTTATATCAGATGCCTGCTCTTTACTTAATAGCAGGCCCTGGCTAGCCAGTTTTATTTATTTATATGATCTGTCTGGACCCTCCCAGGGGTCCTCGAACTTTTTTTTTTTTTTTTTAGAGACAGAGTCTCACTTTACGGCCCTCCATAGAGTGCCATGATGTCACAGGACTCACAGCAACCTCCAGCTCTTGGGCTTATGCAATTCTCCTGCCTCAGCCTCCTGAGCAGCTGGTCCTCAAACTTTTTAAACAGGGGGCCAGTTCACTGTTCCTCAGACCATTGGAGGACTATAGTTAAAAAAAAAAAAAAGAACAAATTCCTCTGCACACTTCACAGATCTCATTTTGAAGTAAAAGAACAAATACAATCATACCGCCTCATGTGTCCGCGAGCCGTAGTTTGAGGATCCCTGACTGAGTTTCCACCAGATAATCTCTAAAACCTCTTTCCATCTTCACAAATCTAAACTTTCCTTTTTTTTTTTTTTTTTTTTGAGACAGAGTCTCACTATGTTGCCCTGGTAGAGCGCTGTGGCTTCACAGCTCACAGCAACCTCCAACTCTTGGGCTTAAGTGATTCTCTTGCCTCAGCCTCCTGAGTAGCTGGACTACACGCCCCCACCATAATGCCCGGCTATTTGTTTTTATTTTTTGGTTGTAGTTGTCATTGTTGTTTGGCAGGCCCAGGCTAGATTCGAACCCGCCAGCTCCGGTGTATGTGGCTGGCATCCCAGCCACTGAACCACAGGTGCTAAGCTACACAAATCTCAACATTTCTAAGATAATATTTCACAGGTGTTGAACCTCTGTGAGTAGGTCCATCCTTGCCCTCTTTTCTAGCAGAATATCCCTCAGGCTAAACATAAAGACTTGACTTTATCTGTCTTCCCTACTCAAGACCTTAGCAGGCAGATAAATGCCTAGCACCTCATGGGCACTCGGTAGATATTTGTGGAATAAAATATTCAGGGCTGGCAATTAGCTTTGGAAAGACTCAACCATGATTAACAGAGCAAATTACTATTTGATAGGGCACAGATAATCACTTTAATTGCAATATCCATTCTGTCTTAAGCTACCTAATAGCTTAAACTGCTTTAAATTGGTTTACATATTTTGTTGTTTAAACTCTCTATTAACATGTCCTGGATACAAACACAATCAGCCTTTTGGATTTCGTATTTGTGTCTACAGAAAGGAGAGATACACATGCATAGAGAATGTTTCCAATAGTGTTTACTATTGGAACTTATACCACATTGGCTCGTAGCCTGCCATACAGTCCACATTTACTGCAAGTGCAGGGAGTCGGCAATGAGCAAAGGACACAGGGCTTCTGCGATCTCGCGAGAGAAGTGGTATCAATTATCACTCAAATACATACGGAATTTCAAACTGTAGTAACTGTTTTGGAGAAAAGGTTATGGTGCTTTGAGAATGATTTAGCTTTAACCCTGGCCACCCAAGATTATTATCATCAAATAGATCAATTTATTAAGAGCCTTATAGGCAGGCACTGCACTAAGCACTTTTTGTGCAGTCTCTCAATCCTCTCAAAAACCATTGGGAGGTAATGTGTAGAAAAATAATTCACAGAAAATCACACAGCTAGTAGGTGGGGGAGTATGATGCAACCATTTCTAACCATCACAAAAGGAGGTGAGAGTAAACAAGTGTGATATTGTAAGAGATAAACACATACACATTTTATATACACGGTAGAACCTCCATAGTTGATCACCTCCTTAAGTTGACCTAATTTTCATAGACCAGACATGCACCACATGTATGTATCAGCACAGCAGGCCTAGTTCCTTATGTTGACCACTCCGTAGGTTGACCAGTTTGTTACAGTTCCTTGGGTGGACTGTAAATTGTTACAGAGGTTCTACCATATGTGTTTTCATCCACAGTTCCTTCCTGATAACTCCGATAGCTCTTGTTATAATGTTGGGGCACATTAGGCCTCAAAAAAAACAAATGTCTCTGACCTTCTCCACCCTCTTTTCACCTGCTCCTTTCTCTCCACAAGGCAGGAATCTTCCCTTGTCTTTCTGTCTTAGAGTTGGCCATGAAGAAATTCTCTGACTGACCTTGTCTGATTGTAGGTTACGAGATCACTGTTTTAGAAGGGGTCCTGTCTCACGCCTAGGAGGAAGGGCTGCTGCAGAGAGCAGCCAGGAACATCTGGCTTGCTGGGTTTCTCCACTCGGTGTATTAGTATTAGATTAGATCCTTGTGTCTGGTCACATTTCAACACAGTTATTCAGGTTTCAATCATGTCTGTTCAGCTCGGCATCCGTAGCTCAGTGGTTAGGGTGCTGGCCGCATGCACCAGGGCTGGTGGGTTTGAACCCAGCCCGGGCCTGCTAAACAAAAACAACAACAACAACAAATGGCCAGGCATTGTGGTGGGCTTCTGTAATCCCAGCTACTTGGGAGGCTGAGGCAAGAGAATCACTTAAGCCCAAGAGTTTGAGGTTGCTGCGAGCTATGATGCCATGGCACTCTACCAAGGGTGACATAGTGAGACTCTGTCTCAATAAAAAAAAATTCATGTCTATTCAATGAAGTCTCCATAAAAAGCCCAAGAGGAGGCTCGGGACCTATGGCTCAAGTGGCTAAAGTGCCAGCCACATATACCTGAGCTGGTGAGTTCGAAAGCAGCCCCGGCCCGCCAAACAACAATGACGGCTGCAACCAAAAAATAGCCGGGTATTGTGGTGGGCGCCTGTAGTCCCAGCTACTTGGAAGGCAGAGGCAGGACACTCGCTAGGGCCCAGGAGTTGGAGGTTGCTGTGATCTGTGATGCCACAGCACTCTACCCAGGGCGGCAGCTTGAGGCTCTGTCTCAAAAAAAAAAAAAAGCCCCAGAGGAGAGAGTTTGGGGAACTTCTAGGTAGCCAAACACATGCAGTTCCCGGAGGGTGTGCACCCAAGGAGAGCATGGTAGCTCCGAGTTCTTTCTAGCACAGCTTGCCCTGTGCATCTCTTCATCCATGTCCTTTATAGCGGCCTTTACAACAAACTCGTAGATATAAGAAGTGTTCTCCTAAATTCTGTGAGCCACTCTTGCAAATTGAATCCAAAGAAGGGGGCCTGGGAACCCCAACTTGAAGCCGGCTGGTCAGAAGTTCTGGAAGCTGGGGCTTGTGACTGGTGGGAACGAGGGAGCTGTCTTGGGAACTGAACCCTTTACCTACCCCCAGGTGGACAGCATCAGAATTGACTTGTAGGACATCCAGCTGGTATCAGTTGAAGAATTGAGTGCTTGCTTGGTGTGTGGAGAGAAACCCACACACTGGGTCACAGAAATCTTCTGTGTTGTTTGTTGTTGAATGAGAGAGGAGAGAAAAAACATGTTTGAATTGGTTTTTCCAAAAACAACAACCTAAGATACTACAGCAGTGTTTCTTGAACAGAAGGACTATACGAATAAAAAATACAGAATTTCTTAGATTTTGCCATGACCAGCTCCCAGGGTCAACTTAAATTATTTTGATCACAATTCTTGCTGCTTAAGTTTGTATAAAAAGATTAGATATGAACTCCAAATGTTTTCAGCTCTTATATGACCTTAAAATGAAAACAAATGTATAAATTAAATACACAGACAAACAAAGCTATCATTCAACAAACTGTTTTGTAATAACTTCAAACACAGCAATGAGGCAGCATTTATTTAAAAGTAAGTATATATGAGTTGCCCATCACGTGTTGGGTCCTGCTCCCATCCCGGGGGAGGCAGTGGCAGAGACAAACAATAAACAAATGAGGAGTAGACTATATAGTGTGTGAGGAGGAGGTAAGTGCTGTGAGGGAAACATAGCGGGGACGGGGGCAGGGACAAGGCAGTGAGGTTAAGAGGGTGGCCAGGGAAGTGGGATCCACTCAGCAACCTGGAGGAGGGGAGACTTTCTGCAGGGAGGACATTCCAAGTGCGTGTGTGGCGGGGAAACAGGACTGCATGCATGTCATGGAGTGTGCTTGATGTACTTGAGGAAATGCCGGGAGACCCCTGTGAATGGAGCAGGGTGAACCAGAGAGGAAGTCATAGAAATTGAAGTAGGGGCGAGGGCAGGAGCAAACGGTCTCCCAGGTAATTCTGTCTCAGTGCCTAAGACTCATCTCCTGTGTCTGCCCAAGGCAGTGTTACTCCCCATGTACACAACCATCTACAGTTCACCAAGTGGGTTGTGTTCACACACCTTTCATGGGATGGGAGCTGTCTCCCTCTGCCTGGACTCCACCTTACACTTCAAGTCACACATAATATGGGCTTCTCTGGGAAATCTCTCCCCATCCTGACTGGACAACCA